>NC_141685.1:34301117-35501117 GCF_964263255.1 Lissotriton vulgaris
ACTGTAGGAAGGATGGTGTGTGCATGCATGAGTGGCAGCATGCTCCACTTGCCTTCTTAAGACTGTAGGAAGCATGGTGTGTGCATGCATTAGTGTGCATGCTCTACTTGTCTTCTTAAGACTGTAGGAAGGATGGTGTGTGCATGCATGAGTGGCAGCATGCTCCACTTGTCTTCTTAAGACTGTAGGAAGGATGGTGTGTGCATGCATGAGTGGCAACATGCTCCACTTGTCAATTCAATTCAAGATAGCTTTATTCGGTATTTTGACAAAAAACCATAAAAGCATGACATACAAATACAAGACAAAAAACAGACTAAACTACTTTTCTCATATACAAAATTTCTTACAATAAAACATATCATCAGGATAAAATAGAACAAATTCATTAAATATGCATATATAAAAATTCTAAAATTCATTTACAAGACTCTTGGAGTTCATACAGTCTACTGCTGTATACGTATTATCCGGTGTTTATAAGGAACATTATAATACGAATTTTCAGTTTTGTGTTTATCCAAGAAGTCCTATACATTTCCCATAGACCCCCTGCATTTTACGGTAAACGCCAGGAATTTTATCGCTGTCACTATGGTAACTTCATCTTGCAGCATATATAATCTAAACAGTGCAGTTTTACAGGTTCTTACACCCCATGACTTTAGCAGTGGTAACAGGTATCTTTTTCTCCCCCACTCATAATATTTACAAAAGAATATACAATGTAAATTTGACTGTCTGGATAAGTCATCACACGGGCAATTTTCCATAATTACAGACCAATTGTTTGTAATGGGGAAGGATACAAGCCTATAGAACGACTCCGTCCTCATTCGGGTCAGGAGCATTCTATGGTAACACGAGTAGATTGGTGCTAAATAAGCATGGATACCCGGACCGTGTAAGATGTTACGATGAGCTACTATGGAGGATTTGTGCCCGTCTAAGTACCATCTTCGTTCCGCCAGTAAATCTAAACACGCCATTTTTAAAGATTTTTTTGATATTTGTAAGCATGTTGTGGGGTTTGAATAAAGATCTGGTTTACCAATAGAAAGAAAAAACTTTTTCACATAAGCTAGCCATGGTTGTTTGGTAGACGCAGAGTAGTTTAGACAGTCATTAATTACTTCCCTATTGAACCCTGTATCCTCACATGTCCAAATCTTGAACCACAGCATTACTGGTGCTATTTTTATCAGGTCTATAATATGGACTCTGTCCAGTTCGTTGTGGCACACAGTAATAGACGTGGAGCGAGGAACTGAGAGTAGATATCTAAGGAAAGCATTTTCCACTGTTTGGATCTGTGTGCTATCTGCTATGCCCCATATGCCCGCCCCATATACGGCGGTAGACACGCATTTAGCAGCATATATCTTCAGTAATATGTTCACAGGTTTCCTACCCAGTCTCTTAGCAAAGTGTTTAAGAGCGCCTATTGTACGGGCAAAGGCTAAGTTCCTAGAGGTTATTGCTGGTGACCATGTTCCCTTGTTATTAAATGTAATTCCTAAATAGGAAAAGGTTTTGGTCATCGCTATCTTACTGCTGTTTACAAAGGTTTTGCAGTCTGGTATGTTTTTCCGCAAGGAGCATGACATTGTAAATGTTTTTCCCTCATTTATTTTTAAGCCTCTCGTGGTCATAAAAGATGAGAAACCTGTTATGGCTTTCTGAAGACCTAGCTGTGTACGAGCCATAATCACAGCGTCGTCAGCATACAATAATAAAGATACTGGGGTACCATTTATTTTAGGATAATCAACTTTAAGATCATTTAAAACGTCTGCTATCTCGTTGATGTATAAATTAAAAAGGAATGGCGCAAGGATGCAGCCCTGACGAACACCCTTCGCTATAGGGAATTTTTTTGTTCGCTCACCATTTTTGCCGTATCTAACCACTGCACCCGCATCTCTGTATAGTTCCTGTATGAAATGTAGAATATTTTTATCTATTCCCAGCTTTGCCAGAGTTTTCCACAGCACCGCATGGTCAAGGCAGTCGAAAGCCGAGGATAAGTCGACGAAAGTAAGGAAAAGATTCCCTTGCTTCTTACTAATGTACTTGTTTATTATTAAATTCAAATTTAAACCCTGCTCTACAGTGCCAACTCCAGTTTTGAAGCCGTACTGTAATTTGGAAAGAATCCCTTTGTTTTTGGACCAAGTTTGTAGTTTAGTTAGCAATATTCTGCCTGCCACTTTCATTAGTGTATCCAGCAGGGAAATGGGGCGGTAGCATTTTGGGTCCTGTCTGTTCCCCTTTTTAAATATTGGAATGATTATGGCTTCGTGCCATGAGTCAGGAAATCCCATTGTGCTATACGCATTTAGTACATTTGCTAATAATGGAGCCCACAGTTCTACATTGACTTTAAATAAGTCAATGGGGACTCCATCTGGGCCGGGAGCTTTTAAATTTGCGCTCTGTGAGATTGCTAATTCAACCTCAGCAGGGGTAAAAACTATATTTAGAGGGAAGCTATCTTGGATCGCCGGTTGTGGTTTCTTCCTATTATGGATATTATGTTCTGGGGTCATATTTATTGCCTCTTTTTTATATAAGGAGGTAAAATAATCAACCCAGGCGTCTTCCATTATGGCTATCTCCATCGAATCTGCCTTGTTGTCCGAGGAAAAGAAAGGAGCGTTGATTTCCTTCCAAAAAGAGACATTATCCCTTGTGGAGCTTGCCTTTACTAAAGCTTCCCAGGCCTGATTTTTGAGTTCATCCTGTCGTTCACGAAGCGTCTGCTTGTAGACACGTCTTGCTTGCTTAATCGCACTATTATCCTTGGGAAGTGTCTTTAGAGCCTGTAATAGGTCTTTGTGGGCTTTAGAGCAGGCGGGATTAAACCAGCCATGTTCTCTCTTTGCTATACCTCTCTTTAATTTTTTTGTTAGTTTATCATTTATAGTGGCGATTATGCTTCCATATGCCACTATAATTTGCTGAGGGGTGGTATTAGATTCTAGGCAGACCATGAATTGGTTCATTTCTTTCTGCACTAGGTCTTTTAGAAAGGTTGTAGCATCGATTTTCCCCCACTTTATAGCATACCCGTTCTTTCTTGCCAGTGACACCGAGTGACCATGAAGGATACTCGGTATGCTTAGCTCGGGGCACTCGTCTTTCTCAATAGAAATTGTGGTGCTGATCGGGAAGTGGTCGCTTAGTGCCAAATCTTCCGTATTGAAAACCCCCAGGCAACCCTGGTTCTTATTGGTCACTAGGATATAGTCAATTGTGGTACCTGACCCCCGCCCAAAGAATGTTGTCTGGAAGGCTACATAAGGCTCACAAAGTTCATTAGCGAACCCCATGTCCCAGTCATGCATTAGTTGGTTGAGCATATTCCCGATAATGGAATGTTCGAAATGTGTGGTGGGGTCCCCTCTTAAATTATAAATTCCGCAATTTTTTGTGGCACTATAGGGGCACAGGTGGCAATTATAATCTCCTACTACCAGGATGCAGTCTGCGTTCTGGTCACCCATCAAGAGCATTGCGTTAAGCTCCGCTATTAAGGCTTTGGGCTCTACTTTGGGCACGTTTATGTATATATTCACCAAGAAGAGGGACCACCCCTTTGCTTTGACTATAAGTCCTTGCAAGGATCTAGCCACCTCTACATTGGATCCACTCGGCACATATGTAGATAGTTTTGTATTACTCAAATTGGAGGTAAAGATGCATAGGCCCCCCGACCCTCTGCCTCGGTTACCCTGTATCGCCGGGATGTAGTGGGTGCTAAAACCCTCAATATGGGTTTCCTCCTGATCCCAACATTCCTGTAGGCATACTATATCCTGTTTTGCCATGAATGATAGGAACGGGTGGGCCCTTGCTTTATTACTCAGCCCTGCAATATTCCAAGAGGTAATTTTCAAGTTTAATTTATGTCGGCTGGGTTCTGTTGCCACTACCTGGGGGGTTGGGCTCTCTATGCCCTCTAAATTTAGTCCTTGCTCCCTGTGTGTTTGGATAGAAATCTGTGGGGTTGTGGGGGTACGAAGTGTGTTCCATAAAGGAGGATCAGGCGTATACCCTACTGATGGTCTGTTAACAGTAACAAACTGCTCTTCACTATTAGAGGTTTCTACAGAAGTGCCTAGATTTGTAATTTTGGGGTTTGTTGTCATTATTGGTCAATCGACCATGTCCAAGCAATCATACCTATTCCTCATGGGGACCCCCCTCCAGTAATCAGGGTGTGCGTTCTCTCTTCTCAATGGCCAGGGATGATTGTCCCACCCTCCATTCCAGTGGTTTTTACTGTTCCTGTTCCTATTTCTGTTTCCATTATAATGCCCCACCTGTGTCCAAGTCCAATCCTGTGCTTCCTCCCAACTGTTTGGGTCGCCATAATTAGGGATATTTAGAGGGGGGTAAAAAAAGGAAAGACGTTGTACATCAACGCCCCCCCTTTTTAGGTTTCGCTGGGGGGCGGAGCCGTTAGGCTCCTCCTCCAGCGAAATCTGTAGTTTCTAGTATGGGTGACTTTACCCCGCCTCTCTGCTTCATTGGCTAGCTCCATAAATGGAGGCTAGCCATTGGAACAGAGAGGCGTCCGTCAATGCCGGACCAGACACGGGGGCGTTCCCGAGATTCTTTGGCTTTTGCCGACGTCACGCGACGCCGGGAACGCCCCCGTGTCTGGTCCGGCCGTGTTTGCTGCTGTCCTGCCTTGTGTCCCTCCTCCCGCCGTTTCCCGCCTCCCTCCCGCCGTCCGTTCCTCTCGTGTCCTTTCCCGCCCCCCTCCCGCCCCCTGTGTCTTCTCCCGCCCCCTCCCGCCGTCCGTTCCTCTCCCGCCCCCCCCGTGTCCTCGTAGGTGCTGCCGCCATTTTTTTTTATTTTTTTTTAATCCGCGGCTGCCCACGCCGCACTTGTGCCAATTTTCGTGCCTCACGCCCCCTGTGTCCTCTCCCGCCCCCTCCCGCCGTCCGTTCCTCTCCCGCCCCCCCTGTCCTCGTAGGTGCTGCCGCCCGTCAGCTGCTCGGCACCTTGGCCGAGGCACGAAGGGGCTGCGACCGCATTGGTGGCTCGTCGACAGAGGCGCGCTCTGATTGGCCGCTGCAGTGGGCCTGTCCCCGTGAGCTGCGCCGCCGTTTGTTGGAGCCTCGCCGCGTCATCAGGATCTGCCCCGGGAGCCGCGCTGTGAGTGGCTGACTCCGGGGGAACCCTCGACGTCAGCGGAGGCCAGTGGGAGCTGCGACGGGGGCCGTGCCTGCGAGGGTGAGTCTTCGGATCTGTCAATTCTGAGTCCTGCATTCTGGCTGGTCACAAACCTGTGCTACTGTCTGGCTGCAACCAACAACTATCTCCAGTTGTCGCTTTCTGTTGTGGGATGCCAACTAGCAGTTGCAGGGTCTAGCATGGACGGTTATTTCTTGTTTGTTAGATGTGACGTGTGACCATGACTCCTAGAGTCTTTAGGCAGCCAGATGTAAATCAAATCATACAACACTTACATGACCCTCTAACACGCCACCGTATATTGTTAACGTGGTTACCAGTGAGAAATGCATTACTCTTGGAAATTGCCTGAATGGAATTAGGTTGAAAAGTTCAACTGATTCTTCGAAGCTTGTGTTTTTAAAGACACAGGACACTTCTGCAAGCCTACAAATTCGGTGGGATTTGCTTCCGTGTATTTGTCAGAACGCTGGAGTCATTTTAGTAAGAGGAATGGCACTAAACACATGTTTTATCGAAAAAAACACGACAGGACAGGATACCTAGCTGCTCTGCCAGGGACTTTTCTTTCTTCATGAACCCGCGCCTCCAGGGAACTTTGGGAGCCTCGCATCTCCGAGGTTTCATTTTCGCCAGCTCGCCGCTGCTTCCTTGTTCCTGAGCTCCGGGATCCTCGGCGGTGAGTTGAAACTTACATTACTTGTTAGTCCGGCTGTGCGCGAGCTGTTACAGGGTGGCACGCGCGTCAATGGGCTGCAGATGTAAAAGGGATGTTTTTGCAGCCACGTTTTAAGCACCAAAGAGTTCTGCAAAGCGTAATGTCTTGAAAATTTCTTACGGTGTTTATAGCTTGAGGTACTTTTAGGTTTGCTTTGTTGCTGTAACCGGTCTGTGGCTTTTAGCCCCAACTGCATTCATGCAGTCGAGCTGTAGGGGGCGCATTTTGGGGTACTTACTCATGGGATGGAAGCTTGTTGCTGTGTCTCTGTCGTGTTTCCGGGGGCAGTTCTGAAGGAGATGAACTGAACTGTCACATGAAGTAAACATTGAAACACATTAAACAGCGTATATGTAATGCCTGTGTAACATGGGAAGCGTGACGTGACGTCTTAGACTGCGCTTTCTCAGTAATTTATTTATTTATGGTAATGTCTTGAAAATTTCTTACGGTGTTTATAGCTTGAGGTACTTTTAGGTTTGCTTTGTTGCTGTAACCGGTCTGTGGCTTTTAGCCCCAACTGCATTCATGCAGTCGAGCTGTAGGGGGCGCATTTTGGGGTACTTACTCATGGGATGGAAGCTTGTTGCTGTGTCTCTGTCGTGTTTCCGGGGGCAGTTCTGAAGGAGATGAACTGAACTGTCACATGAAGTAAACATTGAGACACATTAAACAGCGTATATGTAATGCCTGTGTAACATGGGAAGCGTGACGTGACGTCTTAGACTGCGCTTTCTCAGTATTTTATTTATTTATGCGTTTTTATATTTTTATATATTTTATATAGTAATGGCCCAAAGACTTGTAAAAACGGGTATTACTACCAAAATCAGCGGTGCTCCTTGTACTGAGCTCGGAAAGTCGAAGGAACGGGCTGGAAACACCGAGGTTCCAGCTGGTGAACTGAGATTATCACCCAAAAATATACTCTAAGATGACAAATTCATTACCTGATAGAAATCAGTCGGTTGATTAATTAGGTGCCGCCAGATAATATTTTTAAATAAAGGACGTTACAAAGTTGTTTTTGGAATAATATTTAGATTAACTCTTTGCTTCATTCAGCGGATTGTCTATTAGGAGACTAAACCTGTTCAGGAGAGCATCATATTAATGTCACGCAAGTTTCATCCACAGCGGTATCTCATGTCATTTATTGCCTTCATTCCTGGTGCCCCTGCAGAAGAACATTCTTCAAGCAGGGCAATGTTTACGGTTGTGTGTCTTCTTGATGCTTCCCAAACAAATACATTGGGGGAAACTCCAGGAGGTGGATTTGGTTTTATTGAGACTGACATATGATGTGGGTTAAAGACCACATAAACAATATTTGATTTTTTTATGTTTTATTTAATTAGAACACTTCTAGCCTGTTCCTGTCAGCTTAGCAGTACAATTCACAATACAAATCGTTAATAAAATCATTTGTGTTATGACCAGGCTGTACGACTCAAACTTGACAAGGCACCTAGTCTGGATTGGTTCACAGCTGCTGTTTATTTTTTTAACAAAAAAGAAAGAAATTGACATACAGCTGGCTGCTGTACTGACGAGGCTGTCCAACTCCTTTAGCACTCGGGGTTCCCTCATGGACACTAAGAAATTATTACAGTATTACCTAAACGGGAAAGATTCACATTATTGTACCTCATATCATCCCATATCTTTATTGAATGTAGATGCCAAAAGTTTTAGCGCTATCCGAACTACCTGACTGGGCCAGTATATGCCTGGACTGATAGATCTGGGCCAGGCCTGCTTCATACCAAGGCGCAACTGCAGTGATAATACCAAGCGCTTGATTTATCCCTATTGACATGACTACGCGTTTGTGGCCCTGCCCTACTCATAATAATCGGCACGGAGTGTTCGATCAGGTCCACTGGCCCCTTTTGCAATCATTTCTGGAAGTGATGGGTCTGGGAACCCTCCCTGATTTTGCATATTCATATGGTTTACTTATTTGGAACCTGTAGCATCCATGCAATTTAATGGGTTATTGTCCCATCCCGTACCTCTCTCTGAAGGGACATTGCAAAGTCGCCACTTCTATTTGCTCGTTATATGGAGTCCATTGCAGAGTGACTGCGGTGACATCCCCTTATAGAGGAAATTTATATGGGATGTCAAACCCATAGGTGGTGCTGTATGCTGACAACCTGCTCCTAGCAATTAGTAAGCCCTGTCGGTAGTTTCCTCCGATCTTGGAGGAGCACGAGTGCTTTGGTAAAGCATCTGGATTCAAAGTGAACACATGCAAATCTCAGGCCCTTATCCTAAATATTTCCCTTGCGGTACAAATCCAATTGGCTACTCTTTTCCTATTCCCTTGGGCATTACAGGGATGCCCATAATTGGGAATTCAACTTTTCTCTACCCTGGGAAAAAATTACGTGATACATGATTGAGTCCCAGTTATTGACAGCTGGCTCCGTGTGTGTGTGTGTGGGGGGGGGGGGCTCTTGCGTGTGTGTGGGGGCTCTTGCGTATGTGTGTGGGGGGCTCTTGCGTGTGTGTGTTTGTGTGGGGGGCTCTTGCGTGTGTGTGTTTGTGTGGGGGGCTCTTGCGTGTGTGTGTGGGGGGCTCTGGTGTGTGAGGGGGGCTCTTGTGTGGTGTGTGTGGGGGGCTCTTGTGTGTGTGTGTGTGGGGGGCTCTTGTGTGGGTGTGTGTGTGCAAATGCAATACGTCTTGCATTTGCGACAGAGTAAGCTATTGGCATTGTAAATGAGAATGCCATTTATTTATCTGTTTTCAAAACCAACACATAAATAAAAAGTTTGTCATTTACAATGCCAATAGCTCAAACTTTTCCGAAGGCGAAACCGTTGCATTGTAAATGCTTGTTTCTAAAGCTGGCCATGAGGAGATATAATCGGCTGTATCTGGGTCCTCACAATTGAGTACGATACAATCGCCCTTTAGAGTTTTTTTGGTTTCGCCAATCCAGAACACTCTCCTCATGGAAACAATTCTGCCATGGTTGTATGGGTGAAGAGGTCTGTTTTGACTTAGCCACTGCAGTACCTTGTTTCGGAGGGACCAGGGGGGTTCATCCGTACCATCAGCCAGCTCTGTGACCCCTGTAAGTATGACAGTGTACGGGGTCGCCTCAGGCGGGAGATGTATCGGACGTCTATACCTTGGAGCCCTCCTCTCATTAGCTTGTGACTGAGATGGTTGGGTTTTTTGAGATGTCGATAGGGTGTCCTTTTGTTTTACTATTTGGCTAGTGGACTCCGCAGGAGCTGGAGTTTTTTGGGAGTTCTCGATAGGGCCTTTCCGTTTTCCCGTCCCTTCTGTTATCACAGGATTTGAGGTGGTTTGTGTGTTTTGCCTGTCAGTTTTTTGAGTTTCTGGATTAACAGCTCTTTTAGGCGGATGAGGCTTGGGCTGAATGCCTGGTGGGGTTGGGCGTTGGACCTGCGTGTTTGTGTCATTTACAATCCCGGGCCCTTAGCAAGCGTACCCAGTGTGTTTTGCTTAAATGCTGGGGCATTTAATTTGGCTAGTTGTTTCTCTATAATCATAATGCTCTTCTCTAGGGGTTGCAAGTGATGTTTTAACAATCGCCCCATACTATTTGTAATAAAGTCGTGTAATGTTATGCATGCCGAGCATGGTTTCTGTATGTCAACACCCAATGTTTGTGTCCCTAACAGCTCTCTAGGGCAGGGGTCATGGGGTGTCGCTGTGCAATCAGCACCGTTATTAATAGAAGTTAGTTGCCCTGGCAGAATGATGTCAGTGATGGATTTAAGAGAGGTCTTGGTGTTTTGCAGAACTGATGCTGTCTCATGTGGGGTCTTATCCGTATTTATGTTTAACCTCTTTGCTATGGCACCCTCCCGATTACCCGTGGGGTCGAGATCTACAATGTCTACGCTATCCTGTTCGTTTAGGGAAAATTGTAGGTCTGGTGTAGTTTCCAAGTCCTCACAGGAATTGGACCCCAGAGAGAGTTGGGTAGCGGATAAATCAACGCTATTTGGGACTGTATGAATTAGTACATTCGTATTGTCTACCTGCTTGAGCAGGGGGGCAGTTGGACCCTTTTGAGGAGTTTGTACAGAGGCCAGAGGCCCCATGGACGACCTTCTTGCAACCTCCAATTCATGGGATACCCTGCGTTGTAGTATCTGTATACTATTGTCAATGACCTCATGAGTCTTAGTGATGAATAGGTCTAGTGGGCCGGTGATGTCAGTTAGGCTGGAGGTCTTTTTACTTCTAGTCCGTTTATTCATTGTTAAATAGGTTCGAGTGCTACAAAGCTTCAGATGTATATGGGGCTAATACAATGGGAATATTCAACGATGTATCACAGAAAAAGATGATGTATAACTGTAAATAGAAATACCGTGGCCCAGTCCAGTCCTGCACAGTCTGTAACGGGCTGAAACGGGCCCGCCCTTGGCCCAGGCTTCGCCCGGCGTCCCGCTCGCGTCCCGCGAGGCGGGGGTGGCCTCAGATTTAAGCGCCGCCTGGCGCGTGAATGACGCGGACTGCGTCTCCTGGAATGCTGGGTAGTGTAGTTTGTGACCACACACCGCGCTCCGCTTGGCGGCCGGACCCGGAGATGGCGCTGGGGTCTGGCGGCGGGAGGCGGGCGGTCAAGGCAGGCAAGGGTTCCAAAGAAAGAAACGAGGAGTGCTCTCTCCTCAAGGGCCTCCAGCAGTTAGCTACGTTTGGCAAGTTCCCCCTCTCGACCGGGGTGGCCTCAGATTTAAGCGCCGCCTGGCGCGTGAATGACGCGGACTGCGTCTCCTGGAATGCTGGGTAGTGTAGTTTGTGACCACACACCGCGCTCCGCTTGGCGGCCGGACCCGGAGATGGCGCTGGGGTCTGGCGGCGGGAGGCGGGCGGTTTAAATATTTTTATGCATTGTGGTGAAAAAAATGGGTACTGTCAGTTTTTATACAAAAAAAGATAGAGAAAAATGTACAAACCATGGTTGGGCATGTCTATATGGTTTTATTAGTAACCTCTCGTTAAGAGCCAGTGGTTCAGTTTCAATGTATCTTTTGAAATATTTTGTTAAAATAACAGGGGAATAAAAAATGAATGGAGTTAAATCAGTAGCAAAGTACAGCAATATGATTTACCTGTAATTCACAATACACCGCATGTCAGTATAATAGTTGCATTGTATTGTATATTTTTGTGCATTAGGACCAACTGGTTCACGTTGTGGAGAATAAAAATATAAACTGGTCCTGAGGAAGGAAGCCGTTATCAAGTTGAAGCTTCCGAAACGCGTCGACGCTATAACTTAAACTCATATTCGGCGTTGCCAACAATAATTCTGGTCCAAAGGAACAGCATTCCTTCCATTGTTGTCAAACTAGATGTCCGAAATGAAATGAAAAAGATAGATAGTAGTGTCTTTCCAAAATTTCTCCACGTCCACGTTAGGTGGCTCTGATTGTGTTTTAATATTGTGTATAGGTTTGGGATTTTTTTGCTATATGTGTTTTTAATTGATAACCTTGTCGATAAATTTTGTAACCAATTATTTTTAATAAATCGCAACTTTTTTATAACTTGTTGTATATGTTCCTTCTTGGTAAGTGTTTTAGTTCCACAAAAATGAATGTTGTGATTTATGGTTGTGAGTTCGAATCCTGATCTAGTAACAGGTTATAATACTTCCCAGCGGGAAAACTTTTTGTTTTACTTAACAAGGCAGGCAAGGGTTCCAAAGAAAGAAACGAGGAGTGCTCTCTCCTCAAGGGCCTCCAGCAGTTAGCTACGTTTGGCAAGTTCCCCCTCTCGACCGGGGTGGCCTCAGATTTAAGCGCCGCCTGGCGCGTGAATGACGCGGACTGCGTCTCCTGGAATGCTGGGTAGTGTAGTTTGTGACCACACACCGCGCTCCGCTTGGCGGCCGGACCCGGAGATGGCGCTGGGGTCTGGCGGCGGGAGGCGGGCGGTCAAGGCAGGCAAGGGTTCCAAAGAAAGAAACGAGGAGTGCTCTCTCCTCAAGGGCCTCCAGCAGTTAGCTACGTTTGGCTCCACTTGTCTTCTTCCGACTGTAGGAAGGATGGTGTGTGCATGCATGAGTGGCAGCATGCTCCACTTGCCTTCTTAAGACTGTAGGAAGCATGGTGTGTGCATGCATTAGTGTGCATGCTCTACTTGTCTTCTTAAGACTGTAGGAAGGATGGTGTGTGCATGCATGAGTGGCAGCATGCTCCACTTGTCTTCTTAAGACTGTAGGAAGGATGGTGTGTGCATGCATGAGTGGCAACATGCTCCACTTGTCTTCTTCCGACTGTAGGAAGGATGGTGTGTGCATGCATGAGTGGCAGCATGCTCCACTTGTCTTCTTAAGACTGTAGGAAGGATGGTGTGTGCATGCATGAGTGGCAGCATGCTTCACTTGTCTTCTTCAGACTGTAGGAAGGATGGTTTGTGCATGCATGAGTGGCAGCATGCTCCACTTGTCTTCTTAAGACTGTAGGAAGGATGGTGTGTGCATGCATGAGTGGCAGCATGCTCCACTTGTCTTCTTAAGACTGTAGGAAGGATGGTATGTGCATGCATGAGTGTCTGCATGCTCCACTTGTCTTCCTAAGGCTGTAGGAAGGATGGTGCGTGCATGCATGAGTGGCAGCATGCTCCACTTGTCTTCTTCAGACTGTAGGAAGGATGGTGTGTGCATTCTTGAGTGTCTGCATGCTCCATTTGTCTTCTTAAGACTGTAGGAAGGATGGTGTGTGCATGCATGAGTGGCAGCATGCTCCACTTGTCTTCTTAAGACTGTAGGAAGGATGGTGTGTACATGCATGAGTGTGCATGCGCCACTTGTCTTCTTAAGACTGTAGGAAGGGTGGTGTGTGCATGCATGAGTGGCAGCATACTCCACTTGTCTTCTTAAGACTGTAGGAAGGATGGTGTGTGTATGCATGAGTGGCAGCATGCTCCACTTGTCTTCTTAAGACTGTAGGAAGGATGGTGTGTGCATGCATGAGTGGCAGCATGCTCCACTTGTCTTCTTCAGACTGTAGGAAGGATGGTGTGTGCATGCATGAGTGTCTGCATGCTCCACTTGTCGTCTTAAGACTGTAGGAAGGACGGTGTGTTCATGCATGAGTGGCAGCATGCTCCACTTGTCTTCTTCAGGCTGGAGGAAGAATGGTGTGTGCATGCATGAGTGGCAGCATGCTCCACTTGTCTTCTTAAGACTGGAGGAAGGATGGTGTGTGCATGCATGAGTGTCTGCATGCTCCATTTGTCTTCTTAAGACTGTAGGAAGGATGGTGTGTGCATGCATGAGTGGCAGAATGCTCCACTTGTCTTCTTAAGACTGTAGGGAGGATGGCGTGTGCATGCATGAGTGGCAGCATGCTCCACTTGTCTTCTTTAGACTGTAGGAAGGATGGTGTGTGCATGCATGAGTGGCAGCATGCTCCACTTGTCTTCTTAAGACTGTAGGAAGGCATGTGTGTGCATGCATGAGTGTCTGCATGCTCCACTTGTCTTCTTCAGACTGTAAGAAGGATAGTTTGTGCATGCATGAGTGTGCATGCTCCACTGGTCTTCTTAAGCCTGTAGGAAGGATGGTGTGTACATGCATGAGTGTGCATGCTCCACTTGTCTTCTTAAGACTGTAGGAAGGATGGTGTGTACATGCATGAGTGTGCATGCTCCACTTGTCTTCTTAAGACTGTAGGAAGGATGGTGTGTGAATGCATGAGTGGCTGCATGCTCCACTTGTCTTCTTCAGACTGGAGGAAGGATGGTGTGTGGATGCATGAGTGTCTGCATGCTCCACTTATCTTCTTAAGACTGTAGGAAGGATGGTGTGTGCATGCATGAGTGGCAGCATGCTCCACTTGTCTTCTTCAGACTGTAGGTAGGATGGTGTGTGCATGCATGAGTGGCAGCATGCTCCACTTGTCTTCTTAAGACTGTAGGAAGGACGGTGTGTTCATGCATGAGTGGCAGCATGCTCCACTTGTCTTCTTCAGGCTGGAGGAAGGATGGTGTGTGCATGCATGAGTGTCTGCATGCTCCACTTGTCTTCTTAAGACTGTAGGAAGGATGGTGTGTGCCCATTCAGGAGTCTCTGTGCATGCATGAGTGGCAGCATGCTCCACTTCTCTTCTTAAGACTGTAGGAAGGATGGTGTGTACATGCATGAGTGTGCATGCGCCACTTGTCTTCTTAAGACTGTAGGAAGGATTTTGTGTGTATGCATGAGTGGCAGCATGCTCCACTTGTCATCTTAAGACTGTAGGAAGGATGGTGTGTGCATGCATGAGTGGCAGCATGCTCCACTTGTCTTCTTAAGACTGTAGGAAGGATGGTGTGTGCCCATTCATGAGTCTCTGTGCATGCATGAGTGGCAGCCTGCTCCTCTTGTCTTCTTAAGACTGTAGGAAGGATGGTGTGTGCATGCATGAGTGGCAGCATGCGCCACTTGTCTTCTTAAGACTGGAGGAAGGATGGTGTGTGCATGCATGAGTGTCTGCATGCCTCACTTGTCTTCTTCAGACTGTAGGAAGGATGGTGTGTGCATGCATGAGTGGCAGCATGCTCCACTTGTCTTCTTAAGACTGTAGGAAGCATGGTGTGTGCATGCATTAGTGTGAATGCTCTACTTGTCTTCTTAAGACTGTAGGAAGGATGGTGTGTGCATGCATGAGTGGCAGCATGCTCCACTTGTCTTCTTAAGACTGTAGGAAGGATGGTGTGTGCATGCATACGTGGCAGCATGCTCCACTTGTCTTCTTCCGACTGTAGGAAGCATGGTGTGCGCATGCATGAGTGGCAGCATGCTCCACTTGTCTTCTTAAGACTGTAGGAAGGATGGTGTGTGCATGCATAAGTGTCTGCATGCTCCACTTGTCTTCCTAAGACTGTAGGAAGGGTGGTGTGTGCATGCATGAGTGGCAGCATGCTCCACTTGTCTTCTTAAGCCTGTAGGAAGGATGGTGTGTGTATGCATGAGTGGCAGCATGCTTCACTTGTCTTCTTAAGACTGTAGGAAGGATGGTGTGTGCATGCATGAGTGGCAGCATGCTCCACTTGGCTTCTTAAGAATGGAGGAAGGATGGTGTGTGCATGCATGAGTGTCTGCATGCTCCACTTGTCTTCTTAAGACTGTAGGAAGGATGGTGTGTGCATACATGAGTGGCAGCATGCTCCACTTGTCTTCTTCAGACTGTAGGAAGGATGGTGTGTGCATGCATGAGTGGCAGCATGCTCCACTTGTCTTCTTAAGACTGTAGGAAGGACGGTGTGTTCATGTATGAGTGGCAGCATGCTCCACTTGTCTTCTTTAGGCTGGAGGAAGAATGGTGTGTGCATGCATGAGTGGCAGCATGCTCCACTTGTCTTCTTAAGACTGTAGGAAGGATGGTGTGTGCATGCATGAGTGTCTGCATGCTCCACTTCTCTTCTTAAGACTGGAGGAAGGATGGTTTGTGCATGCATGAGTGTCCGCATGCTCCACTTGTCTTCTTAAGACTGTAGGAAGGATGGTGTGTGTATGCATGAGTGGCTGCATGCTCCACTTGTCTTCTTCAGACTGGAGGAAGGATGGTGTGTGCATGCATGAGTGTCTGCATGCTCCACTTGTCTTCTTAAGACTGTAGGAAGGATGGTGTGTGCATACATGAGTGGCAGCATGCTCCACTTGTCTTCTTCAGACTGTAGGAAGGATGGTGTGTGCATGCATGAGTGGCAGCATGCTCCACTTGTCTTCTTAAGACTGTAGGAAGGACGGTGTGTTCATGCATGAGTGGCAGCATGCTCCACTTGTCTTCTTCAGGCTGGAGGAAGGATGGTGTGTGCATGCATGAGTGTCTGCATGCTCCACTTGTCTTCTACAGACTGTAGGAAGGATGGTGTGTGCCCATTCAGGAGTCTCTGTGCATGCATGAGTTGCAGCATGCTCCACTTGTCTTCTTAAGACTGTAGGAAGGATGGTGTGTACATGCATGAGTGTGCATGCACCACTTGTCTTCTTAAGACTGTAGGAAGGATGGTGTGTGCATGCATGAGTGGCAGCATGCTCCACTTGTCTTCTTAAGACTGGAGGAAGGATGGTGTGTGCCCATTCAGGAGTCTCTGTGCATGCATGAGTGGCAGCCTGCTCCACTTGTCTTCTTACGACTGTAGGAAGGATGGTGTGTGCATGCATGAGTGGCAGCATGAGCCACTTGTCTTCTTAAGACTGGAGGAAGGATGGTGTGTGCATGCATGAGTGTCTGCATGCCTCACTTGTCTTCTTCAGACTGTAGGAAGGATGGTGTGTGCATGCATGAGTGGCAGCATGCTCCACGTATCTTCTTAAGACTGTAGGAAGCATGGTGTGTGCATGCATGAGTGGCAGCATGCTCCACTTGTCTTCTTAAGACTGTAGGAAGGATGGTGTGTGCATGCATAAGTGTCTGCATGCTCCACTTGTCTTCCTAAGACTGTAGGAAGGGTGGTGTGTGCATGCATGAGTGGCAGCATGCTCCACTTGTCTTCTTAAGCCTGTAGGAAGGATGGTGTGTGTATGCATGAGTGGCAGCATGCTCCACTTGTCTTCTTAAGACTGTAGGAAGGATGGTGTGTGCATGCATGAGTAGCAGCATGCTCCACTTGGCTTCTTAAGACTGGAGGAAGGATGGTGTGTGCATGCATGAGTGTCTGCATGCTCCACTTGTCTTCTTCAGACTGTAGGAAGGATGGTGTGTGCATGCATGCGTGGCAGCATGCTCCACTTGTCTTCTTAAGACTGTAGGAAGGACGGTGTGTTCATGCATGAGTGGCAGCATGCTCCACTTGTCTTCTTTAGGCTGGAGGAAGAATGGTGTGTGCATGCATGAGTGGCAGCATGCTCCACTTGTCTTCTTAAGACTGTAGGAAGGATGATGTGTGCATGCATGAGTGTCTGCATGCTCCACTTCTCTTCTTAAGACTGGAGGAAGGATGGTGTGTGCATGCATGAGTGTCCGCATGCTCCACCTGTCTTCTTAAGACTGTAGGAAGGATGGTGTGTGCATGCATGAGTGGCAGCATGCTCCACTAGTCTTCTTAAGACTGTAGGAAGGATGGTGTGTGCATGCATGAGTGGCAGCATGCTCCACTTGGCTTCTTAAGACTGGAGGAAGGATGGTGTGTGCATGCATGAGTGTCTGCATGCTCCACTTGTCTTCTTCAGACTGTAGGAAGGATGGTGTGTGCATGCATGCGTGGCAGCATGCTCCACTTGTCTTCTTAAGACTGTAGGAAGGACAGTGTGTTCATGCATGAGTGGCAGCATGCTCCACTTGTCTTCTTTAGGCTGGAGGAAGAATGGTGTGTGCATGCATGAGTGGCAGCATGCTCCACTTGTCTTCTTAAGACTGTAGGAAGGATGGTGTATGCATGCATGAGTGGCAGCATGCTCCACTTCTCTTCTTCAGACTGTAGGAAGGATGGTGTGTGCATGCATGAGTGGCAGCATGCTCCACTTGTCTTCTTAAGACTTTAGGAAGGATGGTGTGTGCATGCATGAGTGTCTGCATGCTTAACTTGTCTTCTTAAGACTGTAGGTAGGATGGTGTGTGCCCATTCAGGAGTCTCTGTGCATGCATGAGTGGCAGCATGCTCCACTTGTCTTCTTAAGACTGTAGGAAGGATGGTGTGCACATGCATGAGTGTGAATGCGCCACTTGTCTTCTTAAGACTGTAGGAAGCATGGTGTGTGTATGCATGAGTGGCAGCATGCTCCACTTGTCTTCTTAAGACTGTAGGAAGGATGGTGTGTGCATGCATGAGTGGCAGCATGCTCCACTTGTCTTCCTAAGACTGTAGGAAGGGTGGTGTGTGCATGCATGAGTGGCAGCATGCTCCACTTCTCTTCTTAAGCCTGTAGGAAGGATGGTGTGTGTATGCATGAGTGGCAGCATGCTCCACTAGTCTTCTTAAGACTGTAGGAAGGATGGTGTGTGCATGCATGAGTGGCAGCATGCTCCACTTGGCTTCTTAAGACTGGAGGAAGGATGGTGTGTGCATGCATGAGTGTCTGCATGCTCCACTTGTCTTCTTCAGACTGTAGGAAGGATGGTGTGTGCATGCATGCGTGGCAGCATGCTCCACTTGTCTTCTTAAGACTGTAGGAAGGGCAGTGTGTTCATGCATGAGTGGCAGCATGCTCCACTTGTCTTCTTTAGGCTGGAGGAAGAATGGTGTGTGCATGCATGAGTAGCAGCATGCTCCACTTGTCTTCTTAAGACTGTAGGAAGGATGGTGTGTGCATGCATGAGTGTCTGCATGCTCCACTTCTCTTCTTAAGACTGGAGGAAGGATGGTGTGTGCATGCATGAGTGTCCGCATGCTCCACCTGTCTTCTTAAGACTGTAGGAAGGATGGTGTGTGCATGCATGAGTGGCAGCATGCTCCACTTGTCTTCTTAAGACTGGAGGAAGGATGGTGTGTGCATGCATGAGTGTCTGCATGCTCCACTTGTCTTCTTAAGACTGTAGGAAGGATGGTGTGTGCCCATTCAGGAGTCTCTGTGCATGCATGAGTGGCAGCATGCTCCACTTCTCTTCTTAAGACTGTAGGAAGGATGGTGTGTACATGCATGAGTGTGCATGCGCCACTTGTCTTCTTAAGACTGTAGGAAGGATTTTGTGTGTATGCATGAGTGGCAGCATGCTCCACTTGTCATCTTAAGACTGTAGGAAGGATGGTGTGTGCATGCATGAGTGGCAGCATGCGCCACTTGTCTTCTTAAGACTGGAGGAAGGATGGTGTGTGCATGCATGAGTGTCTGCATGCCTCACTTTTCTTCTTCAGACTGTAGGAAGGATGGTGTGTGCATGCATGAGTGGCAGCATGCTCCACTTGTCTTCTTAAGACTGTAGGAAGCATGGTGTGTGCATGCATTAGTGTGAATGCTCTACTTGTCTTCTTAAGACTGTAGGAAGGATGGTGTGTGCATGCATGAGTGGCAGCATGCTCCACTTGTCTTCTTAAGACTGTAGGAAGGATGGTGTGTGCATGCATGAGTGGCAGCATGCTCCACTTGTCTTCTTAAGACTGTAGGAAGGATGGTATGTGCATGCATGAGTGTCTGCATGCTCCACTTGTCTTCCTAAGGCTGTAGGAAGGATGGTGCGTGCATGCATGAGTGGCAGCATGCTCCACTTGTCTTCTTCAGACTGTAGGAAGGATGGTGTGTGCATTCTTGAGTGTCTGCATGCTCCATTTGTCTTCTTAAGACTGTAGGAAGGATGGTGTGTGCATGCATGAGTGGCAGCATGCTCCACTTGTCTTCTTAAGACTGTAGGAAGGATGGTGTGTACATGCATGAGTGTGCATGCGCCACTTGTCTTCTTAAGACTGTAGGAAGGGTGGTGTGTGCATGCATGAGTGGCAGCATACTCCACTTGTCTTCTTAAGACTGTAGGAAGGATGGTGTGTGTATGCATGAGTGGCAGCATGCTCCACTTGTCTTCTTAAGACTGTAGGAAGGATGGTGTGTGCATGCATGAGTGGCAGCATGCTCCACTTGTCTTCTTCAGACTGTAGGAAGGATGGTGTGTGCATGCATGAGTGTCTGCATGCTCCACTTGTCGTCTTAAGACTGTAGGAAGGACGGTGTGTTCATGCATGAGTGGCAGCATGCTCCACTTGTCTTCTTCAGGCTGGAGGAAGAATGGTGTGTGCATGCATGAGTGGCAGCATGCTCCACTTGTCTTCTTAAGACTGGAGGAAGGATGGTGTGTGCATGCATGAGTGTCTGCATGCTCCATTTGTCTTCTTAAGACTGTAGGAAGGATGGTGTGTGCATGCATGAGTGGCAGAATGCTCCACTTGTCTTCTTAAGACTGTAGGGAGGATGGCGTGTGCATGCATGAGTGGCAGCATGCTCCACTTGTCTTCTTTAGACTGTAGGAAGGATGGTGTGTGCATGCATGAGTGGCAGCATGCTCCACTTGTCTTCTTAAGACTGTAGGAAGGCATGTGTGTGCATGCATGAGTGTCTGCATGCTCCACTTGTCTTCTTCAGACTGTAAGAAGGATAGTTTGTGCATGCATGAGTGTGCATGCTCCACTGGTCTTCTTAAGCCTGTAGGAAGGATGGTGTGTACATGCATGAGTGTGCATGCTCCACTTGTCTTCTTAAGACTGTAGGAAGGATGGTGTGTACATGCATGAGTGTGCATGCTCCACTTGTCTTCTTAAGACTGTAGGAAGGATGGTGTGTGAATGCATGAGTGGCTGCATGCTCCACTTGTCTTCTTCAGACTGGAGGAAGGATGGTGTGTGGATGCATGAGTGTCTGCATGCTCCACTTATCTTCTTAAGACTGTAGGAAGGATGGTGTGTGCATGCATGAGTGGCAGCATGCTCCACTTGTCTTCTTCAGACTGTAGGTAGGATGGTGTGTGCATGCATGAGTGGCAGCATGCTCCACTTGTCTTCTTAAGACTGTAGGAAGGACGGTGTGTTCATGCATGAGTGGCAGCATGCTCCACTTGTCTTCTTCAGGCTGGAGGAAGGATGGTGTGTGCATGCATGAGTGTCTGCATGCTCCACTTGTCTTCTTAAGACTGTAGGAAGGATGGTGTGTGCCCATTCAGGAGTCTCTGTGCATGCATGAGTGGCAGCATGCTCCACTTCTCTTCTTAAGACTGTAGGAAGGATGGTGTGTACATGCATGAGTGTGCATGCGCCACTTGTCTTCTTAAGACTGTAGGAAGGATTTTGTGTGTATGCATGAGTGGCAGCATGCTCCACTTGTCATCTTAAGACTGTAGGAAGGATGGTGTGTGCATGCATGAGTGGCAGCATGCTCCACTTGTCTTCTTAAGACTGTAGGAAGGATGGTGTGTGCCCATTCATGAGTCTCTGTGCATGCATGAGTGGCAGCCTGCTCCTCTTGTCTTCTTAAGACTGTAGGAAGGATGGTGTGTGCATGCATGAGTGGCAGCATGCGCCACTTGTCTTCTTAAGACTGGAGGAAGGATGGTGTGTGCATGCATGAGTGTCTGCATGCCTCACTTGTCTTCTTCAGACTGTAGGAAGGATGGTGTGTGCATGCATGAGTGGCAGCATGCTCCACTTGTCTTCTTAAGACTGTAGGAAGCATGGTGTGTGCATGCATTAGTGTGAATGCTCTACTTGTCTTCTTAAGACTGTAGGAAGGATGGTGTGTGCATGCATGAGTGGCAGCATGCTCCACTTGTCTTCTTAAGACTGTAGGAAGGATGGTGTGTGCATGCATACGTGGCAGCATGCTCCACTTGTCTTCTTCCGACTGTAGGAAGCATGGTGTGCGCATGCATGAGTGGCAGCATGCTCCACTTGTCTTCTTAAGACTGTAGGAAGGATGGTGTGTGCATGCATAAGTGTCTGCATGCTCCACTTGTCTTCCTAAGACTGTAGGAAGGGTGGTGTGTGCATGCATGAGTGGCAGCATGCTCCACTTGTCTTCTTAAGCCTGTAGGAAGGATGGTGTGTGTATGCATGAGTGGCAGCATGCTTCACTTGTCTTCTTAAGACTGTAGGAAGGATGGTGTGTGCATGCATGAGTGGCAGCATGCTCCACTTGGCTTCTTAAGAATGGAGGAAGGATGGTGTGTGCATGCATGAGTGTCTGCATGCTCCACTTGTCTTCTTAAGACTGTAGGAAGGATGGTGTGTGCATACATGAGTGGCAGCATGCTCCACTTGTCTTCTTCAGACTGTAGGAAGGATGGTGTGTGCATGCATGAGTGGCAGCATGCTCCACTTGTCTTCTTAAGACTGTAGGAAGGACGGTGTGTTCATGTATGAGTGGCAGCATGCTCCACTTGTCTTCTTTAGGCTGGAGGAAGAATGGTGTGTGCATGCATGAGTGGCAGCATGCTCCACTTGTCTTCTTAAGACTGTAGGAAGGATGGTGTGTGCATGCATGAGTGTCTGCATGCTCCACTTCTCTTCTTAAGACTGGAGGAAGGATGGTTTGTGCATGCATGAGTGTCCGCATGCTCCACTTGTCTTCTTAAGACTGTAGGAAGGATGGTGTGTGTATGCATGAGTGGCTGCATGCTCCACTTGTCTTCTTCAGACTGGAGGAAGGATGGTGTGTGCATGCATGAGTGTCTGCATGCTCCACTTGTCTTCTTAAGACTGTAGGAAGGATGGTGTGTGCATACATGAGTGGCAGCATGCTCCACTTGTCTTCTTCAGACTGTAGGAAGGATGGTGTGTGCATGCATGAGTGGCAGCATGCTCCACTTGTCTTCTTAAGACTGTAGGAAGGACGGTGTGTTCATGCATGAGTGGCAGCATGCTCCACTTGTCTTCTTCAGGCTGGAGGAAGGATGGTGTGTGCATGCATGAGTGTCTGCATGCTCCACTTGTCTTCTACAGACTGTAGGAAGGATGGTGTGTGCCCATTCAGGAGTCTCTGTGCATGCATGAGTTGCAGCATGCTCCACTTGTCTTCTTAAGACTGTAGGAAGGATGGTGTGTACATGCATGAGTGTGCATGCACCACTTGTCTTCTTAAGACTGTAGGAAGGATGGTGTGTGCATGCATGAGTGGCAGCATGCTCCACTTGTCTTCTTAAGACTGGAGGAAGGATGGTGTGTGCCCATTCAGGAGTCTCTGTGCATGCATGAGTGGCAGCCTGCTCCACTTGTCTTCTTACGACTGTAGGAAGGATGGTGTGTGCATGCATGAGTGGCAGCATGAGCCACTTGTCTTCTTAAGACTGGAGGAAGGATGGTGTGTGCATGCATGAGTGTCTGCATGCCTCACTTGTCTTCTTCAGACTGTAGGAAGGATGGTGTGTGCATGCATGAGTGGCAGCATGCTCCACGTATCTTCTTAAGACTGTAGGAAGCATGGTGTGTGCATGCATGAGTGGCAGCATGCTCCACTTGTCTTCTTAAGACTGTAGGAAGGATGGTGTGTGCATGCATAAGTGTCTGCATGCTCCACTTGTCTTCCTAAGACTGTAGGAAGGGTGGTGTGTGCATGCATGAGTGGCAGCATGCTCCACTTGTCTTCTTAAGCCTGTAGGAAGGATGGTGTGTGTATGCATGAGTGGCAGCATGCTCCACTTGTCTTCTTAAGACTGTAGGAAGGATGGTGTGTGCATGCATGAGTAGCAGCATGCTCCACTTGGCTTCTTAAGACTGGAGGAAGGATGGTGTGTGCATGCATGAGTGTCTGCATGCTCCACTTGTCTTCTTCAGACTGTAGGAAGGATGGTGTGTGCATGCATGCGTGGCAGCATGCTCCACTTGTCTTCTTAAGACTGTAGGAAGGACGGTGTGTTCATGCATGAGTGGCAGCATGCTCCACTTGTCTTCTTTAGGCTGGAGGAAGAATGGTGTGTGCATGCATGAGTGGCAGCATGCTCCACTTGTCTTCTTAAGACTGTAGGAAGGATGATGTGTGCATGCATGAGTGTCTGCATGCTCCACTTCTCTTCTTAAGACTGGAGGAAGGATGGTGTGTGCATGCATGAGTGTCCGCATGCTCCACCTGTCTTCTTAAGACTGTAGGAAGGATGGTGTGTGCATGCATGAGTGGCAGCATGCTCCACTAGTCTTCTTAAGACTGTAGGAAGGATGGTGTGTGCATGCATGAGTGGCAGCATGCTCCACTTGGCTTCTTAAGACTGGAGGAAGGATGGTGTGTGCATGCATGAGTGTCTGCATGCTCCACTTGTCTTCTTCAGACTGTAGGAAGGATGGTGTGTGCATGCATGCGTGGCAGCATGCTCCACTTGTCTTCTTAAGACTGTAGGAAGGACAGTGTGTTCATGCATGAGTGGCAGCATGCTCCACTTGTCTTCTTTAGGCTGGAGGAAGAATGGTGTGTGCATGCATGAGTGGCAGCATGCTCCACTTGTCTTCTTAAGACTGTAGGAAGGATGGTGTATGCATGCATGAGTGGCAGCATGCTCCACTTCTCTTCTTCAGACTGTAGGAAGGATGGTGTGTGCATGCATGAGTGGCAGCATGCTCCACTTGTCTTCTTAAGACTTTAGGAAGGATGGTGTGTGCATGCATGAGTGTCTGCATGCTTAACTTGTCTTCTTAAGACTGTAGGTAGGATGGTGTGTGCCCATTCAGGAGTCTCTGTGCATGCATGAGTGGCAGCATGCTCCACTTGTCTTCTTAAGACTGTAGGAAGGATGGTGTGCACATGCATGAGTGTGAATGCGCCACTTGTCTTCTTAAGACTGTAGGAAGCATGGTGTGTGTATGCATGAGTGGCAGCATGCTCCACTTGTCTTCTTAAGACTGTAGGAAGGATGGTGTGTGCATGCATGAGTGGCAGCATGCTCCACTTGTCTTCCTAAGACTGTAGGAAGGGTGGTGTGTGCATGCATGAGTGGCAGCATGCTCCACTTCTCTTCTTAAGCCTGTAGGAAGGATGGTGTGTGTATGCATGAGTGGCAGCATGCTCCACTAGTCTTCTTAAGACTGTAGGAAGGATGGTGTGTGCATGCATGAGTGGCAGCATGCTCCACTTGGCTTCTTAAGACTGGAGGAAGGATGGTGTGTGCATGCATGAGTGTCTGCATGCTCCACTTGTCTTCTTCAGACTGTAGGAAGGATGGTGTGTGCATGCATGCGTGGCAGCATGCTCCACTTGTCTTCTTAAGACTGTAGGAAGGGCAGTGTGTTCATGCATGAGTGGCAGCATGCTCCACTTGTCTTCTTTAGGCTGGAGGAAGAATGGTGTGTGCATGCATGAGTAGCAGCATGCTCCACTTGTCTTCTTAAGACTGTAGGAAGGATGGTGTGTGCATGCATGAGTGTCTGCATGCTCCACTTCTCTTCTTAAGACTGGAGGAAGGATGGTGTGTGCATGCATGAGTGTCCGCATGCTCCACCTGTCTTCTTAAGACTGTAGGAAGGATGGTGTGTGCATGCATGAGTGGCAGCATGCTCCACTTGTCTTCTTAAGACTGGAGGAAGGATGGTGTGTGCATGCATGAGTGTCTGCATGCTCCACTTGTCTTCTTAAGACTGTAGGAAGGATGGTGTGTGCCCATTCAGGAGTCTCTGTGCATGCATGAGTGGCAGCATGCTCCACTTCTCTTCTTAAGACTGTAGGAAGGATGGTGTGTACATGCATGAGTGTGCATGCGCCACTTGTCTTCTTAAGACTGTAGGAAGGATTTTGTGTGTATGCATGAGTGGCAGCATGCTCCACTTGTCATCTTAAGACTGTAGGAAGGATGGTGTGTGCATGCATGAGTGGCAGCATGCGCCACTTGTCTTCTTAAGACTGGAGGAAGGATGGTGTGTGCATGCATGAGTGTCTGCATGCCTCACTTTTCTTCTTCAGACTGTAGGAAGGATGGTGTGTGCATGCATGAGTGGCAGCATGCTCCACTTGTCTTCTTAAGACTGTAGGAAGCATGGTGTGTGCATGCATTAGTGTGAATGCTCTACTTGTCTTCTTAAGACTGTAGGAAGGATGGTGTGTGCATGCATGAGTGGCAGCATGCTCCACTTGTCTTCTTAAGACTGTAGGAAGGATGGTGTGTGCATGCATACGTGGCAGCATGCTCCACTTGTCTTCTTCCGACTGTAGGAAGCATGGTGTGCGCATGCATGAGTGGCAGCATGCTCCACTTGTCTTCTTAAGACTGTAGGAAGGATGGTGTGTGCATGCATAAGTGTCTGCATGCTCCACTTGTCTTCCTAAGACTGTAGGAAGGGTGGTGTGTGCATGCATGAGTGGCAGCATGCTCCACTTGTCTTCTTAAGCCTGTAGGAAGGATGGTGTGTGTATGCATGAGTGGCAGCATGCTTCACTTGTCTTCTTAAGACTGTAGGAAGGATGGTGTGTGCATGCATGAGTGGCAGCATGCTCCACTTGGCTTCTTAAGAATGGAGGAAGGATGGTGTGTGCATGCATGAGTGTCTGCATGCTCCACTTGTCTTCTTAAGACTGTAGGAAGGATGGTGTGTGCATACATGAGTGGCAGCATGCTCCACTTGTCTTCTTCAGACTGTAGGAAGGATGGTGTGTGCATGCATGAGTGGCAGCATGCTCCACTTGTCTTCTTAAGACTGTAGGAAGGACGGTGTGTTCATGTATGAGTGGCAGCATGCTCCACTTGTCTTCTTTAGGCTGGAGGAAGAATGGTGTGTGCATGCATGAGTGGCAGCATGCTCCACTTGTCTTCTTAAGACTGTAGGAAGGATGGTGTGTGCATGCATGAGTGTCTGCATGCTCCACTTCTCTTCTTAAGACTGGAGGAAGGATGGTTTGTGCATGCATGAGTGTCCGCATGCTCCACTTGTCTTCTTAAGACTGTAGGAAGGATGGTGTGTGTATGCATGAGTGGCTGCATGCTCCACTTGTCTTCTTCAGACTGGAGGAAGGATGGTGTGTGCATGCATGAGTGTCTGCATGCTCCACTTGTCTTCTTAAGACTGTAGGAAGGATGGTGTGTGCATACATGAGTGGCAGCATGCTCCACTTGTCTTCTTCAGACTGTAGGAAGGATGGTGTGTGCATGCATGAGTGGCAGCATGCTCCACTTGTCTTCTTAAGACTGTAGGAAGGACGGTGTGTTCATGCATGAGTGGCAGCATGCTCCACTTGTCTTCTTCAGGCTGGAGGAAGGATGGTGTGTGCATGCATGAGTGTCTGCATGCTCCACTTGTCTTCTTAAGACTGTAGGAAGGATGGTGTGTGCCCATTCAGGAGTCTCTGTGCATGCATGAGTTGCAGCATGCTCCACTTGTCTTCTTAAGACTGTAGGAAGGATGGTGTGTACATGCATGAGTGTGCATGCACCACTTGTCTTCTTAAGACTGTAGGAAGGATGGTGTGTGCATGCATGAGTGGCAGCATGCTCCACTTGTCTTCTTAAGACTGGAGGAAGGATGGTGTGTGCCCATTCAGGAGTCTCTGTGCATGCATGAGTGGCAGCCTGCTCCACTTGTCTTCTTACGACTGTAGGAAGGATGGTGTGTGCATGCATGAGTGGCAGCATGCGCCACTTGTCTTCTTAAGACTGGAGGAAGGATGGTGTGTGCATGCATGAGTGTCTGCATGCCTCACTTGTCTTCTTCAGACTGTAGGAAGGATGGTGTGTGCATGCATGAGTGGCAGCATGCTCCACTTGTCTTCTTAAGACTGTAGGAAGCATGGTGTGTGCATGCATTAGTGTGAATGCTCTACTTGTCTTCTTAAGACTGTAGGAAGGATGGTGTGTGCATGCATGAGTGGCAGCATGCTCCACTTGTCTTCTTAAGACTGTAGGAAGGATGGTGTGTGCATGCATACGTGGCAGCATGCTCCACTTGTCTTCTTCCGACTGTAGGAAGCATGGTGTGTGCATGCATGAGTGGCAGCATGCTCCACTTGTCTTCTTAAGACTGTAGGAAGGATGGTGTGTGCATGCATGAGTGGCAGCATGCTTCACTTGTCTTCTTCAGGCTGTAGGAAGGATGGTTTGTGCATGCATGAGTGGCAGCATGCTCCACGTATCTTCTTAAGACTGTAGGAAGGATGGTGTGTGCATGCATGAGTGGCAGCATGCTCCACTTGTCTTCTTAAGACTGTAGGAAGGATGGTGTGTGCATGCATAAGTGTCTGCATGCTCCACTTGTCTTCCTAAGACTGTAGGAAGGGTGGTGTGTGCATGCATGAGTGGCAGCATGCTCCACTTGTCTTCTTAAGCCTGTAGGAAGGATGGTGTGTGTATGCATGAGTGGCAGCATGCTCCACTTGTCTTCTTAAGACTGTAGGAAGGATGGTGTGTGCATGCATGAGTAGCAGCATGCTCCACTTGGCTTCTTAAGACTGGAGGAAGGATGGTGTGTGCATGCATGAGTGTCTGCATGCTCCACTTGTCTTCTTCAGACTGTAGGAAGGATGGTGTGTGCATGCATGCGTGGCAGCATGCTCCACTTGTCTTCTTAAGACTGTAGGAAGGACGGTGTGTTCATGCATGAGTGGCAGCATGCTCCACTTGTCTTCTTTAGGCTGGAGGAAGAATGGTGTGTGCATGCATGAGTGGCAGCATGCTCCACTTGTCTTCTTAAGACTGTAGGAAGGATGATGTGTGCATGCATGAGTGTCTGCATGCTCCACTTCTCTTCTTAAGACTGGAGGAAGGATGGTGTGTGCATGCATGAGTGTCCGCATGCTCCACCTGTCTTCTTAAGACTGTAGGAAGGATGGTGTGTGCATGCATGAGTGGCAGCATGCTCCACTAGTCTTCTTAAGACTGTAGGAAGGATGGTGTGTGCATGCATGAGTGGCAGCATGCTCCACTTGGCTTCTTAAGACTGGAGGAAGGATGGTGTGTGCATGCATGAGTGTCTGCATGCTCCACTTGTCTTCTTCAGACTGTAGGAAGGATGGTGTGTGCATGCATGCGTGGCAGCATGCTCCACTTGTCTTCTTAAGACTGTAGGAAGGACAGTGTGTGCATGCATGAGTGGCAGCATGCTCCACTTGTCTTCTTAAGACTGTAGGAAGGATGGTGTATGCATGCATGAGTGGCAGCATGCTCCACTTCTCTTCTTCAGACTGTAGGAAGGATGGTGTGTGCATGCATGAGTGGCAGCATGCTCCACTTGTCTTCTTAAGACTTTAGGAAGGATGGTGTGTGCATGCATGAGTGTCTGCATGCTTAACTTGTCTTCTTAAGACTGTAGGTAGGATGGTGTGTGCCCATTCAGGAGTCTCTGTGCATGCATGAGTGGCAGCATGCTCCACTTGTCTTCTTAAGACTGTAGGAAGGATGGTGTGTACATGCATGAGTGTGCATGCGCCACTTGTCTTCTTAAGACTGTAGGAAGGATGGTGTGTGTATGCATGAGTGGCAGCATGCTCCACTTGTCTTCTTAAGACTGTAGGAAGGATGGTGTGTGCATGCATGAGTGGCAGCATGCTCCACTTGTCTTCCTAAGACTGTAGGAAGGGTGGTGTGTGCATGCATGAGTGGCAGCATGCTCCACTTGTCTTCTTAAGCCTGTAGGAAGGATGGTGTGTGTATGCATGAGTGGCAGCATGCTCCACTAGTCTTCTTAAGACTGTAGGAAGGATGGTGTGTGCATGCATGAGTGGCAGCATGCTCCACTTGGCTTCTTAAGACTGGAGGAAGGATGGTGTGTGCATGCATGAGTGTCTGCATGCTCCACTTGTCTTCTTCAGACTGTAGGAAGGATGGTGTGTGCATGCATGCGTGGCAGCATGCTCCACTTGTCTTCTTAAGACTGTAGGAAGGACAGTGTGTTCATGCATGAGTGGCAGCATGCTCCACTTGTCTTCTTTAGGCTGGAGGAAGAATGGTGTGTGCATGCATGAGTGGCAGCATGCTCCACTTGTCTTCTTAAGACTGTAGGAAGGATGGTGTGTGCATGCATGAGTGTCTGCATGCTCCACTTCTCTTCTTAAGACTGGAGGAAGGATGGTGTGTGCATGCATGAGTGTCCGCATGCTCCACCTGTCTTCTTAAGACTGTAGGAAGGATGGTGTGTGCATGCATGAGTGGCAGCATGCTCCACTTGTCTTCTTAAGACTGGAGGAAGGATGGTGTGTGCATGCATGAGTGTCTGCATGCTCCATTTGTCTTCTTAAGACTGTAGGAAGGATGGTGTGTGCATGCATGAGTGACAGCATGCTCCACGTGTCTTCTTAAGACTGGAGGAAGAATGGTGTGTGCATGCATGAGTGTCCGCATGCTCCACTTGTCTTCTTAAGACTGTAGGGAGGATGGCGTGTGCATGCATGAGTGGCAGCATGCTCCACTTGTCTTCTTCAGACTGTAGGAAGGATGGTGTGTGCATGCATGAGAGGCAGCATGCTCCACTTGTCTTTTTAAGACTTTAGGAAGGATGGTGTGTGCATGCATGAGTGTCTGCATGCTTAACTTGTCTTCTTAAGACTGTAGGAAGGATGGTGTGTGCCCATTCAGGAGTCTCTGTGCATGCATGAGTGGCAGCATGCTCCACTTGTCTTCTTAAGACTGTAGGAAGGATGGTGTGTACATGCATGAGTGTGCATGCGCCACTTGTCTTCTTAAGACTGTAGGAAGGATGGTGTGTGTATGCATGAGTGGCAGCATGCTCCACTTGTCTTCTTAAGACTGTAGGAAGGATGGTGTGTGCATGCATGAGTGGCAGCATGCTCCACTTGTCTTCTTAGGACTGTAGGGAGGATGGTGTGTGCATGCATGAGTGGCAGCATGCTTCAATTGTCTTCTTCAGACTGTAGGAAGGATGGTTTGTGCATGCACGAGTGGCAGCATGCTCCACTTGTCTTCTTAAGACTGTAGGAAGGATGGTGTATGCATGCATGAGTGGCAGCATGCTCCACTTGTCTTCTTAAGACTGTAGGACGGATGGTGTGTGCATGCATGAGTGGCAGCATGCTCCACTTGTCTTCTTCAGACTGTAGGAAGGATGGTGTGTGGATGCATGAGTGGCAGCATGCTCCACTTGTCTTCTTCAGGCTGGAGGAAGAATGGTGTGTGCATGCATGAGTGGCAGCATGCTCCACTTGTCTTCTTAAGACTGGAGGAAGGATGGTGTGTGCATGCATGAGTGTCTGCATGCTCCATTTGTCTTCTTAAGACTGTAGGAAGGATGGTGTGTGCATGCATGAGTGGCAGCATGCTCCACTTGTCTTCTTAAGACTGTAGGAAGGATGGTGTGTGCATGCATGCGTGGCAGCATGCTCCACTTGTCTTCTTAAGACTGTAGGAAGGACAGTGTGTTCATGCATGAGTGGCAGCATGCTCCACTTGTCTTCTTTAGGCTGGAGGAAGAATGGTGTGTGCATGCATGAGTGGCAGCATGCTCCACTTGTCTTCTTAAGACTGTAGGAAGGATGGTGTGTGCATGCATGAGTGTCTGCATGCTCCACTTCTCTTCTTAAGACTGGAGGAAGGATGGTGTGTGCATGCATGAGTGTCCGCATGCTCCACCTGTCTTCTTAAGACTGTAGGAAGGATGGTGTGTGCATGCATGAGTGGCAGCATGCTCCACTTGTCTTCTTAAGACTGGAGGAAGGATGGTGTGTGCATGCATGAGTGTCTGCATGCTCCATTTGTCTTCTTAAGACTGTAGGAAGGATGGTGTGTGCATGCATGAGTGACAGCATGCTCCACGTGTCTTCTTAAGACTGGAGGAAGAATGGTGTGTGCATGCATGAGTGTCCGCATGCTCCACTTGTCTTCTTAAGACTGTAGGGAGGATGGCGTGTGCATGCATGAGTGGCAGCATGCTCCACTTGTCTTCTTCAGACTGTAGGAAGGATGGTGTGTGCATGCATGAGAGGCAGCATGCTCCACTTGTCTTTTTAAGACTTTAGGAAGGATGGTGTGTGCATGCATGAGTGTCTGCATGCTTAACTTGTCTTCTTAAGACTGTAGGAAGGATGGTGTGTGCCCATTCAGGAGTCTCTGTGCATGCATGAGTGGCAGCATGCTCCACTTGTCTTCTTAAGACTGTAGGAAGGATGGTGTGTACATGCATGAGTGTGCATGCGCCACTTGTCTTCTTAAGACTGTAGGAAGGATGGTGTGTGTATGCATGAGTGGCAGCATGCTCCACTTGTCTTCTTAAGACTGTAGGAAGGATGGTGTGTGCATGCATGAGTGGCAGCATGCTCCACTTGTCTTCTTAGGACTGTAGGGAGGATGGTGTGTGCATGCATGAGTGGCAGCATGCTTCAATTGTCTTCTTCAGACTGTAGGAAGGATGGTTTGTGCATGCACGAGTGGCAGCATGCTCCACTTGTCTTCTTAAGACTGTAGGAAGGATGGTGTATGCATGCATGAGTGGCAGCATGCTCCACTTGTCTTCTTAAGACTGTAGGAAGGATGGTGTGTGCATGCATGAGTGGCAGCATGCTCCACTTGTCTTCTTCAGACTGTAGGAAGGATGGTGTGTGGATGCATGAGTGGCAGCATGTTCCACTTGTCTTCTTCAGGCTGGAGGAAGAATGGTGTGTGCATGCATGAGTGGCAGCATGCTCCCCTTGTCTTCTTAAGACTGGAGGAAGGATGGTGTGTGCATGCATGAGTGTCTGCATGCTCCATTTGTCTTCTTAAGACTGTAGGAAGGATGGTGAGTGCATGCATGAGTGGCAGCATGCTCCACTTGTCTTCTTAAGACTGTAGGGAGGATGGCGTGTGCATGCATGAGTGGCAGCATGCTCCACTTGTCTTCTTCAGACTGTAGGAAGGATGGTGTGTGCATGCATGAGTGGCAGCATGCTCCACTTGTCTTCTTAAGACTGTAGGAAGGACTGTGTGCATGCATGAGTGTGCATGCTACACTTGTCTTCTTAAGACTGTAGGAAGGATGGTTTGTGCATGCATGAGTGTGCATGCTCCACTTGTCTTCTTAAGCCTGTAGGAAGGATGGTGTGTACATGCATGAGTGTGCATGCTCCACTTGTCTTCTTAAGACTGTAGGAAGGATGGTGTGTACATGCATGAGTGTGCATGCTCCACTTGTCTTCTTAAGACTGTAGGAAGGATGGTGTGTGTATGCATGAGTGGCTGCATGCTCCACTTGTCTTCTTCGGACTGGAGGAAGGATGGTGTGTGCATGCATGAGTGTCTGCATGCTCCACTTGTCTTCTTAAGACTGTAGGAAGGATGGTGTGTGCATGCATGAGTGGCAGCATGCTCCACTTGTCTTCTTCAGACCGTAGGAAGGATGGTGTGTGCATGCATGAGTGGCAGCATGCTCCACTTGTCTTCTTAAGACTGTAGGAAGGACGGTGTGTTCATGCATGAGTGGCAGCATGCTCCACTTGTCTTCTTCAGGCTGGAGGAAGGATGGTGTGTGCATGCATGAGTGTCTGCATGCTCCACTTGTCTTCTTAAGACTGTAGGAAGGATGGTGTGTGCCCATTCAGGAGTCTCTGTGCATGCATGAGTGGCAGCATGCTCCACTTGTCTTCTTAAGACTGTAGGAAGGATGGTGTGTACATGCATGAGTGTGCATGCGCCACTTGTCTTCTTAAGACTGTAGGAAGGATGGTGTGTGTATGCATGAGTGGCAGCATGCTCCACTTGTCTTCTTAAGACTGTAGGAAGGATGGTGTGTGCATGCATGAGTGGCAGCATGCGCCACTTGTCTTCTTAAGACTGGAGGAAGGATGGTGTGTGCATGCATGAGTGTCTGCATGCCTCACTTGTCTTCGTCAGACTGTAGGAAGGATGGTGTGTGCATGCATGAGTGGCAGCATGCTCCACTTGTCTTCTTAAGACTGTAGGAAGCATGGTGTGTGCATGCATTAGTGTGCATGCTCTACTTGTCTTTTTAAGACTGTAGGAATGATGGTGTGTGCATGCATGAGTGGCAGCATGCTCAACTTGTCTTCTTAAGACTGTAGGAAGGATGGTGTGTGCATGCATACGTGGCAGCATGCTCCACTTGTCTTCTTCCGACTGTAGGAAGCATGGTGTGTGCATGCATGAGTGGCAGCATGCTCCACTTGTCTTCTTAAGACTGTAGGAAGGATGGTGTGTGCATGCATGAGTGGCAGCATGCTTCACTTGTATTCTTCAGACTGTAGGAAGGATGGTTTGTGCATGCATGAGTGGCAGCATGCTCCACTTATCTTCTTAAGACTGCAGGAAGGATGGTGTGTGCATGCATGAGTGGCAGCATGCTCCACTTGTCTTCTTAAGACTGTAGGAAGGATGGTGTGTGCATGCATAAGTGTCTGCATGCTCCACTTGTCTTCCTAAGACTGTAGGAAGGGTGGTGTGTGCATGCATGAGTGGCAGCATGCTCCACTTGTCTTCTTAAGCCTGTAGGAAGGATGGTGTGTGTATGCATGAGTGGCAGCATGCTCCACTTGTCTTCTTAAGACTGTAGGAAGGATGGTGTGTGCATGCATGAGTGGCAGCATGCTCCACTTGTCTTCTTAAGACTGTAGGAAGCATGGTGTGTGCATGCATTAGTGTGCATGCTCCACTTGTCTTCTTAAGACTGTAGGAAGGATGGTGTGTGCATGCATGAGTGGCAGCATGCTCCACTTGGCTTCTTAAGACTGGAGGAAGGATGGTGTGTGCATGCATGAGTGTCTGCATGCTCCACTTGTCTTCTTCAGACTGTAGGAAGGATGGTGTGTGCATGCATGAGTGGCAGCATGCTCCACTTGTCTTCTTAAGACTGTAGGAAGGACGGTGTGTGCATGCATGAATGTCCGCATGCTCCACCTGTCTTCTTAAGACTGTAGGAAGGATGGTGTGTGCATGCATGAGTGGCAGCATGCGCCACTTGTCTTCTTAAGACTGGAGGAAGGATGGTGTGTGCATGCATGAGTGTCTGCATGCTCCATTTGTCTTCTTAAGACTGTAGGAAGGATGGTGTGTGCATGCATGAGTGGCAGCATGCTCCACTTGGCTTCTTAAGACTGGAGGAAGGATGGTGTGTGCATGCATGAGTGTCTGCATGCTCCACTTGTCTTCTTCAGACTGTAGGAAGGATGGTGTGTGCATGCATGAGTGGCAGCATGCTCCACTTGTCTTCTTAAGACTGTAGGAAGGACGGTGTGTGCATGCATGAATGTCCGCATGCTCCACCTGTCTTCTTAAGACTGTAGGAAGGATGGTGTGTGCATGCATGAGTGGCAGCATGCGCCACTTGTCTTCTTAAGACTGGAGGAAGGATGGTGTGTGCATGCATGAGTGTCTGCATGCTCCATTTGTCTTCTTAAGACTGTAGGAAGGATGGTGTGTGCATGCATGAGTGGCAGCATGCTCCACTTGTCTTCTTAAGACTGTAGGGAGGATGGCGTGTGCATGCATGAGTGGCAGCATGCTCCACTTGTCTTCTTCAGACTGTAGGAAGGATGGTATGTGCATGCATGAGTGGCAGCATGCTCCACTTGTCTTCTTAAGACTGTAGGAAGGACGGTGTGTGCATGCATGAGTGTCTGCATGCTCCACTTGTCTTCTTCAGACTGTAAGAAGGATGGTTTGTGCATGCATGAGTGTGCATGCTCCACTTGTCTTCTTAAGCCTGTAGGAAGGATGGTGTGTACATGCATGAGTGTGAATGCTCCACTTGTCTTCTTAAGACTGTAGGAAGGATGGTGTGTACATGCATGAGTGTGCATGCTCCACTTGTCTTCTTAAGACTGTAGGAAGGATGGTGTGTGTATGCATGAGTGGCTGCATGCTCCACTTGTCTTCTTCAGACTGGAGGAAGGATGGTGTGTGCATGCATGAGTGTCTGCATGCTCCACTTGTCTTCTTAAGACTGTAGGAAGGACGGTGTGTTCATGCATGAGTGGCAGCATGCTCCACTTGTCTTCTTCAGGCTGGAGGAAGGATGGTGTGTGCATGCATGAGTGTCTGCATGCTCCACTTGTCTTCTTAAGACTGTAGGAAGGATGGTGTGTGCCCATTCAGGAGTCTCTGTGCATGCATGAGGGGCAGCATGCTCCACTTGTCTTCTTAAGACTGTAGGAAGGATGGTGTGTACATGCATGAGTGTGCATGCGCCACTTGTCTTCTTAAGACTGTAGGAAGGATGGTGTGTGCATGCATGAGTGGCAGCATGCGCCACTTGTCTTCTTAAGACTGGAGGAAGGATGGTGTGTGCATGCATGAGTGTCTGCATGCCTCACTTGTCTTCTTCAGACTGTAGGAAGGATGGTGTGTGCATGCATGAGTGGCAGCATGCTCCACTTGTCTTCTTAAGACTGTAGGAAGCATGGTGTGTGCATGCATTAGTGTGCATGCTCTACTTGTCTTTTTAAGACTGTAGGAAGGATGGTGTGTGCATGCATGAGTGGCAGAATGCTCCACTTGTCTTCTTAAGACTGTAGGAAGGATGGTGAGTGCATGCATACGTGGCAGCATGCTCCACTTGTCTTCTTCCGACTGTAGGAAGCATGGTGTGTGCATGCATGAGTGGCAGCATGCTCCACTTGTCTTCTTAAGACTGTAGGAAGGATGGTGTGTGCATGCATGAGTGGCAGCATGCTTCACTTGTCTTCTTCAGACTGTAGGAAGGATGGTTTGTGCATGCATGAGTGGCAGCATGCTCCACTTATCTTCTTAAGACTGCAGGAAGGATGGTGTGTGCATGCATGAGTGGCAGCATGCTCCACTTGTCTTCTTAAGACTGTAGGAAGGATGGTGTGTGCATGCATAAGTGTCTGCATGCTCCACTTGTCTTCCTAAGACTGTAGGAAGGATGGTGTGTGCATGCATGAGTGGCAGCATGCTCCACTTGTCTTCTTCAGACTGTAGGAAGGATGGTGTGTGCATGCATGAGTGGCAGCATGCTCCACTTGTCTTCTTAAGACTGTAGGAAGGATGGTGTGTGCATGCATGAGTGGCAGCATGCTCCACTTGTCTTCTTCAGACTGTAGGAAGGACGGTGTGTTCATGCATGAGTGGCAGCATGCTCCACTTGTCTTCTTCAGGCTGGAGGAAGGATGGTGTGTGCATGCATGAGTGGCAGCATGCTCCACTTGTCTTCTTAAGAATGGAGGAAGGATGGTGTGTACATGCATGAGTGTCTGCATGCTCCACTTGTCTTCTTCAGACTGTAAGAAGGATGGTTTGTGCATGCATGAGTGTGCATGCTCCACTTGTCTTCTTAAGCCTGTAGGAAGGATGGTGTGTGTATGCATGAGTGGCTGCATGCTCCACTTGTCTTCTTCAGACTGGAGGAAGGATGGTGTGTGCATGCATGAGTGTCTGCATGCTCCACTTGTCTTCTTAAGACTGTAGGAAGGATGGTGTGTGCATGCACGAGTGGCAGCATGCTCCACTTGTCTTCTTCAGACTGTAGGAAGGATGGTGTGTGCATGCATGAGTGGCAGCATGCTCCACTTGTCTTCTTAAGACTGTAGGAAGGATGGTGTGTGCATGCATGAGTGGCAGCATGCTCCACTTGTCTTCTTCAGACTGTAGGAAGGACGGTGTGTTCATGCATGAGTGGCAGCATGCTCCACTTGTCTTCTTCAGGCTGGAGGAAGGATGGTGTGTGCATGCATGAGTGGCAGCATGCTCCACTTGTCTTCTTAAGACTGTAGGAAGGACGGTGTGTTCATGCATGAGTGGCAGCATGCTCCACTTGTCTTCTTCAGGCTGGAGGAAGGATGGTGTGTGCATGCATGAGTGGCAGCATGCTCCACTTGTCTTCTTAAGACTGGAGGAAGGATGGTGTGTACATGCATGAGTGTCTGCATGCTCCACTTGTCTTCTTAAGACTGTAGGAAGGACGGTGTGTGCAAGCATGAGTGTCTGCATGCTCCACTTGTCTTCTTAAGACTGTAGGAAGGATGGTGTGTGCATGCATGAGTGGCAGCATGCTCCACTTGGCTTCTTAAGACTGGAGGAAGGATGGTGTGTGCATGCATGAGTGTCTGCATGCTCCACTTGTCTTCTTCAGACTGTAGGAAGGATGGTGTGTGCATGCATGAGTGGCAGCATGCTCCACTTGTCTTCTTAAGACTGTAGGAAGGACGGTGTGTGCATGCATGAATGTCCGCATGCTCCACCTGTCTTCTTAAGACTGTAGGAAGGATGGTGTGCGCATGCATGAGTGGCAGCATGCGCCACTTGTCTTCTTAAGACTGGAGGAAGGATGGTGTGTGCATGCATGAGTGTCTGCATGCTCCATTTGTCTTCTTAAGACTGTAGGAAGGATGGTGTGTGCATGCATGAGTGGCAGCATGCTCCACTTGTCTTCTTAAGACTGTAGGGAGGATGGCGTGTGCATGCATGAGTGGCAGCATGCTCCACTTGTCTTCTTCAGACTGTAGGAAGGATGGTATGTGCATGCATGAGTGGCAGCATGCTCCACTTGTCTTCTTAAGACTGTAGGAAGGACGGTGTGTGCATGCATGAGTGTCTGCATGCTCCACTTGTCTTCTTCAGACTGTAAGAAGGATGGTTTGTGCATGCATGAGTGTGCATGCTCCACTTGTCTTCTTAAGCCTGTAGGAAGGATGGTGTGTACATGCATGAGTGTGAATGCTCCACTTGTCTTCTTAAGACTGTAGGAAGGATGGTGTGTACATGCATGAGTGTGCATGCTCCACTTGTCTTCTTAAGACTGTAGGAAGGATGGTGTGTGTATGCATGAGTGGCTGCATGCTCCACTTGTCTTCTTCAGACTGGAGGAAGGATGGTGTGTGCATGCATGAGTGTCTGCATGCTCCACTTGTCTTCTTAAGACTGTAGGAAGGACGGTGTGTTCATGCATGAGTGGCAGCATGCTCCACTTGTCTTCTTCAGGCTGGAGGAAGGATGGTGTGTGCATGCATGAGTGTCTGCATGCTCCACTTGTCTTCTTAAGACTGTAGGAAGGATGGTGTGTGCCCATTCAGGAGTCTCTGTGCATGCATGAGGGGCAGCATGCTCCACTTGTCTTCTTAAGACTGTAGGAAGGATGGTGTGTACATGCATGAGTGTGCATGCGCCACTTGTCTTCTTAAGACTGTAGGAAGGATGGTGTGTGTATGCATGAGTGGCAGCATGCTCCACTTGTCTTCTTAAGACTGTAGGAAGGATGGTGTGTGCATGCATGAGTGGCAGCATGCGCCACTTGTCTTCTTAAGACTGGAGGAAGGATGGTGTGTGCATGCATGAGTGTCTGCATGCCTCACTTGTCTTCTTCAGACTGTAGGAAGGATGGTGTGTGCATGCATGAGTGGCAGCATGCTCCACTTGTCTTCTTAAGACTGTAGGAAGCATGGTGTGTGCATGCATTAGTGTGCATGCTCTACTTGTCTTTTTAAGACTGTAGGAAGGATGGTGTGTGCATGCATGAGTGGCAGAATGCTCCACTTGTCTTCTTAAGACTGTAGGAAGGATGGTGAGTGCATGCATACGTGGCAGCATGCTCCACTTGTCTTCTTCCGACTGTAGGAAGCATGGTGTGTGCATGCATGAGTGGCAGCATGCTCCACTTGTCTTCTTAAGACTGTAGGAAGGATGGTGTGTGCATGCATGAGTGGCAGCATGCTTCACTTGTCTTCTTCAGACTGTAGGAAGGATGGTTTGTGCATGCATGAGTGGCAGCATGCTCCACTTATCTTCTTAAGACTGCAGGAAGGATGGTGTGTGCATGCATGAGTGGCAGCATGCTCCACTTGTCTTCTTAAGACTGTAGGAAGGATGGTGTGTGCATGCATAAGTGTCTGCATGCTCCACTTGTCTTCCTAAGACTGTAGGAAGGATGGTGTGTGCATGCATGAGTGGCAGCATGCTCCACTTGTCTTCTTCAGACTGTAGGAAGGATGGTGTGTGCATGCATGAGTGGCAGCATGCTCCACTTGTCTTCTTAAGACTGTAGGAAGGATGGTGTGTGCATGCATGAGTGGCAGCATGCTCCACTTGTCTTCTTCAGACTGTAGGAAGGACGGTGTGTTCATGCATGAGTGGCAGCATGCTCCACTTGTCTTCTTCAGGCTGGAGGAAGGATGGTGTGTGCATGCATGAGTGGCAGCATGCTCCACTTGTCTTCTTAAGAATGGAGGAAGGATGGTGTGTACATGCATGAGTGTCTGCATGCTCCACTTGTCTTCTTCAGACTGTAAGAAGGATGGTTTGTGCATGCATGAGTGTGCATGCTCCACTTGTCTTCTTAAGCCTGTAGGAAGGATGGTGTGTGTATGCATGAGTGGCTGCATGCTCCACTTGTCTTCTTCAGACTGGAGGAAGGATGGTGTGTGCATGCATGAGTGTCTGCATGCTCCACTTGTCTTCTTAAGACTGTAGGAAGGATGGTGTGTGCATGCACGAGTGGCAGCATGCTCCACTTGTCTTCTTAAGACTGTAGGAAGGACGGTGTGTTCATGCATGAGTGGCAGCATGCTCCACTTGTCTTCTTCAGGCTGGAGGAAGGATGGTGTGTGCATGCATGAGTGTCTGCATGCTCCACTTGTCTTCTTAAGACTGTAGGAAGGATGGTGTGTGCCCATTCAGGAGTCTCTGTGCATGCATGAGTTGCAGCATGCTCCACTTGTCTTCTTAAGACTGTAGGAAGGATGGTGTGTACATGCATGAGTGTGCATGCACCACTTGTCTTCTTAAGACTGTAGGAAGGATGGTGTGTGCATGCATGAGTGGCAGCATGCTCCACTTGTCTTCTTAAGACTGGAGGAAGGATGGTGTGTGCCCATTCAGGAGTCTCTGTGCATGCATGAGTGGCAGCCTGCTCCACTTGTCTTCTTACGACTGTAGGAAGGATGGTGTGTGCATGCATGAGTGGCAGCATGCGCCACTTGTCTTCTTAAGACTGGAGGAAGGATGGTGTGTGCATGCATGAGTGTCTGCATGCCTCACTTGTCTTCTTCAGACTGTAGGAAGGATGGTGTGTGCATGCATGAGTGGCAGCATGCTCCACTTGTCTTCTTAAGACTGTAGGAAGCATGGTGTGTGCATGCATTAGTGTGAATGCTCTACTTGTCTTCTTAAGACTGTAGGAAGGATGGTGTGTGCATGCATGAGTGGCAGCATGCTCCACTTGTCTTCTTAAGACTGTAGGAAGGATGGTGTGTGCATGCATACGTGGCAGCATGCTCCACTTGTCTTCTTCCGACTGTAGGAAGCATGGTGTGTGCATGCATGAGTGGCAGCATGCTCCACTTGTCTTCTTAAGACTGTAGGAAGGATGGTGTGTGCATGCATGAGTGGCAGCATGCTTCACTTGTCTTCTTCAGACTGTAGGAAGGATGGTTTGTGCATGCATGAGTGGCAGCATGCTCCACGTATCTTCTTAAGACTGTAGGAAGGATGGTGTGTGCATGCATGAGTGGCAGCATGCTCCACTTGTCTTCTTAAGACTGTAGGAAGGATGGTGTGTGCATGCATACGTGTCTGCATGCTCCACTTGTCTTCCTAAGACTGTAGGAAGGGTGGTGTGTGCATGCATGAGTGGCAGCATGCTCCACTTGTCTTCTTAAGCCTGTAGGAAGGATGGTGTGTGTATGCATGAGTGGCAGCATGCTCCACTTGTCTTCTTAAGACTGTAGGAAGGATGGTGTGTGCATGCATGAGTAGCAGCATGCTCCACTTGGCTTCTTAAGACTGGAGGAAGGATGGTGTGTGCATGCATGAGTGTCTGCATGCTCCACTTGTCTTCTTCAGACTGTAGGAAGGATGGTGTGTGCATGCATGCGTGGCAGCATGCTCCACTTGTCTTCTTAAGACTGTAGGAAGGACGGTGTGTTCATGCATGAGTGGCAGCATGCTCCACTTGTCTTCTTTAGGCTGGAGGAAGAATGGTGTGTGCATGCATGAGTGGCAGCATGCTCCACTTGTCTTCTTAAGACTGTAGGAAGGATGATGTGTGCATGCATGAGTGTCTGCATGCTCCACTTCTCTTCTTAAGACTGGAGGAAGGATGGTGTGTGCATGCATGAGTGTCCGCATGCTCCACCTGTCTTCTTAAGACTGTAGGAAGGATGGTGTGTGCATGCATGAGTGGCAGCATGCTCCACTAGTCTTCTTAAGACTGTAGGAAGGATGGTGTGTGCATGCATGAGTGGCAGCATGCTCCACTTGGCTTCTTAAGACTGGAGGAAGGATGGTGTGTGCATGCATGAGTGTCTGCATGCTCCACTTGTCTTCTTCAGACTGTAGGAAGGATGGTGTGTGCATGCATGCGTGGCAGCATGCTCCACTTGTCTTCTTAAGACTGTAGGAAGGACAGTGTGTTCATGCATGAGTGGCAGCATGCTCCACTTGTCTTCTTTAGGCTGGAGGAAGAATGGTGTGTGCATGCATGAGTGGCAGCATGCTCCACTTGTCTTCTTAAGACTGTAGGAAGGATGGTGTATGCATGCATGAGTGGCAGCATGCTCCACTTCTCTTCTTCAGACTGTAGGAAGGATGGTGTGTGCATGCATGAGTGGCAGCATGCTCCACTTGTCTTCTTAAGACTTTAGGAAGGATGGTGTGTGCATGCATGAGTGTCTGCATGCTTAACTTGTCTTCTTAAGACTGTAGGTAGGATGGTGTGTGCCCATTCAGGAGTCTCTGTGCATGCATGAGTGGCAGCATGCTCCACTTGTCTTCTTAAGACTGTAGGAAGGATGGTGTGTACATGCATGAGTGTGCATGCGCCACTTGTCTTCTTAAGACTGTAGGAAGGATGGTGTGTGTATGCATGAGTGGCAGCATGCTCCACTTGTCTTCTTAAGACTGTAGGAAGGATGGTGTGTGCATGCATGAGTGGCAGCATGCTCCACTTGTCTTCCTAAGACTGTAGGAAGGGTGGTGTGTGCATGCATGAGTGGCAGCATGCTCCACTTGTCTTCTTAAGCCTGTAGGAAGGATGGTGTGTGTATGCATGAGTGGCAGCATGCTCCACTAGTCTTCTTAAGACTGTAGGAAGGATGGTGTGTGCATGCATGAGTGGCAGCATGTTCCACTTGGCTTCTTAAGACTGGAGGAAGGATGGTGTGTGCATGCATGAGTGTCTGCATGCTCCACTTGTCTTCTTCAGACTGTAGGAAGGATGGTGTGTGCATGCATGCGTGGCAGCATGCTCCACTTGTCTTCTTAAGACTGTAGGAAGGACAGTGTGTTCATGCATGAGTGGCAGCATGCTCCACTTGTCTTCTTTAGGCTGGAGGAAGAATGGTGTGTGCATGCATGAGTGGCAGCATGCTCCACTTGTCTTCTTAAGACTGTAGGAAGGATGGTGTGTGCATGCATGAGTGTCTGCATGCTCCACTTCTCTTCTTAAGACTGGAGGAAGGATGGTGTGTGCATGCATGAGTGTCCGCATGCTCCACCTGTCTTCTTAAGACTGTAGGAAGGATGGTGTGTGCATGCATGAGTGGCAGCATGCTCCACTTGTCTTCTTAAGACTGGAGGAAGGATGGTGTGTGCATGCATGAGTGTCTGCATGCTCCATTTGTCTTCTTAAGACTGTAGGAAGGATGGTGTGTGCATGCATGAGTGACAGCATGCTCCACGTGTCTTCTTAAGACTGGAGGAAGAATGGTGTGTGCATGCATGAGTGTCCGCATGCTCCACTTGTCTTCTTAAGACTGTAGGGAGGATGGCGTGTGCATGCATGAGTGGCAGCATGCTCCACTTGTCTTCTTCAGACTGTAGGAAGGATGGTGTGTGCATGCATGAGAGGCAGCATGCTCCACTTGTCTTTTTAAGACTTTAGGAAGGATGGTGTGTGCATGCATGAGTGTCTGCATGCTTAACTTGTCTTCTTAAGACTGTAGGAAGGATGGTGTGTGCCCATTCAGGAGTCTCTGTGCATGCATGAGTGGCAGCATGCTCCACTTGTCTTCTTAAGACTGTAGGAAGGATGGTGTGTACATGCATGAGTGTGCATGCGCCACTTGTCTTCTTAAGACTGTAGGAAGGATGGTGTGTGTATGCATGAGTGGCAGCATGCTCCACTTGTCTTCTTAAGACTGTAGGAAGGATGGTGTGTGCATGCATGAGTGGCAGCATGCTCCACTTGTCTTCTTAGGACTGTAGGGAGGATGGTGTGTGCATGCATGAGTGGCAGCATGCTTCAATTGTCTTCTTCAGACTGTAGGAAGGATGGTTTGTGCATGCACGAGTGGCAGCATGCTCCACTTGTCTTCTTAAGACTGTAGGAAGGATGGTGTATGCATGCATGAGTGGCAGCATGCTCCACTTGTCTTCTTAAGACTGTAGGACGGATGGTGTGTGCATGCATGAGTGGCAGCATGCTCCACTTGTCTTCTTCAGACTGTAGGAAGGATGGTGTGTGGATGCATGAGTGGCAGCATGCTCCACTTGTCTTCTTCAGGCTGGAGGAAGAATGGTGTGTGCATGCATGAGTGGCAGCATGCTCCACTTGTCTTCTTAAGACTGGAGGAAGGATGGTGTGTGCATGCATGAGTGTCTGCATGCTCCATTTGTCTTCTTAAGACTGTAGGAAGGATGGTGTGTGCATGCATGAGTGGCAGCATGCTCCACTTGTCTTCTTAAGACTGTAGGAAGGATGGTGTGTGCATGCATGCGTGGCAGCATGCTCCACTTGTCTTCTTAAGACTGTAGGAAGGACAGTGTGTTCATGCATGAGTGGCAGCATGCTCCACTTGTCTTCTTTAGGCTGGAGGAAGAATGGTGTGTGCATGCATGAGTGGCAGCATGCTCCACTTGTCTTCTTAAGACTGTAGGAAGGATGGTGTGTGCATGCATGAGTGTCTGCATGCTCCACTTCTCTTCTTAAGACTGGAGGAAGGATGGTGTGTGCATGCATGAGTGTCCGCATGCTCCACCTGTCTTCTTAAGACTGTAGGAAGGATGGTGTGTGCATGCATGAGTGGCAGCATGCTCCACTTGTCTTCTTAAGACTGGAGGAAGGATGGTGTGTGCATGCATGAGTGTCTGCATGCTCCATTTGTCTTCTTAAGACTGTAGGAAGGATGGTGTGTGCATGCATGAGTGACAGCATGCTCCACGTGTCTTCTTAAGACTGGAGGAAGAATGGTGTGTGCATGCATGAGTGTCCGCATGCTCCACTTGTCTTCTTAAGACTGTAGGGAGGATGGCGTGTGCATGCATGAGTGGCAGCATGCTCCACTTGTCTTCTTCAGACTGTAGGAAGGATGGTGTGTGCATGCATGAGAGGCAGCATGCTCCACTTGTCTTTTTAAGACTTTAGGAAGGATGGTGTGTGCATGCATGAGTGTCTGCATGCTTAACTTGTCTTCTTAAGACTGTAGGAAGGATGGTGTGTGCCCATTCAGGAGTCTCTGTGCATGCATGAGTGGCAGCATGCTCCACTTGTCTTCTTAAGACTGTAGGAAGGATGGTGTGTACATGCATGAGTGTGCATGCGCCACTTGTCTTCTTAAGACTGTAGGAAGGATGGTGTGTGTATGCATGAGTGGCAGCATGCTCCACTTGTCTTCTTAAGACTGTAGGAAGGATGGTGTGTGCATGCATGAGTGGCAGCATGCTCCACTTGTCTTCTTAGGACTGTAGGGAGGATGGTGTGTGCATGCATGAGTGGCAGCATGCTTCAATTGTCTTCTTCAGACTGTAGGAAGGATGGTTTGTGCATGCACGAGTGGCAGCATGCTCCACTTGTCTTCTTAAGACTGTAGGAAGGATGGTGTATGCATGCATGAGTGGCAGCATGCTCCACTTGTCTTCTTAAGACTGTAGGAAGGATGGTGTGTGCATGCATGAGTGGCAGCATGCTCCACTTGTCTTCTTCAGACTGTAGGAAGGATGGTGTGTGGATGCATGAGTGGCAGCATGCTCCACTTGTCTTCTTCAGGCTGGAGGAAGAATGGTGTGTGCATGCATGAGTGGCAGCATGCTCCACTTGTCTTCTTAAGACTGGAGGAAGGATGGTGTGTGCATGCATGAGTGTCTGCATGCTCCATTTGTCTTCTTAAGACTGTAGGAAGGATGGTGTGTGCATGCATGAGTGGCAGCATGCTCCACTTGTCTTCTTAAGACTGTAGGGAGGATGGCGTGTGCATGCATGAGTGGCAGCATGCTCCACTTGTCTTCTTCAGACTGTAGGAAGGATGGTGTGTGCATGCATGAGTGGCAGCATGCTCCACTTGTCTTCTTAAGACTGTAGGAAGGACGGTGTGTGCATGCATGAGTGTGCATGCTACACTTGTCTTCTTAAGACTGTAGGAAGGATGGTTTGTGCATGCATGAGTGTGCATGCTCCACTTGTCTTCTTAAGCCTGTAGGAAGGATGGTGTGTACATGCATGAGTGTGCATGCTCCACTTGTCTTCTTAAGACTGTAGGAAGGATGGTGTGTACATGCATGAGTGTGCATGCTCCACTTGTCTTCTTAAGACTGTAGGAAGGATGGTGTGTGTATGCATGAGTGGCTGCATGCTCCACTTGTCTTCTTCGGACTGGAGGAAGGATGGTGTGTGCATGCATGAGTGTCTGCATGCTCCACTTGTCTTCTTAAGACTGTAGGAAGGATGGTGTGTGCATGCATGAGTGGCAGCATGCTCCACTTGTCTTCTTCAGACCGTAGGAAGGATGGTGTGTGCATGCATGAGTGGCAGCATGCTCCACTTGTCTTCTTAAGACTGTAGGAAGGACGGTGTGTTCATGCATGAGTGGCAGCATGCTCCACTTGTCTTCTTCAGGCTGGAGGAAGGATGGTGTGTGCATGCATGAGTGTCTGCATGCTCCACTTGTCTTCTTAAGACTGTAGGAAGGATGGTGTGTGCCCATTCAGGAGTCTCTGTGCATGCATGAGTGGCAGCATGCTCCACTTGTCTTCTTAAGACTGTAGGAAGGATGGTGTGTACATGCATGAGTGTGCATGCGCCACTTGTCTTCTTAAGACTGTAGGAAGGATGGTGTGTGTATGCATGAGTGGCAGCATGCTCCACTTGTCTTCTTAAGACTGTAGGAAGGATGGTGTGTGCATGCATGAGTGGCAGCATGCGCCACTTGTCTTCTTAAGACTGGAGGAAGGATGGTGTGTGCATGCATGAGTGTCTGCATGCCTCACTTGTCTTCTTCAGACTGTAGGAAGGATGGTGTGTGCATGCATGAGTGGCAGCATGCTCCACTTGTCTTCTTAAGACTGTAGGAAGCATGGTGTGTGCATGCATTAGTGTGCATGCTCTACTTGTCTTTTTAAGACTGTAGGAATGATGGTGTGTGCATGCATGAGTGGCAGCATGCTCAACTTGTCTTCTTAAGACTGTAGGAAGGATGGTGTGTGCATGCATACGTGGCAGCATGCTCTACTTGTCTTCTTCCGACTGTAGGAAGCATGGTGTGTGCATGCATGAGTGGCAGCATGCTCCACTTGTCTTCTTAAGACTGTAGGAAGGATGGTGTGTGCATGCATGAGTGGCAGCATGCTTCACTTGTCTTCTTCAGACTGTAGGAAGGATGGTTTGTGCATGCATGAGTGGCAGCATGCTCCACTTATCTTCTTAAGACTGCAGGAAGGATGGTGTGTGCATGCATGAGTGGCAGCATGCTCCACTTGTCTTCTTAAGACTGTAGGAAGGGTGGTGTGTGCATGCATAAGTGTCTGCATGCTCCACTTGTCTTCCTAAGACTGTAGGAAGGGTGGTGTGTGCATGCATGAGTGGCAGCATGCTCCACTTGTCTTCTTAAGCCTGTAGGAAGGATGGTGTGTGTATGCATGAGTGGCAGCATGCTCCACTTGTCTTCTTAAGACTGTAGGAAGGATGGTGTGTGCATGCATGAGTGGCAGCATGCTCCACTTGTCTTCTTAAGACTGTAGGAAGCATGGTGTGTGCATGCATTAGTGTGCATGCTCCACTTGTCTTCTTAAGACTGTAGGAAGGATGGTGTGTGCATGCATGAGTGGCAGCATGCTCCACTTGGCTTCTTAAGACTGGAGGAAGGATGGTGTGTGCATGCATGAGTGTCTGCATGCTCCACTTGTCTTCTTCAGACTGTAGGAAGGATGGTGTGTGCATGCATGAGTGGCAGCATGCTCCACTTGTCTTCTTAAGACTGTAGGAAGGACGGTGTGTGCATGCATGAATGTCCGCATGCTCCACCTGTCTTCTTAAGACTGTAGGAAGGATGGTGTGTGCATGCATGAGTGGCAGCATGCGCCACTTGTCTTCTTAAGACTGGAGGAAGGATGGTGTGTGCATGCATGAGTGTCTGCATGCTCCATTTGTCTTCTTAAGACTGTAGGAAGGATGGTGTGTGCATGCATGAGTGGCAGCATGCTCCACTTGTCTTCTTAAGACTGTAGGAAGGACGGTGTGTGCATGCATGAATGTCCGCATGCTCCACCTGTCTTCTTAAGACTGTAGGAAGGATGGTGTGTGCATGCATGAGTGGCAGCATGCGCCACTTGTCTTCTTAAGACTGGAGGAAGGATGGTGTGTGCATGCATGAGTGTCTGCATGCTCCATTTGTCTTCTTAAGACTGTAGGAAGGATGGTGTGTGCATGCATGAGTGGCAGCATGCTCCACTTGTCTTCTTAAGACTGTAGGGAGGATGGCGTGTGCATGCATGAGTGGCAGCATGCTCCACTTGTCTTCTTCAGACTGTAGGAAGGATGGTATGTGCATGCATGAGTGGCAGCATGCTCCACTTGTCTTCTTAAGACTGTAGGAAGGACGGTGTGTGCATGCATGAGTGTCTGCATGCTCCACTTGTCTTCTTCAGACTGTAAGAAGGATGGTTTGTGCATGCATGAGTGTGCATGCTCCACTTGTCTTCTTAAGCCTGTAGGAAGGATGGTGTGTACATGCATGAGTGTGAATGCTCCACTTGTCTTCTTAAGACTGTAGGAAGGATGGTGTGTACATGCATGAGTGTGCATGCTCCACTTGTCTTCTTAAGACTGTAGGAAGGATGGTGTGTGTATGCATGAGTGGCTGCATGCTCCACTTGTCTTCTTCAGACTGGAGGAAGGATGGTGTGTGCATGCATGAGTGTCTGCATGCTCCACTTGTCTTCTTAAGACTGTAGGAAGGACGGTGTGTTCATGCATGAGTGGCAGCATGCTCCACTTGTCTTCTTCAGGCTGGAGGAAGGATGGTGTGTGCATGCATGAGTGTCTGCATGCTCCACTTGTCTTCTTAAGACTGTAGGAAGGATGGTGTGTGCCCATTCAGGAGTCTCTGTGCATGCATGAGGGGCAGCATGCTCCACTTGTCTTCTTAAGACTGTAGGAAGGATGGTGTGTACATGCATGAGTGTGCATGCGCCACTTCTCTTCTTAAGACTGTAGGAAGGATGGTGTGTGTATGCATGAGTGGCAGCATGCTCCACTTGTCTTCTTAAGACTGTAGGAAGGATGGTGTGTGCATGCATGAGTGGCAGCATGCGCCACTTGTCTTCTTAAGACTGGAGGAAGGATGGTGTGTGCATGCATGAGTGTCTGCATGCCTCACTTGTCTTCTTCAGACTGTAGGAAGGATGGTGTGTGCATGCATGAGTGGCAGCATGCTCCACTTGTCTTCTTAAGACTGTAGGAAGCATGGTGTGTGCATGCATTAGTGTGCATGCTCTACTTGTCTTTTTAAGACTGTAGGAAGGATGGTGTGTGCATGCATGAGTGGCAGAATGCTCCACTTGTCTTCTTAAGACTGTAGGAAGGATGGTGAGTGCATGCATACGTGGCAGCATGCTCCACTTGTCTTCTTCCGACTGTAGGAAGCATGGTGTGTGCATGCATGAGTGGCAGCATGCTCCACTTGTCTTCTTAAGACTGTAGGAAGGATGGTGTGTGCATGCATGAGTGGCAGCATGCTTCACTTGTCTTCTTCAGACTGTAGGAAGGATGGTTTGTGCATGCATGAGTGGCAGCATGCTCCACTTATCTTCTTAAGACTGCAGGAAGGATGGTGTGTGCATGCATGAGTGGCAGCATGCTCCACTTGTCTTCTTAAGACTGTAGGAAGGATGGTGTGTGCATGCATAAGTGTCTGCATGCTCCACTTGTCTTCCTAAGACTGTAGGAAGGATGGTGTGTGCATGCATGAGTGGCAGCATGCTCCACTTGTCTTCTTCAGACTGTAGGAAGGATGGTGTGTGCATGCATGAGTGGCAGCATGCTCCACTTGTCTTCTTAAGACTGTAGGAAGGATGGTGTGTGCATGCATGAGTGGCAGCATGCTCCACTTGTCTTCTTCAGACTGTAGGAAGGACGGTGTGTTCATGCATGAGTGGCAGCATGCTCCACTTGTCTTCTTCAGGCTGGAGGAAGGATGGTGTGTGCATGCATGAGTGGCAGCATGCTCCACTTGTCTTCTTAAGAATGGAGGAAGGATGGTGTGTACATGCATGAGTGTCTGCATGCTCCACTTGTCTTCTTCAGACTGTAAGAAGGATGGTTTGTGCATGCATGAGTGTGCATGCTCCACTTGTCTTCTTAAGCCTGTAGGAAGGATGGTGTGTGTATGCATGAGTGGCTGCATGCTCCACTTGTCTTCTTCAGACTGGAGGAAGGATGGTGTGTGCATGCATGAGTGTCTGCATGCTCCACTTGTCTTCTTAAGACTGTAGGAAGGATGGTGTGTGCATGCACGAGTGGCAGCATGCTCCACTTGTCTTCTTCAGACTGTAGGAAGGATGGTGTGTGCATGCATGAGTGGCAGCATGCTCCACTTGTCTTCTTAAGACTGTAGGAAGGATGGTGTGTGCATGCATGAGTGGCAGCATGCTCCACTTGTCTTCTTCAGACTGTAGGAAGGACGGTGTGTTCATGCATGAGTGGCAGCATGCTCCACTTGTCTTCTTCAGGCTGGAGGAAGGATGGTGTGTGCATGCATGAGTGGCAGCATGCTCCACTTGTCTTCTTAAGACTGTAGGAAGGACGGTGTGTTCATGCATGAGTGGCAGCATGCTCCACTTGTCTTCTTCAGGCTGGAGGAAGGATGGTGTGTGCATGCATGAGTGGCAGCATGCTCCACTTGTCTTCTTAAGACTGGAGGAAGGATGGTGTGTACATGCATGAGTGTCTGCATGCTCCACTTGTCTTCTTAAGACTGTAGGAAGGACGGTGTGTGCAAGCATGAGTGTCTGCATGCTCCACTTGTCTTCTTAAGACTGTAGGAAGGATGGTGTGTGCATGCATGAGTGGCAGCATGCTCCACTTGGCTTCTTAAGACTGGAGGAAGGATGGTGTGTGCATGCATGAGTGTCTGCATGCTCCACTTGTCTTCTTCAGACTGTAGGAAGGATGGTGTGTGCATGCATGAGTGGCAGCATGCTCCACTTGTCTTCTTAAGACTGTAGGAAGGACGGTGTGTGCATGCATGAATGTCCGCATGCTCCACCTGTCTTCTTAAGACTGTAGGAAGGATGGTGTGTGCATGCATGAGTGGCAGCATGCGCCACTTGTCTTCTTAAGACTGGAGGAAGGATGGTGTGTGCATGCATGAGTGTCTGCATGCTCCATTTGTCTTCTTAAGACTGTAGGAAGGATGGTGTGTGCATGCATGAGTGGCAGCATGCTCCACTTGTCTTCTTAAGACTGTAGGGAGGATGGCGTGTGCATGCATGAGTGGCAGCATGCTCCACTTGTCTTCTTCAGACTGTAGGAAGGATGGTATGTGCATGCATGAGTGGCAGCATGCTCCACTTGTCTTCTTAAGACTGTAGGAAGGACGGTGTGTGCATGCATGAGTGTCTGCATGCTCCACTTGTCTTCTTCAGACGGTAAGAAGGATGGTTTGTGCATGCATGAGTGGGCATGCTCCACTTGTCTTCTTAAGCCTGTAGGAAGGATGGTGTGTACATGCATGAGTGTGAATGCTCCACTTGTCTTCTTAAGACTGTAGGAAGGATGGTGTGTACATGCATGAGTGTGCATGCTCCACTTGTCTTCTTAAGACTGTAGGAAGGATGGTGTGTGTATGCATGAGTGGCTGCATGCTCCACTTGTCTTCTTCAGACTGGAGGAAGGATGGTGTGTGCATGCATGAGTGTCTGCATGCTCCACTTGTCTTCTTAAGACTGTAGGAAGGACGGTGTGTTCATGCATGAGTGGCAGCATGCTCCACTTGTCTTCTTCAGGCTGGAGGAAGGATGGTGTGTGCATGCATGAGTGTCTGCATGCTCCACTTGTCTTCTTAAGACTGTAGGAAGGATGGTGTGTGCCCATTCAGGAGTCTCTGTGCATGCATGAGGGGCAGCATGCTCCACTTGTCTTCTTAAGACTGTAGGAAGGATGGTGTGTACATGCATGAGTGTGCATGCGCCACTTGTCTTCTTAAGACTGTAGGAAGGATGGTGTGTGTATGCATGAGTGGCAGCATGCTCCACTTGTCTTCTTAAGACTGTAGGAAGGATGGTGTGTGCATGCATGAGTGGCAGCATGCGCCACTTGTCTTCTTAAGACTGGAGGAAGGATGGTGTGTGCATGCATGAGTGTCTGCATGCCTCACTTGTCTTCTTCAGACTGTAGGAAGGATGGTGTGTGCATGCATGAGTGGCAGCATGCTCCACTTGTCTTCTTAAGACTGTAGGAAGCATGGTGTGTGCATGCATTAGTGTGCATGCTCTACTTGTCTTTTTAAGACTGTAGGAAGGATGGTGTGTGCATGCATGAGTGGCAGAATGCTCCACTTGTCTTCTTAAGACTGTAGGAAGGATGGTGAGTGCATGCATACGTGGCAGCATGCTCCACTTGTCTTCTTCCGACTGTAGGAAGCATGGTGTGTGCATGCATGAGTGGCAGCATGCTCCACTTGTCTTCTTAAGACTGTAGGAAGGATGGTGTGTGCATGCATGAGTGGCAGCATGCTTCACTTGTCTTCTTCAGACTGTAGGAAGGATGGTTTGTGCATGCATGAGTGGCAGCATGCTCCACTTATCTTCTTAAGACTGCAGGAAGGATGGTGTGTGCATGCATGAGAAGCAGCATGCTCCACTTGTCTTCTTAAGACTGTAGGAAGGATGGTGTGTGCATGCATAAGTGTCTGCATGCTCCACTTGTCTTCCTAAGACTGTAGGAAGGATGGTGTGTGCATGCATGAGTGGCAGCATGCTCCACTTGTCTTCTTCAGACTGTAGGAAGGATGGTGTGTGCATGCATGAGTGGCAGCATGCTCCACTTGTCTTCTTAAGACTGTAGGAAGGATGGTGTGTGCATGCATGAGTGGCAGCATGCTCCACTTGTCTTCTTCAGACTGTAGGAAGGACGGTGTGTTCATGCATGAGTGGCAGCATGCTCCACTTGTCTTCTTCAGGCTGGAGGAAGGATGGTGTGTGCATGCATGAGTGGCAGCATGCTCCACTTGTCTTCTTAAGAATGGAGGAAGGATGGTGTGTACATGCATGAGTGTCTGCATGCTCCACTTGTCTTCTTCAGACTGTAAGAAGGATGGTTTGTGCATGCATGAGTGTGCATGCTCCACTTGTCTTCTTAAGCCTGTAGGAAGGATGGTGTGTGTATGCATGAGTGGCTGCATGCTCCACTTGTCTTCTTCAGACTGGAGGAAGGATGGTGTGTGCATGCATGAGTGTCTGCATGCTCCACTTGTCTTCTTAAGACTGTAGGAAGGATGGTGTGTGCATGCACGAGTGGCAGCATGCTCCACTTGTCTTCTTCAGACTGTAGGAAGGATGGTGTGTGCATGCATGAGTGGCAGCATGCTCCACTTGTCTTCTTAAGACTGTAGGAAGGATGGTGTGTGCATGCATGAGTGGCAGCATGCTCCACTTGTCTTCTTCAGACTGTAGGAAGGACGGTGTGTTCATGCATGAGTGGCAGCATGCTCCACTTGTCTTCTTCAGGCTGGAGGAAGGATGGTGTGTGCATGCATGAGTGGCAGCATGCTCCACTTGTCTTCTTAAGACTGTAGGAAGGACGGTGTGTTCATGCATGAGTGGCAGCATGCTCCACTTGTCTTCTTCAGGCTGGAGGAAGGATGGTGTATGCATGCATGAGTGGCAGCATGCTCCACTTGTCTTCTTAAGACTGGAGGAAGGACGGTGTGTGCAAGCATGAGTGTCTGCATGCTCCACTTGTCTTCTTAAGACTGTAGGAAGGATGGTGTGTGCATGCATGAGTGGCAGCAGGCTCCACTTGTCTTCTTAAGACTGGAGGAAGGATGGTGTGTGCATGCATGAGTGGCAGCATGCTCCACTTGTCTTCTTAAGACTGTAGGAAGGATGGTGTGTGCATGCATGAGTGGCAGCATGCTCCACTTGTCTTCTTCAGACTGTAGGAAGGACGGTGTGTTCATGCATGAGTGGCAGCATGCTCCACTTGTCTTCTTAAGACTGTAGGAAGGACGGTGTGTTCATGCATGAGTGGCAGCATGCTCCACTTGTCTTCTTCAGGCTGGAGGAAGGATGGTGTGTGCATGCATGAGTGGCTGCATGCTCCACTTGTCTTCTTCAGACTGGAGGAAGGATGGTGTGTGCATGCATGAGTGTCTGCATGCTCCACTTGTCTTCTTAAGACTGTAGGAAGGATGGTGTGTGCATGCACGAGTGGCAGCATGCTCCACTTGTCTTCTTCAGACTGTAGGAAGGATGGTGTGTGCATGCATGAGTGGCAGCATGCTCCACTTGTCTTCTTAAGACTGTAGGAAGGATGGTGTGTGCATGCATGAGTGGCAGCATGCTCCACTTGTCTTCTTCAGACTGTAGGAAGGACGGTGTGTTCATGCATGAGTGGCAGCATGCTCCACTTGTCTTCTTCAGGCTGGAGGAAGGATGGTGTGTGCATGCATGAGTGGCAGCATGCTCCACTTGTCTTCTTAAGACTGTAGGAAGGACGGTGTGTTCATGCATGAGTGGCAGCATGCTCCACTTGTCTTCTTCAGGCTGGAGGAAGGATGGTGTGTGCATGCATGAGTGGCAGCATGCTCCACTTGTCTTCTTAAGACTGGAGGAAGGATGGTGTGTACATGCATGAGTGTCTGCATGCTCCACTTGTCTTCTTAAGACTGTAGGAAGGACGGTGTGTGCAAGCATGAGTGTCTGCATGCTCCACTTGTCTTCTTAAGACTGTAGGAAGGACGGTGTGTGCATGCATGAGTGGCAGCAGGCTCCACTTGTCTTCTTAAGACTGGAGGAAGGATGGTGTGTGCATGCATGAGTGGCAGCATGCTCCACTTGTCTTCTTAAGACTGTAGGAAGGATGGTGTGTGCATGCATGAGTGGCAGCATGCTCCACTTGTCTTCTTCAGACTGTAGGAAGGACGGTGTGTTCATGCATGAGTGGCAGCATGCTCCACTTGTCTTCTTAAGACTGTAGGAAGGACGGTGTGTTCATGCATGAGTGGCAGCATGCTCCACTTGTCTTCTTCAGGCTGGAGGAAGGATGGTGTGTGCATGCATGAGTGGCAGCATGCTCCACTTGTCTTCTTAAGACTGGAGGAAGGATGGTGTGTACATGCATGAGTGTCTGCATGCTCCACTTGTCTTCTTAAGACTGTAGGAAGGACGGTGTGTGCAAGCATGAGTGTCTGCATGCTCCACTTGTCTTCTTAAGACTGTAGGAAGGATGGTGTGTGCATGCATGAGTGGCAGCAGGCTCCACTTGTCTTCTTAAGACTGGAGGAAGGATGGTGTGTGCAAGCATGAGTGTCTGCATGTTCCACTTGTCTTCTTAAGACTGTAGGAAGGATGGTGTGTGCATGCATGAGTGGCAGCAGGCTCCACTTGTCTTCTTAAGACTGGAGGAAGGATGGTGTTTGCATGCATGAGTGTCTGCATGCCTCACTTGTCTTCTTAAGACTGGAGGAAGGATGGTGCGTGCATGCATGAGTGGCAGCATGCTCCACTTGTCTTCTTAAGACTGTAGGAAGGATGGTGTGTGCATGCACGAGTGTCTGCATGCTCCACTTGTCTTCTTAAGACTGGAGAAAGGATGGTGTGTGCATGCATGAGTGTCTGCATGCTCCACTTGTCTTCGTAAGACTGTAGGAAGGATGGTGTGTGCATGCATGAGTGTCTGCATGCTCCACTTGTCTTCTTAAGACTGGAGAAAGGATGGTGTGTGCATGCATGAGTGTCTGCATGCTCCACTTGTCTTCGTAAGACTGTAGGAAGGGTGGTGTGTGCATGCATGAGTGGCAGCATGCTCCACTTGTCTTCTTAAGACTGTAGGAAGGATGTTGTGTGCATGCATGAGTGGCAGCATGCTCCACTTCTCTTCTTAAGACTGGAAGAGGGATGGTGCGTGCATCCATGAGTGTCTGCATGCTCCACTTCTCTTCTTAAGACTGGAAGAGGGATGGTGTTTGCATGCATGAGTGTCTGCATGCTCCACTTGTCTTCTTCAGACTGTAGGAAGGATGGTGTGTGCAAGCATGAGTGTCTGCATGCTCCACTTCTCTTCTTAAGACTGGAGGAAGGATGGTGTGTGCATCCATGAGTGTCTGCATGCTTCACATCTCTTCTTCAGACTGTAGGAAGGGTGGTGTGTGCATGCATGAGTGTCTGCATGCTCCACTTCTCTTCTTAAGGCTGTAGGAAGGGTGGTGTGTGAATGCATGAGTATGCATGCTCCACTTGTCTTCTTAAGACTGGAGGAAGGATGGTGTGTGCATGCATGAGTGTCTGCATGCTCCACTTGTCTTCTTCAGACTGTAGGAAGGATGGTGTGTGCAAGCATGAGTGTCTGCATGCTCCACTTGTCTTCTTCAGGCTGGAGGAAGAATGGTGTGTGCATGCATGGGTGTCTGCATGCTCCACTTGTCTTCTTCAGACTGTAGGAAGGATGGTGTGTGCAAGCATGAGGGTCTGCATGCTCCACTTCTCTTCTTAAGGCTGTAGGAATGATGGTGTGTGCATGCATGAGGGTCTGCATGCTCCACTTGTCTTCTTCAGACTGTAGGAAGGATGGTGTGTGCATGCATGAGTGGCAGCATGCTCCACTTCTCTTCTTAAGGCTGTAGGAATGATGGTGTGTGCATGCATGAGGGTCTGCATGCTCCACTTCTCTTCTTAAGACTGGAGGAACGATGGTGTGTGCATGCATGAGTGTCTGCATGCTCCACTTGTCTTCTTCAGACTGTAGGAAGGATGGTGTGTGCAAGCATGAGGGTCTGCATGCTCCACTTCTCTTCTTAAGACTGGAGGAAGGATGGTGTGTGCATGCATGAGGGTCTGCATGCTCCACTTCTCTTCTTAAGACTGGAGGAAGGATGGTGTGTGCATGCATGAGTGTCTGCATGCTCCACTTGTCTTCTTCAGACTGTAGGAAGGATGGTGTGTGCATGCATGAGTGTCTGCATGCTCCACTTGTCTTCTTCAGAATGTAGGAAGGATGGTGTGTGCATGCATGAGTGTCTGCATGCTCCACTTGTCTTCTTCAGACTGTAGGAAGGATGGTGTGTGCAAGCATGAGTGTCTGCATGCTCCACTTCTCTTCTTAAGGCTGTAGGACTGATGGTGTGTGCATGCATAAGTGTCTGCATGCGCCACTTGTCTTCTTAAGCCTGTAGGAAGGATGGTGTGTACATGCATGAGTGTGCATGCTCCACTTGTCTTCTTCAGACTGTAGGAAGGATGGTGTGTGCATGCATGAGTGTCTGCATGCTTCACTTCTCTTCTTCAGACTGTAGGAAGAATGGTGTGTGCATGCATGAGTGGCTGCATGCGCCACTTGTCTTCTTAAGCCTGTAGGAAGGATGGTGTGTGCATGCATGAGTGGCAGCATGCTCCACTTGTCTTCTTCAGACTGTAGGAAGAATGGTGTGTGCATGCATGAGTGGCAGCATGCTCCACTTGTCTTCTTAAGACTGTAGAAAGGATGGTGTGTGCATGCATGAGTGTCTGCATGCTCCACTTCTCTTCTTAAGACTGTAGGAAGGGTGGTGTGTGCATCCATGAGTGTGCATGCTCCACTTCTCTTCTTCAGACTGTAGGAAGAATGGTGTGTGCATGCATGAGTGTCTGCATGCTCCACTTGTCTTCTTAAGACTGTAGGAAGGATGGTGTGTGCATGCATGAGTGTCTGCATGCTCCACTTCTTTTCTTAAGACTGGAGGAAGGATGGTGTGTGCATGCATGAGTGTCTGCATGCTCCACTTGTCTTCTTAAGGCTGTAGGAAGGATGGTGCGTGCATGCATGAGTGTGCATGCTTCACATCTCTTCTTCAGACTGTAGGAAGGGTGGTGTGTGCATGCATGAGTGTCTGCATGCTCCACTTGTCTTCTTAAGGCTGTAGGAAGGATGGTGCGTGCATGCATGAGTGTCTGCATGCTTCACATCTCTTCTTCAGACTGTAGGAAGGATGGTGTGTGCATGCATGAGTGTCTGCATGCTCCACTTGTCTTCTTAAGACTGGAGGAAGGATGGTGTGTGCATGCATGAGTGGCAGCATGCTCCACTTGTCTTCTTAAGACTGTAGGAAGGACGGTGTGTGCATGCATGAGTGGCAGCTTGCTCCACTTGTCTTCTTAAGACTGGAGGAAGGATGGTGTGTGTATGCATGAGTGGCAGCATGCTCCACTTGTCTTCTTAAGACTGTAGGAAGGACGGTGTGTGCATGCATGAGTGTCTGCATGCTCCACTTGTCTTCTTCAGACTGTAGGAAGGATGGTGTGTGCCCATTCAGGAGTCTCTGTGCATGACTGCTCAAGATGGTGGGTTTCCTGTAGATTGTGATTTGTCTATTGCAGGCCCCAAAGCCTGCCTGTGCTCTTGTTTAGGGCTTCCCACCTGAGGATTAACTTACCCTGTTGGTGGTGAGACACATCCATATTCTTTCCATTGCAGGAGCAAGGTTCCCTCAATTCAGTCAAGGGTGTGGAATGTTATGAAATATCCATTTGTCCTTGGGATGTGTTGTTTTAGAAATCTACTCGTCTCATTTATTAATTCACGGGTCCCTTTTGGATTTATGCAGTAAGGTGACAAGCTGTGATAGTGTTCTTATGCAGGACTCCAATAGTAGGCTCTCTGATTTTGCTATGTCTTAACAAGTGCATGAGTGAGACTTTTTACAGGGTGGGCATAAATGGAGTGTAGGTAAAGTGAATTTCCAATGCCACCTCCTCTCCCCAAAGGAGAGGGTTGCTTCCCACCCCCTCCCCCTACCACTCAGCACTGCTGTAAGGCATATTTCACAGCATCCTGTTCTGCTCTGCAACATCTTTAAAAACAATAACAAAACCAAAGAGCTTCCGCTGAGCTATTTAGAGTTCTAAATGTTTTTAAAGAAGTTACACAATAGAAAGGGATGCTGTACAACATGGCTAAAAAAACAAAGTATGCGCCATGACGGGGCCAATGCCGCCGCACCGTAGCACTGTATTTTCATTTGCTTTGAGCCATATTGCACAGCTGCCCACATTCTTGTGCAACATCTTTAAAAAACATGGAATATGCTGATCGCTCTTCCATAGGTGAAACCTATTGACTTTGCTAATGCTTGTTTTATACTGGCATGCTTATATTTTGCTGAATGATTGATCACTCACAACATTGTATTTAAAGTTGCGCAGCAGTTTAGGAAACATTTTCTCTCAAAGTGCAACTTTTTTATGTATGTTTTATTTTTAAAGTGAACAATTACAAACCCTCCTTTCATGCTTGTGGATGTATTTCCATATAATGAGGGAACTTCTCGAAGAATTAGAAAAAGTATAGAAACATGCGCACAAGTTTTAATACTGGACCCAATGTAAGTCTTTTGAGCGCTTACACTGGAAACGAATGCTTTGGTTTTAATTATTCATATATGCAAATTTAAAGAACGTATTCATATAAACTCAGCCTCTAGTGGCAGACTTCCTTCAACAGATCTGTAAACTGGCCTCCAAAGGGTTTGTGGTGCTGTGGGTCAGACCCCACAATAACACGGACTGTAGGGGTTCCGCACCTTGCCCCCTTTTCCAAACATCAGAGTTCCATGGCTGGACTGGTCTAACTCCAATAAACAAACCCACCTAGACCACTCTGGCGTGCTCTTACAGCTTCTAATCTACGCTCTCGAGCCGGGCAATCTTATCTTAAAACACCTTCCTCACTCAGGGCCAGCGATACCGCGGCTCCTCTATTCAAACCAATAAAGGTTAAAGCCCTTTCATCCATGAAGCGCACGGAAACATTGTCAAGCAGGAACTACGCAGGTTACATGACAGACAGCTTCAGTGGTGAGACATTGTCCCCCGTTCTTGTCCCCTGGCCGGATCAGTGAGACCGCGATTTATTGAAATTCGCTCTCTATGTTCTCCCTTAATGGAGTTTAGACCCTCACGGCGGCTCTTAAAGATCGCTCAAAGCGATGGAGTTTGTGCAGCTGCAAACTCGAATCTCTGCTGCGTATCGTTTATATTTGCCATGCGCTCGTGCATAAGCAACAAAGATGGCTACGACTGCTCTTTGTAGCAAGCATTGGCAAAGCCAAACGGTCTCGCCTGAATAAGAGCTATTGGCTTTGGCAGTGCATCTTTGTGATGTTGTGCACCAGTGCGGCAGCTGTTCAGGATGTCTAATAGTTAGTGCTGTGGAGTGTGTAGTGTGGAGTGAAGGATCACAGTGTCGTAGAGTGGAGTGGGTGACTAGAGTGCCCTAGAGAGGATTTTTTGGACGACAGTGTGGTATGTGGAGTCAATGATCATAGTTCGTAAAGTGGAGTTGGGAAGTAGAGCGCCGTAGAGAGGATTTGGTGGAGTACAGTGTCGTGGTGTGGAGCGAAGGATCAGTGTTATAGAGTGGAGTTGGGGGAGTAGAGTGCCGTAGAGAGGATTTGGTGGAGTACAGTGTCGTGGTGTGGAGCGAAGGATCAGTGTTATAGAGTGGAGTTGGGGGAGTAGAGTGCCGTAGAGAGGATTTGGTGGAGTACAGTGTCGTGGTGTGGAGCGAAGGATCAGTGTCATAGAGTGGAGTGGGGAAGTAGAGTGCCATAGAGAGGATTTGCTGGAGTACAGTGTCGTGGAGTGGAGCGAAGGATCATAGTGTCGTAGAGTGAAGGAATAGAGTGCTGTAGAGAGGATTTGGTGGAGTACAGTGTCGTGGTGTGGAGCGAAGGATCAGTGTTATAGAGTGGAGTGGGGGAGTAGAGTGCCGTAGAGAGGATTTGGTGGAGTACAGTGTCGTGGTGTGGAGCGAAGGATCAGTGTTATAGAGTGGAGTGGGGGAGTAGAGTGCCGTAGAGAGGATTTGGTGGAGTACAGTGTCGTGGTGTGGAGCGAAGGATCAGTGTCATAGAGTGGAGTGGGGAAGTAGAGTGCCATAGAGAGGATTTGCTGGAGTACAGTGTCGTGGAGTGGAGCGAAGGATCATAGTGTCGTAGAGTGAAGGAATAGAGTGCTGTAGAGAGGATTTGGTGGAGTACAGTGTCGTGGTGTGGAGCGAAGGATCAGTGTTATAGAGTGGAGTGGGGGAGTAGAGTGCCGTAGAGAGGATTTGGTGGAGTACAGTGTCGTGGTGTGGAGCGAAGGATCAGTGTCATAGAGTGGAGTGGGGAAGTAGAGTGCCATAGAGAGGATTTGCTGGAGTACAGTGTCGTGAAGTGGAGCGAAGGATCATAGTGTCGTAGAGTGAAGGAATAGAGTGCTGTAGAGAGGATTTGGTGGAGTACAGTGTCGTGGTGTGGAGCGAAGGATCAGTGTTATAGAGTGGAGTGGGGGAGTAGAGTGCCGTAGAGAGGATTTGGTGGAGTACAGTGTCGTGGTGTGGAGCGAAGGATCAGTGTTATAGAGTGGAGTGGGGGAGTAGAGTGCCGTAGAGAGGATTTGGTGGAGTACAGTGTCGTGGTGTGGAGCGAAGGATCAGTGTCATAGAGTGGAGTGGGGAAGTAGAGTGCCATAGAGAGGATTTGCTGGAGTACAGTGTCGTGGAGTGGAGCGAAGGATCATAGTGTCGTAGAGTGAAGGAATAGAGTGCTGTAGAGAGGATTTGGTGGAGTACAGTGTCGTGGTGTGGAGCGAAGGATCAGTGTTATAGAGTGGAGTGGGGGAGTAGAGTGCCGTAGAGAGGATTTGGTGGAGTACAGTGTCGTGGTGTGGAGCGAAGGATCAGTGTTATAGAGTGGAGTGGGGGAGTAGAGTGCCGTAGAGAGGATTTGGTGGAGTACAGTGTCGTGGTGTGGAGCGAAGGATCAGTGTTATAGAGTGGAGTGGGGGAGTAGAGTGCCGTAGAGAGGATTTGTTGGAGTACCGTGTTGTAGAATGGAGTGAAGGATCACAGTGTCGTAGAGTGGAGTGGGGGAGTAGAGTACAGTGGAGAGGATTTGTTGGAGTAAAGTGTCGCAGTGTGGAGTGAAGGATCACAATGTCGTAGGGTGAAGTGGGGGAGTAGAGTGCCATAGAGAAGATTTGTTGTAGTAAAGTCTTGTAATGTGGAGCGAAGGATCACAGTGTCGTTGAGTGGATTGGGGATGTAGACCTCTCACAGTATAGTAAGATGCAGTGCAATGCAGATTTATCATAGTGCAATAGACAGCAATTCAGTGTGCACAGAGTCATCACAGTGCAGTAAGATGCAGTGCACAGATCTCCTCTTTAACAAACATGATGCCCACAAACACCCCCAGGGCCGGAAGGAAAGCCCCCAGGGGCCCTCGGATAGAAGAGCCCAGCTCAGCCCCAGGGGCCCCCGGATAGAAGAGCCCAGCTCAGCCCCAGGGGCCCCCCTGGATAGAAGAGCCCAACTCAGCCCCAGGGGCAAAGATAGAAGAGCCCAGCTCAGCCCCAGGGGCCCCCCGGATAGAAGAGCCCAGCTCAACCCCAGTGGCCCCGGATAGAAGAGCCCGGCTCATCCCCAGGGGCCCCGGATAGAAGAGCCCAGCTCAGTCCGGCCCCTGCAGAGATTCCCTCCAGGATTATTCAGTCTATTTCTACAAACACAGCAGAAGGTGCTGACAATCTCCTACCTGAGCAGAGACCTGTGCAGACGTGTCCAGGCTCTCTCCTCCCCCTGGGGAGCTGATATGGGGGGGGGGGGGGGGGCAGATCTGGGGTCTGAGGGGGGGGTTTGTGAGGGTCTGAAGATGAAGGTAACTGCACAGACAGACAGGGGTCCTTCCTCCTCTGCAGCAGGCTGGACACATCAGGAGAGGCCGGAAGTGATGTCACCGCCGCTGCTGGTGCTGTCTCTGCCGTTGCTGACCCGGAAGAGGAAACCCTTCTCCCTCTCATCCAATATATGCTCAATGGAGTTCATCAGCAGGCGAGGAACGCCCTCTGGTGGCCGCTGACGGAACCGCTGCCTCCAGGCTCCAGCAGGGAAACAAGCATTGGCGCCTGTAAGGTGTTATTTTATTTATGCATTTTTATATAGCGCTGACTTTACCCGAAGGCGTCAGAGCGCTTCACAATAGGAACAGAACTGATACATGAGGAGAAAATTACACGTGAACAGATTACAAAAGCAGACGTTAAGTTACATAAGGTAAAGTGACAATTGTGAGCAAACAAAATACATGAGGTAGCAAAAAGTGCACATGAGGACAAAGTGACAAGTGTGCAGGTTACAAGAGAAAACAAAGTACAATTAGAGGTATTATAATGCAATATATGCAAGACACTCAGGCACAGAAACAAACGTTACGTAGGCAATGGTGGCACTTGTGCAAGTATCAAAGGCAAACAAAATGTGAGAGGTAGCAAACCGTGTGTTACAGGGGAAAAGTGGTGTGTGCACATTACAAAAGAGTACAAACACAAGTATAAGGATAATGCTGCAATAAATGGCAAACCCTCCAACCACAAGAACACACTGGGAAGGCACTTCCATAGTCATGGAGAATAGAATTTTCAGTAATGGGAGGTCTTCCTTCAGATAATAGAGAGGACGTGAATTACTTTTGGAGGTGTCTTTGAAGGAGGAGAACTTTGAGGTACCTTTTGAAGGCCTGGGAGCAGGTGGTGGTCCGGAGCTGAGGTGGAAGTGAGTTCCAGATTCTCACTGCGTTGCCTGAAAAGGATTGAGCCATCGTTCTTTTCTTCTTGAAAGTGGGAGGTTCAAGCAGTAGATTTTCCACATTACGTGATGGTCTAGAGCCTCCAAAGAGTTTCAGTTTATTTGCTAGGTAGCGAGAAGAGGAGGAGTGCAAGGCTTTGTGGGTGATACAAGCAGTCTTGTAGATAGCTCTAGCCTCGATGGGAAGCCAGCGGAGGGTGGATAACATTGGTGTGATGTGGTCGCTTCTTTTGGCCCCATAAATGAAACGAGCTTTTGAATGGAGAACAGATTTAAGGGGGGACAAGTGGGATTTGGGGAGGCCAGTAAGAAGAGAATTGCAGTAGTCTAGTCTGGAGAGGCCCAGCGATTGCACCAGGGTTATAAGGTCCTGCTCTGGGAAGAAGCGACGGATTCCCCAAAGAAGGCGCAGTTGGTATCGTGCAGACATTGCAATGGAATTGATGTGGGAGATTATATTGAGTTTTTTGTCGAGTATGACACCAAGGGATTTTGCGCTGTCAACAATGATGGGTTTATTGTTAAGTAGATTCATCTGATCCATCCATGATTGCACCGGGGGAGGAGAGAGTGAGGAGGAGAAGAGGAGGAAATCAGTTTTGGAGGGATTCAGAATCAGTTGATGAGTTGACATCCAGTTTTGAATGGAGTCCAGAGTAGAGCTTAGGACGGAGAGATCGTGAGTGGAGGCGACCTTGAGGTAGATTTGAGTGTCGTCTGCGTAGAGATGATAGTGGATCCCGGATTTACTTAGGAGATCTCCCAGTGGTTCTAAATAGAGATTGAACAATGTGGGTGCAAGGATAGAGCCTTGAGCGCAGTAGTGTGACGGTATCGGCGGTGCTCTCGGTGTCTGAGGGGTTGTTTAGTGAGTGCGGTTCCACAGTTGGGGGGGGGTGTTCATGGTGTTGTTTGACGGGGTCTTGTTCTCTCTCGGTTGGGGTCTCCGCGGGTCTAAGGAGGCTCAGGATGTGACGGAGTGTCCTGGGAGGCAGAGCTGCCTCCCTCCCCGTGCTCGTGGACGCTGGTCGCAGCCTTGAGTCAGCGAGCGGGTGTGGCGCGTGGGCCAGAGCTTCCGGCGCTGGTGCTGCAGACCCGGGTCCGAGCCTTGTCACTTCCTCCCCCGCGCCTGAGTGCGTCACTCGGGGTCATGTGATTCCTACGATGCCCGCGGGGGGGGGGGCAGAAATGAAGCAGCATCTGCAGGGGGTGGAGGGGCTCGGGTCTGTCTGAGGTCACAGAGGAGGGGGGCCATGCCGAGAGCAGGGGGGCCGGGGGGCGCTGCTCATGGGCGTAGGAAGTGTGGGGGATGCGGGGGATGTATCCCCCCCAGATTTTGGAGTGGTGGGGACACGGGGGACAAGGGTGGGGGGGACGAGGGGACAAAAGAATTTCCCCTCTCTCTCCTGTCTGTGGCAGGTCCATTATCGCGTGAAAGCGCTACCTAATGGCCCTGTACTTGATCTGCCTGAAGTCAAAGAGGCCACCTGCCCTCTTCTGCCCTTTGTTATGCTGTCTCTTTTCCTTAAAGGTTTAAAGGTTTAAAGGTTGGGCGTTTCGAATGCCGAGAATACTCTCTTTTGTCACGCAGTGAGGAAGACAGATATTTTTTTAGCAGGTACGTGTGGCGGTTTTGAAAGTTGAGATGCGGGAGAAAGTGTTATGAAAGCAGGGATTTGTAAACATTTTGTAATTATGTCTGCTGAATTGGGATTTAGATACGGACGGCTTGAGCTGAAGAGTGTAAGATGAACGGGGGATTTAGTAGTGAACTAGTATGATTGGGGTATGTGTGGGTGTGTTAAGAGAGAGAATGAACAGCATGTTTCCGATAGTGGTTAGGAGAGAAAGGCATAGAAATGCGAATTGTTAGGAGAGGGAGCTTGTCGTAGCGGGTTGTTGATGACGGTGATAAAGGGAGGGGTGAATTTCATAGACGCGAGAGCACAAAAATGTGTAGGCGATCTGGTGATTACTAAGGAAAGTTTAAAAAAATTAAAAAAGCATGTACTTTATAGTAGTGATTACACTAAGAGGGAGATATTAGCACGTTTTTTAATTCACACAACATCATTAAATCACATGTAGGTTTCATATGAATTGCATCTAATAATAATGTTATTCAGTATACAAAGAGGCGGATTGCTAATCAATGCTTGTTTAATTAACTTTACAGTTACCCCTGACGAAGGGGCCTTGGAGCCCCGAAATGCATTGGGTTTTGAATAAACTGCTTTTTGATGAACTTGGCTTTTGTACGTATTCTTGCATGAAGAGGTTCGGAAGGCCCAGCTTGAATATGAGAAACACAGGAAATGGCATTTCCTTGCATACGGAGTAAAGATGGATGAAAAAGTTAAACTATGGAGTAAAAGTGATGAAAACGGATAAATATGGATGACTATGTATAACGAGAATTGCATAAGCAGCAGCCACTGTGCCATGGTTTGGGGCGCTTATTAGTGTCCCAGAATGATGCAGTCTTTTCCTTCATACCCATTTCTGTCTCTGTCTCGCTCCTGCTTAGGTTCTGACTTCAAGAGCCCTTATGTTCTCTGTCTTGCATCACCCTTTCTTTATTTGTTTCTCTGTTAAATGGATCCGAAATAGGCGGACACTTTGGCTAGATATTTCCTCATTTACTGACCGTTTTATAATCCAAAGAAAAACCTCGGGACGGAGAGAAAAAAAATGAAATACCTAAATTAAGCAATACAGAGTGGTCAGCAGACAGGCCAGATTATTATTTACATCCACACATATTAGAACCACTTTACAGAGTTTTCCAGTGAAAGCGCTTTCTTTTTTTCTTCTTTCTTTGAACAAGATTGTTTTCCCAGGGTGGGGAAGTGCACCATTCATAAAGGGACTGCAATACCTGGTTGATGGGTGAAGTGGAAATGTTTAATACAATCGTTTTCAACAGTTTTAATTATTTTAGCTTATAAAATGTGTACTGCGGCTCTGTGTTCCGGGATGTGATTTTTTTTTTAAACCAAACTGCTTACATTTTGAAAGGATATAAGCAATGGACATTAAAACGGGTTCCTTCCTGGTCCTGTAGCCATGTCCTGAATTTTTCAGGAAAAATCCCTTACATTTCTTAATAATGAGTTTAAAACTGTTAAGGTAACCATGTTGTTCCTGAATACATTTCACATGATTTGCTTATTCTTGCATTCCTTATGAGTGTTTGCTTTTTTCAAGGTGTTCTTCATTTTTTTTCAGGCAGCATTTTACTGTTGTCTAGTGCATAATTTGAATTTAGTTGCAGCACAATTGAGTTGTAGCTGAAGGCAGTGCAAGTTTCTCTCAGTGGGGCACTATGGTCTTCAGTGTGGGAGAGGATGTTGCACTCTGGCCAGAGCTGCTGAATTTGGAACTGGCGCACCGTTTTCAGCCTTCATGACTAGTCCACCAGACCGCACTCCTGACCTAGTTCATTCCGATGCTACACCTTAGAAGGACCGATAGACCTTAGAAGCCCTGGTGTCTTAGCACCCGCAGGTGGACCCTAACGGTGGCAAGTGTGAGTTAACCTTGAAGGCCTGTCCACCACAATCCATACTGCAATTCACCTCCAGTCTTGCGAGCAGGCATACGAAGAAGCACACCCTAGATCATGGGTACTCACAAACTTTCTCTCGGGGCCGAATTTACAGTGTGGTTTGTGGCCGAGGGCCGCACCGGTGGAGGCAGGGTCAGTGGGGGAGGGGTTAGATGGAAAAAAACTGTGACCATGAAGTTGAACTCAGGCCCCTGCAGCGGACGCCTTCATCCACTGAACCAACAGGCCAGCATACACACACATCTCTCTTTCTCTCTCTCTCTCTCTCTCTCTCTCTCTCTCCCTCCCTTTCTTTGTCTCCCTCCCTCTCTTTGTCTCCTTCCTTCTCTTTGTCTCCTTCCCTCTCTCTGTCCCCCTCCCTCTATCTCTCTCTCGCTCCCTCCTTCCCTCTCTCTCTGTCTCACTCTGTCTCCCTCTGCCTCTCTGACTCTCCCCTCGTTCTCTCTCCGTCTCCCTCCCTCTCTTTCCTTCTCTCTCTCCATCTCCCTCCTTCTCTTTCCTTCCCTCTCTCCGTCTCCCTCCATCTGTTTCCCTCTATCTGTGTCCCACTGTCTGTCTCCCTCCCTCTGTCTGTCTCCATCCCTCCCTCTGTCTGTGTCCCTCCCTCTGTCTGTCTGTATCCCTCCCTCTGTCTGCATGCCTGTCACCCTCTGCCTGCCTGTCACCCTCTGTCTGTCACCCTCTGTCACCCTGTGTCTCCCTCCCTGTGTCTCTCTCCCTCTGTCTCTCTCCCTCTGTCTCCTTCACTCCCTCTGTCTCCTCCCTCCCTCTGTCTCCTCTCTCCCTCCCTCTCCCTCTCTCTGTCTGTCTCCCTCCCTCTGTCTGTCTGTCTGTCTCCCTCTCTCTGTCTGTCTGTGTTTCTCCCTCCCTCTGTCTGTCTGTCTCCCTCCCTCCGTCTGTCTGTCTCCCTTCCTCCCACCGTCTGTCTGTCTGTCTCCCTCCCACTGTCTGTCTCTCTCCCTCTGTCTGTCTCCCTCCTTCTGTCTGTCTCCCTTCCTCTGTCTGTCACCCTCTGTCTCTCTCCCTCTATCTCCCTCCCTCTATCTTCCTCCCTCTATCTTCCTCCCTTCCTCTATAATCCTCCCTCCTTCTATCTTCCTCCCTCCCTCTATCTGCCTCCCTCCCTTTACCTTCCTCCCTCCCTCTATCGCCCTCCCTCCCTCTATTGCCCTTCTGTCTGTCTCCCTCCCTCTGTCTGTCACCCTCTGTCTGTCACCCTCTATCTCCCTCCCTCTAGCTCCCTCCCTCTAGCTCCCTCCCTCTAGCTTCCTCCCTTCCTCTGTCTCCCTCCCTCTGTCTCCCTCCCTCTATGTCCCTCCCTCTGTCTCCCTCCCTCTGTCTCCCTCCCTTGTAGTTCTGTAGTTTGAGGGTCTGGTTTGGTGGTTCCGAACCCGTTCAATAAAGGTCGTCGGAAATAGACGATTTTGGTATCAGCGGACCGCAAATCACGAGTGCGGTATGTACGAGTGTTTTCGCATTAATCGATCTATGAGAACACTATGTATTTAGGGATTTCATTTGAACCTTCGGGTTCCATTTTGTGTGCGGCAGCCATTTTGTGTGGTTGCCCTCACATAGGCCGATGACTACGGCCGAATGAGTCTTTGAGACACGTACACCTTAGCTGACTTCTGAATGACCTGGCCGAACTGACTCCTTGCTCGAGGCTGACCTCGCTGAGCCAGTTCCTTGTTAAGCAGCTGGTCAGATAAAGATCAAAGAGCAGGACGTGCCGGAGCTTACAGTTCACTGCACCCACCTTTCTATCTTGCTTCCAATCTGTTTCTGCTCCTTCCTTTACAACATGATTACTGATTTGGGTTGAGGTTTTATGATGGGTTTGTCTGGCCTGACCAAACAGGATATTGGAATTTGCTTGGTCATTTCTGGTGGGCTGGACAACGGAAAGTGGGATTGTCGTCATGCGATATGTTTGAAATGTCACTCTCAGTGATTGGTTAGTTTGTATGTAACCAATGCCACCTTTGGAATGTGATTTTTGGCATAAAAGACCATGCTCCGCTCATTAAATTTGTGCAGTCTCTAGAGAACCACCCGTGTTGTGCTTCGTAGACCTCTGTTCCTGGTTGCAGCCAATACACTTTGGTCTTTGACGTCATCAAGAAGCATCACGTGTCTCTGTTTGCCGAGGCAGGGGAACTCGAAGGCATCTGGCGTTTTCCCTGGCGCCGCTAGGTTCTAAAACCTGGTCCTTCACCCTCTGTCTCCCCCTGACTCCCTCCATCTCCCTCTCTCTGTCTGCCTCTCTCTCTCCCTCTGTCTCCCTCCCCCTCCCTTTCTGTCTCCCTCTCTTCCCCCCTCCCTCTGTCACCCTCTGTCTCCCTTTCCCTCCTTTTCCATCCCCCCATCTCCCTCTGTCTGCCTCCGTCTACCTCTCCATCTCCCTGTCACTCTGCAGCTATCTGTCTGTTCCTGTCCCTGCCTCTATCTGTCTCTGTCTGTCCCTGTCTCTGTCTCCCTCCCTGTCTCCCTAATCCATAGTGCAACCTAGTGTATGTAGGTGTTTCACAGTATCTTTAAGTGTCTCTTTCAGAATAGCATTGGCCCTGTGCCTGTTCAGGCAGAGGCCGTGGTCAGTCTGAGTCAGGTACCACCAGTACCAGTTAGCAAAACGTTGGGGAGGGCACAGGAGGGCTTTGCAACACTAAAGAAGCACAAACTCAGAATTTAAAACATAACACCATGGTTGGGGGTTTTCTTTAATAATCAGAATTGATTTCTATCCTAATGAACCCATTTTCCAACTTTAGGATAAGGAAACACTGGGAAAAAATCATAACGTTCTAATCTATACCTTGCAGTTTTCATGCAGCTCTTTGATGACGGTTAATAGCGCACTGTTCAATGTTAGGATTTTAACTTATAAACTGCAAATACCAAAATAATCTCTCAGACAAAAGCAGTAACTCACTGACCAATTTACATGGTATGCATTTTGTGATCTGTGTGCTACACATTCTATGCAGCAGCCATCTTAACCCAGTGTGGCTACCTTACCAAGAGTCAAAACTTCCAGTAGTCAGACCTCTGATCTCTCTCAATAAAAAACATTAATCACCAAAGTTATCTTCCCATTTTTACTGTTGCCTGAAAATTGCTGGAGACCAGGAATGCAGCAGCAGGTACTTTTCAAATCATAATGCACTTACAAACACAACGCCCCACCCGAAGTCAGCGACCTTTGCTTGCTTGGTGCATGAAGATGCAAGACCATGTTTTTTTAACATGTGGTCTGATTACTATGTGAATGTAAATAACAATAAAGCGTACATGCAAACTATGACAACATGCCTGCTTTTCTCAATATTTCACTTCAAATCTATGCAACTGTATTTGTTTAACGGGCGGTGATTTGTATGGGGTCAACGGAAAGTCCACAAGGTTGTCCCTGTCCCCCCCAGAATTGTAGTGTCTCCTACGCCCCTGGTGCTGCTGACACCACTGCAGGGAGGGAGACTCGGACAGAGCCCCCCCACCCCCTGTAGATCTACAGGAGCCTTCAATGGGAGCTCACCCTCTGCTCATCATCGGAGACTTCGCAGGAAGCATTTTCAGAAAATATCACTTTAATGTGTTGAGAGATTCTCTATCCAGCTCCTTTCGATACAAACCCGGCTCAAGTTCAAGTTCAAAAATTTGTATAGCGCACTACTCACCCAGAGGGTCTCAAGGCGCATGGGGGTGGGGGGGGGGGGGTACTTTACTTATCGAATATCCAAGTTTTTAGTTGCTTTCTGAAGGAGAGGTGGTTCTGTGCAATGCGGAGGTGGGTGGGGAGAGAATTCCAGGTTTTGGCCGCTAAGTAGGAGAAGGATCTTCCCCCCATGGTGGATCAATGGATGCGCGGAATTGCGGCGAGGGCTTGATTGGATGATCGTAGTTGGTGGGTGGGGGTGTAGAAGGACAGTCGCATGTTGAGGCATTCGGGTCCTAGGTCGTAGAGGGCTTTGTGTGCGTGGGTGAGGAGACGGAACATTATTCTCTTGTTGACGGGGAGGTCTTTCAGGTGACCGGAAATGTGAGCTTGACGGGGGATGTCCAGTATGAGTCTGGCTGAGGCTTTTTGGATGCTTTGGAGTTTTTTCTGTAGTTTGGCTGTGGTTCCGGCGTAAAGGGTGTTTCCGTAATCCAGTCGGCTTGTGACCAGTGCGCGGGTGACCAGCGGAAGATTTTTTTGAGCATGCGTAGGATGTTGAAGCATGATGATGAGACGGCATTGACTTGTCTGGTCATCGAGAGGGAGGAGTCCAGGATGAAGCCCAGGTTACGTGCATCGTCCGTAGGTATGGGTGCGATTCCCAGGGCCTGTGGCCACCATGAGTCGTCCCAGGCAGCGGGGGATGAACCTAAGATGAGGACTTCCGTTTTGTCCGAGTTCAGTTTTAAACGGTTGTTCTTCATCCACTCGGCTACTTCTTTCATTCCTTCGTGTAAGTTGGTTTTGGCGGTGTTTGGGTCTTTGGTGAGGGAGAGGATCAGCTGAGTGTCGTCTGCGTAGGAGATGATGTTGAGGTTGTGTTAGCGTTCGATGGATGCAAGGGGATTCATGTATATGTTGAAGAGGGTGGGACTGAGTGATGATCCTTGTGGTACGCCGCAGATGACTTCGGTGGCCTCTTATCTAAAAGGGGGGAGGTGGACTCTCTGGGTTCTTCCGGCGAGGAACGAGATGATCCAGTCGAATGCTTTTCCTTGTATTCCGACGTTGCTGCGGCGTTGTATGAGGGTGCTATGACAGACTGTGTCGAAGGCTGCGGAGAGGTCAAGTAGGATGAGGGCAGCTGTTTCTCCGTTGTCCAGTAGAGTTCGAATGTTGTCTGTTGCTGCGATGAGGGCGGTTTCGGTGCTGTGTTTGGCTCGGAAGCCGGACTGTGAGGGGTCGAGGGATTTGTTTATTTATTGAGGGACATAGAAAACAACCCTTTGATAAAACCAGGCGTGGATGGAATGGAATGGAATGGATGTGGATTTATAGAGCGCAAATTGCTGGCCGAAGGCGTCCAAGCGCTAGAATAACCAGGGACCTGCGGAGGGGGCTAACTGGGATTAGTGGGGCAGATTAAAAAGAAAAGTTTTTAACTGTTTCCGGAATGTGGGCAGATTGCAATTGGCTCTCAGGTGCAGGGGGAGGTTGTTCCATGCCATGGATGCGTTGTAGGCGAACGTCCTGCCGCCGGATCTGGATCTTTTTATTCTTGGTATCGTGGCCAAGAAAGTCTGGCTGGAGCGGAGGTTTCTGCTGGGGAGGTAGTGGGTAATTAGATCCCAGGTAATCCTGGGGCCCGTGTCCCAGAAGGCCTGATGTGCAATGCACATGGCCTTACACAGAATGGATGTAAACTCCAGTTCAAGCTCCGGTCTCTGCAGAGCATCGAAGGCGCCGCGGCCTCTGCAAGGAAGGTTGAGGCGCTACATTGATGCAGGTGCAAAGCCGCCCACACTGACCAACACCATCAGGCTCCATCCACTGACACCGCTTTTATCTGCGGATTACGATTACCATGAGCTCCCAAAAAGAAAGTCCTTTCTAATATAAGTCCCTGTCAGGAGGTGACCGGAAATAGAAGGTGACCAGGCAGCTGGGCACAGTGCCAGCTGCTGCCAGATTCTTCCTACCAGCGTTGCATTAAAAGCCACTACACAGCAGCATCACTGCAGCCCCTTCTGTACAATGTCACAAAATATTCCCCAAACCAGGCACTTTTCAAAGGCGCTCTGGCCCCCCGGCGGTGAGGCTGCGCTGGGGGTGGGGCGGGGCTGCGCTGAGCATCTCGAGACGCCCACCCTGGGCAGACTCAATAGAAGTGTTGATTAACTCTCCATAAGGCCCAGTCTGGAAAGGTGCGGCCATCAGGCTGTGGATTGCGACTCGTGTCACGTGTGAGGTGCACTTACTCTACTGCGAGGGTCCAGAGCTATCCATTCAGACCTTCGACCTCCTGAAAAGGTGCCTTTCGTGCCCTCTAGTGGAGGTTCCAATGCTTGATGGCGTTCACTCTATAAGTCTTTTCTGCACATTTTAGGTCTCACCTTCTTGGCATCAATACAAATTCAACGTTCTCAAAGGCGTAGTTGAAGTCCCGCCCATCTTTTTGATTGGTTCGCACCACTGGAATTATACGATTGTTCAACCACTGTGTTTTCCACAGTTATAGATTTGCTGCATTTGCCTTATATTCCACCCCCTGCAAATTTTAACAAAAAAAGTTTCAGCTCAAATGGTTCAAAAGTTCCTATAAACATAGCAGTACGAGCTACTACGCAGTGGAAGGATCCTTGCAAAGCTTCACTGGTCACCTTTATGTTGCCTATTGCTATATATTTGGGTGCTAAACTGGTAATAATGATGAGCAACCAATGGCCACGCAGTGTTAACAGGTGTAAAAATGATAAAATAATGAAGTAATAAAGACACAAAATGCGCCGCATAATTTGTCTTTTCTTGCTGCATAATTTACTCAACCGTGCCACATAAGTTTCCCTTCACTGCCGCATAATTCCAGTGGCCTTGGTGGTTATAGCCTCATATAACCAAGGAGAGACCCAGGTGGGTGTCGTGTCTTCGTTACATCTGCACTCTGAAGCCACAACCCTCTGAATAGTTAATCTGAGCTCTGTCATACTGTCACCTTTTGACTGGCAAACTTAGTCTGTCATAAGCGTTCTGATTTTCTGCGGTGTAGGCTTCATTTCTTCATGTTCGTGGTTCCTTTTAGTTTTGTTTCCTCTTGTAGGACTACACTTCTGAGGCACGTGGATAAACTAACTAGCTCCAGAAAAATAATCACGCACCACACTCAGCTATCCTCCCAATGCGATTGCGCCTGACACCCGTAAACAAGCCGCTTACATCACATGTCACCACCCAAGGAAATGAAAAACCAAGCCTTAGTAAAATAACCTCACCTAAAACATAGAGAGAACAAGCATTAAAAATGCGATATGCCATTAAGTTAAAGCCATTTGCATTGCTATACTGTTCCATTAGCAAAGCAGATGGCTTTAATTTAATCAAAGGCGAGACCTGTTGCATTTTCACTGGTTGTCTGTAAGTGGTGTGTATTTAATTTTCTCTGGTATTCATCAGCAGAGATTATTTACACTTATACAGGTGGCTCTGCAAATAGCAAACAAGCTTCATTATTTACCAGCACTGTGCAAACAGCAAATAAATTACGTTTTTACACAGCTGCCTGCTAAATATAAGTATGCAAGGTTGAGCCAGAGGCAGTGGAAACTGCAAAGAGCTTCACAATTTACCTGGCTGCTGGCTATCAGGAGAGTCTGCACTGTGGACCTGCTCCTTATCAATAATAAACGCTGGCTAAGGGGCAGATATTGAATCCTATCTGGATGGCGGACGCGCAGACGGCAAGGAAACATTACTATTCACCCAGCTACTGGTTACACATAGGACTTATGCACAATCTGGCCAGTGGTCGAATTTCAAGAAAACTTCACTGTTTACACAACTGCTGGGGAAAAAGCAGATATTATGGGCTCGATTCACCAGGATAAACTAACACTTGGGCATAAATGTACTCTTTTTTTCACTCTGATTAGCGCCTGAGTACATTACACCATCTGATTGTGCTCGTTCTTGTGACGTTCTGGCCAGGGAGCCTGTTGCATGCTGTCAGCGGTGTGAGAGCAAAGGAACTATACATTGTGTAAATTGGTGAAGCGGTTCGGTGAGGAGGTCTCAGTTGCATCTGCTATTTGTCAGTGTGGATGAGGGCGCTGAGACTGAGACTTCAGTGGCTGTGCTTGTATCCTCTTAGACTTTGTTCTATTATAGCGGTGCCACTGATTCACAGCGTAGCAGCGACACAGGAAACACATGAGTAACCTATCCCAGATGGTATTGGTTATTTTGAGAAAGCACGTATGAAGGTGTATGAGCAATGGGTGATGATTGGTCTGAGCGATGAGTGATGATTGTTCTGAGCGATGAGTGATGATTGGTTTGAGCGATGAGTGATGATTGGTCTGAGCAAGGAGTGATGATTGGCCTGAACGATGATTGGTCTGAGCGATGAGTGATGACTGGTATGAGTGATGAGTGATGATTAGAATGAGAGCTGAGTGATGATTGGTATGAGTGATGATTGGTCTGAGCGATGAGTGAGGATTGGTCTGAGCGATGAGTGAGGATTGGTCTGAGCAATGAGTGATGATTGGTCTGAGCAATGAGTGATGATTGGTCTGAGCAATGAGTGATGATTGGTATGAGCTCTGAGTGATGATTGGTCTGAGCGACGAGCGATGATTGGTATGAGTGATAATTGGTCTGAGCGATGAGTGATGATTGGTCTGAGCGATGAGTGATGATTGTTCTGAGCAATGAGTGATGATTGGTCTGAGCAATGATTGGTCTGAGCGATGAGTGATGATTGTTCTGAGCATTGAGTGATGATTGGTCTGAACGATGATTGGGCTGAGCGATGAGTGATGATTGGTATGAGTGATAATTGGTCTGAGCGATGAGTGATGATTGGTCTGAGCGATGAGTGATGATTGTTCTGAGCAATGAGTGATGATTGGTATGAGTGATAATTGGTCTGAGCGATGAGTGATGATTGGTCTGAGCGATGAGTGATGATTGGTCTGAGTGATAATTGGTCTGAGCGATGAGTGATGATTGGTCTGAGCGATGAGTGATGATTGTTCTGAGCAATGAGTGATGATTGGTCTGAGCAATGATTGGTCTGAGCGATGAGTGATGATTGGTCTGAGCATTGAGTGATGATTGGTCTGAACGATGATTGGGCTGAGCGATGAGTGATGATTGGTCTGAGCGATGAGTGATGATTGGTCTGAGAGCTGAGTGATGATTGGCCTGAGCGATGAGTGATGAATGCTGTGTGTGATGATTAATGATTGGTCTGAGCGATGAGTGAGTATTGGTATGAGCGAAGAGTGAGGATTGGTCTGAGTGATGAGTGATGATTGGTCTGAGTGATGAGAGGTCTGTTTTTTTTTTTTTAACAGTATTTTATTGATTTACAACCCATACATAACCCCCATACAAGGCTCATCATCAGCAGGGGCACTTTACTGGATACATTATATATAGAGTCAACTTCCACTGTGGAGCTTTGCAGTCATTTCAGAGTCAGTATCACAATAAGCTTCCCAGCCTTAACTCCTTTTACCAGTATCAACACCATTGCAAGTATCCAGAATACCCCACAATATGAAGGGAGCTCAACTTGGTGCTCCCACAGTCATTTGCCTCTCCCCCCCCAACCACTTCCACTGGTGTGCTCTAAGTATTCAAAATCGGGATTTTCAATCATCAGCATCGTGCCAGGGTATGCCAGTGTCCTATTGCGTGTGTGGTGTTTTCCAATTCCTGCCAAGCTCGACCTTGCTTCCTTTCCCCAACAGCCACCCCAAGCTTATCTATATTCTTTGTGCTCTGACATTTTCCTGTGTAGCCTCCACAGAGTCAGAGTCCGAGTCCAGTTCTGGCAATGTCAACAGTGCCACCAGGGCCTCCCATGCCTGTGCAGTTTCCATCGCCTTTTCGTTGTTTGCTCCTCTGGCCTGTTGGATCCTGACCATACACTCACTGGCCACCCAGCTCATGAATTCTACTTTCAATCGCTCCACACTAGGTCTCTGCTTGGATTTCCACTTTCTCGTTAGTTCACGTTTGGCCAGCAGCAACCCTTGATACATGAATTTGCTTGTTAGCTTAGTTTGCGCTGTATGAGGAAACCAGTGCAGTATGCATGCCCCCAGGGTGGGTTCTATCTGCCTATTCGTCACCCAGCAGAGGACCTCAAATACCTCTTCCCAGGAGGTTCCAAGCTGCAGACAGCTCCACATCGTATGCTGGAAGTTTGCTGCAGCATGGCAAATCCATATAAAAGTATTTATTTATCTGCTCTGGGGTTAAGTATGCCCTGTGTATGATATAGAAATGGATAAGCTGGAATCTAGCATTCCGCGTACTCTTCCACGCCCTTTCCACTAGTTTAGCCCAAGTCAATTCAGGTATATCTTTACCCAGGTCCACCTCCCATCTCCACAGCTGAGTCAGCGACTGAAGTCCCTCCTATACCATTCGCCTACACAGGCACGTTACTGCCTTTATCGCCCCTGCTGTCATTATTACATATTGGCATGTCAGGGATGTTTGTGGTTCCAGCAGCCCTTCCCCCCAGTATTTCTGAATCTCTGACACCAGGGCGGATTGCAGCAGGAAGTCACCCCTGGGCAAGCTGTATCTGTCTTGCAGTGTCTGATAAGGCAAGAGAGCTCCCTCCTTGTACAGGTCACCGACCATCTGCAACCTCAGTCCTTCCCACTCTGCCAGTGCTGACCAGTCTCCTCTGTGCAGGAAGGCCGTGCACATTGCAAGAGGTATCTCCAGTGCGTACGGGCGAATACCACCCACCCTACGCCTGCTTCTATTCCAGCTTGCCCTCATCGCTTTCTCCTCATAGGTCAATTAATCAACCCGCAACTGCTGACCCAAGATCACAAAGGATAAAACATGTCTTGGAAACCATTGGTCCTCTGGGCCGTCTGGCCCCCTGAACTCTCGAGAAACCGCCTGCGTGAGCCACTGTAGCTGGGCCACCAGATAGTACAGTTCGAAGTCTGGGACTGCCAATCCCCCCTCTGCTCTAGGCCTCATCATCGTGGTCAAAGACACCCGCCTCCTGCCGCTTCCCCACAGAAATCCCCCTATCATAGTTCTAATCGTCTTGAACACCAGGCCTGGGATCCAAATCGGCAGCGTCTGGAAATAATATAATAGTCGGGGTAGAGCCACCATTTTCAGAAGCACTATCCTTCCTGCCACTGAGAGTGGCAGAGTACTCCAGAACGCCATGCTCCCTTTGATCCCTCTCACTGCCCTATTCACATTACCCTCCAAATTGTCCACCTGCTTGTGATAAATGTTAGTTCCTAGATACAGCAGACAGCTGGGTTCCCATCTTATTCAGTTCAGTCTATCAGGTGCTCCCACAGCTCGCCGCGCCGGGAACAGGCTAGTCTTCTTCCAGTTCACGCACAGCTCCGGTGCCACCCCAAACACCCGTTACAGCGCTATTGCTCCCGTTAAGTCCTCACCAGGAGCTGCCAGAAACATCAGCAGGTCATCTGCGTAGAGCGATATATAATGCATGTCTCCCGCATCTCCAGCCCGGTATAATGCCTCCCGATCTAGCTTGCACCGCCAGGGGCTCAACCACCAGGGCGAACAGCAGCGGAGAAAGCAAATAACCCTGCCGCATCCCCCGTCACACCGAACTTGGTGCTGATACCGTCCTCCCCGTTCGCACCCGGGGCTTCGCTGAGTTGTATAGTATTTAAGTCCATCTCACGAACTCAGCTCCCAGTCCCATCTTGCGCATAACTTGGAAGAGAAACGGCCATTCCAGACTATCAAATTCCTTCTCTGTGTCTACCGAGTGAATCAAGGTCAAGAGCGCCAAATCCAGTATTCGCAATAGCCGTCTCACATTAATGGCCGTATTGCGCCATTGGAGAGGGTTGCATGGAGTAAGGAGAATATCGATGGTGGTGGTGGACATAGCATGAAGAGCAGGTCGGGTGTCGCAGATGGTCGGGCTGGAGCTTTCCGTTGGTGGTCTTCCAGAATGATTGATGCTTGCTGTGCAAGGAGATAGGCGGCAGAGGCTCACGCTGAAGTTCCGTGCGAACAGTGGGATTCCGGTGCAATCGGGCTCATTTGCAGTCATGAAGAGTTCAAAAACTTGTTTTAGGAGCCCACTGAACCACATCAAGGGTCTAGGGCCTGGCAAGCACCATTTGGGAGCAAGGAACGCGCTGAAGGCTGGTCCAGGAGCTGCTTGGGAGCTTGTTTTGTCCCTGAGGCTCAGATCAGGAGGCCAAAAGACTAGCCCACTGAGTCACTCGGGGTCCTAGGTTCAAGATAGATTTGCAGACCTAGATATTCTTTCCCAGACAAGAGTGCAGCAGGTCAGTAAAGCAGGGCGCAGTTCCTTATAGAGCAGCAGTCCAGCATAGTGGCACTCCTTGTAGCGGCACAGTAGTCCTTCCTGGCAGGGTCCCCAGGTCCAGAAGTGTACTGAAGTGGTGGTGTCCAATGTCCTTCTTTCATACACAGTTGTGCCTTTGAAGTGGGCAGAAACTTTTAGAGGCATAACTTTGAAGTGTACAGATGCCCTACCTTCCCTGCCCTTGTTCCGGACTAACTACAGAGGGTGTGCAGTTCTTTGTGTTGAGACACTACAGAGCCTATTCAGGCCCTCCCTCCTATCCTGCCAGCGATGTCCCTTGCGGTGGCAGGCTTGAGACATGTTTAAAGGGCTCCTTAAGTGGGTGGCACAAGCAGTGCTGCAGCCCACTAGTGGCATTTAGTTTACAGGCCATGGGCACATGTAGGGCTACCTAACTAGGGCCTTACAAGTAGATTAAATATGCTAAATGGGCAGAAGTATTTGTGACCATGTTTTAAGAAGAGAACACACGCACTTTAGCACGGATTAGCAATGGTAAAGTGCACAGAGTCCAAAGGCCAACAAAACAAATGTATCAAAAAGTAGTAGGAGGAAGGCATAAAGTGTGGGGATGAACCTGCAAAAAGGGCAGGTCTAACACAACCCCCTCCAGCCTAACGACAGGGGAGTTTAATCAATACCTTGATAGACTTTCCTGCTTAGGCGATAGAACGGGGACAGTGGCCCTCTACTTCAGAGACACTCATCAGTTCTATGCCCCTTTGAACTCTGTTGGATACCTCTATCTACACTCTCCTGAGACACTGAACTGACCCACTGGGAACTCTTCTCATCATCTGTGCAGCACCTAACCGTAACTTGTTCACAGATACATCCCAGGTGGCAGACAGTACCACCATGGCAAACAAAAGTGATCTGGCTCAGTACACGCCTTGGATCAGACTTTTGTTCCCAACCCAAGGAAAACTCTGTGAATTAAGACAGCAACCAACAGAGGCCCCTGACAGCAGTCAGCTGACAAAACCATCAAAGACAAACGGGTACGTGCCAATACACAGATGAAGAGACCAAAGGTTTCCATACAGACCATGCTAGCACTACCTCCCATAAAAGGACACCACCGATGTGGAAATTGCATCTCACGCTCGAGTGCCAGCGAAGGAGATAAATTTGAATACAGAGGCAAAAGTATCATACATGAAGAATTCACAAATTGCAATAGTACCAACGTAATATATTGTGTAATATGCCCATGCCAGCTTGCATACGTAGGTAAAACAACTCAGGCCGTAAAAAAGAGGATCACTCAACACAGATCAAGAATTAAATGCAAAGTCCAGAATGCACCCATGGTACAACATTACGAAGAAAAAAAGACATGGGGCACAAGACATAAAATGGACAGTCCTAAAACATGTAAAAGGATGCTGCACTGATTCCATACTATTGTGCTTCAAAACAAAAACGATCCTACGTCTGGGCACAACCGACAATGGACTCAACGAGAAGAGAGAAGTAATGCATTGCATATGAGGAGCCAACTACATAACACACAGCACAATATGCATATAACAATGGAACTGATAGTTTTTCACTAGGTCCTGATGAATCGCCACTGATCCTCCAGACTATGAGGCATCAAACATGTCGACCCCTTAAGAGTAGTGTACTGTTATCCTGAACCATTAGTTCAGAGAGTCGCCACTCTTCCTTTTAACCAGGTGGGGAGCCAACCTGAATAAAAGTCATTCTTTGGACTACCCAACCTGTTTTAATCACTTTCCATTACATCTCATCTACACTTTATAGGTCCCTTACCTCCACTGCACCAAACGGCATAGAACAAAAGATCACCACCTAAGAGGCCCAACGAGGAGCAGGCCCAAATGATGAAGCATGGCACCTAGCTGGCTGGGTGTGTGAGGGCCCTAGTTCCGAAAGGAGGAATTCCCCTCCTGCCGATTATTTTAGGACTTCCATTTCTCTTTGTGACAATATATTGTTGATCTCTCTTTACTTCTCTTGACCCACCTAAGGAACTGCATACCCTCTTCTCTAGTGTTGGCCTGGGCATGTATGCTGAACCTTCCAAAAGCCCTTCTGTCCCCCTCTTGGTGATTAACATAAGGGGATTGCATGCTTCAAGCACTACTATGGTATGAGCCCTGGCATAATCAAAGCAGCTATATTAGAGGTCTTATATTATGAGATTGCTGACATAATTTGCGGCTGCACTACATGGCACCAAAGGGAGAAGTGGATTTTGTTACAGGACAAGTAAATTTATGAAGCAATCTGCCCCATGGATGAGTAGATATTACATTAAATTGCACCCCCCGTAACAGACATTGTTAGAATTGCAGTTAGTATGACTATTCTGAATTTAAGGAGTTATTAGATAAGATAATTTGCAGAGGACTTCCTGGTAAAAGGGCTGATGTGTATTGGCCTCAAGGGGAGTGACCTGTAATCCTGGGAAGATTCTACAAGGCATTTTGGGAGGTGGTGCCAGTTCTTAGTGATCTAGTGGGTACCAGTATGTTTCTGAAGCTGGTGTTTTGCTTAAATGAGAACAGAGATTAGTCAAAACTAAGTTTGTTGCATGTAAGGATACACCAGTTTCTTCATTCGGCACACTGCTATGCTTAGTTACACAAATAATTTATTTTTGGTCTTTTCTGTTTTGATCCATTAGGAATAATTCTTTGCGATTATTATGAGCCCTTTTATTTGCTCCCTGAGTCAAATGTTCCAGAGGCGTGGCCATCTAAAAGTGTATTGGTAAGTATGACAGCTTCTTGTTTGTAATCGTCAATCTTGAATCATTTTCTTGTTATGCGAAGAAACTGTCCAACTGGTACATTTTCCAAAGTGCGTGTGGGTGTGCACTTTCAAAGTGGAGGAGGCTATTCTTATCTGTAGGTTTCGTATAAAGTTTGATGACCAATCTACTTTGCTCATCTTTGATAGAGACATCAAGAAATGGTAATTCATCAATGCTTGTAGTCATGGTGACTCTGAATTTGTTTTGGCTGTTAAGCTAATCTAAGAAGCGGGTTGCATTCTCCAAGGTGCCATGTCAGATGATGAAGACATCATCTATGTGTCTGCACCACAGACGTAGCTTCTGTTTAAAGGAGGTAATTATTCCATTTGTTCTGTTGTTTGAATCGGTGTACATAGAGACAGGCTATGCTATGTGTGAAAGTGCTTCCCATTGAAGTTCCATGTAATTGTAAGTCGATGGTATCTTCAAATTGAAAGAAGTTCCTTGTTAGGGTGAAGTACGCTAGTTGTATAGTCCACTTGACTGGTGCTTCAAAGGCCACTCCCTTTCATTTAGGATGTCTTCAATGACTCGAAGGCTTTCTTTTCGGTGAATGCTTGCGTATAAGGCTTCCACATCAAGGCACATCATAAGTTCGAAAGTCACAACAAACTCTTGATCCAAGATGATATTCAACAGGTTTTTAGTGTCTTAAACGTAGGACGTAGGACCTCCTTTCTGAGACAAGCGGCCATAAAAACCAATCCACAAATTTGGAAAGGGGCTCGAGAACGGAACATATGCCAGAGATAATAGTGCACCCATGTGGATGAGTTCCCTGTTTATGTATTTTAGGTATATAAAAATAGGGTATCTTAGCTTTCACTGTAATCAAAAATGTAACTTCCTGTCCAGTGATCCATCCTTCATTCTTGGCCTCTTCCACCAAAATATTAATCTCTTTTTGAAGTGTTTCAGTTGAATTCGTTTTCAATACTTTGTAATTTCTGGTGTCTCCTAATAGGGTAAGGTATGACTCTCTGTAGGTATCTGCTGTCTGAATCACAATGGCACCTCCTTTATCCACGTGTGAGGCTTCTTCGCCAGATCTTCCCAGGGCTTTTCTTTCAATCTTTGTAAGATTATTGTAAATGGCTTTCCTTATATCTATATTCTCAATGTGCTTTATCACAGCATCTTCAGGCCAAAATGTCAGAGGGGATACAACGTGGTTGAGAATTAAAAGATAATTCCAATTTCAAATCTGTGTACCCTTGACTAAAGTATATGCTAAGGTTTATTCTTGAAAAAAGGCTTTAAGTCTTATCTTGCGGAAATTAAAACACTTGCCCGGGATCACTTCATTTGAAACCAATTTAGGGGTCGAGAGCATTATAATTAGGTTGAGTAGATTATTTGAGTCACTAGACTTGCAAGTCTTCTAACATTTTTAGGATTTTTCGAGGCCTGTTTGGGACCCGATTGTACCAAACAGGATTTGAGGGGCCCCAACGCGGATAATCTCAGCTGCCTGCTAATAAATTATCATAACTACTTAAAGTAACTACAGTCAGCTAACTTGGAGAGCTGCCCAGCCCGCCGCAGCACTGGGCAAACCAAAGGAGAGTGAGTAGCTGAGGTACACAGGATGTAATTTTTTCAAAAGGCTTCAGCTTAGCTGCTAGCTCCCTAAAATAATTTAAATCAATTTTATGCCTAATCTGTTTATTAATAAAATCTATGCAAAAACATATTGTCGGATGTATTTTTTGTGAAAAGCATATGTTAAAAGTGCCTAGGGATGTAATATAGGAGAATTGCTATTACACTGCATTAAATCCAGCAGAGAGTTATTTGTTATCACAATCTCACATATTACCACAGAAGACTCGTATTTGCTCTAGTGTTCAGCTTTTGTAATAACAATGGTCTCAATGGAATAGGCCGTAATTGCTGTGGCTTTACTCAAGCCAGTTTTAACTACAGCTTTTATAATACAAGTAACTTGATTGTAAATACAAGAGCAAGTCTTTAAAACAAATATTTGCTGCAAGTCCCAGATCAGCAAAAAAAAAAGATGCTCATGTGGACACTCTTGTGTCAAAAACATCATTTATAGATGCGGGCAGCAATGGGTAAAGTCTGTGGTTGCAGTGGCCCAGGATAAAGGTAAGAATGTGCAACTTGAGATACGCTGACTACGATGGCATTCAGAATCATGCCTGAATACTCCAAACACAAATTTTACACGAGTCTCCCGTTTTTGCCTATCTTGTAATGCATTTTACATACCAGTATATCTGACTCCCCTAGTGTTACATTTAGAGATTTTGTTGTCTTTTATCGTATGAAGCCTCCAAAAGCAGCCCGCCGGAGCCCGAGGAATTGAACAGTTCTGAGTTCCTGGCTGCTAAAATTAAATTATTAACAGTCTTTAGTCTACAGACCCAGTAAGTCCAGGCCCGCGGCGACGAGGAGTCTCCAAAAGCCTGGTCGCAGGGCATTGCATTTATTTAGAATTTTTTTTATAGCGCATACTTTATCCAGAGGTGTCAGAGCGCTTTACAATAGAGTGTAGTATATAGGTTTAGATATTATGGTAACATATTTACAGAGTTGTAACCGGGGGAGTCGGTCACCCCCTTCCTTATCGACCCCTGGTCCTCAGCTCGAGAGTAACAGCAATGACAGGCACCTCTTGTCTCCACAGTCCCACGAGCAGCTAGAAGAATGGTGGCGACCTGAGATACAGGAGCCAGACTCTGAGGACGAAGAGCGTGGTTCCTTTAACTGGAAGGCGGCCGGAGAATGGGCGGAGCCTATCACCTCATCAAAAGCCAAGACTTATGCAGACCAGGTGTGCTTGTTCACTGGAGGACGCGAGAACGAAGGAGCCGAGAGAGAAGTAGACGGATCGGAGGAGCTAACGGACATATCGGGGAACTGGACCGGAGGAGAGGCGCCACCGGAGCCCGGAGAGCCAGGAGGTCAACGACAACACGAGCCGCCCAGCCGCACGCTAGGAGGAGGCGCGTGGCTCCGCGAGGTATGTAGCCGAATCGCGGGCTGGGTTAGAGGCAAGGAAGGCACGGGGACGTGACTGAGGCTCTGGGTGGTAATCGCGGTATTGTAATCCAACTGCCCTGCCCTTCACTAACACTCGTAGCCGTTTGTTCACTTTTGGTGTGCCCTCACTCCCTTCCCTTGCACGACTGCTATTGGCCAGCTGACTGATATTTGCCCTCTCACTTTTTGTCTCCCCGCCTCGAGCGTGCTGTGGGCGTCACGGAGTGAAAATTGCAAAAAACACAGTTGATGGACAGGTCACGGAGTCACGGAGGAGGAAACACCGCAGAAGTCCCACCCGAGCCCCAAAGGAAGAGGAGACCTCTGGAAGACGTCGAACAGACAGAAGCTTATCCCCAAGACGTGTGTCTGGTCGCCCTACTTGCACCGACTTTCTGTTAACTAAAATAAAACCACCAGTAATTAAGACTCGTATCCTGCCCCTTCCTTCCGCCAAGTTTACAGTGGTGGAGAATGCGGGCAAACCCCCCATCTGTCTAACCGAGATGGAAGCCGTAGTACAGGAGCTGATTAAAGGCCAGGAGCGTTTGGAATGGGCAGTGGAGAAGCAACTCCAATTAGCGCAAGATGATCGAGAAATAATGAAAGCGACGATGACAGCACGCACAGGAGAAGCCCCGAAGAGTTGGACGACAATGGGAGTAGGCGAAGAAAGAGTCATTCCTCACAGTGGAGGCGGGGTCTCGTTGCAAAAATACCAAGTTGGAGAAGACCCCGATTCTTTCATGTTGAACTTCGAGAGAGCTGCTAGGGCCTGTGGTTGGCCCGTCGCTAAATGGCCGTTCTTTCTAGCTCCCCTCCTTGTAGGAGAGGCCCAGGCGGCGTACCAGGTCGCAAATCCCAATGGTGATTCCACTTACGCAGACATCAAAAGAATCGTCCTAGATTATTTAGGGATGGATGCAGAGGCGTACCTCCTCCGTTTTCGGAAGGAGAGGGGCGCTCCCGGGGAAAACCCAAAAACCTTATTTGTCCGACTGAAAATGGCCGCAGACAAGTGGCTCACCCCGAATACAAGCACCAAAGAAGAAATAATGGATAAGGTGTACATTGAACAATTTCTGGAAGCATTGCCTTACGCGACGCAGAAATGGATGCGTCAACATCATAATCTTACGACTGTTCAGGCGGTGGAAATGGCGGCTACGTTTACCCGAGCTCAGCCTTGTGCACCATCCTGGGAGTTAGAAAAACCGTCCAGACCTCCCCCCCGAATCATAGAACCACCAAGACCACGTATGTGGAAACCCGAACCCGCAGGGAGTACGGGGCCTCAATGCTTCGACTGTGGAAACTGGGGTCACATCGCGAGGTTATGCCCTCGTCGGAGGACGTCCGAAGAACCCATGGAGGTCGGCTACCTTCCAAAGGTGGTACTCTTCTCAGCAGAGATGGGGAATTGCTTCAGAGTGAGTGTACGGGTAACGGGTCCCTTATACAAGCAGTGTTAGATTCTGGCTGCAGACAATCCGTGGTACAGTCCCAACTCGTGAAAGAATCCCAATATATCCACAAGGAGAGGGTCAATATCCGTTGTGTTCATGGGGATGTGAAACAGTATCCTGTAGCCAACTTGCCATTGGAGCCTCTACAGGGACACCCCCACACCGCTAGAGTAGGAGTTCTGGCTACATTACCGGAGGACTTGATTATAGGGACTGACAATCCTGATTTCCTCTGCATGTTCCAACAAAGCCTTTCACCCGTAAGAGCAAGCAGGGGTTTAGGTGGTACAACCAGTGAGCGACCTTTCCCTGCCTTTGTGTCTCCAGACCTGTGGGTACTGGACCGCAGTTTTCGCTTTGCACAGATCAATGACCCCACTTTGTTCAATGCCTGGGAGAGCGCTCATAGGGACCCAGGTTGCAAACCCTTTCAGTATCCCAGGTTCTTTATCAAGAACGAACTGTTGTATCGACATGGACAGAAAAATGATCCCGAACAATTGCTGGTACCCACTCTTTCAGGAATCAAGTCCTGTTCTTTTCGCATGCCCACTTAGTCGCAGGACATACCGGAGCAGAGAAGACAACCCAGAACATTCTACGCCACTTCTACTGGCCAGGCATCTACAAAGACACAATGACATACTGCCAGGAATGTGAGCTCTGCCAAAAGAAGAATATGACCAGGCCCCCGGCGGTCCCCCTGCAACTCCTCCCTATCATTGGGACTCCCTTTGAGCGTGTAGGTATGGACCTTATAGGACCATTGCCAAAGACCCGCAAAGGATTTCAACATGTATTGGTGGTTGTCGACTACGCCGCGTGATTTCCTGAGGCGTTTCCTTTGACGGCAACCACAACCAAGCAAATAGCGGATAGGATGGTGGAGTTATTTTCAAGAGTGGGGTTTCCCAAGGAGATTTTAACGGACCAGGGAACCCCGTTTGTCTCCCGACTGATGAAGGATGTTTGTAAATCCTTGGACATCCAACAAATTCGCACCTCTGTCTACCACCCTCAGACAGACGGCTTGGTGGAGCGTTATAACCGAACACTCAAGGCCACCCTACATAAAATGTTAGAAGTCAGCGGAGCAAAGTGGGATCAATTGTTACCGCTGGCCCTTTACGTGATAAGGGGTCATAAACAAAGCAGCCTAGGGTGTTCGTCGTTTGAGCTACCGTATGGACGCCAGCCACGCTCACTGTTGGACATGACCAAGGAGGCTTGGGAGCGGGAAGAACCAGAGGAAACAAGGATGACTCTCGAATACACCCAAAAGCTGAAGACGAAAATCGGGAAATTAAGAGATCTAGCGTTCACCAACCTGGAGAAGAATCAGCAAAAACAGAAGGTCATATATGACAAAGGAAAACGATGGAGAAAGTTAGCCGTGAATGACTGGGCCCTTGTTCTTCTTCCCTCCTCTACACACAAATTTAAGGCCGAATGGGTAGGTCCTTATCGGGTTGTCTCTACCGTAGGCAACACCAGCTACAAACTACAAGTGACTCCGAAAAAAAAAAAACATATCACATTAACATGTTAAAAAAATGGTTGGGTCCCCCATCTGCTGGAGCGCATCTGACATCCGATTTTCCCCCTACTGATGGTCCACCTTCCACCATTGACAGTCTGGTAGTTAATGACTAACTGAGCCAACAAGAACTAAAAGAGTTGAAAGCCACGTTACGGGAACACTCTGGTTTGTTCTTGGACTTACCGGGAAAAACCACCCTCACGGAGCACAAGATAGAGACACCTGCAGGCAAGATAGTGCAGATCAAACCCTATCGCATTACGGAAGCCAGGAGACAAGACATACAAAAAGAAGTTCAAGAGATGTTGAAGATAGGTGTCATCAGACCCTCCACGAGTAACTGGTCCAGTCCCATTGTGATGATACCAAAACCGGATGGGTCACGGAGGTTTTGTATGGATTTTCGCGCACTCAATCATATATCCCAATTTGACGCCTATCCTATTCCTCGGATTGACGAGCTGATAGAGAAGTTGGGGGAAGCGAAGTACATATCAACGCTCGACCTTACCAAAGGATATTGGCAGGTGCCGCTCCGGGAAGAGGATCGCCACAAAACCGCTTTCTCCACAGCGGAAGGACGCTATGAGTTTACTGTCCTGCCCTTTGGGTTGCATGGAGCCCCAGCGATCTTCCAGAGGTTAATGAATACCATATTAAAAGACATGACCCAATTATCCTCGGCGTATTTGGACGATATAGTCATCTTTAGTTCGGACTGGGATACCCACCTACAACATCTGCACCATGTATTCATGACTCTCGACAAAGCAGGATTGAAGGTGAACGCCAAGAAATCCAGAATCGCCTACCAGAAGGTGAAGTATCTGGGATAGGTCCTGGGACATGGCCTTATAGAACCTCAAATTGAGAAAGTAAGAGCTATCGTGGACACCCTGTTTCCTTCAACCAAGCGGGAGATGAGGGCCTTTTTGGGGCTCATCGGATATTACCGCCGTTTCATTCCTCAGTTTGCCCAACTGGCTGCACCTCTCACTGACACCCTCAAACAATCAATAAAGCAAGCAGTATTGGAGAAACCAACCCCTGAAATGCAGGACGCTTTTCACCAATTGAAACGCCTCATCACTTCAACCCCAGTCCTATCATCACTGGATTTCAGGAGACAGTGTCTTACACACCGACGCTTTAGATTACGGAATAGGCGCCGTATTGTCCCAAGAAGGAGACGACGGCCTTCAACATCCCATCCTATACATCAGTCGCAAACTCATCCCCAGGGAACTCAAGTACCCCACCATTGAGAAAGAGTGCCTGGCAATTAAGTGGGCTGTAGAAAAGTTGGCATATTATCTGGAGGGTCGACACTTTTTGCTTTACACCGACCACGCCCCCTTGTTGTGGATGTCCCGAGCCAAATCTAACAATGCTCGGGTTATGCGTTGGTTCCTTGCCCTTCAGCCCTTTGCTTTTTCTGTACGTCACCAGAAGGGTTCTGAGAATACAGCAGACTTTCTTTCTAGACACCCCCTTCCCGAACGAAGCGTCCTGGGGGGATGGTGAGTAACCGGGGGAGTCGGTCACCCCCTTCCTTATCGACCCCTGGTCCTCAGCTCGAGAGTAACAGCAATGACACGCACCTCTTGTCTCCACAGTCCCACAAGCAGCTACAAGAATGGTGGTGACCCGACATACAGGAGCCAGACTCTGAGGATGAAGAGCGTGGTTCCTTTAACTGGAAGGCGGCCGGAGAATGGGCGGAGCCTATCACCACATCAAACGCCGAGACTTATGCAGACCAGGTGTGCTTGTTCACCGGAGGACGCGAGAACGAAGGAGCCGGGAGAGAAGTAGAACAGACAGAAGCCGATCCCCAAGACGTGTGTCTGGTCGCCCTACTTGCACCGACCTTCTGTTAACTAAAGTAAAACCACCAGTAACTAAGAGTCGTATCCTGCCCCTTCCTTCCGTCAAGTTTACAAGAGTATAAATTCGCTAAAAATTACACAATGCAAACTAAAGTTGGACCGATTAGGGTTCCAAAAGTACATATTCCACAGTTGAAGAGTAAGGACAAACTAGTTCTCCAGTGTGGAACATGAAACAGTCAGAGGTATTGGGAGCCGTGTCTTTGAAAGAGAAGAGTTTTAACCCCTTCACTGCGGGGCTGTTTCGCCTGTGCGACCTGAATTTGGAACTCGCTTACTCCATACCTCTGCACTGCCACCTCTTTCCGCATCTTCCAAAAGGACCTTAACCCCCCCAGTGCTCATGACGAGCTCAGCTCGCCATGAGCCACGGCGCTCCGGTCGCACCCGTTTAATGGAACGCTCAGCGCAGCAGGGGAATCAGCCCAGCGTGCGAGCGTTCCAACGGGCATGACGAGCTCTGCTCGTCATGAGCAACGGAGCGCCGTGTCTCATGACGAGCTGAGCTCGTCATGAGCACATGAGGGGTTAAGGTCCTTTTGGAAGATGCGGAAAGAGGTGGCAGTGCGGGGGTACAGAGGAAGGAGTTCCAAATTCTGGTCACACATGCGTCGGTGCACGCAGGAAATCAAACTCAGAAATATATGGCGCCCGCTCTCTATATAATGCAACGCCCCCAGTCTGGGCATGTTTGCTGTTTTGACCCCGCCCTCACATTCACTGACCCTGCCCTCACCCCCACAGACCGCACATCCACTGACTCTGACCCCACTTTCCCAGACCCCGAGCACACCACTTCCTATCGCCGAGTTAGGACCTTGTACGGAGTGCAACCTGTGAACTGCCCTGGACAGAGGGCGCGCGACCACAGTGCGCCTGCGCAGAGCAAAGACACCCCCCCCCTATAGAGGAGCCGAGCCGAGGAGCTCTGCACTGAAATCCATCTCAGCGTGTGTGGCGCGAGGCGCCTCGTGCTCCGCGGCGGGAGGCGGTTGTTGCTTCTCACTCATTCTTGTTCCCTGCGCGGCCCCCGTCCCACCTGTGAGCTGTCGGGGCCTGTGCTGGGATCTAAACAAAGAAATCTTTCTTGCAACGACTTCTGGAGTTGTAACAGAGCGCCCGTTCTCCGCGCATGCGCAGTTAATCCAAGGCCTTCCTGAACTCGCACGCCGCGCGGGAGGCGGTGTCTGTCCTCAGCGCATGCGCAGTGGTCCATCTACGGGCCTCCAACCCGCGCTCATAGTTCAGTCCTGGGGTTACGCAAAGACCTCAGAAAGCTCAGCCCGACCCACAGCAGGGAGCCCAGGACCCGCAGCAGGGCCCACAGCAGCCACATGAAACCCCAGGTGAGGCGATGAGATACAAAGACTGTCTGGTGCTGGGGGGTCTCGAGCCTGCTCTCCGGGGTTCATGTTTGTTGTTGTCTGCATCGATCGATGATTATTTTGTCTCAACAATGCTCATTGGCCCTCAGTGGTGGAGTTGGGTCGCTCTTTTGAAGGCCTCAGCAAACGGTGACAAGTCTGTGTGATTAGAAGATCGACTTGAATCCCGTTTGTGGCTTTCACCAGAGTAAGGCGGACTATCCATCGTCTTGCAAGGCACGTGGAATAAAGGTTTCCACTTCAGGTAAATAAAAAATCATTGGAATTTATGGTTGATGTGTTTTAAACTTCACCAAGTCACTGGTGTTGAGTTTCAACAAAAATACAGGTCTAATATATGACTTGTGGAGTTGGTTTTTGTGCCAAACTGGCTTTTCTCCCTGGCTGTGACCCAGATAGTTAGTTGTGATCACTTAATGTGTTGTGCAACTAAATGGGTAAAGATACTCATTTAATGGTTGTTGTTCTATGGGGTTTTGTCCTAACCTCACAAAGACTGATTAGATGCGCTTTTTTTGTTGGAATGGGTCATTTGGGTCCTAATACTCTCTGTTTTTGTTCATCACTTCACAAGAGTCTTGGTTTTTCGTTTTGGTTTTTTGTGTGGGTGTTCTCGTGGCCGATGCTGTCATGTGTTGTGCACCATCAGAGGCACTGTTTCTTTTCTGGCTCAAGAACATTTCCACTATTGCATTTATGGTGAAGGGTTCATGATCCTATGTGAGATAGGTATTTATGATCAATGATCTGTTTTTTTTAACAGCCCTGATGAAGCCCTTTGGGGTGAAGCGCGTTGGCTGTGTGGATCAAGAATAAAAGAAGAATTTCTCATGAAGACAAGTCTCCTTATCAATCTGTGTGACATGTCTGCATATTATATGCTATTTACTTTGTGCCTCTTTGAGCGAGTGTAGTTTATAGTTTAATTTAGGCCCTAGGATAGTGGACCTACAAAGGAGGGCACAAGCTAGATTACTTAATGAGCCTACATTCAGTGATAGAAGAGTAAGTGCGGCTGTAATTGTTTCCCCCCACTGCCTGTTCTGTTCTCTATTTACTATTCGAATGACATCACAGATCGCACATACGGTAGATTTACGTGCACCCGTAGCTACTCTCAAAAAGGTGCCAATGCGCAAGATCAATTCAACATTGTCCAATTTAAATTTGCAGTCAATAGCGTCTGTTAAATTAATAGGTGACCATTTTTTAAAGTACAGAATCTACAACCATTGTGCATATTTCCTATAGTATTTACTAGAGACTTAAAAGTGTTTGACCACTGTGAACATCACATGGACATGGCAGCGAGTCAAGTTTTGCGATATAGCCATAGGGAAAACAAAGCAAATGTCTTACCGTCCCAGCTCTTAGACGGAATAGGAGGCCTCTCTCCCATTGGGACATGGGTAGTGTAATATAACTTGGTAGACAATGCTCAGGGTACGCAATGGATATACATTTTGCAACAGTTTGTTTATTCAATTCCCTTTCTAGTCTTTCTGCGCTATAACGTGCGTACAATGCTGTCTTTAAAACTTTTTTGTCCATTGTTACAGCTGTGTTTGAATTGGCAAACTGTCTACCAAGGTTAACGCTTTCCGGACTCTTGACTACCCCATGAAGCCATGGAATATCCATCCGTTTCTCACAGCGAAGACAATCATCTATTATGTCCCTTTTGAGAGAAGCCTCGGGATTCTTCATTATGGCTAGCCAAAATAGTGCGGGGTGGGCCCTTATGATGTCTTCAATGTATCCTAATTTCAGTTCGCCTTGACATATGTACAAAGAGGTGGAGATTGGAGCGACCAAGAGTTTTCTACAACATCTATTTTCCTCTGATTGGATGCAAGAACATTTGGCAACACCCCATACCTCTGCCCTATAGCTAGCTATTGGTACACACTGGATCTTAAAAATCTTTAAAAAGGCTGGAATTGTTCCCGATCTTTTAGGGCAGAGGAGACTGAGGATTGAGTTAAAAGCCATCGAGAACTTACTTTTACCATATGCCAAGTGTTCCCACCAGGTGCCGTTCGCAGCGAAGACCATTCCCAGATAAGGGAAAGTAGCTGTGCAAGTTCATTTTTGGTCACCAACAGAGATAACATTTGAAGGACATTTCCTTGGCCCACAAGGCATTATAAAAGATTTCTTAAAATGTGTGCATAAATCTAGGCCGGACATAAAATCTGTGAAACCTCGAACTAAAGTGCGTAGTGCATTTGGTGTGCGACCAATTAAAACTGCATCATCTGTGTATAAAAGCACTGGGAGAGGTTTGCCTTGAATTCTGGGAACGTCATTAGTTAGTGGGATCAGTGATTTCTGTAAATTGTTTTTATATATGATAAATAGGAGGGGGGCCAGAACACACCCCTGTCTGACCCCTCTAGCTACACTGATGTCATTGGAATCTTCTCAGGTCCGTATGGAGATAGGCAAAAAAATGAACAAGGGCCTCATCCAGTCCATTTTCTAAAAGGATGGGCCATAGACGGGACCTATTGACAAAATCGAAAGCTGAGGACAGGTCCATAAAAGCGAAGTAAAGTGGCGAGTGCTGTGCAAAAGTGTACTTCCCTATGATCAAATTAAGATTAAGACATTGCTTGTTCTTGCCAACTTTACCCTTGAAATCTAGTTGGCATTGTTCTAAAATCGGATCGTCCTCTGTCCAGCTTAACATTTTTGTGTATAAAACTCTGCCTAAAATTTTAAGGGTGTTATCTATGAGGGAGATCGGTCTGTAGCAACAAGGTTGTGTGCAATCGCCCTTTTTAGGTCGAGCAGACCTAATCTCAATGCGTGGGCATTGAGAGTGTCTGCTTCAGACCTTTTGTGGCCCGTATTTAGGAATGTGGACTGCTACCAGACGCGCACTTTGACGAGGTCAGATTTCACCTCCGGAGCGAGCGTCTGGTAGCTGCGCATGCGCGGTGCAAAGCCCTTGCACACACACAGACACAGGCAGCCCCCACCCCTCTGCATGCACGCACGCACACACACACAGGCGCGCGCATGCACACGCAGGCATACGGCACACATACAGGCACACTATCCCCTACCTCGCATTCTCTCTCAATCACACATAGTCACGCATGCGCACACACATTCCCTCGCGCACACATGCGCGCACACACACTCCCCCCCCCCCACCCCCCCCAGGCATACACACAGGCACGCACGCACTTCACATCAGCCCTGGGCCCACTCACCGACTGCGCTCTTCCGGCGGGGCTCCTCTCGCGCTCCGCTCCTCGCGGCGCGTCTCGTCTCCTCTTCTCAATCGGGGCTCCCTCAGGTCCGAGGAGCCCCGCAACAGGCGCCACACTCCTCCTTCTCCCCGGCCCCCTCCTGGGGACCCGGGCTACCTCGGACCGGCACGGCGCTCCATGCGCCGGCAGCTCGCGGACCTCGGGAGGCGGGACTTCCGGTCGGCCGCGACCGGATTGGCCGGCCGGCCAAGAGCTTCCGGGTCGCCGCAGGCAGCGCGGCGGCACTGTATAAATATGAACTTGTTCTTTATTTTTATAGCACCAGTGTGAGCAAAATGTTTATCGGAAGATGTTGGTGTTTGCTATTTTGTAAGACTTTTCTTTATTTTATTTTATTTTATTTTATGAGCGATAAACACCCCAATTGTCCTTTGTAAGAATTAATTTTATTGGCGCCTGTGAAACGTTTTAGTATCCTACATTCCCTTGAAATGGCTCTTCCAGTTCAGAAGAACATTACCCCGATTAGAGTTGCCGGAGTTATATGCCACGTTTCCATATTAGTGCTGACTGGCTGGCTGACTGAAAGAATGATGCGGAAGGAGTTTCCCCGTCCTTTAAGTGAGCGTATCCGCCGGGGTGCCTGGAGTATTCATTATAACAACTGTCGGTAGAGGGCGCCATTGCTGATGTAATGTGAAAGGTATTTTAGTAGATATAACGACACTGAGATGTGGGTTTCATGACCATAGCAGTCCTAGTATTCATTGAGGCGTAAAAGCCGGAGTGGTTTATCTCCCACTAAGAAAAATGATAATTTTCTGGCCAATATCCAATTTCAATTTCAAAGGTTTTATTCGATTTCTAAATACAAATCATACAAGCAAAAACTTATTAAACAATTCATTACATTAAAATTATTGTAAAATGCAAGGTTATACAAGAGAAATCCGGAATATTTCATATGAGCAAAGAACATATACTAACAAGCACTAGGCATCAAATCATGATTGGGGATGTAAGGGTAAACTAGAAAGTGCAGGGATCATACACGTACAGACAGGAATAAAGCAATTATCGCATGAAGTGCTTATCCTGGCAGCTGTACATTTAAAAAAAAACCAAAGCCAGAGACATGGGACATTGTGAATTGCAAAGTAAATTTAAGGACAAGTAGGTACAGACAGGACGGTGTAAAAAATATAGCAGCACTAAACACTTCCTGGCAGCTGTACCGTTAAAATGCTAGAAATCATGGAAGCATACATGTACAGACAGGATTAAAAGTAATTATCGCACGATGTGCTCTTCCTGGCAGCTGTACATTTTACATCAAACCCAGAATAAAAAGGCATTTTGCATAATTATTTGCCACATGCTGTAAAAGAAGCAGGTAAGTACAGACAGGAATATATAAAATCATGGCAATACAATACATTTCCTGGCAGCTGTACATTTCAAAATAAAAGTGGCAACAAAAAAAACAAATGTCCACATTTTCTAGGGCTGATAGTAACGCAAGGGCATTCTTAAAAGACCGTATATTGTATTTGATAAAAATAGGTTTTAGATACCTTAATCTCAAAAAATGATAAAATTTGCAGAAAAGTACAAAATGGCAGCAACTTTGGCGTGAAACGTTGTCACAAGGGCAGGGGGTTTCTGATTTAAGTTTCTGTACTGGGAACGCAACAAGATGATGTACGATACCCAACCTGACACGAGTTAGGACAAATTGATGAGATGGACGGCTGACTTTTAAGAGGTAAGCTTGGAACCCCGATGGTAAATTAAGTTCCTTATAGAACTTCACAGTAGCCAGCTTGCCATATACTTCTTCACGCCCTTTCTTTTTGTACGTTAAGCAAGTTTGTTTGATTTCTTTTCTAGGGATTTCGACCGCCAGTTCAGGGTTAAGGAGAACATCAATATCAAACAAAGTTTTGTACCAGAAGTGGATATATTTCATCCAAAGGATGCGTGATGAAAAGTCCAATCCTATACAATCAAGAATAATTTCTTGAGTGAATCGAGTCTCTGACTTAGCCCAAATAGAGCGCCACAATAAGAGTGGGCGGACGGCTGCTAAGTCAGAAATAAACTCGACCCCAACCTCGTCATGGGTTAATTGAACAGAAGCAGAATGGGGGACACATAACACTCTTTTTAAAAACTTATTTTCATCTTTTTGTAGGGGAGTGCCATCTATGTGACCCCACACACCCGCCCCGTACAATGCCGAGGGAACACAGCGTATGTTGTAGATATTGATCATATCTCGGATGCTTCTCGATCCGAGCTTGGAAGCAAATCGAAATACGCTACTAGTAGTTCGCATCATTTTCATCCTGATATTATCAAGCTCGGATTTCCAAGACCCATCGTTGGCATAGGTGATTCCTAAGTAACAGAATGTTTTAACTTGTAGCATTTTGTCACTATCTAAGTAAAAACTGAACTTCAGTTTATTGGCTGACTGACCACACAACATGACATAGGTCTTAGATTTATTTACACAGAGTCTCCTATTTTTTATAAACAGCATAAAGCTGTCAATGAGACGCTGTAAACCTATCTGGGTGCGGGATAAAAGGACGGCGTCATCCGCATATAATAAGATTGTGACAGGTTTGCCTCCAATCAGTGGAGTATCTGCCGGTACAGTAGCTAAGGTGCGATCAACACAATTAATGAAAAGGGAAAATAAAAGAGGGGCTAATACGCATCCTTGACGGATGCCCCTTGACACTTTAAAGAACGGTGTACATTCACCTAGGGTACCGTATCGGACTTTACAAGAAAGTTTCTCGTAGAGCCTCGCCAAAAAGTGGACTATTTCTTTCGGTGCCCCTGACTCCAGTAAAACCTGCCAAAGAATACCGTGATCAACTAAATCAAACGCGCTGCTCAGGTCAGCAAAACATAAAAATAAATTGCCCTTTTTAGCTACTGTGTATTTGTTAATTAAAAGATCCAAATTTACGCATTGCTCTAATGTACCCATGCCTTTCCTAAAGCCATATTGCACTTTAGTTAAAATGTTCATATCTTCGGCCCAAGTTTCTAGTCTTTTGAGCAGAATTCTGCCCATAACTTTTACTGAGGCGTCCAATAAAGAAATAGGTCGATAATTGGAGGCCTCGGATTTACTACCTTTTTTGAATAAGGGGATGATAACCGATTGGCCCCAGGAAGGGGGAATATTACCTTCGGCTGCACAATTGAAAGTCCTCACCAGAATGGGGGCCCACAGGTTAGGTTCAGCTTTTAATAAATCTATAGGCACCCCATCGGGTCCCGGGGCCTTCCCCCCCCCTTACTGTTGGCAAGGCCTTCAAGTCCCTCTTCCAGGGTTATCCCCAAGGGTATAGGTGACCATATGGACGAGTCAGCAAGAGGTAAGGTTAATGATAACCCTTCAGGGTTAAAGATATTGGTAAAGTGGGTGATCCACTCCTCACATGCGACATAAGAAGTAATTTCCGGAATGCCTTCTGTATTTATAAATGAGCTGTTGACTATTTCCCAATAGAGTTTGCTATTTTTGGTCTCAACTGCTTCATTCAACTTATCCCATGCTTCTCTCTGTAAGACCTTTTTCCTATTAAAAATAGCCATTTTGTAGTTAGCCCTTGTTTGTTTAATTCTATTGCTGTCTCGGGGTTTAGACCCTAAAGCAAGCTTCAATTCCCGTAAGGCTACTGTACAGGAATGATCAAACCATCCCAATTTTACGGTTTTGTTAGTTGATGGTTTCCTGCTAAAAATACCCTCGATAACAATATTGATATTGATGAATTGTGATAGCAAGAGATCAGGATTAATAACATCATTTAGACAATAACTGATCTCAGTTTTACAGCTAACTATGACCTCCCTTTGTTTGGCCGCAGAATTGACCCCTGTCCATTTAATCCTCGGGTCATTAGGTCTGCTTGAAACAATATTAGTGGTACAGGTTTCTCCGGTCTCTAATTAGGCACCCCTTCCGGGAAGGGTGACGCAGATGCTATTGTGGTCACTAAGACTTTCTTCTCTCACATACAAGTTTAGATAGTCGCCATTGCTGGAAAACAGGATGTGATCGATAAATGTCCCAGCTTCCCTCCCTGTAAAAGTAGGACAAATGGCATTCTGATTGTTTTTGTTACAATTTAACAGGAATAGATCTAATTTAGGTAACAATTTATTTAAAATAGAGCCATAATGGCAATGTGGAAAATGGGGAAAATCCTCGCTCCTGCCCACACCCCCGCTAGAATTATCCTGCTCCACCCCAAAACCACATGGATTCCCCTTAGATAGCTGACATGGCTGCAGATTAAAGTCCCCAGCCCATAGGATGTCCGTCTTCTTATTTGAAATGCACATGGCCTTGGCGATTTCTTTTTCCAGAGGGTACAATATATTCCCTCTGGTGGCATCGAAGATGTTGTTGTAAAAATTAACAAGGACGAAATCATTTCCCTTGCCACATTCGATCCTTAATACCTGGCTATGAGCTCCCACACTTGAGCTACTTCTGACTTTGTGATTACTCCATCTGTTAGAAAGAAGTATCAGAAGTCCCCCCTTTGCCCTGCCTGAGCTGGATTTAATGGCATTAAGGCAATAGGATGAATAACCTTCTACATTAATATCCTCCTGGCTCCAGGTCTCCTGGAGGAGGACTATATCAAACCCTTCTCCTATAAACCTGGGCCAAAAAGGGGTGTTTAGTTTCCCTGCAATACCAGCAATATTCCAGGAGATCAGGGTAAGATCGGCAAACTTAGTTGCCTGAACAGTTATCCTGGAGGGTCCAATTACTGACCTCCTAGTAGGGGATTGGGTATTAGAGGGATGGTATCTAAGAGGAAGGGATTGGATGGAAGTATCTTCCGGTACAGAGACCCTCTGTAAAACCGTATGTCCATTGGGGGCCGCTGGGGCCGCAATAGAGACTGTTTGTATACTGGCAGGGGCAGACTGCACACTTAAACCAGATCCTGACTGCCTATTGACTGGTTGATTTGATGGTGTTGGGACATGAAGTCAGTCAACCATCTCCAGGCAGTCAAATCTGTTGGTTGTCTGAATACCTTGCCACCCGCCATCTGCAAAATGGTTATTGTTGGAATACCAGGGGCGAGGTACCCATTCCCTGCCCCTGTTCTGTTGGGTTTGCCATGGGTCACCATAGTTCCATTGGTGTTCTTGGGTCATGGCCCAGTTTGGCGGTGGAATTGGGTAGTGGTAGTTAAATGTGGGGGGGTAGAAAAAGGAGAGTCGATGGGTATCAATACCCCCTTTCTTCTCTAGATCTGGCCATGAACAAATATGGTTCACAGTAGAGGCATCCTCGCATGTAACGATGACGCAATCCCCCTGAATACTCTTGGGGCTCTTCCCCACCCATGGTACCCTACGTACCGAGGATATTCTGCAGATGGTGGGAGGCTTCATAGGCCTGTTGATACTGAGCCACTGGAGGATTTTATTCCGGAGGGACCAATGAGGTTCATCTGTTTCTGCTGTAAGTTCAGGTACTCCTGTTAAGATTACGGTAAATGGAGATACCTCGGGAGCCAGATGAAATGGACGTTTAGGTCTGGGCCCCTTTGTACCTACATGAGAGTGAGTTTTAAGGGGAACCTGGGGTTTGCTGTTAGATTGCTGTAAGGGCACATTGGTCGTAGTGTGGTTAGCGTCAGTTAGCGTAACTTGAGGGGTCTGAACAGCGGGAATTTGCTGACTGGATGAAGGTGTCTGGGGTACGGATTTAACTTTGGGCTTGGATTTTGTGCAGTTTGCACAGGTGATAAAAGCAGATGATGTGGGAATTGTAGAGTCTTTTGTTTTGGGTTGTGCGATAAACGTAACAGACGGTCTATCTATGTTAGCTGGGAGGACCCCCGTACAGAGCGCTGCGGAAACCCCCCCAGATTTGTCAGTTCCTGCCCTGGACTGGTTGGATGTTTTATCAAGAAATATGGCAAGCTGTTTTTCAATTGCCATAATGCTCCGTTCCAGTGGCTGGAGGTGATGTTTAAGGAGGTCCCTGAATCTTTCAAAGAGCTGAGAAAGATCGTGATCTGACTGACAAGGGACACCCTCCTGAACATTACCCAAGGTGGGACGATTTAAGTTAGGCAAAACAGATGATACAGAATTAGTACTGGTGGTAACGTTCGTGATTGAAGCAGTTGTTGAGCCTTTCTTTTTCTTATTTTTGGGGTGTTGGTTGACCTTGTTCCCTTTATTTAATAGTACTGGCTGCTTAGGTACAGCACCTTCTCTCTCCCCCATGGACCGAACACCTTGAGCCGAATCTTCAGCCACGATCTGCTCTAGGTCCGGGGTGATCTCAAGGTTCCCCGTGGTGTCCAGTTCCAGTGACAGATTCGTGGCCGACAGATCAACAGCATTAGGGATAGAATGGACTTGTGCTGTTGCATTTCCATGCTTAGTTAAAATAGGAATAGGTGCAGCTGTTGGAAGCGGGGTTAGAGCCGCAGCTATGAGGCCCAAAGAAGATCTCCTAGCAATCGCAAGGTCCTGGGATACCCTGCGCTCTAGGAGAGAAATATTTAGGTTAATAGCCTCGGTAGTAGTAGATATAAATTTATCAATAGGACCTGTAAACTGTGCAGTTCTGAGCGCAGTCTTACTTCTAGATCCCCTTGTTACAGACATAGCAGGGTACAGGCTCCAGTAACCAAGTCCAGAATCAAATAAAACAAAGGACAGTACCTTTCACGGTAGAAATGATCGACTGACGGATGAAAACCAAGGGGATGGGCCCAGCCCAGCCTGGTTCAGTCTGGAACGGGCTGAAACGGGCCCGCCCATGGCCCGGGCTTCGCCCGGCGTCCCGCGAGACGGCTTTGGTGCTGATTTAAAGCGCCGCCTGGCGCTGGGTGATGTCGCTGGACCTCGCAATGGCTTCTGGATGTTGTAGTGAAGCCCCTCGCCGGTCTCCTCCTGGCGCCCCCACCCTTGATGGAATTTCGAGCGGCCGGGCAGCTGGAGACTGGCGGGCGGGTGCAGCCGTTCACGGTGGTTCAGGCAGCGGGGTTCTTGCTCACAGAGATAGTGGGACAGCAGCTAGGGCAACAAGACAGTTCCACAAAGGATATCCAAATTCGTCCACATGTCGCCTTTCTCGGTGTAAACAAACAAGTGAAGCTTGTCAGTCTCCTTGGCATTACATAGTTCAACTCTATGTTGCCTAAAGATTAAGCCCGAGACTAAACCCCAAGTTGTCTCTTAGAAAGCATAAATGAACCTAGTGTGTAACTACTAGCCAGAGTGCGATATTAAATGTACTTTTCAAAAATGGGGGCACTTGGAATGAGAGTAAAGGATTCCTAATACGACTGTACTTAGACCATATCCGTCAGATGTCTTTGGGTTTCATTCTTTGAGAGAGAAGTTAAGTATATACGGTACCATTTCTGTGAGTGAGCAGCGAAGCGTCCAGTCCACATGCTGGCAACCTCCCATATGTTGGTTAACATCACTGCCCTTGGCAGGTTTCTTGAAGAAGCTTAAGGTGCCTGGCTAACGCACCTTTGAGCAGAATGCCACCCGTTGTCAGCTGATATATTTGCCTTGTTCCAGGACGCCATCTAATCGAGTCTGAACGATTGCCTTCCTTGAGATGTCCAGTGTGTGATTAAGACAGTCGCTCCTTCTGTGACAGGTGTCGCTGATCATTGCACTCAGAGCTTGAGAAGCCACCCTCCCAATGCATAAGTTGATGGACAGTGTCACAAGCCTCTTCAACGTGTAGAGCCTTGCTTTTTCTCTGGTGCCCTTTGTCTCCGTCACAACCTGAGGAGTCTTAATGCCCGACTCTTTCCTGACACTGAAAGCCAACTGCTGATTGTTAAGAGAAAGAGAGGGAGGTCAGAGCAAGCTTGCAAGTAGCCCCTTTGAATCCCATAGTGCTTTTGGCAAGATCACACACATTCCCAGACATAGAAGGATGCATAAGAAACTAGTTTTTCTTATGCCCCCTGCCCCCTCTATTCCCTCCCTAATGCCGTCGTCTCTTCCCCTCTGTGGTTTTCGCTACCAGACCTGCAAAAGCCCCTCATTCCTCCTTCCCTGGCGCTTTTTCCCATGCACCTTGCTCTTTCTCCAGCCAGTCACAGCCCTTATTCCTTCCCTCCATCACTCCTTATTTCCCCTTGTTTCCTCCTTATTCTATCTCCCTTCTCTCCCACGAGCTTCTCATTAGTGCCTCTGAGCCATGGTATATACTTTTTCGACTTACAAATACAAGGCTGTGTATACTGAAGGCTCCCTTGCTTCACCGCAGACCTCTTTGTTTCTATGTCTTATGAAGGACACCCCTTTACCCCCTCACACACCCTCTCACTCCCTCACACCCTCACCCTGTCACCCTCACACCCCCTCAACCTCACACAGCCTCAACCTCACCCCCTCACCCTCACAACCCCACACCCTCACACCCCCTCACCCTCACACACCCCCTCACCCTCACACACCCCCTCACCCTCACACACACCCTCACCCACACACACCCTCACCCTCACACATACCCTCACCCTCACACATACCCTCGCTCTCACCCTCGCTCTAACACACCCTCTCGCCCTCACACACCTCACCCTCACACAACCCCTCACACTCACACACTCTCACCCTCTCACCTTCACACCCCCTCACCTTCACACCCTCTCACCCTCACAACCTCTCACCCTCACACACCCTCACCCTCACATCCCCTCACCCTCACCCCTGTTGCCCTCAACCCTGTCACCCTCACCCTCCCTCACTCACCCTCACCCACCCTCACCCAACACACACCCTCACCCCCTCACCCTCACCTATGTTCACACACCCTCCCTCACCCTCACACCCCCTCACCCTCACACCATCACACCCCTCACCATCACACCCCTCACCATCACACCCCTCACCATCACACCCCTCACCATCACACCCCCTCACCATCACACCCCCTCACCATCACACCCTCCCAACCCCTCACACCCACACCCACTCCCTCACCCCCCCTCACCCTCACCCCCCCTCACCCTCACACCCCTCACCCTCACACCCCTCACCCTCACAACCCTCTCACCCTCACAACCCTCTCACCCTCACAACCCTCTCACCCTCACAACCCTCTCACCCTCACAATCCTCTCACCCTCACAACCCTCTCACCCTCACAACCCTCTCACCCTCACAACCCTCTCACCCTCACAACCCCCTCACCATCACACACCCTACCCTCAAACACCCTCACCCTCACACACCCTCACCCTCACACACCCTCACCCTCCCACACCCTCACCCTCCCACACCCTCACTCACCCTCACCAGCATAGCATAACAAAACATAGCATAGCATAACAATACACAGCATAGCATAACAAAAAAGCATAGGACAGCAAAACATAGCATAGCATAACAAAACCAAGCATATGATAGCAAAACAAAACACAGCATAGCATAACAAAACACAGCATAGCATAGCATAACAAATCAAAACATAGGATAGCAAAACATAGCATAGCATAACAAAACAAAACATAGGATAGCAAAACAAAACATAGCATAGCATACAGCATCACTCAGCACACCACAGCATCACTCAGGGGCACCACAACATCACTATGCGCTACCACAGCTTCACTGAATGCCACAGCATCACTCGTTCGACATCACAACATCACTCAGCGCCACCAAAGCATTAATCTGTGCAACCATTCAACAAAAACTGGTTCAAATATGTTCTCTCAATGTTTCAAGCTTTATTACAAATGTAACAAAAAGATGGTAATATTTCACTTCTGTTCTTGGATTTTCGACATAATAAAATACACTGAACATAATCTTCACAAAAGTTATTTACAAACGTTTAAGCTATTGCCATTATAAATTGCAATAACTTTTATTTAAGTATTAATTATTTTTAAAAAAAGTAAAAGACATTGTTATTTGTAATACTAATACAGGTAAGTCACATCAATACAACACATATTGCATTACAAATGCTATAGGTGTCACATTTGCAAAAGTTATAACTATTGGTATTGTAAATGACAAAACTATTAATTTTGCTATTTTCAAAAACAAAACATAAATAAAAAATTTGTCAATTACAATACCAATAGCTCAAACTTTCCTAATGCGAGACCTATTGCATTGCAAATGCTTGTTAAAAATGGGAACGATCGTGCTAGTAGACCATGTCTTAGGCAGTGGGACATTGGTTAGATTATTACAAATATTTAACAACAGTGGGGCCCAAAAATCTGGTTTATATTTAATAAGATCGATGGGCAACCCATCAGGGCCTGGAGTTTTATTGCCCGCACACTAACGTATAGCCTCCTTAACTCGTTTATTGATAATGAGACTCTAGGTGGCACCCTGTTAATAAAAGGGTCGGATTAAAAAGCAGGCTCTTGGTAAATAGTGGAAAAGTGACTTTCCCTGGTAGCGCTCATTATGTTGGATCTGGTAGGAGTGAACGGTTGTCCCATTAATCTTAACTCTTTAATGGTAGTCCAAAATATTCCCATTATTTAAGCTGGCAGCATTAATGAGAGCACCCCAGTGCTCACCTAATAACTGTTCCTTCCTATTAGCAATAGCCTGCTTATATGTCAACCTTAAGGACTTGACCAAATCTTTACACCTAGGGTTTTGAGATAGGGCCTTGCGGAGCTTTCTGTTGGCAATTGAGCACTCCTGATTGAACCATCTAGGGTCGCGCTGTACTGTACAAATGGGTTTAGACAGCAAGGATTTAATGGCTCCACTGAGGTCTGTAACGGCGCTGATAGCCACTGGGTGTGCAACAGGGCCTATAAACAGATATTAATAAGATTCATGTTTCCCCTAACCATAGAACTGAATCAGTCTGCATTAGTAATGCCTCACCAGCCCAGTCTGAGGTTATCTGTGGATGGTGACAGATTCCTAGCACCACATTCTGAGGCATTGGAACTGGAGACATCCGCAACGTTATTTGTATTGGGTTATGGTCCCCAAAGATTGTGGCCAGAATTTTGGCTTTAAGCAAGATTGCTTCTAAAGAGGGGGAGATAAAAACATAATCAATTGTAGATGAACAGCCCCGCGGTTCAGGGGGGCATTATCTTTTGTAGTTGCATCAATTTCCATAACATTAATTAAGTTAAGGGTGTTCAAATGGTCCATTAGCTCTCTACCCCATTGCATGTTTGTCTGCTTCTGTGTAAATATTCACTTGACCATGAGAAAGATAGCTTAGCATTAAAATCGCCCCCCAGACAGATTCCTACTGACTTAAGAGTCTTTGGATTTTCCAATAGATGCAATAAAATTAAACACATTTATAAAATGCATATTTGGAACAGAATGAAAATCATTGTTATAAAAATTAATTATCCAAAAGGAAATTCCCCTATTAAATAATATGCCTTGAACATTATTGTTATCTGTATGTACAGTTTTTATGCATCCCCCTGTCTTAATATTGACCCAGATTGATAAACCCTCAAATGGTCGACCCGGCTTGGGGGTTGTTGCTAGGATATTATGGCATTCAAACCCCTCAATATGCAATTCTTTTGTGGCCCGTGTTAAGTGAAAAAAAAGGATATCTTGGTCTTTAATAAGTTGTACCCAATCTGGCTGGTGAAGTTTAGAGTATAACCTTGCAACTTTCCAGCTTAAGATACAGAGGTCTGAACTTGCTGAGGCCTTCGTTAGCATAGGGGGGATAAGTCGGTTGTGGGAATAGTACACTCAGTTACTGGCAGGGCAGGCATGAGGTAACTTAATAGCAGAATCAGTATTTTCCTTTAATTCGGATACATGGAAGCTTCTATGCTTCGATAGCCAGTCCGCACATTTATTGCGAAGCTGGTCCCATGGCTCATGCGGATCCCTCTTTAAAGTAGGTACTCCTGCCAGTACCAACACCTAAGGGCAAGCAGCGGGCGGCAGACTCAGGACATCCTAATTAGCCATTGATACTTGGGGCGGCAGGAACATTAATGCACGAGGTACTAGACTAAATGTTCTGATTCGAGCCGTTGGTCCTGTTTAACCTATTAGCACCATCCCTGGTGGGGTTGGTATTTGAAATGGTTATTGGTATAGGTGGGTGGGGGGTGGAGGAGCCGTTTCTATCTATAGGCAATTGACGCAGCCCCTGGATTGATTGTATATCGGGTGAAGGGTGATTGCGGGAGCAGTAACTCTGGCGGTTTGCCACACAATTTCGGCATCTAAAATACTCATGCCAACACCTATGCTATCGATGGCCCTGCTTCCATCAACCTCTTTGATTTCAGCCACCTTTTCCCCCACTGCCCCCTTAAAACGTTTGGCTACTAAACTAGCCATCGGCCTTCTTATCCAGGGTAGATGAAAAGAACTGCTGGGGAAAGAGTCGTGACCTCATTCTATGCCAATCTATGGAGAGGAGCTGTGTCTCCTGGGGGAGGCACAGATCTGCCTCCATGTTATCCAGCTAGGAAAGGATGGACCTCCTTTTATTGGGATTGTTGAGACCTCTCGCATTGAAAGTGAGAATTTTCAGTGTGGGCTGGGAAATAGCGTGTCATAGTGAGTGCACCAGCTTTGGCCAGTATTTGGGTCCCTTTGATCCCTCTTCCCCCTGAGCTCCCAACGTCTGCCCGGCCTCCATTGAAGGGGTATTAGAGCCAGGTCCTGGTACAAAGCTATGGAGTGGGCCTGATATCTTAGTCGTTGCTTGTCCCTGGCAGCACGTAGTATACACTCTTTTAGTTGAAAGTCTGGAATGTAAGCCAAAATATCCGGTGGGGGCGCCCAGTATGTACCTGAAGAGACCCTGCAGGTATTGAGTGATGTCTGGCCCTTCTTCTTTAGGGGGAACTCCCTTAACGCTGATGTTGTTTCGCCAAGACCGATTCTCCAAGGCTTCTGTGTGTGCTGGAGTTCGCTAAGTAGAGCCTTGAGCCGGAGTATCTCTTGCTGTAGATGCTCCACCTCCTCTTCCCGGGCTTGCTTCTGATCCTCGATGGAGGCAATGCGGTCCCCAATGGCATCGACGTCCCGCCTTATCATAAGGCGGGACGTTTATGCCGTTTGGGAACGTGTGGCCTCCATTGGTTATCTCCTACATCTCCCCGCTATTTCCCATTTCAGCGTCTGCAACCGTCTGCAAGTCACCTCGTAATGCACCGAATAGCGACTCTAAAAAGGCGTGGGTAACTGGGGCTTCAGAGGTGTCCGCATCTTGGCTGATTTGTGTCGTTGGGGAGAGCCTCCCTTTTCCGCTGCCAGACATCTGGAGCTTGGTCAGCATCTTTTTTAGATTCTGATCCTTCTTGCTTCTCGCTGAGGACATGGCTGCTATATATCTTACCACATCACAGACCGGCCTGCCTTGTCGTGGGGGTCCCAGCCCCAATGGGTGGCTGTCACCGGGTTGTCCTCCAGCTGAGCTCCACTACGCTGTTGCATGATGGTGAGGGCCATAGTTGTCACTCCCTTTCAGTCTCTTCCGGGCCTTGCTGCTTTCAACCATCTGCTATTGCCCTGCTGGGCATCTGCTGCTTGTTCTCAATACTCTAAGCACTTTGCGCACAAACCTGCAGTGAATCCCCCTGTAGGCCAGCAGCCCTATCTGATCCTGGAGCACTAGATGTCTTTTTGGACCACTGCGGCTAATTCCTGCACTATGTGCTTGCAGGCCGTGGCCTCCGGTTTCCTCTGACTTAGCAGTCAGCTCCAGAGAGACTAATCCATGCCCTGGCCCCTCATCCATTGGCACCTTGTGATTCTTACAGCGTTACAGTTCATATCTAATTCTCCTTATTGGATTTTGCCGTTTTAGTGTAATTTTGTTCAATACATTTTACTTTATTTTTCTATTTCGTTTTTTTTTTTTTATTGTTTTGCATTTTGTCTTTCTTTCTTTGATAACTTTATTTCGGTCAACGACCATAAAAGCACAGATAAACTATGTACATACAATAAAATACATAAATAATTAAGAACAAGCAGTTAAAACATTATTAAACTATCAGTTATCAAACGAGGAATGGCCATCATTATAATTAGTCGCAATTAATCAAAGTGGACCTTCTGCGCCACATGCCGTACAAAAAACGGGAAACTGAAAACACAATGAGGGGGGATGTATCATATTTTAAAATTCTAACGGCTTGAGCACAATGTTTTAGTCCCAGATGGTATCAGCCAAGCTCTCCGAATTGAGCTATAATCAGGGCAAAAGAACAGAACATGGGCAATGTCTTCTTTACTATTGTTGCAGACAGGGCAGATTCCCTCCTCTTGGCCTGTATATTTATAGGTCAATGTCCCAATTGGCAGGCAACCGTGCCTAAATTGTTTATATAATTTTCTTGCATGAGTGGGTTCTATAAAGTCCAGAAATTCCTCCCTCCTGGGCACAAATTTTACTTGTAGAAATTCCGAAGATAACCTGCCCATACTTGGCGAGCGGTGCAGCAAACTTTTGTTATAGTGCCTCAAAGAGGCCAGAAGGCTCAGTTCTCCGCACCACTGGGCAACTCTCTGCCGGAGTCTCCCATATTTGGGGCATTCCGATTTGATAGGCAATAGTTTTTATGTGGAGCAATCAAGGTATTTTCTTGCTCTTCAACGACCCCCAGACAGCAGTGAACTCAGCTCTGTAATCCGCGAGCTCAGGTACTGTCCAGAGCCTTCTCCAGTACAGGAGTGGTCGGGCCGCTGGTAGTTCAGAGATGGGTTCCACACCTAGGTCCAATCTCAAGGGTATGAGGGGGAGTGCTGTGGGGTAGACCAATCAAATTCCTCATAAAGGCCCGTTCAACCCTGAGAAGACTTGCTATACTCTAATGTCCCCAAAGTTCCGCACCATAAGTTACAGCAGGTCTAACTTGAACACTGTAAATTTCAAGCGCAGGGGAAACTGGCTTAAATTGTGTTGTCCTCTGGAACTTACCTATGCCCCCTAATATCTGCGAGAGCTTTAGGGTAGATTTGGCAACCTGAGGGCCCCAACCAAAGTCCTCAGTCAAAGTGACCCCCAGGTATACAAAAGTTCTCACCCTTTAGAGCGGGGTACCGTTTAATGTAGGGCTAGGGCAGGTGCATTTCGGAGGACCGAAGATCATACATTTTGTTTTCTCTAAATTGATCTCAAGTCCCCGCGAGGCGCAGAATAAAACAAAGCCGTCCAAAACCCGCTGGATGCCTGTTGATGTTCGCGACAACAGTAAGGTGTCGTCTGCGAACATCAGAGCAGGCACCCGACCTGACACCAACCTAGGGGCATCGCTGTCCCTGACTCTATCTAGTTCCCCCAACAGACCATTTATATAGAGACTAAAGAGCGTAGGAGCCAGGGCGCAGCCCTGGCGTACGCCTCTAGTTACAGGGAAACGTGCAGATAATTGCCCGTTCTTCCCGCACCTCACTCGGGCATAGTTCCCTGCATGAAACCGCTTCAAGGCCTCCAATAGATAGGGAGGAAGGCCAAGATCTTTTACGACCCTCCATAGACTCTCCCTCGGCACAAGATCGAAAGCGGCCCGCAGGTCCACGAAGACCAGGTAGAGGCTGCCACCCTCGACACTTACGGTCTTCCAAAAAAGAACCTGGAGCCTGAAGAGTTGGTCCGTGGTCGAGATCCCTGTTCTAAAGCCGGCCTGAAGGGTAGTCATTACTTCATTCTCCTCCGCCCATCCCAGTATTCTATCCAGGAGTATCCCGCCCATCAGTTTCTGGGAAGTATCCAAGAGACTGATCGGTCTATAATTTGACGGCTCCAAAGGATACCCCTTCTTAAAAATGGGGATTTTGCATTTTGACTTTTACTTGTTTGGTTTCTGCATAAATGTTTTACATATTACCTTAAGTTAAGCCTGCCTGTTCGGTGCTTAGGTACCAGGGGGTTGATCCTAGGTTAATTGAAAGGCTTTAAAAGTTCACTCTGACAACGGTTGTGATTGCTCCTCATCTACCGCAAATAATAATTCAGTTTCTTACTGAAACTATCTGAAATTATCTGCAAAACAGGCAGTTGATAACCTACCAGGGTTGAAACATCCTGTGGACAAATTGGAATATGGGACGAGTATTGTGTGGCAATAGAACCTCTAAAAAAATTCAGCTTGCAGATGAACCAAGAATCACGCTTGAATGTCACAACTTTCAAAAACAAGGTAGTCAGGAAAGTGTGGCAAATATATTGCAGCTCTTTGCATTTTGACAGCCCCGAGAAAATTTGAGAACAGAGTGGATGTATGTAGCAGAGACGAGTCTGTTCACCCAATGTGAGTGGTGAGATCCGCATTGCTAGTCTGCCTGAAGTTATGATGCTGCTGACAGTAGCGTGTCTGCTAAAAGCGATGGCGTGACTGGTTGAACAATAATTGCCAAATAAGAGAAAGTTTATCTTCCGACACCGCAGTCTTCGTGACTGAGACCAGTAACACTGAAGACTCTGAGACTCACAACAGTATTTTCTCCTTTCAGAGCGTTATCGCTGCAGATGGAGTGATCCCAAGAATTAAGTACATTACTAAGGTACCAACAAAGTTTAATATTGTTCATTTGTATTAACTGTTTCTCTTTTGAAGCATTTGGAAATGCATTTTGGAGTGTGGTGTAACAATATGTGTGATATACGGCTCCAACCAAGACGATCCCGAAGTCTTTGAAATATTGGAAAGGGAACTGGCAACCTGGCCCGCTCCCATTCTGGTATGCGGGGATCTGAATATATCAGCTGACCTGGTTAAGAAAAATCCGTACACAGGCCGTAAGCCTAGGGTGTTTAGGGCGCTTTGCTCCCTGATGCAGTCGCACAGGTTAGTGGATGTATGGGGAATAAAGGAGCCTGATGATCCAGGGTTTACATATTTTTCATGCCCATACCAGAAGTACACCAAACTGGATTATTTTCTAATTTCATCCACAGAAATAAGTAAAGTCAATATCAGGAAGCTCCCCAAGGTTCTATCGAACCATAGTCCGCTGGCAATAAGCTATGATGGTTTAGGGCCAGCTAGGAAACAAAGGGTCTGGACATTTAATAGAAAACTTTTGGCAGATACCCTATTTACTGAACTTTTGAGGAAATGGGCTCGGGAATTCTTCTAAACCAACCGGTTCAGTGCATCCAGAAATTGCGTATGGGATGCGTTTAAAGCTGCATTAAGGGGGGAGACAATTAGCAATACCGCCCAAACTAGGAAAAAGCTACAGGTAGAAAAAGACAGGCTCCTAGCGAATTTGGCAAGAGCGGAAAAACAACATTGTCAGGATATAATACAAGGGAAGGAAGGAAAGGAAAGTCAAGTCAAACTAGAATTTGTTCTGCTAAAGCAGAAATACATAAACAGATGGCGGAAAAAGCGGCTTCAGAATATTGGACATACAGAGGGAAGATGTATGAAACAGGGGATCAGGCAGGATAACACAAAGAATATAATAACTAGCATCCAGGAGAATGGGCGTAAGGTTGCTGAACCGCAGGAGATACTTGGGGTATTTGCAAATTTTTATCAAACCTTATATAAGGAAGAGGTAGTGGGTGAGGAGCCGCATGAAAGCTATCTGGATGGAGGACCCAAATTGGGTGAGCTTGAGAGGGAAAAGTTAGAGAGCTTTATGACGGGCGTCGAAGTACGTGAGGCGCTATTAGACCTAGCGGCCGCCAAAGCAGGGGGGCCGGATAGCATTCCATTAGAGGTATATAAGTGTATATCAAGTGAGGTGGTCCCAATGTTATTGGACCTGTTTAATGTTTGTCTTCCATCAAAAATGGAAGCCGAAGGAAAACCCAGGGTCCTATAGGCCAATCTCGCTTATAAATGCAGACAATAAACTGTATGCAAAAATTCTGGCGTCGCGTTTGGGGAGGATCATTGGCGGTCTGGTATCCCCTTGGCAGCATGGCTTCATTCCGGGTCGAGGAACAACAGATCATATCAGAAGAGCAATCTCTCTGTTTGAGGCCCATGCTGTCGGGGGGAGGGGATCGCCATGATCCTCCTCGACGCGGAAAAAGCCTTTGATCGCGTCAGGTGGCACTACCTATGGAATGTCCTCGAAGGGAGAGGTTTTGGCCAAAGAATCCTGATGGCTATAAAGGCTATGTATTCCGACCCGGTCGCCAGAATACAGTTTATGGGTGAGTGTTCGGATAAAATCAAGATAACAAGTGGCACCCGTCAGGGGTGTCCCTGCTCCCCCATCTTATTCGCTCTTTACATCGATCCATTGGTTAGGCAGATTTTGGGGAATCATGAGATCAAGCCGGCGATAACCAACGGATTCGAGAGTAAAATATTAGCCTATGCTGACGATCTGGCAGTGATCTCATCAGAACCTGCCGTGGCTATGCGGATATTGGTGGAAATCACCAAGGAGTTCGGGCGGCATTCTGGATACCGTCTGAATGAGGGGAAAACCCAAGTGGTATGCACAAAGAACGTCATCAAGTCTGATGGCAGTTCCCCAAGTAGCAACGTCAGTCATCTTCGAAACCCTGCATCACAAGCCGACTGGCAGGCCTCTTCTGCCGTTAGTGCCCGGGTTGATAGAACCAGCAATGAGAACATTCCTAACTCCGGCCACGGTGAGTTCAGGTCCTTCTAGGATTGCGAAGAAGTACAAGGCTCCAGAAGAATGAGGAAAATCGAATTTTACATGGCCAAGTATGTCCCCTATCGTGTACCCCAACGTTCAATGTATGTGCATGACCTCCATGCATTTTCCCTCCATAGCCAAAATGAAGACGCATATGCATTTGCGTCCAACGTTAACATGTCATCTACCAGATCCACCATGAATGAAACGATAATTTAGTCTTAAAACCTACCATGCCAACGTCTTTACATGGTGCATGTTAAAATATCGAGAAGCACCCGTTTTGAGGCTCCGCAGGGCCAAGACACGAATCCAGGCCTCAAGCCTCCTGAAACACTCTGAAAGCTGCAGCCCCGCCTGCATCCCTGACCTTTACCTTACTTCCTGCTCAAGCAAAGCGGTGCCCGGCTCGGCCTGGCCTGCCTGCCAAGACAGTATTTTGCCTACAGTTATCTGTTCAGCTCCCCGGATCCACATTCCTAGCTAACGAACAGGATAAACATATCCTGCCTGCAAAAGATAGAGTCCAGTCTTTCTGTCTCCATGCAAGTGATTTACTGAACTAGTTTCCATAGAGGACCCATAGCCCCATGCAATACATAAAGAAATATACGCATACACCAGCCTTTAGTGATGAGCAGCCTTTGCCCTGATGGCCTTTAAATCAAGCAACATGTACTCCAAACACAAGATATCAGATATGCTATAGGTACAGGTGGTTCTGACATCCCAGACTTCAGTCTCCTCTACTAGTGCTAAAGTCAAGCCCCCCAGCTCTCCCCGTTACACGTCCATACCACGTCATGTCAGTTGCGCGCGCATGTGTGTTCAAAGTTCCTGCTGACCCTGCAGATTTCCTTTATGCATCCACCCACCTATGACACTTCTGTGACGTCTACATCACACACCTCCGTGCACGCCTTCTTTACGCCCATATGTTCTTATCTCTCTTCTTTTCTCATGTTACGCCTACTGTATTCAATGCAACTGTACAGTTTTACTATATATATTGTGTGATGTTAATGAAATGTTGAATATCCCTTCCTGAACCTTAGTGGTGATGGAACCCGATGTCCATTGGCTCGAGCCACTTAATTAAAGCCCGTATGACTCAGATACCACGGACTCTGCCTCTCATTTATTGAGCTATCCTTATTGTCATTTAATGTATAGAAAAATAGTCCCGGTAATTTTATTTACCACAAGAAGATCCAATGTTTTTGCGGTCTGACCCACCACCAGACTCCCTGATTGTAGCAGCAGTCAGAAAGGTGCATTCTGCAGCATCTACCTCTTCTGCTCCACCTGAAAAGGATAGTAAGAGTATGGATTCCTTGGGGCGAAGAATGTGCAATACCTCAGGGTCGGTCATGCGAGTGGCCAGTGCGGCTGCTCTATTGGGATGCTATGACCGTCTGCTCTGGGACTCAGTGGCTCGTTTTACAGATAAACTCCCTAAGGAGGATCAGAAAGACTTCCTGGAAATAGTAGAGGAAGGAGGATTGGTGGCTAACCAGAGCATTAGCGCGTCTGCTGATGCGGCGGACTTGTCTGCTCATGGTTATGCACACGGTGTTTGCGCAAGACGTACAGCTTGGCTTCGCCTTACGGGGCTAAAGCCGGAGGCACAGAGGAAAATGGTAAATTTACCGTTTAGTGGTTCGACTCTGTTTGGATCTCACGCAGACGACGAGATGTCTAAAATGAAGGTGGTGTTGGACACTCTTAAGGCCATAGGCCTTGAGAAGAAAAAAGAATTTAAACGTCGGGGTACTTTTCGTCCCTATGACAAGAGATCTTTTCAGCAAAGGAGCCAACAGACGAATTGGTCTTCGCAAAATCAAGGCCAGAATCAACAAAGGTTGCAATTCCAGCAGCGGCGGCCTGGACGAGGCAGAGGCAATGGAAATAGGCAGCAATCATCTGCTACCAAGCAGCCTCAGAAACAATGAACGGATGCTTCCTCTACAACCGCGTCCCACTCCGGTTGGAGGACGTATTGTGCGTTATCTGGACGGGTGGAAACAGATCACGAAGGACAGATGGGTGCTGGGTGTCATTCAGAACGGGTACCTTTCGAGATTCAAGAAGCCACCCCCTGTCATGCGTCCTCTAAAGATGGTACAGTGGAATATAAAGCGCTTACAACAGGAGGCGAACGTCCTTTTGAAGAAGGCCATAGAACCAGTTCCTTTCCAGCAGAGAGGTCAAGGCCTGTACTCTCGATTCTTTCTCGTACAGAAAAAAGGTCCAGTTACAGAGTTCAGACCCATTCTGGATTTGAGACGCCTGAACAAATTCATTCGGAAGGAAAGGTTTCGAATGCTGGCTCTTCACCAGATCTTCCCTCAATTACATCAGGGGGATTGGATGTGCTCCATCGATCTAAAGGACGCTTATTTTCATATTCCGGTATCCAGAAAACATCGCAAATTTCTCAGGTTTCAAGTAGTGGCTCGTCATTATCAGTACGCAGTGCTCCCTTTTGGCCTGAGATCAGCTCCCAGAACATTTTCAAAATGTATGGCGGTAGTGGCGGCTTGTCTTCGAAAGAGGCGGATTTTCATATATCCGTACTTAAGACGACTGGCTTCTGAAGAGTTCATCCCCATCGCTTCTAGAAGAACATCTGTCGATATGCCTCCAACTCATGTGCAAGTTGGGTCTGCAAGTCAACTACAAGAAGTCCATAATGAACCCCACCCAGAAGATCCACTACCTGGATGCTCAGTTGGACACAGAAGAAGAAAACGTGTGTCCTTCGGAGGAGAGGTGGTCATCCATCATGTCGAAGTGTTTACTTCTCCTTCAAACTGCACGTCCGACAGTGCGGCAAGTGTCCTCTCTCCTGGGGTCCATTGCGTCGTGCATTTTCATCGTGCCAAACGCACGTTTGCAGATGCGTCCTCTGCAACAGTGTCTGGAAGATCAATGGAAACAGAGGACGGGCTGCTGGGAGGACCGGATTCATCTCCAACAGTCTGCAAGAGATTCCATCCGGTGGTGGATGAAGAAGGCGCACTTGATGAAGGGAGTTCCTTTTCATCAGGACCCACCAACGCAGACTCTGATAACAGATGCTTCTCTCCACGGCTGGGGGGTGCATATGGGCCCTCTGCAGGTCAAGGGCTATGGTCAGACTTCGAGAAAGGATATCGCATCAATCTATTCGAACTCAGAGCGGTCCATCTTGCTCTCAAGTCCCTGGCCCCATCGCTTCAAACTCGGTCCCTCCTGGTACAAACAGACAATACAACGACAATGTATTACTTAAACAAGCGGGGGGTACCAGATCCAGGACTCTTTCCATAGAAGCCCAGACCATCTGGCATTGGTTACTTGCACGAGACCTGTCCATAACAGCAATTCACCTACCAGGGAGTCTCAACTCACAGGCGGACGACCTCAGCAGAGACTTCGTCGAAGCGCACGACTGGGTTCTCAACGAAGAATTCGCGCACAGCATTTTCCAGGATTGGGGAACACCAGACATAGATCTGTTCGCAGACGCGGCAAACGCATAATGCCCCGTCTTCGCGTCCAGGTTCTACAAGAAAGGGTCTCAAGGGAATGCCCTTTTGATAGATTGGTGTCAAAATTTGCTGTACGCCTTTCCACCGACACCGTTGATACCAGCAGTGATCAATCGGCTGTACAAGACCCACTCCAGAATGATACTGATTTGCCCAGAATGGCCACGCCAGTGGTGGTTCCCAGATCTCCTCCAGTTATCAATAACACCGCACAGGAGATTGCCGTGTCGCCCGGATCTTCTGTCCAAGCAGAAGGGGCGAGTGTTTCATCCCAATCTGCCCTCCCTGCGCTTGGCAGCATGGCTCCTGAAGTCATCCAGTACGGGCACTTACAGCTGAATCCGGAGTGTATGAACATCCTTAAGGAGGCAACGCGGCCTTCTACGAGACAATCCTATGGATTTAAGTGGAAACGCTTTTACCTTTGGTGTCAGAATAAGGGTCTTGACCCTATTCATGGTCAAGAAAAGGTGATCTTGCCTTATCTTCTTTACCTTGCTGAATCTGGTTTGCAGTTTAATTCCATCAAAGTCCATCTTGCTGCAATAACTGCTTATAGAAAATCGCCAACACAGATATGTTTCTTTCGGATGCCTGTGGTGAAGGATTTTCTGGAAGGGTTAAGAAAGGTGTATCCTCCAGTCAGGTCTCCTTCTCCACCTTGGGAGCATAATGTGGTGTTGACTAAGTTAATGGGTCCCCCATTTGAGCCTATACATAAAGCGTCTTTGCAACACCTGTCTCGGAAAGTAGCGTTCCTGGTGGCCATCACTTCTGCTCGTAGGGTGAGCGAAATCCAGGCTTTGTGTTGCAATGAACCGTATACAGTTTTTCTTGTAAACAGAGTGGTGCTCAGGACTCATCCTGCTTTCCTACCTAAGGTGGTGTCGGATTTTCATATTAACCAATCCATAACATTGCCTACTTTCTTTCCGAACCCTTCGAGTCCGGCAGAACGGACTTTACATTCATTAGAATCGAGAAGTGTGGCTCACTGGTTAGAGGAGGCAGACCTGGAAGCAGAGGTCAGCCCAGGATCAGGGTTCAATTCCCGGCTCGGCTGGGTTGAGTCCTAAAATGTCCATGGACTCGACAATTCTCGCTCCGGTGCCTACTTGATTCACGGGTTCACACTCTGCGACTCTGGGCAATAGCTTGCTTAATCTCCACAACGGCCCCTCGCGGCGGGATGCCATGCTTTCACCTTGCGGATACCCTGCCGGGGTTATCTCACAGGGGAATACCAGGACGGGTTCCCTAAGCAAGCGCTTAGAAACCGCTTGGTGATTTGCGCTATATAAATTCCTGTACATTTACATTTACATTTAGATCTAAAAAGGGTTTTGAAATTTTACTTAGATAAAACAAAGTCTTTGAGACAGACGGACCGTCTGTTTGTGAACTATGGTCCTACGAATACTGGTTTGGCAGCATCCAAGAGATCCATTTCTAGGTGGATAGTGTCATGTATCTTACTGGCTTATCAGCTAGCCCACAAGTCTTTATCAGGTAGACCTAGGGCTCATTCTACGAGGGGAAAAGCTTCTACCACAGCTCTCCTTAGGAATGTGGCTATGTCAGATATGTAAAGCAGCTACTTGGCGTTCAGTGCATACGTTTACACGCCATTACTGTTTGGATTCTGATGCGCAGACTGATGCACAAGTGGGGCAAGCATCACTCAGAAATTTGTTTGCTAATTCTAGTTAAACACTGTGATTTTAAAGTGTGGCTATGCTTTTATCTGTTCGCCCGCTTCTGGTGGGTATGAGCTTGTTACTCTATTCAGTGCTTATGACTATTAATGAGTATCCCCTGGAAGAGAAGGATTAGTTACTTACCTGTAATCCTAGTTCTCTTCCAGGGGTATACTCATTAAAGTCATAAGCACCCTCCCACCTCCCCGTGCGAGCAGTAGCATTGAGGTTTATCGTTTTCAATATGTGTTATGAAGGTTTTAAGTGCAGATTCCTGCTAAAGTTACTGTACCGTACAAAAGAACTGACCTAACTGTCACCTGTGGGGCATGATGGGAACAGAGTTCTCCTGGAGGCCTTAAAGGCAAAGTGTGCAGATTCTCTGGGGCCTTAAAGGCAGGGTGCCAGTCTGATTTTCTGTACACAAACATTTTTTCATATGCAGCCTTTTTAGGCTAATAACTGTTTACAACAGGTTCTTTGATGAAAATAAAAGTTTTTTCATGGCTATGAAATGCATTTTAGGCTCATGCCTGTTTATTGCATTTATATACAACATATTTTCATGCTTCAGAACGTGTGTAAGGTTTGGTTTGATTAGCCTATGTATTAATGTTAGGCTGCATATTATGGTTGTTATACATGTATATGTGTATAATTACTTAGTACTATGTACTTTTGGTTATATTTACACATATATATGTATATTGTTTATGTGTTCCGGGTCCCCGCTCATGGGCGGAGATAATTCAGTGCTTATGACTTTAATGAGTATACCCCTGGAAGAGAACTAGGATTACAGATAAGTAACTAATCCTTCCGTGCTGCTCGTACTCCTTCTGAGCTTCTCATCAAATGCCAAGATATTGATGATGACCAAGGATATGATTCCTTTTTTTTGATAATCAATTTTATAAAATTTCCAAAACAGCAAAACAAACAGCACCGTTCAGAAGTACACCGGATAGAGTCAGACCAAGATAGCCACAATCCACATCGATACATTAAATGACATAATTGCAGCCAACGATATGATTATTACCCTGAACCTAATACTCAACCACCACTTGAGAATCCAACTGTGCAGATGCCCATGTCACTCATTTCTAATTTGCAACATATGCTTGATGACTACTACCGCCGATTTCCTCCCTTGGAGTCGACCTCATCTGTTCCACAGACGCCTCTTCCTCTGCCTTCATCGATCATCTGGCCGCTCCCTCTGGTGGCATCGATGTCTCATCACCCGGAGGACGCACACACAACTGACGATGACAGAGAAGAAAGGAAGTGGGTGATAGACCCCTCCTTACTGAGTGGGACACTTATTAAATTCAGAATCCGTCACCTACTGACAAAACTGAAGAGCAGACCAGGCACACATCCCTGTGTGCCATTCCCATGAACACTGCTAGAGGGATGTCTTACACATATCTTAGGCAGTGAGTTAAAGTTTGCAGATTTATATATTGCAGCTCATCACCAGTGAGGGTTTAAAAACGCTGTCTATGGGCACCGGGAAATACAGTGATTTGGCCAGAATCACAGGATGTTGCGCTGAAGGAGAGACTTGAGCCCGGATCACCAGTTCCTGAGTCGGCAGCTCAGGCTGCTGCACCACATCCTCTCCCCCTGTGAGGGCATATCTGCATGAAATGCCCCTGATGCCCCTGCAATATCCTAGTCGATTCCTGGCTATTGTAAGTGACCAGGGAAGTCATAGTAAGTACATAGGCTGGACACTCGTCATTATGAGTTCGCCAGCTCCATGATGGCTTCACTGAAATATGTGATGTTTGGCACCAAGCATCTCAACATAATAAACTTGCACTGATTCCAGTGTCGATTTTACTATAAATTGCACACAGAGGCCCCTTTAGAGGGGTCCCCTGAAACCTACCAATCCTTAGAACGGTCATTGACTGGCCGGAGCCAGCCTGCTACCCACCAGAGTGTGTTCTGTTCTGACCTCAGGGGAGAGTGCCTTCGCACTCTGAGGCTGAGAACAATGCCTTTCCTTGGTGGAGTTGTTCATGTCATTTGTAGAACTAAGAGAAACCCACCTCAAGGAGGAGTGCTTGGTGGTGCGGGAATCACCAAAGTCTACTCTTACCCTCCTTATATAATAAAGTGGATCCGGAAACCTTCGTCTGCAGAGAGAACCACCTTTATTACAATAGCCCGGGCTATGGAACAGAGTCCCAAGCTAGTCAGAGACAAAACCCAGGAGGCTGCTGCTTTACTCCACAGCGAGCAAGCCTTATATACATTTTTATTCCACTCTTTTGGCATTCAGTCCATTGTTCAATCAAGGTGGTGTTTGTAGTTGATGGCCTGATCAAGGCGGTGTTTGTAGTTGATGACCTGCTCAAGGCTCGGCATTCAGACCATTGTTCAATCAGCTTGATCAAGACAAATTCAGACCATTGTTCAATAAGCTTGATCAAGACTCTGCATTCAGACCATTGTTCAATCAGCTTGATCAAAGCTCGGTCAGTCAGACCATTGTCCAGATGACCTGATCACAGTGTCAAGGATGTTTACCAAGCAGGGAGCAGAAGATGAAAATCAAGCTTGTTTACACAGGGCGTAGGTGTCTCATGGCTTTCTGTTGATGAATTGGCTGACTGCAAAGAACATGGGGGGGGGGGGTCTTGGGTATGTGATAGTTGTTTTAGCATCAGCAGAAATGGAGGCTGTAGGCAGGGTTTTGTCACGAGATGGCAAGGAATGGAGGAATGTAAGGAAATTAATAGGACCTAGTGAAAACTTATTTTCTTCAGAACCTCCTTTTGCCATTGAGTGGCAAAACATGTTCTTAGGAAATGTCTATCTGCATTAGGTCTCCAATCGCTTGTTGAAGCATAATCCTTACGTTGGTGTCAGGTGTACTAACCAGGGAATTTGTAAGCTCTGTACACATACAACAAAGCATAGGCAAGCACTGGATACACAGGCAGCATGAGATGATGACTGCTAGTCCCAAGGTAAAAAAAATGAGGATCCCCCATCCCCATCTGGAAAGGAGGCCCCAAATCCAGCCTATGAGGCACCAGTCATCTTGCTGATGAATCTCAGAGGAAAGCTTATGCAGACGTTGGATAGCTTGATAGACTGATGGAGTGTTATCAGGTATGTAAGTGCAGCAGCTAGAGCTGATTAATTTACATACACCACCACGGTCAGCAAGGATGATGTCAAGTACCATTCGATGTTGTAGTGTCAGCGGTCCGCCTGAAGATCTGCGATGATGTTGCCCATTGCCCCTGCTGTTTCATTAATGGTTGAATTCACCACTCGGGTAAGGTGTCGTTTGTTGCGGCTGTTGACCATAGGACCCAAGAACGGCAGGAAACCTTTGAAGAAGTCTCCCGCCTCCTGTCCTGCAGTGTTATCGGCCTCAATTACTCCCCTAGGCATACGATGGTGGAGGTGGGGATTGGTCAAGTGATGTGTCCCAACAGCAGTAAAGGTAGGGGGAAGAAGAAAGGCCAAATAACACACACCTGACCAATTTCCTGGAAGCCGGTATAAGCAGACTGTCCACAAACAAAATGGGTATTTGGAGAAGCGATTAGGTGTGGTGGTGAGGTAATATTCAGTGTACTGACTATTGCGCAATCACTGACTCTTACCTCCCGGGTCCCCAGTCCTTTTATGCACAACTGTGGGGGTGGGAGCGCGCCCGGACATGCTCAGCGAAATTACCTCTTGCATCCTGGTAAATGTAACTCATGTCTCGCTCGATGTCTCAGTTCGTAATATTCAAAGCCAGTGCTTAAATTATTCTTGCAGTTCGTATCCCTAGACACGTGTTGGCCATGCGTGTTGATCACATTGAAAGCCTGGAATTTGGTGGGAACTTTGTGTCTGGACCGAAAGCGGTAGAAGATTATTCTACTTGAGGTGTTGAACACAACCATCTCATTGCGTTCAGCACAAGAGATGTTCAAGATGTCAGATGTCGTAGTAGGGCAGAAAGGATTACTAACATTGCCTGTTCTGTTTCGGGTGAAAGTGTCATAAAAATCGCCAATGATGGAGCTTGTTGTTCCATTGATCGTATATGCATCGGTGACGAGCATCCTCCCAAGCCAGAAAGGACCCAAAAACAGAAAGTGGATAGACGAAATAGGGGACAGTGTGTGTCATAGAGTGTGGCATGAGCCCGCATACCCAACAGATCGAGGTATTATTCACAAGCTGATGCTGGTGCAATAATTGTATAAAAGTATTGTTCATGAATTCCAGGTGTTGTGGTAGTTCGCGGGGTGACAAGGTGGCGTGGAGATGTTCTGCAGGTGTCGGTGTCGTAGCCAGAGGACCTGGGGGAGAGGTCAGCAACAGAAACCATCCAACAACCAGCAGGATGAGGAGAGCAAAAAGTATAACTATTGTGGAAAAGAAGCATTTATTGTTCAGAAGTTTGACATATTTCTTGTGCGCTTCAGACCCTCGGACCGCTGCCATTGTGCTCAGCCTGTTGTTACTAGCGGCTGTCTGTGATTGGTGGTTGCTTCACTGGATGTGGATACCAAGAGTCCTACGGACTTCCCATTGGTCCAGCATACCAGCACCAGTCTCAGCCAGAGATATCACAGCCCTACAGCCTATTAGACACCAGACAGAGTCAAGGGCCAGCCCATTTTCTTGGTCCCAAGTTGTAGCGAGTGGAAGAAGGTATGGAGTGGTCTGGAAAGAGAGATTCTTGTTCCTTCCTCTGATCCTGCAGAGGAGGGATGACTGGACCCCCTAAGATTCGATCAGTTTCGGCTTCCGTAGTGGTGTAATGAAGCTGAGCATCACTGAAAGGGACAAAGGTCGGTACTACTTCTGTGTCGCAATCCAGCAGTCCTTCTTTTACCCACTGGTCGTACGTGAGGGGGAGAGGCACCCTTTTACAATGGGTAGCATGTGTCCAGTACTTTATCCCTTCGACTTTTACAGCAGTGCGGGTGGCCAGAAGAACCTGACGGGGGTGCGACCAGCGGGGCTCCAGACACTTGGTATGCTGAAAATTTTGGATCACCACCTAGTCACCTGGTTGAATGGTGTGACCTGGGCCTTCGCTCTTGTCGGGGATAGCAGCGTGTACCTGATCATAAAGAGTACGAAAATAATTGGTTAACTGGTACAGGTAGTCAGTCAATACTGGAAACTCAACATCCGGCACTTTCTTTGGCCTTGGTACGCCCCATACATTAGCTGGTCTACCGAATACCTATTCGTAGGGAGATAATCCTATCCTTGAGTGGGCAGTCGTCCTTACTGACAAGAGAGCAAGGGGTAGGGCATCAACCCAGGTAACGCCTGTTTCCGCCACTATTTTGGCCAATTTTAATTTAAGTACCCCATTGTATTTCTCCATCAATCCGGCTGACTGGGAGTGATTAGCAACATGACATATTTGTCTGACACCAAACCCGGAACACCCAAACTGGACCACATTGGCTGTAAAATGTTGGCCATTGTCACTCCACATCAAACGGGGCAACCCAAATCGGGGAAAGTTTTCTTTGAACAAAACTTTGGCCATTGTAATAGCTGTGGAATCCTTGGTGGGGTATGTCTCCACCCATCTGCTGAAGGCACAGACCACTACAAGGACATATTTCAAATTCGCCCATCTGTCCATGTGGATATAATCCATCTGGATGGCCTCAAAAGGAAACGTAGGTGGGAAGAAGCCACCAGCGGGGGTAACTGTACCTTTTCCTGGATTGTGCATAAGGCAGATCATACATGACTTAACCACCCGGTCAGCATATAGGGGTATTTTTTTATTATACCATGTTGGCTCTAGTAACTTGCATATTCCCTTTGCACTGATATGGGCAGGGCCATGGGCCATAGTGACAACTGGGGGGACATGACTGTCTGGTAACCTCCATTGCTTCCCTTCAGATATACGCACCCAACATCCCTCTTATCTCTTTCTCTGCCAGATGTTCCTCCCATGTGTGCAGTTCTTTTGCAGTGGCATGAGATTGATTCTCGACCACACTCTGACTAGTATTTTTCAACATTCCTCCTTCCACCACCCATCTGGCTGGTCCTGTCACAAACATTCCATCTGATTTACTTAGAGCAGTCCGTCTTGCTGTTTGGTCTGCAAGGGCATTGCCTTCCCCTACATCATCAGTAACTTTCTGGTGGGCTTTACATTTAATCACTGCAACTTTTCTAGGTAATGTCAAGGCTTCTAGAAGTCTGTGTATCAGGGGGCCATGCTGTATTCTAGTCCCATGTGAGGTGAGAAAATGTCTTTCTTTCCAAAATTGTGAGCCACCCCAAAGGCGTACTGACTGTCCGTATAGATATTAACATGTTTTTACTAATTTCACAAGCTTGTGTCAAGGCCATTAATTCAGCCGCTTGGGCCGATGCCTGTGCAATTTGTGCTGTCTCAACTACTGTAACCAGAGTGGTGAGGGCATATGCAGCAGATGTAGTTCCATCCGATCTTTTAAGACATGAACCATCTATGTATAGTTTTCCCTCAGCGTCTGTTAGGGGGGTGTCTTGTAGGTCCACAAGACCCTTTGTCTCTTCTTCAGCCCGTAATATGCAGTCATGAGGGTCAGAATTTTTCCCTTGTGTCAGTAGGGAGTAGTGTAGCTGGGTTTAGAATATTACATCTCCTAATGTCAATGTGACTGGAAAAAAGAGTGAGCTCATAACCTGTAAGTCGTGCACTGGTAAGGTGTTGTGTCTTGGTGTTGTTGAGCAAGGTATCTACTGCATGTGGGACCATTAAGGTCAAGGGTGAAGACATAACAATACCTGCACTCTGGCGGACCCTAAGTGCAGCAGCAGCAATTGCGCGTAAACATCCTGGGAGAGCCCGGGCTACTGGGTCAAGTGTAGCCGAGAAATAAGCACAAGGGCGATGTTTGTCTCCAGAAATCTGAGTTAAGACCGCGCAAGCGCAGCCATGTGTCTCATGGACAAAAAGAAAAAATTGTTTGCCATTGTCTGGGGTGCCTAACACTGGAGCTGTACATAAGGCATCTTTGAGTGTCTGAAAGGCAGCCACATGCTCATTTGTCCATGGAAAACGTCTTTCTGGCATATCTTTAGTAGTGAGAGCTAAAAGAGGTTTGACAATGGCCGAGAAGTTAGGGATCCATTGTCTGCAATAGGAAGTGATATAGTAGATCACGTTGTTGGAATTGCAATCACAATCATAGTATAATGGGATTACTCTCCCGGTTCTAGGATGATGTAATGTCCCTCCAATGATTACATTGTGGCAATGCACACAATTTGCGCATCTTTTCATTCCTTTGTGGGATACTTCTTGTTCTCGTGATGGTGTCATCAGAAGTTCTTTCAAATATTTTGATCTTGTGAAAGCAAAGATTGGTTTTTGAGAGTAGATTCCTTGAAAATCTGTTTCATTTTGTAGTAGTTCCCAATGTCTAATCACAATATTTTTGATTTTCTGAGATGATGTAGAGAATTTTGAAACAAAGACATGTCTTTCTACCGTTTTCTTCTGTTTTTGTTTGAGAAGATTTTCTCTATCACACACTTTTATCCTCTCCCTTGCGTTCTTTAAGACTTCTACTTGATAACCTCTTTCCAAATATTTTTGAAACAATAATGATATTTTCGTGTTATGATCAGGAAGCGGAGAGAGTCTGGAAAGAAAAATTGAGGAACTCAACGAATGTGTGGAGCAAATCAAATTCACTCATAATATAAGTGAGAAAGAGATTTCCTTTTTGGATGTAGCCGTAAGCATCAACAAGTCAAAGATTCGAACAGAAGTCTACCGAAAAGAAACCAATGTGAACAATTCATTATTGTTTCAAAGTTTTCATCCTCAAAACCTCAAAAACAATTTACCATTCTCACAGTACATGAGGATTAAGAGAATTTGCTCGGAAAAGGAAGATTTAGAGAAACACTTGGATTTTCAACATCAAAAATATTTGGAAAGAGGTTATCCAGTAGAAGTCTTAAAGAAAGCAAGGGAGATGATAAAAGTGTGTGACAGAGACATGCACCCACATCCTACGCCAGTGGGCTGGGGCTGCTCCAACACCCTGGTTATTGGCGAGCACTGCAGGGATAACTACGGGAGCTGTCTCTCTCATAGGCATAGCTTTGTCATTTGTAAATGGCGGAAAAGCCGCTGTGTCTCTGAACGCAATCATGGTAACAAGGGCTTCATGCATATCATCTCCCTGAACATGACTCTCGGCAATAGTTAGTCTTAAATCAATTAATCCACGGGGAGTATCTATGAACAATGCTTCGTATCTTTTCATTATAAGTGTGCACATATACTCGGCCATGTCTGTTTGTTGTATGGCCGTTCATTGTCTAAAGGTCGACCAGATATCTTTAACGCCATAAATATGACTATTATTTACCTAAAATGCATATTGTTTTCGCATAGCATCCCTTTCACTACCCCCAGCGAGTTCAGCAGACCTCAAAGGCTCCTTTCTAGGGGTAATGAAGAATCCTCCAAACAGGGTATTGGGCATAAGGGAGGACCATCTCGTTCGGTACGGAGTGGCATAAGAGTCACCAACAGGGGTACCAATAGACTGATTATCAAGCAGATGGGAATGTATGGTCAGGGTTGGGTCAATAGGTGAGGCGGTATGAACTGTCGGAGGGAAGGGGTGCTGGCAGGATGACGGGAGTCAAAGGATCAGGCAGTGGTACAATGGGTGGGGCAGCCTGAACGACCACTGGTGGGGGTGGAGCGTTAGGAACATTTTGAGGAAGAGCGGGATAAATAGGAGCCGTAGCATAGGCATGAGGTGGACCTTCAAGAATAGAATTCAACAACGAGTCCCCCTCTTCTCCTTCAACCTCAAGGTCCCTGGGAGAACGAGCGGGGTAACATTTTGTCACCTTAGCCCTATGATGCCTATCTACCACTTCAACCCCTTCCTGAACCTTATTTTCTAAATGTTCTTTCGCATGATCAGCCATAGACATCCTCTCTTACTTTTTATTCAACGCTTGCTTTTTTCTCATTTTTTTATCTATTTCTTTCCTCCACAATGCAGTGGCATCAAACATGGCTTGACGAGACCGTTTGCGGAGCAGCTGCTCCTCCAGGCTCGAAAGGGCCTGGAGATCAAAGGAGCCAAACTGTGGCCACTGTAATTCAACATTGCTTTGTTTCGTATATTTTACCCATAAGGGAGAAAACATAATAGCAGATGGCCCATATTTAACATACATCTCATAACTTGGAGTTCCTTCTGGAGGAAGCGGGCAGGCTGCCTCCAGAAGGGAGTCCTCTGTACATACGCAACAACATAACTTTCGCAACTTACTACTGACTGGCATATTTTTACTTCATGTAGCAGAAACAAGAGTTACCCCTTTAACTAACCAGGGGATTGGAGTACTTTTAAATAGTAAAATCAAAAGATCCCTTGGTGGACAAATTGATTACTGAAAATCAATTCACACAAATAGCCCATGTATTAGAACTCTACTGAATAGTAAAAAAGAAAAGACTTTTCTGCAAAACAATTATACCATAAATAATTTATATAAACCACATATTTTATTAAAAAAGAGAATACATAACCTTCTGATCTCAAGCAGATTACAACTAATTGTTTCATTTAAAACAGCACCAGCATTCACTGTATGTGCTATGGTCTCTCCAGAGACACACTGCTCATAAAACAACACAATAATAATAATTCTAACCTTCAAATGCACTAAATCCCTATACAAGATAAAAAAGAAGAAAACAAGAGAGACATAAAACAGACACCACAATTTGTCATAAAGTTACACATCCGGGTTTGCACTATTCTGGCTAATCCTTATACCAATTAATTCGTAATTTTGAAAGGATGAGCTGATTTCCCACAATTGTGTTATGAAGCGTCGACGCGTTTCGATGGTCTTAAAGAAAATAGTCTATCTTTTTCAAGACATTCACTTTTTGTCTCTCTCAATTTGCAAGGCACGGATTGGTTGCCACTGTGCTTTATTCCTGTAGGCAAATACAGTCAAATATTTGTTTTAAAATCATGCATTATAACGCTGTCCCATGCCTCACAGTATTCTTAGTTACAGAGAGCGTACAAATTATATAATTTTCCTAGATATTCTGATTGTTTATCTAATTCCTATAGGTTAGCATTTCTTCAATTATATGACATCCATATTCAGTTTATTTTTCACATTTTAACCCCGCTGTTATTCGCGATATTCTAATAAATGGGCTGTACCTTTGGTGCGTAATGACCACTCATTTTCAGAAATGCTCCTACTTACTAGGGATCTGTGCACAAATTGTACCCACCTTCCAGTAACTATCTTGTTATCAGACTTGATTATTCCAAATGTATGGGCACTATTTTGCCCTCTCTTTTACCTTATATCAGGTTATTCATCTCTCCTAGATGTGTCCCCTTTCAGCATCCTGCCATCTTTTCACTCTTTTTATCACAGGCTGATTCTAAAAACAAATTACCATATTGAGTCTATTTGTCATTGTCATACCATACATTTAATATTGAGACTAATCCCCCATTTAATCGCCCTACAGCTAAAACCTTATTACCTTTGTTAATTTGGCTGATGTGGCTTGTTGGTGGTCCCTCCTGTGCATGTGAACTCACCAACTTTAAAAACAAAGATCATGAAACTCTAATTGGTTTCTGCAACAAATTTGATAATACAAAGAATAAACAACTGTTTTTAAGGTGACCTCAACAAAATATTGAATTAAGCTGCCTAATTACCTAATAATATTACCTGCCTCCTATTATTGCATCAGCGTCTTGTTCCTTCTCTTTTTCTTTTATCTTTATTTCTTTGTGGGGGTACCACAAGTTATTTCTTCCCCAGTGAAAACCTCTGTTCCTAAAATAACAATGTATCTTTTTATTCCACTAATATTTTCCGATTAAATCCTTGCAGCCTCATGATGCCGAAATAAAAGCAGGCAGGGCTTACCTATTTGTACACGAAGTGGCCAAAGGAAACGTCCCCCATACGTTGTGCGTTATCAGCGTAGTAACTCTTGTGCCCTCCGAGCTATAACTTCCGTTTTAGCTGTACGGGACAAAATTGCCGACACATACCCCAAACTAGAGTGTATTAAAAATGACGGTTGCACTATCTATATCGCTAATCTCAGTACTCTTCTTACCAGAGAATGCGGGGGAAGCTCGATTCAAGGTGCCTGCAGCCAGTCACCTCCTCAAGATGCATCGAACGCCGATATCGAAATGCGTCAGCTTATAAATGTTCTCAGTATCCTCATTAGCCTGAAATTAATTAGTGTCTGGTGTGCCCGCTCTCATTTTGGGCGCACTCAGAATCCGTCTCTCCCCGAGGGCTTGTTTATCCCTGTTTACTTCCTGGGCATTACAGGTCAAACAGCCCGGAAGAGCTAAATGAATCCAAGACTCGTTTCCATGCCGTATTCCAAATTGCGCCTCTCACACGTACCTCTCCTCCCGCTTCCTGTTTCCATTCGGATGCACATGTACGTGCATCCAAGCCTCACTGTCATTTGCCAATTGCTGTCGCCCCAACTAGTTTTGATAGTAAAATTTATCTGTATAATTTTTTCTACACTTACTTTTGAGTAACACTTCCAACGAAGCGTTCATTCTTACTAAGTGTACATTTATTCCTGGTGCAATTACACCCTATTTATTAAACATCCTACATCACAATTTTTGCCTGATCGTTTGTCATCAACTCCTTATGTTTACAGATATAGCTTTCTTATATAGTTCTAATTGAATTGTACAGTCTTCTTGGGCTCTACTTTTATACTCTAAATCATTGCCTGCCCCTCACGGAGTGCACATTTCATGCTATTGGTATATTTACTGATTTGCTAACAACTTCATCCCCTCCTCTCTTGTGTTGCGAAAACACATGAACCACTGTTCACCCATCTTTCTAATGCTATCTAGATTTCCACCTCTCCTGCTCACAGTTACTTTCTCCAAAATGAACCACCTAAATTGGTTACAATATTGGCCCATTTTGGGGTAATGGTCTGTCATAGGAGCATTTTCCTTATTGTTTTTCAATGCTGACCTATGTTCTAGCAGTCTAATGCGGAGTTCCCTTCCCGTCTATCCTACGTAGCCAAGGCCACATGGGCAGATAAGGAGGTAAACCATGCTCTTACTTCTGCAATTAAGAGTAGTTACTCCCAAGTCCTTTCCATTAAAATAAAAAAAAACTGTTATTATACAGTTTGGACAGATCGAGCATGAGCCACGTGGTTTCCTATTGCTCTCTGATTCTGTAAAGTAGTTTGGAAGGTCCCATCAATGTTCTTGTATGTTTTGACTAAAGTGTTTCTTAATGTTTTGTCTAAACGAAAACAATGGATTCGTTAGTGGTGTCAGCATGCCGTTGTTAATCATTTTCCAATTGCGGTTTACTATATTCTTGATCTTATTACTCAAACCTGAGTATTGACTCACAAACACTATTCTTTCTCAGGATTTGTTCTTTTTTTCTTTATTCATGTTAAGGAGGTGATCCCTATCATAGAATCGGGCTCGTTTTAAGGAGTGTTTGATCAGTTTTTTGGGGTAGCCCCTAGCTCCTAGTTTCTTTTCCATAATTTCAGCATGATGGTAAAAATCCCTCAGTGTTGTACAACTCCGCCTTAATCTTAGGAATTCCCCAAAGGGGCTGTTATCCTTTTGTGTACAGGGGTGATTGCTCTGATAGTGTAACAATGTATTCTTATCTGTAGGCTTGGTGAACAACTCTCCCTCAAGTGCCCCTTGGGAGTCCTTGATTTTAATATCCAAAAATTCTACACAGCTTTCACTGTAATTTACAGTGAATTTTAGATTTTCATCTCCCAAGTTAAGCCATTCCAAGAATGACAACAAGCCCTCACTGGCACAATTCCACATGAACATTATATCGTCTATAAAATGATGCCAGTGAGACACATTCTCATAATATGGTGCCATCCCGTTATAGATATGTTTGAGCTCAAAGTCGCTGACATAAAGGCATGCCAGACTGGGGGCACAAGTGGCCTCCATACTGGTCCCTTTGATTTGTTTGTACAGCTCATCTTTGTACAGGAAAACATTGTTTTTTAAGACCATCTCAATACAGTTCAAAATGAGCTGTTTGTGTTCGACATTTAGATTCTCATCATTTAAGATAGATGACATCACTTTTATTGCGTCATCTTGCAGGATATTTGTATACAGAGCTTATTTTATCCTTAATCACCAGATCGTCAGCATAAAGCAAACATGCAATATGCTTACCATCTTGTTTCGCAGGGTCAATGGCAAATCTGCTAGGGACAAGGAAAACAGCAGGGGGGCCAATACACATCCCTGCCGCAACCCATTTCCAATTTCAATCCTCCCAGATAAACTTCCATCTATATCTAAAATTATCTGGGCCCAGTTCTTAGTATGGAGTATTTGAATCAGACTTAACAAATCTTTTGGGATTCAGTAACTAGTTAAGGCCTCCCACAACAGCTCCCGGTCCACCAGATCGAAAGCTGCACGGAAGTCCACAAAACAGCATAATAAACTTCCCTGCGTTTCAATCGACTTCCGCGCTATGGCCCATAGAGCAAAGCAATGGTCAATTGTGGAGTGGCCTGCTTTAAACCCCCATGTTCTGGGGGTATAATCTGATTATCTGGGCCTGCAGCGCGGGTAAGCTTCAAACTTGCTATAATTTTCTTTATATAGCTTGAGGTAAACTCTTCTTTTATATCAACCCTCACCTGTGGCCAAACTGGCATCCTTGACTCTTCTTGTATAGGCCATTTCCCATATATTTCTCCCAGGGAGCCCCCCCATTCATCTTCAGGGACCATACATTCTAGAGAACCTGCTTTTCTACCCACACTTTCTTGGACTAATTTCCAAAATCCTTTGACATCTCTATTTTCAATTATTTTGCCCAGCACTTATCTTTACAGGTTCTTTTTTTGTTACGAATTAGTGTTTTGTATTTTGACCTTAGTTACTGGAGGGACAGAGATAATTCCACATTAAACCTGACCCTTACCCTTCTCGCCTTCTACCTGATCTGTGCCTTGGCTACCCGGCATTTATCGTCAAACCAGGTGTTCACATTTTTATTAACACTATGTCTCCCAGGCCCTGCCTTTCTTAATTTAATTTTTTTCTTTAAGGTGTCCACCAGCTTGCCTACGGTGGATTCAAACCAGGCAATTCCATTTCTTAATTGAATTTCTTCTACAGGAATAGCCTGCTTTAATTTCTCGATATATTCCTCTGTTATACTAGTTGTCAACCGTTTTGGATAATCCACATGTACCTGCAAAACCCTTTCTCTATTTTTGCTTCTTGATAGATGTAATTCTGCCCTCAATGGATAATGGTCGCTACCTTTCATTTTTACCACCTCAAAATTTTTAATTAGCCCAAAGCACCAGGCCTGACAAAACACATAATCTAATGGGCAGAGTTGCTGGCCCCTCAAAAAAGTGCGTCCTGCTGGCCGATCTGGCTGCATTCTCCCATTTACGCACACCATGCCCAGTAAACCCATCAGCTGAGTAAAAGTCGCATCCTTTGGGGAGATCTCTCCTCTAGAGAAAATGGCTACTTCGATATTATAAGATTCTAAAAATTCCTCGTGACAATTATCCACCCTTTGGGGTCTAATCTATGATTACAATCACCGAACACCAATAATATATCCTTCTGATTCTTTACGCTAACATACTCTATATCTTCTTTCAGTTTTCCCAAATTCACCTTATATTCATTGTCCTTTCCCTACTGTATATAAACGTTTATAATACATATTCCATCAAAGCAGGGATCCGACTTCCGCAGTACGACCCTACAGCCTAATGCCCAATCACAATGCAGTTTCAAATTCTGAACCTTCCCAGCTATCTGTGTGGAACTCTGCATTAGTTGGCCCCCAATGGCCTCCCCAGAGTATTTTTCTTTGCTGCTTTAGAGTGTTGGGCGAAACCTTCTGTAACTAGGGTTGCTCGGGTATCGTCACACAGCCAAGTCTCCTGTGTAGGCAGACAATATCATTACTCTTAATGAATTTATCAAAATTATTCTGAGTCGATATTTTCTTGTAGCCATTTATATTCCATGATAGAACTGATAGGCTGTGTGACGACCCATGCTCCTAGTCAATTTCACTCAGGAACCCCTCCTCTTCTTACTCCCTAAATTCTGGGGATGCTAGGACATTAAACCTATTTCCAGCAAATATATCTGTAGTATCTTGCAAATTCGTTATCAGTTATAGTTATTGCAAGATCCTCCTTCTTATTCCAACTTGAGTTGATTAACCTTATCTGCCATAACCCTAGTCCAGCATGATTCGTAAGGAAGTGCTGCCCCTGGAATTCCTCCCTTCTTACCAATCTAATCCCCTCCTTTTGCAGCTTATTTTTGGCATTCTCTGCAGCGGCTTTCACCAAGGCAGAGTAGAAGAGGAGCTTGGTCACATCACCCCCTTTGCTATTTGGAACAAACCCTACTTCTCTAAAGTCCTCTGTGCCAGTGCTGCCGAGGCTTGCACATTTTGACATGGGGAATATAAGTTGTGATCGATTTAGTGGGTTTAATTTCCTGACTTTTTTTCCGCCCTTGTCCTGGCCGTATGGTTCTAGGAAAACCCATAAGTCGGGGGTACAATCTTGCCTTACGCCGTGGATGTCTCCCATTAATCTAGCTTCCCTTTTCTTTGTTGGAATGTCGCCCTGATCTTTTTCTTTGGTGGTCTTCCTACGTCTAGGATTTCCAGGTCCCAATTGTGTAGTTATCCTCAATTCTGTACCTTTCCCCTCTTTCTCCTTTTTCCGTTTCGTTGTTGGTGCCAGACTACTTTTACTGATCTTTGATCTTTCTAGCCTATTCCAAGGTTCTTCTCGTTCGGCTATCGGCTTTGCATTATACTCCTTTGATCTTTGTGTTATTTCCCTCTCTTGACATTCTTGTTTCTTCCTTTCTCCTTTCACTCTTCTCACCTCCCTTACATGATGCCTTATTTGTTGTCTTATTCTAAGGGCGACCTCCTCTTCCCCCTTGACCTCGGGAATCCACTCATGTCATATCTCCTTTCACACCATTTCCTCACAATAATTGGCTGTCGGGATATTTATACAGTTGGTTCCTCTTTCTTTAGCTTGGGAGCCCTTAACAAAGCTACCTCTTCATGCTTACTGCCTACCCCCTCCTGTTCCCCACCAATCGGTCTAACTAATGCCGGCATTAACCCTCTGATTTGTGACAACTCGCCCAACATTGCTTTCGACGGCTCCCCCTGGAACATTCTTGGCGAAGAGGACAGCCGTGGATTCAAAGAAACCCCAGAGATGTTAAATATGGTCTGGTTTGGAGAGGCTAGACCAACCTCACCCATGGACTCAGAGGTTGGGTAGGCCTCAGCACTTGACTCCTTGTCAGTCACATCCTTCCCCTTGAAATGACTTTCCAAAAAGTCTTTGATTGAGTTAGACACTGATGAACCACCTTTTGCTATTTTTGGTTTTGCTGATTGCAGTGTTAGCGTCAAGGATTGTACATTCCTTGCTACTTGTTTTTTACTATCAGTTGGCTCACTCAGCGCCCCTTTTGATTTACCTACTCCGCTCCCTTCACCTGCCACTGGAATGTTAATCTCATTCTTTTTCCCGTTTTATAGTCTTACGGGTTATTGCTTGGGACGGTGTCATCTTTTAGATTTCCTTCTTCATTACTCGCACTCTGGTCTCAGGTCACCAATCCTATAGCCTGTTTTAAATGCTACACCCCTATTCCAATCCTCCGCTGGGATTAGATCACGAGGCCCCTTTTCCCAATACCAATTCAATAACCTGTACCCATGTGACTAGCGCCGTCGCTTTTGGGTTAGTTTTAATGTCCTTGATTATTAAGAAAAACAATTACAGCCATTCCATATTTTAAACCTATGGAGGACAACTGCTCCTCAATTACCTCTGTTTCACGGTTTGCCGCTGTGCACTCCGCTCTTCCAGCCCCCTGCGACCGTTGGCTAATTGTCTGCTCAGGTGCTGTCACCAACTCTAACTCAGCAGGTTCCTACAGCACTTCTTAGGGCCTGTGTTTTATTTTAAGTTTAATTTTAAGGTTAATGTGCCAGGGTTTCGCGCCTCAAGCTCCTCAGCTAAACTCTAGACCTCCCCCCTGGCTCCGGCTGCAATTCTCGGCCTCCAGGGGGGCGCCACTGGCCCCTGGATCCTCTTTTCACTCAACGCTCTGCTCGGCGTTCGCTTGGCGTTCAGAAAGAGCGGAGCGGATGCAGGTACAGTATCCCCGGGACAAACGGGCATGTGCACGCAAACACAAGCGCATGCGCGTGAGATCCAATACGTCGGCTCCAGGCGTCTGGCGTCCAATGCTTCCTGGAGCTTCCTGGGGCGAGAGCAAGTACGATTGTGCGCGCGGTAACTGGAACAGAGTGTATGGGGAGGGAATATGATCAGCTCTCTATGCCTCAGTACCTTGTCCCAAATATTTAGTGTTAGGGCCACCGGAGCACTTGAGTGTCTCAAGACTGCTGTGTGCAGACCCTATAGCTGGCAGCACCCTGGAGAATGTATGTATAAATCAGATTATGTTGGAAGTAACCTGCAATATAGTGGCAGGCAGCACCCTGCCAACAAGTAGGATTTCTCATAGTATTTTATTTCCTGGCACATTAATGGTGATAGTCTTTTAACTGGCAGAAGAACAACACTGACCGTACATTTTCCGTACACATTAGGAATGGCATTTGGTTCTGCTGGAATAATAACACAAGTTATCTTGCACTCTGCTATGATGTTGCACAGATTGTTGGCTGCAATCCATTCCATGTTTCATTCAAACATGCGTTCTGCAGGGCGCATACATGATTTGCTGCTGTAGAGAAATAATGCTCCTGTGTACTGTGGCAGACTCAAATATTGAAAAACGTCATGATTTCTCTTTCAGCATTTCCTAGTAAAATCTTTCACTTTTTGACTCATACATTTAGGAGAAACATAACTTAGTACCATTAAAATAGTTGTGATGGGGAACATCCATGTGGGATTAGGACTGGCTCGACCAGAGTACTTGCTGACTTGGAGGACTATGGAGTTGACCACCTTGACTGGTCCGGTGTGGAACCAAGCCAGCAATGCTTTGCTGCAGGCTCTTTTGCCTTGATAGCTGGTCAACAGTTTGAGGCGGAGGAGGTGAAGAGCTCGCTAAGTGTGCCATGAGGCTTGCATTTCAGTACATCTCTAAGAAGTGAGCTTTGAGTCGATGTAGTGTTCCTCTCATGCCACGTGCAATTCATCCTCTCCAAAGCCTCAAGAATTCCTGGGTGTGAAGGGCGGCTGATTCTGATTGGTCGCTTGATAGTTTTCCAGAAACTCATGTTCTTGATTGTTCTTGTTTGTTAGTAGTTAATTAAACACGCCCAGGGGTTTTATCTCTTCAGTTGGCACAAGCTGCAATAAAAGTTTCTTTCTCGTTGCAAAAAAATATGAACGACCGACGAGCCTCTGTAGGTCAAAGAATGGAAGGGCTGGGGAACTGTCAGTCATCTCACTGCTAAGCAGAGCAGTGTCATGCTTCACCCTCACTCAGGCCTCTGATTTTAACTAACATCGCTTAGAACACTGGGACTTTAGAACCCATCCTTTTAATGAGAAAAACAAAACTACAAGTCCCATAAGCAATACTGGTGAAAGGTGTCACGCATGACCTGGGACAACATCCGATTCAGCGCATCCAGTTCCATTTTTTAAGTATTTGAGGCAATATTGAATTTATAACCTTTGTTTTTTATGGTCATGAGTCACCAGAATACTAAAAACGTGTCTTTTATTTTCAGGGTCAAATAAGTAATGGTCACCAGCTTGGAAGCTCTGTTAATTCTTCAGTATTTGTCATTGATCTCCATATGTGACTGGTTTGGGTCTGCCCCTGCATCGTTCCCGATAACTCGCACAGGTAAGGAGCTTGTAGCAGCAACATGATAACCCCATACTCGTCTGTAAGAAGTGCGCTCGGAGGCAGGTATTCGATCATTTTTGTGAAACAAGCAAGTGCCAATATCTGCTATATACATTTGTTAAAATAAAACAGTCAAATCACAGTATACTGTTCTGGAGGTTCGTCCCAGAGACATTATCTGTAACTGAATGCAGACACCCTAGGAAGCATGTGCTTTTAAGACAAGTTGCGTTCACTCACCTGAAGGTGACATGCTTTATCATCTCTAACATAGTGCACTAGTTACGGTAACCCTCCTAAAATTCAGGACATATTGACTTATCCAATAGCGAGGACGCCGCATCAGAAGGCAACTGGTTTGAAAAGCACATGCTTCCTAGGGCGTTCCGTTAGAGATAATGTCTGTGGGACTGAACTTCCAGAACAGTATACTGTGAGTTGATTTATATAAAGAATGTGTATACTGGACTGTCATTTTCCTCGTCATCTCGTATGATATGTAAAATAAAACACAACACACCTGGAGGCAAACACATCTATCATACATTTAATGCAAAAATAGCAAAAGGCCAAGCAAACTAACAAGTGACAATTGTCTTTGCAATGGACGAGAGCATCCACCCTAAAGCAAGTTGGAGTATATAATGCTAATGCTCCCCATGTATTTTTATACACTTTTCTCCTAATACAAGTCAATGAAACATGAACACGTGATAGAAACAGTTACTAAAACAACACTAATGAGTAGGAGGCAGGATCTACTCTCCAGAGGAATGTGAGGAGTCCGTGAGGTGCAGATAAAAGATACACAGACAAGCTGCAGAATTCACTGTTTCTGGAAATAACACTTCTGTTTGTCAGTATTCCATTTACTACAAGATGCAGGAAAGTGTGCTGATTGACATCACTAACTAAAATGGTTCTGGGCCCTAATAGAATCGTATAACTTTGCAGGCATATTAAGGCGAACAGACACATCAAATTCATATAAGAATATTGTAATTTGGTAACATAATATATCAATGCATGTTGTGGCATTGATGTGTATGATGTGTAAACAATTATCGGTATTAAAGAAACCAGTATATCCAGTTATGCTTTCTCAATTCCTTCTTCCTAGAGGCCACCACTGCTGCTATCCAGCCGTATTCAGCAGTGCCTCCTGTGACCTGGAATCCTGTATTTAATCAATACCAAAGTTTGTCAATGCTTTTAGCCAACTCCGGTCACTGGTGCCACTCGCACCCCACCACCCTTGGGCCTGTTATTCTTTTAGCTAGCTCCAGTCAGTAGTGGCCTCTTGGACCTGTATGTAAGCCTACTAGCCAGCTCCTGTTAGTATTGCCCCCTGGGACCTGTTATCATTCTAGCCAACTTGAGTCATTAGTAGCACCTTGGGACTAGTGATCATACTAACCAGCTTCAGTCAAGATTTGCTCCCTGAGACCTATTATCCTGCTAAGTAACTCCAGTCAGTAGTGACCCCTATACCTTAAATCCTGCAAACATTCAAAACCAGAGGTTAACTCTACTTCCAACCAGTTCCAGTCAATATTGACATGTATTGTTAACCTGCTTGTAATGAATAACAGAGGTGAGCGTTGTTGCTAGCCAGCTCCAGTCACCAGTGCCCGTCACATATTATCCTCAATAGGATCAATGCCCAAGGCCTGTGCAGCTGCTAACCTGCCCTAGTCAGTAGTGACATCCCAGACCTGTTATTCTGCATATAATCAGCAAGGCTTCAGCCCTAATAACACTCACCCCACATCCTGATGGTATATTAGCAATGTAATTTATTTACATCATACAGTAGTTACCGCACTATATCACACGATCCCAAAAACAAAGAAAATAAAAATTTGCCTAACCGTTCAGCACTCCACCTTGTCAAAAATGACCAAATCACACCAAGCACTATAGCCTGCTACATCACATGGTATATTTATCAAAAAGAGAGGGGGGGACCCAAGGAGCTTATAAAGGTCCAGTGTCCGTGCTCCGAATGTCAATATTTAACCAACAAAGAGGACAAAGTTCCTATGCCAGGGTGCAAAAAGTCACCCATGCATCGTGGTGCAAAAAGTCACCCATACTTAAAAAATTGGAAGAAAAAGAAAGGAAAAAGAGAAAAGGAGATTCCTAGGTATAAAGGACCCAGAATTATAAGAGCGAAAGACATTGTGTTTCCTCTGTTGCCCTCACACACCCCGAAGAGTGTCATGCTTCATCATCGGGCGTTTGCTCCTCGTAGGGCCGGCGCTGCAATTCCCTACGGGTCTCAAGAAGGGTCACTTTATCGGAGATCTTTTGGAGGAATGCCGGATGATGCATGCGGGTGTGCGGGTTATGAGTCAAGAGGAGGGTAAAGAGAATTCGTGCCAGTGTGATATATTAAAATTGAAACAAGGGTAAACATGCAGCGATATGTTGAAAAATATACCCTTGGCAGTCAATACTGCTAAAAATTATTGACCCAAGAGGCCTATTATGCCTAGGTGTCAATTGTCAAGGTCAACATGTTTCGCGCTTCCGTTGCCAAGGGGTCGTTAGTCTGTCTTACGGCAGAAGCGTGGTCTGGGGTAGGTTGCAAGAAGGCAGCACCCGCACTCATTTCCCGGTTACTTGCGGGCGTCCATAATTCTGACCACGTAGAATTACTACACGCAGTGCTTGGCTTCATTCAGGAGTGGTCTCCACCTATTAGCCGTGACCATGATAAAGGTTCACAGGTTCTACTCCACCCTGATTGAGATAAGAGGGTAATTTTTAAACTCACTAAATCACGTGCACTTTACATATTCTTTACTTGATGGTCCTGACGAAGCGCTAACGACCCCTTGGCAACGGAAGCGCGAAACATGTTGACCTTGACAATTGACACCTAGGCATAATAGGCCTCTTGGGTCAATAATTTTTAGCAGTATTGACTGCCAAGGGTATATTTTTCAACATATCGCTGCATGTTTACCCTTGTTTCAATTTTAATATATCACACTGGCACGAATTCTCTTTACCCTCCTCTTGACTCATAACCCGCACACCCGCATGCATCATCCGGCATTCCTCCAAAAGATCTCCGATAAAGTGACCCTTCTTGGGACCCGTAGGGAATTGCAGCGCCGGCCCTACGAGGAGCAAACGCCCGATGATGAAGCATGACACTCTTCGGGGTGTGTGAGGGCAACAGAGGAAACACAATGTCTTTCCCTCTTATAATTCTGGGTCCTTTATACCTAGGAATCTCCTTTTCTCTTTTTCCTTTCTTTTTCTTCCAATTTTTTAAGTATGGGTGACTTTTTGCACCACGATGCATGGGTGACTTTTTGCACCCTGGCATAGGAACTTTGTCCTCTTTGTTGGTTAAACATCACATGGTACACTCAGCCACAACATGACAAGATACCACGGCAGGGATTTGGGGCCATTAATCCTCTGTTTGAGGCATGTATGCTGTAGATGCACATGCTTCGCATACTCCTGCCATCTCGTGTTGGGTCCGGATGTTTGCAAGTTGTTTAATTATTACCCCTAGATTTATATTCCGGCATAAAAATTACCTGCACCACTTAACAAATCTCTATTAGTTTCATCCCCTGTGATACTCTCCCTCTTTGCTCTATTCGTTTCCAATTGTGATGGCTTATTTTCCACCTGTTTATTACTTTCCTCCACTTGCAGCATTTCAAAGGACTGAATTTTCCCATTCTCTATCATTTTTATACTATCAGCTTGATTGTTTATGCATTTATTTTTCATATCTGCTTGTACCTCCGATAGATCCTTATTAAATAGAGGGTAAAAGGGTTTTGTTGGAGACATATGTTTACCCTCACCTTCACAATATGATATTTCTCATGGTTATTTCCAGTGTTCAATCTCACTATATCTGATGCATTTGTTTTTTTTATACTTTTAGAAGCTTTATTTCTTGCTTTCCGTTGTTTTTTCGTCTGTCTTTTTGATAGATGAACTTTCGGATCTGCGTCTGTCATTGTTGATTGTGTCGGTTTATCACTTCTTGATCTTTTGTTTTATCATCTATTTTTTCTTTAACAACAACAGTATTGTCTCTACATTTTATTGTACCTTTAGAGGGGCAGTCGGTCTTGATGGTTTGAATTCCCACATTATGAAATTTCACTTTTACATCGTCAATTATTGTTTTTTAAATATCGGGAATGGTAGCTAGTTTGTTAATTAGTGGGGCACAACTACACTCTGCATACGTAGATATTGGCTGAGATTGTGCCCTTACTATTAGATTATTTTGCGTTGTTATCTTCTGCTCAATTCCGGTAACAGAGGATGCCATAGCGCTCGAGATCTATTTGGACCTCCTTTTTGTTGGACTGATATGTTAAAGCTTCCAGAGTTAATTGCGAGGTTTTGAAGAATAAATCCCAAATTGCTCCCGCGTTCCCACTTCTTGGTACCTGAGTACCTGGGCTATGGTGTTGCCCATTTATGAAAGATAGGTCCTTATACTTCTCTTTTTGTGGTCCTTGAAAATCATGTCCCTCATCACAAGAATGAATGAATGAATTGTGGACTACTATTCAAAACGTCTTTATGATACGGAGTACTCCAACGCTGCAGAGTTTCTGGGTTGCTGTTGTATTCGTCCTTATTAATTTAAGATCCGTTATTTTGATTATATTTCGGCTGGTCCTGTTTTTTAACTGAATTTATTTTAGACAGAGTAAGATCCGATTTCAGTGGGGTATTGGCTTCCCTTATGATTTTCACCCCACCATTTAGTTCATTTGGAGCTTCTTGCTCTGGTTGATTTATTTGACCCAATTAGATGGTTCCCCTGTACCGTTAGCTTTTCTGATTTTTACTTGCACTCCTATTGGCTCTGGCTTCCTAGTTGGTAGTAATTGCTGAGTATCTCCCATTGTTAGATTTGTGCATTTTGCGTGGAATAGTTAACATCTCTAGGTCCGTTATTTGACCCCAGTGGTTGACTTGGTCCTTAGTTGAATTTGACATTCGTTCGACTTCAGCTTCAGACTCAGGGTGGCCTGGTTCACTTACTCCTTCCTTAGGGGATATAATATTTGTTCCACTCAGTGGTTTAATTGGAGTTGGAAGGTCACATGGATTAGTTAGCAATGTTAGCATAGCACCAGTTGGATCTTTCATAAAATCAAACTTTGACGGCGGCTTTCCCAGTTTCCCAAATGTATGGACCTTAGATGATTTAAAGGACTGTATGTCACCTGCCTGTTTTATTATAAACTTATCTAATATTACTGTTTGTTGTATTTTTCTTTTCCTTTTGCTAGGAGGGAAAGGTGGCCGCTCCTTTCCTGACTTCATAATACACCCTCTAAGGCGAAGAAGTCTTGCTTCTTTCAGAGAATCAAACGGGCCAGTGACAAGACCAAAGGGTGCTTTGATAGGACAAAAACACCTCCAAACACCTCCAAGGGAAAAAACCCCCAAGGCACACCTCAGTACAGAATCCGCCGGTACTGCTGGTTACTTATTGATTTAATTAATCAGTTGATTAACAGCCGGGCTCCGGGTAGGGCAGTAGTCTAGGCATGATGAGTAATTCAGGGGCCGAGGAGTGCTTCAACAGGGTCAAAGTCTATTGTCAATTTCCCCTTTGCATAATTTCTCAGATTTTGTTTTACAGACTTATTACAGACTCCAATGGCTCAGCGACTTATGGACTGAGCAACCTTAACTACTCACCACACGCCACACACCTCTTGCCACTTGTCACTTGTCACTCACCACTCACTGTCCATTGCTTGTTCGTTGCTATTCATCGCTGTCAAGAGTACAAGGGAGAATGCTGGCAATCGTTCAGGAGCAAGAGCGGCATCCAGAGCCAATCCCACTACTGACAGCAGATGTAGGCAATCCACTCCTCCGCTCAGCTCTGCTCAATGCTTAGTAAATACTTAAAATCAGGTGGCAGCCAAGGCTCCTCTGTGCCCTCTGTGCCTCTGTGCCCTGCAGCAGCCACCGCACCAGCAGCACCACAGGCCAATGCTCCTTTGACCCCTGCAGCGGCCGCCACACGAGCAGCACCAGCAGCGCCTTAGCACCGCGGTGCCGGCAGCGGTCGTTCCTGCCCCCACAGCAGATCCATCAAACTTAAAGCGCCCGTATAACAGGACGCAGGAGAAACCTTCGAGAGCGGGAACCGGTCACAAAACAAACCCGGGCAGTCGTTCCAGGCTCCGCTCCTCTTGCTTGTTAACTCCTCCTCGGCTCGGCCCCTCGGCTCTACTCAATACACTCTGAACTTAACGCCGAATCATAGGCCGACAATGACCATGAACACCAACAGAGGAAAGAATTGTTTTTCCCCGAGTTAGTAAAAAAAACAACATAATCTTGGCTGCGTCTGCTGCACCCAGAGTCTTATGCGTCTTTTCAGTCTAATTTTTCTGTCTGGAAAAAAATGGTGTCCTAATTTTCTGCACTCAGTAAATCCAGGTGCAGAAACACCTAACCACTGATAATCAGGTGGAATAAAATGAGCACATGCAAGTACGCCTTAATTTCATTGCCCTTGATTCATACTCTGGACCATAGTTGAGGGATTGGTCTAGGCATAGTCCTCGCAGCACACAATATATTTGCTTGAGGCTGAGGCCAAAACTCAAAAGTCAGGATACCAGATACAAGTAGGTGGTAACTCAGAGCAGGGGAAAATGACTGTTGTCCGTGGAGGAGTCCTTCCCGTACCAGAAATCTGCATTACAAATTAATTAATAGTGTATATTTTTTTAATATCAGTTTGGTGCCAGTCCATATGACTTTAATATCTGCATTTAGGATTCTATGTTACAACTCCATAGGGTACATGTATCCTTTGTGAGCTTAATAAAATGCTGAAAATTCTACAAATCCTCATTCCTACATTCAAGTACTCTCATGCTACCATTCTACACTCTGCACTGTCTGAAAAACAGCTCACCATCTTCAAAATTCTGCATTGATTTGGCTTGTAAATTATATTTTTGGAAATGTACATGTATTATCTATTTAATTTTATTACTATAGGTGATTGAAATTACGGACGAAGAAAGCAGGATTTAGCACTAAGCAACTGAATGTCAGTGCCATAAGAAGGATTATTTTGAAAAACTGAAGGGCATCCAGCATTCTACGTTTAAACAATTTCCAAAAATCTAAGTGTGGCGAGGAAAGTACTATACCTGTAAGTGAAGTATCTAATTTTGCATTTCATTAACCCAGAGCAAAGCCATATCTGTGCACCCAGCATTAGAAATAATGTAGAAAGACCACTTCAGCATCCTCATCTGAAATATTATCAAAAAGACAAATTGCGTCAGCATGACAGAATAACGTTCATCTGAAGCATCATGTAATTCTAGAGAGGAAGCACACACTGCATAAAAGAAAGTTACAACAAAAGGTTTCTTCTGGATACCATCAAAGAAAAGACACTGAAAGAAGACTTCGAAGCTGACACGTTAACAACCAAAAGATTGGAAAATCAACTTTGTTCAACAACTGTTTTTAACCAGTTACGCAAGTTTAAGACTATCTGCCTCGGGATTTAACACCTCGACCCACTCTGCTCACTCTTACGAAAACCTTAATAATTAACCACTTTATTGTGTTCATGACCATCTCAGATTGTTTCCTTTTTATTGTGTACTGTTCTGTAATTCTATGTAAATCGCCTCAACATTATCTGTTGTGCAGGAGTGATATGTAAAATTGTTAAATATAAAAATGGATTAAAGGAGCACCATTGCGTTATAGCTAATGTAAATAAATCCTCGTCTTCAGAACTACAAACCTTAACCTTTCACCAAACATAGAAAGGGTAGAAGGAACTGATGTTCTGCGACTAATGATCCACAATAGTACTGTGCACGTTCAAACGCCCTCAGTTACTGTCATTACGTCAGTGCAAAAAGGTACTTATCAGTTTAATCATTAAATATCAGTCTAACACCTTATTACTGCATTGCTAAGAACCTATACAAATAGATTTGAGAAAAACTTCAGTCACAAAGTAAGTTGCTGCCTGAGATGCTTTTACCTAAAGACTATTATCTGCTAGAAACATTTCAACAGGTGTTACAGGGCTGCTTCAGATATATTTTGCTCAATTCAAGTGTTAAGAAGATTACACACAATTTCTTTTAGAGATAAATGCTGAACATTATCTAAACAAGCCCAACTCTAAAATCAGGTTCACTCTTACCGTGGCATATAAGCAAGAGAAAACACCTTATAAAAACACGGACTGTGAGAACAAATTCATTGTTCAAACCCGCCTCAATCGAGGCAAAATAAACAAAGTTGGGGAAAAAAGTTACTTGTGCAAAAAAAGATACAGCCATAAATCTTATCTCACAGAATTTGACAGAATGCACACTGGGGGAAACCACTTTCAGTGCTCTGAATGCCAAAAAAGTTTCAGCCGTAAATATAAACTCACTGAACATATGAGAATCCACTCTGGAGAAAAACTTTATCAGTGCTCTGAATGCCATGAAAGTTTTTTTAACAAAAGCGCACTCACTCGGCATACACAAAGAATCCACACTGGGGAAAAACCTTACCAGTGCACTGATTGCCAAATATGTTTCATTGAGAAAAACAGTCTCACTCAGCATAGAAGAACCCACACTGGGGATACACCTTATCAGTGCACTGATTGCCAAAAATGTTTCATTTACAAAAGCAGTCTCACTCAGCATAGAAGAGCCCACACTGGGGATAAACCTTTTCAGTGCTCTGAATGCCAGAAATGTTTCAGTTTCAAAAGCAGACTCACTGAACATACAAGAATTCACTCTGGGGAAACCCCTTATCAGTGCTCTGAATGCCCAAATAGTTTCCACCGTAAATCACTTCTAACTGCACATTTGAGATTCCATACTGGGGAAAAAGGTTATCAGTGCTCTGAATGCCAGAAATGTTTCAGTCAAAAAGGCTGTCTCACTCGGCATACAAGAACTCACACTGGGGAAAAACCTTATCAGTGCTCTGAATGCCAGAAATGTTTCAGTGAAAAAATCCATCTCACAAAGCATATAAGAACCCACACTGGGGAAAAACCTTATCAGTGCTCTGAATGCCACAAATGTTTCAGTCAAAAAATCAATCTTTCTCAACATACAATTACCCACACTGGGGAAAAACCTTATCAGTGCTCTGAATGCCACAAATGTTTCAGTGAAAGACGCTGGCTCACTCGGCATACAAGAACCCATACTGGGAAAAAACCTTATCAGTGCTCTGAATGCCAGAAATCTTTCATTACCAAAAAGTATCTTACTTATCATATAAGAACCCACACTGGGGAAAAACCTTATCATTGCTCTGAATGCCAGAGATGTTTCAGTGACAAAATGAGACTCACTAAACATACAAGGACCCACTCTTGGGTAAAACGTTATCGGTGCACTGAATGCGACAAATGTTTCAGTGAAAAAAGATATCTCACGCTGCATATAAGAACCCACACTGGGGAAAAACCTTATCAATGCTCTGAATGCCACAAATGTTTCAGTCAAAAAAACAATCTTGCTCACCATATAAGAACCCACACTGGGGAAAAACCTTATAAGTGCTCTGAATGCCAGAAATCTTTCATTAACAAAAGGTATCTCACTCATCATATAAGAATCCACACTGGGGAAAAACCTTATCAGTGCTCTGAATGCCAGAAATCTTTCATTACCAAAAAGTATCTTACTTATCATATAAGAACCCACACTGGGGAAAAACCTTATCAGTGCTCTGAATGCCAGAAATGTTTCAGTGTAAAAAGCAATCACACTAAGCATATAAGAATCCACACTGGGGAAAAACCTTATCAGTGCTCCGAATGCCAAAAATGTTTCAGCCATAAATCTCATCTCACTGAACATGTGAGAATCCACACTGGAGAAAAACCTTTATCAGTGCTCTAAATGTCAGAAAAGATTCAGAGGTAGTGATGGTTACAAGCGCCATAAGAAAACACACCATCAAAATAATGCAGTTCTCCGAATGCCAGAAAAGCATCAATTTTAAACTCAATCTCACTCTACATGAGCAGGCGCACACAGGGGAAAAACATTACCAACGCTGTGAATGCCCGAAATTCCTATGTGATTGGCACAGCCTCACTAACCATAAGCGACTCCATACTGATGAAAACCTTATGAGTGCTCTGAATGCCAAAAAAGCTGCAGAGAAAAATGCTATCTCTCCATGAGAAACTCCACACTAGAGAAAATCCTTCTGCCATAAAAGGTTGAATCTGAAAGACAGTGTTATGCTTCATGAGAGATCCCACTCTGGGGAAAAACCTTATGAGTGCTCGAAATGCAAGCAAAGTTTTGGTTACAAATTACTTCTCACTTGACATGAGCGAACTCACACAGGGGAGAAAAGCCTTATGTGTGTTCTGAATGTCTACTTTTTTTTAATTTTTTTTATTTTTTATTTATTGAATTTTTCCCCTTTTATCCCGTGGTGGTGGTAGACAGATTAAACCATCAAAACATAAATCATACATAATGCATACGTAAGAAAGTTATAGAAACATGACAGAAAGAAAAGAAAAAAATAACCATAATTAATTTGAAACCCATTTTTCGAATGGTGCCCAGTTCTTAGAGGCAGTTAAACGTCTTTTCTTTCCTCTGAAAGCCTGAACTGAAGTCTCAAGTTTGTACCAGGCCAGCATCCTGGCCTTCCAATGACAAAAGTTAGGGGGTTCAGGATGTATCCAGAGTGATGTAACACAGTCTGACCATAGCCATGGCAATAAAAAGAAAAGCTTGCAAATGTATTGTTTTTTCCTGGGGCCGTAGAATATTCATAGCCAGTAATTACCATTTCGGCTCAAATTTTGACTGAGGTTTGGGTAATCTGAGTAAGAAAGGTTTCAATTTGGTTGATGAAGAGAGATAACTCCGGACATTTGTAGAACATATGGACGGAATCTGCGGAGGGAAATTTACATCTTGCACAAAGCGCCCCTTTGCCCCCACTAACAACCCCATCTAACAAGTTTTGCAGGTGTATAATAAAGATTGAACTTAGCCGTATAACTTTGTGAGCGAAGAGTACCTGAGACCAAGACAGACCTAGCTAATACCAATGGAAATTTTAAATCAATAGAAGGTACTCCAAATTTAGTCGCCCACTTATTGTTCTGGTCATCTAAATCATCAGGAAGTTGGGATAGAAAAGACTGATATAAACTGCCAATTTTTACTTTCTTTATTATAGATTCAATTATAACAATTTTTTGAAACATTGTTGGATTTTGAGGAAACTTATTATCCCAAAAACTTCTCAATTGCAGGTATTTAAAAAAATGATTGGACTGCTGAAGAAATTTCTCCTTCAAAAATTAAATAAGCTATTTGCCCTAGATCAGCTAAGTCACCAATCTCCTTCAAACCGAGAGCTGTCCAAATATTTGCCACCCCCTCTTGAAATATCATTGGAAGTAATCAGAGGCATTTAATGGGGTATAATAGATAAGCTTAGAGATATGAAAGTGTTGACAAACTTTTTGCCAAACCGAAAATAATGCCCACAATACCTTAAATTTAGTTTTTTTTAAATAACTCATTTCAAGGATACGAGTTAGTACACCTTTTGTGGAGTCTCCAAATGATATTGAATATATTGAAGGTGAAAGATGGACCGAAAGCTCAACAGCATCACCTAATAGAGGAACGGCAAAATGTTGGACCATAGCTGCCCCAATAATAATACATTAAATTTGGGACTGTCCACCCCCCACGATCCTGCGGAAGACAGGTCCACTTAGCTGCCCTCCTTGGTTTACAATATGACCATAGAAATCGTTGGCATATCCTTTCTGCTTTTTTTAAAATTAGAGGAGGGATTAATAATGGAATAGATCTGAAAAGATATAAAAAATTATGGAGGACAAACATTTGAAGAATATTAGATCGGCCGAATAACGAAAGTTGTAAGTGACCCAACCGCTCTAATTTATTATGAAGTGAATCAATAGTAGGGGAGTAATTCAGATCCAGAATCTGATCTACATCGGGCGAAATTTGAATACCAAGGTATGTTGCCTCCGTAGCTGTGGGAACATGAGAAATGGGCATAGCCGTAGATTGTAAAATTTGCGTCTTTGCAATTTTTAATTTATAGCCCGAAATTAAGCCAAATTGAGCTGCCAGAATCTCCAATGCAGGAAAGGATTGAGCGACATTATCAGTTAAGACTATAATATCATCGGCATATGCCAATGCCTTATATTCAATTCCATGAACAATAGCGGGAGTGATAGCCTGAGATTTTTCTATTAAACATAAAAAAGGATCAATGAATAAAGCAAAAAGAAGGGGAGAACAGGGGCAGCCTTATGTGTGTTCTGAATGTCAGATAAGGTTTAGTCTTGAATAGAATGTCATTTCACATGAGAGAATTCACACTGGACTAAAGCCTTATACAGGAGGGGAAAGTCAGAAACGTTATACTCAGAAAGGAGATCTCACTAAACATGAGAAATGCATCCACACCAGGTGAAAAGTAAGGCGTATCTTGAGTTGCAGAAAAGCTTCTTACAACCTAACTTTACATGAGAGAGCACATAATGTAGTTGCAATAGGATTCATCAAGAAATTCTTGCAGGATAACTTAGGCTGCCCACATGCAACCTCCAAAGAAGTCTCATGCCTGGAAATATTTTTAATTGCAACAGAATCCACAATTTGAGTACCTGAAAGTTACAAAACTCTCAAGGTCTTTACTTTACACAGAGTGTTAGTGCTTGCAAAAATCAAATAATTGCCAACAAAATCACAATAATAATGTCTTAAATGTTACTCCACTAAAAAGGTTTCTATTCACCCTTGTTTCTTAACATATGCAGGGGTGTGGAATTTATTGAAATATGTACTTGTCCATGGGACAAGTACCTTCATAAATCTACTTGTCCTGTAACAAAATCCACTTGTCCCTTTGGTGCATGTAGTGCACTGTCAAATAATGGCTGCAATCTCTTTGTATAAGAGCTCTGATAATAGCCTCTCTGGTTACGTCAGGCTAATACTATAGAAGGATTTGAATTTTGGAGGTTTTCACCAGCTCTTCCCTAATCTTTTCCCATACTGAGAAAGGTCGGAAATTTACCCCTGACAACAGCAGAAGTAAAGTTTCTTCCAGGGCTGGGAAAAATGTGGTTGGAGAAAAAGTGAACTTGTAAACACTCAACAGGTTTCCGCTGGGGCATATTCATATTTGCTCATGCTAAGATGCAATTCACAAATATTTTCTAGGACTACGGTTTCCTGGCCTACTTAAGGAAATTCATGTGAATTCATGAAAAACGTAAATCTCCTTTAATACAAGGACATATATCATGGGTGCACTTTCGTGACTTTAACATTTGAGCCCCTAATGAAATTTGAGTTAACCAAGACCTTTTGTTTTGATTGAAATGCTATCTCTTCCTATCTGTGAGCTGGCTTCATTGTGTGCGACAGCATTCTGCTCTTTTACAAAGTAGTTTTGTTCAGTGCCGGGAATTTCTATGGCAATGTGGCCTTTATGAGATCAAATACTAGCTGTCTAGTAAGAACTCGCTGGCAAACAGCACCACGCCTACCTGATAATCCCAAGGTAGAGAAAGGAGCACAATGTAGGCCAAGTGAGTAATCAGAACATTTAAATACCCCCCACGTTGATTCAAAGTTCTTATGACACCAAGCAAGCGAAAAAAAGTAATTGGAATCCTCTCCACAATAGCTCTCTTGCCTCTTCCATCTAAGCAACTATCCATTCATCCTTTCACCCACTGATATCTAGCATTTCACCTTTACATTGGCACCCATTCATTCTTTAATCCATTACCTTTCACTAATCTGTTCATCAATCTGTTCATCTGTCTCTCGATCCACTCATCCATATCCAAACCTACCCATTCATCTCCAAACCTATCCATTTCAACCATCCATCCATCCTTTCGCTCATCCATACACCCTCCCTTTCACTCCATCTATATACCCTTCCATTCACTTCATATATCCACCCTCCCTTTCACTCATCCTTCCACCCACCCTTCGACCCATCCATCAATCCATCCATTTATCCTTTACATTCATCCATCCTTTCGCTCTCTAATCCTTACACCCTGTAACCCATCCACTCATACACCCTTTCCTTCATTATAACATCCTTTGTCCATCCACCATCCCGGTCACTCATTCATCCATCCATCCAGCCAGCCACACTTCTACTCACTCATCCTTTCACCCACACATCCATTCATCCTTTAAAATTAATTACAAGTCTTTGTCTGCCGAGCTGCAGACAGAAGAGGCCCATCAAGAGCTCCACCACCTCTACTGTAGCTGCTAAAGCCTATCCTGCCATCTCCAAACCTATCGATCCAACTGATCCATCCCGCCTTCCTTTCACTCATCCATCCTTTTGCTCATCCATCCATCCTTTCACCCCACACATCCTCCTTTTCACTCATCTATCCACCTACCCTTTCACTTCATCCATTTATGCTTTCGCTCATCCATCCACCCTTTCACCCATCCATCTTCCGTTTCGCTCATATATCCATCCTCCCTTTCACTAATCCCTCCATCCACCTTTACACTCAACTCTCCACCCACCAAGCCAACCGTCAACCCTTCCACCCACCCACCCAACCCACCCACCCACCCACCCACCCATCCATCCATCCATCCCTCACCCAGTCAGCTATCTATTCATCTACTCTCCCACCCATTAATCCACCCTTTCAGTAAGTCGTCCATCCTTTCACTCATCAATCCACTTTCAACCTATCCATTCACTCACGCATCCCTTCATTCACCCTTGCTCTTTTCCTCCCATTCTCACACATCCATTCTTACATCAATCCACATCTTTCCATTCACCCTTTCACTCCACTCATTCATCCATCTATCCATCCAGCCTTTCAATCATTCATCCATGCATCCATCGATTCACCCTTTCACTCATTAATGTATGCATCTATCATCCACTCTTGCACGTATTCATCCATGCATCTATACATCTACCCTTTCACGTATTCATACATGCACCTATCCATCCACTCATTCATCCATGCACCTATCCATCCACCCTGTCACTCATTCATCCATTTATGGATTTAAAAATCCACCCTTACGCTCCACTCATTCATCCATCCATGCATCGATCCATTCACCCATTCACTCATTAATGTATGCATCTATCATCCACTCTTGCACGTATTCATCCATGCATCTGTATATCCACCCTTTCACTCATTCATCCATGCATCTATCCATTCACCCATTCACTCATTAATGTATACATCTATCATCCACTTTTGCACGTATTCATCCATGCATTTATACATCCACCCTTTCAGTTATTCATACATGCATCTATCCATTCACCCTTTCACTCATTAATTTATGCATCTATCATCCACTCTTGCACATATTCATCCATGCATCTGTATATCCACCCTTTCACTCATTCATACGTGCATCTATTCATCCACCCTTTCGCTCACTCACCCACCCTTTCAAGTCCATTATGGGCCTTTGTCTGCGGACCAGCAGACTGAAGAGGCCCATCAAAAAGTTCACAGCTGCTGTAGTTTCTACAGCAGTGTGTTCACAATGCCCCTGGTGCAGGCACATAGTGACATGAGAGGCCTAGTGCAAGGACAGAATTGGGGGTGGCCTTAGGCCTGCATGAAAGCCCATGGGGAAACTAATGAGCTTTAATGTAAGCCCTCGATGTGTAAGATATGAGAGGCCAAGGGGAGCGGGTCAGAGATGTCAGAGAGGGCGGCTAAGGGGGGTGGGGTGGGGTGAGCAGGTTCAGGCACTGGGTGTAACAAGGTGTACAGGAAAGGCAAAGTGCAAAGGCGGGGGTGCATGACAAGGGAAAGCAAAGTGAGTTAAAGATGAGGCCCAGGAGTGGAGCAGAGAACACAAGGCAGGGGTCATACAGTTCAAGTCAGAGCAAGGGGCCAAGAGGCAGATAAGGCAGCCTCTTACATGGGGCCTGAAAGCTACACCAGCACGAGCTATTTCCAACTTCGAGCTCTGCTTTATTATTTTGTTGTTCTGTTCTGGGGAAATTAAAGTGCAGGCCCCAGCTTTTGCATTCACCCTTTCACTGCCAATAAACTGCTCAGAGCATCTTATTAACTGGCCGTGACCTACAGGGTTGAACAGCTGTGTATCTGATTACCATAAAACTGTCTACTTGTCCTTTGGACAAAATACAAATTAAAACCTCTTGCCCTCCTAAGAAATCTAGATGTCTCGGGCGTCGGGAGATAGGAATTCCCCACCCCTGATATGACTGATATCTATATTTTCATGATAAGATTAAGCATATGCTGAGTTCCTCAATGAGAAACTCCGGACAGTGACAAACAAACTCTGGCGGAGTTCCGCAAGCAGCGGAGTGCGTAAGAGTCATGCCGTTTTTGGTGATTTTGATCTCCTGGTGTTTGTCCCGCCCTGTAAAAATAATTGCAAATGGCACCATGTTCAGCGCAAGAGGATGCAGCTGCTTCTACTCGAGCAGCAGCTTTGTCAATTCGAAGGAAGTTTTCTCAATGCGGGTGGTTGTGACCTGCGGCGACCACTCGCATTGAGAAATCCGACGACCCGCTTTGAGAAATCACCCCAGGAGGTTGATTTTGCTCGCCAACTAGACCATGGCGAGCGCGAGCATGAAAAATCTCATTAGGAGGTGGATTTTCCCCGCTCCGGCACATGACGTTGAAGAGTGCGAGCGTAGAAAAAGACCTCGCTACGCTCCATGGAGTACGGAAAACTCAGCGAACAGAGTTCACCACCCAGAATGAGATAATATACGACAGCAGGAAAACATAACAAACCAGTTACTTGCCTTCAATAGCGCTGTTAGAAAGGTGATCCTAGGGGGGAGGCTGAGGTTGTCTGGCCGACCACCCCGAGACCCACCTCTCCTTCTGGAGTTGGCCGAGCGCCGTCGAGAGGCCTCCTGGCGAGGTTCCTCTCCTAGGTTCGTACAGGCGAGCAATCACACCACTACAAATGGACACCACACAAGGATAGATTCTTAACGTCTTTATCAGCAATCACGGCAGGTTATCTCAGCAATATATGTACAAATGGATCGAGGGATCCTTAAGGTCTCGGTAACTGTGGGAAGGGGTTAGCGGGACAGTCTTGGTACCAGCCTGGTACAGGGATACCCTGCGCTCAGCTCTCAATCCTCGAGCTGGGGGGTTCCTCGGGGTCGGGCCGCGGCAGCGCCAGCAGGGATCCGAAGATGTTTCAGCGACGGGGGGCCGCGGCAGTGCAGGAGGGTCCCGAAGATGGTTCAGCGAGGTCGGGCCACGGCAGCTCCAGCAGGGCTCCGAATAGGTTCAGCGAGGTCGGGCCGCGGCAAGGCCAGCAGGGCTCCGAAGATGGTTCAGCGAGGTCGGGCCGCGGCAGCACCAGCAGGGCTCCGAATAGGGTTCAGGGTTCCATAGTGAGTTCGTCTCCGGGTCAGCCGCGGTTCGACCTGCAGGGCTCTCGACTCCAGGATACAACTGCCGACCCATTTCAGAGCTGCCCCAGATATAGGTCTGGAGTCCTTTGATGTCCGGACCCTCGCACCTGGGGGTCAGAGGGGCCGGGATGAGAGTGTCCAGGCACCCAGCTGGAGGGTGGAGCCAGCGCCCAGGGAGGCCGGAGGGCGATCGAAACAGGCGTCCGGGGATTGCTGGAGGGCCATCGAAACTCTCCTCCTCCTTGATCCGTCAAGTGGCCGTTTTACCACCTGGTCGGATCTTGGTGCCTCGATGTCGGGGCTTTGCTGGGGCCGAGGTCGGGCCGAGGCCACGGAGCCCGGACGTGGAAGGCCCAAGATGGAGTCGGGCCTGAGAGGGTGGCCCGGGATAGGGGTCGGACCAGCAGAGTGGGGCGAGTAGGGGTCGCCATGTCATGGAGGGGGAGAGCCGGGGGTCGCCAGGAGTGGCGGCTCTCGTGAAGGTTGGAGGGGGTAGCTTCAGGCCGGAGGACAGGGGTCGATGTCGTCCAGGGCCCGCCATGCGGGAGGAGGGGGACAACGCCACGAGGCCGGGTCCAACAAACGCTCTTTCTGGTGGATACTCCTTTACCTGCATATTCCTCACCGTGTGAATATTTCCAACACGCCAGACTGGATCCTCAAACTTTGAAGCAGTCCTGCTGCACGCAGTAGGAGACATCATGCAGCTCAGTGTTGACGTCATTCTGCTGCAGAAGTGACAAGCATAGACGCATAGAAGCACTTCCCATGCGCACTGTTAACAACTACAGAGGTCTATGAGTTCATTATCTCACTGGTCTGTATCACATATTCAGACCCTGGGCAGATATTAATTCACCTTTTTTATCATGATTAGAATTCAGATGAGGCATTTTCATTTCCAAAAATTCTAATTGTATTCTCAGCAGCAAGGGTATATGTAAATCGTTGAGTGATGACTGCGCAGTGCTCAAGATGAAAGTGACATGATGATAAAACAGTACAATCTACATTTTGTTCACAGAAACAGGGCTGTAAATTGCTTTTGTACAATACAAGTTAAGCAAAGGTGATTCATAGAAGACATAATTTACATGAAATAGTCCCTGTTTAGCTAATGTTTCAACCTTTCCAGTTAATTACCGTGGACTCATCAGGATGGTAGATCACCGTCTCTCCCATATGCTTCTCACACTATATTCAGTACAACCCAGTAAGGATTCTTCTGTATCTCAGGGCAGCGTACCTGGGAGCCAGTGAATCCTCGGCTCACTGTCAAAAACGTTTAGTGTGACATTTCCTGATGAGACCACTGTCATTGACTGCCTTGTCTGTGAGAAGCTGCACCAGCCCTCCTGTGATGGTGGGCAGGAAGACCTTCACCGCCAAGTGAAATGCTCGCAACTCCAACAGCTTGATGTGGAGTTTGTTCTCTGCCGGTGATGAGGGTTCCCTAATCTCTGTCTCCCATATGGCCTTCCCATCCCAGACGTGATACATCCATGGCCACTGTTAAGTCTGGGTGGAATAGGGAGATGGGTCTGCCACTGGCATAATCTAATTCACTGGAGAATATGTTGGATACTGCCTACAATAGGGCGAGTCAGTGTCTGGCAGGACACAAAGAGGTTTTGCAGCTGCACCAGTTGTAGAGGCAGGTCACGCAGTGGCATGATGTCCTGGACGTTGCCTTTGTGTGCCATGGCCATGAAAGAACTGGGAGACCTGCTTGGTTTGCAGCAGGGTCTGGCGCTGGCAGTGTTGAAAAAAACCCTACGGTAGCCAAAAGGGGACGAGATTTGTGATGAAATTGCGTGGCGGAGGCAGACAGACCCAAGGAATCTGTCTGGGGCCTAGTCCACTTTCTTGCTTAAAAGGTGAGAGCCATTGAATAGCTTGTCCATTAACGATGCTCGGGTATCTTAAGAGAAGCATATAGACCTAATCCAGGCAATGCACCAAAGTTCCACACTCATGTCAATCGCCTGACCAAAGAAATTGACTGTGCCCAAGTCACAACATATTACAAACTTTACTGCAACACATCTATCCTGAATAGCTTGTGTTCACCGGCAGAGTTTAGGCCACTGTTTCCCACAGGGCATGATTTTACTTGGGAGCATTGTCTTTCAGACCCTCTAGGATATGGAGATGTGCAAAAAATAATCACCAGTTTTGTAACAAGTCTGCACTTTTCATAAAAATATCAGTGAATGCTACTTCGTCCTTGCATTAAGCCATCGCTCGCCAATGTTCCAATAAAAGGAGGAGTCTCAGCAGCAGGCAAGTGATGTGTTCTTTGTTTATTTATTCAGTATTATGGGTGTCTTTCATAGATTCACATGCCTGAATCATTCCCCGTCGTCGAGACGGGAGTCTCCGGTACATAGAAAAGTAATGTCTTATAGACATACATAGAGAAAAGTAGGCCTTAGGGCCTTGCCTTAGTAGCCTATCTATGTCCTTTTGTAAAAAGGACCAAACTCCAGAAGGTAGCCAATCAGCTACCACCTCCCTCTAGAACCTTCCTGTCAGGAGCCTCAGTCTCTCAGATTTTCTACCGCACGTTGTGCTAGGGAGTCTCCACCTGAGTTCTCCTCAGGTTTCCTAGTTTTATCTCTTTTCTTCTCAGAAATTGGATATTTCCTTCATTTATACACCATGGCTGAACAACAGAAGAAGGGTCTCTTCAGAGCTTGCTCTTCTTGTGGTAAGAAGAGGCTCCACGTCGACGATAAGCATGAAACCTGCTTATACTGTCTTTATCCGGACCATTCTCCTAAAGAGTGTAGAGTTTGTAGAACATTCTCTACAAAAACACTAAAGGATAGAGAAGGCCGGCTGCTCCTCTGGTTGAACAGGCTGAAAACCAGAGCGGACCTGGAATCTTCTGAGGACGTCGAGATGGCTTCAGTTTCTTCTAAATTATCCTTGAAGAGGCCAAGGGTTGCTTCCCCTAGCCCTACAGACGTTCCTCCTAACAAGACTATTAAAAAGTCTTCTGAGGCAAGATCCACAACGTCTGACAAGGAGGTTCGTGCCTTCAGGAAGCCTGCGCCGTCGTCGACGACGATTTCGTCGACGATTACCTCAGCGCTGAAGAAGACTGTGTCTACAGTCTATGTTTCTACATCGACGACGGTGTCGACGACGATGGCGTCTTCAGCATTCTCATCGACGACGAGGACAACTCCATCGTCGACGGCGGGTAAGCCTGTGCCGTCGATTATCCTCATTACAAGGCCCTCGGCGAAGATCCCGTCGACGACGACATCAGCGTCGACGACGAAGCCGAAACCGACGACGCAGTCGACGAAGACGCCCTCGTCGACAGGCGTACCGTCGTCGAAGTCTCCGACGACGGTGAAGACATAGTCGACGACGAAGACATCGTCGACGAGCGCACCATCTACGACTGGGCGAAGGTAACGTCGACGAGGATACCGTCGACGAAAACTCCCTCGACGAGGACATTGTCGACGAGCGCGCCATCGGAACCGTCGACGAAGGTACAGTCAACGAAACCATCATCGTCGACGATTAAAACTCAGTCTTCGACACGGCTGGACAAAAAGTTTAAGGCACCATCAACAGCAGCAGCCTGCCTTACTGGGCATCCCAAGCCAGATTCAGATGTTACCCAGGCAGCACAAAAGAACTCGAGGAATCCTGCATCCCCATTGTCAGCTCCACCGGACAAAGAGGGCAGGAAGCTTGACAGTATTGGCAAATGCTTTTCCACCACGTCGGCCATGACTGTGAAAGTGGCTAATTCCATTGCGTTACTAGGCCACTACAAAAGGCAATTGTGGGAGGATATTGCCCCGTATCTGGCGGAACTACCAGATAACTTGAAAGAGGAAGTACAATCGCTCCTTAAGGAAGGCCAAACATCGGCATCAGAAATTATCGATTGTGCCGTAGATGTGGCTATGACCGGCTTCAGACAGCTAGCAGGGGCCGCGGTCATGCGAAGGCAGGGGTGGCTTAAGGCTACATCCTTTCGCCAAGAGGTCCAAACCAAGGTACTGGACATGCCCTACGATGGCCAACACCTTTTTGGGGAAAACATCGATGAGGCCCTGCAAACGATCAAAAAAGATACAGACACGGCACGAGCGCTGGACACATTGCAGTTTAAGAACCAGTCCTTTCGAGGGAGCAGAGGCAGAGGTCAATCCTCTTACAGAGGTTCTTACCAGAGCATATCCTCATATTCCTATAACCAAGGCAGATCACAATATCAACAGCGACAACAGCAACAAGGTCGTCAGACCTTGTATGGAAGGTCTAACTACAGGGGGAAAAATCAGAGGAAAACCGCTGGCGGACGCCAATGACCTTTTCCAACAGCCAGTCAGTCCACAATTTCATTTTTTCAAACTTGGAGGAAAACTAACACACTTCCTCGACAATTGCAGATCAATTACAACGGATCGGTGGGTGCTGCAATTGATCCAATTCGGACATTCGTTAGAATTCAATTCCCCTGACTACTCCTCCTCGCAAGCTTCAACACAGGCATCTACGATTACTCCTTCAAGAGGTCTCTGCAATGTTAAAGAAAGGAGCAATAGAGCGAGTACCAGCAGCTCACAGAGGAAAGGGATTCTATTCCCGCTTCTTTCTAATACAAAAGAAAGGGAAGAAATGGAGGCCCATCCTAGACCTCAGGGCACTCAACACATTCTTGAAGAGTCAATCGTTCCGTATGGTGACTATCCAAGAGATCTTGGGGTCGCTAGAGGAGGGAAACTTTATGACGTCTTTAGACCTGCAAGACACATACAACCACATCCCTATTCACAAAGGCCACAGGAAATTTCTCAGATTCGCAGTGGCAGGTCAGCACTATCAATTCTGTGTCCTCCCATTCGGCCTCAAGTCGGCACCCAGAATTTTCACCAAGTGCCTCTCCCCAATGGCAGCCTTCCTACGTCAGCAAGGACACCAAGTCTTCCCATACCTGGACGACTGGCTGGTAAAAGCACCATCTTTGAAAGGCGCAGTCAAGTCTTCCAGCGCCTGTCTCAATCTTTTCCAGCAACTGGGTCTGACGCTCAACCACGAGAAGTCAACCTTTCAGCCCTCCCGAGTTCTTACCTTTCTGGGGGCGACATTGGATACAGAATGTTCAAAAGCATTTCCATCTCAGGAAAGGAAGCACAAGCTTATTGTTCTGGCCACCGCAGTTGCCTCGAGAAAAACTTTGCCGGTTAGTACTTTCAAGTCCCTCCTGGGGATGATTTCTTCATGTATCCTGCTTATTGCACACTGTCGGCTCAGAATGCGCCCTCTGCAGGAGGCCTTGACCAGGCAATGGACTCAGAGCACAGGCTCTTTCGAGGATCGCATTCTGATAACACAGCAAATGTCCAAAGCCTTGCTATGGTGCAGGTCGTCCAAAAACCTCTCAAAAGGACTAACATTCCTGCTGCCTGCAGCCCCACATGTGATAACTACGGATGCCTCCCTAGAGGGTTGGGGAGCGGTCCTTCAAGAGCTGCAGATCAGCGGCAAGTGGACGGACCAAGAAAAGCAGGTCCATATCAATCTCCTAGAGCTGAGGGCAGTTTTTCTATCTCTGCAAGCTTTCCTACCGCGCATCCAGAACTCCCCAGTGCTCGTCAGGACCGACAACACTACGACAATGCACTACTTGAACAAACAGGAAGGAACGCGTTCGCTCACACTATCTCACGAATTGCAGAAAATCTGGAACTGGCTTGTGCTCCACAGTATCACGCTGTCAGCAGAGTATGTCCCAGGCAAGGACAATATCATAGCAGATGCTCTAAGCAGACAGAGATCGCTGTCCCACGAATGGGAGCTGGAACAAGAAGTGCTGGATCACATCTTTTCGGAATGGGGAAGACCGCAGATCGACCTTTTTGCTACCTGGGAGAACGCCAAATGCCGCAACTTCGCTAGTTGGCATCCTCAACTGCGGTCCCTCGGAAATGCATTTTCCATCGCATGGCGCAACGTGTTTGCGTACGCATTTCCGCCATTTTCCCTGATACCAAGAGTCCTCCGAAAAATGAAGACAGAACACTGCACCCTGATTCTGATTGCCCCGTTCTGGCCAAGGCAGCATTGGTTCACGGACCTCCATCGCCTCTCAGTCCACCCGCCAATCCGTCTGGGCCAACATCCGTCCCTGCTCACGATGTCCAACGGCCAGGTACAGCACCCGAATCTGAAACCTCTCAGATTATCGGCTTGGCTCCTGAGTACCGAGAGTTCTGTCAACTAGACATTCCGCAGGAGTGCAAAGATGTCCTCGCAAAAGCAAGAGCAGAGAGCACAAATAAGACCTATTCGTTAAAATGGAAACGCTTTTGCATTTGGTATAAGGACAAAGATCTACATCCCTTAAAGGCTACTCCGGAGCAGTTACTACCATATCTGCTACACCTGGCACAGGCGGGACTTGCGCATGCCTCTATCAGTACATTTGGCAGCAATTTCTCGTTTTACAAGAACTTCAAAAGGACCCTCTCTCTGGTCTCACAGGTTAATAAAACAATTCCTTAAGGGGCTTTACAGATCCTTTCCTCGCCCACGGAGAGTTCCACCAACATGGCATCTTAATGTGGTCCTCAACCAGTTGATGAAGCACCCTTTCGAGCCTATTCACAGAGCAGATATCAAATACATCTCCTGGAAAACGGCCCTTCTTTTGGCCCTGTCCTCAGCAAGAAGGGTCAGCGAACTACAGGCTCTTTCAATACAAAATCCCTTCATGCAGTTCAAGGAAGACAGAGTGGTTTTAAGAACTAACCCTCGATTTATTCCTAAGGTCCCGTCGGACTTTCATTTAAATGAACCTCTAGTCCTCCGATCTTTCTTCCCAAATCCAAGCACTGCAGCTGAAAGATCTCTGCACTCTTTGGACCTGAACAGGTGTCTTAAATTTTACCTCGACAAGACAAAACATTTTAGGAAAACAAACCAGCTTTTCATCGCTTTCAGTAGACCAAGAAAAGGCATGCCGCTTTCCAAGCAAAGTATTTCACGATGGATATCTTCGGCAATTGCCTTTTGCCACGACAAAGCAGGACGTTCGTTACACTCCAAAGTAAGAGCTCATTCTACAAGAGCTGTGTCCACATCGGCAGCGCTCTTTGCTGGGGTGCCAATATTGGACATTTGCAGGGCAGCGACCTGGAAGAAGCCGCATACCTTCACCAGGCACTACTGCCTGGATACGGAACTGATGCAGGATGCAGCAGTAGGCCAGCTGTGCTTCGCCATCTATTCCAGTGAGGTGAGCCTTCCTCCTTCCCGCCATCCTTTGCTGGTATGCACATTTATTTACTTATTTCTTGTTACTTGTTGATGGCTTTTAGTAGTATGATATGTATTATCTAAGACTACTGTATGCTGTTCCATCAGAATGTGCTTAATGTACTGCTTACTACTCTGATTCAGGCATGTGAATCTATGAAAGACACCCATAATACTGGATAAGAAATGAGTTACTTACCTGTAACTGCAGTTATCCAGTATTGGTGTCTTTCATAGATTCACATGAAACCCTCCCGCCTCCCCTGGAAGGACTCACTTCTTTCTCTAACAAGTATTACGCCTACCTAGCTTGGTGCGTACGAAAATCTGAGAGACTGAGGCTCCTGACAGGAAGGTTCTAGAGCAGAGGTCTTCAATCTGTGGGGCGCGACCCCCAGGGGGGTCGTGGAGTCCTTGGAAGGGGGTCGCAGATTCTGTCAGGGGCATGCAATTCCTGGCGTTGGGCTGATCGAGGGTGCTCATGGCGGAGGCCTAATTCACACCGAGGTGTGAAAAACATCAAAGGCTCATTAACAAGTAGAAGGTCTTTTAAATATCTGTCAAGTACTGGGGTGTGGCTGTGTGTCTGTCCCTGAAGCGGTTTCAGCCGGGCTCACACACACACGAGCTAGGGGAGGGGGGAAAGTGGGTGGGGGTGGGGTCTGGGGGAGCAGGCTGTAGTGTATCCCTTTGAGTTTAATGGATGTTGCGCGCCTGGAGCTGTGGTTCCCGTGACACGTGCCCCCCTCACGCCCCCAGCAGGGAGGCACAGAGATGCCCTCCCATGAACGGGAAAGAAGGAAGAAGACGCAGAGATACTGACCCACCACCCCTCCCCCCCCATGAGAGAGGCACAGAAAAGGTGGGTGGATGATTGATGGGTGGACGTAAGGATGAAGGATGGATGGATATGTGAAAAGGTGGGTGGATGAATGATGAGTGGATGGATGAAAGGGTGGGTGGATGGATGGATGAAAGGGTGGATGGATGAATGGAAGGATGGATCAATGAAAGGGTGGATGTGTGGAAGGATGGAAGGGTAGATGGTGAAGGATGTATGGATGGATAAAAGGTTGCATGGATGAATGATATATGGATGGATGTGTAAAAAGATGGGTGGATGAATGATGGGTGAATGGATGGATGAAAGGGTGGATGGATGAAGGATGGATGTATGGATGGGAAGATGAAAGGGTGGATGGATGGATAAAAGGTTGCATGGATGAATGATGGATGGATGTGTGAAAAGGTGGGTGGATGAATGATGGGTGGATAGATGGAAGGGTGGATGGGTAAAGGATGGATGGATGGAAGGATGCAAGGGTGGATGGATGAAGGATGGATGTATGGATGGAAGGATGAAAGGGTGAAGGATAGCTGGATGAAGGATAGATGTATGGATGTAAGGATGAAAGGGTGGACGGATGAAGGATGGATGGATGAATGGATGAAAAGGTAGATGGATGGAAGGATGAAAAGGTGGACGGATGAAGGATGGATGGATGGATGGATGGAAGAAAGGGTGGATGGATGTATGGATGGATAAAAGGTTGCATGGATGGATGCGTGAAAAGGTGGGGGGTGAATGATGGGTGGATGGATGAATGAAAGGGTGGGTGGATGGATGTATGGATGAAAGGGTGGATGGAGGAAGGATGGATGTATGGATTGAAGGATGAAAGGGTGGATAGATGAATGGATAGATAAAAGGTTGCATGGATGAATGATGGATGGATGTGTGAAAAGGTGGGTGGATGAATGATGGATGGATGGATGGAAGGGTGGATGGGTAAAGGATGGATATATGGATGGAAGGATGAAAGGGTGGATGGATGAAGGATGCATGTATGAATGGAAGGATGAAAGGGTGGATGGGTGACGGATAGATGGATGTAGAATAGATTTATGGCTGTAAGGATGAAAGGGTGGATGAATGGATGAAAGGGTGGATGGATGGAAGGATGAAAGGGTGGACGGATGTAGGATGGATGGATGGATGAAAGGGTGGATGGATGTATGGATGGATAAAAGGTTGCATGGATGAATGATGGATGGATGAGTGAAAAGGTGGGTGGATGAATAATGGGTGGATGGGTAAAGGATGGATGTATGGATGTAAGGATGAAAGGATGGATGGATGTGTGAAACTGTGGGTGGATTAATGATGGATGGATGTGATGAGGTCTTTCAGGCGCATTTATGGTTGTCAAAAGTTGATGATGAGGAGTACCAGTTTCTAGAAACTTTTGTCGGAAGGGGGTCCTTACGCCTAAAAAGGTATTACAAGGGGGTCTCGGCATCAAAAAGTTTGAAGACCTCTGTTCTAGAGGGAGGTGGTAGCTGATTGGCTACCTTCTGGAGTTTGGTCCTTTTTACAAAAGGACATAGATAGGCTACTATGGCAAGGCCCTTAGGCCTACTTTTCTCTATGTATGTCTATAGGACATTACTTTTCTATGTACCGGAGACTCCCGTCTCGACGACGGGGAATGATTCAGGCATGTGAATCTATGAAAGACACCAATACTGGATAACTGCAGTTACAGGTAAGTAATGCATTTCTTACTCCTCACCGGCCTGCCTGCGGTTTTGCATTCATCTGAAGGGCTTCGGACTCCACCACCTGTCGCTTGACCGGAGGACCTTCCTGCCTGCAGCCTGGACACTTCTGCAGCCAGAGGAGAGAACAGACTGAACATCGAAGAACGGGGCACCAAAAAGTAGATCAGGTAGGTTATACTGGCATGCTGCAGCAGTGTGCATCTGTCTCCTCCACTCCTACAGCTTGCCCGTTCTTCCTTATCCTCGTCCAGGTCTGTGGGTGCCCTAGGCAAGGAAATGGAAGGGGGCATGGGCAACACAGTGTGGTGGCCCCCGAGACGGGGCAGTATATTACTGCAGGGTTCCTCCTCCGAAAGGGGATGTAGTGGGACCTGGGACAAGCCAAGATTTAAATGTAGTGGAACACCGGGCCCAGTGGGCCAATATTGTTCTAAAGAGGCCCACCAAACGCGCCACTGCCCCGTTCACTGCTTTAAAAAACCAACTGGTTGAGCCCTCTGCCCTTTCGTTGGTGGCTCCCACTCACCCCTTCTCATCCAGCTTTCCCTCAGTAGTGTTTTGGTGCTGGGGGTCCAGTGTTTTCAGGATACAATGGTGAGTGTAGAGGGTAGTGTTTGGCAATAGGGACAATGGTTGGGTAGGGGTCAGTTTGGGTGGGGGTGGCAGGATAGAAGGCAGTGTCATGGCAGAAGCAGACAGTGTAGCCATGTAGTTTTTTGAGGGTAGGTTGCAGTGTTGGGGGAGTAGCTTTAGGGCCAGTAGAAAGGGCCAGTGTTTTGTGGGAATGGATGATGGCAGTGTTTTGGGGAAAGGAGCTATGGTTTTCAAGGCTATTGTGGTGGGGTTGGTGGCAGTGCTGTGGGGTAGGGTGACATGGAAAAGGGCTAGGCTATTCTAACTCCTTTTTGTGTAGAGTTTTGGAGAGTAGATTCTGCTGGTTCTAGAGCTCTTGGGCTGTCTGGTAACTACAATATACTCTTGCTGCTTCAAGGCTCCGGTCGGTCTGGGGCTCAGTACCCTTCTGGGTAACTCAGAACCTTGTGGGCTGGATCCATATTTTTGAACTCCCACTTGAAAAGGGTGGAGGCAACATGTGTGCCCATCTTTCTTTCACAATTTGCATCATGCCTGTCCTATCTATCCTGGACAATTATTGCAAGTGTAAAAACAAGCCTCCTTTCACAGTCCTAGCCCAACGGAAACTCTTTGTTTTGTAGCACATTTCTATTTTTTTTGCATTTTTTAAATTATTTGATTTTGGGAATATTTAGTGTTTACAACAGGGGTCGTCAACCTTTTCTGAAGTGAGAGCCACTTCTGATTAGTGAAAATCCTGAGCCACTTCAGGCTAATCATCTTGCACATTGTTACCAGACAGTTTGTCAAGTAGGGCCTTTTAGATTGAAGACTAACCATCTGTCTGCGCCTTCCACGCCATTGTACTCCTATGATCTCAAGAAATGTAAAAGAAAATGTAGGCACCAATAGCAATGTTGGAGGAAGAGTTTCAGCCTGTTGTTCAACACAGTTAAATCACTTTCATCCTTTGGTTATAGAAGTGTAACATCTCCCAGCCAAAAAACTGTGATGAACTAACCATATTCTTTTTTCCAAAGTAAATAAAATATTCCTGAATTTTGAGATAACACCAGATAATCTTTAGGGACAGATACAGTGGAGTAACGTACAGTGAATAAAGTAACTTACCATTTCCTGGTAATGAGTACATTCACCCCACTTTCTGAAGAGAAAGTCTCTAATCTTATCAACACTATGAAATTTGGACCCTGCAGATTTTTGCCCTCCAGTCAGTTTCAGCTACCATTTCTGCTCATCTCAGTTTGCTATAACAATGATGCTCAAGTCAGTCTTTTTTCCAGATGCAAAAAGGCATTGATTTTGCCACTTCTAAAGGCTCTTTCCCTCGATCCCTCAGATGTAAAGAACTACAGACCCAAATTAGTTCTTCCTCTTCCTGCTAAATTTTTTGAAAAGGACATGAATCAGGAGATCACCACCAACTGTCTGGATCCTGCTCAACATGGGTTTAGACCCTACTACTGTACAGAGTCGACCTTATCGGCAGTAACTGAAGAGATCAGATACATTGTGGAGATTAATGCGGCCTTTATCTTATTGGTTCTAACAGAACTCCACCAAGCATTCCAAGTAGGAGATGTTGTCTGGCGCCATGCTTTACAAATCTCCCTCCTAGCCAGGAAAATTAAGTAAAACACCTTGTTGGGGCCCTATCGGGTCTGAAGCTCCCCCCAGTGCAGGAGTAAAACCAATTAGTATAAGAGTTGGGCTTACCTCCGCCATGCGACCCAGGGCTCTAGAGATAATCTTACCCACATTTGTCCAACATTCTTGTATCTTGAAACAGGATGTGGAAACATGGAGATCATCTGCATTCTGAAGGCCGCATCTCATACAGCTGGCTTCTCCACCTCCCTTTATCTTGGGTAACTTAAGGGGAGACAAATAGATTCTATGGAGTGTAAAAAAAGTGTTTTTTTTCTCAGTGCAGCAGATTTAATTAGGGGGTAAAGAGTATCTGGAGATACTTGCCATAAAGTTTCCAACTTCTCGCTCGGCAATTCTCCCAGATTCTAAATGGTTGATCCATCTTTCTGTCTGTAGCGGCCAAAAGATGGTTATACCATTGCGCCACTTCTGTTTTCCTAGGAGCTAGATCCTGTAGTTCGCTTTCCATACTGCTATCCTCTATAAGTGGCCAGCTTTGCTTCTTACAGCAGGAAGGAAGAGAGCTGATAAAGCTTGAACCTGGACAAAGTACAGTTAGTAATATGGTTCCAGTATACCCAGGAATGGCATTTCTCACCCAGTACAATGTCTCTCCAATATACAACTCCTGCCTCTTTTAGTGGGTAAGCAAGAGAGTCCAAAAGACACTGCGGTGTACCAGGAGAATCCCAAAGTGGCACCCAATCACTATAATAGGATAGTCCCAAACAATTTCGGCAGTCTGATCACAACCTAGCCGCCGAACGCAGAGTCTTTAAACAAATTTTAAAAGAATTTAGGAGAGTCAACTACAAGCAATTGCAGGCCGCCTAGCAGACATAAGCTCCAAGGTGGAGGCCCTTGACGATAGGATCTCCAAACTTGCTTCCTTCCAACTTGCTCCTGTCGCTGCTCTACGCTCATCGAGAAATGGGCCTGCCTTCCCGAGGTCCTAGCAGATATAGTGGAACTAGCGAAAGGGAGCATGGCGGTTCCGACTCCCAACAACCAAGAAGAAGGGGAGAAGCACAATAGTTCCATCTCCAGGGAAACACAGAACCCTGCGGTCCCACTTGGACAGCAGAACACCGCCGACAACGGCAAAAGCGAAGAGCCTACGCATAACACACTAGAAAGTAGCCTAAAAGCATCTAAAAACTTACAAAGCCCAAATCTCGGGGACGGTGATGTTACCGGAACAGTCCAGCAGGAGCATAGCTCACGTGCAACAGATATGCAAGAACTATCATTATCAAGGAGAGCAAAAAAGAAGCTAAAGAAACAACAGAAAAAAACAAAGCTAAAAGTGAGACAAACCCAGCTATTGAAAATTAATCAACCGCCCCCAAAACCGGGCACAAAAGCAACCCAGCTGCATACAATATTTACAGAAAAAAACTGGGGTAACAAGGCCTACCCGGTCTTCTCGATAACGGAAGCCCAACTCAAACTAATAACCCCATCAAGGAGCTCCAACGCGAATGGTCAAAAGTCACCAGAGAGGCAAAACCACCTCACTGATATCCACTCAACGGTCGGAAAACACCTACTTACTATAGAACCGCCATCTCAGATAACTCCGACAACAAAGAAGCAGCAAGGGATCATCTTAACCCAATTAATCCCAAATACGCAGATCCAGCCTGCTACCTGGATGAACAGCGGCCAAAACGTAAGGCCTCAAGGAAGCTCCCCTTCAAGCCATCAAGGAAGTTCAAACAAAGAGCCAACTTCAGCAGCGCTTGCTATAAAAAAGGAAGAAAGAGCACAAATGCCGGGTCCATTAGAAGTTGTCTACGAGGTGGTTTTCACACCAAGATTCTCGAGCACGGGAAACCACGACATCCTGAACCGGAGTAACATCCTACGCCTGTTTAAACACCTGGACACCCTAGACAAGACAGGCACTGGCGAGATAGAATGGGTGAAATTCGAGAGCATGAAGGGGGACACTCATGGTGACTCCTCAGTAGTGGGACTGAAGAACAAAGCAATACAACAAGCTGTAGTGAACAACACCACCCAATTTGTGGAATGGGGCATTGTAGTTCGGATCTTGCCGAATCCAAAATATCCACACGTACTGGCCCCCGAAAGAGGGAGAAAGGCCACTTGGTCGTTACTGCATGGGATAAACAGTCTGGGCCCCAAAGACCGAAACCAGACGGGTAAAAGGGATCAATTGGGCATTAGAATTTCCTGCCAAAATAACCAACGGGTCATCTGCACCACATCCCCCCCTTGACCAAAAGGGACACGCAAGAAGGAGTATACAGCATTCCTAACCAGGACAAAATCCAGCCTGCCAGAGGAGACGCAGAGCCCGGATCAACGTCAAAGCCGCAATTAACCATAATATCCTGGAACATAGCAGGGATCAGCAAAATCTGTAAAAACAAAAACCTGAAGCAGGTTCTGGAAAGCGGAGACATAATCTGTTTCCAAGAAACGTGGGCCTTGTCCACCACTCCTCTAGCAGGGTACTACGAACACCAAATACCAGCCGTAAAAAGGAATATCTTCGGTCTTCCAGCCGGCGCTCTATCCGTCTTTACAAAGCATGAGTGCGCACTCACAGTCACCTCTATCAACTTGAACTTCCCTGGTTTGCAAGCTGTGCAGATAAGAGGCTTGAGTCTCAATAAACAGCCACGAGCCTACTGGTAATAAACTGTTACATCAACCCTGCACAGACCTTAATGAAAGTCCAACTGGAGGCTCTGGCACAGAAACTAGAAGATCTGGTAAACAAGCACAAAACATTCCAGGTCATCCTTGCTGGGGACTTCAACCTGAAAAATATGGACAAAACCGAAACATCTTCCGGGGGCTTGGGCAGGGCAGCCTCCTTGCACGAATTTCTCAACAATCACAACCTGATATCCACCAACGAACTGAAGAGATCCCGCTCGACCGGCTGGCAGCCCAAGCCCACATTCTGGGATGTCTCAAGAATAGACTACATCATGATCAGCGAAGAGCTGGCGGCCAGAATGGATGAATTCGAAGTGGAAGACAGGAAGGAAAGCGACCTTAGGCCACAATCCATCGGGAAGTCAAGTGGGGAGGAGAAACATAGCGCCCTGCGGAGGATTAAGTGGTCAGAAAAGATCAACAGCACACTTCAAATATGGCTGGACCAGGCACAGGAAGGCAGCTTATTGAGAGAGCCCTCACTCATAAAAGGATGGGATAATATAATAGAGGATCTACAATCCAAGCTTGGGAACCCCAAACCCCAAAACCCTAGAATAGACCGGCCACATAGACCAGGAAGTACCCTCCCACAGGATATACGTGACCACAAAAGACAGTTGCGCAAAGCACTTACAGACAAGAAAAGAGGACGCCCCCAAACCGAGGGAGCATCGATTGCCTCACTGAGGGCCTCACTCAGTAAGAAGGTCTGGGAACACAAAAAAGCTGACACGGAAAGCAAGTGGCTCAAGGTCTTCTCCCTGCTTAAACAAAAGAACTCAGCACGACTCTGGAGATATATAAATCAGCTGAGCAACCGAGCCCCTTCACGAGAAAATGGGGTTGCAGAAAAGGTCTGGATACAACACGTGAAGCACCTACATGTAACGGCTTCCAACGAGGAAGCCCCACCAAGTAATAAAGTGGAGTTTGCAGAGCCAGGACATCTGAGCGGCACAAAACCAGGAGCTCCAATTCCGTGCCCAGACATGGCCCGATGGGAAGTAGATCCCCGGCCGTCGTAGATGATACCCTAACAACTTGGGTAAATACCCAACAGGTCATCAAAACCATCAAGAGCATGAGGAACAACAGGGCCCGGGGCCTAACGGGATTCCAGCTCCGGTCTTCAAACAGGCACCGGAGTTCTGGGCCAAACTCCTGACTCCACTCTTCAACTACACCTTTTCGACAGCAATAACCCCTGAGTCCTGGAGGGGCTCCATATTTGTCCCAATCTTCAAAAAAGGAGATCGCCTAAAGCCGTCAAACTACAGGCTCATCGTCCTGTTAGATCTGGAAGCCAAGGCTTACACTCGCCTGCTATTGAACGATGTAGAAAAATGGGTAGAAGAGAGAAACATAATACCCATCCACCAGACAGGCTTTAGGCCCCAGGCATCAACAATGGACAATGTCATGGCGCTCGCACACATTTCAGCCCAGGCAACATTGAAGAACCACCTCCCACTCTTTTGCTGCTTCGTGGATTACAGCACCGCCTTCGACAAAGTAGTCAGAAAACGATTATGTTGGAAATTAGAAAAGTGGGGCATCCCTCCAAATCTTTTGAAGGCAATAAGGTCATTACACGAGGACACCTGGGTGAGGGTCAAAACAAGTGCCCGTACAGTCTCCCCCCAAAATAAACATAGAGAACGGGCTGAAGGAAGTGTGCGTGTTGGCCCCCACCCTCTTCAATTTATATACGGCGGACCTGGGAGAGGCACTAAAAGGTGCCAGCCTAATGGCCCCAAGATTAGGAACCGTGAGGCTTCCTGTTCTTCAGTACGCCGATGATATAGTCATACTGGACCATACGAAGGTGGGACTACAAAGAGCATTAAATGCTCTAAACAGCTTTAACATCGCAAACAACTTGACAGTAAACCAAGGGAAAACCAAGGTCATCATCTTTGGGCCCTGCCAACGGAAAAAGAAAGCACAGTGGCAATTGGGAAATGATCTAATTAGCTTGGTGGCCTTATACAACTACTTAGGGGTCTGGTTCACGGAACGGGCCAAGGCAAATATTCATATAAACCAGCAGAGCTCTAAAGCCAATAAGGTCATCCACGTATTAAGACAACTCAGCCAGAACCTGATTAGCCCTTCCGCCAGCCCTATTCTGATAGCCCTTAGAGCAAAACTCCTTCCAGCAATCAGCTACGGCCACTTCTTCTTCCCTGGGAAACTGGATACTCTTCTCAATCTTGCCCAGGCTAAGGTATATAAATTGGTGCTACAAATACCAAAGCCGACAAGAAAAATTAGGCTAAGACTGGAGCTCGGCCTTGCAAGACCAGACCTGATATGTCAGGGGGAGACCATAAAGCAATATTTAAGAATATTAAGGGCTCCGGCCAACTCTTTAAAATATCATCTGTGATCTATCTTCGAATGGCCAGGCTCGGAATGGCACACAAGGCTGGGAAAGGCAATATGAGTCTTGAAGATCGAAGAAGAATGCATGCCGAGGCAAGACATCCCCCTGAGCGCATGGAAGAAAGCCATTAATAGACAAGTGCGCGAAACTTCCTTCGACCTTGACTACAAATCTCTTCGCCGAAGCTCGCACTTGGTCCCACTAAATGACTCATACAGGGCAGGAACAGCACAACCCTACTTAAGTGAGTCCCTCACATTTCAGACCCGAAGCAAAATTTTATACATGAGGCTGACCATGCTGGGATAGCTGATTTCAATCCCGTGTTGGCTCGAAATGGGGAATCCATAACTTGCAGATTGTGTTCCTACAAGAAGGAATCCTGGCTGCACCTTCTCTGTTGCTGCCCAAACCTCAACAACGACCGCCGGCGACTGCTGCGCCCAATTTGCCTCAGCACGAATATAAAGTCTTGTAGCGAAGCATCAGCATTATGTCTGTCTAATACCAGCACAATGATCCTGGCAAGACTGGCGACATTCATCCACCAAATCAGGCTGGCCTTAAAAGCTGTGGGCCACTGTGGACGGGATCCATCTACGCAGCTCCATTGACTGTGTCCCATTTGCACGTCCCCTTCCAAGAAAACAATGCACCTAGTAAGAAACTTAATGCACTATTGAGAGTAGCTTATGCACTCACCAGCAACAGATTAACTCCAAGGCACATAAGTTGGGGAATGGACAATCATTCGGGTCTCAGTCATTTGAACAAAATACTTAATGCTAGTAAATGATGTAACCAATCACAGTCCCGATTTTAGCACTAGCTTTTAAATTTAGCTTTTTAAGTATCTATTTTTTTATATTCAAGAAATTTTTTCATTGGTGATTTTACTGTAACGATTTTAATTATTTATACAGTCAATAAATATTGTGTCAAAATTGTGAGTCAAACTTGTACATGAAACCTAGCTCCTCTTCCCCTACTAACATGGCTTTAAACATGCAGCATATCGGCGAACTGTCCGGACAGAGCAATAGAATTCTACAGATCATTAGTTGATAAGCCCAACAGTACAGCTGGAAGTCTGGAAGGGCCACCCCCCTCGCTGGAGTTTGCGCCTTAATTTCTTCCAGGATAACCAGATCGTTTTACTTGCCCAGACAAAGGAAGATATCTTGCACTGGATTTTAAGAATATCAGATTTTCCAAATTCTAAAGGAATGTTGTTAAAAAGGTTTGTATTTTGGGAGGACACACATCTTGATGAGATTAACTCACCCATACAATGATAGTGGGATGCTCTGCCATCGTTTTAGTAGGACATTGACCTCTTTTGAAACTTTATCTAGATTAATCTTGGGGATTAGGGTGGGGGCCTAAGATATTATAACTCCTAAGTATCTAAGTTCTTTAGCTAAATTCCCCTCCTGATCGGTTATGTTCCAGGCCATAACCTTGGGTTTCTCATTGTTTATCTCATAACCTGTTAGGCTTCCAAAAGTTTGGGTTTCAGCTTCAACGTCTGAAAGTGTAGTGCTGACATTGGATGATAGAAGAATCAGGTTGTCCGCATACAGTGCTAACTTTTGTACAAACCCATTTATTTAAAAAGGGACAATCTTCTGATTAAGCCTTATGCTCTGAGCTAGCGGCTCTGTATATAAATCAAATAAGATGGGGGAAAGCGGGCAGCCCTGCCTAGTTCCACACCCTATCTTAACTACCGGGGAGAGATTGCCATTAACCAGAATCTGGGCCCGAGGGGATTTATATATTTATTTCAACACTTCCCTAAAACTATAGGCAAAACCAAAGACCTTAAGAACCCTATCCAGAAGGTGCCAGTTCACCCGGTCAAAGGGCTTGGCTGCATCAACAGTAATGATTGATAGAGGGAGACCATGCGACGAAGCCAAGTCAATCGACCCAATTAAGGTATGTATTAAATCCGACATCTGCCGGCCTTGCAAGAAACCCTTTTGATCCATGTGACTTATTGGCCCAACAACTTTGCTAAGCCGGGCATTCAGAATTCCAGCAAATTCTTTATAGTCAACATTTAGCAAAGAAATTTGGCGGTATGACTGACATTGTGTTGGGTTCCTCTCCGGCTTCAAAATCAGTGCAATAACTGCATCACTCAAAGAGTCAGGCAGGGAAGATGTACCTTCTAAGATCCCTTTAACCAGTTTTAGCCAGACCGGGATAATCTCCTCCCTCAAAATCATCCGAAACATTATCACTAATTAGGAAGATAACAACAAGTGGTCAGTGTTTAATCAGAAAGTGGATTGAATTAAAGTTTAGGTGACAAATTTGGATTTTGTATATATTTAAAATTGTTGATCTCCAAAAAGGCCTAAATCAATAAATCGAATTGAAATTCATGTTTATCATTTGAATCCTATTGTTGGAAAATATGTGATTTTGAACCCCATGAGGCGGTTCCTTTCCAGAAAGCATTCAGGTTGTAATCATGAGTCAAATAATGCTGAGGAGGTTAAAATATTCAAATTGAATTCTAATTGCACATGAAATGTTCATTGTTCAATATTTTTCTCTAAGAATTTTAATGTACAGACTTTATTGCTTAAGGAAAATAATTGTATTTGTTTTTCTATATGTAGGAAGCATTACATTAATGAAACCACTGTATCCCACCTTCTTTCTTTCCTTTCCTGTTCTTTATTAACGTTTTTATTGTAGAACTTTAAATATTGCCCGAAATTAGGAATTGTGCTCTACATAACTTTGCTGTGTTACAGTATGTTGATTTTTATGTACAACTTTTGTCTCTTAGATGTATAGCAACTGATGTTTTGTTTTGCTGTAATAATCAGCTTATGTTTATTAGGTTTTAGTATTCAATAAAATGTTTCAAACACAACAAATGGTAGTTGATATGTATTTACAACTGCAGCATTTTTATTGTATGGGCACTTTCAAAGGGGCCAAAAATCTGGTCTGTGGGATGACGGAGGACCACATTGGCATCAGGAGGGAGAGGTTTGGTTAGGTGATTGGGGGTATATGTAAGGTTGGAGTAGGGGGAACAACGCATGTACATTGTGTCGACTGTGACTCCTGAAGTTATTGTGAGGGATACTATGCTACCCTGTAAATGAATCCCCTAGTGATTATTATCGATATACTTTATTCGGTTTTATAAAAGAAAACCATAAAAGTCATACATAAAAGGATAAAACATCTTTCAAGTTACAGATTGACAAATATAATATGTCCAAGTTAATCAGAACACAAGATAAAAATTCATGAATTACATAACAGAAGTTAATCGCAGCTTGACCTGAGTCTAACAGGGACCCATAAAAAGTTAAGTGTATGCAAAACAGTGTCATTAGAGAGCAGTTGTAAAAAGATAGGAACTGGTCTCACCCGCCTAAAACCCACTTTTTTGAGAATGGGAATTATAAATAACTTTCTAAGGACAGCATAAAAACTACAAAACATTAAAAAAGTGCATCATGTCCTGAGGAGACTCACCGTTGCAGCCACAGGGCATGAGGCCCTGGCCTCTGTGGAAGCTACAAAGGTGTGCCATGAAGTAAAGGAAGAGGTTGAGCCGAAACCGGGTCAATAGAAAACTATCATGGATGCTTTTAAGCCCTAGAAGACAAGGTTCTGTGGTTGGTACAGTTTTTAACACAATGTACTTACGCACACTAGGCTTACACAGCTCATTTCCCTCTCTATCACAGCAGCTCATTCTTTAAAAAACAGAAAGGGCCCATCACAGGAAAGAGTTTGCAGCACTTTGCACTGCCCCTACCCCATGTGGCCCCATATCTCACTCCCATAACTAACCTTTGAGATATATATATATATATATATATTGTTTATTGCAGAGTTTTATATAGCGCGAACTTGAACCGAACCGGGTACCATAGCGCTTTACATAGCACCAGTAACATTACATGTGGACACTCATTCATTTTGTTAGGCACGGGGAGATTAAGTGATTTGCCCAGAATCACAGGAGGTTTAGCGACATTTCCTAGACTCGAACCTGGTTCCCCAGGTCCGGGGTCGAGCGCCCTAGCCATTAGGCCAACTCCTCTCCCCTAAATTGTCTTCAAAAGAGCCCCTATTGGCTTCCCTCCCACTCTGCTGGCAAAGTTAAAAACAGCTGCAAAAGCTTTCACTAGATCCCCTTTCTTCCAAGTAAGCAAATGGCACCAACTCAAGGAATCGTCAAACACAACTCCCAAATAGGAGAAAACATTGGTCTTCAGAATTGACGAAAGCCCGAATTTAAAAGTGAACTGCTTAGCTTTACGAGGTCCCACCTGCATAATAAACGACTTGGAATGATTAAACGAATGTTCCAAGTCCTTCATAAAAAGGACAAAAGAATTCAGAAGAATTTGTTGGCACCTAGCTGTCCTCGCCCAAGGACTGCGTCGTCTGCGTATAGGAGGACTGGCAGGCTACGCTTGCCTACCTGGGGACAATCAGCATTTGTTGGCCAAAAGGGTCTTCTCTAAGGAATTAATATATAGGTTAAAATGAAAGGGTGCTAAAATGCACCCTTGACCCACCCCTCTCTTGATGTCAAGCTGACTGGACCCTTTCAGATCCTTTGAATAGCGGACAACCACAGTTGAATCACGGTGAAGATCCCTCAGAAATAAAATGATGTTACTGTCAATGCCAACGGAGGACATAAACTGCCACAGCTTGGACCTATTGACACAGTCGAATGCTGAGGACAGGTCCATGAAGGCTAGGTATATGGGGCTGGAATGAGCCACAGTGTATTTGTTCAGAACCATGTACAGGTTTAAACACTGTTCCACAGTGGAACGACCTGGTTGAAAGCCGTTTTGGATATCGGATAAAAAGTTGTTTTCTCAACCCAGGATACAAGTGTGTCAAGCACCATGCGACCCGCCACCTTCACCACGGAGTCCAGAAGAGAAATGAGCCTATGACAATAGGTACTGTACCGATCTCCCTTTTTAAATAACAGGACTATAATCGATAAAGGCTTTCATCAAAAGGGAGGGAAGAGGAATTGTAGTCCATTCAGTTCCCCTTAGGAAGTCATTAATTAATCAACAGTGGGAATGGACACTAGTCTCTACAATAACCATTGGTTATTCTTTGACAACCCTCATAGACGCTGACACAATCGGTTGTTGAAAACGTGCGGTATATCTTTTCGTCCGCCCCTTAGTCAAGCGTCAGGGCATAGTCATTGGGTTTTCAAAATAACGTGCTGTATGCCTGCCTCACCCGAGGCAACCTCCAGTTAGTGTAGAAGTGTCCAGAGATAGGGGGACAGATCTCAGGAGGTGATGAATAAAACAGGGGGGGGGGGGGGGGTTTCAGGAATTGTAAAAAACGGTAGTTCCCCGTAACAATAATATTTATTCAAAGAAGGTGAGTACCGTTAGATAAAAAAGTAATGGTTATATTAAGTAATTGAGTTACCGGATTACCATATAACTCTTAAAGACAGGTCGACATGTTTCAGCTCGCCTAGGGCCAGAAGGTCTATGGAGCTTTCGTCAGGACGAAACACAAAAAGGACATAGAAAGTACTCACACTATTAGTGTAGTTTTCAAAGGTTTGTACGAAGTTCTCAATTTGAGATTCCTTCGTAAGTGGTTCAAAGTTCCACATCAGGTTGCAAAAGAGTCGCTAGTAACGCGGTCGTTGCCGCGTGCTCAGAAGCTTGTGCTGCTTGTGCTGACTCTGCCCCTGGGCACGCGGCGAAGACCGCGTTACTAGCGACTCTTTTGCAACCTGATGTGGAACTTTGAACCACTTACGAAGGAATCTCAAATTGAGAACTTCGTACAAACCTTTGAAAACTACACTAATAGTGTGAGTACTTTCTATGTCCTTTTTTGTGTTTTGTCCTGACGAAAGCTCCATAGACCTTCTGGCCCTAGGCGAGCTGAAACATGTCGACCTGTCTTTAAGAGTTATATGGTAATCCGGTAACTCAATTACTTAATATAACCATTACTTTTTTATCTAACGGTACTCACCTTCTTTGAATAAATATTATTGTTACGGGGAACTACCGTTTTATACAATTCCTCAACCCCCCCCCCCTTGTTTTATTCATCGATCTGTCCCCCTATCTTTGGACACTTCTACACTAACTGGAGGTTGCCTCGGGTGAGGCAGGCATACAGCACGTTATTTTGACAACCCAATGACTATGCCCTGACGCTTGACTAAGCGGCGGACGAAAAGATAGACCGCACGTTTTCAACAACCGATTGTGTCGGCGTCTATGAGGGTTGTCAAAGAATAACCAATGGTTATTGTAGAGACTAGTGTCCATTCCCACTGTTGATTAATTAATATAATCGATAAAGCCCAGAATCTGGATGGCTAACCTGGACTGCAGCATTGATGACATCTGTGAGGACAGGCACCCAGGTTTATACGTGAGCGATGTAGAGATATGGCGGGATCCCATCTGGCGCGGGTGCCTTGTTTTTAGACAGACCCAGAATACCGTCTCTCACCTCTTGCCTGATGAAAATAAGTTTCGACTAGCCTTCCACCCTTTCCTGCCCCTCAGTTGTCGGGGTATCCGACTGGAAGATACCCTCAAAATGATGTACTCAATTATCCTCAGTGATATGGGCTTCCAGTAAATTAGCATTATTTCCAGATAGAAATGGGCTGTTAATAATGCCCCAGAACTTTGAGCTATTAGGCAGTGTACTAGCCTCCACTAAATCGATCCAGGCCTCCACCTTCAGGGCCGACTCACGAGTTGCTAGAGCAGCCTTATATGCTCTTCGTGAGCTTTGAGAGCCATCCGGTCTTGGGGCCTAACACCGAAGGCCTGTCTCAAGTTCCTGGAAGCCTGGGAGCACGCCGAACCCTCATGGACCTGTTGCATATAGCCCCCACCCGAGGCCCGTAGTAACTTCCTTATGACAGTAGACATGGATCCAAATGCACCCATGATGTCCCGAACACTTGCCTCCTCATCGAGACAGGTTGCAAACTTGCTGCGACACTGAGTTAAAAGGGACTCGTGGAGTAGCTCTGGGACAATACACACCACTTTAAGGGGGCCATCAGCCCCCCCCCCCACCCACCTCGGTATGTCTGAGTGTCCGAGTGACCACACAAATGGGGTTGTGGTCACTACATTCACTCACCTGCACAGAAAAATCAGTAACCAGAGAATAAGGGGGGTAGACACAAAGGTGAATTCAATAAAGGTCTCTAAACCCTCTTCCAAAAAAGGTGGGCGTAATGTATGTTTTCCCCAGAGGCAGCTTAAGCTCAATACCCTGGGGAGTATGTTCCATGTGTTAGCCTGCTTGTCGTGCACAACCCATAACTTCCACTTCTCTTTGCCTGATGTCCCAACACATGAGTGTTAAAATCCCCTGTTAGAAAAGTATAGTGATAACTCTGACCTTTCAAGATGCTATCCTGAAACCCAGCAGAGTTATATAGCCCTCATCCAGATGTGTAACTCCAGCATTGTAAAAGTTTAACAGAAGTAGCTTGCTCTTTCCATTGGACAACAACATCACATGTAAGTTGGGAGAGATGTTTAGTGAGGTAGCGGAGATGACAAGGGCAGCTAGAGAAACAAAGGTGATAAGCCCCCCCTTGGCTCTCCCTGACCTGGATGGGGTACCAGTATGCATCTGTTCTTGGTATGTATAGCTGCAGAGATTCACACGCCCCCTCCACCTCCCCCGGAACCTGTATCTGTTCCAGTGTTATCTTAGATACATTCTCATGGACATCTCTGTTTCTTACAAACTCCATGTAAGAAGTTGGCCTGATATGTAGTGTTTCCAATTCTGGAACTACTTGGTATCAGTCCAAACAAACCCCAAAGATGTCTGGTTGTAAGTCAACCTTGTTAGACAAGCTATCCTAGTGGTAGCGTGGACTAAGCAGCCTTAAAGGCTTAACTTAAGAGGTCTTGTTAAGCGAGCTGTTTTACCACATACAATCCTGCAATCAAATGAAAGGACACCACACAAGTATATATTATAAAAATATATGTGTTTATTTCGAAATTACTCCCCAGTACTCTTTATGAGGAAAGGGGCACAAGCGTTAAATCAAAAGCACAGTATAACATACAAAGTTGCACAATTTTGGATGAGGACCGGTGGCCACTCAAACCATATACTAAAAAAATGGTATAAGAGATACCAATCGAACAGTGGTTAGGCCTAGGGCCTAGTGAATCGCTGGGAGCAGTCAGGACTAGCAATGCTGAAGTCGGGAGTAGCCCACGGGACTCGGGTGTAGCACGGAAAGTGCGGCTTACACCAATGCAATGTCAATGGTGCGTAAAAGTTACACAAAGTTAGTTTAAGGACACTTCCGCTGAACCTAGAGGAACAAAGCTTAAGACACAGACCCTAGAGGTGTGGCCAGTGTAGGAACACAGGCGTTGCAATGTTACCTCACCCACAGGAAGTGGGTGCACAGGGTCGAAGTGGCGTCGGGTTTTGACACGCAGGTTCTTGGCGCTTGAAGCTGAAGATGCTGCAGGCGATGTGAAGGAGAAGTGTCCGGTGGATCCAAGGGTGGATCTGAAGTGGTGAAGACCTGAAAGCAGAGGGGACAATGTTCAAAGTCACTGACCAGTGACCACCGTGGAACCAGATTGGAACCAGGCAAAGTCGGGTGCAAACAGGTGATCAGGGGTTGCTTCTCTCTGCAGCCACGTGGACACGAAGAGGTCAAGGACGTTCAGGAGTCGATCACGAGCTGTCCCTTGAAGGTTCTAGCTGATGGCGGTGTCGGCAACTCGATTGAAGCAAACAAGCCTTGGCTAATGCAAGCCACGGGGAAAGTAAAAAAGGCTTATTACTCGGACCAGCAAGGTCAGAGCGGGTACTCCTTATTACAGGAGCGAGGGCAGGTCTGGATCAACCAGACCCACAGTGTAAATTGTAGGTTTCGTTGCCAAGATGGCCGCTGACCACGTGACAAGCGGCCGGGATGGCGAGTCGAGTGGCACAAAACAAAAGGGCCCCACGCAGATCGTGGAGATTCTGGGGGGCTGATCTTTGGTGCGAATGCTGCTCGGTTGTGAGGCTTCTCAAACCCCAAAGCACAGAGTCGAGGGTGCCTCGGGTGCTGCGCAGTCAGCGTCTCGGGGGTCTTTCAAGATGGCCGCTCCCACGTCTCTCGGTGCCTCCACGGGTCCCTTCTTTGCAGGGACTGTGGATCGGGCTGGGTGAAGTCTGGGAAGCTGGGTCTTGTCAGGCTCTGCACTCGGGTTCCGGCGGGAGGCGGCGACAAAGCAGACGTCGAGGTGCTGAGTGGTGCCTGTGTTCACAGGGTGGCCCCTCCTAGGCCACAAGGTAGATGCTCTTCAGTCTTCTATTCATCAGAAAGTCGAAGTCCAGTCGTCTTCTTAGTTTAAAGTTGATTTCAGGATGATCTGAGTTGCATTGGCACTGCTCCCACTCTTATTCCAATCTGAGGGGTGGATCTCCTGCTAGGTCCCTCCCCTATGGGTGGGACCAGGAAGGGGGGTGGTTACACCCCCTTTCCTTTGTCCAGGTCTCACTGGAGCTGGGGCTTGGCTGCCCCAGAACCGGTTTGACCGGATTATGCAAGGGGAAGCCTTGTGCTCCCCAGGCACTGTCTGGTTTCTTTCAAATCTCCCTGCTACAATCCACTATCTCCTGTCTGGGGTGGTGTGGCACCTCCCTGCAACAGGAAAGCCTTTGTCCAGGCCTCCTCTGCTGAGTTTCGGTCAGCAGCAGGAGGTCAGACATGTGTCCATTTTGTGGATCTAAGGCTCTTTTAACAAACAACCGCGTTTTAGCAAAAGTAACATGTCGTCCCCTCTAGAGGGGTGGAATGCTACCCCCGTCGCCAGGACTGGCAAGGGGGTAGTATTCCAAATCGTATGACACCTTACACGACATGTTTTGATAAAGCCAAACCAAAGTTGACATATAACCGCGAGGATTATAATGCACTTAATAGTATATGGTTTGGCATTATCCCGGAACAGCTAAGGGAATCGGTCCCGACAGCTGTAGACAGGCTCAGCTCATGCTAGAGCACCATCTCACATTAAACCACGCACTCTGCCTTCAGGATTGTTAAGGCCTGCCATAGGAGTGGCTCAAAGGTTTATATGTGTCCAGATAGGTTTAGATATAGGCATACTATATCTAAGCAAGGGGTGATTACACCACCTTGCCCCAGCTGAGTGATCAGCAAGTTGTGTCAATTTTAGATAGCCAGCCAGGGGTGGCAAAAGATATGCTGCAGCCCCTGGTAGGCCTTGGAGGCACCTATGCCCTGGGCACCTATAGTGCTCTGTACAGGGGCTGATAAGGTGACCCAAGCCAATCTAGTTATGCACCTAGGGTACATGGAATCCATTTTACAGAGAGAGCAGATAGCCTGGGGCCCTGATTAGCAGGGAACCAGGCCAACTAAGTCGAAAACCAGCTAAACACAAGGCAAAAAATCTGGGGTAACCATAGTCAGGTAGCCACCTTCCTACACTCCATCATTTCCCTTCATGGCGAAAAACAATCTGAGGATGGAGTCGATGCCCATGCGCACTATCGTCCAAGGGAGGAGTCACCTATCTTGTGACTACAAAATTCTTCTTCCAAGACAAAAACAAGGTGCAATCATCCGAGCCCCACACCAGATGGCGATCTATGCACAGAGTGTGAATCTCTGCAGCTCTACATGCCAAGAACAGATGCACACTGGTAAGTAGCATTTTCCTTCCTACAGGTAGCGGAGATGCCTAGGAAAACTAGAGAAACAACGGTGATAAGCCCCCTCTTGGCTCTCACTGACCTGGATAGGGTAGCTGGAACAAAGAGGGTTTTATAGCCATCCAGGTGATAATTATTGTCTACAGCCCAAGTTTCTTGGAGGCATATCACATCACAACTCTTAACAAGGGCCAACCATTCAGTGTTCTCAATCTCGCTCTCCAGCCCACGATATTCCAAGAAACAAATTTACACCCTCCGTTCACACTTGATACCTTTTCCTGGGGTGATACATTTCCCAGGGATGCGGGGCCACAGGGTCCGAGATACCCACACATCGTCAATCACAATCTTTCCAATGAGCTCAGAGGAGTAAACCTATTTTGCTGTGCTTACCCCTGTAATCCCCTCTACACGACCCCTATGACACACCTCTTGAAGTTCCTCGCTCTGGGACCGCAGTTGGTAATAGTTGAGTCTGTAGAAATATCTCAGAAGGAGTGTCAAGATTGCTGATTTCCAAAACCTGTAGTTAGACTGGGCAACCATGCTTAAGATTCGGTTTACCATGTCTGGATTGTTAAAATTGATGATAAATAATTCAGTCCCCGAGCCAGAATTTCTTGGCGCTACCAACCCACCGTGTCCGGTGCACCATGAGAATTTGGTTTTCCACCCTAAGCCCAGGGGCAATGTTCGAATGGAGCCAGTGCACCACCTTATTGTTCAGCTGGTGAAAGTCTTCCTTGGTCCCGGGGTTGAGGCATGATACTCTAGCTAAAACCCCAACAAGCGTTGTGGACTCTGGTAGGAGATGAACAGAGCCCAAACTAGGATAATAGTTATTCTAGTCCCCGGGGGGCATGGCTTCCAGCCCTTCCCACCTGTCATCCGAACTGTGCAATCTGCCCACTTTGAAACCCCGAGATTGCAGAGACTGACAAGATCTTTAGGGTCAGTCCTGGGCATAATAGGTGGCATTGTATCTCCTACCATGTGACTAGGCTGCTTTGTGATAGACACTGCTCTGTCTCCTGCCCCAGTGCTACTACCACTGGGACTGGAAATGGTGGTCGAGATCGTGGTCCTTGTAGGAGGGATACTTGTGGAGAGAAGGGCATGGTCCCCTTGCAAGGAGACGATCAGTGCAGACAGGTTGCTTTCCAGTGCAGAAAGTTGTAGTAGGACGGGGTCCAATTTAGTTCCAAGTGCTGGCAGCAAGGCTGCTTTGAGCATGTCTAACGAAATAGCATCCATGTTAGGCACTACTGGGTGGACTGCGGAAGATGACTATGATCCAATGTTCTTTCTGCGTTTACAAGGGCCCCCAACCAAAGGGCGCTTCCTCTTAACCCCTCCTGGGCTCAACCCATTGCCAGGGGTCATGTCAGAGGCTGACCTAAAAATTGGCGACTAAGGAGGACGATACCCCCAGCCTGGTCTTGAGGCATATTTTGAGGTATGTTCACCAAGCCTACTTGAGGGGACTGAGGCTGAGTATGGGAACCGGCATATGGTGCAACAGAAGAAACCACTAGGGAAGGGTGCGAAGGTGAGCAAGATAATCGTCTAATAGCCAATTCAATCTCCTTGTCCAGAACCCCAGCAGCCTGCTGCAAACAAGCATCCTATGTATGACTTTTATGGTTTTTTCTTTTCTAAAACCGGATAAATTTTGTTGAATCCCCTAATGTTTAGAAGAAACATAGATTAGACAGTACTGGATCTTAAAGTAAGCCTTTTCTGCCTGCTATTGCTGCATTTGGTGAGCCAAGTTTACACAGGCAGTGACTTGATTGGTATGAAATACAATCTTAGGCACCACTATCTCCTTATTCCTTTAGTCTTTTATCTGTAAACACTTTGAGTGCTTGGTAACAGGCTCTGTTAAAGTACAGAGTGCTTTAACAAATCCTTGTGAACGCCCTCACCAAGGTGTTCACGGAGTTGGGCAGCCACAAACCTCACCCATTTATTCCTGGCTTGACCTCTTTGCCAAAATATTGTGGTTGAGAATTCTCTATTAAAGGTCTCGGCTGCTCGCACTCAGTGGCATTTCCTTGATAAGAACAGTCCCGGTCTCACCATCACAGACAATGAAATCCAAGTTGTATAACAAACAAGATGGAATCTCAGTCAGTCAAAAAGCTTTATTATCGGCTAGAAGCCATAAAAGCGCATATAAACAATTTTTAGAATAAAACAAGCCAGTTAAAAAAAGTACAGTGTACTAATGATGCAAAACAGTCAGGTAAAAGATTTTAAGAAAGACATTAAAAATATCCTAGTAAAGTTTAACACATCCACTCCTTTTTTTATAAAATCCATTAAAGGTTAAAATAGTCACAGAAGTAAAGATCTCATGGTGTGGCATTTTTGATTTTTGCGCTTCTGGTGCACCACATAGACAAAAGATATCTGGAGGTCACAAATACAATCATAGGGAAAGTATCGTATTTTAATATTCTAAATACATCCCTGCAGTCCCCGAGACCCATATTCTTGCATAATTCAACAATCCATTTAGCTCTTGCCTTAGAGTACAAAGGGCAGATGAGCAGAATGTGCAGATCCGTCTCCTCACTACCTTTGCACCCTGGGCATGTGCTAGCTGCAAGGGGTGCGGAGAGCAGCGTCAGGATTGGCAACTGTACTGATGCAGCATGTAGTGCTGTCTAGACACTGTGTTTAATATGCGGTTGTCGTTGTTGCAGTCTAGTCTCGCACCGCGGGGTGGGAGCATCCAACGTGGGGCAATGGCAATGCCCAATCACTGTAATGGCTTAGTGTTAAGCCATTCAGTGATTGGACATTCTGCAGTTGCTGGGAAAATCGGGCCGGCCCACGGCCAGGTACCCTTTCTCCTCCTCTCTACAGCACAAGAGCACGTGCACTGCAGTCGACTCGTGGAGATCGTTCGAGAAGATCATCAGACATGTGAGTGACTGTGTGGCTGGCATGGGGTCACAGTACCTGACCGAGTACTCTTGACTTTGAGTGTCTTAATCCTGGGTGTCAGTGTGGGCAGTGTGAGCTGGGAGTCTCTGCACTTGACTTGGTTATAATCTTCTCCTGACCTGAGCTGAGCCCCCCACGAGAAAGCGATTCTGGCTGCATTACCATTACCAATACACCTCCTAGTACTCCAGTCCACCATCATGCCGTTTTCCGTTATTTTTCAGAGTAGGCATAACTCGATCAAGTGGTTGCATTATTTGAACGAGCCTTTTAGCTGCAGTCAGAAGGACAGACATCATGTGTTCTTAATGCCTGTGTGAGGAAACAATTAGGCCAAAGGCTTTGAATTTCGGTTGAATTGGTTGTGCGGTGGCGTGGCACTGCATTACACCACATGACTGGATCAATGACAGCACATCATGTTATATTTCCTCTGTTTAAATATGTTTGAGCATCACAGCTGTCTATAATCCTCATAATTATGCCCAGGACTTCTCTCTCAGTTAACATTTTCGCTCAGTCATGTTCCATTCGGCAGATGTCCAGACATCAAAAGGCTTGAGGTGAGACGCAGTCATACAACAGTCACATTGAAATGAATCACCCTTTATTTGCAAAATGCTGTGTGGAAAACTTTTGAATATGACAGCATGACTCTGGCTGGAGGTTGCTCTCTTACCCCACAATAATAATATAATAGAGATATTTTATAAAGCGCTCAGCTACCCCATTGGGGTTTCCCCACGCTAACATGTCCGGTCTATCCAAGCCCTGCCGCCACCTCAAAACAGCCAGGTCTTCAGACATCTTCGAAAAAACGTCAGTGAAGGACAGTTTCTAAGAGTTTCTGGCAGGTTGTGCTATAACTTGGAGCCCTGAAATGCAAAAGACCAACCTCCCATCCGTGTGTGTTTGACTATGGGAACACCGCACAGCGAAAGTTCACTGGAACAGAAGGAACGGGAAGGTTTGTAAGCAGTAATGAACGAATTCATGTAGCCATTGTTGACCAGCCTCTGATCTTGCTCTGTGTACATAGTACCAAGGCCTTAAAGTTAATTCTCTACTCCATTGTAAACTAGTGGAGTTCCTGTAAAAGACAAGTTTCCGAGGCCCTTTTTGGAATCTATAGAGCATCCTCGTCGCAGAGTTCTGGACCACTTGCAACCTTTTGATGGAGGCTTTATCCGCCCCCAGATAAAGTATGTGGCCATAGTCCAGTGTTGACATAATGATGGCCTTAACCACTGTCCTTTGAGCTGGGGAAAAAAAGCATTCAAACAAACTGTAACATATGGGCAGGCATGTACAGTGAGTGGCCTTTGCCCCCAAGTTTGCATTCCCACTCCGACCCTCGAACGCTTGACACAGCGCTATGTGCTTTCAGCTGTCTGCTTCCACCCATAGTAGTTGCACTCAGCAAGATCTGTTCAATCGAGCCGTCGATACAGCTCCTGTTGCAATCCATTTTGCTCAGTTGCATCCATATATTCTCATTGACAGGCGACTTTTTTCTTTTATTTTCGTAGGTTTATCTTCTGTTTTTTTAATGTCTCACCCCAGGATTTGGACTTGTACTGAGGGCCAGAGTGCTGTTGGTGCTATGTGGATGATTTTAAGGATTTTGTTTAAAATTAGTAGAACCGAGAGTGGTGTTTATAATGTTAATTTATTAACTTTATTAATGTAATAACTGTACTTTCACAATTGCTTTATTAACCTTCCTGCTTTCTCAAATTTGCTTGAAAATGCACCATTTGTCCACTCTTTTTTCAAAATTTTCTCGTGGGGAAATCCCCGACCCCTCCTTAGGTGGTTCGTGCTCGCTCGCTACGCTCCCTCCCTACGGTGCAGTATGATTATCATTTTACGGCTCACCACTTTCAAATGTCACCAGCCGCCACTGGTCTGGGGGTTGATTAAAGAGCCACGAGCTGGAATCAAGAGTTAGATAAAGGAGCAGAGAGTGTCTGGGGTGGATTAAAGAGTCATGAGGTGGAATCAAGAGTGAGCTAAAGAAGCCGGGAGTGGCTGGTGGTGGATTAAAGAGCCATGAGGTGGAATCAAGAGTGAGATAAAGAAGCCAAGAGTGGCTGGTGGTGGATTAAAGAGCCATGAATCAAGAGTGAGATAAAGGAGCGACCCCTGACCCTGATCCAAGCAGGTCGCTCCCCACGCCGCACAGCTCTACCTGTCTGTGCCCATGTCCCTGCTCCCTGTTCTCGCTGCTGCCACAAGTTCAAGGTCCTCCTCCACCCGCAGGCTCCCACCCGCGCCATATCCCTAGTGGCCCAGTGGGCCCACTATTATATTCCTTTTCTTTGTATTCTCTGCTTCCGCCTGTTTTTCGCTCTATAGCTCTCCAGCATTCCAGCCTTCCTTCCCCCTCCCGCTGCTGCGACCCCTGCTCCTCCCTCCCACCTCCCCTTCTAATGGCGTCCGTACCAAAAGCGCGCCAAATGCAAACCTGCCTGCGCTCGTCCGTGCCTTAACCGCGCAAAGCGCCAGAACCCCTGCCCCCCCGAATGCCACTGCGACGCCAGCACCCTCCACGCACTCAACGCCAGCCGATCATTCACCTGCTTCCTGGCCACCCCAAAGCGCACCCAAGGACGCTTCTCCTGCCAGATCTGCAGCTTCACCTGCCTCCAAACCGCCACCTCGCCCACCGGGGTAGGACGCCACCACCTCAGATGCATACTACTCAACACCCGCTCTGCCCGCAAGCACGCCATCGAACTCTGGGACCTACCCGACTCATCCTCCCTGGATGAAGCCCTCCTCTGCACCCGACATCGCCATAGCCATCCCGGACGGCTACAAGATCACCCACAGGGACCGTACCAACAGTGCAGGAGGAGGAATCACCATCAGCCACAGGAACACCCTCAGAATCTCGACCAGCAGTGACGACACTCTCAGCGCCGCCGAACACCAGCACTTCCAGATCCAGATCGACCCCAATACCACTCTCAGAGGAACCCTCATCTACAGACCCCCCCGGCCACAGTGCAGCGACTCCATCCCCAACTTCGTCAGCACACACGCCCTTGCATCCACGGACTACATCCGCCTCGGAGACCTGAACTTCCACCTCAACATTAACTCTACCACCCTGCTCGAAAACCTCGGACTCAAACAGCTAGGTACGACTCCCACCCACTCCGCCGGACACATGCTCAACAGCATCTTCTCTGCCAGCAACTATGTCACCTTCAACCACACCACCGAACTCCACTGGACCGACCACCACTTTACCTTCGAGAAACCCACCATGCACCACCACACACAACGGACCCCCGCTGAAGCTGGAGCAAAAGTCACCGAACACCAGCTAATTGCCACCCTTGCCCGAAACCCACCAACTGACACCACCGACACTGCCACACGCAACCTCAGGCAATGGATCGACGACTGTGCCAACTGTGGTAAATAAATATTTACCGCATGCTGAATTTCTATGCGGTAAAGTTCAATAAAATAGCTCAATCAAAATGAGAGGCAGAGTCCGTGGAATCTGAGTTTATAAGGGTTTTATTCCATAAAATGGAATGGTTCGAACCATGGTATCATGTTCCATCACCACGAAGGTTCAGGAAGGGATAGACAATGCTTTATTAACAGTGCACAATATATATAGTAAATGCATACAGTGGTGATGGATACAGAAGGCGTAACAGCTGAAAGAGACGAGATAAGAACACATGTGCGTAACAGAAGGCGTGCACGAGGGCGTACACGGAGGTGTGTGCTAGAAACGTCACATGAAAGTGTCACAGGTGGGTGGATCCCTAGAGGAATCCTGCAGTGTCAGCAGAAATATATGGCAGGGATGCGCGCGCAGGCAGCATGACGTGTGATTGACGTGGAACCAGAGGGTGCTGGGGAATTGACATTTAGCATTAGAAGGGCGACAGAAGTCTGGCGTGTCAGAACAACCTAAACCCAATCATATCTGCTATCTTGTGTTTGGAGAACTGTAGTATCTAGAAGGAAAGGTCTCTTGGGCAGAGGCTATTCTATACTGACTGCTAGTGCGTGCATATGTGTCTACGTGTAATGCGAGGGCCATGGGCCTACCATGGTAACGGGTGCAATGAATTACTTGTAAGGAGACAGAAAGGCCGGGCCCTTTGCTCTGCAGCTGGGGGGATGTTTACCTAAAACACTAGACAGGAATGTATTTTCGAGGAGCGGAGCAGATAACTTGAAGGCAAATTACTGTCTTGGCAGGCAAGCAGGCCGGGCCGGGTACCGCTCGCCGCGCAGGGAGTAAGGTAAAGGTCATGGATGCAGATCCAGGCTGCAGCTTTCAGGAGGCAGAGAGCAGAAAGGATTCGATGGCAGAAATCAGGGCCTAGCTCTGTAAAGCCAGAGAAAAGTGAAAGTGCACCATGTAAAGACGTTGGCATGGCATACTTAGGAACTGAATATTCAATCCATTCATGGTGGATCTGAAAGAGGACGTGTTAACGTTGGACGCAAATGTATTTGCGTCTTCATATCTGGTCTTGGAGGGAAGTTACATGTACTTGAAGCACGTACATGGAGACAGTGGGGTTCACGTTAGGGGACATTTCTTGACCATAAAAATTCATATTACCTCACAACACTCTCGCCCGATCAAGAAACCCTCAAACCGACGCACCAACAGAAAATCTATCTCGTTCACCGCCGACCTCCAGGCATCCAAGCAGACCTGTCGAAGGCTTGAGATGAAGTGGCACCACGAACAAACACCAGCTGGCAATGCAGCCCAAAAGAGCGCAGACGCATCCAAACTGCCAAAAGGACTTCCTTCAAGGAACGCTTTACAACAACGCACATAACAGCAAAGAGCTCTTCAACATCATGAAGGAATTCTCCAACCCCAGCTCCAACTGATCCTCTCCCTCACCAAGGCCCCCACCACTGCCAAAACCAACCTCCACGAAGGAATGAAGGCCGTCACCGAATGTATGAAGGACAGCCGCCTGAAAATGAACTCGGACAAGACGGCTTCACCCCGTCCACCTGGGACGACGCCTGATGGCCGGCCACACTGGGAGCTTCATCAACTTCCACCGACCACGCACACAATCTGGGGTCCATTCAGGACTCATCACTGTCAAGCATCCAGCAAGTCAACGCCGTATCCTCCTCCTGCTTTAACACCTTCTGCGTGCTCCGCATGATCTACAGATGGATCCCCACCGGAACCAGAAGGACAGTCACCCAGGCCCTCGTCACCAGCAGGCAGGACTACGCCAACTCCCTCTACGCAGGAACCTCGCCAAACTCCAGAAAAGACTACAACGCATAAAGAATGCCTCTGCATGCCTCAGCCTCAACACCCCCCGCCACAGCCACATCACATCCCACCCGAGAGACCTGCACTGTCTCCCCGTCAACAAGAGGATCCCCTTCAAGCTCCTCACCCACGCATACAAGGCACTCCACAACACTGGACCAGCGTACCTCAACAGACGACTCAGCTTCTACACCACGAACCGCCAGCTTAGCTCCGCTGACCTCACCCTCGCCACCGTCCCTGTGTGGGTGAAATACCCCCTAAGTCCTCAGACCCCATCCACTGAGTGAGAGACCCCTGTGTGGGTAAAATACCCCCTCCATCCTCAGACCCCGTCCAATGAGTGAGAGATCCCTGTGTGGGTAAAATACACCCTCCATCCTCTGACCCCGTCCAATGAGTGAGAGACCCCTGTGTGGGTGAAATACCCCCTCCGTCCTCAGACCCCGTCCACTGAGTGAGAGACCCCTGTGTGGGTGAAATCCTCCCTCCATCAGACTTCATCCACTGAGTGAGAGACCCCTGTGTGAGACCCCTGTGTGGGTCACACCTGATGGTTCTGTCTCATGACTTTATTGTGACTACAACCTGCTTCTTTCCTTGTTTTATGAGTGAGCCCCTGAAGGGGGAGGTGAACAAAAAAGCAGCAGAGAAATGCAAACCCTGATGTGGTGCAAAGCAGCGGGAGAGATTAGATTGTCGGAGGTAGTCATTGTGGTGAGGTCCGGCCCTTACAATTGCTGCTCCTCGAGGTATCAGTTTTCTTCACAGTGTACTTTACATTTTATTAATAGCGCTACCGCGCTGCCAGTGCTGCTGTTCCTAATACTTTCAGTGCCAGTTTGTGACCTGAGTTGTTTGTACTAAATAGTAAAAGGTTGTGCTGCTTATTCACAGCGAAACCCTCTTCTATGCAGTCCCGGCTAAGCTTTTGCTTCCTGGAGGGCATCGTTCAATAAGAATGGAAAATATCTTCAATTTGTAGCGTTCCTTAAAAAGTAAAAATGTCTTTAATTGCAAATTGTCCTTGATTTATGTGTGGTACAACGTTCCTGTCGTGCGCTCTCTTTCATCATGTAACTAGCGTGTGTAACAGAGCTTTATTTTTTACAAAATATGCAAATACATTGTAGGTGTCTAATTCCATTGTTGTAAAGACAGAGGCCTCATTTGTCACAATTGTCTAAGCTATTCAGCTAAGTTGTGCCAATGTAGCTTTGTTTTTAGACTGAATTAATCTATTTAGTAAATGGGTTCTCTTGGTTTCTTCTAGTGAACTTAATTCAGCACAGCTCACGTGCTCAGTATCTATGTAGTAGGTCTCCGTGACAGCAACTTCTGAAAACAAATGTGTGCAGGGCCTTCTGTTCATCTGGGCAGTGTGCGGGCTCTGCATTCACATCATAATGTTATGCAATTATTTCATAACCTGTTGCAGAGGCCTGCTTGGGAATTGTTTAGCAGTGATACGAGTGTATTTAATATCGAACCCCTCTTGTTTTGCATGTACTCCGGATCTTAGCTACATGACTGTGTTTTTGTCAAAACTATTGCATTTTATTTTCCATGGTCTGTTTCTTTAGTACATTGTGGCATGCTTGAGGTCACCTAAAAGTGATCATGGGAGTTCTGTAATACATGTTTATGTTACACCTGACCTAGCGCTGTCATCCGTACTGGAGTGTGCACGTGCCCTGCTCTCCACATGCCGCCTAAGCAGAATATTGCTTGTAAGACCTGAACTCTTCTGTTTTTATAAATGCCAAAAAAAAACTTTTTTGAAAAGCAGTATGAAGACGGGAAAAGGGAGAAGTGGTCCCTTAAAAACAAAACATGACGAGTTACAGTTCACATTTAATGGTTCTAAAAATGATTTCTAAATTACCATGATTGATCATCTGTGTGCAATTTATATCCCATGCAGTTTTAAAACACATGCCTTTTGCTAGCAGGCCCCCTTCCAGTAACATTCATCTTAGAAAGGGGCTGTAGGTTAGTAAGTTTGCAATTCAGCGGCTGTGCAGAATCTTGAACGTGCTCCCGGTAACATCCCAGGCCACTGATCTGGAACGCAGCTTGGATTGTGAATACTCTGATCTTACCGGGAGCATGACCCGGGCCATTGATCAAATAGCGCCGGTGAGACTACAGCAAATAAAGCGATCCGGTAAAGGAGCTCCTTGGTTTACGCCAGCCTTAAGGGAAACAAAAAGAAAGCTCAGAGCTCTAGAAAGAGTATGGAGGAAAACCAAACAGGACACTGACAGGAAACGCTATAAAGCTTCCCTTCAACAATATAAAAACCTGATGACCCAAGCCAAAGCGGACCACTTCGAGTCCCGCCTAAGTAAGGCAGCGAACATTCAGAAAGAGACCTTTAAAATATTGGCAGAGTTGAGCAAAAAAAACGACAATTCTAGGGCTCCTATTGACTGCAACATCTTTCAGGCCTACTTTTTAGAGAAGGTGAAGCTCATCATCCAGGAGATAAAGATTGGGGTGGGATTAGGGACTGCTATAACACCAGCATCTGAGATCGTGACCGACTGCTCCCTTGAAATATTCCCAGAGATGGATGCATTGATCCTAGAACAGCTGATGAGGAAAATCAAATCTGGTTCCCCAGCTGACCCGTGCCCACCTGAGATCTTCCGTGTGGCGTGCCCCTTGCTGGAGGAGCGTATCATCTTCCTCCTCAATAGATCTTTAGACACGGGGTACCTACCGGCTGAGCTGAAGGAGGCGCGTGTAAGACCTCTATTGAAAAAGCCTGGATCAGATCCGGCGGTGTTAAAGAACTACAGACCTATTTCCCAGTTGCCCTTCCTTTCAAAAGTTCTTGAGCAGCATATATTAAAGTCCCTGTCCCTCTATTTGGAAACTCATCATCTACTCCACGAGCGACAGGCAGGTTTTCGTGCTCATCACAGCACCGAGTTGGTGATGCTATCGGTATTGGATGAGCTAAGAGGCATGGCTGACTGCAAGAAACCGAGCGCCCTGATTTTGCTGGACCTATCAGCGGCGTTCGATACTGTCAGCCATGCCTTGCTTTTGGACAGATTGAGGGACTTTGGGATTAAGGGCCAGGCCTTTCAATGGTTGCAATCATTCCTTACAGGAAGGACCCAAAAGATACAACTGGGAGACGAAACATCTGAGGTGGGGATTAAAGAGTGCGGGGTGCCACAGGGGTCCGCCCTGTCCCCGCTTCTATTTAACCTCTACCTGCAACCATTGATTGCTTCTCTGGCCACTATGGGCTGTAAAGTTTATAACTACGCGGACGACACGCAACTGCTGCTAAGTGTCGATGACACCACGGCCGCGCAACTCCAAGCTCAGAACATCTTGCGGTTCACAGTGCAATGGATGACAGACAATCTGTTAAAAATCAACCCTGACAAGACTGAGGTACTAGTGATCCCATCTACTGCCTCACCTTGGTGTGATCTCTATTGGCCTACAGAGTTGGGCCCGGCTCCAAAACCAAGCCCATCTGTAAAGAGCTTGGGGATCAACCTGGTTGATGATCTGTCAATGGCCCCTCAGATCTCTGTGGTTGTGGGAAGTTGCACAAACATCATTAGGCAACTGCGGAAGTTAACTCCTGTCCTCTCACAATCCATGATGCGATCAATAGTAGCGGCCACCATCATCTCCAGAATTGATTACGGGAATGCCCTGTACCTTGGCTTACCGAAAACTCTGACCAGTAGACTCCAGGTCACAATGAATGACGCTGCCCGGTTGATTTTCAGATTACCGAGGAGATCTAAAGCTACTCCCCTACTACAAAGCTTGCACTGGCTCCCCATTAAAGAGAGAGTGGAATTCAAGAACTTATGCACGGCCCATAGGGCAATCTATGGAAAAGCCCCAACTTACATCAAAGATCGTCTACAACTTTACTGCCCTACGAGAACACTTCGATCCTCAGATTCCCAACTACTGGTCTGCCCCCGCTACAGGCTAGTGACCAAGGGAGGGAGAGCCTTCTCAGTGCTAGTCCCTCAGTTATGGAACAGGTTTATTTATTTATTTATTTATTTAGCGTGTTTATAAAGCGCTAGAATAGACTCCCTAGGGAGTATCTCCGTTGCCGGAGGCACTGCGTCGGGAAGGGAACCTACTACGATTCAGGAAGAGCCTAAAAACATTCCTGTTCAGAAAAAGCATGAGCACAGTATAATATCAGCCTCCATCTTGCTAAGTTATTGTTACTACCATCTTTCCTGGCGCTTAGAGGCCTGCAGGTGATTAGGCGCGCTATAAAATCCCATTAACAATAACAATAACAATAACAATAACAACGTCTTTCCAAAGCTTAATACTGTTTTAAAGGGCGTAATTTCTGATATTTTGCTTTTTCCACGGACTTATGTGTTTGTTTTTATTTCAGGGGGAAAATGTCTCTGTCACTGAGAGCTGCAGTCATGTTGCTGTCTCCGGTTAGTGCCCTTCCTTCCATTTCTGCTGCGTTGATGCACTTGTTAGAGTTTCTTGTTGCTCAAATAGGGGTAATTTCTGATATTTATCTGTTTCCCTAATCTTCATTACTTGATTTTGCCCGCCGCAAGACAGTGTCACTCATAGTCATTGAAATGTCACTCATAATTTCACTGAAATTATGAAAATGTCACACATGCAATCTGAAACCTTGGCAGCTATGGTTTGAGGATTTACGGCCCTGTTGAATATAAAGAATCACCCCCAGGAACAGGAACATTAGAAACGCTGCTCAGCTTCTTTGCAGCAGCTGTGTCTACATTGCACACATTGAATGAAATACAAGTTGTCATTTCAATTCACTCCTGAATGTCATGTCTGTTCCTTTGCAGAAGTTTAAACAATGAACACATTGCTGGTATTTCACTGAGGGGGGAGCAGACCTGGCATGAGGGGCTGAATATGATGCTCCTCAAGAGCACACCATGCAGGGGTGAGGCCTGTCATGGACTGTGAGTGTCATAAAACATCAGAGGCCTCCGAAGTCATCTGCGGCGTCCCCCAAGGATCATCTCTGAGCCCCACCCTCTTCAACGTCTACATGAGCCCCCTCGCGGCCATCGTACGCAAACACAACCTCAGCATAATCTCCTACGCCGACGACACCCAGCTGATCCTCTCCCTGACCAACGACCCCGCCGCCGCCAGAGCCAACCTGCACGAAGGGATGAAAGAGGTAGCCGAGTGGATGACGACCAGCCGCCTGACACTGAACTCGGACAAGACGGAGGTCCTCATCCTGGGCTCCTCACCCTCCGCCTGGGACGACTCCTGGTGGCCTCCCGCCCTGGGCACCGCACCCAAACCGACAGACCATGCACGAAACCTGGGCTTCATCCTGGACTCCTCCCTCTCCATGACCAGGCAAGTCAACAACGTCTCCTCGGCGTGCTTCAACATCCTACGCATGCTACGGAAGATCTTCTGGTGGATCCCCACAGAGACCAGGAAGACCGTCACCCAGGCCCTCGTCACCAGCCGACTGGACTACGGCAACGCCCTCTACGCCGGTACCACAGCCAAGCTCCAGAAGAGACTCCAGCGGATCCAAAACGCCTCAGCCAGACTCATCCTCGACATCCCACGAACCAGCCACATCTCCGGACATCTGAGAGACCTTCACTGGCTCCCCGTCAACAAGAGAATCACCTTCCGCCTCCTCACCCACGCACACAAAGCCCTACACGACCAAGGCCCGAGCTACCTCAACAGCCGAGTCAACTTCTACGCTCCCAAACGCCACCTCCGATCAGCCAACCACGCCCTCGCCGCCGTCCCCCGCATCCGAAGAGCGACTACAGGAGGAAGGTCCTTCTCCTACCTGGCCGCCAAGACCTGGAACTCCCTCCCTCCCGACCTGCGCCTGACCCAAGACCACCTCTCCTTCAGGAAGAAGCTGAAGACCTGGCTGTTCGAGCAGTAGCGGCACCCCCCCCCCCCCTAGCGCCTTGAGACCCTACGGGTATGTAGCGCACTTTATAAGTGTCACTGATTGATTGATTGATTGATCCACATCTGTGTCTTTGCAGGCGCCAGTGCTTGTTTCCCTGTTGGAGGCAGCGGTTCCGTCAGCGGCCACCAGAGGGCGCTCCTCACCTGCTGATGAAACCACTGAGCTGCATATAGGATGAAACAAGGGTTTCCTCTTCCGGGTCAGTGGCGGCAGAGACAGCACCAGCAACGGTGCTGACATCACTTCCTGCCTCTGCAGAGGAGGGAGGACCCTGTGTGTCTGTGCAGTTATCTTCATCTTCAGACCCTCACAGACCCCCCCCCTCAGACCCCAGATCTGCCCCCCTCAGACCCCAGATCTGCCCCTGCCCTTCCTCAGACCCCAGCTCTGCCTCTGCCCCCCTCAGACCCCAGATCTGCCCCGGCCCCCCCAGCCCCAGGAGGAGAGAGCCTGGACATGTCTGCACAGGTCTTTGCTCAGGTAGGAGATTGTCCGCACCTTCTGCTGTGTTTGCGGAAATAGACTGAATAATCCTGGAGGGAATCTCTGCAGGAGCCGGGCTGAGCTGGGCTCTTCTATCCAGGGCCCTGGGGCTGAGATGGGCTCTTCTATCCGGGGGCCCCTGGGGTGCTGAGCTGGGCTCTTCTATCAGGGGCCACTGGGGCTGAGCTGGGCTCTTCTATTCGGGGGCCCTGGGGGGCTGAGCTGGGTTCTTCGATCTGGGGCCCCTGGGGCTTAGCTGGGCTCTTCTATCTGGGGGCCCTGGGGCTGAGCTGGGCTCTTCTATCCGGGGGTCCTGGAGCTGAGCTGGGCTCTTCTATCTGGGGGCCCTGGGGCTGAGCAGGGCTCTTCTATCCGGGGGTCCTGGAGCTGAGCTGGGCTCTTCTATCTGGGGGCCCTGGGGCTGAGCTGTGCTCTTCTATCCGGGGGCCCCTGGGGCTGAGCTGGGCTCTTCTATCCAGGGGCCCTGGGGCTGATCTGGGCTCTTCTTTCCGGGGGCCCCTGGGGCGGGCCTGGATTCTTCTATCCGGGGTCCCCTGGGGCTGAGCTGGGCTCTTCTATCCGGGGGCCCTTGGGTTGAGCTGGGCTCTTCTATCCGGGGGCCTCTGGGGCTGAGCTGGGCTCTTCTATCCGGGGGCCACTGGGGTTGAGCAGGGCTCTTCTATCCGGGGCCCCTGGGGCTGAGCTGGGCTCTTCTATCCGGGGCCCCTGGGGCTGAGCTGACTCTTCTATCCGGGGGCCCTGGGACGGAGCTGGGCTCTTCTATCCGGGGCCCCTGGGGCTGAGCTGGGCTCTTCTATCCTGGGGCCCTTGGGGCTGAGCTGGGCTCTTCTATCCGGGCGGCCCCTGGGGCTGAGCTGGGCTCTTCTATCAGGGGCCCCTGGGGCTGAGCTGGGCTCTTCTATCCTGGGGCCCTTGGGGGCTGAGCTGGGCTCTTCTCTCCGGGGGCCTCTGGGGCTGAGCTGGGCTCTTATATCCAGGGGGCCCTGGGGCTGCGCTGTGCTGTTCTATCTGGGGGCCCCTGGGGCTGAGCTGGGGTCTTCTATCTGGGGGCCCCTGGGGCTGAGCAGGGCTCTTCTATCTGGGGGCCCTAGGGCTGAGCTGGGCTATTTTATCCCGGGGCCCCTGAGGCTAAGCTTGGTTCTTCTATCTGGGGGCCACTGGGGCTGAGCTGGGCTCTTCTATCCGGGGGCCCCTGGGGCTGAGCTGGGCTCTTATATCCGGGGGCCCTGGGGGCTGAGCTGGGCTCTTCTATCTGTGGGCCCTGGGGGGCTGAGCTGGGCTCTTCTATCTGGGGGCCCTAGGGCTGAGCTGGGCTATTTTATCCCGGGGCCCCTGAGGCTAAGCTTGGTTCTTCTATCTGGGGGCCACTGGGGCTGAGCTGGGCTCTTCTATCCGGGGGCCCCTGGGGCTGAGCTGGGCTCTTATATCCGGGGGCCCTGGGGGCTGAGCTGGACTCTTCTCTCCGTGGGCCCTGGGGGGCTGAGCTGGGCTCTTCTATCCGGGGACCTATCCGGGATCTGTGCGCTGCATTGCATCTTACTGCATTATGAGGGATCTGTGCACTGCATCTTACTGGACTGTGAGGAATGTGTGCACTGCATTGCATCTGACTGTATTATGAGGGTTCTGTGCACTGAATCTTACTGCACTGTGAGGGATCTGTGCACTGCATCCTACTGCACTGTGAGGCATCTGTGCACTGCACTGCTTCTTAGGACACTATGAGTCTGTGCGCTGCAACTCATCTTACTTCCCTATGAGGAATCTATGCACTGGAGCTGCCCGTGAAGTAAAGGTGGCGTTAGTCAACAGCCGACGACGAGGGAAAATTAAAATTAAAAAAAAGAAAACTGCTTACCTTGCGCTTGCTTATTTTAAATGGGTTTTCTTTTTGAATGTCTTGTACCTTTTGAAATGCCATTGTGCTAAATCAATATTGTACCATTGCACGGAAGAATGAATCTGACACTATCAGTGTGGTAATGGATGGATCAGCCTTCTGTCATGTGAGCATTTAGGCGTAAATATCTGCGAGCTGTGCAGTGCGGTCACCAAAGGTTTTAATTTAAGTCTACAGTGGTTTGAATTTGACATTTTCACAATTTCCCTGCATGCAGCACATGTCACGGAGTATCTCTGTGTCATAACAACCACAGGACGTGCAGAGCCATCTGTAAAGAAGACTCTCTTATAGTCCTCAGTGGGTAGGATATTAGGAGTTTGTGGTATATTTTGTGTATAGTGCAGAAATTCTTGAATGCCGAAAGTCAGATCATAATGAAATGTTACATCAACTCCACTTAAAGATGCAGGCCATTGCGTCATCACCTGTTGTGACTAGTATTACTACTATACTCCCCGCCCTGGTCATATGTCGTTCCGCGTCATCATCTGTTGTGTGCCAGTATTGTCACTATACACTCCTCCCTGGCCGGGTGTCATTTTGTGTCATCATCTGTTGTGGCCAGTATTGTCCCTATCCGCTCCTCCCTGGTCGGGTGCTATTCTGCGTCATAATCTGTTGTTGCCAGTATTATTTTTTTTTATTTAATAAATCTGTTTATTGTTTAAAGCAAAAAATAAACAGTCGTATCTGGTGCCATACATACATCCAATAATGACAGGGTGAATTGGTACAAAAAAACAGGATAGTCGTGAAACAGCAAAGATATTCGAGAGGCGCGCACTATTAAGCACAAAATAAATTTTCTTCAGTATAACCGGTTAACAGTTTAGTTGGGAATCCTCAAGACCTTCCCACCCATAAAATCAGAACAACAGGAGAATCATGGCAACCAGGTACTAGAAATATGGATCAACGTCAGGATATTTTGCCAGTATTACGAGTAAAGGAAAGGCTGAGAAAAAAATGAAAAAGAGAGAAAACCATATGGGTGATAATAATAAGAAAACAATAAACCCATCCCCCCACCCTGCACCCCTGCAAACGGCTATCGCCTAACCCCCAATAGCAGCGTGCCTGTCGCCCCAACTAACTAGGTTCTAAAAGAAAAAGTCTACCGAAGTAGAGAAGAGAAGTGGAGGAGGGCATGTTCGTACAGGCTCCCGGTCGCCCCCCCCACCCCCCTGCCGGAACCAAGTACCCCCAAGTTGAAGTCTAGAAATCAATCGGACAACAATTATGTGTCTTAATGAGGGAATCTTCAAACACCGCCCAGCCTACTATAGCATAAGTTCAGCAAATCCCGTGCCCATCGATGCTTGAGTCAAACCCAGTCTTTCGATCTCATCCTTGCCCCTTCCGATCAGACACATGAGTCCCCTCCTGATAAACCACCTCTTCCACAAGTCAGTCCGAGTGCAAAGAAACTATAATAGAACTCAATGCAAGACAAAGTAGTAGAACGAAAGTGCACACAATGGGGGGTCTTCTTCCTTCATCAGAGTGGCCATATTGGGTGTCTCGGTTGTCGCTGTTTCTTGTAGTGGAGTAGGGTCCGGTCCAATTCGTAGCATCTCAACCAAGCGCTCCATCGTCGTCTGAATGCGGTCTTCGACGTACACCTGAAGTGACTCAATGGCCGCCAACACCGTTCGCAGCGACGGGTCACTCGCAGTGTGTTCAGTCACTCTTCGATCGGTGTCAATCATGATCGCTTCCCCCAGTGGCTCAATCTCTCAAAGGGGAACGGGCAAATAGGAGACGGTCGACTACTATAGCATAAGTTCAGCAAATCCCGTGCCCATCGATGCTTGAGTCAAACCCAGTCTTTCGATCTCATCCTTGCCCCTTCCGATCAGACACATGAGTCCCCTCCTGATAAACCACCTCTTCCACAAGACAGTCCGAGTGCAAAGAAACTATAATAGAACTCAATGCAAGACAAAGTAGTAGAACGAAAGTGCACACAATGGGGGGTCTTCTTCCTTCATCAGAGTGGCCATATTGGGTGTCTCGGTTGTCGCTGTTTCTTGTAGTGGAGTAGGGTCCGGTCCAATTCGTAGCATCTCAACCAAGCGCTCCATCGTCGTCTGAATGCGGTCTTCGACGTACACCTGAAGTGACTCAATGGCCGCCAACACCGTTCGCAGCGACGGGTCACTCGCAGTGTGTTCAGTCACTCTTCGATCGGTGTCGATCATGATCGCTTCCCCCAGTGGCTCAATCTCTCAAAGGGGAACGGGCAAATAGGAGACGGTCGACTACTATAGCATAAGTTCAGCAAATCCCGTGCCCATCGATGCTTGAGTCAAACCCAGTCTTTCGATCTCATCCTTGCCCCTTCCGATCAGACACATGAGTCCCCTCCTGATAAACCACCTCTTCCATAAGACAGTCCGAGTGCAAAGAAACTATAATAGAACTCAATGCAAGACAAAGTAGTAGAACGAAAGTGCACACAATGGGGGGTCTTCTTCCTTCATCAGAGTGGCCATATTGGGTGTCTCGGTTGTCGCTGTTTCTTGTAGTGGAGTAGGGTCCGGTCCAATTCGTAGCATCTCAACCAAGCGCTCCATCGTCGTCTGAATGCGGTCTTCGACGTACACCTGAAGTGACTCAATGGCCGCCAACACCGTTCGCAGCGATGGTCACTCGCAGTCTGTTCAGTCACTCTTCGATCGGTGTCGATCATGATCGCTTCCCCCAGTGGCTCAATCTCTCAAAGGGGAACGGGCAAATAGGAGACGGTCGACTACAGAGGAAGACTTATGTATTGTTTCGATGGCATCCTGGGGCTGCCACCGCAGGCGGAGAACACCAGCGGGCCGGTTACCGGGTCACCGGGCAGGGCCCCCGTCCACAACTGCTAGCGTTAGGTTGTCACCCCTCCAACAACCTTCACCAAGGCAGCCAACCGTCGTCCACATCAATCCGAAAAAGCGAAAGAAAATGTTTTCTCTTTCCACACCGGTAGACCGGACCCAATTACACCACCAAAGCCGATGTTGTTCAACTGAAACCCGGATGGGCCAGCACTCGAGACCCCGGCTTCCGGGCAGATCTAGGCCGCAAACTTCCACTCGACATATCTTCGTCAGCCGAGCAAGTAGAGATCTCGGGATAGCACCATTAATCTCACGACAGGTTCATACACATTGTGGCTGGGCTCAAAGACAGGATAATTGACAGATATTCCGGTGGGAGGCCGAGGTCGGCGGAGCCGGGAGCCTACGCGGCCTTCTTGGTTGCTAGCGTGGCTCCTCCCCCATGGCCAGTATTATTACTATACACTCCGCCCTGGTCAGGTGTCATTCTGCGTCATCATCTGTTGTGGCCAGTATTATCACTGTACACTCTGCCCTGGTCAGGTGTGCCCTAGTCAGGTGTCGTTCCGCATCATCATCTGTGTAGGCCATTATTGTCACGGTCCGCTCCGCCCTGGTCATGTGTCGTTCCACTATATGGAAAATACCAACCTAGGCAATTTATAATGGCTTGTCTGTACAATGACAAGAGAGAGAGGTAACACATAAACAAATCAGGTTCTGCTTTTTATTGACATAATTGCATGAAAAGTGCATATTGCATTAAAAGATTTGTATCCAAAATCTATTCAGACCAAATCACATCAATATATATAAAAAACAATATCACAAATTTATAAATGAAGCATAAAAATACTATCGACGCGCGTTTCGGCGACCAGCGCCTTCTTCAGGAGTAGCCACGTATTGCCTAAAGAAAATATACAATAGATATTTTTTAATAAAAACTTGTAAAGAACTTATTTAATATCTCACATAGCAGGTCAAATTACAGTCAATATACTTTTTAACTAAACAGTTGGCAACACCTGTAGTTCTTAACATGTAATATGGTCAAAACCTCTCAATTGATAGCCAACAAGGCAAGACATGTAATCAATACAGTCTATTTTTCATGTTTATTTCACTTTTCATTTTGATCAAAAAGAGGAGAAAAGTAGTTAGAATGATAGAAACACAAAGGTCTGTAGAAACAAGGCTTGTTCTTTTTGACAACGACCTGATCTGTTTTCTTTATAATTTCTTGATATTTAGTTGAATACTTACTAAACAGGTGGGTTCTAACAGGTCAGGTGACGAAGACACAGCATATGTTGATAGAGTATTATAAAGTGTCTGTGAAAAGTCCAAAATATAAATTTTAAGTGATACACATATAGGATATTATGGAAGGCCCTATTTGTTCCTTAGTGCTAGAATTAAATTTAAACTACAATGCAATGGTTGTGTATTAAAGTTGACACTCACATTTGTACGATAGATAATCTTTTATAACCGTCACGCCTTCCATCGAGTCAGAAGAAATTACCTTCGGATCCGAAATCATCAGGCTCCAGGACAAATCTGGTTTGGAGCCAAAACCCTCAGCTTCAAAACACCAACTCGCTTCTGAGCCGAAACATTCTAAAGACTAGCCGAAATCCGAGGACAATGTTCTCGAGCCTCCAGAACCAGTTTTAGATGTTCTTAAGGCCAATTTGGATCCCAAACAAAAGAACATTTTAATTAATCCTGATACTGGACATAATCCAGCCAAACACAAGCATCCTGGAGAGGACACCGCTGATAAGATTCCCTTAAAGAAGAAGGACATGGCTACTATCCATGTTTATCCTGCCCCACAACCCTCCCCTCCTCCACCTTCTTCTCCACAGTTAATAATTGAAGAGCCCTTACACATAACGCCTCAGGGATCTCCACATCCAGATCCAGATGTGGATAAGGTGGTGATGATAATCATTTGCCTGCAGACCCATGGAATGATTACACCAGTGACCTCCAGTAGACAATGAGCCAGACCTTCACCCAGCAAAGCCATCACCACCAGATGATAATATGGCTTATGAACAGCTCATTGCAGAGCAGCAAAGTATCATTGGGGTACCATTACATAAAGAGACATTAGAGGAGGACTTTCTATTTGAAACACTACGCACAGGTCAAGCCAAACACTCCCTATGCTTGAAGGCATGATGAGGCTTGCAGATGATACCTGTCAGAGCATGTATTTAAACTCCAAGGGTAGATAAAAAATAAAACCCTCACCATCAGATCCTGCGTTTATTAAGGGACAATTACCCTTTGACTCTCTACAACACTCGCAAAAGAGCTAACTCACAAACTTGTGGGGATGCACCTCCTCCAGATAAAGAATTCAAACTTACAGATGCCTCAGGGAAATGAGTAGCTGTTCAAGCCACTACCCATTTACGCATCGCAAACACACAGGGCCTACTAGCTAGGTACGACGGGGCACACTTGGATGAGATGGAGCAACTGCTCCAATATCTCCCAGACGAACACAAAACTAAGGCAGAGCAGTTAGTTGAAGAGGGGAAACTCATTTCTAACTCCTCAAGGAGATGTGCTTTAGACGCAGCAGACACCGCAGCTAGGGAGATCAATACCAGCATTCTCCTCCGAAGGCGTGCATGGCTTAGGATCTCTGCTAGGGAGATCAATACCAGCATTCTCCTTAGAAGGCGTGCATGGCTTAGGGTCTCAGCTCGGGAGATCAATACCAGCATTCTCTTCAGAAGACGTGCATGGCTTGGGGTCTCAGCTCAGGAGATCAATTCCAGCATTCTCCTCAGAAGGCGTGCATGGCTTAGGATCTCAGCTCGGGAGATCAATTCCAGCATTCTCCTCAGAAGGCGTGCATGCCTTAGGGTCTCAGCTCGGGAGATCAATACCAGAATTCTCCTTAGAAGGCGTGCATGGCTTAGGATCTCAGCTAGAGAAATCAATACCAGCATTCTCCTCAGAAGGCGTGCATGGCTTAGGGTCTCAGCTCGGGAGATCACTAATAGCATTCTCCTCAGGAGCGTGCATGGCTTAGGGTCGCTCGGGAGATCAATACCAGCATTCTCCTTAGTAGGTGTGCATGGCTTAGGATCTCAGCTCGGGAGATCAATACCAGCATTCTCCTCAGAAGGCGTGCATGGCTTAGGGTCTCAGCTCGGGAGATCAATACCAGCATTCTCCTCAGAAGGCATGCATGGCTTAGGATCTCAGCTCGGGAGATCAATTCCAGCATTCTCCTTAGAAGGCGTGCATGGCTTAGGGTCTCAGCTCGGGAGATCAATTCCAGCATTCTCCTCAGAAGGCGTGCATGGCTTAGGGTCTCAGCTAGGGAGATCAATACCAGAATTCTCCATAGAAGGCGTGCATGGCTTAGGATCTCAGCTCGGGAGATCAATACCAGCATTCTCCTCAGAAGGCGTGCATGGCTTAGGATCTCAGCACGGGAGATCAATACCAGCATTCTTCACAGAAGGCGTGCATTACTTAGGATCTCAGCTCAGGAGATCAATTCCAGCATTCTCCTCAGAAGGCGTGCATGGCTTAGGGTCTCGGCTGAGGAGATCAATACCAGCATTCTCCTCTGAAGGCGTGCATGGCTTAGGATCTCAGCTCGGGAGATCAATACCAGAATTCTGCTTAGAAGGCATGCATGACTTAGGATCTCAGCTCAGGAGATCAGTACCAGCATTCCCCTCAGAAGGCGTGTATGGTTTAGGGTCTCAGCTCGGGAGATCAATTCCAACATTCCCCTCAGAAGGCGTGTATGGCTTAGGGTCTCAGCTCGGGAGATCAATAATAGCATTCTCCTCAGAATGCGTGCATGGCTTAGGATCTCAGCACGGGAGATCAATACCAGCATTCTTCACAGAAGGCGTGCATTACTTAGGATCTCAGCTCAGGAGATCAATTCCAGCATTCTCCTCAGAAGGCGTGCATGGCTTAGGGTCTCGGCTGAGGAGATCAATACCAGCATTCTCCTCAGAAGGCGTGCATGGCTTAGGGTCTCAGCTCGGGAGATCAATACCAGCATTCTCCTCTGAAGGCGTGCATGGCTTAGGATCTCAGCTCGGGAGATCAATACCAGAATTCTGCTTAGAAGGCATGCATGACTTAGGATCTCAGCTCCGGAGATCAGTACCAGCATTCCCCTCAGAAGGCGTGTATGGTTTAGGGTCTCAGCTCGGGAGATCAATTCCAACATTCCCCTCAGAAGGCGTGTATGGCTTAGGGTCTCAGCTCGGGAGATCAATAACAGCATTCTCCTCAGAAGGCGTGCATGGCTTAGGGTCTCAGCTCGGGGGATCAATTCCAACATTCCCCTCAGAAGGCGTGTATGGCTTAGGGTCTCAGCTCGGGAGATCAATAACAGAATTCTCCTCAGAAGGCCTGCATGGCTTAGGGTCTCAGCTCGGGAGATCAATACCAGCATTCTCCTCAGAAGGCGTGCATGGCTTAGGATCTCAGCTCGGGAGATCACTACCAGCATTCTCCTCAGAAGGCGTGCATGGCTTAGGATCTCAGCAGGGGAGATCAATACCAGCATTCTCCTCAGAAGGCATGCATGGCTTACGGTCTCAGCTCGGGAGATCAATACCAGCATTCTCCTCAGAAGGCGTGCATGGCTTAGGATCTCAGCTCGGGAGATCAATTCCAACATTCCCCTCAGAAGGCGTGCATGGCTTAGGGTCTCAGCTCGGGGGATCAATTCCAACATTCCCCTCAGAAGGCGTGTATGGCTTAGGGTCTCAGCTCGGGAGATCAATAGCAGAATTCTCCTCGGAAGGCCTGCATGGCTTAGGGTCTCAGCTCGGGAGATCAATACCAGCATTCTCCTCAGAAGGCGTGCATGGCTTAGGATCTCAGCTCGGGAGATCAATTCCAACATTCCCCTCAGAAGGCGTGTATGGCTTAGGATCTCAGCTCGGGAGATCAATTCCATCATTCTCCTCAGAAGGCGTGCATGGCTTAGGATCTCAGCTCGGGAGATCAATTCCAACATTCCCCTCAGAAGGCGTGTATGGCTTAGGATCTCAGCTCGGGAGATCAATTCCATCATTCTCCTCAGAAGGCGTGCATGGCTTAGGGTCTCAGCTAGGGAGATCAATACCAGAATTCTCCATAGAAGGCGTGCATGGCTTAGGATCTCAGCTCGAGAAATCAATTCCAGCATTCTCCTCAGAAGGCGTGGATGGCTTAGGGTCTCAGCTCGGGAGATCAATTCCAGAATTCTCCATAGAAGGCTTGCATGGCTTAGGATCTCAGCTCGAGAAATCAATTCCAGCATTCTCCTTAGAAGGCGTGCATAGCTTAGGGTCTCAGCTCAGGAGATCAATACCAGCAATTCTCCTTAGAAGGCGTGCATGGCTTAGGGTCTCAGCTTGGGAGATCAATACCAGAATTCTCCATAGAAGGCATGCACGGCTCAGAATCTCAGCTCGGGAGATCCATACCAGCATTCTCCTCAGAAGGCGTGCATGGCTTAGGGTCTCAGCTCGGGAGATCAATACCAGCATTCTCCTCAGAAGGCGTGCATGGCTTAGGGTCTCAGCTCGGGAGATCAATACCAGCATTCTTCTTAGAAGGCATGCATGGCTTAGGATCTCAGCTCGGGAGATCCATACCAGCATTCTCCTCAGAAGGCGTGCATGGCTTAGGGTCTCAGCTCGGGAGATCAATACCAGCATTCTCCTCAGAAGGCGTGCATGGCTTAGGGTCTCAGCTCGGGAGATCAATACCAGCATTCTCCTTAGAAGGCATGCATGCCTTAGGATCTCAGCTCGGGAGATCAATACCAGAATTCTCCTTAGAAGGCATGCATGACTTAGGATCTCAGCTCCGGAGATCAGTGCCAGCATTCCCCTCAGAAGGCGTGTATGGCTTAGGGTCTCAGCTCGGGAGATCAATTCCAACATTCCCCTCAGAAGGCGTGTATGGCTTAGGGTCTCTGCTCGGGAGATCAATAACAGCATTCTCCTCAGAAGGCCTGCATGGCTTAGGGTCTCAGCTCGGGAGATCAATACCAGCATTCTCCTCAGAAGGCGTGCATGGCTTAGGGTCTCAGCTCGGGAGATCAATACCAGCATTCTCCTCAGAAGGCGTGCATGGCTTAGGATCTCAGCTCGGGAGATCAATACCAGCATTCTCCTCAGAAGGCATACATGGCTTAGGGTCTCAGCTCGGGAGATCAATACCAGCATTCTCCTCAGAAGGCGTGCATGGCTTAGGGTCTCAGCTTGGGAGATCAATAATAGCATTCTCCTCAGAAGGCGTGCATGGCTTAGGATCTCAGCACGGGAGATCAATACCAGCATTCTTCACAGAAGCCGTGCATTACTTAGGATCTCAGCTCGGGAGATCAATACCAGCATTCTCCTCAGAAGGCGTGCATGGCTTAGGGTCTCAGCTCAGAAGATCAATACCAGCATTCTCCTCTGAAGGCGTGCATGGCTTAGGATCTCAGCTCAGGAGATCAATACCAGAATTCTGCTTAAAAGGCATGCATGACTTAGGATCTCAGCTCCGGAGATCAGTACCAGCATTCCCCTCAGAAGGCGTGTATGGTTTAGGGTCTCAGCTCGGGAGATCAATTCCAACATTCCCCTCAGAAGGCGTGTATGGCTTAGGGTCTCAGCTCGGGAGATAAATAACAGCATTCTCCTCAGAAGGCGTGCATGGCTTAGGGTCTCAGCTCGGGGATCAATTCCAACATTCCCCTCAGAAGGCGTGTATGGCTTAGGGTCTCAGCTCGGGAGATCAATAACAGAATTCTCCTCAGAAGGCCTGCATGGCTTAGGGTCTCAGCTTGGGAGATCAATACCAGCATTCTCCTCAGAAGGCGTGCATGGCTTAGGATCTCAGCACGGGAGATCAATACCAGCATTCTCCTCAGAAGGCATGCATGGCTTAGGGTCTCAGCTCGGGAGATCAATACCAGCATTCTCCTCAGAAGGGGTGCATGGCTTAGGGTCTCAGCTCGGGAGATCAATAATAGCATTCTCCTCAGAAGGCGTGCATGGCTTAGGGTCTCAGCTCGGGAGATCAATACCAGCATTCTCCTCAGAAGGCATGCATGGCTTAGGGTCTCAGCTCGGGAGATCAATACCAGCATTCTCCTCAGAAGGCGTGCATGGCTTGGGATCTCAGCTCGGGAGATCAATACCAGCATTCTCCTCAGAAGGCATGCATGGCTTAGGGTCTCAGCTCAGGAGATCAATACCAGCATTCTCCTCAGAAGGCGTGCTTGGCTTAGGATCTCAGCTCGGGAGATCAATTCCAACATTCCCCTCAGAAGGCGTGTATGGCTTAGGGTCTCAGCTCGGGAGATCAATACCAGCATTCTCCTCAGAAGGCGTGCATGGCTTAGGATCTCAGCTCGGGAGATCAATTCCAGCATTCTCCTTAGAAGGCGTGCATGGCTTAGGGTCTCAGCTCGGGAGATCAATACCAGCATTCTCCTCAGAAGGCGTGCATGGCTTAGGATCTGAGCTCAAGAAATCAATTCCAGCATTCTTCTCAGAAGGCGTGGATGGCTTAGGGTCTCAGCTCGGGGGATCAATACCAGAATTCTCCATAGAAGGCATGCACGGCTTAGGATCTCAGCTCGGGAGATCAATACCAGCATTCTCCTCAGAAGGCGTGCATGGCTTAGGGTCTCAGCTCAAGAAATCAATTCCAGCATTCTTCTCAGAAGGCGTGGATGGCTTACGGTCTCAGCTCGGGAGATCAATACCAAAATTTTCCATAGAAGGCATGCACGGCTTAGGATCTCAGCTCGGGAGATCAATACCAGCATTCTCCTCAGAAGGCGTGCATGGCTTAGGATCTCAGTTCCGGAGATCAATACCAGCATTCTCCTCCGTAAGCGTGCATGGCTTAGGATCTCGGCTCCGGAGATCAATACCAGCATTCTCCTCAGAAGGTGTGCATGGCTTATGATCTCAGCTCGGGAGATCAATACCAGCATTCTCCTCAGAAGGCGTGCATGGCTTAGGATCTCAGCACGGGAGATCAATACCAGCATTCTCCAGAGAAGGCGTGCATGGCTTAGGGTCTCAGCTCGGGAGATCAATAATAGCATTCTCCTCAGAAGGCGTGCATGGCTTAGGGTCTCAGCTCGGGAGATCAATACCAGCATTCTCCTCAGAAGGCGTGCATGGCTTAGGATCTCAGCTCGGGAGATCAATACCAGAATTCTCCTTAGAAGGCATGCATGGCTTAGGATCTCAGCTCGGGAGATCAATACCAGCATTCTCCTTAGAAGGCGTGCATGGCTTAGGGTCTCAGCTCTGGAGATCAATAATAGCATTCTCCTCAGAAGGCGTGTATGGCTTAGTGTCTCAGCTCGGGAGATCAATTCCAACATTCCCCTCAGAAGGCGTGTATGGCTTAGGGTCTCAGCTCGGGAGATCAATAACAGCATTCTCCTCAGAAGGCGTGCATGGCTTAGGGTCTCAGCTCGGGAGATCAATACCAGCATTCTCCTCAGAAGGCGTGCATGGCTTAGGATCTCAGCTCGGGAGATCAATTCCAGCATTCTCCTTAGAAGGCGTGCATGGCTTAGGATCTCAGCTCTTGAGATCAATTCCAGCATTCTCCTTAGAAGGCGTTGATGGCTTAGGATCTCAGCTCAGGAGATCAATACCAGCATTCTCCTCCGAAGGCATGCACGGCTTAGGGTCTCAGCTCGGGAGATCAATACCAGCATTCTCCTCAGAAGGCATGCATGGCTTAGGGTCTCAGCTCGGGAGATCAATACCAGCATTCTCCTCAGAAGGCGTGCATGGCTTATGATCTCAGTTAGGGAGATCAATACCAGCATTCTCCTCAGAAGGCATGAATGGCTTAGGGTCTCAGCTCAGGAGATCAATACCAGCATTCTCCTCAGAAGGCGTGCATGGCTTAGGATCTCAGCTCGGGAGATCAATTCCAACATTCCCCTCAGAAGGCGTGTATGGCTTAGGGTCTCAGCTCGGGAGATCAATACCATCATTCTCCTTAGAAGGTGTGCATGGCTTATGATCTCAGCTCGGGAGATCAATACCAGCATTCTCCTCCGAAGGCGTGCATGGCTTAGGATCTCAGCTCGGGAGATCAATACCAGCATTCTCCTCAGAAGGCGTGCATGGCTTAGGGTCTCAGCTCGGGAGATCAATAATAGCATTCTCCTCAGAAGGCGTGCATGGCTTAGGGTCTCAGCTCGGGAGATCAATACCAGCATTCTCCTCAGAAGGCGTGCATGGCTTAGGATCTCAGCTCGGGAGATCAATACCAGAATTCTCCTTAGAAGGCGTGCATGGCTTAGGGTCTCAGCTCGGGAGATCAATACCAGCATTCTCCTCAGAAGGCGTGCATGGCTTAGGATCTGAGCTCAAGAAATCAATTCCAGCATTCTTCTCAGAAGGCGTGGATGGCTTAGGGTCTCAGCTCGGGAGATCAATACCAGAATTCTCCATAGAAGGCATGCACGGCTTAGGATCTCAGCTCGGGAGATCAATACCAGCATTCTCCTCAGAAGGCGTGTATGGCTTAGTGTCTCAGCTCGGGAGATCAATTCCAACATTCCCCTCAGAAGGCGTGTATGGCTTAGGGTCTCAGCTCGGGAGATCAATAACAGCATTCTCCTCAGAAGGCGTGCATGGCTTAGGGTCTCAGCTAGGGAGATCAATACCAGCATTCTCCTCAGAAGGCGTGCATGGCTTAGGATCTCAGCTCGGGAGATCAATACCAGAATTCTCCTTAGAAGGCGTGTATGGCTTAGGGTCTCAGCTCGGGAGATCAACAATAGCATTCTCCTCAGAAGGCGTGTATGGCTTAGGGGCTCAGCTCGGGAGATCAATACCAGAATTCTCCTTAGAAGGCATGCATGGCTTAGGGTCTCAGCTCGGGAGATCAACAATAGCATTCTCCTCAGAAGTCGTGCATGGCTTAGGGTCTCAGCTCGGGAGATCAATACCAGCATTCCCCTCAGAAGGCGTGTATGGCTTACGATCTCAGCCCTGGAGATCAATACCAGCATTCTCCTTAGAAGGCGGCATGGCTTAGGGTCTCAGCTCGGGAGATCAATACCAGCATTCCCCTCAGAAGGCGTGTATGGCTTAGGGTCTCAGCTCGGGAGATCAATAACAGCATTCTCCTCAGAAGGCGTGCATGGCTTAGGGTCTCAGCTAGGGAGATCAATACCAGCATTCTCCTCAGAAGGCGTGCATGGCTAAGGGTCTCAGCTCAGGAGATCAATACCAGCATTCTCCTCAGAAGGCGTGCATGGCTTAGGATCTCAGATAGGGAGATCAATACCAGCATTCTCCTCCGAGGGCGTGCATGGCTTAGGATCTCATCTCAGGAGATCAATACCAGCATTCTCCTCAGAAGGCGTGCATGGCTTAGGATCTCAGCTCGGGAGATCAATTCCAGCATTCTCCTTAGAAGGCCTGCATGGCTTAGGATCTCAGCTCGGGAGATCAATACCAGCATTCTCCTCAGAAGGCATACATGGCTTAGGGTCTCAGCTCGGGAGATCAATACCAGCATTCTCCTCAGAAGGCGTGCATGGCTTAGGGTCTCAGCTTGGGAGATCAATAATAGCATTCTCCTCAGAAGGCGTGCATGGCTTAGGATCTCAGCACGGGAGATCAATACCAGCATTCTTCACAGAAGGCGTGCATTACTTAGGATCTCAGCTCGGGAGATCAATACCAGCATTCTCCTCAGAAGGCGTGCATGGCTTAGGGTCTCAGCTCAGGAGATCAATACCAGCATTCTCCTCTGAAGGCGTGCATGGTTTAGGGTCTCTGCTAGGGAGATCAATTCCAGCATTCTCCTCAGAAGGCGTGCATGGCTTAGGGTCTCAGCTAGGGAGATCAATACCAGAATTCTCCATAGAAGGCGTGCATGGCTTAGGATCTCAGCTCGAGAAATCAATTCCAGCATTCTCCTCAGAAGGCGTCCATGGCTTAGGGTCTCAGCTCAGGAGATCAGTACCAGCATTCTCCTTAGAAGGCGTGCATGGCTTAGGGTCTCAGCTCGGGAGATCAATTCCAGCATTCTCCTCAGAAGGCGTGCATGGCTTAGGATCTCAGCTCGGGAGATCAATTCCAGCATTCTCCTTGGAAGGCGTGCATCGCTTCGGATCTCAGCTCGGGAGATCAATACCAGAATTCTCCATAGAAGGCATGCACGGCTTAGGATCTCAGCTCGGGAGATCAATACCAGCATTCTCCTTAGAAGGCATGCATGGCTTAGGATCTCAGCTCGGGAGATCAATACCAGAATTCTCCTTAGAAGGCATGCATGACTTAGGATCTCAGCTCCGGAGATCAGTACCAGAATGCCCCTCAGAAGGCGTGTATGACTTAGGATCTCAGCTCGAGAGATCAATTCCAACATTCCCCTCAGAAGGCGTGTATGGCTTAGGGTCTCAGCTCGGTAGATCAATAACAGCATTCTCCTCAGAAGGCGTGCATGGCTTAGGGTCTCAGCTCGGGAGATCAATTCCAACATTCCCCTCAGAAGGCGTGTATGGCTTAGGATCTCAGCTCGGGAGATCAAAACCAGCATTCTCCTCAGAAGTCGTGCATGGCTTAGGATCTAAGCACGGGAGATCATTACCAGCATTCTCCTCAGAAGGCATGCATGGCTTAGGGTCTCAGCTCGGGAGATCAATACCAGCATTCTCCTCAGAAGGCGTGCATGGCTTAGGGTCTCAGCTCGGGGGATCAATTCCAACATTCCCCTCAGAAGGCGTGTATGGCTTAGGGTCTCAGCTCGGGAGATCAATAACAGAATTCTCCTCAGAAGGCCTGCATGGCTTAGGGTCTCAGCTCGGGAGATCAATACCAGCATTCTCCTCAGAAGGCGTGCATGGCTTAGGATCTCAGCTCGGGAGATCAATACCAGCATTCTCCTCAGAAGGCGTGCATGGCTTAGGATCTCAGCAGGGGAGATCAATACCAGCATTCTCCTCAGAAGGCATGCATGGCTTACGGTCTCAGCTCGGGAGATCAATACCAGCATTCTCCTCAGAAGGCGTGCATGGCTTAGGATCTCAGCTCGGGAGATCAATTCCAACATTCCCCTCAGAAGGCGTGCATGGCTTAGGGTCTCAGCTCGGGGGATCAATTCCAACATTCCCCTCAGAAGGCGTGTATGGCTTAGGGTCTCAGCTCGGGAGATCAATAACAGAATTCTCCTCGGAAGGCCTGCATGGCTTAGGGTCTCAGCTCGGGAGATCAATACCAGCATTCTCCTCAGAAGGCGTGCATGGCTTAGGATCTCAGCTCGGGAGATCAATTCCAACATTCCCCTCAGAAGGCGTGTATGGCTTAGGATCTCAGCTCGGGAGATCAATTCCATCATTCTCCTCAGAAGGCGTGCATGGCTTAGGGTCTCAGCTAGGGAGATCAATACCAGAATTCTCCATAGAAGGCGTGCATGGCTTAGGATCTCAGCTCGAGAAATCAATTCCAGCATTCTCCTCAGAAGGCGTGGATGGCTTAGGGTCTCAGCTCGGGAGATCAATTCCAGAATTCTCCATAGAAGGCTTGCATGGCTTAGGATCTCAGCTCGAGAAATCAATTCCAGCATTCTCCTTAGAAGGCGTGCATAGCTTAGGGTCTCAGCTCAGGAGATCAATACCAGCAATTCTCCTTAGAAGGCGTGCATGGCTTAGGGTCTCAGCTTGGGAGATCAATACCAGAATTCTCCATAGAAGGCATGCACGGCTTAGAATCTCAGCTCGGGAGATCCATACCAGCATTCTCCTCAGAAGGCGTGCATGGCTTAGGGTCTCAGCTCGGGAGATCAATACCAGCATTCTCCTTAGAAGGCATGCATGGCTTAGGATCTCAGCTCGGGAGATCAATACCAGAATTCTCCTTAGAAGGCATGCATGACTTAGGATCTCAGCTCCGGAGATCAGTGCCAGCATTCCCCTCAGAAGGCGTGTATGGCTTAGGGTCTCAGCTCGGGAGATCAATTCCAACATTCCCCTCAGAAGGCGTGTATGGCTTAGGGTCTCTGCTCGGGAGATCAATAACAGCATTCTCCTCAGAAGGCCTGCATGGCTTAGGGTCTCAGCTCGGGAGATCAATACCAGCATTCTCCTCAGAAGGCGTGCATGGCTTAGGGTCTCAGCTCGGGAGATCAATACCAGCATTCTCCTCAGAAGGCGTGCATGGCTTAGGATCTCAGCTCGGGAGATCAATACCAGCATTCTCCTCAGAAGGCATACATGGCTTAGGGTCTCAGCTCGGGAGATCAATACCAGCATTCTCCTCAGAAGGCGTGCATGGCTTAGGGTCTCAGCTTGGGAGATCAATAATAGCATTCTCCTCAGAAGGCGTGCATGGCTTAGGATCTCAGCACGGGAGATCAATACCAGCATTCTTCACAGAAGCCGTGCATTACTTAGGATCTCAGCTCGGGAGATCAATACCAGCATTCTCCTCAGAAGGCGTGCATGGCTTAGGGTCTCAGCTCAGGAGATCAATACCAGCATTCTCCTCTGAAGGCGTGCATGGCTTAGGATCTCAGCTCAGGAAATCAATACCAGAATTCTGCTTAAAAGGCATGCATGACTTAGGATCTCAGCTCCGGAGATCAGTACCAGCATTCCCCTCAGAAGGCGTGTATGGTTTAGGGTCTCAGCTCGGGAGATCAATTCCAACATTCCCCTCAGAAGGCGTGTATGGCTTAGGGTCTCAGCTCGGGAGATAAATAACAGCATTCTCCTCAGAAGGCGTGCATGGCTTAGGGTCTCAGCTCGGGGATCAATTCCAACATTCCCCTCAGAAGGCGTGTATGGCTTAGGGTCTCAGCTCGGGAGATCAATAACAGAATTCTCCTCAGAAGGCCTGCATGGCTTAGGGTCTCAGCTTGGGAGATCAATACCAGCATTCTCCTCAGAAGGCGTGCATGGCTTAGGATCTCAGCACGGGAGATCAATACCAGCATTCTCCTCAGAAGGCATGCATGGCTTAGGGTCTCAGCTCGGGAGATCAATACCAGCATTCTCCTCAGAAGGGGTGCATGGCTTAGGGTCTCAGCTCGGGAGATCAATAATAGCATTCTCCTCAGAAGGCGTGCATGGCTTAGGGTCTCAGCTCGGAAGATCAATACCAGCATTCTCCTCAGAAGGCATGCATGGCTTAGGGTCTCAGCTCGGGAGATCAATACCAGCATTCTCCTCAGAAGGCGTGCATGGCTTGGGATCTCAGCTCGGGAGATCAATACCAGCATTCTCCTCAGAAGGCATGCATGGCTTAGGGTCTCAGCTCAGGAGATCAATACCAGCATTCTCCTCAGAAGGCGTGCTTGGCTTAGGATCTCAGCTCGGGAGATCAATTCCAACATTCCCCTCAGAAGGCGTGTATGGCTTAGGGTCTCAGCTCGGGAGATCAATACCAGCATTCTCCTTAGAAGGTGTGCATGACTTAGGATCTCAGCTCCGGAGATCAATACCAGCATTCTCCTCCGAAGGCGTGCATGGCTTAGGATCTCAGCTCCGGAGATCAATACCAGCATTCTCCTCAGAAGGTGTGCATGGCTTATGATCTCAGCTCGGGAGATCAATACCAGCATTCTCCTCAGAAGGCGTGCATGGCTTAGGATCTCAGCACGGGAGATCAATACCAGCATTCTCCACAGAAGGCGTGCATGGCTTAGGGTCTCAGCTCGGGAGATCTATAATAGCATTCTCCTCAGAAGGCGTGCATGGCTTAGGGTCTCAGCTCGGGAGATCAATACCAGCATTCTCCTCAGAAGGTTTGCATGGCTTAGGATCTCAGCTCGGGAGATCAATACCAGAATTCTCCTTAGAAGGCATGCATGGCTTAGGATCTCAGCTCGGGAGATCAATACCAGCATTTTTCTAAGAAGGGGTGCATGGCTTAGGGTCTCAGCTCGGGAGATCAATAATAGCATTCTCCTCAGAAGGCGTGTATGGCTTAGTGTCTCAGCTCGGGAGATCAATTCCAACATTCCCCTCAGGAGGCGTGTATGGCTTAGGGTCTCAGCTCGGGAGATCAATAACAGCATTCTCCTCAGAAGGCGTGCATGGCTTAGGGTCTCAGCTCGGGAGATCAATACCAGCATTCTCCTCAGAAGGCGTGCATGGCTTAGGATCTCAGCTCGGGAGATCAATTCCAGCATTCTCCTTAGAAGGCATGCATGGCTTAGGGTCTCAGCTCGGGAGATCAATACCAGCATTCTCCTCAGAAGGCGTGCATGGCTTAGGATCTGAGCTCAAGAAATCAATTCCAGCATTCTTCTCAGAAGGCGTGGATGGCTTAGGGTCTCAGCTCGGGAGATCAATACCAGAATTCTCCATAGAAGGCATGCACGGCTTAGGATCTCAGCTCGGGAGATCAATACCAGCATTCTCCTCAGAAGGCGTGCATGGCTTAGGGTCTCAGCTCAAGAAATCAATTCCAGCATTCTTCTCAGAAGGCGTGGATGGCTTACGGTCTCAGCTCGGGAGATCAATACCAGAATTTTCCATAGAAGGCATGCACGGCTTAGGATCTCAGCTCGGGAGATCAATACCAGCATTCTCCTCAGAAGGCGTGCATGGCTTAGGATCTCAGTTCCGGAGATCAATACCAGCATTCTCCTCCGTAAGCGTGCATGGCTTAGGATCTCAGCTCCGGAGATCAATACCAGCATTCTCCTCAGAAGGTGTGCATGGCTTATGATCTCAGCTCGGGAGATCAATACCAGCATTCTCCTCAGAAGGCGTGCATGGCTTAGGATCTCAGCACGGGAGATCAATACCAGCATTCTCCAGAGAAGGCGTGCATGGCTTAGGGTCTCAGCTCGGGAGATCAATAATAGCATTCTCCTCAGAAGGCGTGCATGGCTTAGGGTCTCAGCTCGGGAGATCAATACCAGCATTCTCCTCAGAAGGCGTGCATGGCTTAGGATCTCAGCTCGGGAGATCAATACCAGAATTCTCCTTAGAAGGCATGCATGGCTTAGGATCTCAGCTCGGGAGATCAATACCAGCATTCTCCTTAGAAGGCGTGCATGGCTTAGGGTCTCAGCTCTGCAGATCAATAATAGCATTCTCCTCAGAAGGCGTGTATGGCTTAGTGTCTCAGCTCGGGAGATCAATTCCAACATTCCCCTCAGAAGGCGTGTATGGCTTAGGGTCTCAGCTCGGGAGATCAATAACAGCATTCTCCTCAGAAGGCGTGCATGGCTTAGGGTCTCAGCTCGGGAGATCAATACCAGCATTCTCCTCAGAAGGCGTGCATGGCTTAGGATCTCAGCTCGGGAGATCAATTCCAGCATTCTCCTTAGAAGGCATGCATGGCTTAGGGTCTCAGCTCGGGAGATCAATACCAGCATTCTCCTCAGAAGGCATGCATGGCTTAGGGTCTCAGCTCGGGAGATCAATACCAGCATTCTCCTCAGAAGGCGTGCATGGCTTATGATCTCAGTTAGGGAGATCAATACCAGCATTCTCCTCAGAAGGCATGAATGGCTTAGGGTCTCAGCTCAGGAGATCAATACCAGCATTCTCCTCAGAAGGCGTGCATGGCTTAGGATCTCAGCTCGGGAGATCAATTCCAACATTCCCCTCAGAAGGCGTGTATGGCTTAGGGTCTCAGCTCGGGAGATCAATACCATCATTCTCCTTAGAAGGTGTGCATGGCTTAGGATCTCAGCTCCGGAGATCAATACCAGCATTCTCCTCCGAAGGCGTGCATGGCTTAGGGTCTCAGCTAGGGAGATCAATACCAGAATTCTCCATAGAAGGCGTGCATGGCTTAGGATCTCAGCTCGAGAAATCAATTCCAGCATTCTCCTCAGAAGGCGTGGATGGCTTAGGGTCTCAGCTCGGGAGATCAATTCCAGAATTCTCCATAGAAGGCTTGCATGGCTTAGGATCTCAGCTCGAGAAATCAATTCCAGCATTCTCCTTAGAAGGCGTGCATAGCTTAGGGTCTCAGCTCAGGAGATCAATACCAGCAATTCTCCTTAGAAGGCGTGCATGGCTTAGGGTCTCAGCTTGGGAGATCAATACCAGAATTCTCCATAGAAGGCATGCACGGCTTAGAATCTCAGCTCGGGAGATCCATACCAGCATTCTCCTCAGAAGGCGTGCATGGCTTAGGGTCTCAGCTCGGGAGATCAATACCAGCATTCTCCTTAGAAGGCATGCATGGCTTAGGATCTCAGCTCGGGAGATCAATACCAGAATTCTCCTTAGAAGGCATGCATGACTTAGGATCTCAGCTCCGGAGATCAGTGCCAGCATTCCCCTCAGAAGGCGTGTATGGCTTAGGGTCTCAGCTCGGGAGATCAATTCCAACATTCCCCTCAGAAGGCGTGTATGGCTTAGGGTCTCTGCTCGGGAGATCAATAACAGCATTCTCCTCAGAAGGCCTGCATGGCTTAGGGTCTCAGCTCGGGAGATCAATACCAGCATTCTCCTCAGAAGGCGTGCATGGCTTAGGGTCTCAGCTCGGGAGATCAATACCAGCATTCTCCTCAGAAGGCGTGCATGGCTTAGGATCTCAGCTCGGGAGATCAATACCAGCATTCTCCTCAGAAGGCATACATGGCTTAGGGTCTCAGCTCGGGAGATCAATACCAGCATTCTCCTCAGAAGGCGTGCATGGCTTAGGGTCTCAGCTTGGGAGATCAATAATAGCATTCTCCTCAGAAGGCGTGCATGGCTTAGGATCTCAGCACGGGAGATCAATACCAGCATTCTTCACAGAAGCCGTGCATTACTTAGGATCTCAGCTCGGGAGATCAATACCAGCATTCTCCTCAGAAGGCGTGCATGGCTTAGGGTCTCAGCTCAGGAGATCAATACCAGCATTCTCCTCTGAAGGCGTGCATGGCTTAGGATCTCAGCTCAGGAGATCAATACCAGAATTCTGCTTAAAAGGCATGCATGACTTAGGATCTCAGCTCCGGAGATCAGTACCAGCATTCCCCTCAGAAGGCGTGTATGGTTTAGGGTCTCAGCTCGGGAGATCAATTCCAACATTCCCCTCAGAAGGCGTGTATGGCTTAGGGTCTCAGCTCGGGAGATAAATAACAGCATTCTCCTCAGAAGGCGTGCATGGCTTAGGGTCTCAGCTCGGGGATCAATTCCAACATTCCCCTCAGAAGGCGTGTATGGCTTAGGGTCTCAGCTCGGGAGATCAATAACAGAATTCTCCTCAGAAGGCCTGCATGGCTTAGGGTCTCAGCTTGGGAGATCAATACCAGCATTCTCCTCAGAAGGCGTGCATGGCTTAGGATCTCAGCACGGGAGATCAATACCAGCATTCTCCTCAGAAGGCATGCATGGCTTAGGGTCTCAGCTCGGGAGATCAATACCAGCATTCTCCTCAGAAGGGGTGCATGGCTTAGGGTCTCAGCTCGGGAGATCAATAATAGCATTCTCCTCAGAAGGCGTGCATGGCTTAGGGTCTCAGCTCGGGAGATCAATACCAGCATTCTCCTCAGAAGGCATGCATGGCTTAGGGTCTCAGCTCGGGAGATCAATACCAGCATTCTCCTCAGAAGGCGTGCATGGCTTGGGATCTCAGCTCGGGAGATCAATACCAGCATTCTCCTCAGAAGGCATGCATGGCTTAGGGTCTCAGCTCAGGAGATCAATACCAGCATTCTCCTCAGAAGGCGTGCTTGGCTTAGGATCTCAGCTCGGGAGATCAATTCCAACATTCCCCTCAGAAGGCGTGTATGGCTTAGGGTCTCAGCTCGGGAGATCAATACCAGCATTCTCCTTAGAAGGTGTGCATGACTTAGGATCTCAGCTCCGGAGATCAATACCAGCATTCTCCTCCGAAGGCGTGCATGGCTTAGGATCTCAGCTCCGGAGATCAATACCAGCATTCTCCTCAGAAGGTGTGCATGGCTTATGATCTCAGCTCGGGAGATCAATACCAGCATTCTCCTCAGAAGGCGTGCATGGCTTAGGATCTCAGCACGGGAGATCAATACCAGCATTCTCCACAGAAGGCGTGCATGGCTTAGGGTCTCAGCTCGGGAGATCTATAATAGCATTCTCCTCAGAAGGCGTGCATGGCTTAGGGTCTCAGCTCGGGAGATCAATACCAGCATTCTCCTCAGAAGGTTTGCATGGCTTAGGATCTCAGCTCGGGAGATCAATACCAGAATTCTCCTTAGAAGGTATGCATGGCTTAGGATCTCAGCTCGGGAGATCAATACCAGCATTTTTCTAAGAAGGGGTGCATGGCTTAGGGTCTCAGCTCGGGAGATCAATAATAGCATTCTCCTCAGAAGGCGTGTATGGCTTAGTGTCTCAGCTCGGGAGATCAATTCCAACATTCCCCTCAGGAGGCGTGTATGGCTTAGGGTCTCAGCTCGGGAGATCAATAACAGCATTCTCCTCAGAAGGCGTGCATGGCTTAGGGTCTCAGCTCGGGAGATCAATACCAGCATTCTCCTCAGAAGGCGTGCATGGCTTAGGATCTCAGCTCGGGAGATCAATTCCAGCATTCTCCTTAGAAGGCGTGCATGGCTTAGGGTCTCAGCTCGGGAGATCAATACCAGCATTCTCCTCAGAAGGCGTGCATGGCTTAGGATCTGAGCTCAAGAAATCAATTCCAGCATTCTTCTCAGAAGGCGTGGATGGCTTAGGGTCTCAGCTCGGGAGATCAATACCAGAATTCTCCATAGAAGGCATGCACGGCTTAGGATCTCAGCTCGGGAGATCAATACCAGCATTCTCCTCAGAAGGCGTGCATGGCTTAGGGTCTCAGCTCAAGAAATCAATTCCAGCATTCTTCTCAGAAGGCGTGGATGGCTTACGGTCTCAGCTCGGGAGATCAATACCAGAATTTTCCATAGAAGGCATGCACGGCTTAGGATCTCAGCTCGGGAGATCAATACCAGCATTCTCCTCAGAAGGCGTGCATGGCTTAGGATCTCAGTTCCGGAGATCAATACCAGCATTCTCCTCCGTAAGCGTGCATGGCTTAGGATCTCAGCTCCGGAGATCAATACCAGCATTCTCCTCAGAAGGTGTGCATGGCTTATGATCTCAGCTCGGGAGATCAATACCAGCATTCTCCTCAGAAGGCGTGCATGGCTTAGGATCTCAGCACGGGAGATCAATACCAGCATTCTCCAGAGAAGGCGTGCATGGCTTAGGGTCTCAGCTCGGGAGATCAATAATAGCATTCTCCTCAGAAGGCGTGCATGGCTTAGGGTCTCAGCTCGGGAGATCAATACCAGCATTCTCCTCAGAAGGCGTGCATGGCTTAGGATCTCAGCTCGGGAGATCAATACCAGAATTCTCCTTAGAAGGCATGCATGGCTTAGGATCTCAGCTCGGGAGATCAATACCAGCATTCTCCTTAGAAGGCGTGCATGGCTTAGGGTCTCAGCTCTGGAGATCAATAATAGCATTCTCCTCAGAAGGCGTGTATGGCTTAGTGTCTCAGCTCGGGAGATCAATTCCAACATTCCCCTCAGAAGGCGTGTATGGCTTAGGGTCTCAGCTCGGGAGATCAATAACAGCATTCTCCTCAGAAGGCGTGCATGGCTTAGGGTCTCAGCTCGGGAGATCAATACCAGCATTCTCCTCAGAAGGCGTGCATGGCTTAGGATCTCAGCTCGGGAGATCAATTCCAGCATTCTCCTTAGAAGGCATGCATGGCTTAGGGTCTCAGCTCGGGAGATCAATACCAGCATTCTCCTCAGAAGGCATGCATGGCTTAGGGTCTCAGCTCGGGAGATCAATACCAGCATTCTCCTCAGAAGGCGTGCATGGCTTATGATCTCAGTTAGGGAGATCAATACCAGCATTCTCCTCAGAAGGCATGAATGGCTTAGGGTCTCAGCTCAGGAGATCAATACCAGCATTCTCCTCAGAAGGCGTGCATGGCTTAGGATCTCAGCTCGGGAGATCAATTCCAACATTCCCCTCAGAAGGCGTGTATGGCTTAGGGTCTCAGCTCGGGAGATCAATACCATCATTCTCCTTAGAAGGTGTGCATGGCTTAGGATCTCAGCTCCGGAGATCAATACCAGCATTCTCCTCCGAAGGCGTGCATGGCTTAGGATCTCAGCTCCGGAGATCAATACCAGCATTCTCCTCAGAAGGTGTGCACGGCTTATGATCTCAGCTCGGGAGATCAATACCAGCATTCTCCTCAGAAGGCGTGCATGGCTTAGGATCTCAGCACGGGAGATCAATACCAGCATTCTCCACACAAGGCGTGCATGGCTTAGGGTCTCAGCTCGGGAGATCAATAATAGCATTCTCCTCAGAAGGCGTGCATGGCTTAGGGTCTCAGCTCGGGAGATCAATACCAGCATTCTCCTCAGAAGGCGTGCATGGCTTAGGATCTCAGCTCGGGAGATCAATACCAGAATTCTCCTTAGAAGGCGTGCATGGCTTAGGGTCTCAGCTCGGGAGATCAATACCAGCATTCTCCTCAGAAGGCGTGCATGGCTTAGGATCTGAGCTCAAGAAATCAATTCCAGCATTCTTCTCAGAAGGCGTGGATGGCTTAGGGTCTCAGCTCGGGAGATCAATACCAGAATTCTCCATAGAAGGCATGCACGGCTTAGGATCTCAGCTCGGGAGATCAATACCAGCATTCTCCTCAGAAGGCGTGTATGGCTTAGTGTCTCAGCTCGGGAGATCAATTCCAACATTCCCCTCAGAAGGCGTGTATGGCTTAGGGTCTCAGCTCGGGAGATCAATAACAGCATTCTCCTCAGAAGGCGTGCATGGCTTAGGGTCTCAGCTAGGGAGATCAATACCAGCATTCTCCTCAGAAGGCGTGCATGGCTTAGGATCTCAGCTCGGGAGATCAATACCAGAATTCTCCTTAGAAGGCGTGTATGGCTTAGGGTCTCAGCTCGGGAGATCAACAATAGCATTCTCCTCAGAAGGCGTGTATGGCTTAGGGGCTCAGCTCGGGAGATCAATACCAGAATTCTCCTCAGAAGGCATGCATGGCTTAGGGTCTCAGCTCGGGAGATCAATAATAGCATTCTCCTCAGAAGGCGTGCATGGCTTAGGGTCTCAGCTCGGGAGATCAATACCAGCATTCCCCTCAGAAGGCGTGTATGGCTTACGATCTCAGCCCTGGAGATCAATACCAGCATTCTCCTTAGAAGGCGGCATGGCTTAGGGTCTCAGCTCGGGAGATCAATACCAGCATTCCCCTCAGAAGGCGTGTATGGCTTAGGGTCTCAGCTCGGGAGATCAATAACAGCATTCTCCTCAGAAGGCGTGCATTGCTTAGGGTCTCAGCTCGGGAGATCAATACCAGCATTCCCCTCAGAAGGCGTGTATGGCTTAGGATCTCAGCACGGGAGATCAATACCAGCATTCCCCTCAGAAGGCGTGTATGGCTTACGATCTCAGCCCTGGAGATCAGTACCAGCATTCTCCTCAGAAGGCGTGCATGGCTTAGGATCTCAGCACGGGAGATCAATACCAGCATTCTCCTCAGAAGGCGTGCATGGCTAAGGGTCTCAGCTCGGGAGATCAATACCAGCATTCTCCTCAGAAGGCGTGCATGGCTTAGGATCTCAGCTCGGGAGATCAATTCCAGCATTCTCCTTAGAAGGCGTGCATGGCTTAGGATCTCAGCTCGGGAGATCAATACCAGCATTCTCATCAGAAGGCGTGCACGGCTTAGGGTCTCAACTCGGGAGATCAATACCAGCATTCTCCTTAGAAGGCGTGCATGGCTTAGGATCTCAGCTCGGGAGATCAATACCAGCATTCTCCTCAGAAGGCATACATGGCTTAGGGTCTCAGCTCGGGAGATCAATACCAGCATTCTCCTCAGAAGGCGTGCATGGCTTAGGGTCTCAGCTTGGGAGATCAATAATAGCATTCTCCTCAGAAGGCGTGCATGGCTTAGGATCTCAGCACGGGAGATCAATACCAGCATTCTTCACAGAAGGCGTGCATTACTTAGGATCTCAGCTCGGGAGATCAATACCAGCATTCTCCTCAGAAGGCGTGCATGGCTTAGGGTCTCAGCTCAGGAGATCAATACCAGCATTCTCCTCTGAAGGCGTGCATGGTTTAGGGTCTCTGCTAGGGAGATCAATTCCAGCATTCTCCTCAGAAGGCGTGCATGGCTTAGGGTCTCAGCTAGGGAGATCAATACCAGAATTCTCCATAGAAGGCGTGCATGGCTTAGGATCTCAGCTCGAGAAATCAATTCCAGCATTCTCCTCAGAAGGCGTCCATGGCTTAGGGTCTCAGCTCAGGAGATCAGTACCAGCATTCTCCTTAGAAGGCGTGCATCGTAGGGTCTCAGCTCGGGAGATCAATTCCAGCATTCTCCTCAGAAGGCGTGCATGACTTAGGATCTCAGCTCGGGAGATCAATTCCAGCATTCTCCTTGGAAGGCGTGCATCGCTTCGGATCTCAGCTCGGGAGATCAATACCAGAATTCTCCATAGAAGGCATGCACGGCTTAGGATCTCAGCTCGGGAGATCAATACCAGCATTCTCCTTAGAAGGCATGCATGGCTTAGGATCTCAGCTCGGGAGATCAATACCAGAATTCTCCTTAGAAGGCATGCATGACTTAGGATCTCAGCTCCGGAGATCAGTACCAGAATGCCCCTCAGAAGGCGTGTATGACTTAGGATCTCAGCTCGAGAGATCAATTCCAACATTCCCCTCAGAAGGCGTGTATGGCTTAGGGTCTCAGCTCGGTGGATCAATAACAGCATTCTCCTCAGAAGGCGTGCATGGCTTAGGGTCTCAGCTCGGGAGATCAATTCCAACATTCCCCTCAGAAGGCGTGTATGGCTTAGGATCTCAGCTCGGGAGATCAAAACCAGCATTCTCCTCAGAAGTCGTGCATGGCTTAGGATCTAAGCACGGGATATCAATACCAGCATTCTCCTCAGAAGGCATGCATGGCTTAGGGTCTCAGCTCGGGAGATCAATACCAGCATTCTCCTCAGAAGGCATGCATGGCTTAGGATCTCAGCTCGGGAGATCAATACCAGCATTCTCCTCAGAAGGCATGCATGGCTTAAGATCTCAGCTCGAGAGATCAATTCCAGCATTCTCATCAGAAGGCGTGCATGGCTTAGGATCTCAGCTAGGGAGATCAATACCAGCATTCCCCTCAGAAGGCGTGTATGGCTTAGGATCTCAGCTCGGGAGATCAATACCAGCATTCTCCTTAGAAGGCGTGTATGGCTTAGGGTCTCAGCTCGGGAGATCAATACCAGCATTCTCCTCAGAAGGCGTGCATGGCTTAGGATCTCAGCTAGGGAGATCAATACCAGCATTCTCCTCAGAAGGCGTGCATGGCTTAGGATCTCAGCTAGGGAGATCAATACCAGCATTCTCCTTAGAAGGCGTGTATGGCTTAGGGTCTCAGCTCGGGAGATCAATACCAGCATTCTCCTCAGAAGGCGTGCATGGCTTAGGATCTCAGCTAGGGAGATCAATACCAGCATTCTCCTCAGAAGGCGTGCATGGCTTAGGATCTCAGCTTGGGAGATCAATTCCAGGATTCTCCTCCGAAGGCGTGCATGGCTTAGGATCTCAGCTCGGGAGATCAATACCAGCATTCTCCTCAGAAGGCGTGCATGGCTTAGGATCTCAGCTAGGGAGATCAATACCAGCATTCTCCTTAGAAGGCGTGCATGGCTTAGGGTCTCAGCTCTGGAGATCAATAATAGCATTCTCCTCAGAAGGCGTGTATGGCTTAGTGTCTCAGCTCGGGAGATCAATTCCAACATTCCCCTCAGAAGGCGTGTATGGCTTAGGGTCTCAGCTCGGGAGATCAATAACAGCATTCTCCTCAGAAGGCGTGCATGGCTTAGGGTCTCAGCTCGGGAGATCAATACCAGCATTCTCCTCAGAAGGCGTGCATGGCTTAGGATCTCAGCTCGGGAGATCAATTCCAGCATTCTCCTTAGAAGGCATGCATGGCTTAGGGTCTCAGCTCGGGAGATCAATACCAGCATTCTCCTCAGAAGGCATGCATGGCTTAGGGTCTCAGCTCGGGAGATCAATACCAGCATTCTCCTCAGAAGGCGTGCATGGCTTATGATCTCAGCTCGGGAGATCAATACCAGCATTCTCCTCAGAAGGCATGAATGGCTTAGGGTCTCAGCTCAGGAGATCAATACCAGCATTCTCCTCAGAAGGCGTGCATGGCTTAGGATCTCAGCTCGGGAGATCAATTCCAACATTCCCCTCAGAAGGCGTGTATGGCTTAGGGTCTCAGCTCGGGAGATCAATACCAGCATTCTCCTTAGAAGGTGTGCATGGCTTAGGATCTCAGCTCCGGAGATCAATACCAGCATTCTCCTCAGAAGGTGTGCATGGCTTATGATCTCAGCTCGGGAGATCAATACCAGCATTCTCCTCAGAAGGCGTGCATGGCTTAGGGTCTCAGCACGGGAGATCAATACCAGCATTCTCCACAGAAGGCGTGCATGGCTTAGGGTCTCAGCTCGGGAGATCAATAATAGCATTCTCCTCAGAAGGCGTGCATGGCTTAGGGTCTCAGCTCGGGAGATCAATACCAGCATTCTCCTCAGAAGGCGTGCATGGCTTAGGATCTCAGCTCGGGAGATCAATACCAGAATTCTCCTTAGAAGGCGTGCATGGCTTAGGGTCTCAGCTCGGGAGATCAATACCAGCATTCTCCTCAGAAGGCGTGCATTGCTTAGGATCTGAGCTCAAGAAATCAATTCCAGCATTCTTCTCAGAAGGCGTGGATGGCTTAGGGTCTCAGCTCGGGAGATCAATACCAGAATTCTCCATAGAAGGCATGCACGGCTTAGGATCTCAGCTCGGGAGATCAATACTAGCATTCTCCTCAGAAGGCGTGTATGGCTTAGTGTCTCAGCTCGGGAGATCAATTCCAACATTCCCCTCAGAAGGCGTGTATGGCTTAGGGTCTCAGCTCGGGAGATCAATAACAGCATTCTCCTCAGAAGGCGTGCATGGCTTAGGATCTCAGCTAGGGAGATCAATACCAGCATTCTCCTCAGAAGGCGTGCATGGCTTAGGATCTCAGCTCGGGAGATCAATACCAGAATTCTCCTTAGAAGGCGTGTATGGCTTAGGGTCTCAGCTCGGGAGATCAACAATAGCATTCTCCTCAGAAGGCCTGCATGGCTTAGGGGCTCAGCTCGGGAGATCAATACCAGAATTCTCCTTAGAAGGCATGCATGGCTTAGGGTCTCAGCTCGGGAGATCAATAATAGCATTCTCCTCAGAAGGCGTGCATGGCTTAGGGTCTCAGCTCGGGAGATCAATACCAGCATTCCCCTCAGAAGGCGTGTATGGCTTACGATCTCAGCCCTGGAGATCAATACCAGCATTCTCCTTAGAAGGCGGCATGGCTTAGGATCTCAGCTCCGGAGATCAATACCAGCATTCCCCTCAGAAGGCGTGTATGGCTTAGGGTCTCAGCTCGGGAGATCAATACCAGCATTCCCCTCAGAAGGCGTGTATGGCTTAGGGTCTCAGCTCGGGAGATCAATAACAGCATTCTCCTCAGAAGGCGTGCATTGCTTAGGGTCTCAGCTAGGGAGATCAATACCAGAATTCTCCTCAGAAGGCGTGCATGGCTTAGGGTCTCAGCTAGGGAGATCAATACCAGCATTCTCCTCAGAAGGCGTGCATGGCTAAGGGTCTCAGCTCGGGAGATCAATACCAGCATTCTCCTCAGAAGGCGTGCATGGCTTAGGATCTCAGCTCGGGAGATCAATTCCAGCATTCTCCTTAGAAGGCGTGCATGGCTTAGGGTCTCAGCTAGGGAGATCAATTCCAGCATTCTCCTCAGAAGGCGTGCATGGCTTAGGATCTCAGCTCGGGAGATCAATTCCATCATTCTCCTCAGAAGGCGTGCATGGCTTAGGGTCTCAGCTAGGGAGATCAATACCGGAATTCTCCATAGAAGGCGTGCATGGCTTAGGATCTCAGCTCGAGAAATCAATTCCAGCATTCTCCTCAGAAGGCATCCATGGCTTAGGGTCTCAGCTCAGGAGATCAATACCAGCATTCTCCTTAGAAGGCGTGCATGGCTTAGGGTCTCAGCTCGAGAAATCAATTCCAGAATTCTCCTCAGAAGGCGTGCATGGCTTAGGATCTCAGCTCGGGAGATCAATTCCAGCATTCTCCTCAGAAGGCGTGCATGGCTTAGGATCTCAGCTCGGGAGATCAATTCCAGCATTCTCCTTGGAAGGCGTGCATGGCTTAGGATCTCAGCTCGGGAGATCAATACCAGAATTCTCCATAGAAGGCATGCACGGCTTAGGATCTCAGCCCGGGAGATCAATACCAGCATTCTCCTTAGAAGGCATGCATGGCTTAGGATCTCAGCTCGGGAGATCAATACCAGAATTCTCCTTAGAAGGCATGCATGACTTAGGATCTCAGCTCCGGAGATCAGTACCAGCATGCCCCTCAGAAGGCGTGTATGACTTAGGATCTCAGCTCGAGAGATCAATTCCAACATTCCCCTCAGAAGGCGTGTATGGCTTAGGGTCTCAGCTCGGTAGATCAATAACAGCATTCTCCTCAGAAGGCGTGCATGTCTTAGGGTCTCAGCTCGGGAGATCAATTCCAACATTCCCCTCAGAAGGCGTGTATGGCTTAGGATCTCAGCTCGGGAGATCAAAACCAGCATTCTCCTCAGAAGTCGTGCATGGCTTAGGATCCAAGCACGGGAGATCAATACCAGCATTCTCCTCAGAAGGCATGCATGGCTTAGGGTCTCAGCTCGGGAGATCAATACCAGCATTCTCCTCAGAAGGCATGCATGGCTTAGGATCTCAGCTCGGGAGATCAATACCAGCATTCTCCTCAGAAGGCATGCATGGCTTAGGATCTCAGCTTGAGAGATCAATTCCAGCATTCTCATCAGAAGGCGTGCATGGCTTAGGATCTCAGCCCGGGAGATCAATACCAGCATTCTCCTTAGAAGGCATGCATGGCTTAGGATCTCAGCTCGGGAGATCAATACCAGAATTCTCCTTAGAAGGCATGCATGACTTAGGATCTCAGCTCCGGAGATCAGTACCAGCATGCCCCTCAGAAGGCGTGTATGACTTAGGATCTCAGCTCGAGAGATCAATTCCAACATTCCCCTCAGAAGGCGTGTATGGCTTAGGGTCTCAGCTCGGTAGATCAATAACAGCATTCTCCTCAGAAGGCGTGCATGTCTTAGGGTCTCAGCTCGGGAGATCAATTCCAACATTCCCCTCAGAAGGCGTGTATGGCTTAGGATCTCAGCTCGGGAGATCAAAACCAGCATTCTCCTCAGAAGTCGTGCATGGCTTAGGATCCAAGCACGGGAGATCAATACCAGCATTCTCCTCAGAAGGCATGCATGGCTTAGGGTCTCAGCTCGGGAGATCAATACCAGCATTCTCCTCAGAAGGCATGCATGGCTTAGGATCTCAGCTCGGGAGATCAATACCAGCATTCTCCTCAGAAGGCATGCATGGCTTAGGATCTCAGCTTGAGAGATCAATTCCAGCATTCTCATCAGAAGGCGTGCATGGCTTAGGATCTCAGCTAGGGAGATCAATACCAGCATTCCCCTCAGAAGGCGTGTATGGCTTAGGATCTCAGCTCGGGAGATCAATACCAGCATTCTCCTCAGAAGGCGTGCATGGCTTAGGAACTCAGCTCGGGAGATCAATTCCAGGATTCTCCTCCGAAGGCATGCATGGATTAGGATCTCAGCTCGGGAGATCAATACCAGCATTCTCCTCAGAAGGCGTGCATGGCTTAGGATCTCAGCTAGGGAGATCAATACCAGCATTCTCCTTAGAAGGTGTGTATGGCTTAGGGTCTCAGCTCGGGAGATCAATACCAGCATTCTCCTCAGAAGGCGTGCATGGCTTAGGATCTCAGGGTTTAAGCCTAAGGATCAACAGCCCGTTTTGAACACTCCCTTTGACAAAGAACACCTGTTTGTTCCTGTAGTTGACCAAACCTTAGAAAAGGACACTGAAGTAGCAAAATCCATTGGAGCACCCCTATCCCCATCCAATAGAGGCTCCTTTCACCACTCCTTTTACATAGCAGGGTCCAAAACAACACCCTCAGACTCAAATGCTTCCTCTTACAAAGGTAACATCCAATCCATTTCCTCTAGAGGTTTCTACAGAGGAGGATATAGAGGAAACCATTCCAAAGGCAGACCCCTGCTCATGAAGCCCTCAGCGCCCCCACCGACCTCAAGAACTACCGACCCATCTCCCTCCTCCCCTTCGTGACCAAAGTCACAGAGAAGATCGTCCATGCCCAGCTAACAAAATTCATCGAAGAAATCTCCATCTCGACCCCTCCCAATCCAGATTCCGCAGCAACCACAGCACCGAGACCGCTCTCCTCGCTGCCATAGACAACATCCACACCCTGCTCGACCAAGGGCACACTGCAGCTCTGATCCTACTCGATCTCTCTGCGGCATTCAACACCGTCTCCCACTGCACCCTCACCGGCAGACTCCATGACGCCGGCATACAGGGAACCGCCCTTGACTGTATCCGCTCCTTCCTCACTGGCAGAACCCAAAGAATCAGACTGCCACCCTTCCTCTCCGAACCCACAGAAATCAACTGCGGAGTACCACAAGGATCGTCGCTCTGCCACACGCTCTTCAACATCTGCATGGCCCTCCTCGCCACCATCGTCAAACAGTACGGACTCAGTATAGTATCCTACGCCCACGACACCCAGGTCATCCTCTCTCTCACCAAGGACACAATCAGACAATAGTACATCTACTTCACCAATTGGGTTTTACAATAATTGCACAAAAATCTCACCTGTGTCTGGCACAAGTGAAATCTTATCTGGGAGCTTCCAACAACACTCTCAAAGCTCTAGCCACTCCCAATATAGCCAGGATTCACAATATCCAGGCCACACTATTACAATTTCAACTCAACCAATCATTACCGGCCAACGTCTTCATGCAACTGCTGGGAATGATGGCATCCTGCGTTGCAATCGTACCTCATGCAAGGCTTCACATGCGTCCTCTGCAACAATGTCTAGCGAGTCAGTGGAATCAATCACAGGGGGCCAAATGTACGACGTGATTTTGCATGGGCAAACGGGTTTGCGAACCGCGTTTGCACATGCAAAATCACTGTTGGCCATGTACAATTCCAAAATAGCGAGTCGCAGTTTATTTGCGACTCGCTAGTTTGGAATTGCGAGTCGCAATTAGGAAGGGGCATTCCCTTCCTATTTCCGTCCGCAATGCTATGTGTGAATGCTTTGTGACCACAATTGCGGTCGCAAAACACTTGCAAATGACCACCCTCTTTAAGAGGGTGACATTGCAGTCGCAATTTCGAAGGGGTCCCCAGGGTACCCCTTCCACTTTGTGACTGTCTAAAAATATTTTTAAGGGCCGTTAAAGAATGAAACAAGAACGTTTCATTTTTTTTAAAAATGCATCCCGTTTTCTTTAAGAAAAACAGGCTGCATTTAAAAAAAAGAAAGAAATAAAAGCTGCTTTATTAAAAAGCAATCCCAGACATGGTGGTCTGCTGAGCCCAGCAGGCCACCATCCCTGGTTGGGTTGGCATTCCCAATGGGCTTGCAATTTGCGACCCCGACCTAGTGTTGGTAGGCAGTGGCAACCATCGCTCGCTGCAGTGGTGGAACCCTCAAAACTTAGTAAAAGGGCGGCCTTTCATAGACCCGATTCCACAGTAACCGGTTGGGGTGCCCATCTTCAACATTACAAAGTCCAGGGGCTGCGGTCGGACAAACACAAACGTCTCCACATCAACTACCTGGAACTTCTAGCAGTGTTCCTAGCACTCAGCCTTTCTCACCCAACTTGTAGGCAAGACTGTCTTAGTTCGCACAGACAACATGACAGCAATGTACTACCTACAGAAATAGGGAGGGACTCCCTCTCTCTAGCTGTCGCACCTTGCACAAAGCATTTGGGTTTGGGCGATTCACCAAAATATCTATCTCCTAGCAGAACACCTCCCAGGGGTAGACCATCAGATTGCAGACCTGCTCAGCAGACACAGGTAGCAAGTCCACAAGTGGGAACTTCATCCCCAAGTTCTTCTTCCCTACGTTCAAAACGTACATTTTCCACAGATAGATCTGTTTGCCACAGTGCACAACACAAAATACCCAAACTCTGCATCCAGGTTCCCACACCAAGCATCCGAAGGCAATGCCCTATGGATGATTTGGTCAGGGATATTTGCTTACGCTTTTCCGCCTTTCCTGCTAATTCCATTACTAGTTCGGAAGCTCAGACAAATGTCCCTCACTGATCTTAATAGCCCCCACGTGTTCTCGTCAACCTTGGTACTCTCATCCTTAGAACTCTCTGTGGTTCCACATCAAAAGCTACATCTCACATCTTGTCTCCTCACTCCGAGCCATGGAGAAATCAGACATCCAATTCCCAGAGAACTCAACCTAGCGATTTGGCTCCTGAAGTCATAGAGTTTGGTTATTTACAACTACAACCAGACTGTATGAATATTCAAAAGGAAGCTAGAAAGCCTACTACTAGAGCATGTTATGCAGCAAATGGAAACGTTTTGTTGCATATTGTAACAACAATATCAATCATCTTGATGCGTTTGTGCAGAACATAATTTGTTATCTGTCGCATTTACAGCAATGTGGATTCACTTACACATCCATTTGTTTACACCTGGGAGTCATAGCTGCACACTTGCAAAATAGACAACACCTATCTCTCTTCAGAGTACCAGTGATTAAAGCCTTCATGGAAGGATTAAAAAGAGTTATGCCGCCAAGTATTCCCCCTGCTCCAGAGTGGAACTTAAACATAGTCCTTACAAGGCTAATGGGCCTGCCTTTTGAACCAATGCACAAATGCCAGTTACAATTCCTATCATGGAAAGTTGCTTTCCTCATAACGATAACCGCACTAAGGAGAGTTGATGAACTTCAGGCATTACCTATAAAAGAGCCTTTCTTTCAACTTCACAAAGACAGAGGGGTTCTACGTACCAATCCTAAATTTCTCCTTAAAGTAGTTTCTGCTTAGGGGTAACTTGTGTACGATATCAAATTAAAATAACACACCATTAGCAGTTTCACTATTAATTGAACCATCGGAATTCTTGTATAGAATTTATGTGCTGCAATGATAATAGAGCAAAAGACACACAATCGATGGACGGAATGCAGAACAAATCAAAACATTCACCCCCAGTCAAGAGATCTGGGTTGAATCCATCATTATGCTAGTTGCTAGTTTTGCCGCCATCTTAGGGAAGGCGCTGGGTGACGGTGCATTTGGCCAGACGATTCCACCCCAGTCAGTACTTATGGCGCCTCCTCAGCAGCGCATTTCATTGACAGAGCGCTTGTCTCCTGAGGCGGAAGCCGGGAGCAGCTCAAAGATTTTTTTTTAAAAAATTTAAAATTGTTGTTGTAATATTGCTCACATTGCTCATTTTGCACATCCCACTTACCCTTACCCATTTAATTTAGTGGCCTTGCCCTCTGCAGCTGATCAGGCGCTGGGAGGGGAAACTGATTGATAGTTTTGCCGCCATCTTAGGGAAGGTGCTGGGTGACGGTGCATTTGGCCGGATGATCCCACCCTGAACAGCATAAAATGACATCACACTCTCGACCGCGCAGCGGACGATCGCAGCGGGCGCGCCAAAGGCGCGCCTAAGGCAAGCCCGTCTGCGCCCGTCCGGGCCCAGGGCCACACTCCCTGCCCAAAATCTTCCTGACAGAGGGCAGCTGACTTACTCCAGCCAGGAGCTCCTATCGCTAAGGCCCAGTGCTAAATGTCCCATTATCGAGTTACAGAAGGAAGTTAAAAACTGTCCATCCTGCTCGCGCGCTTTTGCATTCGCATCTATCGGGGACCCAAACCTGCCCCAAAACCAGTCCAAGATACCAAATCATAGAAACACCACTATCAAGGCTGGCTTAATCAATGTCAGGTTCTTGGTTAAACACAACATCCACACAGCGGAACTGATTGAAAGCCAAAAAATTGACCTACTATTTGTTACGGAAACCTGGGCAGATGAAGCCTCGGATGCTGATCTGACCTTGGCTATCCCCGAGGGCTTCTCCATTTATAGAGCCGACAGGAAAATGAAACGCGGGGGAGGTTTAGCAATCATAGCAAAAGAGGGGCTTAGAATCAAGAGTTCAGAAAAAGGGAGTAACCCGGACTGTGAAACCCTGATCTTTCAGATTAAGATCACAAACAATTACACGTTCAATGGCCTATTAATTTACAGACCTCCCAGTGCCAAAACGCCTCTAATTGAGCTACGAAGTCCGTTCTTAGAATCTAGTGTGATAGGCCCTGACTACACAATTCTAGGAGACTTTAACCTACACTTGGAGAAAACTTCTGATCCCAAGGTAGCTTCATTCAAGGATGCATTGGCAAACTTTGCCTTGGACCAAAAGGTATACCCCGACACTCATTGTGCTGGCCATACCTTAGATGGTATTTTCACCTCATGAGCCTAAACAAAATTGGCACTCTCCCGGTTCCATGGTCAGACCACAAGCTGGTCTTCTTCCTATTAGAAATTAAAGAAGACACAGGGAGGCCCGCTGAAATTCTTAGGAACACTACATATCCCGACTGGTCAAAAGTCAACCCTCAGGCTCTTCTTGACACACTCCGCTCATCCTACCCAGTTCTTGATGCGGACAGCAATACAGCCTGTAAGCAATTTAATGGGTGGTTGGATGCCGCAGTTCAGGTCACTTCCCACAAAGGAGAGTGACTTTCAAAGGGAAAACCCCCTCACATCCATGGTTCTCAGAAGCACTGAAGGCACAGAAACAGACGTGCAGAAGGGCAGAGAAAAAGTGGAGAACCAATTACGACACCAAGCTCAAACAGGAATATAAAGCAGTCCTAGCCAGCTATAAAAAATTAACAATGACGGAAAAAAGCAAATACTTTGTGCAAAAAATCAATGAGTCAAAAAATTCTAGTAAAGCTCTCTTTGCCACTGTAAAAAAAACTATCAAAAATTGGAAACAATTGTTCGGAAGCAATGTCGTAACACATTGGGTGAACTCTTTGTCAACAAGGTATCCTAAGTTTATGATTCCTTTAAAAGTCGCCACCCAGATAACGCAGCCCAGGCTCTCTCACACCTAACAAATCTAGCGAAACAATCAGCCCAATTCACACTGTTCCATTTCATCCCTCCTACAGCAGGTAAATTCGGCAAGAGGTGCTTACCACTAATTCAGGCAGTCCAATGGACCCTTGCCCGCCTAAAGTAATGCAAGTCCAATCCATACTACACAATGCCACACGATTCCACTCAACGTCATATAATTTGGAATAAGAGCTGGGTAACAACGCAGTCACGCATAGCAAATGTCATTTCTTTTTACAGGAGGCTTTAGAGGTGGGGCTTCTTTATCTATTTCAATACCACGGGAGGGGATTGGTGTGGGAGGAGTGTGAAAGGGACTGTGTGTGTTTCGGGAGGGGGCGGGTTGAAGAACACAACACGCTGATGTCACGAGGGGAGATATTTCAGCCAAGCGTCCTGGACATGAATAATGTCCCAACTGTGGGTAGCATGAAAGCGGAGGGGGAGGCGGGGCTTTTAGAGATAGTTAGAGACGGAGACAGGACGGTTGGAGAGGGTAAACAATCCCGTGACCACGAAGAGGCAGAGTTAAGAGGGGTTTGAGGGACAGACTGCCAAGCACAGAGACAGCTCACTGGGTAGCGGCGCACACGCCCTGTGGCCACAAAATACTAGAGAAACTGGCAGCAATAGAGAGAGTCGGGCACAGAGACAGCCCCGCCTACGGAGGGCGGTGGAATGCTGGTAGCTCACAGACTAGTGGGCAGAGGAGGGAGCGCTAAATAACACTACGTGGGTAGCTTTGTAGTGTAGTTCCTATATTCCCAATAGGCATCTGCGCATTGGAATAATATAGACACCAGTGTAGACCTGGAACTGAGGTCACCTAGGTCTCTGCTGACTATATTAGACTTAAGTGTTTACCAGCTAGCTCAGAGGTCACTAGAAACTTTCTCGAATGTGCAAGAGGGTTTTACGCCTCCTACTTAGACAGGAAGGGATTAGTTTCTGACAACCATACAACATGACAACTTTGCATCTCCATGAGTTATGAGGGAATCTCCAGAGTCGTGAAAAACAATAGAGGGGATGTTTCACTCAGTAAGTTCGTGCATGCTTAGTTTCACCAGAATATTAGAGAAAGAGAGACGGGCGTTTTCAATAAAAGATGGTATTTATTAAACAGTCTGTTTTCTCGTACATGAGAAGTGAATTGCTACGATCGCAATACTTGTCATAAAGTAAAGTGCGTACAGTACAAAGAGTAGCATAAAATAATATTGTAAAAGCATAATATAGTTTCTAAGCCATAAGATGCATCTAAGACGGTTTAAAATATATACTGTAATAAAATACGAAACTTCCTCAACTGGTGCTTCTAAGTTACGCCTACCCCGGTGTACCTAACCTAAGTCTAGTACTGGGTTGAAGTAAGTGAGAAGTACTTTAAGTTAAATCGTTTTGCTAAAAATTTATAAAACCAAGAATTCTCTCAGCGTCTAATCAGCTCCATACCTTATCTAGAATGCGAGAGGACTTGTATCTCACTCGGAACTCGATCTCCCGGCTTCCCGCGAGAGCAGTCGGGAAACACCGGAGCTGGATTTCTCGGCTGGAGAAAAGACAGCGTCTATCCCAGTGCGTCGGACAGGAGCGTCGCCTTCCTTCAGCTTCAGTAGGACATCGGGCGTGAAGACGGTCGATCTGCTCCATGAATACCACCGTGTGTTTTACTGGAAAAACCTGGGCATATTTATACTGTACAGGTGCCTGGCTTGATGTCAAGAGGTGGACAAGTTATCGTCAATGTAGACATGTTAACGTCAATGTAGACAGGTTAACATCAAGGTAGACATATTAATGTCAAGGGTGGACATATTAACATCACTATATGCACGAAGTGCGTCTATCCCTCCATGGGTCGGGTACAAATCAATACTGAAGACGTGGGTAAAATCCCCCGGGACTTACAGTGGGCTGATTTTGTCTCAGAGCCAGTTTTGTACTTTCTAGGGGCTTGGTGGAAGAGGAAACGCCATGTAAGGAGTGCGTCAACTCTTACTCTAATATGGGCTTGATTCTAGTGTCCACATAGGGGTTTGAATGATTGAATCCGTTATCGGGCATGAATCGGGCAATTTAGATTAGGGACCTAGATAAGAACATGACAGCTTGGGGTGCAGAAAGAGAGTGCCGTAGAAGATGGGTCTTAAGAGATGCGAACTCGGCTGTTGAAAAAAGCCCAGCGCTGATCGAAATCCTAAGAGGCGTACCAGGGCATCATAAGAAAGCGGGGCAGAGTAACAATGGATGAGGGAAGGACGGGTAACAGAATACGAGGAAGGAGGGCAGAGGGGCGGCAGGCCACAAGAGGAAATATGCTGGTGAGGAAGGAGGGAGAAGCACAGAAACGAGCGAGAAAAGGGTCTGGCGAGGGTGAAAGAAACGGTCAGTTCACTCGGAAGGGAGGGATCGCCGAAAAAAGGTTGTGAAGGAACAGCATACGAGGACAGAGACGAGAACAGCACAAGCAGGAAGTGGTATAAGGGAGGGGGTGGCAAATGGTGAGCACTGTCGCGGCCACTTTGATGTTCTCAGTGCCACGCGGCTCACTGAGAACAACAAAGCGGCCGCGAAAGTGCTCCCAATGGCTGCAGGCTGACGAATGGTGCACGCGCCCAGCGCACATGCACTGTATCTCATCCGCCTGCAGCCTTTGGGAGCACTTTTGAAAACCCCTTACTAAACTCTCACAGAGCAACGCATGTGCGTTAGCTCAGCGAGACCTAAAAAGGAACAGGACCTGCACTACACTCCCAACATGTTCCAGGAGGAATGTTGCTCCATCAGGTGATTATCAGAAATTTGATAACAACAAGAGTAGTGCACAGAGGGAGTCAAATGTTGAAGTTGAAGAGACAAAAAAAACTGAGATTAAGAAAGGGAATAGAGAAAGAAGAAACAGGGGAAAAGGAAACTTAGAGTTATAGGAATCCTTACCTGACAGTTATATTATATTTTGTTCCTCCGAGGGTGGCAGCCACGCTGCACTGCCTGGTCATCACCAGAATATCTTGAAAGGAAGTAAAGAAATAGTTTTGCTTCAGACGATCACATTTCATCCCATCTTCCAAATAACCGTCCTGAACTTCCAAAACAAAAGAATCTCTTGTTCTCTGGACGCCATTGCCAAGCAACTCTGGTTATGAATAAATACTTTTTTTGGTTCAAGAACCACGATCCTTTGCTGGGAAATGTCTCTGTGAATATGGAGTGCACCCACAGTGTCAGAGAACAAACCCTAACAACCCAGTCCACGTTTTCATAACCCCCATCTTTCCATTTAGATCCCATGAAACTTGCAAATCAAAACAATCTGGTTCACAAAAGGCATGTTAAAGTCCTTGTACATAATTCTGTCCACCATTCATAAATAATTCAACTAGACTCTTAGATTTTTCCAAACAATGTTCTCTGAGCAACTGCAATTCTAGCTCAAGCTGATGCAGAGTTCGAATGAATGAATGAATGAATGAATGAATGAATACGCACTTATATAGCGCATGACTACCCGGAGGCATCCCAGCGCATTAGACAACCTAGTCATTACTCAACGGTTCAGGAAAACAAAAAGGTCTTTAAAAGTTTCCTGAACCTCAGATGGTTAACTTCCAATCGGATGGCATCGGGAAGCTGGTTCCAAAATTTCGCAGCCTGTAGGGAAAAACGTCTGCCACCCATACGGGTCCTTTTGATCCTAGGGACATTCAGAAATTTCTTATTGCTGGACCTTAAAGTCCGTGGAGTTTGATGGAGTTTGAACATAGGTTGTATCAAGGCAGGTCCGGAATCTATCATCGACTTATGCACAATAGTCATAGCCTTGAACCAAATCCTTTGTTGCACTGGCAACCAGTGCAGTTGACGTAATGCTGGCTTAGTCAAGCTCCTCCTAGGGATGTCCAACAGCAGACGAGCCGCACAGTTTTGGACTGTCTGCAGGATTTTTATCGTTCCCTGAGGGGCACCCAGATAAACTGCATTCGCGTAATCAAGCCGCAATAGGATCAGGGCCTGCACCAGGAGGCGCCTGGCTTCAAACGGGAGGAGCTTAAGAATCTTTCTTATTAATCTTATTAGGGCGTAACAGGTGGTTGCCACCTTACGAGATTGAACCAGGAAACTAAGAGTTGGGTCTAGCCAGACACCTAAACTCTTAATTTGTTTCTTGTGGGAAGGGGGCTGGCCAAAGCTGCTAGGCCACCAAGCATCCACAGTAGTGGGTGCATTGTGCCCCAACATCATGACCTCGGTTTTTGTACCATAAGCTTCAGGAAGGACTCGTCCATCCAATCGAGTACTTCACTTAGGCATGCAGAGAGATTATTACAAGCAGAGCCCTGACCAGAGTGAAATTACTAACTGGGTGTCATCGGCATAAGTGACCAGTTGCACCCCCCTGGGCAAAACCACCTCAGCCAACGGCCTCATGTAGATGTTAAACTGGTGGGACTGAGGGAGGCTCCCTGGGGGACGCCGCAGTGCAGGGGCATCTGGGTTGAAATTACCTCCTCCTCAAAGACAGCAAAAGTTCTGTCCGTGAGAAAGGAATAAAGCCATTTCAGGGCCACACCAGATACCCCTATGACACTTAACGTTTGAATCATGACTGTATGATTGACAGTGTCGAAGGCTGCGCTTAGGTCTAATAGGATGATGGCTGCACAGCTTCCAGCATCCACAGTTTTCCTGGCTTCTTCGACCACTGCAATGAGGGCGGTCTCTGTGCCCTGTTTGCGCCTAAAGCCCGTCTGGGTGGGGTTTAAGGATTTGTGGTTTTCCAGGAAGGTGGAAAGTATAGCGTTCACATGTTTTTCCACCAGCTTACTAATGCCCTGCAGCAAGGAAATGGGGCGATAATTTGTCCAGTTCTCCGGGTCTAGATTAGGTTTTTTTAAAATAGCCTTCCACTCGCCTGCTTCCAAGGAGGTGGAACAAGACCCGATGCCATGGAAGAATTAATTACCTCCTGAATGACTGGCGCCACCGTCTCTGATACCCTCTTAAGAATGGTACGGGGAGCAGCATCGGCGGGGGACCCGGACTTAAGATTTCCCTGCAGTAACTGCAGTGTCGAGCAGTCGAGCGGATTAAACTCCTCAAGCCTAGTCATCCCAAGAGGGGGAGGGAGGAGTGGTACCGGGTCAACCTGCTGAAACAAGGAGTAGATTTTGGCCACTTTAGTAGCAAAATAATTTGCTAATTCATCGCAACGTTTATGTGCGAGTAGTGGCTCACTGAATGCTGACCAATGGGAGCAACAAGGCATCAATGTGTTGGCGCTTTGAATTTATAAATTATTTAAAGATGTGATGCGGAGGGTCAGTGTCTTGTGAGCCCTACAGGACGGCGGCCCAAGGACTATAATTTGGAATAAATCCTTCGCAAGACAAAGCTTAGAATATTGAAATGTTGAGACCTCCATTGAAGTCAACGGAGCAGCAGCAGCCTCTAAAAACGGATATAGGCCCGCTGCTCTCAACATCACAATGTCCTAAAACACAGCCTCTGCCTTTCTCTTTCCCCTGCCTCTCCAAAATATATGGATTGGGCAGGAGAAGGCAGAGGATAGAGCCTGCAGCAGGGCACACAAGAGCCTCCCCCCCTTCCTCCTCGCAGTGTCACTGGCGTCTAGGAAGGAGGTGGGGTTCTGCTCATCTCTTGCATCTCTCCGGCTCACCTGAATGATGACAAGCAGTTTAGCCGAGCCCAGGGAGAACCAGGGGCTGACTTCAGCCTCTTTTCACAGCTATTGCTGTAAATTTTCAACAATTAACCGCCATGGTCCTGCATGCAGCTGTTAACTGTTGAACATTCACAGCAACAGCTGTGAAACAAAGGTTTCAGAGTACCGGAGGTGTTTCAACCCCCTCGGTCTCTGGGACACCGTTGTTTTATTAATGAACACATTCTGCCCTCATGGGTCAAACAGTGTAATGACCTTATAGTTAGCCGTAGCAGGCAATACTGCCCATTAAAGGATCGCTCCCTTGATAAAGGCCATTGCCTTTGGAGCTACAACAAGCTTCAAAGCTATATTAAAGGTTTCAAATAATTACTGAAAGCATAAACATGGTTACTCAGTCAGAGAAATAATTATCATAATATTTGCAGGAGAATCACATAAAGGGACCTCTAAAGTATATGAAAAGCCAGAATCAGAAATAACTCTTGATGTAAAGTCAATAGACAGACCACACACAACAAATGTGAGCTAAGAAATAAGAAAAACTGTTTCTATAATATCAAATAGCAAACTGCCATAGAGTCTGCTTAATTAAAAATCAAGGAAAAGTTCTTAAGTACAAAATCAGTAAGAGGACTGACATGTAGTCTGACTATAGGAAAACTGTAAAATAAAACAATTCCAGGAAATATCCCAAAACAGTACATTTTATAAGTTTTAAGACAGAGAGAACACATTATTGACATGGTTCATGATGAGGTAAAAATGACAGCAACCAATGAATGTTCATGAAAACATGGCACAACAAAATGTAGTTAAGTAAACCCCACCTACAAAATGAATAATTAATTGTGACTTTTCCCCTAAAAGCCACAAGTCATTTTATAAGGTTATTCCCTAACATAATAACTGGATCTTAATCACAGTTTAAGTTTCTGGCCATTCATAATTGACCCAATTTGTACGGGAACATTTGCTGACAGCTCATTAGTTGTTTATTAGAAATAACCGAGGCTAGAGTTAACAGCTCGGCACGGGCTCTGCTAGCCTCGTATCTGTGCAACAGAATTTTTTCAGTCGAGCTGGGGGAAGCTAGTTCAAAAACTTTCAGTTCCCCTTGCGGAGTGCCCCAGGGGTCCTCTTTAAGTCCAACCCTTTTTAATTTGTATGTAGCCCCATTAGCTGAAATCATTAGGGCAGCTGGCTTCACACCGATGTCTTATGCCGACGACACCCAGATTGTGGTGTCTATTAGCAAGGATGTGAAAGAGACAGCGGAGAAATTCAGATCCTGCATGGTACAAGTCAGACAATGGATGCTCACCAATTGTCTGAAATTGAATGGGGATAAAAGTGAGGTTCTGGTGCAAGGGGGTGATCCAAACATCTGGTCCCCGGAGTGGTGGCCTGATAGCCTGGGCAGCTGTTCGGTTCCAGCAGAGAAGGTCAAAAATCTGGGTATGACCTTAGATATCAATCTTTCCTTCGACGCCCAGGCCAGTAAATTGGCTTCGGCAGTCTGGTTCATTTTAAAAATGATTAAAAAACTATTGCCCTTCATCCCAAAGGATGCCAGGAAAAAGATGGTAACTGCCCTTGCCCTGTCTAGGATAGACTATGGGAATGCCCTGTATGCCGGAGCTAAGCTGCAAATTCTATCAAAACTTCAGCGCCTGCAGAATGCAGCTGCAAGGCTGGTGCTAGACATTCCTAATCACGAGCCAATTACCCATAAATTAAAATCCCTGCACTGGCTCCCTATCGTCAAAAGGATTCAATTTAAATCACTGTGTCTGGCCTACGAGGCGCTCCAGGGGTCTGGCGCTCAGTTCTTAAAGACCCGTCTGAAACAGTATGAACCCTCCAGGCTTCTTTTTTTCCAGTCAAGCCAAATTGATCCTGGTGCCCAGATTCAAAAGAGCCAGATGGGGAGGCAGAAGTTTCCTTCTACATACAGCAAAAGTTTGGAACCTCCTTCCAATTTCTATAAAAAACAGTCCATCCCTGCTTTCTTTTAGAAAAGCAGTGAAAACCTGGCTTTTCACGGTAGTCTGCTAGAGGGCTTGATCAGGCCAGAAAACCTTCTCCTGTGATAGCGCCAAGATGCCCTCTGGCATTTGCGCGCTCTATAAAATAATAAATCAAATCAAATCAAATTAAACCTGCACTACTTTCCCAAGAGGGGTGGGTTGGGAGCTCCCGTCAGTCTGACTGTGGAACGTGTAGGACATTTATTGATTAAAAGAGATGCTGGATTCCCATTTACTTCTTCAACAAAAGGGCCACTCTGGGTGACCTCTAGGACTGCACCAAGCATGCAATCCTTCTCCTGTCTCAGGCACCGTCATTGTGTCTGATTCAGTCCAGTAGAAACTCCTAGTGTAGATGCAAGTTGTGAAAAATCCTTATTAATCACTGAAGAATTTTGTTGAAATCCTGAATTTGTTGAGAATTTGGCATTCTATTCTGCACTGGGCTGTGGGGCCATCGGGACTGAAGGCGTGTTCCAATATAGATCTGCCTTTGATTCTGCATGCTCGGCACAGAGGCCAGTTGGGCTGGGACCATCGGGACTGAAGGCATGTTCCAATATATCTGGCTTTGATTCTGCATGCTCGGCACAGAGGCCAGTTGGGCTGGGACCATCGGGACTGAAGTCTTGTGCCAATATATCTGGCTTTGATTCTGCATGCTCGGCACAGAGGCCAGTTGGGCTGTGGGACCATCGGGACTGAAGGCATGCTCCAATATACCTGCCTTTGATTCTGCATGCTCGGCACGGAGGCCAGTTGGGCTGGGACCATCGGGACTGAAGGCATGTTCCAATATATCTGCCTTTGATTCTGCATGCTCGGCACAGAGGCCAGTTGGGCTGGGACCACCGGGACTGAAGGCATGTTCCAATATAACTGCCTTTGATTCTGCATGCTCGGCACAGAGGCCAGTTGGGCTGGGACCATCGGGACTGAAGGCATGTTCCAATATATCTGCCTTTGATTCTGCATGCTCGGCACAGAGGCCAGTTGGGCTGGGACCATCGGGACTGAAGGCATGTTCCAATATATCTGCCTTTGATTCTGCATGCTCGGCACAGAGGCCAGTTGGGCTGGGACCATCGGGACTGAAGGCATGTTCCAATATATCTGCCTTTGATTCTGCATGCTCGGCACAGAGGCCAGTTGGGCTGGGACCATCGGGACTGAAGGCATGTTCCAATATATCTGCCTTTGATTCTGCAGGCTCGGCACGGAGGCCAGTTGGGCTGGGACCATCGGGACTGAAGGCATGTTCCAATATATCTGCCTTTGATTCTGCATGCTCGGCACAGAGGCCAGTTGGGCTGGGACCATCGGGACTGAAGGCATGTTCCAATATATCTGCCTTTGATTCTGCAGGCTCGGCACAGAGGCCAGTTGGGCTGGGACCATCGGGACTGAAGGCATGTTCCAATATATCTGCCTTTGATTCTGCATGCTCGGCACAGAGGCCAGTTGGGCTGGGACCATCGGGACTGAAGGCATGTTCCAATATATCTGCCTTTGATTCTGCATGCTCGGCACAGAGGCCAGTTGGGCTGGGACCATCGGGACTGAAGGCATGTTCCAATATATCTGCCTTTGATTCTGCATGCTCGGCACAGAGGCCAGTTGGGCTGGGACCATCGGGACTGAAGGCATGTTCCAATATATCTGCCTTTGATTCTGCAGGCTCGGCACAGAGGCCAGTTGGGCTGGGACCATCGGGACTGAAGGCATGTTCCAATATATCTGCCTTTGATTCTGCATGCTCGGCACAGAGGCCAGTTGGGCTGGGACCATCGGGACTGAAGGCATGTTCCAATATATCTGCCTTTGATTCTGCATGCTCGGCACAGAGACCAGTTGGGCTGGGAACATCGGGGCTGAAGGCATGTTCCAATATACCTGCCTTTGATTCTGCATGCTCGTCACAAAGGCCAGTTGGGCTGGGACCATTGACTGTGACATCCCATTGTGTGCCGTCTGATTCATGTTTCAGTTTCCCAGGTTCCTGCAAACATCGCAAGGATCATCTCTTATTCTGCACATTATTAGTGTTTGAGGTATTTAAATTGCCGAAACATCTGTGTTGGGTTTATATCTGTATATATACATCTGTTTTGGGTTTATATCTATAACTAGAATCAGAAACAACACTATTACACTTAGCAATTCTTCTTACATTCCACAATTTTCCATCTTGAGTAATTACAGAATTACTAAACACTTTTCTGATTTGTATAGGTTTACCAAACTTACATGACCCTTTCATCATCAGACCTGGTCTCATAATCCTTACCCAATCCCCCACAACAAAATGATGAGTGTTGATCTTCCATTTTTTACTGTACCAACTCATGGCCTTGTGTTGCTTTGCTTCTACTCTCTTAGCTGTATCATGTACACATTCTTTAATGTCCAGTTTACCTTGACACTTATTCTTAAACCACCATGGACACGTTTTTGAAGCTGGATCTCTTCCTTTGAGTAGTTTAAATGGACTAAGCTCTGTTGTTGTATGGGGTGTAATTTGATACACCCACAATCTCTCTCTTAACTCATTCATCCATTCACCACGCGTTCTCACCACATCTGTTATATAAGACTTCAACACCCTATTAAACCGTTCCACCTGGCCATTCTCATGTGGTTCATATAATGATGTTCACTTGTGTGTAATACCATGTTCCTTTAAGAAATTCTCCATCTTTAATGATTTCAATTGCACCCCATTGACCGTAACTAACACAGAAGGACAACCTTCTCGAGCAAATATCTCTTTGAAAAAACAATCACCGCATTGGTAGTGGCATTGGGTACAAATTTTACTTCTGGCCATTTTAAGTGGAAATCAATCAACACTAGCGCATATTGTGAATTTTCTGGTAAATTCTTAAATGGGCCTGAAATATCAAAGGCTAACTTTTGCCTCGGCATGTCTGGCCACTTAACAACCTTTAAAGGTGGAACATTAGTTTTTAGAATTTTCTTACTCGACACACACTCTTACATTCTCTTACTGTCCTATCTATAAATGCATTCCAGGCCACCAAAAGAAACTCCTAATCAACCTCTTCATAGAAGATATACCCGGATGTGTCTTATGAGACAACTTGAGTATGACATCCTGCATACCTTGTGGTGGAACACATTTGCCTGACTTAAACAAAAAACCATTTTCCCATTCCAATTCATCCGCCACCCTTGCAAATGGTAAGAGCTCTTCTTTAATAAAAAATTTTTTAGGCCATCCTTCCATTATATATTTTTTAAGAGTACTCCACCTATCCTCTATCCTGACACAACTGTCCCACTTCTCCTCTGTAATCTCTTGAAAATGGTCACCCATCACATCAGCTATAGTCACAATAAATTCTCCTTCCTTAACCACATCCACCTTTTCCTGTTCACACAGCAGACGAGATAGAAAATCGGCAGTGACATTTTTCTTTCCTGGAACATACTCTATGCTAAAATTGTACTCCTGCAATCTTGATGATAACCTCGCAATCCTGGCAGAAGAATGCCAACCGCCACCTGTGGACAATATATTAACTAGCGGTTTATGGTCTGTCCTAAGGATAAATCTACAACCCCACACATATAACCTGAAATGTTCCACCGCCCACACACACGCGAGCAATTCTCTCTCAATTGCTGCATATTTCCGTTCACACTCGTTCAATGTGGGTGAGGCAAAAGCCACGCACAACTCCTCTTTTCCTTCTCTTTGGAACAGAATGCCCCCTAAACCATATAAACTGGCATCCACCGTGATTATGCACTCTTTCTTCATTCTAATGGGTTTCAATGTAGGAGCATTAATTATATCCATCTTTATACATTCAAAAGCCTCCTGTTGTTCATTTGACCACACATTTTGTCTTAATAAAACCCGCAATGGTTCCATTTTAGTCGCAAAATTTTCCACAAACTTACTGTAATATTCACACATACCCGTGAACGATAACAACTGATCCTTATTAATAGATTATGGGGCTTTAACAATTGCATCTACATTAGTCTTCTTTGGAACAATTCCATTTCCAGACAATGCGTGACCCAAATACTCGACTGTACGTTTGAAAAGATAACATTTGTGTGCCCTCAATGTGAGACCATGGCTCTCTAACCTTTTGCAACACTTCATCTAAATGAAATACATGCTGAGTTTCGTTCCTTGAGAAAATTAAAATATCATCCTGGAAGCATTTGACAAATTCATCCAAATCTCTAAATATCTGGAACATCACTCTTTGGAACACTGACGCCGCCGACGCCAGGCCAAATGGCATTCTCGTATATTGGTATAGGCCAAAAGGCGTAATTAACGCTGTGAGTTTCTTTGACTCCTCCTCAAGTTCTATTTGGTGGTATGCTGATCGCAAATCTAACATTGCAAATATCTGGGCTCCCTCAAACATTGATACAACTTCGTTAATATTTGGCATTGGGTGACAATATTAGAGTTGAGAGCTCTAAGGTCAACACATACTCTCCATTTTTGATCCGGTTTGCGGACCAAAACTATGGGGGAAACCCACTCAGCCGATTCAATAGTTTCAATAATCCCCTCATCTGATAATTCTTTAACATATCCTTCAATTCTTGTCCTACACTAATTGGAACTCCCCTAATTTTTTGTTTGATAGGTGTGGCATTTTCCTTTAAAACTATTCTATGAGAGAAATCCTTTAATTTCCCTAACTTGTCACAAAACACATTCTTGTAACTGTTTACCAATTTCTTCTCTTTATCATTACAGTTATCGTTGTTACCAATGGTGGCAATCTGATTATATAGTGTATCATCACATAAAGAACTTAAAGAACTACCGCCCCATCTCACTCCTCCATTCCCTGCCAAAGTCATTGAGAAAGCCGTCAATAATCAGCTCGCCGCCTTCCTTGAATCCAACAATTCCCTCGACCCCTCACAGTCTGGCTTCCGAGCCAATCACAGTACCGAAACCGCCCTCATCGCAGCTACAGACAACATCCGAACGCTACTGGACAACGGAGAAACAGTTGCCCTCATCCTACTCGACCTCTCCGCCGCCTTCGACACAGTCTGTCATAGCACCCTCATACAACGCCTCAGCAATGTCGGAATACAAGGAAAAGCTCTGGACTGGATCATCTCGTTCCTCGCCGGAAGGACTCAGAGAGTACGCCTCCCCCCATTCAAATCAGAGGCCACCGAAGTCATCTGCGGCGTTCCACAAGGATCATCTCTCAGTCCCACCCTCTTCAACGTTTACATGAGTCCAACATCCATCGCGCGACAACACAACCTCAACATCATCTCCTACGCAGACGACACCCAGCTGATCCTCTCCCTCACCAAAGACCCAAACACCGCCAAATCCGTTTAAAACTAAACTCGGACAAAAACAGAAGTACTCATTTTAGGATCATCCCCCTCTTCCTGGGACGACTTATGGTGGCCACCGGCCCTGGGCACAGCACCCACACCTACAGATCACGCACATAACCTGGGCTTCATACTAGACTCCTCCCTCTCGATGACCAGACAAGTCAACGCCGTCTCATCTTCATGCTTCAACATCCTACGCATGCTCAAAAAAATCTTCCGTTGGATCCCCACCGAAACAAGAAAGACAGTCACCCACGCACTGGTCACTAGCTGACTGGATTATGGAAATACCCTTTACGCCGGAACCACAGCCAAACTACAGAAAAAACTCCAACGCATCCAAAACGCCTCAGCCAGACTCATACTGGACATCCCCCGTCAAGCTCACATTTCCGGTCACCTGAAAGACCTCCACTGGCTCCCCGTCAACAAGAGAATAATGTTCCGTCTCCTCACCCACGCACACAAGGCCCTCTAGGACCTAGGACCCGAATGCCTCAACACAAGACTGTCCTTCTACACACCCACCCGCCAACTACGATCATCCAATCAAGCCCTCGCAGTAATTCCGCGCGTCCATAGATCCACCGCTGGAGGAAGATCCTTCTCCTACTTAGCGGCCATAACCTGGAATTCCCTCCCCACTCACCTCCGCCTTACACAGAACCACCTCTCCTTCAGAAAGCAGCTTAAAACCTGTCTATTCGATAAGTAATGCACCCACCCTCCCTCAAGCGCCTTGAGACCCTCTGGGTGAGTAGTGCGCTATACAAATTCCTGAACTTGAACTTGAACTATAAAGTGACTGGTTCTTTTGCTCTTGGATTCAATATAATTCCTAGTTTATATTGATCACGCCATCCCAGGACATTAACCCCTTTCCTTGCAATGTACAGTTTAATATCAGTACTCCTATGCTTAAAACAGATTCTCACTCCAAAGTAACCCTCAACTTCAATCTGATTGCCTTCAAAACTTTCAGCCAAAAAGTCAGATGGTACTAAATTCTCTAAACACAATTGTTCAACTGCTCTACAAAATATTGATGTGTGATAATTGTCCACTGGGACCCTGAATCTACCATTAACACTATGTTCACTCCACAAACTCTAAAATCACCATTAGGTTAATTCCTAATATAATCAGGAACTCCATCAATAATAGAAACAACAAAACATCTATCTACTTTGTCTGTTTCATGTACAAGATTAGGCCTGTTTACTTCATTATTCGCAACACATGACACTGCACCTCTGGAGGGTGTGACATTACATCTAATGTCCCGACATACACTTGTGAAGTGCCCTACTCTACCACAGTTCCTACATTCCTTGTTGATTGCAGGACAACCCGGAAATGATGCTAAATGAGACTTATTGCCACATCTAAAACAAACCGCATTGTTCCGTGTTGACCCTTGAACATTCCTGTACATATTAGTGTTCGAACTTCCTCGATAGTTGTGTTGGAAACGTGTGGGTTGTCGTTGCATTTGGTTCTCATTTTTTGGTTTAATATAACAAACCTCCTCCTCTGCCATTTTTTATTTGCATTGTCTTTGACAACCTCCATCCATTTTTCCGACTGTTCTAATGCCTTTGATTCTGAATTTACCTCAGCCAAACTAGGATTTCCTAAAACCCATAATCTTTCCTGTATTTTTTTATTTTTAACATGTACTATGATTTGATCTCTTATCATTTCATCCGTTAACAATCCAAAATTACAATGCAAAGATAACGATCTCAATCCTGTGAGGAAGTCATCGAAACTTTCATCATATTTTTGCTCTCTAGTATAGAACTTGAATCTGTTTAAAGCAATACTTGTAACAGGATTAAATCTTTTTTCTGTTCTTAATAAAGCCTCATTATACACATTGAAATTATCACCGCTTCCATAGCTCTGGGAAGTAATTTGAGGCAATGATCTAAAAATAACTTGCCCCTTCGAACCTAAACAATGCAAAAAAATACTTTTCTTTCTTTCTGCCCTCATGCGTTCGCCATCTATAGCCTTCATATTTGTGATAAATTCTTCCTTCCATCTCGCCCAAGGCATGGGAGGATCACCCTTGGACTTCAAAAACTTTGCTGGGTGTCAAATTGCATAGTTACACGTTGTATTCAGAAAATGTAACTAGCAGAATTAAATACAGTATATATGCATCAACTAAGTTTTAAATGTGTAACTATATATTGTGTGATAATAGAATGATAATTGTTATACTATGACTCTTAACATATTAATATCATTTGAAAATACCCTATCATTTAAAAAAAAAATAAATACCACATTGTAAAGAAACACCACATTAGTTGTCCTTTGCGTTGAAATGAAGAGTAATCACTGTGTAGTATTTCTTCGTAGAACACCAGGAAGAGAAGCTGGCTAACTTTGAGGAATAAATTGTTGCGTAGTGTTTATTTGTAGTTTACCAGGAAATGAAGAATAAATTGCTGCGTAGTGTTAAACTGTAGAAAACAAGAAAAACGAAGCATTTAATGTTGTGTAGTCTTTAGATGTAAATCACCGTATTTTTTCGTGTTTTGTTTAAGAACAGTTGCCCCGGTGATAAAAATGGCCGCTGATGACATCAGTCGTAAGCGTGCTATGTCCTGACGAAGATCAACGCGCTGACTTGTGTAACGTCTCGACGGAGATCAACGCGCTGAAATCATTGCCAAAACTCGGTTGCCATGGACGTTCGTCGGTGTTGGAATTCTGCAGTGCCGCTTAACAAGCGTGAGTGAAACTCAAAAGATGCAACAAACTCCCAATGTACACGATGGGGTGCCAAAGTGATTAGAACTGTTCTGCATGGTTGGATTTAAACACTCAGGTCGTGTAACTGAACACTGTCATACATTGAAATACGAGTTTCAGCAGGTCACTTAGAAAAGCATTAAAATGACGCTGCACTGCCACGAGTAAATTATAGGCAGGAAGTTAATCGCATTTAAATGTCTTTTCTTCCTTAACGATGTTAAACGATGTTGAAAGCATAAGAACAAGTAAAAACATATAATCCAAAGTATTGATGTAAGTATCTCAAAAGAAGTAATTTAAGTCAAGTATCAGTTAATAAGTAATGAAGAAATCTTCTCAATTAATCCAAATTCTTGTTAGAATACAGCAGCAGGTGCCATCAGTGCACAATTAATGAAATATAATACAACTGCCGCTGGTGCTATCCATGCACAAAAATAATTAAGCATGAATATTTTTGAAACACATTCCGTACCTATGCTGATCAAATGATTGGAGTGTACCTTGGTTCTTCTCCCTCGTCGCCAAAATTGTTGAAATCAATCCAGGAATCAAATAAATTAAGTTGTAGTTTATTGTCCAGCACAGCATTAGTAGCCTCAATGCTTCAAGCTTCAGATGCAACTGGCACTCTATCTCTAAACCACCATTCCAGAATACAGAATGTCATTGGAATATAAACATGGTGCACGGACAGGCAGCTCAGGAACATCATGATGTCACTTGGCAAGATGTTTATGAACATAAAAGAAATATGCTAAAGAATGTAACACGTTGTGTAAGCAAAAGGCAGATAATTCAGTTTCAGATTTCTTTACACGCTTTGAGGAGGCATTCCACGACTTTAGTGGCCAGCCATTGACAGATGACACGGGTAGGCATCTGTTTGACGATAAATATGTCGCAAATCTGTTGCCAGGAATAACTAGTCGCCTAAAGGCCAGTGAGAGTTCATGGACTACATCTTCTCCGGTTTCTCTTTTGACTAAGGCGCAGTATATTGAACACCAGGAATTAGAAGCGAAGGGTAATGAGGATAAAAAGACTAAAGAGTTAAAAACGAAGGTTATGTTGGCTCAGGCTTATGGTCCGCCATCTAGAGGTAATGATATAGGTGGACGTGGATCTTGTGGTTCGTCTTTTCCTTCCTATACTCGTTCGAATTTGTCTGTTGACCAGTGTGCATATTGAAAGAAAATTGGACATTGGATTTCTGATTGTCCAGTACTGCGTGCTCAGCAGTGTCCACGTGAACGGGGACAAATGACAACTCGTTCAGGATATTCAGGACCTAGAGGAAGCACGAATGATCGTGCTAGTTTTTTTTTTTTGTAAATCTATTTTTATTGTTTTCATTCAAAACATCGGCAAGAATATCAGAATGCATATAATCACATGTTACAGTTAGCTTACATAACCATTTAAACAAATCCTCGTTAAATCCTACATTAAACTGGCTGACAGCAATTGAAACATTAGGCAGTCTACTCGGCACAGTTCCCTTACACATCCCCGAATTCGTCATCGGAACTGTCCTCATCAAAATCAGGTATCGGCTCACATATGTCCCCCCGGTATGTATTCCATGCTGCCCATATTTTGGTCCATTTCCGGGGGCATTTCCGGTTTATGTAAACTGTTCTCTCAGTCAACATAGTAAGGTCCATATCTCTACACCAGGTCGCCAGCGATGGCAGTCCCAGCGTGACCCACTTTTGCCCAGGACGCGTAAGATCATTGGGTTCCCACATGTTTAACAGGCATCTGCGCGGCTCGGGTATAAGCGACACTCCCATTGTCAGTGATATCTTTCGTAGTACCTTTCGCCAGTAATCAGCCATCATTGAGCAGTCCCATAGCGTGGGGAAGAAGGACCCCTCCTCCCCACACCCTCTAAGGCAATATGGATGTTGTCCCCTGCCCATTTTGTATAGAGTGCTTCTAGTATGATATGTGCGGTGTAAGATCTTAAGTTGCACAAGTCTGAGCCGTGAGGGTTAACCCACTTCCTTGGGCGAGGCCAGGCCCTCCTGCCATTCTGTTTCATCCATGTCTCCCACGTCAACCGCCCATCTTTCTCCTAGTGAGTTTGTAGGGTCCAGCAGGTTATTGATTAGTTTACGATAAGTGAAGGATGTGGCGCGCTTTGGCATGTGGTCTGTAAGTAGTCTGTCTTCCAGTGGGGAAGCTTCAGGGACCTCAGTATCCTGCGGCAGTACCGCCAATAGTGCGTGTCGTATTTGTGTATATCGGAAAGACTCAGTTGGAGCAAGGGCCTGCTGTTGCCTGATCTGGTCAAATAGTATTACATTCCCTTTGTTCCACAAGTCTCCCACCGTGGAAACCCCTATATTGTCCCATTGGTCAAATCCCTTGCTATTTCTCAAGTGCCCTAGTTGCTTAGTGTCCCAGAGTGGGGTAAGTAGGGTAATAACACCCTTCCATCCCAGCCGTGTCAGCGCTGCGTGCCATAGCATGGCTGTGTGTTTTGTTGGACCCATCAGCTTCACAGCTTGTCCTTTCTTGTATAAGACCGCAAGCATATTTCCTGTGCCCAACTCAGCCCTATCAGCCCTATCAGCCCTGTATGCTGGGTCGGCCTGAGAGGCATGTATCCATTGATTAACAACTTTGAGATGTGCCGACCAGTAGTACAATTGGATGTTGGGGAGCGCTATCCCTCCATCATACCATCCTCGATTCAGTTTTGCTTGGGCTATTTACGCCAGTCTGTTGCCCCAAAGTAGTGTGGATACCTGCGCAGCTATTTGTTTAAAGTATTTAAGTGGTACTGGAAACGGCGTGTTTTCAAGGGCGTATAAAAACCGAGGCAAGGCCATCATCTTGAATAATGCTGCCTTCCCCGTCAGGGGAAGTGATTCCAAATGCGCCACATCTCTCTTCAAGTGCTCCAGGGGGGGTGCCAGGTTTCTGGAAAAGAAATCCGCTGGGTCTGCCGTGATGTGAATACCTAAGTATTTAAATGAGTCCTGTGAAACTACAAGTGGGCAATTCACAGGGAGCTGTGGTGCGGGACCGTTTAGCACGTATAGAATCGATTTAGACCAATTGATAGTGTACCCAGATATCTTTCCGAAACTATCACGTGTCTCAAGGAGCACTGGTATGGAGTTTTCAGGGTCTGTTAGGTACACCAGAATGTCATCAGCATAGAGGGAAAGACGGTCTTCCCACCCCTCCGCCCACCGAACACCTCTTAGTAATGGATCTACTCTAATCCACGTCACGAGGGGTTCCAATACTAACACGAAAAGGAGCGGCGACAGGGGGCATCCCTGGCGCGTCCCTCTCGCCAGTGGTATAGCGTCCAATATGTGCCCATTGTCCGTTACATACGCCAGTGGTCCGGTGTACAGGAGGCGGATCCACACACAAAACTTACGGACAAATCCCAAATGAGGAAGGACCGCGAAAAGGTAACCCAACTCCAGCATATCAAATGCCATCCTCGCATCTAGGGATATGACAACCGCCGGCTCTGACAGGGCTGGTGCCTGAGCCAGTGCTCTATGCAAGTGTCTGAGGTTTAGCGCAGTGTTTCTATTTGGCATGAGGCCTGATTGGTCCGGGTGAATTAAATGTGGGAAGTGTGCCATCAGTCTGTTTGCCAGTACTTTAGCAAACATTTTTGCCTCTGCATTGAGCAGGGCGATAAGAGTTACACTCGGACGGAGGTTTACCGGGTTTCGGGATGGCCACTATTGTGGCCAGTCGCTGGTCAAGCGGCAGTTTGCCTCTATCTAAGCTGTCGGTGTACATTCTGAGTAAGTGTGGACTGATAGTGTCCGCCATCTGTTTATATAATTCTATCGGGATCCCGTTGGGTCCCAGCGCTTTGCCCAACTGTGGCGAGCGGGTTGCGGCTTGCAACTCGTCCTCTGTGAGATCCGCCTCTAGCTCCAAGGAAGCCTCCTGCGTTAGTTTGGGCATTTCTATACCTTTTATGGAGGCCGCTGCCTCAGCCTCGGACATTCCCGATGCCGATGTATAAACATCTCGGAAATGCCCTGCCAATGTGAGTATTAAGGCCCACGGGTCTGTTGTGAACTGTCCCTCTGCTGCCTGTAGTTGCGCTATTCCCTTAGTGACCCGCTCTCGCCTATCAAGCCAAGCCAGGAGCTTTCCTGCCTTGTCCCCTACATCATATACCTTATGTCTGGTTGCTGTGAGGTTGGACACCGTCTCTCTTTTCAGATGATCCCTATACTGTTGTTGTTTGAGGTGCAGAGTGTGCCTTGAGTCAGGTGTGGGGTCCGTCGAGTGGTCTGTTTCGACTGAGTGTAATTCTAGCTCTAGATCCATTAGTTCTTTCTGTTTTTCTCGTTTGTGTCCCGTAATGGAGACTATTGCCTGCCCCCTAATGACCGTCTTGTAAGCTTCCCATAAAACTGACGGGGAACCAACAGATGCAGTGTTTTCCGCAAAGAAGTATTTTGAGGGTTTGCGGATTTCTTTTCAAATTTACGGGACTTGTAAGTATCTGGGGTAGATAGGGTAAAGCCTCTTACGGGACATGTGGTGGTAGGAGTAGGTTAACACTACTGGTGAGTGGTCTGATATACCTCTGGGTTTGATCGTAATGTCATCAACGTTCTGCAGATTGGTTTCCGATGTCAAAATATAGTCTATTCTGGATAGACTGTTGTGTGCATTTGAATGAAACGTGTATTGTCGCGTTGTGTGATGGGTATGCCTCCAAATTCAACCAGCCCCAGTGCCTCCATGAAACTCTGCAAGCGAGAGACTCCGGGTGCCTGCGTCCTCACCGGCTATCTGTCTAACTTAGCATCCATTGTGGTATTAAATCCCCCCGATAATAAGGTCTCCTTCCGGCAGGTCTCCTCTTGCCAGTGGTATAGCGTCCGATATGTGCCCATTGTCCGTTACATACGCCAGTGGTCCGGTGTACAGGAGGCGGATCCACACACAAAACTTATGGACAAATCTCAAATGAGAAAGGACAGTGAAAAGGTAACTCCACTCCACCATATCAAAAGCCATCCTCGCATATAGGGATATGACAACCGCCGGCTCTGACAGGGCTGGTGCTTGAGCCATCGCTCCATGCAAGCGTCTGAGGTTTAGCGCAGTGTTTCTATTTGGCATGAGGCCTGATTGGTCCGGGTGAATTAAATGCGGGAAGTGTGCCATCAGTCTGTTTGCCAGTACTTTAGCAAACATTTTTGCCTCTGCATTGAGCAGGGCGATAAGAGTTACACTCGGACTGAGGTTTACCGGGTTTCGGGATGGCCACTATTGTGGCCAGTCGCTGGTCAAGCGGCAGTTTGCCTCTATCTAAGCTGTCGGTGTACATTCTGAGTAAGTGTGGACTGATAGTGTCCGCCATCTGTTTATATAATTCTATCGGGATCCCGTTGGGTCCCAGCGCTTTGCCCAACTGTGGCGAGCGGGTTGCGGCTTGCAACTCGTCCTCTGTGAGATCCGCCTCTAGCTCCAAGGAAGCCTCCTGCGTTAGTTTGGGCATTTCTATACCTTTTATGGAGGCCGCTGCCTCAGCCTCGGACATTCCCGATGCCGATGTATAAACATCTCGGAAATGCCCTGCCAATGTGAGTATTAAGGCCCACGGGTCTGTTGTGAACTGTCCCTCTGCTGCCTGTAGTTGCGCTATTCCCTTAGTGACCCGCTCTCGCCTATCAAGCCAAGCCAGGAGCTTTCCTGCCTTGTCCCCTACATCATATACCTTATGTCTGGTTGCTGTGAGGTTGGACACCGTCTCTCTTTTCAGATGATCCCTATACTGTTGTTGTTTGAGGTGCAGAGTGTGCCTTGAGTCAGGTGTGGGGTCCGTCGAGTGGTCTGTTTCGACTGAGTGTAATTCTAGCTCTAGATCCATTAGTTCTTTCTGTTTTTCTCGTTTGTGTCCCGTAATGGAGACTATTGCCTGCCCCCTAATGACCGTCTTGTAAGCTTCCCATAAAACTGACGGGGAACCAACAGATGCAGTGTTTTCCGCAAAGAAGTATTTTGAGGGTTTGCGGATTTCTTTTCAAATTTACGGGACTTGTAAGTATCTGGGGTAGATAGGGTAAAGCCTCTTACGGGACATGTGGTGGTAGGAGTAGGTTAACACTACTGGTGAGAGGTCTGATATACCTCTGGGTTTGATCGTAATGTCATCAACGTTCTGCAGATTGGTTTCCGATGTCAAAATATAGTCTATTCTGGATAGACTGTTGTGTGCATTTGAATGAAACGTGTATTGTCGCGTTGTGTGATGGGTATGCCTCCAAATTCAACCAGCCCCAGTGCCTCCATGAAACTCTGCAAGCGAGAGACTCCGGGTGCCTGCGTCCTCACCGGCTATCTGTCTAACTTAGCATCCATTGTGGTATTAAATCCCCCCGATAATAAGGTCTCCTTCCGGCAGGTCTCCTCTTGCCAGTGGTATAGCGTCCGATATGTGCCCATTGTCCGTTACATACGCCAGTGGTCCGGTGTACAGGAGGCGGATCCACACACAAAACTTATGGACAAATCTCAAATGAGAAAGGACAGTGAAAAGGTAACTCCACTCCACCATATCAAAAGCCATCCTCGCATATAGGGATATGACAACCGCCGGCTCTGACAGGGCTGGTGCTTGAGCCATCGCTCCATGCAAGCGTCTGAGGTTTAGCGCAGTGTTTCTATTTGGCATGAGGCCTGATTGGTCCGGGTGAATTAAATGCGGGAAGTGTGCCATCAGTCTGTTTGCCAGTACTTTAGTAAACATTTTTGCCTCTGCATTGAGCAGGGCGATAAGAGTTACACTTGGACTGAGGTTTACCGGGTTTCGGGATGGCCACTATTGTGGCCAGTCGCTGGTCAAGCGGCAGTTTGCCTCTATCTAAGCTGTCGGTGTACATTCTGAGTAAGTGTGGACTGATAGTGTCCGCCATCTGTTTATATAATTCTATCGGGATCCCGTTGGGTCCCAGCGCTTTGCCCGACTGCGGCGAGCGGGTTGCGGCTTGCAACTCGTCCTCTGTGAGATCCGCCTCTAGCTCCAAGGAAGCCTCCTGCGTTAGTTCGGGCATTTCTATACCTTTTATGGAGGCCGCTGTCTCAGTCTCGGAAATTCCCGATGCCGATGTATAAACATCTCGGAAATGCCCTGCCAATGTGAGTATTAAGGCCCGCGGGTCTGTTGTGAACTGTCCCTCTGCTGCCTGTAGTTGCGCTATTCCCTTAGTGACCCGCTCTCGCCTATCAAGCCAAGCCAGGAGCTTTCCTGCTTTGTCCCCTACATCATATACCTTATGTCTGGTTGCTGTGAGGTTGGACACCGTCTCTCTTTTCAGATGATCCCTATACTGTTGTTGTTTGAGGTGCAGAGTGTGCGTTGAGTCAGGTGTGGGGTCCGTCGAGTGGTCTGTTTCGACTGAGTGTAATTCTAGCTCTAGATCCATTAGTTCTTTCTGTTTTTCTCGTTTGTGTCCCGTAATGGAGACTATTGCCTGCCCCCTAATGACCGTCTTGTAAGCTTCCCATAAAACTGACGGGGAACCAACAGATGCAGTGTTTTCCGCAAAGAAGTATTTTGAGGGTTTGCGGATTTCTTTTCAAATTTACGGGACTTGTAAGTATCTGGGGTAGATAGGGTAAAGCCTCTTACGGGACATGTGGTGGTAGGAGTAGGTTAACACTACTGGTGAGTGGTCTGATATACCTCTGGGTTTGATCGTAATGTCATCAACGTTCTGCAGACTGGTTTCCGATGTCAAAAAATAGTCTATTCTAAATAGACTGTTGTGTGCATTTGAATGAAACGTGTATTGTCGCGTTGTGTGATGGGTATGCCTCCAAATTCAACCAGCCCCAGTGCCTCCATGAAACTCTGCAAGCGAGAGACTCCAGGTGCCTGCGTCCTCACCGGATATCTGTCTAACTTAACATCCATTGTGGTATTAAATCCCCCCGATAATAAGGTCTCCTTCCGGCAGGTCTCCTCTTGCCAGTGGTATAGCGTCCGATTCATAAAGTCCCCTCCCTCTTGTCCTGCCGTGTGGGGCTGTAGATGTTGGAGGAGGGAGGAAAGCCACATAACACGATCCCGAAAAATTGATCGGCAACCATGTGTAGGCTCTATCATGACAGACAAAATATGTACCTTGAGCTGGTATTAACAGAGGAGAAGTCTGAGATGAAAAAGTATAAGTATGGTTACAAGTGCTCTTTCCTAATTGGGCTTTGACATTCTGACCATTCCGTTGCAAACAGTAATGGCCTCGACGGGGTAGAGTCCAAACGGGTCGAGATCTTTTTCGTCCAGCCCTATCTGTAAGGCTGTTTTTGTATCGGGTCAAGTTCCAACCATCATATGCTTGCTTCTCGTCAGGTGGGATCTTCCCACCTTCACCAGTATTCTTTGTCATGGCTACTATTCCCTTCATCAAGGGATCGTGACCAAACATCAGTATTAACAGGGTATCGAGGTTGGTGCTCATATGCGTTGGAAAACATGGCCAGAAACGCCCAGGAGGATCCTTCATAAGAAAACGGCAAGACTAAAAATAGCATCCCCTTATCCGTGCTGTGAGGCATGAGCCCACAGACCCAACAATCGGTGGTGTTAGTGACCAGTTGATGCTGATGCAACAAATGTATGAATGAATTGTTAAAGTATTCCGTTCTCCTGGTCTGTTCATGTTCAGAGAGGGTATGTAGCTGGTGCGGGGAGACAGTAGTGTGAAAAGATATAGGGTGAGAGGTGGGTGTAGGTACAGGTATTGGCTGCAAAGTGTGAGTAACCCAACCCACACAAGCTAATAAAACACATAGAAAAATCAAAACACATAATACTACGCCACATCTACTAAACAATAATTTACAATATTTCTTTTTCATTTCTGCTCTTTTATCATTTTCCGATTCACCAGAATTCATCCTCTAAAGTATTGCTCGTGGCAATCTTCCTATCTCACTTAGTTGTGGTTATTAGCCGTCCTATGACACTGCTGGTCCTGCAGGCCTATTGCCACTACTCAGGTCACAAACCAAGTCTCCTACCATGACCCTGCAACTTAAATTGGATGATTCCAGTATCACACAGGAAAGGAGAGAAAAAAATATATATGCTATTCAAAATTTGAAATGTAAGTTCAGAAAAAGGAAAGGTTTTCAAATGTCACTTGTCTTTCTAGGCCTTAGATTGTATTTGTTTTTGTTCGGCACAGTCTGGTCCTGAAAAAGTATCTCTGGATCAGTTGTATCTATTTTGAGATGCGATGGTACAGCTTCTTGCAAAACATCATCGTCTTCCTTCTCAGTCCGAGTTCATTCTAGGTGTGCATCGCCAAAAGGTACAAACCGGGGGACCCTTTCTCCTTCAAAATCACCTATACCTTCGCGGACCCACTGGTCAAAAGGCAAAGGCAAGGGTACCTTTTTGCAGTGCACACCATGAATCCAGTTCAGTTCTTTTTCTCAACAACCTTCACGGCTGTACGTGTCTTGGCGGTCCCCAGCGGGGCTCCAGATTCTTTTTTCTTTGAAAATTCTTCAGACACACCCAGTCCCCAGGTTGGATGGTGTGCCCGGGATCGGAAGAGACCTGAGGCAAAAGCGTCTTGTACCTGCTGATGGAGAACACGCAATTTAGTGGTGATGTCATGCAAATAATCAACCAACATTGGATACTCTATATCAGAGTACTTTTTGTGCCTAGGGACACCCCAGACATTAGCCTGATATCCGAACACAATTTCATATTGGCTAAGTCCCACACGAGAATGAACAGCTTTTTGGGTGGACAAGAGAGCCAAAGATAAAGCATCGGCCCAGGCAAGACCCGTGCTGGCCTGTATCTTTGCAAGTTTAAGCTTGAGAGTGCTATTATAGCACTCTACCAAACCCGCTGACTGAGGGTCATTTGCCGCATGGAATTTCTGCTTAATACCAAGACCTGTACATACTTTCTGCATGATTTGGCCCACAAATTTACTTCTATTGTCACTCCAGACAATTCGAGGTAAACCAAACCTCTGGAAGTATTCCTTCAGAAGGACCTTGGCTGTAGACAAAGCAGTATTATCCTTTAGGGGGTAGGCCTCTATCCATCTAGAAAAAGGCACACACCACCACAAGGACATCCTTTAGGTTATTGCATCTCTCCATATGAATGTAGTCTATCTGCAACACCTCAAAAGGATATGTTGGGGGAGCAAAATGGCCTGCTGGAGTTGGTGTCCCTCTTCCTGGGTTATGCATTAAACAATGCAATGCTTAACTAGATTGTCTGCACATTTAGGGATTCCCGCATTCTGCCATACCGGAGCCAAAAGCTTGCATATTCCTTTCACACTGATGTGGGCTGGACCATGCGCCATAGTCACTACTGGAAGTACATAGGCATCTGGTAGCAGCCAACGCTGATGTTCCGACAATTCTATCCAACACCCCGTCACATCTAACATTCCCATACCATCTTTCCACTTACTTAATTCTTTCTCTGTAGCCTCTTCCTGAATCATTTTCACACTTTCTATTGTGTCCTCACACATTCCTCCTTGACTGACCCGTCTGGCAGGTCCAGCAACATACATACGACTTGTCACATCTCTAGCTGTATCTTTTGCTATCTGATCCGCGAAAGCATTTCCTTCACCTACGTCATCAGTGATCCTCTTATATGCACTGCACTTCACAATCGCTATCTGAGTGGGCAAGGCAAGTGATTCTAAGAGGTCATTTACTAGCTGGCCCTGCTGTATTTTAGTACTGTGTGAGGTAAAGAATCCTCTTTCCTTCCAGAGGCGGCCAAAACTATGGACTACCCCGAATGCGTATTGGCTATCGGTGAACACATTCACTCTTTTATCTTTAGCCAATACACAAGCTCTAGTCAGAGCTATCAATTCAGCTGCTTGGGCTGAATTCTTCCTAATGCGTGCTGTTTCTACAATTGTATGCAAGGTGGTAACAGCATAGGCCCAAGGGATCCAGAGAATTGTAGATCAACTTCCTATAGATGGTTGAGATTGCTTTTTCGGTCAGGGGATTAGTTAGCAGCTGGTCCTCCAGTGGGAATGCATCAGGCAACTCCCCCCCCCCTTCCCAGATGTTACCTTGCAGAGCGTGACCCACCTGCAAATGTCAGAACCGTTTTTAGTCTCCTAATTCATACCAACCGGACCATCGAGTTGCACCTCCACCAGCAAATGGTCTGAGATTCCACCTGCTATGTGCGTAGCGGCCCTAAAGTCATCTTTAAGGACAGTCCGGGTGAAAAGGTAGTGCAGGCATGCTAGACTACTATGAGCTGCAGACAGGTGCGCCCAGTTCTGATACCCTCTTGCGCTCTAGGGGCATTTATGAGTATCATGAATATAGTATAGGGTCAGTTCTGTCACTCCAGTTACCCCCAATGCGTGTATGCTCTGTCGTAAGTGCCTCACCCTTTCACAGGATGAGTCAGTCTTGTCTGGGTCTCTTTCCTGTTTCCCGGCATTTGAATGGCACCTCCGAAGCCTCGCGAGAGCAGTGACCCACCAGCAGGTTTTGTGGAGCGCTTTTGTCCTGGATATAGTGCTGCATTCAGTAGGGCACCCACTCTCTTTTCTTTGCAGTTGCCTGAAGATCAGGAGTCCCAAGGTAGCAGTCACACCTGGCCTGTCTGTAAGTGCAGCCCCCTCTGGAGGCCTGACCATCAGCAATTGAGCCCACATTGTGGCCGGCTGGACCACAGGCATAAGCTCAGACAGGGTGTTTGACACTGGAGTAGTTGTAGTCCCTCATGGACCTCTGACACAGAGTAGTCAGAAATTCAGCAGCTAAAAGCCCAACACAGGCTCTCCAAGAAGTCAGTAGATTCAGACTTTGTTGTGTTAGGAATTTGGCAAATGCAACCTTGAATGGGCCTGTTGGCAGCACACAATCATCCTACTGGGCCTCAACAATCATGTTGTCGTAGAGTTTTATTTTCTGCCTTGAACTGTTGGGAGAGACTTGGCATCCCTCAGACTAGCTAGTCTTGCTGGATGGCTTTCCGGCTCGCCCTACAGATAACGAGGATGTGTCGGACCTTGCTTTTTCCAGGACAGCCTTGTCCTCCTGCTGGATAGTGAAACTCCCTTTCTTTTCTTACCAGACAGGCAGGCTTCTAGGCAGACTTCTAGGCTCTTCAGGACAGTTGCACAGCTTTTCCATTAAGTAATTCAGCCTACAGGTGATGTCCATTCAATTTAGATAAACTGTCAGGCTGACACCATCCCTGGTGCCACAGCAGGCACCTGCGTACTTTGTAGAGCACATTATTCCTTGGTAACGGAGGACTTTAAACTCTGGTATAAATGAGGGATAGATGGTCCCACTTGTATACACAACTGGCAGGCAGGAGATGGTGTTTACTCTGTCGCACTCTCACATTGCATTTATTCTACGCGCACCAACACCCTAAAAATGCACTTGATGTTATCGCAAAGTCTGGGCACAGGTATAGAAATGGAGCATTACATGGGTGTGTCAGTAGAAAGCCACTCCACTGACCATGATGCAAAGATCTAATCAGGCTATTGATCCTTACAACAGGGTGCATTGCCATCACCGCTCTAGCTGTTAAACCCATGACAGTCCTCTGCCTTAAATGAGGGCACACTTGGTGTGACCCTCCAGGTCACATGACCGGTCCAAGATCTCCTATAGTCCCTTGTTAGAAGTTGCACAGTACTGGGGTGGCAGAAAAATCTCATGTAATTGTTTTGTGGTAGATTTATCCCAGTAACGTGCAGTTACAGTTTTGACGCAATGTACTGGGGAGTTGCCACGAGGAACAGATTCTTCTGCCTTTCAAACCACATGCCATTCACTATTTCATACTGTTTTTCTGCTTTTATTTACCACTTGTTTTAAGCAGGAGGTAGATATATGCATGTGGTTGGTTGGGGGGGTGGGGGGAGGGGGGGGCGAAGCAGGGGAGGGAAGGGGAAAGATATTTCTAACAGAGGGAAGAATTGTGTGTTTCCCCCAGTTAGTAAAAAAACAGCATAGGTCTTGGCTGCTTCTGCTGCACCGAGTCTTGTGGGTCTTTTCAGTCTAATTTTTCTGTCTGGAAAAAAATGGTGTCCTGTTTCTCTAAATCCAGGTGCAGAAAAGCCTAACGACTGATAATCAGGTGGAATAAAATGAACACATGAAAGTACTCCTTAATTTCATTGCCCTTGATTCATACTCTGGACCATAGTTGAGGGATAGGTCTAGGCATAGTCCTCGCAACACACAATAGATTTGCGTGCGGCAGAGGCCAGAGCTCAAAAGTCAGGTTACCAATACAAGTAGGTGGTAACTCAGGGCAGGGGGAAACGCCTGTTGTCCGTGGAGGGGAAATTCCCATCCTAGAAATCTACATTAAAAATTAATTAATAGTATTCTATTTTCAATATCTTTTTGGTGCCAGTCCATATGACTTTAATGTCTGCTTTTGGGATTCTATGTTACAAGTCCATAGGGTACATGTATCCTTTCTGAGCTTAATAAAATGTTGGAATTTCTACAAATACTCACTCCTAGATCCAAGTACTCTCAGGCTACCATTCTACTCTCTGCTCTGTCTGAAGAACAGCTCAACACTTTCAAAATTTAGCAATTCTGCTTTGATATGGCTTGTAAATTATTTTTGGGGATATTTACATGTATTAACTATTTAATTTTAATACTATAGGTGATTGAAATTACGGACGAAGAAAGCAAGATTTAGCACCAGCCAACTGAATGTTAGTGCTATAAGAAGGATTATTTTGAAAAACTGAAGGACATCCAGCATTCTAAGTTTAAACAATTTCCAAAATCTAGGTGTAGCGAGGAAGTGGGAGCTGAGGAAAGTACTATACCTGTAAGTGAAGTCTCTAATTTTGCATTTCATTAACCTAGAGCAAAGGCATATCTGTCCACACAGCATCGGAAATAGTGCCAGAAAGACCAATCACAACGTCCTCATCTGAAATATTATCAGAAAGACAAATTGCCTCAGCATGACAGAATAACGTTCATCTAAAGCACGCATGATCTAAAGCATCATGTAATTCCAGAGAAGAAGCACACACTGCATAAAAGAAAGATATAACAAAAGGTTTCTTCTGCAAACCATCAAAGAAAATACACTGAAAGAAGACTCCGAAGCTGACAACCTAACAACCAAAAGATTGGAAAATCACCTTTGTTCAACAACTGTTGTAACCAGTTACGCAAGTTTGAGACTATCTGCCTCGGGATATAACACCTCGACCCACTCTGCTCACTCTGGCGAAAACGTTAAAAATTCACCACTTTATTGTGTTGTTCATGACCATCTCAGATTGTTTCCTTTTTATTGTGTACTGTTCTGTAATTCTATGTAAATCGCCTCAACCTTATCTGTTGTGCAGGAGTGATATTTAAAACTGTTAAATATCAAAATGGATTAAATGAGCACCGTTGCGCTAGCTAATGTAAATAAATCCTTGTCTTCAGAACTACAATCCTTAACCTTACACCAAACACAGAACGGGTAAAAGGAACTGATGTTCTGCGACTGATGAGCCACAATATTACTGTGCATGTTCTAATGTTCTCAGTTACTGCCATTACTCCAGTGCAAAAAGGTACTTCTCAGTTTAATCATTAAATATCAGACTACCACCTTATCACTGCATTGCTAAGAACCTATACAAATAGATTTGAGAAAAACTTCAGTCACAAAATAAGTTGCTGCCGGAGAGGCTATAACCAAAAGACTAATATCTGTTACAAACATTTCGACCGGTGTTACAGGGCTGCATCCAGACATATTTTGCTCAATTCATGTGTTAAGAAGATTACACACAATATCTTTTAGAGATAAATGCTGAACATTATCTAAACAAGCCCGACTCTAAAATCGGGTTCACTCTTACTGTGGCATATAAGCAAGAGATAACTAAATGTAGAGATATTGACTCTAGGAATACATATTTTAAAAACACGGGCTTTGAGAACAATTTCAGTGTTCAAACCCGCCTCAATCAAAGCAAAATAACCCAAGTTGGGGAAAAAGTTACCTGTGCCAAAAAAGATTCAGCCATAAATCTCATCTCACTGAATTTGAGAGAATGCACACTGGGAAAATCCTCTCTCAGTGCTCTGAATGCCAAAAAAGTTTCAGCCGTAAATCTAATCTCACTACGCATATGAGAATCCACACTGGGGAAAAACCTTATCAGTGCTCTGAATGCCAGAAAAGGTTTAGTTTCAAACCGCAACTTTATCGACATGCATTAACCCACTCTGCGAAAAACCCTTATCAGTGCTCTGAATGCCAAAAAAGTTTCAGCAGTAAATCTTATCTCACTGAACATATAAGAATCCACACTGGGGAAAAACCTTATCAGTGCTCTGAATGCCAGGAAAGGTTTTATAACAAACAACGTCTTTCTCGACATGTAATAACCCACTCTGGCGACAAACCTTACCAGTGCTCTGAATGCCAGAAATCTTTCATTTACAAAAACAATCTCACTAACCATATAAGAACCCACACTGGGGATAAACCTTACCAGTGCTCTGAATGCCAGAAATGTTTCAGTCAAAAATCCAGTCTCATTAAGCATATAAGAACCCACACTGGGGATAAACCTTACCAGTGCTCTGAATGCCAGAAATGTTTCAGTTGCAAAGGCAAACTCACTGTGCATACAAGAATCCACACTGGGGAAAAACCTTATCAGTGCTCTGAATGCCAGAAAAGGTTTTGTAAAAAACAAAGTCTTTCTCTACATGTATTAGGCCACACTGGGGAAAAACCTTACCAGTGCTCTGAATGCCAGGAAAGGTTTGGTAACAAAGCAAGTCTTTCTCGACATGCAATAACCCACACTGGGGACAAACCTTATCAGTGCTCTGAATGCCAAGAAAGGTTTTATAACAAACAAAGTCTTTCTCGACATGCAATAACCCACTCTGTGGAAAAACCTTACCAGTGCTCTGAATGGCAGAAATATTTCAGTGAAAAAAGAGACCTTACTGTACATACAAGGACCCACACTGGGGAAAAACCTTATCAGTGCTCTGAATGCCAGAAAAGGTTTTGTAAAAAACAAAGTCTTTCTCTACATGTATTAAGCCACACTGGGGAAAAACCTTACCAGTGCTCTGAATGCCAGAAATATTTCAGTAAAAAAAGAGACCTTACTGTACACACAAGGACCCACACTGGGGAAAAACCTTATCAGTGCTCTGAATGCCAGAAAAGGTTTTGTAAAAAACAAAGTCTTTCTCTACATGTATTAACCCACACTGGGGAAAAACCTTACCAGTGCTCTGAATGTCAGAAATATTTCATTAGAAAAATAGGACTTATTATACATATAAGGACCCACACTGGAGAAAAACCTTATCAGTGCACAGATTGCAAGAAATGTTTCAATACCCAACCCGAGCTCACTCGGCATAGAAGAACCCACACTGGAGAGAAACCTTATCAGTGCCCGGAATGCCAGAAATGTTTCATTGACAAAAACAGTCTCACTCATCATATAAGAACACACACTGGGGAGAAACCTTTTCAGTGCTCTGAATGCCAGAAATGTTTCAGTGTAAAAATCAGACTCACTAAACATACAAGAATCCACACGGGGGAAAAACCATATCAGTGCTCTGAATGCCAGAAAAGGTTTTGTAACAAACAAAGTCTTTCTAATCATGCAGTGACCCATTTTGTGGAACAACCTTATCAGTGCTCTGAATGCCAGAAATGTTTCAATGAAAAACGCAATCTCACGGTGCATGTAAGAACCCACACTGGGGAAAAACCTTATCAGTGCTCTGAATGCCAAAAATGTTTCGGTTTAAAATATAGTCTCACACAGCACATAAGAATCCACACTAGGGAAAACCCTTATCAGTGCTCTGAATGCCCAAAACATTTCAACAGTAAATCACTTCTAACTGCACATGTGAGATTCCACACTGGGGAAAAACCTTATCAGTGCTCTGAATGCCAGAAAAGGTTTTGTAACAAACAAAGTCTTTCTAATCATGCAGTGACCCATTCTGTGGGACAACCTTATCAGTGCTCTGAATGCCAGAAATGTTTCAGTGTAAAAAGCAGTCTCACACGGCACATAAGAATCCACACTGGGGAAAAACCTTATCAGTGCATTGAATGCCACAAATGTTTCACTGAAAAAAGACATCTCACACTGCATATAAAAACCCACACTGGGGAAAAACCTTAGAGGTGCTCTGAATGCCTAAAACATTTCAACCGTAAATCACTTCTAACTGCACATGTGAGATTCCACACTGGGGAAAAACCTTATCAGTGCTCTGAATGCCAGAAATGTTTCGGTTTAAAATATAGTCTCACACAGCACATAAGAATCCACACTAGGGAAAACCCTTATCAGTGCTCTGAATGCCCAAAACATTTCAACAGTAAATCACTTCTAACTGCACATGTGAGATTCCACACTGGGGAAAAACCTTATCAGTGCTCTGAATGCCACGGTCCATCACTTGTTGTTTTTGCAATTGCCGCCCTAAGTGCGCTGGGGATGCCCAGACGTGGGTCCCAGGCACTCCACACCACTTGGAGTCAAGCTAGCCGGGCTGATGAGAGGTGTTACCTCGAAACCGGTCCGGTCCTCGGATGCTTAATTCCGTTCTGGGAAAGACATGGCTTTTGTAGTTCGGACTGGACTGTTCCCATGGGGCAACAGGGTCAGAGCTGATTTGCATATCGCCATTGTCTAACCCAGGGTGGTGTGGAGTGCAAAAAAACGATGGATTTGGGCCCAGATCTTTTGACTGGGGGAATGTGTGACATTGATCCACATTCGGTCCATCACTTGTTGTTTTTGCAATTGCCGCCCTAAGTGCGCTGGGGATGCCCAGACGTGGGTCCCAGGCACTCCACACCACTTGGAGTCAAGCTAGCCGGGCTGATGAGAGGTGTTACCTCAAAACCGGTCCGGTCCTCGGATGCTTGATTCCGTTCTGGGAAAGACATGGCTTTTGTAGTTCGGACTGGACTGTTCCCATGGGGCAACAGGGTCAGAGCTGATTTGCATATCGCCATTGTCTAATCCAGGGTGGTGTGGAGTGCAAAAAAACGATGGATTTGGGCCCAGATCTTTTGACTGGGGGAATGTGACATTGATCCACTTTCGGTCTATCACTTGTTGTTTTTGCAATTGCCGCCCTAAGTGGGCTGGGGATGCCCAGACGTGGGTCCCAGGCACTCCACACCACTTGGAGTCAAGCTAGCCGGGCTGATGAGAGGTGTTACCTCGAAACCGGTCCGGTCCTCGGATGCTTGATTCCGTTCTGGGAAAGACATGGCTTTTGTAGTTCGGACTGGACTGTTCCCATGGGGCAACAGGGTCAGAGCTGGTTTGCATATTGCCATTGTGTAACCCAGGGTGGTGTGGAGTGCAAAAAAACGATGGATTTGGGCCCAGATCTTTTGACTGGGGGAATGTGTGACATTGATCCACATTCGGTCCATCACTTGTTGTTTTTGCAATTGCCGCCCTAAGTGCGCTGGGGATGCCCAGACGTGGGTCCCAGGCACTCCACACCACTTGGAGTCAAGCTAGCCGGGCTGATGAGAGGTGTTACCTCGAAACCGGTCCGGTCCTCGGATGCTTGATTCGTTCTGGGAAAGACATGGCTTTTGTAGTTCGGACTGGACTGTTCCCATGGGGCAACAGGGTCAGAGCTGATTTGCATATCGCCATTGTCTAACCCAGGGTGGTGTGGAGTGCAAAAAAACGATGGATTTGGGCCCAGATCTTTTGACTGGGGGAATGTGTGACATTGATCCACATTCGGTCCATCACTTGTTGTTTTTGCAATTGCCGACCTAAGTGCGCTGGGGATGCCCAGACGTGGGTCCCAGGCACTCCACACCACTTGGAGTCAAGCTAGCCGGGCTGATGAGAGGTGTTACCTCGAAACCGGTCCGTCCTCGGATGCTTGATTCCGTTCTGGGAAAGACATGGCTTTTGTAGTTCGGACTGGACTGTTCCCATGGGGCAACAGGGTCAGAGCTGATTTGCATATCGCCATTGTCTAACCCAGGGTGGTGTGGAGTGCAAAAAAACGATGGATTTGGGCCCAGATCTTTTGACTGGGGGAATGTGTGACATTGATCCACATTCGGTCCATCACTTGTTGTTTTTGCAGAAATGTTTCAGTGACAAAAGAAGTCTTTCTCGACATACACTAACCCACACTGGGGAAAAACCCTATCCATGCTCTGAATGTCAGAAATGTTTCAAAAACATTTGAAAAACATGTGGATGTCATCTGCCTGCAATTCCTGACATCTCGGGTATTTTGGTGGCGGTGAGGGGGCGAATTTCCTGATTTTATAAGGAGTGTAGTAAAGCCTATTGACCATGAAAAAATGGTTCTTTTTCAGACAGGCAGGCTTTATATGTTTGTATAGTGTCTTCAAGGATGGTTCAAGCATGCCCTCTGCCTGTGGTGCCAGAGAGAAATTGTTCCAAACCCCCTCTGCCGAAGCTATCCCAGTGTCTTCACCCTTTAGTAGATGTTGATACCATACCGAGATTTCTTTTATAACAGGTGTGAAGGATTGACTTAGCCTTTCTATTTCCTCATTACTTTTTATCTCCTCACGTTCCGCTGTGAAGATATTTAAATCTTGATAAATCTGTCCCTACCTTTGCCCTCAAGTACTCTCATGGGTATATCCCTTCCTCATCCATTAACTCTTTCTATTTTGTAATCCCAGCCCTTTTTATAGGCACTGCCAAGGCATCGTTCAAGCAGTCCGGGGTACCAGGTGAATCCCAAACTGGAGCGGAGTCTGAATAGTACCCAATCCCACTGCTTACCCTTACCCTGTACCATGTATCTAGGGCGGTTTTTAGTATCTTCAAACGAACCCACTTGAAGAATCTAGGAGATCCAAATTTATACATAAACGCATCGCTTCCCCCTTCTGCTCTCACCATCTCTTCCAGCAATCTGCCCCAGGATGAGTCGTCTGGCTTAGTAAGTAGCATGCATAGGCTCTAAAACTGGATATAGACTAATATCGGGGAGAGCTTACCCACCTTTTAATAACCTTCTTCTGAGTTTCCTCCAGGTCAGGCGCATCCCTTTGTCCCCTCACAGAAAACAACCTATTTTGCTCTGTATCTTATTTATGTCTTTCTTAGGGAATGTTAGCGGTATTGTGGAAAACAGGTAGGCGAGCTTGGGGAGAATGACCATTTTCACTAGATTCACTTTCCCATATATTGACAATGGGAGGTTCTTCCATCTGCTAAACAAACGGTCCATTTCCCTAGTTGTTCTGTCCAGATTTAACTTAGGAATTCGATCCAATTCCCTCACAATATATATTCCCAGATATCTAAACTCCCGACTCTCAGTGCCATACCATTGATCTACGTTCCAACACATGACCTCAGTCTTGGATCTGTTCACCTTGTATCCTGATAATGCCCGAAACTCTGCTGTCAGTTCCTCGATCCGAGGAATAGCTGTACCTGGATCACCCGTATATAAAATCAAGTCGTCCGCATACAGCGCCAGCTTAGAGCTATACTGACCTGACTGAAATGTGAGATTCCACTCTGGGGAAAAAACCTTATCAGTGCTCTGAATGCCAGAAATGTTTCAGTGAAAAAAGAATACTCACTACACATACAAGGACCCACACTGGGGAAAAACCTTATCCATGCTCTGAATATCAGAAATGTTTCAGTGAAAAAAGAATACTCACTCGGCATACAAGAACCCACATTGGGGAAAAACCTTATTGCATTGAATGCCACAAATGTTTCAGTGATAAAATCAATCTCACTCACCATATAAGAACGCACACTGGGGAAAAACCTTATCAGTGCTCTGAATGCCAAAAATGTTTCAGCTGAAAACCTGATCTCACTGTACATTTGAGAATCCACACTGGGGGAAAAACATCAGTGCTCTAAATGTCAGAAAAGATTCAGAGGTAGTGATGGTTACGGTTACATGCACCATAAGAAAACACACCATCAAAAATACTTCAGTGCTCCAAGTGCCAGAAAAGCATCCATGTTAAATGCAATCTCACCTACATGAGAAGACGCACACAGGGAAAAAACATTACCAACGCTGTGAATGACAGAAATTCCTATTTTTTGATAGGCACAGCCTCACTAACCATAATCCACTCCATACTGATGAAAACCTTTTGAGTGCTCTGAATGCCAGAAAAGCTGCAGAGAAAAACGCTATCTCACCATGAGAAACTCCACACTGAAGAAAATCCTTATGCCATAAAAGCTTGAATCTGAAAGACAGAGTTATGCTTCATGAGAGATCCCACTCTGGGGAAAAACCTTATGAGTGCTCGAAATGCAAGCAAAGATTGGTCACAAATTACGTCTCACTTGTCATGAGCAAACTCACACGGGGGAAAAAAGCCTTATGTGTGTTCTGAATGTCAGATAAGGTTTAATCACAAATACAATGTCACTTTACATGAGAGAATACACACTGGTCTAAAGCCTTATACAGGAGGGGAAAGCCAGAAACGTTATACTCAGAAAGGAGATCTCACTTAACATGAGAAATGCACCCGCACCAGGTAAAAAGTAAGGCATATCCTGAGTTGCAGAAAAGCTTCTAACAACCTGACTTTACATGAGAGAACACATGTTGTAGTTGCAATAGGATTAATCAAGAAATTCTTGCAGGATAACTTAGGCTGCCCGCATGCAACCTCCAAAGAAATTTCAGGCCTTGAAAATGTTTTAATTGCAACAAAATCCACAATTTGAGTATCTGAAAGTTACAAAACTCTCAAGGTCTTTACTTGACACAGAGAAGTGTTATTACTTGCAAACATCAACTAATTAACAAAAAATTCACAATATTAATGTCTTAAATTTTCTCCACCCAAAAGATTTCTACTCACACTTGTTTCTTAACATATGACTGAAATCTAGATTTTCATGCTAAGATTAGGCCTAGGTGGTGTTCCTCAATGAAGAACGCGGCAAAGTGTCAAAAAAACTCAACCGCTCAACGCAGAGTTCGGCGAGCAGCAGAGTGCGTTAGGGTCAATTTGAACCGCTTTTTTGGCGAGTGGCACGCTACTCCAGGATCCCAAAATGATTAGTGGTGAATTAGTGTAGGGAAATATAAAATGTATTTGAGAGCTGGACATGTTGGTCTGTTAGTTGGGTTGAAAAAGAGACTGGAGGGATAGATGAGGGAAGGTTTTGCATTTATATAGTGCTTGCTACCCCGATGAAGTGTTGAAGCGCTTTTCAGCGAGTAGCATGCTACTCCAGAACCCAAAAAGATGAATAGCTAGATCAATTATTGTCTGTAGGTTGTTTTATTATATAAATACAACTGTATGAAAATTTATAAAATTGTCTTGTAAAGTTGTATCCAAGTGGCAAGTATAGTCTCTCATAATAATGTAAACAAAGTTGGCTTGCCATCAAGACTGATGTCCCGTAATATTGATGCAAAGTCAATTGTGCTGAAGTATTTTAGACTCTTGTTGAATTGTAACATCCACCTAGTAGTGTTGTAGACAAATCTTGGACCCTAGTGTAATTTTCCCGATTCATGCCCTTATATAGGTATAACTTATTATATCCTTATATAGGCATAAGAATCATAACCATATTTATACATACTCAATGCAGTCCAAATACGGCATGGCTATTTCCACAAGTTCCTAGAATCCACAACGAATTCTTGGAGAAACTAAACTTCAGCAGTCCGGGACTTCCCCCTGCTTAAGTATTAATTTGTCCAAGAACTCATGGAGTTTTCAAAGAACTGCGAGTTCTTAGTGAGGTTATTATGTCCAATCTTACGTCAAACTCTGCACCTTCCAGGTATAAATATACCCACATCTGCCCTAGCAAACGCACAGTGGTTTGGAGCAGATCGACTAGCTACTTGCCCGATGCCATGCTGTAGCGAGTGCCGAAGGAAGCCGACCCTCCAGCTGACGCTCTGAGAAAGACACTGTCTTTTCTCCTGCCGAGAAATCCAGCTCCAGTGTTTCCCTTCTACCCTTGCGGGTTACTGGGAGATCGAGTCCTGAGAGAGAGATACAAGACCTCCTTCATTCTAAAACCAAGGTATGGAGCTCATTAGACCCTTAGATAAAATCTTGGATAGATTCTTGGCAAAAAATACTGAACTTAAACTATACCTCACTTACTTTTTCCCTCGTACTAGACTTAAGTTAGGTACACCGGGGTAGGCGTATTTTAGAAGCACCAGTTGAGTACTTTTAGTCATTATTTATCATTGTATGTATTTTATCCGTTTTATATATCTTATGGCTTAGAAACCATATCATGCTTTTACAGTATTATTTCATAATACTCTTTTTACTGTACGCAATTTACTTTATATCAAGTATTGCCATTGTAGCAATTCACTTCTCTTGCATGAGAAAGAAGACTGCTCAATAAATAACCTTTTTTATTGAAAACACCCGTCTCTCTATTTCTCTGCAAATCCTGGTGAAACGAAGCATGCACAATTGACTGAGTGAAATAGCAATCTATTGTTTCCGTGACTCTAGAGATAAATTTCTTATTCTTGGGGAACAAAGTTGTCATGTTTATGCGGTTGTCAGAAACTAATCCCTTCTTGTGAATTCGAGAAAGTTTCTAGTGACCTCTAGCTAGCTGGCATTCACAATTAAGTCTAACATATTCAATAGTGACCTAGTCGACTTCAGTCCTACGTCTAAACTATTGTTTATGTTATTCCAATGCGCAGAGCCTATTGGGAATATAGCAACTACACTACAGTAGGTACTGTTGTTTGTATCATGTCCACATTGTAGACAGACACAAACGCCGAAATTGTGCACTATTTATATTAAGCATAATGTAGGTGAACATATTACAGTAACTAATGTACAAGCTGTAGTAGGTGCTTAGAAGTAGAGTGACATAGAGGGCAATAAACACTCCACTAACTCTGTCACTCGCTTAGTACAGACGAACGCCAAAGGCTTCGTACATGATGAAGCATCAGAGTGCACCCCCTTTCTGCGTCCCATGGGCATTTTGGCTTTTGTTCTACAGAAGAGGCTGCAGACACTTCCATAGCCCTTTATGTAGTGTGGATCATGTAGGAGAAATTCTAAGCGGGCATGCTTTCCTTTGTATTGGGCATGGCCACATTCAACTGTGGGAAAACCTTTTGTCTTGTGACTGCACTGTATTATTTACACGGGCGAAAGGGCAAACAAGCAGTTAGGAGGCGCACTGATTGTATACCACCACCTGACAGGATGGTGACAGACCCCAACCACCTGCAGGGGAAACGTGCCACCTCGTTTAATAGCTGCCAGACGCTTTACTTTGTAAGCACGCTGGTGGTTTACAAGGGTACCTACGTTGGGGTACCACATGCTTTTTCCAGCATAATCTGGTGTACTTCCCCTGTGTGACATGACAGCACCCACTGAAGACTGCACCGTTGTGTAGTCTGGGACAGTGCACCTTCCCTGTAATTCTGAACTGGGCCTTGAAATACGGTACTATTTTGTGTGCCTATTTAATTCAGGTATACAAAGAATGTGGTACTACTTGTATACTAAGGTACATAATGAGATTATGTAGATTACACCCCTGTGTGCCTAATGCTGCCATTTGCATTTCAAGACCAGTGATTAATGTGGCTTTATGAAGTTCAACGCCATTAGGCGTTTCCGACCTGTCTGATACTTGCATATGGAAAAGATGGACCATTTGGAACCTAAAGATAGATAAACATATTCATAGGTCACAATTTAAGTCTGCATCTAAAATAAAACTGAAAATTAGGAGAGGTGATAAGTGAGATGTTAAAAGGCAGCCGCTTATCGAGTTGCATTTGTAAGTAGGCCTCCCGATATTATGAGATCTATTCCTGCTTCAGTCCTTAATTTCAATGAATACTTTAATACCCAGGCATGAAGTCATTGTCGAGCTGTTTAAATATCCACCTGTCTCCCCACCTCTTCCCCAATGCATCCTTAACCAGTGGCCTAGCCAGTGTGCCCTGGGCCCGAGGCAAGAAAGGAAATGTGACACCTGCCCTCTGTTTAGACTGTGGAAAACAGTAATATTTGTTCTGTGGGCCCCTCAGGCCTCTGTTTGAACTGTGACAAACAGCAGTTATCAGGGTTCAGTGGGCCTTTAAGGCGTCTGGGACCTGGTGCCACTGCATCTGCTGCACCAATGGGAAGCTAATCCCCTGCCCTTAACAGCTTCTATTCTAGCCCCACTGGTGAACTGAACCAGCCAAGTACTGATCTGGCCATATCTGCAAGCATGCAGCCGCCTCTTCGACTGAAGGGATTTAAGTCACATGAAAGAAGCATGCGGGAAACAACTATTTCTGAGGCAGTCAACCAACACCTCTTCTGTACCAACCTGAATCCATTTAAAACCAGGGACGAAAAAACAGTTCATCCTCATCTCTTGCTTATCAAAAGTGTAAAACAGATTCATCTAACACTACAGTGTACCACATAAAAAAATTGTGATTCTGTGTACAAATTAAAACTAGCATGCATAAAGAAAGGGGAGCCTTTGGCCAAAATAGCCATTTTCCATACCCATACTTCTAACGCATCTTATACAAAAAAATGCTAACTACATTGTCATCCGGAAATAGTCATTAGCGCCTACTCATAAGCAAATGACATTTAGAATTCACTTTCACTTCAAGCTTTCAAAAGTAAAATGATATAAAAGCGGTTTTGAATTTTTATGACATTGTGTAGTCTTACCAAAATTTAGAGCATCAATTTTATATGACACGCCATAGAAAAAAGGACTTCTATATATATACTAAACCTCCAGAAACATTCGATTAACCAGTTATAATGTCACGTCTAGCTTAGTTAGTTTATAGTCTTCTTTTTTAAGAGAAAATCTTTCACATTGCTACTGGATCTGCATGGCTAAACACTAATAAGGTCCCAAAGGCGAGACCTATTGGCTATGCCAATGCTTGTTATTGACAATGAGCAGCAGCACTTTTGATTAGGTCCTGAAGAAAACCGCAAACACCTCCTTGGAGGGTTAATAGGCTGAAACATGTTGACCTCTTATTAACTTTCACTCGGTGCCCCCACTACCCTGAGCTCATTTTTGTGGTATTTAGTATACCATTCTCTATAACAAAACATGCCTGAACTCCTCCATCACAGTGAGGTGGCTGTACCCTGTACTGTGACTAGTTATAACGGTGGGAGGAGATTCCGAATGAGGAAGCATGCCAACTATGGTGGGTGAAGGAAATCTTCACTTTATAGGGATATTTCATCTTAGCTAGGTCTTCATTTGCAACAGTAATCCTCATAGATTCAAGGGTTTCTTGATTGTGGTAGAAATACAATTTTGATTTTTGATACCACAAGGTATAAGAAATTAGGGGATCTTTATCTGATATCTTTATCAGTAAATTATCTGAAATTATTGGACATAAACTTTTGCAAGTATTATTTCTAAAGATAAAGGAAGTTCTAAATGTGTATTTTCTAAACTAACCCCAGTGCGTATGACTACAATAACCACCTCTCTCAAATCAATATTGTGCTTGGTTTAGTGAGAAAGCTAAATGATCTAGGAGAAACCAGGACTGCGCTTCAGTATTTTTCTTAGGAAGCTTTAAGTTAGAGAGTGAAAACACTTTTTAGAATGCCCCAAAAATTGTGATAAAGATATTTCAATATGTTTGACAAAAAGAATAGGTACATTTCATGACAATATTGAAATGGGAAATAAAATAATAGAAACAAATATTTACACCACACGACAAAAATATTAGAGACTACATTTCAGCAATATATAGGAAATACTGAGGTTCATGTATTAATAATCCATTTGGTAAAAGTGGTTGCTTGTGGAGTCAGCACACTACTGTGTCTGCGATTGCTTTTAAATAAAGGCATTTTTAATGCACCCCATTTTACTTTCAGATTCACAAATGTCCCCTTGGGTTACTACCTCCTGTTACTGTTTATCAGCCCACGTATGGTTTCAAAGCTTAATACATACCTTAAGGATGTATTACGTATTGAGAAGGGACACTATTAACATTCCCCTTCCAAATTCTTAATTGTTAAATGGGCTTAGTACATTCCAAAAAGGGGGTTAGCATTTGCAAACTCCGTGAATTACCGAACCAGTGGATTTTTGAACAATAAAATCCTTGGTACATGGGTCAATTTTTCTCACTTCCCTCCAAATTAAGTTTGCTAATAATGTTAGTTGAATGATAACCGGTGCACGTACCTATTTAGTGTTAGTGTTACTTCAGATCAAATAAAAACCATCACACATGACTCTTACACAACGCTTAAAGACAGAATTTCTGACATCCAGCTTTAATGTTTTGTTCAATATATTTGCAAATGTTGTCACTTAAACAGGAAAGCATCTAAACCGGTCTCTGGACATAAAATAGGATGTAATCAATTTCTGAGTTTCAGGAACAATGTGTGTCATCTATGTTTACTCTAAACCACTATAATAAACATATTCAATGCTTTTATATGTGATCTGTTTGCACTGGTTTCTGTTGCAGACAATAATCTAGATTTAGACCAAGGATCAATTCCACCCATGGCTTTTAAAATCTGTTTATCATTGATCTCTATCAGTGTTATTGCAAATAAAACAGTAATAGAAATGATTTGAGAGATTTACCTTCACGTACTATGCCTTGTCAATTTATTGAACAAACTATGGAGTTAAAATCTGAATAGATTAAGATCCACAAGCATTGCCTGACCACTGTATTAAACATCAATAGATTGCTTATCAGCACATGTTGTCTAAGTACAATTCACTCATCTTCAATTTTTCATGGAGCTCATCATGGGTCTGTTTGAATTCTTTTAAAATGTGACATTTAAATTTCCAAAAGTTCAGGAATTCTAGTTTTAAGCCTGGTCAAACCTCAATGAATGCTATACCTAAAGATGCCCTTCTGTTCCTATATTTTATTGTGCACCATGATTCAGAAATGACATGTTTTTGCTTTCGGAAGTAAAATACTAAACATATCTATTGTTGTTGCCATCTGAAACATTATCACTAATTGGGAAGATAACAACAAATGGCCCTGTGATGCTTGCTGGAATGGGAAGCGTTTAATCAAAAGGTGGATTGAATTCAAGTTTAGGTGACAATTTTACAAAAGTGTATGGATGTTGTATATATTTAAAAATGTTGATCTCCAATAAGGCCTAAATCAATAAATTGAATTGAAATTCAAGTTTATCACTTTAATCCTATTGTTGGAAAAGATGTGATTTTGAACCCCATGAGGCAGTTCTTTCCCGAAAGCATTCAAGTTGTAATCATGAGTCAAATAATGCAGAGGAGGTTAAAATATTCAAATTGAATTCTAATTACACATGAAATGTTCATTGTTCAATATATTTCTCTTAGTATTTTAAAGTGAGGACTTCATTGCTTAAGGAAAATAATTAGTATTAGTTTTTCTATCTGTAGGAAGCATTACATTAATAAAACCACTGTATCCCACCTTCGTTCTCTCCTTTCCTGTTCTTTATTAATGTTTCTATTGTTAAACTTTAAAGATTGCCCGAAATTAAGAATTGTGCTCCACATAACTTTGCTGTGTAACAGTAGTTGATTTTTATGTACAACTTTTGTCTCTTATGTGTAGGGCAACTGATGTTCTGTTTTACTTTAATAATCAGCTTATGTTTATTAGGTTTTATTATTAAAATGTTCCAAACACAACAAATGGTAGTTGATATGTATTTACAACTACAGCATTTTTATTGTATGGGCACTTTCAAAGGGGCCAAAAATATGGCTGCGGGTTGACGGAGTACCACATTGGCATCAGCAGGGAGAGGTTTGGGCAGGTGATTGGGGAGACATGTAAAGTTGGAAGTAGGGAGAACAAAGCATGTACATTGTGTGGAATGTGACTCCTGGAGTTATTGTGAGGGATACTATGCTACCCTGTAAATGATTTCCCTAGTGATTATTAGCAACAAACTTTATTTGGTTTTATAAAGGAAAACCATAAACGTCATACATAAAATGATAAAACATTTTCCAAGTTACAGATTGACAAATATAATATGTCCAAGTTAATCAAAACACAAGATAAAAATTCATGAATTACAGAGAAGAAGTTAATCGTAGCTTGACCTGAGTCTAACAGCGAACCGTAAAAAGTAAAGCGTATGCAAAATAGTGTTTTTAGAGAGGAGTTGTAAAAAGATAAGAAGTAGTCTCACCCTCTTAAAACCTGTTTTTTTGAGAATGGGAATAATAAATAACTTTTTAGGGACAACATAAAAACTACAAAACATTATAAAGTGCATCATGTCCTGAGGAGACTCACTGTTGCAGCCACAGGGCATGAGGCACAGGCCTCTGTGGGAGCCTAGAGGGTGTGCCATGAGGTAATGGAAGAGGTTGAGCCGAAACCGGGTCATTCAAAATGATTATGGATGTTTTTAAGCCCTAGAAGATAAGGTTCGCTGGTTGGTACGGTTTTTAACACGATGTACATACGCACACTAGGCTTATAAAGCTCATTTCCCTCTCTATCACAGTGGCTCATTCCTAAAATACACTCTTTGACCAGAGAAAAGTCACTCTTACATCTGCGCTCAGGGTTAGCGAATAGAGTTCCTACCTACCCTGGAGAGGCAAACTCTTATAAACTGGAGCCATCGGATGCTTGAGACATGGTCAAGTGAAAGGCATTCCCGTAGGATGCCTGTTGAGTGTATTTTCTTGCTTAGCCTAAATATTAGGACACAAAGCCAGGGGACGGAAAGCCAGTACATCTGAGAGGAAAGGCATTCCCAACTCTTTGTGCACGACATAAAACAAAGTGCTTTGTGGGATAGAAAATGCCCTTTGCAGGTAAGAGTTTTCAGCACTTTGCACTGCTCCTACCCCAATGTGGCCCAAAATCTCACTCCCATAATTAACCTTTGAGATATATTTGTCTTCATATGTCTTCAACACTGCCCCTATTGGCTTCCCTTCCCCTCTGCTGGCAAAGTAAAAAACAGCTGCAAAAGCTTTCACTAGATCACCTTTCTTCCAAGTAAGCAAAGGGCACCAACACAAGGAATCATCAAACACAACTCCCAAATAGGAGAAAACATTGCTCTTCAGTATTGATGAAAGTCAGAGTTTAAAAGTGAACTGCTTAGCTTTACAAGGTCCCACCTGCATGAACGACTTGGCATGATGAAACAACAGGTCCAAGTTCTCCATAAAAAGGGCAAAAGAATTCAGAAGTTTTAGGCCCCTAGCTGTCCTTGCAAAGAGGACTGCGTTGTCCGTGTATAGGACTGGCAGTCTATGGTTGCCTACTTGAGCACAATCCGCATTTGTGGCCAAAATGGCCTTCTCTAAGGAATGAATATATAGATGCTAAAATGCACCCCTCTCTTGATGTCAAGCTGACTAGATGCTTTCAGGTCCTATGAATAGTGGACAACCGCAGTTTAATCACGGTGAATAAAACAATGTTACTGTCAATGCCAATGGAAGACATCAACTGCCACAGCTTGGACCTATTAACCCAGTTGAATGCTGAGGACAGGTCCATGAAGGCTAGGTATATGGGGCTGGAACGAGTCACAGTGTATTTGTTCAGAACCATGTACAGGTTTAAACACTGTTCCACAGTGAAACGACCTGGGCGAATGCCGTTTTGGATATCGGATAAAAAGTTGTTTTCATCAACCCATGATACAAGTGTGTCAAGTACCATGCTGCCCACCACCTTCACCACAGAGTCCAGCAGAGAAATGGGCCTATAACAATAGTTACTGTCCCGCTATCCCTTTTTAAATGCCAGGACTAAAATCAACTGAGCCCAAGAATCTGTGCGGCCAACCTGGACTGCAGTATTGATGTCAGCTGTGAGGACAGGCACCCAGGTTTTTAAGTGGTCGATGAAGAGATCTGGTGGGATCCCATCTGGAGCAAAATTATGTACCCAATCGTCCTGTGTGATTTGAGCATCCACTAAATTAGCATTATTTTCAGATAGAAATGGGCTGTTAATAATGCCTCAGAACTTTGAGCTATTACACAGTGTACTAGCCTCCACTAAATTGATCCAGGCCTCCTCCTTCAGGACAGACTCGCAAGTTGCTAGAGCAGCCTTATATGCTCTTCTTAGTCTTTTGACCACCACCTGGTCTCGGGGCTTATCACCCAAGGTCTGACTCAGGTTCCTGGAAGCCTGCGAGCACGCCGAGTCAAACCATCGTGGACCTGGTTGCTAACGGGCCCCGTAGAAACTTCCTTATGACAGTAGACATGGATCCAAATGCACCTATGATGTCCGGAGCATTTGCCTCATCGTCGAGACAGGTGGCAAACTCGCTGCGACACCGAGTTAAAAGGGACTCGTGGGGTAGCTCTGGGACAATACACCCCCACTTTACGCTCCTTCCCGCTTCCACCTCTTTAAGGGGGACACCAGCCCCCGCCCAACTTGGTGTGTCTGAGTGTTCGGGTCAGCCTGTTGAGACACAAATGGGGTTGTGGTCACTGCATTCACTCGCCTGCACAGAAAAATCGGTAACCAGAGAGTAAAGGGGGGTAGATACAAAGGTGAAATCAATAACGGCCTCACACCCTCTCCCAATAAAGGTGGGAGTAATGTCTGTTTTCCCCGGAGGCAGCTTATTATTACAGATGTTAGATCAAATTCAAGTAAAATGGAGTTAAGCTCAACACCCTTGGGAGTATGTTCCATGTGTAAGCCTGCTTGTCGTGCACAGCCTATAGCTTCCACTCCTCCTTGCATGATGTCCCTACACATAAGTGTTAAAATAAATTTGTGATAACTCTGACCTTTCAAGATGCTATGCTGAAGTACAGACCCCAGCAGAGTTATATTTCCCTCATCCGGGTGTGTCTCTCCAGCGTTGAAGAAGTTAACAGAGCAGCTTGCTCTTTCCACTGGGCAACAAAATCACATGTAAATTGAGAGAGACATACTGTGAGGTATTGTCCAAAACTGGCTCTGTATACTGCACCAAAGTGAGGTTCAGTGTGTATAGAGTCCAAGGGTCTCCAGAGGAAGGCAGAGGTTAAAGTTAGATAGAAACTTACTCTCTAAAGTGGTAGCTTGGTCGAGCAGTAAGGCAGTATCAGAGGACAGTGTTAAGCAATTGATGTACACACTCAGTCAGCAAATGAATTCACACACTCAAGAACTGAACTCTAGGCCAATTGTTTTTGTATAAAAAAATATACTGTTGTTTTATTTCTAGAACCAAGCAAGCCTGGCACAGGTAAGCATAAAAATACTTTGCGGTAATCTTTTACTTGTATGAACACAGTTCAATTATTCAGTGGAAATTGTTTGATTTACAGGTGATAAGTAGTATGCAACACTTAGCAAATACAGTACATTGATATGAATTGGCTTTTTCACTAAATTGCAGGTAAGTTACTTTTTGCTTTACTTTTCTAAGTCAGTGATGGATACCTAGATTCAGCACTGGTACATTTCCTAGAAACAGCTAAGAAAATACGTTTTGGTTATTCGCATGATTTTTAAAGAATATTTTCAGTTTTCAAAACTCCACACTTGTAAACTTTTTGGAGCAGTACATTGAAATGAATGGGCTTCTACAATAAATTGCAGGTAAGTTACTTTTCGTGTTACTTTTCTAACTCAGTGCTGGATGCCTAGATTCCGTCCATCATCCCCTTTTGTATCGCTTTGTTCGCCCTAAGTTGGCATGGTATACTCGGACATGAGTCCCTTGCTCACTTTGCCACTGGATTCAAGATAGCCAGGCTGATGAGGGTTATGAACCCGAAACCGGTCCCAGGATACCTGTTTCCAGTCCAGGGAAGACATGGCTTGGCAGTTCGGGCTGGACTGTTCCCATGAGGCACAGGGTCAGACTGATTTGCATATGGCCATGTCTGAACTGGGTAGCGGAGTGAGCTAAAGAATGGTGATGGATTACACCCAGATCAGTTGACCGGGGGTTAGTGTTTGGTTTGCTCAAACGCTCCGTCCATCATCCCCCTTTGTATCGCGTTGTTCACCCTAAATTGGCAGGGTATGCTCACTTTGCCACTGGATTCAAGATAGCCTGGCTGATGAGGGTTATGAACCCGAAACCGGTCCCAGGATACCTGTTTCCAGTCCAGGGAAGACATGGCTTGGCAGTTCGGGCTGGACTGTTCCCATGAGGCACAAGGTCAGACTGATTTGCATATGGCCATTTCGGAACTGGGGTGGCGGAGTGAGCTAAAGAATGGTGGTGGATTAAACCCAGATCAGTTGACTGGGGGTGAGTGTTTGATTTGCTCAAACGCTCCGTCCATCATCCCCTTTTTGTTTTGCTTTGGATACCTAGATTCAACAGTGGACATTCTTTTGAAACAGGTAAGTAAACACGTTTTGGTTATTTGTGCAATTAAAAAAAATATTTTTAGATTTCAAAACTCCACACTTCGAAAGTTTTTGGAGAAAAAGTGTCTATGTTATCCTATGAAGGGAAAACAGGTTAACGGTTCTCAGGTAAGTAATTGACTGTGGGAGTTAAGGTTCTGGGGTTAGACTCAGGGGGTCTCCCAGGGTCAGTGATGCACTGTTGTTGCACCCTCAGCTGTACTAGGACAGCTGGGCTCAGAGTGTTGAGGCCCAATGTTATCCTATGGAGGATAGGGGGGCTTCATTTGGTGGCGGCTGGCAAGCAGACCACAGGATTGTGGGAGCAATGCTCCTAGGGTTTAGCTCAGGGCAAGTTGGGGACCAAAGGTGCACTCTCAGCGGCACTAGGGCGGCCGGGCGCAGGGGCTGTTTTGAGGTCGGGTGCCCTGTTGATTTCAATGGAGATTCTCCGGGACAAAGAAACTTTGCAGGCTTGTGGATGAGGATCTTCCAGGAATGACCACCACTTCGAGTGGTAAGTTTGGATCTTGTAGGTTGGTTAGACACCGCTGGGTTAGGCACACAAGACCACGGGGCGTCGGATGTAGGGGTGCCTTTGGACGTCGGATTTTCTTACCCGCTCCGGTCACGGTAGAGGGGGTCCTGTGGATTGTGGCTACAGACGTCTTCTGGAGGCTTGAGGCAAGTCATGGGTCACTGGATCTCGGGTCAGGATCGCCAGGGGGACCTCCTTGGGGCGTTTTTCCACTCGGGCTCGGGTCGGGTTCGGCGGATGTGGAGTGGGCTGGATTCTCGGTTTCTGGCTGGCACCAGAAGCTGCAGTTTAAACACATCCGGTGTTCACAGGAGAAACAGTCTTGAAAGTGAAGGCAGGCAGGCCGGCCATTTGGGCTTTTTGAGGGTGCTGGCTGCTGGAAAGGCCGGGGTTTCGCAGGAGCAGGTTCAAGGGGAGACAGGCCTGTAGGGCTGGGGCCAAGTCAGTGGGCGTCATCCTCTTGTTAGCGCTGCACGGCTTCTCGTCCTTCTTCTCTTCTTTTCTTGTTGTTGCTGGATCTGAGGAAGGCTGCCACTAAATACTAAATTTAGGGACGTTACAGATAGGTAAAGGGCAGGGACCAATGGGTCCCTTCCCTGGGGTGGGTACACCCCCTATTCTGTCACTCTTCAGTGGGAGGGGGGCTTGAGCCAGTCCCTGGTTAGCTGGGTCCCCCATCCTCAAGATAGTGGGGACTCGAGCTTGTGCTTCACCTCACCTCCCCACCTTAGGGGTGGAGTTGGCAGAGGTGGGCACACCTCTCTTCCGCACTTGTTTTTCCCGCCGGTTCTCCCGCCCAAAGTGGGGGATAGAACCAGTGGGTACCCATTGCTGAAAGCCGCAAATGGTCTGGAGAGTCTCACAAAGGTGGCATGCCTTTGAAGCTTCGTGAACCCTGGATATCCTGGGGGAGGAGGCTTGGCACCTCTTCGCAGGATGTGCATTGTTTCAGGCCCCCGAGAGCAGCAAGCTCTCGACCAAGGCATCCAGAAACATGTCTGAAGGTGGCAGCCTAAGCAGCCACTCAGTCAGGTCACTAGGAGTTGGTCGAGTTTCAGGGGGCATCTCTAAGATGCCCTCTGTGTGCATTTTACATTAAATACCACACTAGCATCAGTGTGGGTTTAATGTGCTGAGAAGTTTGATACCAAACTTCCCAGTCTTCAGTGTAGCCAGAATGGAGCTTTGGAGTTCGTAATGACAAGCTCCCAGCACCATATATTCTTAATGGCAGCACTGCACTTAAAATGCCCAGGAATAGACTTGGGCACTGTAGGAATATAGGGCTCATGCACCTGTACACTCACCACTGGCATAGGGCACCCAGCTAGAGGGGTGACTGATGTATGCCAGGGCAGTGGTTTGTGGGCATCCTTTCACACACCTTTAACTTGCCGGCAGTGCGTTGTGTTTTTGGTATAAAATACTTACCTGACTTTACCATGTACGTCTGTCTTCGTCCTTTATGTTTTGTGTACAGTAAAGCGGAGGGAACCCCCCTCCACACACGTATAGCACCTTAGCGTGTGCGACACATTTTAATAATCACTTCACTTAATATTACATTTTTTCACCCACACTCTCATTGGTCCTGAGGAAAGCCAGTTTTATAACAAGAAAAGGCCTGGCTGAAACATGTCGACCACATAGGACGCGGGAGTTCATAACCCGCTCCACCGCGTCCGCTTGCCTTTTTATACGCTAGCGTGGGCCCAGCTATTAAAGTTCTATATACCCTCGGGCGTTGGGACCTACAGCATAGCTTTTAAATCACTTTCTTATACACCCCCTCACAGCACACTCAGAGAAGTATACCAGCTCCTCAGTAAACTGGAGTCGAAGCACACCCGGGACGCATTCGGCGTTACTGTGGTGGGCCCGATGATGAAGCATGCCACCGACTAGGTCGGTGGGTGAGGGCTTAACAACCAAACCAAATGGTTTGCCATCATACGTACTGAGTCTCCATTGGTAAAACACAACCTAGCTAGTCCTTTTTTGATAATTACACAAGGATGTGTGCCATGTCGACTCTTCACTTTGTTCTGCACCAAGTTACTGCAACAGAAACCCACTGTTCGAGGCATATGAGCTGCAGAATTCACACTCTGTGCATAGATCGCCATCTGGTGTTGGGTTTGGGTGCTTGCACCTAGTTGTTGTCTTTGAAGAAGTCTTTTGTAGTCACGAGATAGGTGACTCCTCCCTTGGACGATAGTGTGCATGGGCATCGACTCCATCCTCAGATTGTTTTTTTCTGCCATCGGGTTCGATGTAACTTCTGCGCTCCGGTTCGGCACCATATCTCCAAACCTTTTCGAAGCACAAACCATCATAAAATTCAACGGTATTGTTTCTCGATCGCGTGACCTTCGACACACTTCCCAAATATCCCATTCCGGTCGTCGACACGGGCCACTGGGCCTATCGACGCCATTCGGGCCTACGGCTCATGGAAAGGGCTCCACACAGTGACCACCACAAGGTCTGTAATTTGGGACTCTCGACAGAGCACGACGAGAATAATTGCCATGCCTGTGCCTCCTTTAGATCCAAAAAGACCATCCGTGATCGCCGGGCCCGACGACACATCATGGCGCAGCAAGCAGTTCTGGTACCAGTGGACATCTTTGATGAAGGCCCGATGTCCCAGAGGAAGATTCTGAGGAACTGGAAATCGTGTCCGAAGCAGACGACTCCGACTCGGACCACCCCATCCCTCCCGATCAAAAAGTGAGTATCACTGCCGCAACCCCAACCCCACCTGCAAAAAAGAAGGCCCTGGTCAAGACTTCGGCTGTTGGTCCCAGCTGTGACCAAAAACAATGTTCAGAAGCCCCGCCCCCGGGCTCGGCTCCAAAGACAAAGGAAAAGCCTTCAGGCAGCTCTTGAACGAGCAAGCCGCATGTTAGTGTCCCACAGGCTCCATCGGCACCGAAGTCGGGAGCACAGCCTTGAGCGGAGAGCGGCGCTGGTTCTTGCTTCCAAACTACAATTCCCAGCATCCTCTGAGACGCTTCCTGCGTCAATCACGCGCCAGGCGGCGCTTAAAGCTGCTGCAACCCCGGTCGAGAGGGGGAACATCCATTGAGGCTTACCGCTGTTTATGGACGCCCTTGTGAGAGGAGAGAGGGACTCTTGTTGCTGCTCAGACCGCCCGCCTCCCGCCTCCCGCCTCCCGCCTCCCGCCATTAGACCCCAGCTCCAACTCCGGGTCCGGCCGTTGAGCGGAGAGCGGCGCTGGTTCTTGCTACCAAACTACAATTCCCAGCATCCTCTGAGACGCTTCCTGCGTCAATCACGCGCCAGGCGGCGCTTAAAGCTGCTGCAACCCCGGTCAAGAGGGGGAACATCCATTGAGGCTTACCGCTGTTTCTGGACGCCCTTTGGAGAGGAGAGAGGGACTCTTGTTGCTGCTCAGACCTCCCGCCTCCCGCCGTAAGACCCCAGCTCCAACTCCGGGTCCGGCCGTTGAGCGGAGAGCGGCGCTGGTTCTTGCTACCAAACTACAATTCCCAGCATCCTCTGAGACGCTTCCTGCGTTAATCACGCGCCAGGCGGCGCTTAAAGCTGCTGCAACCCCCGTCTCGCGGGACGCCCGGGGCGAAGCCCGGGCAAAGGGCGGGCCGTCTGAGGCCGTCCGAGGTTGGCCAAGGTTGGGTTGGGCCTGGTCTCTTGGTTTGTTGTGTTGAAAACGACGCTTCTGCTCATTTCTCACTCCGGTTGATTTGATTTTATGTTTTCAACTTTGGCTGTGTGCAAAGAGAATTATGCCTCCAAAAAAGTTACCTACTCCTAGCAACTCTATTGAGAACTATCTTGTACAAGTTGTAGAAAGAATCAACAGTGATAGGAGAACATCTTTGGGAATAGACTCATCCACCCAATCTCCCCTTATTGATATTGAGTCAGATGATCCCTTTGGCCTTCAGATTAATAGTAGCTCAAATGGTGCAATACTCGATTCATTTCCTGATACTATTATCATACAGCCTAGTGGTACTGTTGCTGGATCTGAAGACCTTAGCGTCAACGAAGCTCTGGCAGAGATAACCACTAGTAATGAACCCTCCATCTCCCCCCCAGCTCCCATTTTAGTCCCGGGGAAACGGGAGTGTCTAAGGTCAGCTAAGAACAAAGTAGCAAACCTCCCGAGGAAACATTCAGAGGAAGAGGAGCCTGATCTGACTAATGAGGCTTATGTCACACTTTCAAATGCCCAATTTAACAAACTACTGGCTTTGATGCATACCAAAATCAAAGGTGTGGTTAAACCTCTGGTCAGTAAAATAGATAAGTTAACCTCTGAGGTCAACCGACTGGAAGGTCTACTGGAAAAAACCTTGGGCGAGATTGGTAAACTCCCGGAAAATGTCTCCGCCAAGATAGAGGAAACTCTAAGTAAATCAGTAACTGCAGCTAACAGTGGACTTATCCCTACCCCTGTATCAAACCCTCAAATGGCAACTAATAGTATTTTCCCTGGTGATGCTCATATTGCCCCGATCCCAGCTCCTGTTGCTGATGACCCAATCACTGAAAAAGGGACTTTCGAGCTTGTAGTTGAAGCTTCCCCATTGGTACTTGTTCTTGCTAATGTTCCTCCCTTGGCTCAAGGTGAGCGTGAAACAACATCTTCTCTAATAAATAAATCCCTATCATGGTTGACCAACAACATGGTAATCTCTCCATGGGGAAAGCAGCAACTCTCTGAAGAGCTCGTTAATGCGAGAAGGGTTCAGTGGATTGGGGACAGGGTGAAAAAGTTCAAAGGGGAGTGTGTTGTCCTACACTTTTCCGACCCCGGGGTTTTGCCTAATATCTTACCCAACATCCTACCACCACAACGGAGATCAACCTCAATAGTTCCATTGACTCTGGACTTCTTCTATCCAAGAAAGGGAAGTGGCCCAAATTCAAGTATTTTGAGAACCAAATGGAACATTGTGACTAAGAGGGGGAGGAAGGATGTCGCTTCAGTGGACTGGGGTTTGGGGTTGGAAAATCGTTTCTCTGCATTATCTAACTTGAATGCTTGTGACTGACAACCACCTATTTGTAACTCTATCCCCTTGTCTCTTTGTGACAAAAGAACTTCTGATGCAGCCAGTAACTCAACTACAGATTGTACTCAGGGGTATCCGTTCGATGATTCAGCAGGGCCATCCAATGTAAATATCACTAATCAGGACACTGGGGGTAGGACGACACATGAGACTATTACAAACCCTTGTTCTCTTAAGACATATAACTCAGGGAATCTCTTGTCCTGGAATGTGGCTGGACTTTGTTCCAAGATGGATTGTGCTGACTGGCTTGAATTTATTAATAATTACGACCTTTGCATCTTCCAAGAGACTTGGGCGTGCGACCCTATCTTTGCCTTGGGGTATATACATTTTCATGTTCCTGCTACTAAGGGCCCTAAAGGGCGGCCGATGGGGGGTCTTACTATTTGGATCAGGCAGTCTTTAAAAACTGTTGTAAAATGTGTGGAGCTTGACCAAAAAGATATCCAGCTCATCAGATTGACTAGTGATCTATCCATCTCCATAGATATTTACAATATCTATGTTAGAGGTGGAAGCAAAGGTAAATCAGAGGTTCTTTTGAGTCTTTTTAATCTTCTTGAGACATATTCTGCAGGGAAAAACATTCTAATTGCAGGCGATTTAAATCGCACTTTCGAACCTCTCATCACTGGTGATTCTCCTCTCGGAGTAGAGGAAGATAAGCTTTGGGACATCCCCTCACTAGATACCCCACCGATAACTCGCTGGACGGCTGACATACTAGGCCTAAACGCTATGTGTCTGGAGCACGGGCTACGAGCCTTGAACGGTCGAACTAAATCAGATCGTGTTCCCGCCATGACCTTTAACAACGGGCGAAGTAAAAGTCGCATTGACTATGTCATTTGTAGCATATCCATATGGTCATCTCTCAGTGACATGGTAGTAACAGCTAGGCCAGAAAGCGACCACGACCCTCTATGTGTCTCACATAATTGGTGGACATCTAATGAAATTGCTCCAACCCCTTGTGACCAACTTGTGCTCCCGACGATTATTCCATCTAATAATATGATTAGGTTAAGGTGGTCTGGTGTCAAGACAGATCAGCAGGTCCTGAAAAAAATAGGAGCAGCGACAGACAAGGCCATTATGGCACTGGAGAGTATAGCTGGGTCTTCACAGGGACATGAAGATATCACTAAAGCACACATGACTCTTTTTAACGAAGTTAAAAGTTTCTTCTTAAAACCCGTACATAACACGAGGGTCCGCCCACACAAATCAGCAAAGTGGTATAATCAAGATTGTAGGGCAGCAAGATTTAATTTAGGAGCTGCAATCAAAAGTAACAACTTGAGTGAGATTCGATCTGCCAGGAAGCACTATGAAAACTGCATTGCTAGGGCTAAAAGAGAATGGGACGAAGACCACTGGCAGAAGCTGAAATGTGCAAGTGAACGCAAACACTCTAGACTATTTTGGCATATTGTCAAATGGGGTCACGATAGACCTCCAGAAGCTCCCAATAATAATGTCTCTCATGACGCATGGGTTAAATTTTTCAGCGAGCAGTACTCCTCCAGGGATCAGTTTGTTAACAGCTCCAGCCCAACTTACCTGTTCGCAGATGAAGACATCTTTGTGCAGAGCGAAGTCCTGTCTGCCCTGAAATCTGTTCACAGTGGCCGAGCTCCGGGTATTGACGGAGTCCCGGCGGATGTCTTTCTAAATGATACCGACAGGTGGAGTAAGTACATCTGCCTTTTATTAAATCATATTGCTAGGGGCGCTGAAATCCCGGTATCCTGGCGGGGTGCTGTCATTATCCCAGTATATAAAAAGGGAGACCGTGCCCAACCTTGCAATTACCGCCCAATCAGCTTAATTGACACGGTTCAAAAAGTTGTAGGACGTGTAATCATTAACAACTTGCTTGATTGGGCAGAGGAGCAGAATGTTTTATCTCCTTTTCAGGCTGGGTTTCGCAGAGCAACCAGCACTGTGGACCAGGTCTTCCGTTTTCAATTGATACAGTGGAGGACCGTGGTTCTGGGTGGATGCAGTTTTTACGCAGCATTTGTTGACCTACGGGCTGCATTCGACCTGGTGCCGAGGGCAAAATTGTGGGAGGTGCTGGCAGCTCTGGGGGTCCCGATGACCATTCTAACTTTGATCATGAGACTCCACGAGGGCACTTATGCTAAAATTCAATGGGGTGGCTACGGTAACGACACTATTGATTTTCCTGTCGAGCGTGGGGTTCGACAGGGCTGTTCAATGGCACCAACATTGTTTACACTTTTTATTAATGGAATTGTTTCCCGCATGCAAGCCGAGCCTGTAGATGCTCCCTCTCTCGCAGGTGTAAAAGTTCCTATTTTAATGTTCGCAGATGACACCTTAATTCTATCGAAATCCCCTAGCGGTCTGCAAAAGGCACTGGTAATTTTTGATAAATTTTGTAGTGACCACGGCTTGGAGGTAAACGCAGCTAAAACAAAACTCATGGTTTTTAATCCCTGTAGAAATTTTAAATCCAAAATATCCATGAGTGGGCGTTGCCTCGAAGTAGTAAATTCTTTTACTTACCTGGGGATTCACATCTCAAATGATAATAGATGGAACCATCATTTAAACATTGCAGTACTAAGACACAAACAACTGGCTGGTACCATCATCAAGGAGCATAGCAAATCTTTGACCAAACCAATTAAACCTCCTTTGATCATATATGAGGCGAAGGCAATAGGGTCAGCATTGTATGGGGCAGAGATGTGGGGGCAAGAAATCCTCCAGGAGTTACAGACATCAGAGAATAACTTCCTTCGGAAACTAACAGGCACCCCACAGAGCAGCCCCCTTCTGCCTCTCAGATATGACCTTGGCAGGAAGGAAATCTCGGCAATGTGCAAACTTCGTCCGATATTATATTGGCGTAGAATCTGGACCACCCCTGAGTTGTCACAATATGCAGCAGGGTTTGCTTATGTCATCAAAGCAGACCGATTTCATAAAATCAGATGGTTCAGATCATTAAAATTAGCATTAAGTGAACTAGGGTCAATTGAACTGTGGTCCGATCCAACCGGGTCATCCTTCCCATCCAAGTTGTTTATAAAAAATCTTTTCTGGGAACAGGTTGAAAACAGGAGTCTCCTTAGCAATAATAATGGATCTATGACGACTGCTTTCCTTGAAGCTAAACTGTTTCCCATGTATGAAATGTATTGGGATTTCATAACGAAACCCATGGATAGGAAACTGTTTTTCCAAATGAGGGCAGGCTCTCTACCTCTGAGTAACTTAACATCAAAATGGAGATATGGAGGTCCAGCTATTTGCCCAGTTTGTGGGGAAGGAAAGGAAACGTTGGGTCACTTCTTGTTCTCCTGTCATGCATATTCTGCTCCCAGACGTGTTTGGTTGGCTCCCATGTGTAGAAACCTGGGTACTAAAAGTAGCATGGTAGCTCTACGCATTGTTAAATCTACCTCCTTAAACTGGATTATTATAGCGACTGCAAAGTATCTGGGGTGGGCGTGGGTAATTAAGCAGAGATTGCTAGTAGGGTAACTACTCTCTGCTTAGTTGAACAGAGACTGCTAGATTATCTATTCTCTGTTCCCATGCGAGGTGTCTATCTGATGAACAATTTTAAAAAATACATTGATTTTTAACAGTGATACTGGATTGTTTTTTTTTTTTTTAAATCTGTCTTTTTATCATATGAACTTTGCACCTTTGATTGTATATAACAGGATGAAATGTAATTCTAATTGTCTTTTTAATGTGTATTGTGCTTAAGTCATATTCGATCTTGTAATTTAATTGTATTTTTATTATGTGTTTGTTTGTCTGCTTTTATGAGTAATACTCGAATAAAGCACTTTTGAATTGAAATTGAATTGAAATTGATTCTGAGGAACTGGAAATCGTGTCAGAAGCAGACGACTCCGACTCGGACCACCCCATCCCTCCCGATCAACAAGTGAGTATCACTGCCGCAACCCCAACCCCACCTGCAAAAAAGAAGGCCCTGGTCAAGACTTCGGCTGTTGGTCCCAGCTGTGACCAAAAACAATGTTCAGAAGCCCCGCCCCCGGGCTCGGCTCCAAAGACAAAGGACAAGCCTTCAGGCAGCTCTTGACCGAGCAAGCCGCATGTTAGTGTCCCACAGGCTCCATCGGCACCGAAGTCGGGAGCACAGCCTACTCCCAGAAAGAAATCAGCATCGACCACCCCGGCGCCGAAAGAAATGGCATCTGATCCGAAACCAACACATTCGGAACCGAAAAAGATTTTCGCCTCCACATCGAAGCCGAAGGATCAAAAAACACCTTCCAAGGCTCCGGAGCAGAAATCCAAACCTCGCTTGGACCCGAAAAGATCGGCACCGAAAGCGTCTACCGAAGAGGAATCATTTTTTCGACCGGATCCTATCGATCCGAATAAAAAAACACTCCACATACACCCTAACACCGGACATGTGTCTACTGTTCCACACAAGAAGAGGAAACTGGATACACTAGGCATTCCTGCAGTGCCTGTTAAGAAAAAAACTGTGCTACTAAACCTATACAACCCTATTCTCCTGTTCTTCCTACCAATCCTATCTCTCCTCCATACTCTCCTATAATTACAACAATCTCACGATTACCACAGGTAGATGATGATTTAGGGGATGGGGAGGCAACAATGACCCTTTTACAGACCCTGATACCAACAGGCGTACCACAGGACGACTGGGACGATTATGATGACTCGGTCGACCCTCCAGACCTCCCTGATCCCCAGGCATACCCAACAAAGCCATCTCCCCCAGATGACAATATTGGCTTTAGTCAGTTGGTAAATAGGGCAGCAACATACCATGGTGTTTCTATGCATTCAGACACTTTTGAGCAGTCACTGAAGACTGTACAAACCCTGCCAATGTTAAAAGGTGTCATAAAACATGCCCCTGACATATTTAAAGACCCTGTTAGGGCTAGAATTCTTAATCTGAGAATTGACAAAAAATATAAACCTCCTCTCAATGATCCCGCCTACATCAAAAGTCAACTCCCTTAAGATTCCCTGGTGGCAGCTAACGCTAGAAAACGGGCTGATTCGCAGACCTCTGGTGAGGCACCACCTCCAAACAAGAAGTATAAATTATTAGATGCTTCCGGCAAACGAGTTGCTGCTCAAGCAGCTAATACCTGGCGGATACCCAGCACACAAGCATTACTTGCTAGATATGATAGGGCTCACTATAACCAACTAGAAACCCTATTGCAACATTTACCAGATCAATACAAGACCAAGGCCAATGATCTCATCCAAGGGGGGAAATTAATAACCAATGCATCAATCAAGTGAGCCCTTGATGCAGCAGACACCGCCTCTAGGGCCTTTAACACTAGCATGTTACTCAGACAACATGCTTGGTTGCACATTTCTGGCTTCAAACAGGAGGTACAAACAACTATCCTCAACCAGGTGTTCAATCAGCAACAACTTTTTGGACCGGCTGTAGACACCAAAAAATTAAGAAGGACCCAGAGACTGCTAAATCCATGGGAGCATTACAGTCTCCATCCACACGTGGTTCTTTTCGCCGCTCCTTCTACAGAGGATAATCCAAGAACATTGGTACAGGCACAATTTTCTCTTCATACAAAAACACCACAAAAACATCTCCCAGTAGGTGATATTTTAGAGGTGGATACAGGGAAAGTAACAACAAAGGGAGAGGTCGCCGTAACAACAACACTCGCACCTCCCCCGCTGGTAAGCAGTGACTTCCCTCCAGCTCATTCCACTCCGGTCGGAGGGAGACTATCACAGTTCCTACCTGTCATGGAATTCCATCACTATGGACAAGTGGGTAAGACATATTATCCAGTATGGTGACTGCCTGGAACTTTCTGCTACTCCCCTCAACTTACCTCCCAAACAGTGTCCAATGTCCGGGGAACATCTAACACTCCTCAAACAAGAAGTTCTTTCACTGCTTCAAAAGCACGCAGTAGAACCAGTTCCCATACAACATCAATGAACAGGGGTTTACTCCCTGTATTCCCTAATCCCCAAAAAAGACGGGACTCTAAGACCAGTACTGGACCTCAGACCTCTCAATTTCTACGTCCAATCAGATCATTTTCACATGATCACTCTTCAGCAGATCCTTCCACAGCTTCAAAGAGGCAACTTCCTTGCCACACTTGATCTCAAGGACTCCTACTTCCAAATTCCCATTCACCCTGCTCACAGGAAATACCTAAGATTCACAGTGGACGCCAGCATTATCAGTTCAAGGTCCTTCCATTTGGGGTGACCAGAGCACTCAGGGTGTTCACAAAGTGCCTTGCAGTAGTAGCAGCGCACTTAAGAAGGCAGCAAATCCACGCATTTCCATACCTGGACGACAGGCTCTAAAAAGCCAAGTCATACGTCAGTGTGTTCATCACACTTATCAAATGATCGAGCTATTACTCGACTTAGGGATCACTCTAAACTATACCAAGTCACACCTTCAACCCTCCTACGTACATCAGTATCTAGGAGCTACAATAGACACTTGCAATGCTCTAGCATGCCCCAATCCAGCCAGGATAGCCAGCATGCAAACCCTCATCACCAAGTTTCAGCCTCAACACTCTCTCTAAGCACAAGTGTTTATGCAGCTAATAGGGATGATGGCCTCTTGCATTTTCATCGTACCTCACGCAAGACTTCATATGCGCCCTTTACAAGCATGTTTGGCATGTCAGTGGAATCAGGCTCTGGGACAATTTATAGATCTGATGTTGGTAGACAGCCAAACACATGGCTCTCTGCAGTGGTGGAACACACAAAACCTTTCCAAAGGACGACCGTTCCTAATATAACAAATATTGCTAACAACAGACGCATCACTCACCGGCTGGGGAGCCCATCTCCTAAATCACACAATTCAGGGCAAGTGGACCGCTCAACAAAAAGCGCTCCACATCAATCACCTAGAACCACTGGCAATATTTCTAGTTCCAAGTTCATCTTCTCCACAAGGCTGCCTTAGTTCGGATTGACAATATGACAGCAATGTACTACATACAAAAGCAAGGAGGAACACATTCTTTGCAGCTGTCTCACCTAGTGCAAAGTATAGGGAGGTGGGCCATTACACAAAACATAGATCTCCTGGCAGAACATCTTCCAGGAGTAAATAATCAGATAGTGGATCTGTTAAGTCGTCAGACTCAACAAATACACGAATGGGAACTTCATCCACAAGTCCTTCAACCTTTCATCCAAATTTGGGGCCAATCAGACATAGATCTGTTCGCCACACACTCAAACGCGAAATGCCACACCTTCGCTGCCAGGTTCCCAAACCCGTTGTCCAAGGGCAATGCAATATGGATGAACTGGTCAGGGAGATTTGCATATGCTTTTCCGCCACTCCCACTCATCCCACTAGTAGTACGCAAGCTCCAACAGCCGTCTCTCAAGATGATCCTGGTTGCTCCCTCATGGGCACGGCAACCATGGTTCACTATACTCCACGAACTCTCAATAGTTCCACACCAAAAACTACATCTGTCCCCAAAACTGCTGACGCAGAACCATGGAGAGATAAGGCACTCAGATCCAGCACAACTGAATCTAGCAATCTGGCTCCTGAAATCTTCGAGTTTGGTTACCTGAACCTCTTGCGGACTGTATGAATATTATTAAAGAAGCCAAACGCCCGACTACTAGAGCTTGCTATGCAGCTAAATGGAAAAGATTTGTCATTTACTACAATAACAACAAAATTGACCCATTAGATGCTTCAATTCAGAACATTATTTGCTATTTACTACATCTACAAAGATGAAATCTTGCATACTCATCAATCAGATTACATCTAGCTGCTCTTGCAGCCTACTTACAAAACAGGCAACATTTGTCATTGTTTAGGGTACCTGCTATCAAAGCCTTCATGGAAGGCCTTAAAACAATAATTCCAACCAGACTGCCACCATCTCCAGTGTGGAACCTAAACATTGTTCTTACTAGGCTCATGGGTCCCCCGTTTGAGCCTTTACACAAATGCGAATTACAATTCCTTACATGGAAAGTAGCTTTCCTTGTCGCAATCACCTCTCTCAGGAGAGTAAGTGAGATTCCGGCTTTAACAGTACAAGAACCATTTTTACAAATACATCGCAACAAAGTGGTTCTTAGAACATTTCTTCCCAAGGTGATTTCTCCATTACATCTTAATCAATCAGTAGAGTTACCAGTATTTTTCCAAAACCCTGATTCTGTAGCGGAAAGAGATCTTCACACGCTTGATGTCAAAAGAGCTTTACTTTATTACATAGACAGGACTAAACCCTTTAGGAAAACAAAACAACTGTTTGTGGCTTTCTCACCACCTCATAAAGGCAACCCAATTTTCAATGCTGGAATTGCCAGGTGGATAGTAAAATGCATTCAAATATGCTATCAGAAAGCAAAATGCATGTTAACAATTCCCCCTAGAGCGCACTCAACACGCCAACTAGGGGCTAGTGAATTCTGCGACTCATATGCCTCGAACAGAAAATGCTACTTACCAGTATGCATCTGTTCTCGGCATGTATATAGATTCACACACCCCCCACCTCCTCGGAACCTGTATCTGTTCCAGTGTTATCTTAGATACATTCTTATGGACATCTCTGTTTCTTACAAACTCCATCATTTCCCTTCATGGCGAAAAACAATCTGAGGATGAAGTTGATGCCCATGCGCACTATCGTCCAAATAAGTCACCTATCTTGTGACTACAAAAGACTTCTTCTTAGACAACAACAAGGTGCAAGCATCCGAGCCCCACACCAGATGGCGATCTATGCACAGAGTGTGAATCTCTGCAGCTCTACATGCCAAGAACAGATGCACACTGGTAAGTAGCATTTTCCTTCCTACAGGGAGCGGAGATGCCAAGGACAGCTAGAGAAACAAACATGATAAACCCCCCCTTGGCTCTCCCTGACCTGGATGGGGTAGCTGGAACAAAGAGTGTTTTATAGCCATACAGGTGCTAATTATTGTCTCCAGCCCATGTTTGCTGGAGGCATATCACATCAAAACTCTTAACAAGGGCCAACCATTCGGTGTTCCCAATCTTACTCTTCAGCCCCATGATATTCCAAGAAAGAAATTTACACCCTTCATTCACACTCGATACCTGTTCCGGAGGCGATACATTTCCCTGGGATGAGGGTGCCACAGGGTCCGGGGGACCCACACATCGTCAATCGCAATCTTCCTATGAGCTCATAGGAGTAAACCTATTTGCTGTGCTTACCACTATAATCCCCTCTGCACGACTCATATGGCCCACCTCTTGGAGCTGCTCGCGTGATGATAATGCAGTCCCCCAGCCAGGATTTCTTGACGCTATCAACCCACTGTGTCTGGCGCACCATGAGAATTTGGTTTTCCACCCTAAGCCCAGGGGCAATGTTGGTATTGAGCCAGTGCACCACCTTATTGTTCAGCTGGTAAAAGTCTTCCTTGGTCCCGGGGTTGAGGCATGGTACTCTTGCTAACACCACAACAAGCGTTATGGACTCTGGTAGGAGATGAATAGAGCCCAAACTAGGATAATAGTTATTCTAGTTCCCGGGGGCATGGCTTCCAGCCCTTCCAATCTATCATCGGAACTGTACAATCCGCCCACTTTGAAACCCTGAGATTGCAGAGACTGAAAAGATACTGGGTTCTGGGTGCCCCGCCCCCCTCCGGTTGGCTGGACGGTGCTGAGGGTCAGTCCTGGGCAATAGGTGCAGTTGTATCTCCTACCATGTGACTAGGCTGCTTCGTGATAGACACTGCTCTGTCTCCTGCTTCTGTGCCACTACTACTGGGACTGGAAATGGTGGTCGACATCGTAGGCCTTATAAGAGGGATACTTGTGGAGAGAAGGACACGGTCCCTTTGCAAGTAGCTATCAGTGCAGACAGGTTGCTTTCCAGTGCAGAAAGTCGGAGTAGGATGGGGTCCAATTTAGTTCCAAATTCTGACAGCAAGGCTGCTTTGAGCATGTCTAACAAAATTGCATCCAGGTTAGGCACTTCTGGTTGCATGTCAGGAGGACACATTATCCAGTATTAGGAAGCACATAGAGCAGAAGATTGTAGAGCTGGAATTGTTTAACGTAGCCCATGAAAAAACTCAGGTCTTCCCCCTTACTTAATTTTATAGTAACACAATTGAGAGGCTGGGCTCGTTTGTTTTTATCAAGGAGCCTAGAACGCTGAAACTGAACCTTGTAAAATCGAGTAACCTCTGGTATACGGCCACATGCAGAGGAAAGAGGAAGACTTTAACTGTAGCCCTGCGCAAGAAAGACTTGACATTAGTAAGAGGAGGCAGAAAGGAGTACTCAAGAGCCACAGTTTTAGCGAAGCGTGACTGGGAGGAACAGCAATGGCAGGAGCTTAAATCCGCCTCCCAGATGAAAGACCCAACCTTATTTTGGGAGTTAATTAATAAAGCCAATAGAAGGGGAGCTGATCCTATCCCAAACCACATTACAGAGCAACAATGGTACACCCATTTTCTCAACCTGTACTGTGGCGTAGGAGAATCTCAGTCCCCACAAAGCGCTCCTGTAAGATCTGGATCAGAGAACTCTGTACCAGCAGAACCCTTTTCAATCAAAGAGGTACATGTGGTCATTAAGGGTATAGCCCCGGGAAAGGCTGCGGGCCCGATAGTCTTCCTGGAGATCTACTCATATATGATCCTGTGCTTTGGGCCACATTTATTTCCCTCCTAATGAATCTTATTGCAAGGGGCCACGCCATCCCCGATTCGTGGAAGGGAGATGAGGTGGTAACCATATATATAAAAGGTGCTAGAGAGGACCCTGCCAACTACAGGCCGATTAGCCTAATCGATGTAATCCAGAAGGTAGTTGGCAGGTTCATTGTCTCCAGGATAGGGTCTTGGATGGAAGAAGGGAACATTCTCTCACACTTCCAGGCAGGTTTCAGACAGAAGGTGGGCACGATGGACCAGGTATTCAGATTTTTTATGGTTTACTGGAAAATCGTGACCATCGGGAAAGGCAGTCTATGCCTGGCCTTTATAGACCTAAAGACCGCCTTCGACTTGGTTTTCCGCGATAAACTTTGGCAGGTGCTGCAAGACCTGGGCCTCCCCATTTCTCTTCTTGATTTTATTAAGAAACTTCACGAGGGGAACTGTGCCAAAATCAGATGGGGGATCCGGGGCAGTTGACAGAGAGGGTGGCAGTGAACAGGGGGGGTATGCCAGGGCTGTGTGTTGGCCCCGACTTTGTTCTCTCTCTTCGTTAATGGCGTGGTAGACCATTTGAGAGACGACCCAGCCGATGCCCCAGTCCTGGCGGGGGAGAAAACACCTACCCTGCTCTTTGCCGATGACACCCTCCTGATCTCTAAAAGCCCAGCAGGCCTTCAAAAACTGCTGGATAGGTTTAGCTTGTTTTGTGTGGAAAGGGGCCTAACCATCAAGACCACCAAGACCAAGCTAATGACCCTGTCACCTTCAAAATATTTAGGAATAACATCTCCCTTAATGGTATTCCACTAGAGGTGGTTGAGTCGTTTGACTATTTGGGAGTTCGGGTTAATAACAGGATGAATTGGAACTAACACATGGCCAAAATGCTTCTCAACCACAAGCGAGTGTCAGTAGCAATTCTAAGAGAGCAGTGAGCGTCTACTAGTAAACCAATAGCTCCGGCCCTTATGGTGTACGAAGGGAAAGCATTGTCTTCGGCAGTATACAGGTCTGAATTATGGGGGTTTGAGAACACCATTGACCTGGTTAGATCTGAGAATAAGTTCCTTAGAGGTCTGGTTTCTCTTCCAGCCTCCACCCCTTTAAAGCCCCTCTGTCAGGAAAAGGGTAAACGCTTGATTAAAGACATAGTATATCTTTGCCCTCCATTATTTTGGGTATGTTTAAGAAGGACACCTGAACTGGCAAATTATGCAGCAGCCTTCGAGGAACTCATTAAATTGAACACCTGTAATAAGATCAAGTTGATAAGCAAACTTAGGCAGCTTGTCTCAAATATAGGGTTGAGCGAAACGTGGGCCAGCCAGTGCACGCCACCCAAACAAACAATTAAGAAAGTATATTGGGAATGGGTGCAGGCGGAGGAGTTACATAGTTCCAAATGGGGGCCCCTTACCGAGCAGCTTCTGGAGCACAAACCTGTTAGGAAGCTCGAACCATTTCTCGACTTCATTCAAAATCCCAGAGACAGGACACTCTATTTAAAGCTGAGGTTTGGAACCCTCCCGATTAATGAAATCACAGCAGGCTGGAACAAGTGTAATTCTCCATCTGTTCCCTGCCCAGGGTGTACAGCTCCCACGGAGTCGCTAGCCCATTTTCTTTTTGTATGTAAAGCATATAGGGTGGCGAGAAGAATATGGCTGAAACCAATCTGCAAAGAGCTGGGTTTTAGGCACCACAGGATGGCTCAACGTATCTTAGCATCTGATACTACGTCCTTGGTCATTGTCTGCGGGGTAGCAAAGTACCTGGGTAGTGCTTGGCATACCCGTACAAAGTTGTTAAAGAAAAACATTAGTTAGGAGATAGCGGGTCCACTCCGATTGCTTTTCCTCGATTGTACTGTAGCGGCACTTTAGGTTTTTATTGTACATATTTTTTTTATTGTATTTTATTGTCCTGTATATTAGTTATATCTATAAATGGATTGTTTTTATGATTGGAGGATGTACATACTTTTATGATAACATTTTTATCGAATAAAGTACATACAACAACAACAACACTTCTTGGTGGACTGCTGAAGATGACTGTGATCCAATATTCTTTTTGCGTTTACAAGGGCCCACAACTGAGGGGCGCTTCCTCTTAGCGCCTCCTGGGCCCCACCCCTTGCCAGGGGTCATGTCAGGGGCTGACCTAAAAATTGGAGACTCGGCACCGACCCGTGTGACAACTGGTGTGAGGGGGACGATACCCCCAGCCTGGTCTTGAGGCATATCTTGAGGTATGTCCACCAAGCCTACTTGAGGAGACTGAGGGGCCGATCAGGATGGCGGACGGAAACGTGCTCCGTCCGCCGTGGAAGGTGTCAAGATACTCCGGACCTGGCCGCGGAAAAACCGCATTAGCGATTAGGATCAAATGTGACCGAAACGCCGACCGCGGCGGACGGAGCACAACAATCCCCGTCCGCGGCGGTCGAAGTACACCTGATTCCGCGGCATGCGGACGGAACCCACAAAACACCGACCGCCGCGTACGCACATGACCAGGAGAACAACAACCTCCCCCGCGATACCTGCGTACTTTCCGTGTCCGCAATTAGGATAACTCCGCAAGTACCCCAGTAGCCACCGCGATCCACGTCCGCGGCGGTAGCAATGCAATGAGAAACGGGGCACCACAGCGGAAGTCCAACATCCCTACAGTCATTCAAATGGCATACATACCGACAGAATCCATCACCAAACACAGCAAAATGGACGACAACCCACCTGACACAACTAAACCAAACACAAGACACAATTACCCACCCCCAAGAACTGCATAGACCACACCTGACAACACACCCGCCTATCACCTGACTGCCAATCAACATTCACACAGGGCCAACACACAGACTATAAATTGACTCCCAACCACTCCCGAAATCCTCTGCATCCCAGCATAGCTGACAGCAGGAGACAATACTTGACTTGACAAACAGCAAACTATTTGATTCAGACACATAACCCACACCCAAACACACCCTGCACACAAACACCCACCACACCACACCCAAAGACACCCTGCACACAAACACCCACCACACCACACCCAAACAGCACACACCAGCACCTCCGCACTCCACACAAACACACCCCCCGAGCACCATGGCACCCAAAAAAAATCCTAAATTCTCCGACACCGAGCTCAAGGTAATGGTGGAAGAGATCCTTCGTGTGGAACCCCACATCTTCGGGTCCCTCGTGCAGCAGACGAGCATAGCTCGGAAGAACAGCCTGTGGGACCGCATAGTGACCAGGGTCAATGCCTCCGGGAGCGTTCCGCGAACCAAGGCAGACATCCAGAGGCGGTGGCACGACCTGAAGACCCGGGTGAAGTCTATAAGAGCCAAGAACTTCCTCCGGGCCAACCATACCGGCGGTGGAACCCCCCCGGAGCCCCTTCCATACACCGAGTGGGAGGAGAGGGTGCTGACCATCCTGCACCCTGACACCCTCGATGGACTTCCTGATGGAGAAGAGGCTGGTAAGTACCAACCAACCACCACAAACACAACAACACGGTGTGGGCCACACAACTCTGAAGACACATCCCACATACCCCAGCCTTGCATGCAGTCCACATACTCACCAACCTCTAAAGCACTCCTACAGGCCCCCATGTCCATAGAGAGGGTGGTGGTGGTGGGTGGGGTGTGTGAGGGGTCACTAGTCCTACTTCCAACAGGCCCCCATGTCCATAGAGAGGGTGGTGGTGGTGGGTGGGGTGTGTGAGGGGTCGGAACTACAACTTCCAACAGGCCCCCATGTCCATAGAGAGGGTGGTGGTGGTGGGTGGGGTGTGTGAGGGGTCGGAACTACAACTTCCAACAGGCCCCCATGTCCATAGAGAGGGTGGTGGTGGTGGGTGGGGTGTGTGAGGGGTCGGAACTACAACTTCCAACAGGCCCCCATGTCCATAGAGAGGGTGGTGGTGGTGGGTGGGGTGTGTGAGGGGTCGGAACTACAACTTCCAACAGGCCCGCATGTCCATAGAGAGGGTGGTGGTGGTGGGTGGGGTGTGTGAGGGGTCGGAACTACAACTTCCAACAGGCCCCCATGTCCATAGAGAGGGTGCTGGTGGTGTGTGGGGTGTGTGAGGGGTCACTAGTCCTACTTCCAACAGGCCCCCATGTCCATAGAGAGGGTGGTGGTGGTGGGTGGGGTGTGTGAGGGGTCGGAACTACAACTTCCAACAGGCCCCCATGTCCATAGAGAGGGTGGTGGTGGTGGGAGGGGTGTGTGAGGGGTCGGAACTACAACTTCCAACAGGCCCCCATGTCCATAGAGAGAGTGGTGGTGGTGGGTGGGGTGTGTGAGGGGTCAGAACTACAACTTCCAACAGGCCCCCATGTCCATAGAGAGGGTGGTGGTGGTGGGTGGGGTGTGTGAGGGGTCGGAACTACAACTTCCAACAGGCCCGCATGTCCATAGAGAGGGTGGTGGTGGTGGGTGGGGTGTGTGAGGGGTCGGAACTACAACTTCCAACAGGCCCCCATGTCCATAGAGAGGGTGCTGGTGGTGGGTGGGGTGTGTGAGGGGTCACTAGTCCTACTTCCAACAGGCCCCCATGTCCATAGAGAGGGTGGTGGTGGTGGGTGGGGTGTGTGAGGGGTCGGAACTACAACTTCCAACAGGCCCCCATGTCCATAGAGAGGGAGGTGGTGGTGTGTGGGGTGTGTGCCAATGCCGACTGATTTTCAACCATAAATACATCTACACGTATAGGCAACATTACTCATCATCACATTATTCTTTTGCAGGGGATCCTAATCTGACTGCCGCCATTGACACCAGGCCTCCAGCATCCCCAAACTCCGAGCACTCATGGGACGATTGTGCAGCCAACTCCGGGGCAGAGGATGGTGCCGGATCGAGCAGCCAGCCAGGGACCTCTGCCACGCAGGTCACACCTGCAACTACAACGACTACGGGCACTGGCATCACAACAACACCGGCGACTCGGACCTGCACAGCTGCCTCCAGCACCACCTCCACCACCACCACTACTACCACCACTTCTGCCCCTGCCGCCCTGCCCAACCCCGACGCCAACGCTGGGCCAGCGCCATCCCAGCCACGCAGGGAGACAGTCAGGCAACCCACCACTGCAAGGGCAGATCCTGCAGGCAGGAGCAGGGCGGAAAGAAGGGCTGAGGACACAACACTGATTGCTGTGCAACAGTGCCATGAAGCACTAGTCCGGGTGGAGGCGGGCTATGCACGTAGCCAGGAACATGCAGACCGGGCCCACCAGGACTTTGTGGACAACACCGCCATGTTGGGGGCCATCGAGAGGCGGCTTGGCCAACTGGTCGACATTTTCAGCGCCAGGGCATCCGCCAACACCACCCCACCCCCCCCCCCCCCCCCCTCAAACACCGGCACCGGCCACAACACCGCCACCGCCGACTGCGCCCCTGGCGGCGGATGTGTTACCGAATCAGCCTGCGCCCCTAGCTGACCCCGTGCCGGCACAAAGACGGAGGGGCCATCCGAGGCAGGAAGTGGCCGAGAGCAGTGTTGGAGCACATGGCACACGCTCCAAGAGGAGCCGACAGTGACTCATTGGAGTACCTGAGCCTCCGATCCAACCTGGAAAGTATCCGGACCCACCTGCCACAGGCCTGCTGCACTAGGCACACACCACCCTATGTGGTGTCTGCACGCCCATCTCATCTACCATTACCTTGGACTCTCACTCCCCCACCCCTTCACTCCTTTGTAAATATGCACCTACACCTATGCACAATCTGTAAATAAATACCACTTACTCACTCAATGATGTGTTGCCTCCATGTTTATTCACATGATTGCATCAGAAACAGACGTAACCAGGTTCAGGGATCCAACAGGTACAGAATCATGCCGCAACGGAGTGACCTAGGGAAACATAGAACCCGCAAACAGACGTTAGTAAACAGCATCACACTCATTTCAACTCACTGCAGTGCAACTTACAACAAACCACACACATCACTACACGAATGGCTGACACTACACACATCATGGAGAAGTGCATGTACTCATAAATGAAGACACACACACACATGCATACATCACATAACAAAACACATAGATGATCCCCAACACAATGACACCAGAGCAGCAAACCTACACAGGGCATACACAAGCAGCACAAGAGGGGCACACTCACAGTCAAGGGAAGTAGCGTGCTATGAGCTGGCGCCTCTGGTCCACACCTTCCTCCTCACCACTATCCTCATCAGTCGACATGGGTGGGTCGGGAGGGCGAGGAACTTGCTGTTCATCTGGGTCCAAGATCAGTGCAATGTTATTTCGCACAGCCAGGTTGTGGAGCATGCAGCAGGCCATCACAATCTTGCATACTTTGCCAGGTGCGTAAGGCAGGGCCCCTCCAGTCTTATCTAGGCACCGAAACCTAGACTTAAGCAGGCCAAATGTTCGTTCCACCACTCGACGTGTCCTACCATGGGCATCGTTGTATCGCATTTCTCCTGCTGTGGTGGGATTGCGAATTGGACTCAGAAGCCAAGGCCTGTTTGGGTAAGCCGAGTCGCCTGTGTATGTGGGAATTAGAGAGAGACATCAGTACCTGAACATGTGGCCACACCAAGCCACCCAGATATCACTCCAGTCACCACAGCATACTCACCAACAAGCCAGGCTTGTGCCGCACGCAGATTTGCCATCAGTCGTGGGACTATGCTGCTCCGCATGATGTGGGCGTCATGTGCAGAGCCAGGAAATCTTGCACACACATGTGAGATAATGTTGTCGGCCTGGCACACCACCTGCACGTTAAGGGAGTGGAAGTGCTTCCGATTCCGAAACACCTGCTCACGTGCCCGTGGTGGGATGATCGCAATATGCGTGCCATCAATTGAACCCACAACGTGTGGAATGCCACCCAGTGCATAAAAGTCTGCCTTGACCGCTGCCAACTCTGCCGCCTGTGGAAAATGTATGTACTCATGCTTGTACAGCATCATGGCTGTCAGTACATCCTTGAGTACCGTGCTGAACATGGCCTGTGACATTCCCCCGGCATGTCCTATAGTGTACTGGAATGTGCCTGTTGCAAAAAAATGGAGTGCCGCCATCACCTTTTGGGTGGGTGAAATTGAGCCTGGATAAGTTCTCCGCGGCTGCAGGTGAGGAGACAACTTGTTCACAAGCTCCAGCAATCGACGTCGATCAAGCCTGAATTTCCGGACCACCTCCTCGTCCACCATGTCCTCCAGCATAGTATATGGGCGATGGACATTTTGAGCCCTCCTGTGTGGGAGTAAATGGAATGGAAGTCAATTCACATACAACGCATGTCTGTGCAACTCACTCACATGTCACCGCACTCTATCCAACATGTAATAGGCAGTGTACGATTTGCTTATGTGTGACACCTCTGATTGTCACAACAACATGGATTGACGTAGCAATGTGCACCCACCAGCTACATGATGTGTTGCAACATGTCCAATGCACTCTGTTGCACCTCAACATCACTGCCAACAAGGCATGTGACATGACCCAAAAGTGACGGTCATTAGTGGCACACCGATGGGCATGGTATGGAAACCATGGGATAGAGCATGAAGTGTGGAGTCACGCAATCACGCACACAACCCTCATCATGCAGCTGCAGACAATTAAACATAGTGCATCGTGCATCGTCAGCTGACATGCACTCATTGACGCCGCCATGGCGGTGCACTGCTTCCGCTGTTGACGTCTGGCCATACGCGGCCCGCGTTCAACATTCCAATTGTCTGCACGTGCTAGAGACCGGGACGGATGCATCATTTGCAACAAAGTTGTAAGAGTGGCGCCACCATGGCGGGGCACGTCTTCGGCGGGGGAGGTGGAGGCCAATACAGCCATAAGCTGATGTCCATGCACATGCCAGTTCATGACCCCCTTACAGTGACATTGCATCAGGCAGCCTACACCGGCCGGCCCAGCTCTACCCACTACCGCCGTGCCAGACCTAGCCCTTGACCGCCGTTGCGGCCGTGCCAACTACCGCCGCTTCAGGCCCCCTCCACTACCGCCGTGCCAGACCTAGGCCCATGACCGCCGTTGCGGCCGTGCCAACTACCGCCGCTTCAGGCCCCCTCCACTACCGCCGTGCCAGACCTAGCACTTGTCCGCCGTTGCGGCCGTGCCAACTACCGCCGCTTCAGGCCCCCTCCACTACCGCCGTGCCCTGGCGGCCCTGGCACGGCGGTCATGGGCCTAGGTCTGGCACGGCGGTAGTGGAGGGGGCCTGAAGCGGCGGTAGTTGGCACGGCCGCAACGGCGGTCAAGGGCTAGGTCTGGCACGGCGGTAGTGGAGGGGGCCTGAAGCGGCGGTAGTTGGCACGGCCGCAACGGCGGTCAAGGGCTAGGTCTGGCACGGCGGTAGTGGGTAGAGCTGGGCCGGCCGGTGTAGGCTGCCTGATGCAATGTCACTGTAAGGGGGTCATGAACTGGCATGTGCATGGACATCAGCTTATGGCTGTATTGGCCTCCACCTCCCCCGCCGAATACGTGCCCCGCCATGGTGGCGCCACTCTTACAACTTTGTTGCAAATGATGCTTCCGTCCCGGTCTCTAGCACGTGCAGTTGCCGGTGTGTGAGCGTGACGGTCTGTGCAAGTGCAGCCAATGGGAGGTGTGGACATGGGCCACGGTTGGCCAATTGCAAGTACCGTATGGTGTTCACCGCAACACCAGGGCCAATCATTGGCCCAATTCCAAACACGCTCTCACGGCGGACCAATGGCTGGCGCCGTATGCCACTGACATGGCCACTGGGCCCTATATATGTGTGATGTGCAAAAGCAAACTTTCTACGATGACCACCGACTGCTGCCTGTGACCATCACCTCCACCTGCTGCTGCGGAGCTGACCACCGACTGCTGCCTGTGACCATCACCTCCACCTGCTGCTGCGGAGCTGACCACCGACTGCTGCCTGTGACCATCACCTCCACCTGCTGCTGCGGAGCTGACCACCGACTGCTGCCTGTGACCATCACCTCCACCTGCTGTTGCGGAGCTGACCACCGACTGCCGCTCTAGTGCCATACTCCGTGACCTTGCCATGTCGAGAGTCAAAGAGGTCCGGTCTCGTCCCTTCACCGCCGCGGAGCTGGATGTCCTCGTGGACGCTGTGCTCCGCAACTACGGACGCCTGTATGGCGCACCCGGACAGGCGGTAAGTGCAGTGGGGGATAAGTTGTAGTGCATGAGGTGTCATATGGCACCTGGGCTCTGGAAACTTGGCGGTGTGATGTGTGACCAACTAAAGAATCGATATGTGCATGGCTGCTGAGAGTAATGTGTTGCTCCTATCTGTGTGACTGGCCAACTGTCCACTGACTTCCACCCTTTTGTCTCCCATCATGGTAGGTAAAGCTGCACCTTCGCAAGGACGTGTGGAGGAGCATTGCACGTGAAGTACGAGCAGCGGGGGTGTCCAATAGACGACATACACACTGCCACAAACGCTGGGACGACATTTCCAGACTGAGCAAGAATGTAGCGGAAGTGACACTAGGGCTGATTCCACGGACGGCACGTCTGGCCCGATGCTCAATGACCCCTCTCATGCACCGTATCATAGCTGTGACGCATCCTGACCTGTCCGAGCGGTTGCGTGTGGATGAACAGCAACGTGGTGGTAAGCTTACTGTCAGTGTATGTTGCTTGTGAGTGCAATGCATGTATGGTTGCCCACACACATTAGGGTCTTCCGTCTATCGTGAGTCTATTTCCAATGGCATGTTGGTGACATTGCCACAGTTAACTTTGCACTTGCACATGCGGAATGTTGAGACGCCACCTGCTAAGCTGTTCAGTTGTCATGCACATGCTGTAGTGCTCCGTCACCCCTTGGCAACACTTGTGTGCTGATGTAGTTCCTCATGCCCAGTGTGCATGCTGTACATGTATTACGGCCAACGCCACAGAATTCCTGTGAGGATGACTGCTTGGGGTGGGCTGTGTGCAGGTTGGGGGATCGATGGACAGTGTCATCAGTGGCTTTAGGGATTCCGCAGCAGTACTGTACGTGTGTGTGCCCATTACTTACACCCATTTCCTGTGCTTTTCAGCTTTGGCAGAGGGCACTCAGCCACATACGGCGGAGATTACAGAAGGCAATGCATCTGGATCAGACGTCGCGCACACGCAGACTGACACCGAAGGGGCCAGCGGCGGAGAGGGGGACAGGACCGTCCCGGAGGACTCGCATGTGGAGACAACATCGTCATCATCTTCCGACAGTGTTGGTGAGTCAGCACTGTTGTCACAGACTGGGAGTGGGCAACCAACACCTTCTGTCGGGACACAGCACACAGGGCCCACCCTGCCGGCAACTGCACCATGTACTGTACGTGAACGCAGGAGTAGGGGGAGCAGAGTGGCGTTCGGTGTCGGCACCGCTGCCCCAGCCTCGGTGACCCAAAATTCTCTTTGTGCAGAGGCTGTTGATCTGCTGCGACAGCTGTGTGTGGGCCAGACCAATATGATTAATGCATTCCAAGACCACGATAGGAAGTTGGGGCAGGTGGTGGCATTCATGGAAGGTATGCATGGTGATCTGGCTGGTGTACACAGGACACTGCAGTCATTGTCTAACAGTGTGTCGTCTGCCATTGCACAGTCGCATGGACTGGGTGGTACTTCTGTTCCACCATCTACAACTCTGGATGTGTCAGGGGGGAGTGAATTTTCTGATCTGGACTCTAATACAGGTTATTGCACTAGAAGCAGCGTCAGCCAGCACGTCAAGGCACGTAGGCCTCAGACCCCATCCCCTAGGTCAGGTAACTCTGTTCACAAGGACAACGTCAGATATAGTGGAGTACACACACGTGAGGCAAAAGAGGGGTTGGGTGTAATGGCTACACATGCTGCACAGCCATCCCACACACAAGGTACTACCAGGCCAAGACTCACTCCCGCTTCCATTGACACTACCCTGTACGAGGACAGTGAGAAGACGAATACATCTCTTGAGGGCTCGCATACTCCCAGTGCCAGGGACACTAGGAAGGAAGGTGCCACTCCCAAGGGCAGGGAAAGCAGGAAGGATGTAGGCACTCCCAAGGGCAGGGAAAGCAGGAAGGATGTAGGCACTCCCAAGGCCAGGGACAGCAGGAAGGATGTAGGCACTCCCAAGGGCAGGGAGACTACGAAGGAAGGTGCCACTCCCAAGGGCAGGGAAAGCAGGAAGGATGTAGGCACTCCCAAGGGCAGGGACAGCAGGAAGGATGTAGGCACTCCCAAGGGCAGGGAGACTACGAAGGAAGGTGCCACTCCCAAGGGCAGGGAAAGCAGGAAGGATGTAGGCACTCCCAAGGCCAGGGACAGCAGGAAGGATGTAGGCACTCCCAAGGGCAGGGAAAGCAGGAAGGATGTAGGCACTCCCAAGGCCAGGGAAAGCAGGAAGGATGTAGGCACTCCCAAGGCCAGGGAGACTACGAAGGAAGGAGCCACTCCCAAGGGCAGGGACAAGAATAGTCACAAGACAAACGCACCTAAGAGGAGCACGGACAGTCCCAGGGGCAGGGACACACACGGGCAGAAGGGGTGTCCAGCTGATATGTACACCACAGACGACAAGTCTGCTGCCTGGAAGAGGGCACCATCCAGGGAACAGGGCAAGTCCGCAGAGTACAGTACTCCTACGGAAATGGAACATCCAAGGCCCAAGGACTCGCCCATGAATAGTGGCGCTGTCAGGGACAGGCATACATCACCCATAGTTGCTCTGAGACAGCTGTTTTCTGGCAAACGGAATACAGAAGACTCAGCAGTGGAGTCACCCCTTACATCCACTCCCATCATGGCCCGTCAGGGACGGATGCAGGTGGACCCTGTTGTGGCATCCCCCATGACACATGTTGCAGAGGCCACAAGGCAGCCACACAGCAAACGACAAGCAGGCTCCAGCACGTCCCCAGAGACTATTCCCCCCCCAGCACATGCACCTCCCATGGTGGGTGAAATTGCTTCTCAGTCCGGTCGACTTGTGAGTCCTGTCCTGTCCAGGGTGCAGGCACATGTCCAAAAGAAGCGTAGACACACAGCATTGACACATGCCCAATCCGATATCGGCCAATTGCAACTATCCCCCGCTCCCAGAGCCACCCTGCCTCCTGGACCATACAGCCCTGTGGCTCATCATTTCAGTGGTCACAGTGGCGCTGGTGCAGTTGACTCGCATGTGTCTGTTAGTGGCAGGGTATCCGTCGAGACATATCCTGTATCAGGTGCTGGCAGTGTATCTGGGTCTATGGGCCATGTGTCAGTAACTCGGGCTGTGTCGGTGTGTCACACTCCTGTATCAGGTGCTGGGAGTGTATCTGGGTCTATAGGCCATGTGTCAGTAACTCGGGCTGTGTCGGTGTGTCACACTCCTGTATCAGGTGCTGGGAGTGTATCTGGGTCTATGGGCCATGTGTCAGTAACTCGGGCTGTGTCGGTGTGTCACACTCCTGTATCAGGTGCTGGCAGTGTATCTGGGTCTGTGGCTCACGTGTCAGTCACTACATCTGTGGCTGTGTGTCACACTCCGGTTTCTGGTGCTGCCAGTGTGTCCGATGCGGGTACTTCACACAATCCACCTGATAGTGTGCTGTAAGTTGCTGTACTGTGCCCTCTGATGTACCTGCTCATGTGTCCACACTGCCCTGTTGCTATCCTCATACTGATGTACTGCATCTGATGTACCTGCTCTAGTGTCCACACTGCCCTGTTGCTATCCTCATACTGATGTATGCCCTCTGATGTACCTGCTCTGGTGTCCACGCTGCCCTGTTGCTGCCCTGTTGCTATTCACATACTGATGTACTGCCTCTGATGTACCTGCTCTGGTGTCCACACTGCCCTGTTGCTGTTCTGATACTGCATTGTGCCCTCTCATGTGCTGCCTGTGATGGACGTTTTCAGTGCAATGGACTGTTGGTGCCCTTAGCCCCTCTCATGTACTGCCTCTGATGGACGTTTTCAGTGCAATGGACTGTTGGAGCACTTGGCCCCTCTCATGTACTGCATCTGATGTACCTGCTCTGGTGTCCACACTGCCCTGTTGCTATCCTCATACTGATGTACTGCATCTGATGTACCTGCTCTGGTGTCCACACTGCCCTGTTGCTGCCCTGTTGCTGTTCTGATACTGGTGTACTGCCTCTGATGTACCTGCTCTGGTGTCCACACTGCCCTGTTGCTGCCCTGTTGCTATTCACATACTGATGTACTGCCTCTGATGTACCTGCTCTGGTGTCCACTATGGGCATGCTCCATCCTAGACTGTGACTTTGCTCCGAATCTGCGTAAATAAAATTGCGATTCATGTGTCGTGCTTTGTCAGAGTCATTCTTGCGTGTGTGATGCTGGTGTGGATTGGTATTTTCTTGGGGGCGGTGGGTTCTGCTCAGGACCCAAGTCCTGCAACAAGAAGTGGGGTGACGCTGAAATCACGACAGGAAGTGACGACACATAAGGTGGCTTCCACTCAGTTGCAGTTTATAGTTATCATGCTCCCTGTTGAATTAGTGGGGGGACGCCGTCCACCCGCGTGGTACCCCGACTTGAGCCCTGGTTGTGCTACGTGTCACTCTCCCCTACCTGGGTCACGGCCCTTGGAGGCGTTGCCGTACACAGGCATTTGTGCATTTTGGGACATGTCACTCCCCCCTCCCTACGTCACCGCCCTGGCCGGTACTCCTCTCCAGACAGCGAATGCTTAGGTGCCTACCTGCGTCATCGTCGATGGTGGGCCAAGACGAGGACGTACTGGATCGCGTAGAGTATTGGGTAAGCCTGTAGTGCAGGGTCCATGTCGGCGTGCGGCTCGTGGTGGGTATGGTCGCTGTGGAGCATCCGCCGTGTTCAGGCAGGTTGTTTATCCGCCGCGCTTTTATGTGTGTTTTCCGCCATCTTGATTTGGAGGACGGTCCTAGTCGTCAGTCCGTACGGCGGAGTCTCTGGTACGGTTACGTCCGCCGCGTAGTTGGGTGTGGTGGTGCGGCGGACCTTGTTCTACCGCCGCGGACGGATTTTGCCACGTATTTCGTATCCTGATTTGGCAGTCGGAGTGTCCGCGACGGGCGCACGGAAAATAGGCCTGTTCCGCATACTCAGGGTATGCGGAGGCACTTCCGTCCGCCATCCTAATGACCCCTGAGTATAGGAACCAGCATATGGAGCAACAGAAGAAACCCCTAGGGAAGGGTGGGAACGTGAGCGAGATAATTGTCTAATAGCCAGTTCAATCTCCTTGTCCAGAACCCCAGCAGCATGCTGCAAAAAAAGCATCCTATCTATGACTTTTATGGTTTTTTCCATTTATAACACCGAATAAAGTTTGTTGAATCCCCTAGTGTTTAGAAGAAACATAGATTAGACAGTACTGGACCTTAAAGTAAGCCTTTTCTGCCTGCTATTGCTGCATTTGGTGAGCCAAGTCTACACAGGAAGTAACTTGATTGGTATGAAATAAAATCTTAGGCATCGATATCACCTTATTATACCTTTAGGGCCCGATGTAGGTAATCTCAATTTTCCGATTCTTAAATACTGAATTTTACCGATTCGGTATTTAAGAATCTGTAAATATGATGTGGGTAAAAAATAGGTAAAATTTACTGATTCGGTAATATTCGTTATTACCGAATTGGTAATACCGATTCGATAATGAGGAATACCTTCCCATTCATTCCTATGGGCCTGGAATAAATAGGAAGCCATTCACTATTACCGATTCAGTAAATACCGAATCGGTAATAGCGGGAGCATATTCAAGGGTGACAGGGTGTCACATTGACACCATGTTACACCCCTGAATCGTGCATGTGTGCACATGTGGCGCACATACATGCCCTTTAGGGCATGTATGTCTGCCACATGGCACTTTGAAAAAAGCAAATAATTGCTTTTTTAAAGGTATTTGGTACAACAAGTTGGTGGAAAATAGAGAATGCTTAAAGCAAAAAGGAACTCACTTTGTTGTAAATGAATCTCGGACCCTAGTATAAATTTCCAGATTCATGCCCTTATATAGGTATACTTTATCATTCCCTTATATAGGCATAGCAATCATTACCATATTTGGCCCAAACCATACAGCCCAAATACGGCATGGATACTTCCATTAAGCTCCAAGAATTAACAATGTTTTCTTGGAAAAACCCGCCTTCAGCAGCCCGGGACTTCCCCCTGCTTGAATATTAAGTTCTCCTAAAACTCCAGGCGTTTTCCAAAAAATGAGCCTTTGAGTGACGTTATTAAGTCCAAACATGCGTCAAACTCGGCACCTTCAAAGTATAAATATGCCTTGATTTGCCTAAACAAACACACGGTGGTTTGGAGCAGATCGACTATCTACTTGCCCGACGCCCTGCAGCAGCAAGTGCCAAAGGAAGCCAACCCTCCAGCAGACGCACTGCGGGACTGTCATTTCTCTTGCCGAGAAATCCAGCTCCAGTGTTTCCAGGCAACCCTTGCGGGTATCTGGGAAATCGAGTCCTGAGAACGAGATGCAAGACCTCCTTCATTCTAGAACAAAGGTACGGAGCTGATTAGACCTCCTAGAGAATTATTGGAATCAGATTCCAGGCAGAGAACTCCTAGACTTAAACTCCTCCTCTAATACTCTCTCCCTCTTACCAGACTTAGGTTAGGTACACCGGGGTAGGCGTATTCTAGAAGCACCAGTGAGTATTTTAGTCATCCTTTTATCACTGTATGTGTTTTATGTATTTTATACATTTTATTCACTTTATGGCTTGGAAACCATATCATGCTTTTACAGTATTACTTTATAATACTGTTCGTATTATATGCATTGTACTTCATAGTAAGCTTTGCTATTGTAGCAGTTCATTTTCAATGCTTGAGAAAGAAGACTGTTCAATAAATACCGTTTTATTGAAAATGTCTGTCTCTCTATTTCTCTTGCACCTCTGGTCAAACTAAGCATGCACGATTGACTGAGTGAAACAGTTATCTATTGTTTCCGCGACTCTAGAGATTTGATTTCTTATTCTTGGGAAACAAAGTTGTCATGTTTTATGCGGTTGTCAGAAACTAATCCCTTCTTGTTTATTCGAGAACGTTTCTAGTGACCTCTGAGCTAGCTGGCACTCACAATTAAGTCTAATATAGCCGGTAGAGACCTAGTAGACCTCAGTCCTACATCTAAACTACAGGATATATTATTACAATGCGCAGAGTCTATTGGGAATATAGGAACTACAATATATGGCGCCCAACGTTTGGTAAGGCGATAATTTAAAGCTAGATACTAGAGTAACTCAGTTGTGCTTTTCACACAGACCCCTCTTTCCCGTAAAAACTCCAATAGACGTCTGGAGTGGGTAAAAGGGCATAATATCCGCCAAAACTTAGAAGGCCGAGAATCCTATGTCTTAGTTTTTGGTTTATTCAACGTTGAAGGATACAGTGTTACAAAAATATTGTGCACCTAATCTTTGTCTCCTTGAACTCAAAATAAATAAAAATGAGTGACGACGAAAGGAAGAGAGCTAGAATAGACGCTCAAGGAGTGTTAGACAACACAACCTTCCCAGAAACAAACCCGGATGCTAGGGGCATCCCGGCAAATGTAAAGAAAAAACATAACTATAACACTTATAGAACATGGGGTATCATTGAGAGGTGGTTAAGTCATATTTGTGATAGAGGCACACAAATATCGGCAGACAGAGGTATTCTACTCTTGGATTACTTTTCCACAAGCAAATCCAGTAACAAAAGAGTTCCACTACTACAAAGCAGAGGAACCTCCAGAGGAAAATGTTCCTTTTGAGGACATTGAAATTCCACTAACTTACCAGGAGCATCAGCTCTGGTTTAAAGGCGCCCTTCGGGGTTTACGGTATTTCAAGTCATACCTCTCCCGATCTAACAAGCGACTATTTTCTGTGTGTCGATTCCATTTTCTTGATTCTTTCGTGTTGCTCATTCCCTTCCTGATCCACCCGCTGAGAGTCGTCAGGCAGCTCACTCTCCTCAAGTGTCACGGAAGGAGTCCTAGGCAATTTCAGCAGTACCAAGTGCCTTTTGCTTAACTTGGGCATTACTTCTTATTTGTCCCCTCGCTCTGCGCCGGCTGTCTATACCCCGTGTCACTGTGGTATTCTTCACCCTGTTGCTTGCGGACTCGTCATTGGGCCGGACTATGGTCCCGCCGAACGGCCGGTTTTGTGGATGCAGTGGTGAGGAGTGTTGCGTGGCATTGTGGGCTTAGTGGTCCGCCAAGCGATATCCCTTACTCCCCTTTATTATCCGTATTATCTGTTCGTTTTCTGGACTTCCCGGATTCTGGCATTCATCACAGTACTGAGACAAGAAGAACCGGTAAAGCGCTTGTAGCACACTCTATTTACATTGTGTCCTTACTATAAAGTCTGTAGGTGTTGATGTATGTAATTTTGACCCTCCAGGCTACTACTTATGTGATCCTGACCTTTTTTACATACAAAACCTTTCGCCCAGAGATGTTTCTAGTTAGGTAAGAAGTATACTCTGGCCACTATATTGGTATGTACCAAGGTCTTTACCAGAGATAATTTCTCACATCCCTTAAATCTAGGCCATAGTGGATGTCCATAGTTCCATGGTCTCATATGAGTTTCCAGGCGGGTTCCTATTTGCGTTGATTGACACACTTTTGTGCTCTCAGGTAAAGAGTGGTTTATGTATTGATATTGGGGAATTGTGGGGTGACTGTTGTTGTTTTAATCCATTATTCCTTGTAGCTTCACCTTCAGACAGAAGCAGAAGAGAGCAGTGTCCGAAGAGTCCAGTGTTTTGTCTCCCCCTACTTTCCTTGTTTTGTTCCCTCCTTTCCCTCCATATCAACCTTGTGTCCTAGAGTTTGATAGGCAGAGGTGGTGTAGGGGGGAAGGGTTGGGGCTATCGTCGGCTCCTGGCACTCCTGAGGAAACCACATTCAGAGTCTTTACAAAAACAAGATGGCATCTATAAAAGCAGGAGATTTGTTGTTTTTCTTAATTCTCAGCCTACCCTTGTGACAAATTGTGTTCTCAAGATCAATCTTTTCATTTTGAACAGTTACAGGAATAGCTTAACTGAAACAAAACATTTGAAGCAAGTTTGTAATAGAAAAACAGGACTGAAACCTTGAGTAGTCTTAGATGCATACTTCGTATAATCCCACTTGTAGGATACAGCAAGCGGCAGCTAAACCGCCACTCAACTGATCGGCCATCTTACACAAGGCCTTTGAACATTGCAGAAACGTGCATGTACACTCTGCGGCTGCCAGCTGCGTCCTGCTTATGTTGTAGGTCTTCTCTGCCGTGTTTCGTTAACCAGAAGCGCAGAGAGAAGCCACAATGATTTATTCGTTCTTCAGAAATCGAACGTGGAGCATTTAAATTTCAAATGAATATATGAATCTTTTACTTATACTTTAAGTTCTTTGACTCTAAGTTCCCTGAATGATTGTATCAAAATGTAAATTTGAGCTAGGACAAGTGCCACACTCAACATGACTTCCTGCAAATTCGTTTTTCTACTGCCCTGCACTGAAAAATTAGGAAAGATTACATCAAAGATGGCATGATGAACTTTGGCACTGTATCTTATATAGCAATCCTAATTTAGCTAATTTTCCAAATTATGTTACTTTGCCCCATGGACAAAACATTGATCCACAGTTTCATCTCATCCCGGCTGGTAAGTGAGTCTTAACATGCTTTCTAGTGTTGCGAGTGTTTAGATGAATGCATCTAAGGTAGTTGGGTTCTTTCCTGGGAGTAGGGTTGGCGGGCCGGATGCTGGTGAAGCTGCAGTTCCTGCAGGACAAGGGTCCTTGGGTGCGTTTCGGGGCAGCAAGGCAGCAGGTGCATGATCGTCCAGGGTTGAGTGCGTGGAGGGAACTGAAGTAGTAGCGGAGACGGGCGTCATGGCGTTCGTGGGGGCCAGGTGTTCTGGCTCTGGGCGCGGTCCAGGCGCGGACGCCATAAGAAGAGGAGGTGGAAGGGAGGAGCAGCTGGGGGGCGGGGGCAGACGAATGGGCGAGCGGGGAGGTGGTGGTGCAGCGGCGGGAAAACGGGGGAGGAACGGCGAGGGTACAGAAGTCAGAAATGGCACAGAAATGGCACAAGAGGAAAAGGAGGAATGGGAAGGAAAACAACTAACAATCCAACAAAATGCAATACAAAATACACTAAGGCGAACTGTAGCAAGTGGAGGGGTGGGGCCGGAGGGGACGCAGCGACGGAGAAACCACAGGAGGAACGGCGAGAAGGCAGAAAGGCACTGGGCACAGAAGTAGCGCAAGAGGCAACCGGGGGAATGAAGCACACAAAATAAACAATACAACAAGCAAAATAATTACACAAAGCAACCTACTACTGGCCACCAGGGATGAGGCACGGGTGGTAGCCTGCGGGTGGAGGAGGGCCTTGAACTCGTGTCCCAGGCAACAGCAGCGAGCTGGGAGACACGGGCAAACAGGTGGTGCTTCTGCAGTGTGGGGAGCGACCTCCCTGTGACAGGAAACCTATTGTCCTACCTTCCCCTGCTCGGTCATGGCCCAGCAGCAGGAGGGCAGAATTGTGTCTGGCAACGGCAGCAGACCTAGGTTGCTGTTAGGCTCTGTAACGTCGGTCCCGGAAGCAGGGAGGGTTCCCCGAAAGAGCTTTCCTGTGATTGGAATCATACCTTCAACACCGGATATGGTGTTGGGGTATGATTCCAACAGGTTTGATACAACACATGCCCAGGTTCGTTCCAGTCAGTTTCGAGATTGTCATTGCGTAATGACTCTTGGTCTCTCTATTTCAGGATGGCTGTTCCACTTACAAAGCCTGGAGAATGGACTCCAGAGTTTGTAGGGGTGTCCTGCTCATGCAGGGGCACCTCACACTTAAAACCGAGCACCCTGCCTATGGGGTTGAAAAGGCCTTCCAGAGGGGTGACTTATAGGGTCTAAGTGCAGTGGAGAGAGTTATAAGGAGCTTATATCTCTCCTGAAAGGTGCAGGCATCAACTCACACAGTCTGCAATGGCTGGTGTGTAGTCAGGATTTAGTGGGACACTCATGGGTGGCATAATACATGCTTCAGCCCAGGTAGTAACCCTGGCGCACCTATGCCCCAGGTTCTTCAGTACCATATACTAGGGACTTACAAGGGTGCACCAGTAGCCAAAAAGGAATGTACCAAGTTACTTGCCATAGCCAATTTAGGGATGAAAGAACAGAGGCTAAGGTCCTGGTTAGCAGGATCCCACCCAGACTAGTCAGACACAGTATAACACCGGGCAAAAAGGGAAGGGAGCCATAGAAGCAGATCCTACTTTGCTACACCGCTGCAGACAGCCTTTTTTCGAGCTTCACCATCCACAATTTATGGTGTTTGTTGGAGCAGAGGCTGTGCCTCTCACTCTCTGAGGAGGACTTCCATGAACTTTGGAAAGACCATGTCATTTCCCTCCAAGAGGCCAGGTTGAATAAATGAATTAATACGCACTTGTATAGCGCATGGCTACCCAAGGGCATCCCAGCGCTTCTTGTGACACCTTATCATTCACCACAGCTCAAGGAAAGAGAAACGTCTTCAACTGCTTCCTGAGCCTAAGATAGTTATGTTCAAGACGAATATGGTCCGGAAGCTGGTTCCAAAACTTGGCCACGCTTTAGGGGAACTGTCGACCTCCTGTCTGTGACTCTTTAATCCTAGGGACTGCAAGAAGTTGTTTATTGTTAGATCTAAGAGTCCGATTGGTACGATGTAATTGCACCAAGGACTGAATCAAAAAGGTTGAAATTCAGTTAATTCAAGTTCCTACACTACTGGCACTGGAAGCCAGAGTGGGTCTATAAAGCACATGTGGCAGAGGATTCCAAGTCCTGGAGGTGCTGAAGGTGTGGTTCACTGGCCTGTGACATTTTGCATTTCCTGTGGGACTGTATAGTACTTTTGTGCTACTGGGGCTCAGTTTGGGATACCTTGATGACCAACCTAGGGGTGACACCACAATTCACGACCCGTCTGACCTTGCTTTACAAAATGTCAATATTCCCAGATGTAAGCCACCACGGCCTTCGTAGAGCCAAAGGTGGAATTTTATGCCATTGGTCATCCACCACACTACCGTCTCATAGTACATGGCTCTTTGACATGCACAGCATGGCCACTTACAAAAGACCTATGTGTAAGCTGAAAGACTAACTGCAGAAGTTTGGGGACCCTTCCTACATCTGTAGCAGTATACGCTGACACCAATCGACCTGGTTCCGTGCTCTGTGCCTGCCCCTTGATTATTTTGGGGGTGGGAGTTGGTTTCTTAAGGGGCTGCCAAGTGGCCTGGCTCCCTGACTTTTCACTCCTGTTCCCATGTCCCTTCCCCTCGTGTTCCCCCTCGTCCTCCTTCCCTAATCATCTGCGGGATCTTCTGGGCCGTATCACCTCTATCTCGAAGGGTTATGCTATTTGTTTTTCCTGTTCTGCATGCATTCTCACAAGTTCCGATTTTCACAGTATCTTGGACTCTGCTTCATAGATGATCTTTCGTACCTCTTGGGCCGTATCACCTCTATCTCGAAGGGTTATGCTATTTGTTTTTCCTGTTCTCCATGCATTCTCACAAGTTCCAATTTACACAGTGTCTTGGACTCTGCTTCATAGATGATCTTTCATACCTCTTGGGCCGTATCGCCTCTATCTCAAAGGGTTATGCTATTTGTTTTTCCTGTTCTCCATGCATTCTCACAAGTTCCAATTTACACAGTATCTTGGACTCTGCTTCATAGATGATCTTTCGTACCTCTTGGGCCGTATCACCTCTATCTCGAAGGGTTATGCTATTTGTTTTTCCTGTTCTCCATGCATTCTCACAAGTTCCAATTTACACAGTATCTTGGACTCTGCTTAATAAATGATCTTTCATACCTGTTGATTGTAAATGGAAAATCAATAAAGAATTGAGATATTTAAAAAAGGCCTCTCAAGTTTTTGAAAACGAATTGGCATACTGATGACCTTACATGGAGTGATGTCACTTAACATTTGACTGCGACTATGTAAAAGGAAGAGACATTACTGAATTTATAGATATGATGAGAACACGTGTAAAGTGATACAAGTAACAATCAAGTCTCACTAAAATAGACATTCACATCAGCATTCTATTGAACTGTAACATGAGCAGTGCTCAAGGTGAAATATGAGAAAGGTTTTGCCACCAAAATGTGGACGGGGAGTCTGCTCTGTGCAGAAAGTTAGGGCGATGCTACTCAGCACACAGCAGATGTCATGTGTGAAGTTCTAGTTCATCTCCATAGTTTTGAAGAATGGGCCAGGTTTGAGTCAGACTTCAGCACAACCTCTAAATGTGTGAGTGTCACTCGTGATGAGTGAGGCTTGAGGGCTCTGATGTATGCACGTCTGAACTAATGTTGCTGTTGTGTCGCCCAAGGTAGCTTGCATGACAATGCTGCAAAGAGTTGACGCACTCACTAATAAACGGTGTATTGATGACGAGGGTACTGTGATATAGGGGCCTATGTGAAGGAGAACAATATTTTCGAGTAGTGAAATGCTCCTCCCCTGTTCTTCAGACCAGAAACACCCACACATTTTTATGATTCAGTGCACGCTGTGAGAAATCTTTGGATCATTATTGATTGCGCTATGATCTTAGGAGTTAATTGTTTCAAAGACATATTGCTTTATTTTTTGTGATTGAATCTCTGTTGAAAGATGGAGGTGGTTACTGTAAAAACAACAAAGCCTGGAAGAGGCCGCTATCTTAATATTTTAGGAGACAGTTGTGCTCTTAAACCAGAAACTCAAAACCTAATTGGGGCCTACATTTCCGTCTTGTTAGAGGATAAAAAACCGTATTAAAGATAAGAAATAAGCCACAGAGACAGTATACCTAGAAATAAGCTGTTCCTTTAATTGTCACTTTGACACATGACCTATGCTGCATTGTCACTGATCTGGTGTTTAAAACTCCATGGTATTTTCCTCTGTTTACTTTTCTATGTACCGCGCTGTATATTTAAAAAACCTGCAAATTAATTATTTAAAAAATAAATATCTGTCCAGTATAATTGCAAAACTGACCGGAATACTCCTATATTCTTTGAAATACAGATATATTCATTGAAATAGAGACTGCCACTTCCAGTTGTCACCTTTCTGTAAATACTCTTAAGTCCTTTACATCAGTGTTTGGAAGATGTTCATCTGAAGTGAAGCTATAAATACTTTTCTACAGCAGCCAAGTGTGAGGCCTGCACTTGAACTGTCCGACCCTTAAAAACATTCACGTCTGTGACATCTGAAATCCCATGTCTTTAAAGGTATAAATGCTTGTTTATGTGAAATGTATTCACTGCTGAAGCCTGGAGGCGGCAGTTCCGTCAGCGGACACCAGAGGGCGCTCCTCGCCTGCTGATGAAACCCACTGAGCTGCTCATTATATGAAAGTGAGAAGGGTTTCCTCTTCCGCGTCAGCAGCGGCAGAGACAGCACCAGCAGAGGTGGTGACATCATTTCCGGCCTCTTCTCTGTGTTCAGCCTGCTGCAGAGGAGGAAGGAGCCCTGTCTATCTGTGCAGTTATCTTCATCTTCTAACCCTCACTGACCCCCCCTCAGACCCCAGATCTACCCCTCTCAGACCCCAGATCTACCCCCTGAGACCCCAGATCTGCCCCCTCAGACCCCAGATCTGCCCCCCCTCAGACCCCAGATCTGCCCCCCCCCCTTCCCCCCCAGGAGGTGGAGAGAGCCAGGACATGTCTGCACAGGTCTCTGCTCAGGTAGGAGATTGTCAGCACCTTCTGCTGTGTTTGATGAAATAGACTGAAAAATCCTGGAGGGAATCTCTGCAGGAGCCGGACTGAGCTGGGCTCTTCTACTCGGGGGCCCCTGGGGCTGAGCTGGGCTCTTCTGTCTGGGGGCCCTTGGGGCTGAGCTGGGCTCTTCTATCCGGGGCCCCTGGGCTGAGCTGGGCTCTTCTATCTGGGGGGCCTGGGGCTAAGCTGGGCTCTTCTATCTGGGGGCCCCTGGGGCTGAGCTGGGCTCTTCTATCCGGGGGCCCCTGAGGCTGAACTGGGCTCTTCTATTTAGGGGCCCCTGGGGCTGAGCTGGGCTCTTCTATCCGGGGCCGCTGGGGGTGAGCTGGGCTCTTCTATCCGGGGGCCCTGGGGCTGAGCTGGGCTCTTCTATCCGGGGCCGCTGGGGGTGAGCTGGGCTCTTCTATCCGGGGGCCCTGGGGCTGAGCTGGGCTCTTCTATCCAGGGGCCCTGGGCCTGAGCTGGGCTCTTCTATCCGGTGGCCCATGGGGCTAAGCTGGGATCTTCTATCCGGGCCCCTGGGGCTGAGCTGGGCTCTTCTATCTGGGGCCCCTGGGGCTGAGCTGGGATTTTCTATCCAGGGGCCCCTGGGGCTGAGCTGGGCTCTTCTATTTGGGGCCGCTGGGGGTGAGCTGGGCTCTTCTATCCGGGGGCCCTGGGGCTGAGCTGGGCTCTTCTATCCAGGGGCCCTGGGCCTGAGCTGGGCTCTTCTATCCGGTGGCCCATGGGGCTAAGCTGGGATCTTCTATCCGGGCCCCTGGGGCTGAGCTGGGCTCTTCTATCTGGGGCCCCTGGGGCTGAGCTGGGATTTTCTATCCAGGGGCCCCTGGGGCTGAGCTGGGCTCTTCTATTTGGGGCCACTGGGGCTGAGCTGGGCTCATCTATCCGGGGGCCCTGGGGCTGAGCTGGGCTCTTCTATCCGGTGCCTCTGGGGCTGAGCTGGGGTCTTCTATCCGGGGGCCCCTGGGGCTGAGCTGGGCTCTTCTATCCGGAGGCCCATGGGGCTAAGCTGGGATCTTCTATCCGGGCCCCTGGGGCTGAGCTGGGCTCTTCTATCTGGGGCCCCTGGGGCTGAGCTGGGATTTTCTATCCAGGGGCCCCTGGGGCTGAGCTGGGCTCTTCTATTTGGGGCCACTGGGGCTGAGCTGGGCTCATCTATCCGGGGGCCCTGGGGCTGAGCTGGGCTCTTCTATCCGGTGCCTCTGGGGCTGAGCTGGGGTCTTCTATCCGGGGGCCCCTGGGGCTGAGCTGGGCTCTTCTATCCGGAGGCCCCTGGGGCTGAGCTGGGCTCTTCTATCAGGGGCCCCTGGGGGTGAGCTGGGCTCTTCTATCCAGGGGCCCTGGGGCTGAGCTGGGCTCTTCTATCCGTGGGGCCCTGGGGCTAAGCTGGGCTCTTCAATCTGGGGCCCCTGGGGCTAATCTGGGCTCTTCTATCCGGGGCCCCTGGGGCTGAGCTTGGCTTTTCTATCCCGGGGCTTTGGAGCTGAGCTGGGCTCTTCTATCCGGGCGCCCTGGGGGGCTTTCCTTCCGCCCCTGGGGGTGTTTGTGGGCATCATTTGTGTTAAAGAGGGGATCTGTGTGCACTGCTGCACTGCATGTTACTGCACTGTGGGGGATCTGTGCACTGCACTGTGAGGAGTCTGTGCAAGCTGCACTGCATCTTATAGCATTGTGAGGAATCTGTGCCACTGCATCTTACTGCACTGAGAGGGATCTGTGCACATCCTGTGCTCTGCTCTTGCTGTTAATTTGTTGACTCTGCCACCCCGACGCCTTTGCTCGAAACATGTTCCCCAGGTAGTTGACGTCCAGGCTGCCCCGCGCCCCTTTTCTCCCTTTGTCCTGTTTCCATCTCTCAGACTAGGCAGAAGCTTCAGTTATTGCAATAGTTTCCTGTGCCCTAGGTTGGCTTATGGCATTATCTGCTACAGAGGTTGTGCGCCTGCTGCCGAGATTGTGCATGTGTGTGTGCATAGACCTTGGGTGTGCCATGTAGGAGGCCTGTCAAGCCGTGGAACGTACGTGTCTGTGTATTTTAATGTATCTCTGCAAGGGGATGTGTGTGTCTGTAGGTTGGATGTGTGTGCATGTGAACAGGGTAGGGTTGTCTTTGTAGGCTGTGTGTGCCGGTATGAGGCGTGTCTGCAGTGTGTCACTTTGTGCGCTGTGTGTGTGGTGTGTCTGCAGTTCGTCCATCTCTTTGCAGGCTGTCTGTCTTAGCAGATGTTGGCGGGGCTGTCAGCCACTCTTCCTGGCCTCTCTTCTCTGTACATATATCTTTAGGATCACTGGCTGAAAAGGGGGTTTGCTCTGATAAGCTCAGATCTAGATTAATTCCGATTTCTAGTCTTTGTGTTACACAGACCTATATCTCTATATTACCAAAGTCATGAGAAGCCTTTTCCCATCTTTCTTCTGCATTTTACTTTGGGACTGCTGGCTTCTGGTAAGTTAGGTTGTCTTTAACTTAAAAAGACATGGTAAAAACCTTAATCCTTTCAGCTACAACTGTGCGAACCAATACTTCAACTTCCCAGGTAACGCTGTTCCATCAACGATGAGAAATTCTATTTTATCTCTGTTCATCTGAATATATGTAGTAGTCATCGGGACATAAGTGGCTGTCAAACAGGCCCCCCCAGAGGGCTGAGGCAATAGTCATAATCCTGGTCCTGGTGAGGAACAGCTGTGTGACATCGGCATAGGACAATACGTTCACGCCAAAGACTAACCCCTCAGGGATGCCACATACAGATTAAGGGTGAGATAGCATAGCCCTTGAGGTACCGGGTTTTTATGGACCCGGCGGTGCCAGGGAGAACACCCGAAGACCTCGAGTCCTTCCTGTTTCGGACCACAGAAACACCGAGTCTTCTAGGTGATGTCAAAGATCGTATTTATTGGCTGCAACCAGTAACAGGTATCCTAGAAGTACAACAGCATGAAGAGCATGTATGTTCTCAGGAGACTGCTCGTTTTTACAGAACCAGCCTTCTCTTTTTATGCTAAATAATAAGCTTCAGGCAAGAATTCCTTGTTTTACAGTTGGTCATACAAATATTTCTACTACAAAGAAAAAGCAGAGTCATGATGACAAGCCCACATTTCAGTTTGTCCAGATCATGATAGATTACCCGGCAAGGCCCAGAACTTTCATCAGATATCGACAGACCCCTAATAAAAACGGGTACCTCCTCCTTGTAAAACAGATCATAAAGAAGAAACAGGGACAGGTGTGTGCGAGATTAATCATAGCTTGTATGTGATGAGCGGTTTATGACATGTTGTGCCTTGATACTAATCTCATTCGGCCACTAAGATGGGAACTGCCTGAACAGGTTTGGCTTGAGGCAGTGGAGTCAGCTCGCCCAGGTCACAGAGGAGTCAGCAAAGGTGTACGTGTCCTTTCAGATCGAATTCGGCCTTGTTCATCAGACTATGTAAGGGCAATCACAAAATGGATGCCGCTCACAAAATGGAACCCAAGGGTTCAAGACGAAAACTACGATTTCAGGGTGATTTCGTCACTCGATAATGACGCAAATGCTTAGGTATAGTATCTCAATCATTACCGGTCTACCAATACCAAAATTGTCATGATACAATGATATTTATGACACGAGTGCAGAGCTTCGGTACCACACAATAGCAGGGTCCAGAATTTTCAGTACCACAGACCCTCCTTTTGCCCTTACATAGGCAATAACCTATACTCATGCTAATCTGAGTCCAGGTCTGTATTCATAAAGTCATTGAGATGCTGCTGTAGCATCATCCTGTTACTCAGTTCGTCTCTTGATACAGGTTTCCTTACACATGACGTAGCACAGAGGCCACATATTGCAGGAGCACACTGTACACACAGACAGAACAAAAATAGAATGGCTAAGACCATCCCAATGACTATCAGAATCTTCCATCCCCAGGCAGATATCAGTTCCCAGAACCACCCCATCAAGGACCAGTCCTATTTATGCACGTGAATGGATTCAGAGATCTTATGCAGTTTGGAGATGGCCTGGTATACTGTCGGAGCGTTATCTGGGATGAAGATGCAGCAACTGGATTGGATCACTTTACATACCCCACCACGGTCTGCAAGTATGACGTCTAGGGCAACCCTGTTCTGAAGAGTCATAAGGCGGTCCGACTGGAGTTCCGCAGTCAAGTTACTAAGGGCACCAGCCGTTTCAATCACGGCGGATTCAACTATCCTCGTCAATTGGGGAATGTTCCTGCTGTTCACCATAGGCCCCCAAAACGGCAGAAAACCTTTTGCGAAATCCCTAAACTCCTGTTCCACAGTGTCGTCTTCACTCACAACACCCCTAACTGTCCTTGTCCTATGGTAATCTGCCGCGGCCGTATAGGTGGGTGGCAACAGGAACGAGATGAAACATGTGCCCGAAAAGTCAGGGGGCAGCCATGTATATGCTCTATCATGGCAGATGAAATATGTACCCTTAGCTGCTAAGAATGAAGGAGAGGTCTGAGACGAGAAGACATATGTTTCGGTACAGACACTCTTCCCTAACTGAGCTCTGGGGTTTTTGCCATTTCCCTGCAGACATAGGTGACCCTGATGGGGTACTATCCAAATTGGGGAGGACTTCTTTGCTCGCTGGCTCTCACTCAAGGAAACTCCATATTTTGTTATATTCCATCTACTGTAAGCCTTCAATTCATCTCTGGGAATCGTTCCATACGTGTCGATATCTCTGCTCATATTTGTGATTCCCACCACTAGCTCCTTGTCGCTCGAGTTGCTTCCTGTGGAACGTGGGGAATATGGTTCGAGGGCAAATAGGAACATTGTTTGAAATGCCCACAAAGAGCCATGGAAGCTAAATGGCAAGACAAAATATGGGATGCCTTTATCTGTCGTGTGCGGCATAAGTCCACATACCCAACAATTTGTCGTGTTCAATACAAACTGGTGTTGGTGTAGGAGCTGAACGAATGAGTTATTTATGAATTCTAATCTCCTAGAGGACTCCTGTTCGGGCAGGGGGTGAAAAGAGTGCGAGGAAACAGTAGGAGGAGGTATGGGCTGTGTAGTGGGTGCAAATGAAACTCGAAAGGTGTATAAAGCATAGCCTGTTAAAAACATCATTATACTACACAACATGAAAATGCATATTATTAAAAATCGTGTTTTTGCCATTACAGTGCATATTCTGGTTTCAAAGTTCGTTGATCTGGCAGGTCTCTCCATCTCAGAAAATTCCATCCTCTCTAATTTGCTGCCCGCGGTGGTAGGTTGTTTCTGCTGAAGAGTGCTTCTGTTAGTCCAGGGTGACTCCCTTGAACCAACCAGAAATGTCGACCTAACCGTCCCCAGCTGCACTCCAAAGACTTTTGGCAACCGCGACCCTAGCAGCAGAACCGGATGGCGGTTCGAAAAACAAAAATGAGCAAGTTTCTTGGATGAGAGAGATGCACAATCAAAAAGTAAATAGAAATTTATTTGTCCATAGTCATAGTTCTTGGCCTCAAATTATAACGATTTCTACCAGGTGCTGTCTGGTCTTGAAATAAGAGTTCAGGCTCTGTAGTGTTCAATCGAATTGACGGAGGCACAGCTTCTTGCAAAATGTTGTCGCTCTCCTTTTCAGAAGTTGTTCCTTTTATACGTGCATCGCTAAAAGGTAGAAAGCGAGGCACGGTCTCAGTTTCAGAGTCAGCGATTCCCTCCTGGACCCACCGGTCATACGGAAGAGGCAGTGGGACCCTCTTACAATGATTGCCGTGGACCCAATGTTTCTTTCCTTCTACTCGAACGGCAGATCTTGTCGAGAGAAGAACTAGATGAGGGCCGGTCCACCGGGGCTGGTCATTCTTTGTTCGCTGGAAATTCTTAACCAGCACTCAGGATCCAGGATCGATCGGATGCCCTGGAGCTTCAGAGGCCTGAGGTAGAATGTCGTGGACCTGTTGGTGTAAAACACGCAATTTAGCTGTCAATTCATACAGATAATCAAGCAGTACAGGGTGTTCTATTTCACTAAACCTGGTGGGCCTTGGCACTCCCCATATGTTGGCCGGGCGGCCGAACACAATTTCATGCGGACTAAGTCCCACTCTAGAGTGAACAGTCATTCTTGTTGATAGGAGTGCCAAGGGCAGAGCGTCAGGCCATTTAAGACCTGTGCTTGCTTGAATCTTGGCCAGTTTCAGTTTCAGCGTGCCATTGTAGCACTCTACTAATCCAGCTGATTGGGGGTGATTTGCAGCGTGGAACTTCTGTTGTATGCCTAGCCCCTCACACACTTTCTTCATCACTCGACCCACAAATTCACTCCCATTATCACTCCAAACCATTCTAGGCATTCCGAATCTAGGGAAGAATTCCTGGACAAGGGCTTTAGCTGTGGATAAGGCAGTGTTGTCCTTAAGGGGATATGCTTCCACCCACCTGGAAAAGGCACAGACAACAACGAGTACGTATTTCAAATTGTTGCACATTTCCATGTGGGTGAAATCTAGCTGCAAGACCTCGAACGGATATGTTGGAGGCGCAAAATGGCCAGCTGGAGTTGGGGTTCCCCTACCAGGATTGTATTTGAGACACACCATACAATTCTTGACCACATTCTCTGCACACTTAGGGATCCCACCATTTTGCCATACTGGAGCCAACAACTTACAGATCCCTTTCACGCTGATGTGAGCCATTCCATGAGCCATTGTCACCACTGCAAGCACATACGCATTGGGTAACAACCATCTCTGGTGTTCAACAATTCAACCCAACAACCATTCGCATCCAATTTACCCTTACTTTCTTTCTATTTATTCACCTCTTTCTCTGTGGCTTCAGCTTGAATAGACTTCACACTCTCAATCGTATCTTCACACATACCAACATCACCAATCCATCTCGCCGGGCCTGCAACATACATTCGACTCATTACATTCCTTGCAGTTTCTTTTGCAACTTCATCCGCAAACGCATTTCCACGACCAACATCATCCGTCACCTTTTTGTGTGCACTGCATTTCACAATCGCAACTTGTAATGGCAAGGTCAGTGACTCGAGAAGCTCATTCACTAACTGACCATGCTGGATCTTAACACCATGCTGTAGGAAGGTAGATACCTGACTATGGTTACCCCCGACTTTTTGCCTGGTGTTTTGCTGGTTTTCCGACTTAGTTGACCTGGGGCCCTGCCAATCAGGACCCCAGGCCTACTGCTCTCTCTCTAAAATGGATTCCATGTACCTTAGGTACATTTCCAATTGGGACTGGGCCACCTTATCAGACCCTGTAACTCAGGGCATAGGTGTACCCGGGGCCTACCAGGGGCTGCAGCATGTATTATGCCACCCCTGGATGGCCATCTAAATCTGACACAACTGGCTGCACGACAGCTGGGGCAAGGTGGTGTACTCGCCCTTTGCTTTGGATGTAGTATACCTATATCTAACCCTAAAATGGACACCCGAATTCCTATCAGTCACTCCTATGGCAGGCCTTGACAATCCTGAAGGCAGAGTGCGTGGAATCGTGTGAATTGGCGCTCTGGCATGAGCCGAGCCCGGTTGCAGCTTGCGGAACCAAGACCCAATGGCTGTTCCATGATAACGCGTACCATATCGCTAACTTCGGTATCGCGTTATCAAGACATGTCGAGTAAGGTGTCATACGAATCGGGATGCTGACCCCTCACCAATGCTGGCGACGGGGTTATCATTCCACCCTTCTAGAGGGACACGACATGTATGTAACTGTGAACCCCGGTTAAAGTTAACTGAAGCCTCAGCTCCACAAAATGGATGCTGCCACCACAGACACGAGTCTGACCTCCTGCTGCTGGGAGTCCTTCCAGCGAGGAGAGCTTGGACAAAGGGTTTCCTGTCCGGGGCGGTGCCGCACCATCCCAGACAGGGTTTTGTGTATCCTGGGTAGGCAGGGCTTTACAGGAAGGTGACTGCGGAGTGGCACCCCGGTGCTCACTACGTATCTGCCGGCTAGAACCAGTTCCAGGGGCACCCCAGCCCCTGACCTGGGGAAAGTCCGGCATGGGAGAGGGGTGTAACCACCCCCCTTCCTGGTCCCACCCCTAGGGCAGGACCTAGTCGCGTACCCACCCCTTTCTTTAGGATAAAGGCAGGAGCGGGGACCCTTCCAAATTAGATCATCTTTGAATCAAGAATACTTTCTACGAAAGGAACTCTCGACTTCTTCTCAAGATTTCTCCCTTGTGGCTAAGGAGTAGTCACCCTGCATCCGCAGGCACCATCTAAGAACTCTGCGGTTTGCTGCACGTCTTTCCTCAGGAATCCGACTGCCCAGCTCAACGAGAACCAGCTTCCCTGGCACCTCTGACCTCTACCCACATCGCCAGCTCAGCTGAGATCTGTGGGTGCGACGAGACCTCGAGGGACCGGCCATCATCCGAACTTGCACGACTTCTAAACCAGCACGACCGCCGAGGGATCCTCTGGTGAGTGCTTTGGGGTCCGAGAAGCCCCGACCCTGAGCAGCTCCAGCATCGAAGTTCAGCCTCCCTGCATCTCCACGATCTGCGTGGGGCCCTTCTGCTCTTTGCTGCTCATCACGTTGTCTGGTTACTAGCCCGCTGGCTTGTGGCCTTCTCGACGACGCCCGACAACAACGCTGCTGGTCTGGTTGCTCCAGACTGGCCTTTGCTCCCTTCTGAAAGAGGAGCACCCCGGACCCTCCTGGTCCACTCAAGACGCCATTTTAGGCCCACCACATGGCCCTGAATTTGCCAAGGCTTGTTGCCCCAATCCTGGGCCCAGCGACGCCGACAGCATCAACCTTCGTGGGACAGCTCGCACCTCCATCCTGGTCGCCGACAACGCCTCCTGGTCCGTGAGACTGCAGAGCCTAGCGTCGCCCACTCACCTAGTCGAGGTGACGATCATCCGGTGCCCTCCTGATACCCTCTGACTACTGGCTAGTAGTTACGAACTCGGTCTCCTCTGCTTTCAGGTGTCATCTATCTCTGATCCAGGCTTGGATCTCTACGAACTATCTCCACTGGTCGCCGGCCAGCAACTCCTTCCTTCCGGCTCCTGGTTCGTCAGCGAGGACTCCCGACGTCTGTAAAGACTTGTGCAGCTGCAGCCCCTGGGCTAGGTAACTTCGGCATTTCGGTGCCCGCATAGCCTCATTATTTAAGGGTCCCGAGTCCCTGTCGCTTCTGGCTTATCTTATCGGGTTCGCCCGAGAACACTAAACTTTTCGTGCCCTCGGGCATTTGTGTAGATTGTGCACTTGAAGTATTTTCTTAAGAGTTTTGTTGTGTGCTTAGTACCCTGTCCTCATAAAGAGTACAGGGCTGTTGTGATTCTAATAAATACACTGTTTATTTTCATAACACTTGTGTGGTGTCCTTTCACTTGGTGTTCAAGGGGTATGTGATGGTATAACAGCTGGCTTAACACGCCCTCTAGAGTTTAGCCCGAAGACTGCTCGTATCTACGCTACTAGGATAGCTGGTCTAAGGTTGACTTACAACCAATCACCATAAGGGTCGTTTGGACTGATGCATAGTGATCACTAGAATAGTGAGCACTGCATATCAGGCCAACTTCTCACAAGTGCGACGTCAGGAACCCACGTTCTTCCCACAATCGTCCAAAACTGTGAGCCACACCAAAGGCATATTGGCTGTCCGTGTACACATTCACTCGTTGTCCTTTCGCCAAAACACACGCTCTTGTAAGTGCAATCAACTCTGCTGCTTGCGATGAATTGTGGGGGATACGTGCAGCTTCAACAATCGTATGCAAAGTTGTCAAAGCATATGCTGCAGTCGTATCACCATTCGGCAACTTGAAACACGAACCATCAGCCCATAAAGTACCATCACATTCAGGAAAAGGAGTGTCCCTAAGGTCTATTCTCCCTTTCGTCTCTTCTTCTGTCCTAAAACAGCAGTCATGTTCTTCGACCTCATCTGTCTCTACTGAAATGGGCAATAACGTGGCTGGGTTTAGCGTATCGCACCTCTTTATGTGTACATGACTCGCTAACAGTGTCAGCTCATAACTTGACAATCGAGCACTAGTTAAGTGCTGTGTCCTTGTTCTGTTTAACAAAATGTCTACTGCATGTGGGACCATGACAACTAACATATTATTCATTACTAACTAGCAGACTGTCGAATAGAAACAGCTGCTGCCGCAGTGGCTCTCAAGCAACTTGGCAACGCCTTAGCTACCGGATCCAAAGTCGCCGAAAAGTACGTGCATGGACGCTGTTTGTCCCCAAAAGATTGTGTCAGAACTGATAATGCACAACCTTCTTTCTCATGGACATACAATGTAAAAGGCTTACTGTAGTCGAGGGTACCCAACACAGGAGCCGAACACAATGCATCACGTAATTCGGAAAAACTTCTCTGACACTCTTCAGACCTCGGAATGGGTTTCGGTGTACCTTTACAAGTTAATGCCACCAAAGTTTTGGCCAACAAGGAAAAATTTGGTATCCATTGCCTGCAATATGATGTAATGCCCAAGAAAGCACGCACTTCTCTCTGTGTCCTTGGGACACTCAACTTTGCAATTGCCTGAATTCTTTCTGGGGTCAGTTTCCTTCCCTCCTTCGATAAGAGGTGACCTAAGTTGGTCACTTCTTGTCGACAATATTGCAACTTTGAAAGAGAGACTTTGTGGTGCAACTCACACAGATGACGCAACAACGACAATGTGGCTTCTTTATAAATATCCTCAGTATCTGCGGCTATCAGCAAATCATCGACGTACTGAATAAGAGTAGCGCCATCAGGTAAAACAATCGTGTCAAGCTGTGATTTCAGAGCCTTACTGAATATTGATGGACTTTCACAGTAGCCCTGAGGAGCGTGTTTGAAGCGGAAACTTCGGCCTCCTAAATTGAAGCCAAAAATATCCCTGCTCTCCTCGGCAATCGGGATGCTGAAGAAAGCATGCTTCAAGTCAATCACTGAGAACCAAGTGGCTGAAGCTGGAATCATAGTCAATAGGGCAGTGATATCGGGAACAACTGGAAACTGTGGCACAACAATCTTATTCACCTCTCTAAGATCAATCACGAACCTATAAACAGGTGGTTGGGAAGGATCAGTACGCTTTAAAACCAGCAGAACAGGACTATTACAAATGTTGCCTGTTGTCTCTTCAATTACATCTTTCTCAATCAGATCATAGATGATTGCTAACAACGCCATTTCGCCTTCACTTGAGATCTTGTATTGGGGAATACGTGGCATTCTAACATTGGCTTTCAATGTTATAACATATGGCGCTATTTCCAAAAGACCCACATCATTAGAGCCAGTAGCCCAAAGTATATCTGGAAGAGAAGACAATTCTGTTGGAAGCTTTTCCCTTGACAAATACATTGGAGAAACCACTTTCTTACCCAGTGTAAGCTGTACTCCCGAAGGAGAACAGTAAGAAAGTCGCATATAATCTTTTTAACAGATCCAATCCCAACAAGTTTTCACCACAACCTGTTGTAAGAATAAGGGGTGCTTCTAATTCACATAGCCCAACAGAAAGAGACATAGGACTAGAGATCGGGTTCCTAACCGGGGTGCCAGAAAAACCTACTGAAACGTTCATTTCGACAGACAAAGGTGCGCCAGGGAGGTTTGAGTGCATAATAGAACTCTTTGTAGCACCAGTATCCAACAGAAAAGGCTCTGATACACCTAATTTAGTCACCTCAACATAAGGTCCATTCTGATCTACTGGAACTGAAACAACTCCCTCTCTTTGTCCATGGCTGTCCTAGCAATCATTACCCTCCATATTCTCGTTTTCTGCATAGTAGTCATCAGCATAGTACTGAGCTGTCCTAGAAAACGCGTTATTCTGCTGGTCGAAACTATTCATAGAATTCTGAGGCGGGAAAGAAGGAGCATTCTGGGGGAAATTTCCACGGCCCCTACCTCTAGGAGCCTGTTGAACACCTCGACCTCTTGCACCAGAAGCACCATTCATACGTCGTAACAAAACTGGACAACTACTCTTGAAATGACCCTCTTCCTTGCAATACTCACACTGATTCGGTCCATACGGTAAACGTGGTTGAGAAGACTCGTTTCTTTGTGAGTTTCTCGAATACTGATGGGATTGCTGATAATCGTGCTGACTAGCAGTGCGAGGTCGATAAGCTTGCTGCAGAAGGACTTTAGTTTTCAATTCCTCAGTCTTTTTATCTGCCTTCTCTAACTCATCTTTGCGCCTATTTTCATAGTACTGGGCCGTAGCTAAAATCTGTGCTGATGTGGAAACAGCCCAAGCACTCTCAGAATCCTTCAACTTATTACATAGTTCAGGAAGCAAATTGTGTACAAATTTGTTAACAAACAATCTTTGGCCACCCTCCGTAGTCATATCCTGACCACTATGATCTACAAAAGTCTCCTCGAACCTCGTGAAGAAGTCAGACACAGTCTCATCTTTCTTCTGTTTGCATGCTGACAACTTGTCCCAATTAACACGTAATACGGGCATCAAAGTCTTCATATACGCAATAATCCTACCAGGAAGTTCTGCTACTAAAGGCTCAGGTTCAGCACCACCAACTTGTCAGCAGCAATATTAACCCATGTGTCACCTAGCTCTTGATCATGATCCGTATGACGAATCTTTCCCCATAAAGACTGTGGAACAACATTTCTAAACAACATGTCTATATCGGCTAAATTCATGATGCAGGAGCTTGCAGTCTGTGATAACTCCTTATAATACCCTGCAGGATTTTTACGGGGATCAGGCAATGTCTGTTTGAGAGCCAAAACCTCCGATCTCTTCCAAGGAACATGTCCCCACACACGCTGAAAATGCGGCGGAACAGCTGGATTAGCATTTGCATCACCTTCCCTCCAAACTGGGGGAACCTCTCTCATGGGATACTGCCGCGCCTTCTTCCTACCTGGCGTGTCATGCTCAGATAGTGATCGAGAATTGCTCCCCTTACTCCCATAGGACAATAATGTCGCAACCGCTTGTTCAACATCGGCGCCTACAATCATGCCCTCCGCGAACTTGAACCGCACACAGTATAACTCAGGCATGTCGTGTTCCGGACCATTTCCCTCCAAATCTTCACAGAGAAATACACACATTTGTTCAAAAACGTATCTCTGCTTAGATGCTTCCCGCTGACGGAAGACTTCCATGACGGACTGAACGTCATATCTTACAGTATTGATAACCCATTTAAGCGCTGAATCATTCAGTACTTCTCTCTCTTGATAGTCAGGCAGCTGACTCTGCAACTGTCTTCGTTCTGTGTTAGGGGTCGTATTAGGCGACCCAAAGAAAGGTGAGAAAAGACCAGTGACAGTGTTTGCTACTCTGTCGAACAGAAGGAGAAACTGACGGAAAAGCAGAAACGCCAGAAAAGACAGGCTGATGTAAAGCGGAGGCAGTAGCAGAGGGAGTATTAGGATAAGTAGTTGAAGCAGTAGACAAAGTCGTAGGGAAAACAGATGGAGTAGGTAGCAAAAGTGGCGGCCCTTGAAAGGGCTGCGCCGGAGGAGTAGGAACCAGCTGAAGAAGAGCTGGCGATTGTGGTAGAACCTGTGGTCCAACAATAGGAGGTTGTACAACCAAAGGTTGCTGTGGTGCTGTAGCACTCTGCGCATAAGGAGGTGGTGAACTCAGTAAATGAGACATTAAAGGATCCTTATCAAGTTTCTCATTTGATCCTCGTCCTTTACGCGGCAAAACTGGGTAGCATTTATCTACCGCCAACTTCCTACTTCTAAGCGTTTGTTCATTCTCTTGCTCTTCCTCATTATCCCTGAACGCAACGGCAGCTTGTACCATTGACATACCTCGTTTATTTTTCTTTGCTAGTTTCATTTCTTTCTGTTTGGCTTCTTTGCGCCATAGGCGAAAAGAGTCAAACATCGCCGGCCATGCTTTCTTCTTGAAAAGTTTCACCTCTAGATTATCTAAAATCTCTGTGTCAAAACTACCATATTGGGGCCATTTTAAAACACCATCCTTTCTGGTGTATCGGATCCATACTTCATTATATGTGATAGGGCCTACGCCCTGCTTCACATAGAGCTCATATGTTGGAGTTCCAATCGGAGGAACCGGACAAGAGTCCTCCAATCGGGAATCCCTACTACAACCAAGACAAAACAAATTTCCAAGTCTGCTAAAACCAGGCATCTTCGCTCTCTAGTCTAGCTTCAAACTTCAAAGGATTATCGAATACGATAGTCTCGTGAATACACGAGTCCTTCGGCTTTGGCACTTGCAAGTTCCAAATCAAAGCTATCCCAAAGGATACCAAACTAAGAACCATACTAAGGACTGGGAGACGCTCCACTTATACTTAACTGAAGTATTGATGATTGATGACGTCACCAGAAGACTCGTCTATCGTTTCGCTCTTCCAATCATCAAGGGTCCAAAACAGGGCGATAGTCAGGGCAGCAGTCCTTCGTAGCCGTCGGGACGCGGGGGACCTCACAGCAAAGACCTTCGGAACCACGTCCACATACAGGGGTCGCTGAAGTGGCTGGCCGTCCTCTGGAATTTTCACACGAAGCTCCTCACGAACCTCTGGCTTGGACCGGTACCGCTTTATACCGCCCCACATTGGGCGCCAACTGAGGTACCAGGTTTTTATGGACCCGGCGGTGCCAGGGAGAACACCCGAAGACCTCGAGTCCTTCCTGTTTCGGACCACAGAAACACAGAGTCTTCTAGGTGATGTCAAAGATCGTATTTATTGGCTGCAACCAGTAACAGGTATCCTAGAAGTACAACAGCATGAAGCGCATGTATGTTCTCAGGAGACTGCTCATTTTTCAGAACCAGCCTTCTCTTTTTATACTAAATAATAAGCTTCAGGCAAGAATTCCTTGTTTTACAGTTGGTCATACAAATATTTCTACTACAAGGAAAAAGCAGAGTCATGATGACAAGCCCACATTTCAGTTTGTCCAGTTCATGATAGATTACCCGGCAAGGCCCAGAACTTTCATCAGATATCGACAGATTCCTAATAAAAACGGGCACCTCCTCCTTGTAAAACAGATCATAAAGAAGAAACAGGGACAGGTGTGTGCGAGATTAAGCATAGCTTGTATGTGATGAGCGGTTTATGACATGTTGTGCCTTGATACTAATCTCATTCGGCCACTGAGATGGGAACTGCTCGAACAGGTTTGGCTTGAGGCAGTGGAGTCAGCTCGCCCAGGTCACAGAGGAGTCAGCAAAGGTGTACGTGTCCTTTCAGATCGAATTCGAACTTGGTCATTCGACTATGTAAGGGCAATCACAAAATGGATGCCACTCACAAAATGGAACCCGAGGGTTCAAGACGAAAACTACGATTTCACAGTGATTTCGTCACTCGATCATGACACAAATGCTTAGGTATAGTATCTCAATCATTACCGGTCTGCAAATACCAAAATTGTCATGATACGATGATATTTATGACACAAGTGCAGAGCTTCGGTACCACACAATAGCGGGGTCCAGAATTTTCAGTACCACACCCTTGAGTTGCTCAGTTATATTGCTGAGCGGAAGAGCAGCCTCTGAGAACCCCCACACAGAAGCAGAATGATTGGCGAGTCTTTTCCAAGGCCTTCATCGAGGGATAGGCGACCAGAAGTGTTTGACAGTCTCACAAACAGTTTAGACTCGAGACTGAACTCAGTCCTTAAACTTCCTACACCACCAAAAGCAGTGTCTGAAACTGGAAGCTTTCATGACACAGCAGTGAAATCCTATCCCAGATTACTCCATGCAGGGCACTGACACAGCACTACCTTTATCTCCTGTTGAGTACCTTGCAACCATGAGACGAATTAGGGTATTAATTAGTCTAACCCTGCACTATGTGTTGACTTGATACCAAACACTGGGCCTTGATAAATTGAACACAGAGTGCTCAATCGAGGGGTGTGGAATTTAATATAATATCTACTTTTCTATGGGGCAGGTTGCTTCATAAATCAACTTGTCCTGTAACAAAATCCACTTGTCCCTTTTGTGCCATGTAACGCGGCGACACATTGTACAGCAATCTCATTATATGTAAGTGCTATGAAATATTCTCTCTGATTTTGCCAGGGCTCCTTCCGTAGTAGGGTTTCAATACTAGCAATTCCCTTATGTTGCCACGTTTCCGTGGATCTACATACTGGGGCTGAAGGTAGTGGTAAGCAACAGTTTCAGGGTTGGAATGCCCTTTTGAGTCTGTGCTAACCTACTAACTTGCATGTTTTAAGGGTTTTCACTAACTCTTCTCTAAACCTTTTTCCATACTGAGAAAGATTGAACAGGTTCTCCTGACAATGGCAGCCATAAAACTTCTTCCAGGGTTGGGAAATAAAGTGGTTGGAGGGAAAGTGAACTTACAAACACTCAGATTTTCGCATGAGCAAATCTACACCTGGATATTTGATCATGCTGAAATGCAGTTTACAAATATTTTCTAGGAGTACCATTTCTTGGCCTACTTGTGTGAAGTCTTGTGAATTCCCAAAAGTAGTATATCTGTATTTAGTGCAAGTAAATGGGTGCACTTTTGAGACTTTATTTAATAATTGGACCCCACATTAGGTCTGGCGTTAACCATGACATTTTGTGTTTATTAAAATTCTGTCTGTCTCTATCGGTCTATTGGCTCACTTCACAGTGAGTTACAGCATTCTGTTCTTTCACAAGGAGCATATCAACACACAATCGTTGTGTTCAGTGCCAGGAACTAATGTGGCAATGTGTGCTTTTTGAGACCAAAACAATTTTTGCTTTTGCCAATGTTTGTTATAATAGTGAGGGCCAGGCAGCTCCCAAACCAATAAGGTTTTACAAAAACCATGCCAAAACAAGTCATGCATTGACAAAACCAAATGGCTGACCAACAATTTCAGACTTACTAGCTTTACCAATGCTTGTTTATTTTTGTTTCCCATAATGGTATTAAAACTGGTTACATTGATTTTCAATTATAAATATTTTGGGGAAATACTAGCATACATCAACACATTTGACTAAATGATGTTGCAAAGAAATGGTACCTAAAATTTTACAGTAGTTTAGCTAAATATTCTTGCATTTTTTTGTGAACATTTTATTTTGAAAGCAAATAATCATCAATCTTGCTTTCATGCTTCTGCAAATATTTGCATATAATCAGAGAGCATTCTGGGAGCAGTATACATATCCTCATATTGCTAACATTGAAAACGTGTGCATACGCTTTTATACTGGAACAACTGTTAGTAGTGCAGTCCAAACTTACAACATTTACCTAAAGCGCTCACGCTAATAATAAAGGCTTTGCATTAACGAACCATAAATACAAGTTTGAACAGCATTAACACATGGACACAAATATTACCTTAACTGCAGTCAATGCTTTCCCCTGATGTATAATGTGGTACTGTAAACTGACATAACTGACAAACAACAAGGGCACCCAATAAGTCAACACAGGACCTCGGGTAACATGCTTTATATCAAACAACAATGGTCCCATGCAAGATTAGGAATTAAGAATATAATAATATAGACACAATGGAGCTATATTGGTTTCAAGTGATATTTCCAGCCGGACTGTGATGAGACACAAGCCTGTGCCTCCACGCTTACAGATTGGCAAAGTGAAAAGACAGGGAAAGAGAAAGATATTTAGGCAGAAAGTGAACGATTTCTGTTAATTAAAGCAATGACAGAAATTCATAAACACCATTAATAGCATATCTCAATAAATATACATATTTATATATGGTGTGACAAAAGGTTGACGACGTTCCGATTCCATAACCAAAATGCAAGGAATCATCATCAGGACACAAGAATTTTTATGCCTAAAAACTGGTCTACACAGTAGCCCGGGTCCTAAGGTGTAGGCTTGCCGGAGAATTGCGGTTCTGAGGGCGGCTTCTGGATCGGAAGCACCTCGCCTCTCAATGGTTACGGGGAAGTAGGTGGTGCGGTTAGGGGATGCCTGCTGGATCGGAGGCAACCTGACTCCCGGTCGGAGGATTGGATTTTTAAGATCCCGTATGAAGATGCCCACAGTGGGGTATCAGTGTTGGTACCGACGCCAAGTAAGGCGCGGTCAGGCGAGCCAGGGGCTTCGCAATGGCAATGCTTCCCAGCGATGTGGTTCCGCGTTCCCCTGGCTCGCCTGACCGCGCCTTACTTGGCGTCGGTACCAACACTGATACCCCACTGTGGGCATCTTCATACGGGATCTTAAAAATCCAATCCTCCGACCGGGAGTCAGGTTGCCTCCGATCCAGCAGGCATCCCCTAACCGCACCGCCTACTTCCCCGTAACCATTGAGAGGCGAGGTGCTTCCGATCCAGAAGCCGCCCTCAGAACCGCAATTCTCCGGCAAGCCTACACCTTAGGACCCGGGCTACTGTGTAGACCAGTTTTTAGGCATAAAAATTCTTGTGTCCTGATGATGATTCCTTGCATTTTGGTTATGGAATCGAAACGTCGTCGATCTTTTGTCACACCATATATAAATATGTATATTTATTGAGATATGCTATTAATGGTGTTTATGAATTTCTGTCATTGCTTTAATTAACAGAAATCGTTCACTTTCTGCCTAAATATCTTTCTCTTTCCCTGTCTTTTCACTTTGCCAATCTGTAAGCGTGGAGGCACAGGCTTGTGTCTCACTCTTTGCTGAATGTAAGAGAATTTTTTGTTGTTCATATTTTTATATAGTAAAGATTTCTGTGATCACTGTCCGGCTGGACAAATCACTTGAAACCAATATAGCTCCATTGTGACTATAAACTGACAGCCAAAGGGTTTGTGCTGCAGGGGGTTGGGCCTACTTGTCCCAAGGGCAAAATACACATGAAAACTTGTTGCCCTTGACCCCAAACAATTTGTCCTGGGCGTTGGCTTATAGGAATTCCCCATCCCTGCCAATTTGTAAAAAAATAATAATAATTAAAACGTATGTGTAGTGGAAATATTGTGTCATATTTTGGTAACATGCCATTTTTCGAGTGTGTATTGTCATTTCCCCAGTTTCCCTTTGGGAAAGTTTGGTGGGTGATCCATATCCTTTCCTGCCCTAGTAGGAGAACTATCCCGGCATCCTGCTTAATAGAAAAGTTGTGAAAGGTTCATTTTTGAGTTTGTAAACTTACAAACTGACAGGCCTGCTGCCCAAGGATCACTCCCAAATGGACCATGGAGGCACAGGCTGAGCGCTGTCCCACATGCTTTCTTGCCATGCCTCGCATTTTTGAGAACCTCAGCTCTCCGCAGGGTAATACATCCCGCGATAGGATCAACAAAACAACTCAAGTGCCACTCAAATGTCTTCTTCTCAATGCTAGGTCCTTAATCAAGCCCAGTGTGGAATGTGCCATGTTTATGGAGGACCACAACATCAAATGAGCTTTTATAACAGAATCCTGGTCTGATGAAGCCTCGGGCCTGATCTTGTTGAAGCTCCTCCACCTGGCTTCTTTGGCTATCCTCTGGCTAGACCAGTCAAGAGAGGCGGTGGGCTGGCAGTCATTTATCATGACTCTTTGAAACCCTCTTTTGTCGAAGCCTCTAATCAGGCATGTGAGGCACTGCCAATTAATATTCAAACATCGGTTCATGGCACACTTAACGCTATCCTCCTCTACCGTCCTCCAGGGCCTAGAGGGGCATTTGTAGACTCTATTGGAACACTTTTAGAGGAAGGGCTGTGCAACAAGTTCTTCACGGTCATGGGAGATTTTTACTTTTATCTTGTGATACCGACAAAGTAAAACTGCAGCAAATATTTAACGGAGGCGACCTCAAGCAGCTTCTGTCAGTTCCCACTCAATCTGCAGGACACACACTGGACGGTATCTTTTTCAACTACCCCAATCTTAGTTACTCTAATACGGTACCACTTACCTGGACTGATCATGCAGCCATCCTATTTGAATGTAAACAAGTTTTGTGCTATCATCACAAACATCCTGTTAAGGCAGTCACAATTATTAGGGCCTGAAAAAATACTGCCGATCTTGCACTAGGAAGTCTTATAAAAGTCTCATTACCCGCACTATCTTCTAATGTAGAAGCTACGGCCACCTATACGGGCTGGGTGGATTCCGCCTGAAGGAAATTCGTGCCGGGCAAACGGAGTATTCTCAAGCGGCCATTGCCCTCTGCTCCATGGTATACTGAAAGTTTAAAAACACATAAATTAGACTGTGAAAAGCTAGAGAAATCTTGGAGGAGAGAATATAATAACTCTGACAAAGAGGTCTATAAAGTAAGCCTTTCTAACTACAAAAAATTGCTTGCAGAAACTAAAACGATATACTTTGGGGAAAAAATCAGAATCGCTGGATCATCATCCAAAGATCTGTTTAAAACAATATCCACGCTTACTACCTCTTCTAGCACCAAGACAGAAAGCAACTCTGAACTATCTGAGACCCTGGCTGCCTTCTTTCTACAAAAGATTGAAAACATTTGTTCCTCCTTCACCCTTAAGCCCAATATCATCAATGAGGTAGCTTTAACAGGGTAATCTGAGTCCAACAGGCCCACTCCCAGACTAGACCATTTTACATCTTTGGATGGACATTGAGTTACCAAACTTTTGCTAGAGATTCGATCAGGCTCCCCCTGGACCCTTGTCCAGTCACAGTACTGAAACTGGTTCCAGAAATTAATGGTGAAGTTCTCACCCCATTGTTTGGCTCCATTTTTAATACTGGTCATTTTGCAGGTCCCTGGAAAACAGCATCTATTCTTCCCCTGCTCAAGAAACCTAATCTGGACCCAAAAGATCCGAGTAATTATAGACCCATCTCTCGTCTTCCTTTCCCAGGAAAGATGATTGAGAGGCCATGAATGGCCAACTTAGCTAGTTCCTTCAGACCAACTCTTTGTTAGACACCACACAGTTTAGTTTTCGCGCAGAACATAGTACTGAGTTGGCATTAATTAAATCTACAGACGAGATCAGAGAGGCCCTAGATCAGGGTGGTGCTGCCCTACTCATCATGCTGGACCTTTCGGCCGCATTTGATACGGTCCATCATGAAGTTCTGATGGGCTGTTTATCAGCGGTCTGAGTCCAAGGCAAGGCCTGGGATCTCCTAAAATCTTTCCTGACCAGTAGAATACAAACTGTGGACCTTGACAGAGATAGGTCTAAGCCCTTCTCTCTCCTTTGCGGAGTGCCGCAAGGGTCCTCGCTCAGTCCCACATTAGTTAATGTATATGTTGCTCCGCTGGCAGTTTTAATTAGATCTTTTGGAATCCAGCTAACGTCTGAAGCCGACGACACGGAAATTGTGCTGTCTATTCAAAAAGGAATTGCAAAAACAACAAGTGATGGACCGAATGTGGATCAATGTCACACATTCCCCCAGTCAAAAGATCTGGGCCCAAATCCATCGTTTTTTTGCACTCCACACCACCCTGGGTTAGACAATGGCGATATGCAAATCAGCTCTGACCCTGTTGCCCCATGGGAACAGTCCAGTCCGAACTACAAAAGCCATGTCCTTCCCAGAACGGAATCAAGCATCCGAGGACCGGACCGGTTTCGAGGTAACACCTCTCATCAGCCCGGCTAGCTTGACTCCAAGTGGTGTGGAGTGCCTGGGACCCACGTCTGGGCATCCCCAGCGCACTTAGGGCGGCAATTGCAAAAACAACAAGTGATGGACCGAATGTGGATCAATGTCACACATTCCCCCAGTCAAAAGATCTGGGCCCAAATCCATCGTTTTTTTGCACTCCACACCACCCTGGGTTAGACAATGGCGATATGCAAATCAGCTCTGACCCTGTTGCCCTATGGGAACAGTCCAGTCCGAACTACAAAAGCCATGTCCTTCCCAGAACGGAATCAAGCATCCGAGGACCGGACCGGTTTCGAGGTAACACCTCTCATCAGCCCGGCTAGCTTGACTCCAAGTGGTGTGGAGTGCCTGGGACCCACGTCTGGGCATCCCCAGCGCACTTAGGGCGGCAATTGCAAAAACAACAAGTGATGGACCGAATGTGGATCAATGTCACACATTCCCCCAGTCAAAAGATCTGGGCCCAAATCCATCGTTTTTTTGCACTCCACACCACCCTGGGTTAGACAATGGCGATATGCAAATCAGCTCTGACCCTGTTGCCCCATGGGAACAGTCCAGTCCGAACTACAAAAGCCATGTCCTTCCCAGAACGGAATCAAGCATCCGAGGACCGGACCGGTTTCGAGGTAACACCTCTCATCAGCCCGGCTAGCTTGACTCCAAGTGGTGTGGAGTGCCTGGGACCCACGTCTGGGCATCCCCAGCGCACTTAGGGCGGCAATTGCAAAAACAACAAGTGATGGACCGAATGTGGATCAATGTCACACATTCCCCCAGTCAAAAGATCTGGGCCCAAATCCATCGTTTTTTTGCACTCCACACCACCCTGGGTTAGACAATGGCGATATGCAAATCAGCTCTGACCCTGTTGCCCCATGGGAACAGTCCAGTCCGAACTACAAAAGCCATGTCCTTCCCAGAACGGAATCAAGCATCCGAGGACCGGACCGGTTTCGAGGTAACACCTCTCATCAGCCCGGCTAGCTTGACTCCAAGTGGTGTGGAGTGCCTGGGACCCACGTCTGGGCATCCCCAGCGCACTTAGGGCGGCAATTGCAAAAACAACAAGTGATGGACCGAATGTAGATCAATGTCACACATTCCCCCAGTCAAAAGATCTGGGCCCAAATCCATCGTTTTTTTGCACTCCACACCACCCTGGGTTAGACAATGGCGATATGCAAATCAGCTCTGACCCTGTTGCCCCATGGGAACAGTCCAGTCCGAACTACAAAAGCCATGTCCTTCCCAGAACGGAATCAAGCATCCGAGGACCACACCACTGGAGTCAAGCTAGCCGGGCTGATGAGAGGTGTTACCTCGAAACCGGTCCGGTCCTCGGATGCTTGATTCCGTTCTGGGAAGGACATGGCTTTTGTAGTTCGGACTGGACTGTTCCCATGGGGCACAGGGTCAGAGCTGATTTGCATATCGCCATTGTCTAACCCAGGGTGGTGTGAAGTGCAAAAAAAACGATGGATTAGGACCCAGATCTTTTGACTGGGTTGAATGTGTGACATTGATCCTCATTCGGTCCATCACCTGTTGTTTTTGCAATTCCGCTATAAGTGTACTGGGGATGCCCAGACGTGGGTCCCAGGCACTCCACACCACTGGAGTCAAGCTAGCCGGGCTGATGAGAGGTGTTACCTCGAAACCGGTCCGGTCCTCGGATGCTTGATTCCGTTCTGGGAAGGACATGGCTTTTGTAGTTCGGACTGGACTGTTCCCATGGGGCACAGGGTCAGAGCTGATTTGCATATCGCGATTGTCTAACCCAGGGTGGTGTGAAGTGCAAAAAAACGATGGATTAGGACCCAGATCTTTTGACTGGGTTGAATGTGTGACATTGATCCTCATTCGGTCCATCACCTGTTGTTTTTGCAATTCCGCTATAAGTGTACTGGGGATGCCCAGACGTGGGTCCCAGGCACTCCACACCACTGGAGTCAAGCTAGCCGGGCTGATGAGAGGTGTTACCTCGAAACCGGTCCGGTCCTCGGATGCTTGATTCCGTTCTGGGAAGGACATGGCTTTTGTAGTTCGGACTGGACTGTTCCCATGGGGCACAGGGTCAGAGCTGATTTGCATATCGCCATTGTCTAACCCAGGGTGGTGTGAAGTGCAAAAAAACGATGGATTAGGACCCAGATCTTTTGACTGGGTTGAATGTGTGACATTGATCCTCATTCGGTCCATCACCTGTTGTTTTTGCAATTCCGCTATAAGTGTACTGGGGATGCCCAGACGTGGGTCCCAGGCACTCCACACCACTGGAGTCAAGCTAGCCGGGCTGATGAGAGGTGTTACCTCGAAACCGGTCCGGTCCTCGGATGCTTGATTCCGTTCTGGGAAGGACATGGCTTTTGTAGTTCGGACTGGACTGTTCCCATGGGGCACAGGGTCAGAGCTGATTTGCATATCGCCATTGTCTAACCCAGGGTGGTGTGAAGTGCAAAAAAACGATGGATTAGGACCCAGATCTTTTGACTGGGTTGAATGTGTGACATTGATCCTCATTCGGTCCATCACCTGTTGTTTTTGCAATTCCGCTATAAGTGTACTGGGGATGCCCAGACGTGGGTCCCAGGCACTCCACACCACTGGAGTCAAGCTAGCCGGGCTGATGAGAGGTGTTACCTCGAAACCGGTCCGGTCCTCGGATGCTTGATTCCGTTCTGGGAAGGACATGGCTTTTGTAGTTCGGACTGGACTGTTCCCATGGGGCACAGGGTCAGAGCTGATTTGCATATCGCCATTGTCTAACCCAGGGTGGTGTGAAGTGCAAAAAAACGATGGATTAGGACCCAGATCTTTTGACTGGGTTGAATGTGTGACATTGATCCTCATTCGGTCCATCACCTGTTGTTTTTGCAATTCCGCTATAAGTGTACTGGGGATGCCCAGACGTGGGTCCCAGGCACTCCACACCACTGGAGTCAAGCTAGCCGGGCTGATGAGAGGTGTTACCTCGAAACCGGTCCGGTCCTCGGATGCTTGATTCCGTTCTGGGAAGGACATGGCTTTTGTAGTTCGGACTGGACTGTTCCCATGGGGCACAGGGTCAGAGCTGATTTGCATATCGCCATTGTCTAACCCAGGGTGGTGTGAAGTGCAAAAAAACGATGGATTAGGACCCAGATCTTTTGACTGGGTTGAATGTGTGACATTGATCCTCATTCGGTCCATCACCTGTTGTTTTTGCAATTCCGCTATAAGTGTACTGGGGATGCCCAGACGTGGGTCCCAGGCACTCCACACCACTGGAGTCAAGCTAGCCGGGCTGATGAGAGGTGTTACCTCGAAACCGGTCCGGTCCTCGGATGCTTGATTCCGTTCTGGGAAGGACATGGCTTTTGTAGTTCGGACTGGACTGTTCCCATGGGGCACAGGGTCAGAGCTGATTTGCATATCGCCATTGTCTAACCCAGGGTGGTGTGAAGTGCAAAAAAACGATGGATTAGGACCCAGATCTTTTGACTGGGTTGAATGTGTGACATTGATCCTCATTCGGTCCATCACCTGTTGTTTTTGCAATTCCGCTTTAAGTGTACTGGGGATGCCCAGACGTGGGTCCCAGGCACTCCACACCACTGGAGTCAAGCTAGCTGGGCTGATGAGAGGTGTTACCTCGAAACCGGTCCGGTCCTCGGATGCTTGATTCCGTTCTGGGAAGGACATAGCTTTTGTAGTTCGGACTGGACTGTTCCCATGAGGCACAGGGTCAGAGCTGATTTGCATATCGCCATTGTCTAACCCAGGGTGGTGTGAAGTGCAAAAAAACGATGGATTAGGACCCAGATCTTTTGACTGGGTTGAATGTGTGACATTGATCCTCATTCGGTCCATCACCTGTTGTTTTTGCAATTCCGCTATAAGTGTACTGGGGATGCCCAGACGTGGGTCCCAGGCACTCCACACCACTGGAGTCAAGCTAGCCGGGCTGATGAGAGGTGTTACCTCGAAACCGGTCCGGTCCTCGGATGCTTGATTCCGTTCTGGGAAGGACATGGCTTTTGTAGTTCGGACTGGACTGTTCCCATGGGGCACAGGGTCAGAGCTGATTTGCATATCGCCATTGTCTAACCCAGGGTGGTGTGAAGTGCAAAAAAACGATGGATTAGGACCCAGATCTTTTGACTGGGTTGAATGTGTGACATTGATCCTCATTCGGTCCATCACCTGTTGTTTTTGCAATTCCGCTATAAGTGTACTGGGGATGCCCAGACGTGGGTCCCAGGCACTCCACACCACTGGAGTCAAGCTAGCCGGGCTGATGAGAGGTGTTACCTCGAAACCGGTCCGGTCCTCGGATGCTTGATTCCGTTCTGGGAAGGACATGGCTTTTGTAGTTCGGACTGGACTGTTCCCATGGGGCACAGGGTCAGAGCTGATTTGCATATCGCCATTGTCTAACCCAGGGTGGTGTGAAGTGCAAAAAAACGATGGATTAGGACCCAGATCTTTTGACTGGGTTGAATGTGTGACATTGATCCTCATTCGGTCCATCACCTGTTGTTTTTGCAATTCCGCTATAAGTGTACTGGGGATGCCCAGACGTGGGTCCCAGGCACTCCACACCACTGGAGTCAAGCTAGCCGGGCTGATGAGAGGTGTTACCTCGAAACCGGTCCGGTCCTCGGATGCTTGATTCCGTTCTGGGAAGGACATGGCTTTTGTAGTTCGGACTGGACTGTTCCCATGGGGCACAGGGTCAGAGCTGATTTGCATATCGCCATTGTCTAACCCAGGGTGGTGTGAAGTGCAAAAAAACGATGGATTAGGACCCAGATCTTTTGACTGGGTTGAATGTGTGACATTGATCCTCATTCGGTCCATCACCTGTTGTTTTTGCAATTCCGCTATAAGTGTACTGGGGATGCCCAGACGTGGGTCCCAGGCACTCCACACCACTGGAGTCAAGCTAGCCGGGCTGATGAGAGGTGTTACCTCGAAACCGGTCCGGTCCTCGGATGCTTGATTCCGTTCTGGGAAGGACATGGCTTTTGTAGTTCGGACTGGACTGTTCCCATGGGGCACAGGGTCAGAGCTGATTTGCATATCGCCATTGTCTAACCCAGGGTGGTGTGAAGTGCAAAAAAACGATGGATTAGGACCCAGATCTTTTGACTGGGTTGAATGTGTGACATTGATCCTCATTCGGTCCATCACCTGTTGTTTTTGCAATTCCGCTTTAAGTGTACTGGGGATGCCCAGACGTGGGTCCCAGGCACTCCACACCACTGGAGTCAAGCTAGCTGGGCTGATGAGAGGTGTTACCTCGAAACCGGTCCGGTCCTCGGATGCTTGATTCCGTTCTGGGAAGGACATAGCTTTTGTAGTTCGGACTGGACTGTTCCCATGAGGCACAGGGTCAGAGCTGATTTGCATATCGCCATTGTCTAACCCAGGGTGGTGTGAAGTGCAAAAAAACGATGGATTAGGACCCAGATCTTTTGACTGGGTTGAATGTGTGACATTGATCCTCATTCGGTCCATCACCTGTTGTTTTTGCAATTCCGCTATAAGTGTACTGGGGATGCCCAGACGTGGGTCCCAGGCACTCCACACCACTGGAGTCAAGCTAGCCGGGCTGATGAGAGGTGTTACCTCGAAACCGGTCCGGTCCTCGGATGCTTGATTCCGTTCTGGGAAGGACATGGCTTTTGTAGTTCGGACTGGACTGTTCCCATGGGGCACAGGGTCAGAGCTGATTTGCATATCGCCATTGTCTAACCCAGGGTGGTGTGAAGTGCAAAAAAACGATGGATTAGGACCCAGATCTTTTGACTGGGTTGAATGTGTGACATTGATCCTCATTCGGTCCATCACCTGTTGTTTTTGCAATTCATCTATTCAAAAAGGGTCAGAGCCTGAGACTGGTTCTAAATGTAATAACTGTATATAGGCGATTTCAGCCTAGATGGCATCAAACTGTCTTAAACTTAATGCAGGAAAAACCGAGGTGATTGTATTCGGGAACACTGCCAACCTCTGAACACCTGATTGGTGGCCAAATGCAATGGGCATGCCTCCAATCCCGGTGGAAAAGGCGAAATAACTGGGAGTGATCCTTTATTCAAAACTTTCCTTCGGTGATCAAATTAGCAGGGTCGTTTCATCCTGCTTCTTTATTCTTAGAATCCTGAGGAAAATTACATTTCTCCCGGAAGACAGCCTGAAGACAGCGGTCACAGCGCTCATTCTGTCACGGCTGGATTACTGCAATAGTCTCTATATCAACATCCAGAAGAGACATCTGGTCAGACTCCAGATCGTGCAGAATGCGACAGCCAGGATGCTCACAGGCACACCCAGGTTTGTCTCGATGAGGTCAGGAATCAGACCTCTCCATTGGCTCCCTGTCAAACTACGGATTCAGTTTAAGGCCTTGTGTATAGTCTTTAAGGCTCTAATTGGCATTAGTCCCGGCTTCCTGAAACACTCAATACAGTGGTATGTTCCCAGAAGAGCTCTACACTCCATGCAAGCCAAACAAGTGATCCTCCCCTGCTTTAACGAGACTAGCTGGGGTGGCAGGAGCTTTCGTCTTTGTGCCACCAAGGCCTGGAATAGCCTGCCTTTCCTTCTTAGAAACTCAACAGAGCTTCTCCGTTTCAGGAAAGGATTAACAACATATCTATTTACATAAAAGGTCATCTCAACTAACAGTCACAGATGTTCTATCGGTTGGTAGCACACAGCGCCAGGAGACCTTAGTGTAACAGAGCACTTTAAAAATCCCAGTAACATAACATAACAAAGCAAACCGTGCCTGTGTATTCTACGCGGATGTGGCTGAATATTCTACAGAGTCAAAACATTCACACCTGGCAGGCATTCTTTTGTGGGTCGCTGTCAGGCATCAAAGGAGCCATCAACGACTTTCTGACTGGACACTGAGATGCTTGGTGCCATAAAACTCACTCAGATCACTTTAGTGGGTCGATTTGTTGCTTAAATTTTTTTGTGGCAAGGAGGGATTTTTGAATGTTTATAACTTGAAACACAGTAGCAGGGACTCAGACTCAATGTGTTGTCCGGTGTATATGTGGCACCACTTTCCAATTGATTAGTTTTGTTTGCAAACATAGGAAAAGCTACCGAGTCCTAGACACTTCTGAGAACACCCAAGCGCTATCCCCAAGGTTAAATTGGACATAGGACTCAATTTTATTTGAGACTTCAGCTTGTGCACCTGAGCACAAAAAGTGTTGTTGATTTGGTATCTCTCCCTTTTTTGCAAACAAAGGGGGTACCACTGACTAATTTCCTAAATCAGGGTACAAATCACAATTGAGAAAGAAACATTTAGGAAATGCAATTAAAGTAGAGTGGACCTATGGATTTGCAAAACAAATATATAATCAACCAGGTGAGTATTACAAATATATATTTTTTATTATTTATTTAACAATGCTTTGTTCTTAAGTGAGTTTTTGTTGAAAAAATATTTTTACAAATATTAAAAAAGAGGATATAAAACAGGTAGCACAATGTAATTCATAAGACTTGAACAGATATCAAGCCTGATGCAAGTCTATTGCCTCTGCTTAAACCTCTCAGGTGTATTCCCTCAACAAAATATATATTTTGGTACTCACCTGGTTCATTATATATTTGTTTTGCAAATTCATAGGTCCACTCTAATGTATTTGCATTTCCTAAATGTTTCTTTCTCATTTGTATCTTTCCATAACAGGGTATCAGCATCTTCTGTTTATTTTAGCTGCTCCTTTTTGTACTCTTGGTGAAAGTACAATCCCTATTTAATGTTGTAGCTCTGGTTGGACATTGGCCTTATTGTGTCTTTTACTGTGTGGTGCTGTGTCTGATTTCTAACCTGACCCAGCTCATGCCTTGACTGCTTGGCCTTACTATTTCAAACGTCATTTACTCAAAGGAAGCAGTCTGGTCATTCAGTTGAAGTGATGTAGCATTGGTGTCCCTGCGGAACACTGTGCCTGTCAGTAATACTGCAACATCACCACTGACTGATCACAAGACCCCAAGAAAAGGCGTCTCCAACCACTGTATCTGACGGCTCCTGCCTGAGAGTACCCAGGTGGAGTGTCCAGGAGTTGTTTTTAGCTGTTCTGGTCAGTACTTCTTCCAGCCACTGTACCTGATACTTCATCCCTGAGAGTACCCAGGTGTAGCGTCTTCCTGGGTGTATTCAGCTGTTCTGGTCGGGTCTTCTTCCAGCTCCAGTTCAGTACACTGCTCTTGTATTCCTTACAGCTTTATTTTCACAAAGATGATCTCTCTGATTCCAGCAGGTCACAGGACCCGTCTTTCTTACCATGCTGTAGCCTCTCGTTTCTTCACGCTTCTTATGCAGTACGTACCAAAGTATTATTGTGGTTCGTAACTTTTCAAGCCTCCAAGGCTTACTGACTGTTAGACCTGGCACCATTGGCGTGGGTCTCCCTTCCATTTATGCTGTTGCATCATGTATTTTTGCTTGTGTTATATGCTCTGGGCACTGTGCCACTGCTATCCGGTGCCACAGTGCAAGTGCTCCCTTTTGTAAATTGATGTATTAATCAGTAGTTCCATGTTTGGCTATTTGGTTTACTTGTCAGACCCTAGTCTAGTGTACTGAGTGTGCCCAGGGCGTGTAAATCCAAATGCTGCTTGTGGGCCTGCAGCACTGGTTGTGCCACCCACAGAAGCAGCCTTGTAAAATCTGTCTAAGGTCTGCCATTGCAGAGCCTCATGCAGTCTGGTACTGTCATGCTGACTGGGCAAGTGCACCTACTTGCCAGTCCCTAAACCTTCCCTTTTCTTCATATCAGTCACCCCTATGGTAGGCCCAAGGGCAGGGTGCATTGTAAGTATAAGGTATGACAAGCCCTGGTGTGTGTGGCCTGTCCTAATAGTGAACTATAGCCATTTTCGTTTTTCACTATTGCAAGGCTACCTGTTCTCCATAGGCCAGAATGGGCTGTTACAGTTATTACCTTTTATAATCCTAACTGTCTCAGAGAACATGGTAGAAATTCGAGTTTAGTATGCCTGAACTCAGAATGATAAAATACATCTTTTAGTGAAGTTGGTTTTAACATTCTGTGTTTGCAAATACCACTTTTAGAAAGTAGGTATTCGCTTGTCTAACCATTCAAACCTGCCTCTGCTAGGTTGTGTATTCCTTTGTCTGGTTTTGTGAGTGACAGGGCTGGGGATTCCAAGAGACAAGCCGAGTCACCCAGTGGGGAATAGAGAGAGCTGCGTCTAGATGGGAGGGAGGAGTTGCACCTAAACCTTGAATAGGGCTGTGCCTGCCTCCCACAATGCTGGCTCCACCCCCTGTGGGTCGTCTGATGTGCCTGCCCTGCACTGTGAAAGGAAAGGAGAAGCCTGGTAAACAGAGTGCTTAAGAACTGGTTTGGACTGGGAAAAGGCCCCTCTCCCCTCAGAAAACAAAGGATGTTTTGGTATAAATATTGGGACCCTGATCCCATGAAATTAGATCACTTTTGGACTACAAGAAGAAACCTTTACTGAGGAGAGGAACCTGAAGAAACTGAGGAGAGACTATTCCCAAGCTGAAGTGCTGCTTGGGGGATTGGCCTGCAGTGGTTGCCTTACTGCCAAAGGAAGTAGAAAGAAACTTTGTGTACGTCCTTTCAACTTGTGAATGATCTCCAAGGGCTTGAAAAAGAGCTTGCCTCCTGCTGAATCTCAGGGACAACAGACTTCAACCCCCAGCTCCCCAGAGTTCTTGTGGAAGTGCCTGCTGCTGTTTTGGGCCTTCTGAGGAACTGCGTGTCGCAAGGAGCTGGAAGCGCGACTCAATGAGAAGAAGCGTGTCGCCGTCGCTGTGCCTGCCGTCACTATTCCAAAAGAGGGTGTCGCCGCTGGAACTGTTGCACTGCATCGGAGAGAAGCGTGCTGCAACGAAGAGGAAGCGTGTCGCCGTTGCTGCTGCTGCCGTCGCAACTCTGAAGAAGGAGGGTGTCGCCGTTGTGGTTGTCGCACTGTACCACATCAGGAGAAGAATCTCGCAATGAGGTCGGAGCGTGTTGTCGTCGCTGTGCCTGCCGTCGCAATCCTGAAGCCGGAGGGTGTCGCCGCTGGAACTGTAGCATTGCACCACATCGACCAAGAGCACCTCGCATCCCCGAGAAGCGCGCCGCCATCGGAGATGCTGCCATCATAGCTTGGATGTCGCTGCTGTAGTTGTCACATCGAGCGGAAGCTTCACGCATCGTGGAGAAGAGCGTCGCCGCTGGAGCTGTTGCTGTCGCATCGTAAGGGTGTTGCCGATGCAGTCCACGCATCGAACTGAGAGTTTTTCGCGTCTCTGAGAAGCGTGCCGCGTCTGGAAGATCTTCACATCTATATTTCCTTGCACCTGACTTTGCCGCATTTCCCATCGCTGCAACATTGCTTGTCGTGGAAGCGCAACGCAACCTAAGGTACATTGACGCAGAGTGTCGCATCTAAGAACTGAACTGAACTAAGCTTAAATCTACCATCTTAAAGTGATCATAGTGTGTATTTTGGTCGTTTTTGGTCTTGTGGTAACTCTATATAAAGTCTACTTATTATTAATATAAAATCTGAGTGGTGTCCATTTGTAGTTTTGTCACTGGGTTACTGTATGTGGTCACAACTGCCTAACTTACAACACCTCTGAAATAAGCCTTGACTGCTCGCACCACGCAGCCTAGAGGGTGAGCAGGGGTTATTTTAGGAGTGTAATCCCCTTGTCCTGACTAGAGGAGAGGGTCCCTACTTGTCACAAGTACTTACCTGTGCCAACTAGAGACCCCCAAATCTAACACTACCCCGTAAGAACAATGCAGTATGGCATGAATTTAAGACACTCCCAGAAGATAAACTTATCAAAGTCATGTCAGACCTAAACTAAATGACTCACATAGCTTATCCTATTCTCTCACCCTTGGTCAAGATATTCCACCACACCATTGCATCTATTTAGATCAAATCAATCAACGCCTCACTATCCCAATAAACAATCCAAGAATGTTTAAAGCCAGGACAGATCACCCAGCTCCTCAAGAAATCAGGAGCGGACCCAAAGATCTGAGCAACCTCTATCCCGTGACCAACCTATCCTTCCTGGCAAAGGTTCTGGAAACTACACTCGGCTCTACCTAAAAATCTCTCTTGGGAATGTTCTCTACCTGATTTGAACCCTAAAAGAGGTACAGTATGGGCTAGCTAGCAATCAACTAAAGTTCAACTGCCCTGAAGATGGAATTTCTTCTAATCGCTCCACAAGGCATCTCCTCACCAATCCAAGTCTGGACCTCACTCCTTGATGCTCTCAATTGTACGTCTTAGGATCACGCTAGGCAAGAGCCTGCGCATGACTACTCACAAACACCATAACGTGAAATGCCTTGAACAACCTCAAGCTCCTCAAAAAGGTTAAACCCGTTATCCCAGAGAGGGAGCTTTAATGTTATTTAGACCTTGGTGTGATCTTAGCTCATCTCTGTAAATGTGACTCTAGCCACATAAACCCCCTCAATTATTAAGCTAGAATGGCTCCAGAATGAAAGAAAGTTGTATCGTCAAGAGAGAGCCTGCATTACACGCAAAGCCCTTCACATGGGGACTTCAGAATATCTAGCAAGGAAATTGACCAGGTTAGGAAAGAAGCTCACCCCACAGAGCACATATACGCTACTATTCAGACTGCCTAGATTCAAGAAAGTAAAGTCTTGTGCATGCTCCTTAACTGAAAATGCACCCTGAATCTGGAACTCCCTTCCACTGGAGTTGCCCGCAAATCCTTCTATAGCGAGATTCAATAGATGTGTCCAAGCACTACCCCTTGGAAATACACCTAAGACCACCCAGTAAATAAAATCCTCTCATTTCACTAACCTCCAGCAAAGTGATCACTCAGGCTCCCGTCTAACACAACATCACAGAAAGATGGGTAAAGGTGCAACGACTGGAAGACAAGTAGTGGCTCAACTGCGAAATTAATCTGCGTATAAGCTGCGAAATTAATCTCAACAAAAAATCTGAAACCCACCATATGCTATGTAATCATCAACTTATAGGGAGATCTTATGAATATATTAAAATATGTAACCTACCATTTGAAATGATTAACATTATTTGTTACCTCCCGTTGTATACAACCACCAATTTATCGGTGGGAACCATGTGTATTTTCTGATACCGTGGAGTTGTGTACATGGTTTACAAAACTCTCAAAATAAGTAAAGGTAAACCTTCACTGCTAACAAGTGGTAAAGTCCCTGTGTTTCCCCTTTAAACATGGTCGAATTGGTATAATCCTAATTGGTTTATTTAAAATGTCTATAAGTTCCTAGCATATGGTACAAAACGTATCCACGGCCTGAAAGTTAAAAGCCAGTGGTGGATTGTAGTTCCTTATGTGCCATTCTCTACATTGGCATTGCAGACAAGGCTTCAGGCTTAGCATTGTAGCATGACTGTAGCAGTGTCAAAACAGCATTTTGACGTGTCATAATGAAGCCCTTTTTAGTCAAACCCTCCCTGTTAAATATTATTAAACCCCTATGTAGGCCTTGTAGTCCACAAGGCTGGAAGCATGGTATTTAAAAGTAGGATATTTGAAACGTAATGTTATGTTAACATGTCCTAAGTGACTGGCACCTAAAAGCATTTTTTCGCAGTGATAGTCATAGTTGTCCTATGTAGAAAGCCAAAACCCAGATTAAAATCCTCATATTGGAAAACAGTGGCTTGGCCGCTGACCAAAATAGCCGCAGAGTAGCAGAGCTCCCGTCCAGGCCCGTAATTATCCATCGATAACATGATTCCTAGAGGTTGAAACCTGGCTGGAGAACGTTGAAGAGTGAAGAGGTGACTCTCGGATGTCCTGATCGGTGTTCTGGAGGCCCCTGGGAACCAGAGTTTCACCGCGGACAACTACCTCGATCTGGGGTTGAGCCCATTGGAAACGCGGTGGACCTGTGCCGGCGCCAAAAACATGCCCTGGGGCTGGTGCAGCTTGAGTGCCTGTAAGGTCAGAAATCCGGAGGGAATTGCGGCACCGGTGAGGAGGCGAGGAAATTGTGGGCCTTTCACCCCCGGTGGGGATTACCAGCTACAGGCGCTGAGGTGAAACAGAGGCCGGAGGCAATATCCCAGAGTCCCAGGTAAGACGTCTGGCGGCAGCAACTGGAAATGCACGAAGGGGACCCAAAGGCCTACATGCTTTGGGCTGTTTCCAAGAGACAAGAGTAGCCGGTCCCCAGGTGAGAAAAAACAGCGACACAGACCCCTCTTGAGATAGGGCGACAGTGAGTAGGTTATTACTGGAAGAACCGAGATACACCCACTGACGAGGAGGGATACGCCACACATGATTTCCTACCATAATTGTTTAAGGGGATTTAAAGGGCAGAACACCATGCAGCAGCCACAGAAAAGGCCCTGGTTGGATTCAGGGGATCCTGCGGTGCACCGGAGGTAACAAAGAGGTGGTGAGGAGAAGCGCCAGAGGGCGCACTGACTGGCCACTGGCTGAGGAGGAAGACAGACGACCCCCCGCTTTGCAACAGCCACTGGCCACTGGCTGAGGAGTACGATAGCTTTCTTGGTTCCATAGTGTGAAGCGGTGTTGCTGGTGGCCCACAACTTACAACAGACAAGAGGGAGGGACATTGGAACATACCGGAAGCAGAGTAGAAAGCCCAGACAACACTTTAGGGCTAAATCGGAGAATTTGAACGTCCGGAAACGCCTGAGGTGAGTGGATCAGTTTCTGGCAGGGCTGCCCGATTACCACTGCAGAATGTCAAAGCAAGAACTCCCGACTATGAAGAGTGGGAGGCTGCTTCCGGTAAGAAGCTCCGTGACTGGGGTCTCGGACCCCTCATGGTGACAGTCGAACGGCAACAATCGGAGAGATGAGGAAACCCAGAGGTGCAGGCCCAATCCAGTCCAACAAAATGGACAACTATGCGGGCAAAGGGCCCCCATGACGGTTGAAGAGTTAGGGGAAGTTGAAGAGCCGTCATTAACCGCAATAATGGCAGCGATACTTTATGTCAAAGGCTCTCTAGAAAAAAAAAATTACTGTGTCAGTGGAGGTGACCCTCATCAGAGTGGACCCTTCAAAACTAAGTGAAAAAGTCTCCATTGCCGAAACCAATATTACCCAGCTTCAGTCTAAGACCAAAAGACTCAAGGAACGGGTGTACACTCTAACACAGAAAGCCACACACATGGCAGCGTGGCTGGAAGACCAGGAGGGGAGAGCAAAAAGGAACAACATACGAGGGTACCCGAGGAGCAGAGGGACAAAGTGTTGACTTATTCCTCGAAGATCTAATCATTAATAAGCTACAAACCCCACTCCTGTCAAAATTCTTCCCTATAGAGAGAGCTCAGAGTACTGGCACCCTCTCTCAGGCCTGGAACCCCACCATCTACTATAATCACCAGAATAGTTAACCATAGAGACAGGGATGCAATACTCCAGACCGCCAGAATGAAAGAAGACCTGCCATTCGAAAACACAGTGATCATGTTCTTACTGGACTTTACTCTCCAAGTGCAGCGACAGAGAAAGAGTTTTGACCCGATGAAATAGGAGCTGCGATCTAGAGGGTATACACCTGTTACAACGCATCTTTTACAACTACCTACTATTACAACGCAACTTTTACAACGCATACCATTACAACGCATTGCGCTGGGGGGCGCTCTAGGATAGGGAATAAGTATAATTTACTATCCAACACCTTCCCTAGTGTCCACGGGGACTGGAGTTAGAATAGTAAATTATACTTACCACTATCCAGCACCTCAAAGCGCTATGCGTTGTAATGGTCGCGTTGTAATAGTAGGTAGTTGTAATGGTATGCATTGTAACATGGTACATCCGATCTAGAGAGTTGAAATATATGATGCTCTTTCTAGCGAGAATAAGAGTGATAGCAGAAGGAAAGACTTGGCACTTCGCAACTCCAGAAGAGGCGCAAGAGAGGCTGGAGGGGTGGCGCTCCATCGGGAAGAAGCAGGGCAAGGACATACATCGGAAAACCGGATGGTCTAAGAGGAGTGGTGAGACAGATGTAGAGCAAGATCAGCGAGCTACAGCACCGAGCCAGGCCAATCCCGCGAGTGCAGGAGCAGATCCGAAAGAATAAAGGGGGAAATAAAAGCAGAGGTAAGACTGTATTGTGAGAGCTCTTTGGAGGGATGCTGGGGACTACAGAGTCTCTGGGCTGTGTGCCACTGAGCTAATTGGCAGAGACACTTCACTGAGACTCACAGGAGTTAACAGCTGTGGAAGGGCTGAGACGGGAGGGGGCAGTGTACAACTAGATTGACTAACGGTCCAGCTTGATCGACCACCCCCTCAATCTCTTAGCTAGAACAGTTGTGTGTTAAGGGGCGACAGGCGCTCTGCCGGATGGAGAGTTGGGGTTAATTTGCCCAAAATGAATGACTGGTCCCAAAACCTCCAATTATGCCCCAGTGATAATAATTCCAACCAATCAACAATCCATGTAATATTGTTGTTCAAATGTTATACTTTCTTAAGGAGACTCTACCTGGTACCGGTTTTAAAAATGATTGGGCTCCGACAATGCCGACCTGCCTTACTCGCACTACAACAGCTTGAAGATGTGCATAGCACTTTTAAAATGGTGATTTATTTGAAGAAAGTCTTGAGACATAGGAATCATTTGTCCACTTAAACCTTCACTTTGGATAAACTATAGGTGAATTTAATAACGTTTTAAGTTTACAATGTACTAGGCATCTTGTTTATATTAAGATGACATTTTTATTACTTCAGACCACGTATTGATGTATTTTATTCTGATATGATACATATTTTTACCTTTTAAATTGTAAATCATGTATTGATGTGCTCTTTTTCTTCTGTGCTTTTATGATTGTTTTTTATGAAGCAACCGAATAAAGCTTTCTTGATGTTATAGAGTGAGATTGGACATAAAGAAGCAGGAGGGGCCCACCTGGAGAGGGAGACTCCCACGGTGAACACACATTTTGATGGCAACCCATAGACAAACACAATCTTCGATCAAGATATGGTCCTAGAATGTTTATGACCTAAACAGGAAATAGAAAAGATCGACAGTGCTACAATATATCGAACACCACGCTCCCAATGTTGTTCTCCTACAGGAAACCCACCTCAGGGGTAACCACTGCAAGGCTCTAGATAGATAGGGATACACTCTGAGGGCGCCTGCGGGATACACCTCCTGTTCCAGGGGAGTAGGGATTCTGATCAAACAAGCATGCCCCAATGTGGAATACAAGGTGCGGACTGATAACCTTGGGAGATATGCAGCAATAAGCGGCATGCTGGGGGGAACAGACTCAATTTCTGCTCTGTCTATTCTCCACCTGGTCTACAGTGGGCTCCATACTATTGAAGCAACCGGAGGGCAGACTGGTCCTGGCAGGAGATATGAACAATATTATATACGCAGAGCTAGATATGCTGGGTTGAGGCCCAACGGGGTGGGTACCATGTTAGAATTAAATCCAGGAATCAAGTAAAATTAAGTTGGAGTTTATTATCCAGCACAGCATTCATAAGCTCACAGCTTCAAGGTCCAGATGCAACTCACCTCTCCTTACCAAGCACTTGATGTCACTTACCCAGATGTAGATAAACATAGAAAAGGTGTGATACAGAATGTAACATACCATGCGACAAGGAAGTCAGCGGAGGGGTTTCCTTGAGGCAATGGGCCTGGGTGTCATTTGGAGACATCAATAACTTGATATGAAACAATACACACATCTTTCAGCAGCAACGGGCAGCCTCTCAAGGCTTGACTGTGCGAAGTTTGCCTGGTATATGATGTCCACTATTCTAGTGGGCACCTTGCTCCAGTCCAAACAACTCTTATTGATGGTAGGTTTAAAGTCAACCTTTATAGAAAGCTATCCTAGTGGTAGCTGTTGAGAGCTGCCTTCAGGCTAAGACTTAAAGGCGAGTTAAGCAAGTTGTTTTACCAGTTATAATCTCTTGAATGACCAAATGAAAGTACACCACATAAGGTATATATCAAATATATATGTATTTATTCTAAACACAACCCCTCTGGACTCTTTAGGAGGTCAGAGGTAAAAGTACAATACAAGGAACTTAATTAGCATACGATAAGTTGCACAGTATACGTTTTGCCCTAGAGGCCTCACAAACCATATACTAAAATAGTGGTATAAGAAGCACGTGAGAGTTAGAAAGCAGGTCTAGGGCCTGTAGAACCGCAGGGGCAACCAGAAACAACCCAAGGTTAGGACGTAAGAGGCCCACGGGGGACGCGTGCAGTGTCTAAACACAGCCGCGGATCATCATTGACTTTCTATGGAAAACGAACAAGTTACAATTTTAAAGATTAAGGACACTTCTGGGTGAACTACGATGGAACCCTTTTAGACTAGAACACTTCGAGAGTAAAGACCCACGGGAGCACCAGAGTACTCGTGTTACCTCACCCAGGGAAGCCGAGTGCATAGGTGCCTTTTGGTGTCGGGTTTCGTCGTCGATGGAGAACTGCGGAGAAGTGCTGCAGGCGACCAGACGAAAAGTGTCCGGGTGGATCCAAGGGTGGATCGGAGATCTGAAGCACCTGAAAGCAGAGGGGACAGAGTCTGGGTCACTAGCCAGTGACCAGGAAGGCGATGAGAAGATGCCAACCAATGTAGGGTGTTTCCAGGTGAAAGAGGTGAAAGAGGTGAAGCTTGACTCTTCAGCCACGAGGACCAGGAAGCGTCGACGATGACCAGGAGCTGGATTCAAGCTGTCCCACAAAGGATGTTGAGTGCTGCAGCAAAAGAATCCGGATTGGATCCAACAAACCTTGGCAACAGCAACCCACGCAAGATGTATGTTGAGATTAGCTTCGGTGCAGACCAGCAAGGTCTGAGGGACTCCTCCTTTGGAGAGGAGTGGGAGCACGCCTGGAGCAACCAGGGATGCTCAAGAAAGTAAAAATTGTCCTTCGTGGGGGCTCACTAGCCAACGGAGTAGGAACCGCGAAGGAGCCTCGAGCTGAAATGCACAAAGCGGGCTCACGGGACACTCGTGGAGTGTAGGCTTCTGAGCTTCGGTGCTAAAGGTGCTCGGGCAGGGACTTCAAATACCCCAATGCACAACTTTGGAATAAATACCTCGGGAAGTAGGTCCAGTTGCAAAAATGCAGGATGTCCAGGAGTTCCGGTCTCACGTCTCTCGTGTCCGCTACGGGTCTCAGCTTTGCTGGGAGCTCGGGTCAGCGTCAGAGATATCTGGATGTATGTGTCCTGTGTCGCAGATTCTTCGGGATCCGGCAGGAGCCTCAAAAATGCAGACCGGCAAAGATGCTTCTTGTTGCCTGTTTAAAACAGGGTGGTCACTCCTTGACCACAAGGGAGATTCTTCCGTCTTCCAGTCGATATGGAATGTCGAAGGTCTATGATTTATGAATCTGAGTTTTGTCCAGGGTAATCTAAAGTCCTAGGGACTGGGATCCTATACTTATACCAAGTTTGGGGGATGGACTAGCTCTATGGCTCCAACTATGGGAGGGCCAGGGTTGGGGGGGTTATACCCCTTTACCTTTGTCCAGTTTCACGCCAGAGCTGGGGCTTGCACCACAGCAATCGGTTTGAACTGGGAAATGCATGGAGCACCTGGTATGCCCCAGGCAGTGTCTCAAAAGCATTCACTGAATGCAGCCCACCCTGCCCCAATACACTAAAGTCTGTCTGGGGAGGTGTAATAGGTTTCCTGTCTTGGACAGGAAACCTATTGTCCAAGCCTCCCCTGCTGGAGATCAGACTCGTGTCTGTGGCAGCAGCATCCAATTTGTGATGCTGAGGCGATTTTAAACTTTAACAGGGTATACCGGTGTGTACATGTCTTCTCCCTCTAGAAGGGTGGAACGCTACCCCCGCAGCCAGAATTGGCGGGGGGGGGGGGTAGTATTCCAAAGTGTGTGACACTTTACACGACATGTTTTGATAAAGCCAAACCAAGGTTAGCATTAACCGCGAGGATTATAATGCACTTAAGAGTATATGGTATGGCTATATCATAGAACGGCTATAAGGAGATGGTTTCGGAAGCTGCAGAGGGGCTCAGCTCATGCTAGGGCACCCTCACACAAAGCCAAGCACTCTGCCTTCAGGATTGTCAAGGCCTGCCATAGGAGTGACTTATAGGTTAATATGTGTATGTGTATATATATATATATATATATATATACGATTCACAATCCTGCTCCGCTGCATCTGCACATGGAAAGAACTCCGATCTGCATCAACGAAACCCACAGGTACAGACCACACCACAGCGCAAAGAGTAACTTCACAGTGGTTTATTTACACGCAATCGCCAGCATAAATATTTCAAACACCTGCCATGGTAGGCGTGGCGCTCGCGCAGCCTCATGGTGTTTGGGAGTGATGACACACGAACTACAAACACCATGAGGCTGCGCGAGCGCCACGCCTACCATGGCAGGTGTTTGAAATAGAGACTGATCGTGTGCAGCGCGAACTTTTCATTTCCCTCTGCAGCCACTGATGAAAGAAGGTGATATTCTGAAACGCGTCTGGCTTTTACTTATGGAGATGCCTGTTTTATGAGCGAGATGACTGCTGGCAAGTTGTCTGATTAAAGAAGCACTTCATGCTATGTGATCTTCCGTGTGGTTTCCTCTTTGGTGCTTCCTGATACGGTGGATATATATATATATCCGTGTGGTTTCCTCTTTGGTGCTTCGTGATACGGTGGATATATATATATATATATATATATATATATATATACTATATCCCAGTAAGGGGTGCTTACACCACCTTACCCAGGCTGACAGTGCAGACCTGTGGTGCCATTTTGGAAGGCTTCCCAGGGGTGGCATAATACATGCTTCAGCGCCTGGTAGGCCTCTGGGGTACCTATGCCCTGGGTACCTAAGGTACCATATGCAGGGACTCATAAGGGTAACCCAGTAACCAATCTGGAGTGTACCTAAAGTACATGGTATCAATTTAGAGAGAGAACAGCTAGGCTGTGGGCCTGATTAGCAGGGCCACAGCCAGACTAAAGTCGAAACACCAGTGAAACACAGCAAAAAGTGGGGCTAACCATAGGATACAGATCCTACTCTCCTACATTGACTACATCATTATGCAGGTCCCAGGACTAGGAGAATTTAGGGAGGCGGCACATATGGCTAGGGGCAAATCTTACCGCTCCCCTGTAGAGGTGAGGCTGACAAGCCCCCGGGGAGGGACGACACATTGCCACTGAAGATTCACCCCTGGTTCTTCAAGGATGAGGATTTTAGAAATTAAATGAGGGGAGTGTGGGGCGGATCAGTACTTTGAAGAAAATGTAGAATCAATTGAATCGGTGGTGACCCTCTGGGAGGCCTTTAAAACGGTTATCAGAGGAAGGGTGCATGCTAAAATAGGCGCCATTAAAAAAGAAAATTACATCAAATGTGCTACCCTTGAGCATGAGATACGCAGTTTAGAAGCCCAAGCATCAGGAACTGATCCACAAGCGATAATAGAGAGACAGCACTTAAAAGTTCGACAAAAAGAACTAGCAGAAGACAGTGCCAGGGCATAAGCGCTCGCCACACAACATCGGCTCTATGACGTAGGGGATAAAGGCTAGCGTGGTTACATAACAGGCAGATGAAGGGTAGCTGGGTTCCTAGTCTGGAAGATGAGATGGGAAATAAATTTGAAACAAGGGTAGAAATAGCAGAGGAATTTGCAAAATATTAGGAAGGAATCTATACTTCGTACACAAGACACACTAAAGAGGACTGCAGAGACTTTCTGCGGGACGTTTCTATGCCGCACCTCACGGAAGAGGACAAAGAACAATTAGAAAAAGGCTTAACAGTGGATCAAATCAATTAAGCATCTTGTGACCTGCAATCGGGAAAAGCAGCCGGCCCTAATGGCCTGCCAGTAGAGATGTACAAGTCCATGCCGGATGTAACAGCAGAACATATGGTAATCATGTCTAATCAGGCACTTCGGGAGGGTGTTTTGCCGCCAAACCAGCGGGCGGCGGGGATAACTGATCCCAAAACTAGGTAAACAACCCACTAAATGTGGTTTATACAGACCAATCTTACTATTTAATTTTGAGGTAAAAGTGCTCGCAGAGCTCCTGGCCACGCACTTGGCTGGAGTCATTACGGCCCTGATCCATCCGGGGTTGTGCCTCATAGGAGCTGAACCTCTGTTGGCTGTACGGAATATTGCACATAACAGAGAAATGCCTCATGGTGCAGGCTGCCCTCCTGTCGCTTGATACTAGCATGGCTTTCGATAGCGTGGAGTGGAATCCCCTGTATGCAGTCTTAGAGCGATTCGGTTTGGGTCCTAAATTCATAGGTTGGGTGAAGCGCCTCTATAACCAGCCTCTGGCCAGAGTGAGGGTCAACGCAACGGGTTCCTGCACATTGACATTGCAGAGAGGCACTAGACAGGGATGTCCACTTTCTCCAATTTTGTTTGCATTAGCCCTGCAGCCGCTTGCTGCTTTGTTACGCCCGGACCCATTGATCTGGGGGATACCGGTGGGGGAAGAGTGGTAAGACCCAATATCACTATACAGGGGATATTTAATTATATGTGAGGAAACCAAGGCAATCAATTGACCGCACCCTTCAGATCTTTTGTATATATGGGGAATATTCAGGGTTCCAGATTAACTGGGATAAATCACTGTTATTACCACTGGCTGGAGGTGCTCCCAACTTGACGTCTAGATGTACAGTGGCCCTGCAGGAGCAAGGTTTTGAGTATTTGGGTATCTACATTATGCAGGATCCCGACAAATGTCATAGTTGTAACGCAGGGCGGCAGCTAGATAGCTTCATAATTGATGCTAAACATTGGCGCATGCTCCCCCTGGCGCGTATGGAAGGAGCGGCACTGTACAAAATGATGCCTCTCCCATGTCTGCTTTACGTGTTGCAAAACTCACCATATGAAGTACCCCTCCTCGTCTACCGTAGGGTGGAATCAGAATTACAGGTGCTACTATGGTGTGGGGCGTCCCCTCGTACAGTACTGATCAAGCTCCAAAGAGGGGTCTTCGAAGGGGGCCTAGCGGTGCCCGAAGGTCGCAGTTATTACTGGGCCTTACAGCTGGTGAATGTGAATGGCTGGATGTTTGAAGACAGAGCAGAGCCAACGTACAGGGTAGAACACGTGGCCCACAGGAATTGTTATACACGAAACAAATGGCTAAACTTCTCCCAGCACATACCAAAAAAGTAGCCAGGTCGTGGAAGGCGGCAACAAACCACTTAGGTTGGGAGAGCAAACTCTCATCAATGACGCCGCTGTGGATGGGTGGCTTTCTGAAGGAAGTAGGTAAATTAGAGGGCTATGCCAAATGGGAGTTAATGGGAATTGAAACGTTAGGAGACATTTGAAGACGAGGAGCATATATCACGTTTGTGGATTTACAAAGGGATTATGAGATGGGGAAAGGAGAATGGCTTAAATATCTTCAATGGAGACTCGCATTACAGAAGCATATTCTTGTGGGAGAGACCCTGGACACTGCCTCACCACTAAAAGGCAGGGTACTGTCAGAGCAAGAACGAGACAAGACCATATCCTTGTTTTATAAAAAGAGCTTGTTGCTTAGATGTAACCCCTGTACTCTGAAGTCTGTGTAACATAACTGGTCCTTTTTGAAAAGCGCACTGACACCTTCGGGTGAGGTTTGCGCCCTATAAAATCGCATTAAATAGCCAATGTCTAAATGTCACCCCCTTGACAAACCCTGCAGTAAGTGGCGACCATAGTCAGTGGTTGCTCCACGCCCAAGCAGGCGAAAAGAGCTAGCCATCCAGGAAAGAGGCCACCACAGGAGCCCGCACTCACATCTAACTCCATGACCGACAGGACACAACATGCCACCACGAAGGCGGCATCTCAGCCCCTACATGCAGCCCTCTTTAAAATAAAACATGTTACTGCTGCCCTGTTCTGTTACAGGCAAGCTGGGGCCGTCGCGCCCTGCATTGTGGGCGAGAGAAAGCTGCAGAAAGCGCACAGAAGGGGCGGTGAGATGCTGCTGCTCCAGAGTGTGAGGTGAGGGGGGGTCCTGGGAGCAGTGGGCCTTGGGAGGGGTGAAGTATTGTCAAACTGAAGGGGAGGTGAGATTCTGCTGCTATAGAGTTTGAGGTGAGGGGGGGTCCTGGGAGCAGCAGGCCTTGGGAGGGGTGAAGTATTGTTAAACAGAAGGGGCGGTGAGATGCTGCTGCTCCAGAGTGTGAGGTGAGGGAGGGTCCGGGGGCAGTGGGCCTTGGGAGGGGTGAAGTATTGTTAAACAGAAGGGGCGGTGAGATGCTGCTGATATGGAGTGTGAGGTGAGGGGGGGGTCCGGGGAGCAGTGGGCCTTGGGAGGGGTGAAGTATTGTTAAACAGAAGGGGCGGTGAGGTGCTGCTGCTCCAGAGTGTGAGGTGAGGGGGGTCCTGTGAGCAGTGGGCCTTGGGAGGGGTGAAGTATTGTTAAACAGAAGGGGCGGTGAGATGCTGCTGCTGCTCCAGAGTGTGAGGTGAGGGGGGTCCAGGGAGCAGTGGGCCTTGGGAGGGCTGAAGTATTGTTAAACAGAAGGGGCGGTGAGATGCTGCTGCTACAGTGTGAGGTGGTGGGGGGTCCGGGGAGCAGTGGGCCTTGGGAGGGGTGAAGTACCATCAAACTGAAGGGGAGATGAGATGCTGCTGCTCCAGAGTGTGAGGTGAGGGGTTGGGGGGTCCGGGGAGCAGTGGGCTTGGGAGGGGTGAAGTATTGTTAAACAGAAGGGGCGGTGAGATGCTGCTGCTATAGAGTGTGAGGTGAGGGGGGTCTGGGGAGCAGTGGGCCTGGGGAGGGGTGAAGTATTGTTAAACAGAAGGGGCGGTGAGATGCTGCTGATATGGAGTGTGAGGTGAGGGGGGGGTCCGGGGAGCAGTGGGCCTTGGGAGGGGTGAAGTACCGTCAAACTGAAGGGGTGGTGAGATGCTGCTACTCCAGAGTGTGAGGAGATGGGGTCCTGGGAGCAGCGGGCCTTGGGAGGGGTGAAGTATTGTTAAACAGAAGGGGCGGTGAGATGCTGCTGCTCCAGAGGGTGAGGTGAGGGGGGTCCAGGGAGCAGCGGGCCTTGGGAGGGCTGAAGTATTGTTAAACAGAAGGGGCGGTGAGATGCTGCTGATATGGAGTGTGAGGTGAGGGGGGGGTCCGGGGAGCAGTGGGCCTTGGGAGGGGTGAAGTACCGTCAAACTGAAGGGGTGGTGAGATGCTGCTACTCCAGAGTGTGAGGAGATGGGGTCCTGGGAGCAGCGGGCCTTGGGAGGGGTGAAGTATTGTTAAACAGAAGGGGCGGTGAGATGCTGCTGCTCCAGAGGGTGAGGTGAGGGGGGGTCCGGGGAGCAGTGGGCCTTGGGAGGGGTCAAGTATTGTTAAACAGTAGGGGCGGTGAGATGCTGCTGCTACAGTGTGAGGTGGTGGGGGGTCCGGGGAGCAGTGGGCCTTGGGAGGGGTGAAGTACCGTCAAACTGAAGGGGCGGTGAGATGCTGCTGCTCCAGAGTGTGAGGTGAGGGGGGTCCGGGGAGCAGTGGGCTTTAAGAGGGGTGAAGTATTGTTAATCAGAAGGGGCGGTGAGATGCTGCTGCTCCAGAGTGTGAGGTGAGGGGTCCTGGGAGCAGCGGGCCTTGGGAGGGGTGAAGTATTGTTAAATAGAAGGGGCGGTGAGATGCTGCTGCTCCAGAGTGTGAGGTGAGGGGGGTACGGGGAGCAGTGGGCCTTGGGAGAGGTGAAGTATTGTTAAACAGAAGGGGCAGTGAGATGCTGTGGCTCCAGAGTGTGAGGTGAGGGGGGTCTGGGGAGCAGTGGGCCTTGAGAGGGTGAAGTATTGTTAAAGTGAAGGGGCGGTGAGACACTGCTGCTCCAGAGTGTCAGGTGAGGGGGGGTCCGGGGAGCAGTAGGCCTTGGGAGGGGTGAAGTATTGTTAAATAGAAGGGGCGGTGAGATGCTGCTGCTCCAGAGGGTGAGGTGAGGGGGGGTCCGGGGAGCAGTGGGCCTTGGGAGGGGTCAAGTATTGTTAAACAGAAGGGGCGGTGAGATGCTGCTGCTACAGTGTGAGGTGGTGGGGGGTCCGGGGAGCAGTGGGTCTTGGGAGGGGTGAAGTATTGTTAAACAGAAGGGGCGGTGAGACACTGCTGCTCCAGAGTGTCAGGTGAGGGGGGGTCCGGGGAGCAGTAGGCCTTGGGAGGGGTGAAGTATTGTTAAATAGAAGGGGCGGTGAGATGCTGCTGCTCCAGAGGGTGAGGTGAGGGGGGGTCCGGGGAGCAGTGGGCCTTGGGAGGGGTCAAGTATTGTTAAACAGAAGGGGCGGTGAGATGCTGCTGCTACAGTGTGAGGTGGTGGGGGGTCCGGGGAGCAGTGGGTCTTGGGAGGGGTGAAGTATTGTTAAACAGAAGGGGCGGTGAGACACTGCTGCTCCAGAGTGTCAGGTGAGGGGGGGTCCGGGGAGCAGTAGGCCTTGGGAGGGGTGAAGTATTGTTAAATAGAAGGGGCGGTGAGATGCTGCTGCTCCAGAGGGTGAGGTGAGGGGGGGTCCGGGGAGCAGTGGGCCTTGGGAGGGGTCAAGTATTGTTAAACAGTAGGGGCGGTGAGATGCTGCTGCTACAGTGTGAGGTGGTGGGGGGTCCGGGGAGCAGTGGGCCTTGGGAGGGGTGAAGTACCATCAAACTGAAGGGGAGATGAGATGCTGCTGCTCCAGAGTGTGAGGTGAGGGGTTGGGGGGTCCGGGGAGCAGTGGGCTTGGGAGGGGTGAAGTATTGTTAAACAGAAGGGGCGGTGAGATGCTGCTGCTATAGAGTGTGAGGTGAGGGGGGGTCCAGGGAGCAGCTGGCCTTGGGAGGGTGAAGTATTGTTAAACAGAAGGGGCGGTGAGATGCTGCTGATATGGAGTGTGAGGTGAGGGGGGGTCCGGGGAGCAGTGGGCCTTGGGAGGGGTGAAGTACCGTCAAACTGAAGGGGTGGTGAGATGCTGCTACTCCAGAGTGTGAGGAGATGGGGTCCTGGGAGCAGCGGGCCTTGGGAGGGGTGAAGTATTGTTAAACAGAAGGGGCGGTGAGATGCTGCTGCTCCAGAGGGTGAGGTGAGGGGGGGTCCGGGGAGCAGTGGGCCTTGGGAGGGGTCAAGTATTGTTAAACAGTAGGGGCGGTGAGATGCTGCTGCTACAGTGTGAGGTGGTGGGGGGTCCGGGGAGCAGTGGGCCTTGGGAGGGGTGAAGTATTGTTAAACAGAAGGGGCGGTGAGATGCTGCTGCTACAGAGTGTGAGGTGAGGGGCGGTCCAGGGAGCAGCGGGCCTTGGGAGGGTGAAGTTTTGTTCAACAGAAGGGGAGGTGAGATGCTGCTGCTCCAGAGTGTGAGGTGAGGGGTTGGGGGGTCCAGGAGCAGTGGGCCTTGGGAGGGGTGAAGTTTTGTTAAACAGAAGGGGCGGTTAGATGCTGCAGCTACAGAGTGTGAGGTGAGGGGGGGTCCGGGGAGCAGTGGGCCTTGGGAGGGTGAAGTATTGTTAAACAGAAGGGGTGGTAAGATGCTGCTGTGATCTATTTATATAAGCTTTAAAATACGAGATATTCCTTCTGTTTTAAAAACATGTGATGAGGCAGACCAATTTAAGCACCACGGAGCCCGGGTACTTTATGATGTATACTTACTATATTCAGAATTATGAGCCATAAAGGGTCTCATTTAGATTAAACTATTTAATCCTTGATTAGGCCATCTCATAAGTTACCTAAAATGTAAATTTGTTCTTTACAGTGAAGTTAATAACCGACGTGCGATAAATATTACATCTTATCAACCAGGCGTTACACATAATAAACAGTGAAGCACCAGTATTCTACGGAATAAAGGCATCAGTCGATATATGGTAAGATAATATTGCACATTCAATACTATGAGGAGCATATATATATATATATATATATATATATATATATATATATATATATATATCAGTACATCGCGTTTTTTCTCCCATTTTGGTGGTTTTTCATCGTTTTTCCCATGTGTGGTGGGGAGCTGTTGCTCTCTGATTCTTCATTATCAGTAAATAATGGCTGATGTCATCAAGAATATTTAAAGCCTTGAGGTATCTTGCAATGTTTTTGATATCAATGTACTAAAGTCACATATGTATATAATTGTATATAATATGTCTTTGTGATCACGTTTGATGTGAATTGGACAGGGTTTTATTCTTCTTTTTTATTCCTCTTTATACACTCTTTTCTGTTTTCAGATTTTGACTTTTAATGAATTTGGTGGGGTGAAGGAGGGGAGAAAATAGACTAAAATAATGCAAAAATACAATTTAGCATTTAACTGGTTTATAGTTTTATAAAATATGTGATAGTTTGTTTGGCGACTCCATAAATGTTAATTTGATCCAGAAAACTGACAGTAATAGTTGAAACGAAATAGATTGTAATGTAAAGATCTCTGAAGTATATTTCATGTTATATGTAACCACCTAAAAGTAATCAAATATTATTTTATTTTTTTGATTGTATGTTTGTTTTAGTGCAATAGACGGCTACCAGATGAAGGCACGTATGCCGAAACGCGCGTAGTTGACACCTGCCACACTGCCTCCATCATCCTTACGTCTATCATATATTATGGATATATAATCATGTTGTTCTGAATGAAATAATTGAATAAGAAAATTGAACATAAGCTATATACCAATAAAATAAAATAATTATGTTTTGATATACATATTAGTGTATAGAGTGTGATAGAGTGTGAGGTGAGGGGGTCCGGGGAGCAATGGGCCTTGGGAGGGTGAAGTATTGTTAAACAGATGGGGCGGTGAGATGCGGCTGCAGCCTGCAGGGGGTTTGTAGCTGGACCAGTGATAGACGTGGGTGGGGACGGAAGGGCACGGCGTGCCCCTACTTCTAAAAATTCTTTCAGTCAGGTCCCCTACTTCTTACTTTCCACAAAGCATCCCGGGACGGCAAGAATAGTCCTTAATAAAAACGAGAACTTTTTTTTTTCATCCCGATTCCAGGGGCTGCTCGCACTTCTCTGTGACTCCAGAGGCTGCAGCAGCCCCTCCCTGAGCGCTCTCAGCTTGAGGGCAGGCCCATTGTCATTCCGATTGAGGCTGATTAGCCCCTTTCGAATGACAATGCGCCTGCCCTTTGCCTTTAGCACTAAAACTAAACAGGGGCGCCGCGAACAGATGCTATAATTATTAATTATGTACGCCCTCTAAGTCAAAGTCTCGAGTAAATTTTTAGCTCAAATTTCACTTCTCATCAGCCCGGGCGTGCTGAGATGCCAACAAATGCATCAGTGTGAAAGGCTGTTTGAACTCTGAGGCAGAAGCTGCAGCACATTCGGAAGGAGTATTTCACTGCAAAATATACGTTATGTTTTTTACCACGCAATATGAAACCAATTGCCTTGAATAGACACCATGGCTGAGTAAAAGTGTTTCTGTCTGAAGTCAGTAGAGGGATGTGTCTTACAGGAGGCAATCGGGCTACTAAATGTTGCATGCAGGCCTCGTCGTGGGCCAAGGGAGGCGTGTGGAGGGCTGGGTTGGGGGTGGGGGTGGATGGGAGATTCCAACAATTGCCTCAGCATGTATCACTAATTTGGGGTGTTATGCACGTACCACCAGAGATGGTATCAATGTTTAATTTGGTAGCTGTGCATGTTGAGGGGGATTTGGCTATGATAAACTGCACAAAAGACCATACACTTCCCTGCTAAGCTCCTAATTGTCCCAAGGATTGAATTGAATTGAATTGAAATGATCTTTATTCGGATTATGATAGATCCATAAAAGTACATACAGAATGAAACATTTAAAATACATAAAAACATGTATAGAAGTTAAAAACAGCCCAATTGGGCATGAGCAGCATATGTGGCGTAAAGTGCATGATACAAGATATAAGACATTAAACAATTAAAAGATGCATTCATAAATTTCTGTTTAGCTAATACCAATAATCATTGATTCCATACATATAGTTAATCCCCTATACAATTTATATTTAGATTTTAAAGTGCGTTATGCATCCATAGGCCATTATGCATGTTCCATACTTGCCCTCGATTTCACACAGGCTTTTATGAAGCAGCTTATAGTGTATATAACATCATCAGTTGGTAACATTTGCAGAAATTTCAATGCCAATTTAAAGTCTCTTAGGTTATATTTTCTGAAGATCGGCATTAGATAATGATGGATATACAATTTATAGTGGCCACAGAAAATAAAGTAATGCAGTAAACTTTGTTTCCCACCGACAGAGCACGGACAATCAAGTTCTTCTAGATTCTTATTATAGCCAAGTGGGAAACTCAGTAAATTTACAATACTTCCATCCCGGAACCTAAATAAAAGGCTCCGGTTCCATCTTCCTATTGGTATTGACAAATATCTACAGGGCTTGTATGGTTTATTTAAATTATTATTACCTGTCTCAGTTAGTGGAAGATACTTAATAATAGCTGGTTTCATTAATTCAGATCTCATACGTTCCTCTTTGTATATTTCAAACAGTGCCCGTTTTACATTATTCTTGTGGGCGGGGACAATAGTATTTGGGGAGCTAAACAAAGAGCCATGTCCCACGCTCAGCAGGCTAGTCTTGACCGCATTTAGCCAAGGTATGAGATGGGATCGTTCATGTAATAGGCAATCTGAGATTATACTACGGGTCAAGGAAGCCGCTGGATTTGTCCATATTTTTATCCAAAAAAGCGTAGGCCTTGACCTAATAAAATCAGCTATATATGGCAACATAAGTTCTTGGTGACAAATGAATGTTGGCGCACAGGAGGTTCCACCCAACACCTTCCTGCAAAATCTATTTTCCTCCAACTGCAAAGGCATGCTGTTACAATAACCCCACACTTCTGATCCATATGTCCCAGTTGGCTGACATTGGGTGCGATAAATATTTAACAGGGGGGTAATCACATCAGCCGTTCTCGGTTGACGAAGAGATAAAATTGAATTAATTGATTTACCAATCTTATTTCTTGCGTGGGCAGTGTGATGCTGCCATGAACCAGTATTGGAGAATAATAACTCTAAGAAGGGGAAAGTGCTAGTACATTTTAATTCATTATCACCACTTTTAATTGAGAGAATGTTGTATCTTTTTGGTCCACAGTTCATAATAAAAGATTTTTTAAAATTGGTATTTAAACCAAAATCAGACATAAAAGCAACAAACCCTGTAATTAATGAACGCCAAGCATTTGGGGTACGCCCCATTAATACTGCGTCATCCGCATAGAGTAAAGTAGTAATGGGGGAACCATTAATAATTGGGACATCCTTGGAGTTCTTACTCAGGGCAGGGCTCAACCCATTAATATATAAAATAAAAAGCAAAGGGGCGAGTACACAGCCCTGTCGGGCTCCTCTTCTAATAAAAATATCATCAGATAGATCACCATCATTATTAATGCGTACTCTTGCCTTAAGGTCCCTATGTAAATATGAAAGAAAATATACTAATGAATCATCTAAACCATAATCAAGCAATTGTGACCATAACCTAGAACGATTGACAGAATCAAAAGCGGAACTCAAATCCATAAAACCTAAATAAAGTGGGGACTTTTTAACGATAATATATTTGGCCATGATCAGATTCAAGTTGAGACACTGCTCAACCGTGCCCACATGGCTTCTAAACCCCAATTGGCTGCAATGTAGCACATTATTGTCCTCAGCCCATTCCCTTATCCTCTTGAATAGTACCCTACCAAGTACTTTTAATGTATTGTCGATCAGTGAGATCGGACGGTAGCAGGCCGGATCGGACCTGTCACCTTTCTTGAATATCGGTACGATGACACTGTTCGACCAGGATTCGGGGATTGAGCTGTCGGTCAGATTGTTGAATAGGTTGCATAATAAAGGGGCCCAAAAATTGATTTCCGATTTAATCTGGTCGATGGATAGACCATCGGGGCCTGGGGCTTTATTGCTAGCGCTCTCCAAAATTGCATCCTCCACCTCAGATATTGAAAAGTTCAGTTGTTCAGCATTATTTAATAGGGAAGCAGAATCTATAGTAGGGGCTACTATAGTATAGATTTTAGAGAAATGCTCCACCCAGACCTCACCATTTATGTTACAGTTAATTGGTTGGATGTTAGAACCAAGAGACCTGAGTGATTTGACTTCTCTCCAAAACCCCGCAGTGTCTTTTAGCGAGGCAGTCCGCGTAAGTGACTCCCAGTGGTTAACCACTAAAGCCTCAGATCTTATCCGTAGGGCGAGTTTATATTTAGATCTTAATTCTCTCACTAGGTTAAAATCCCTAGGATTTTGTTGTAAGGCCGCCCTCAATTCCCTGTTGGCCTTTGAGCACGCAGAGTCAAACCAGCGAGGGCTGTGATCTATATTGGGCCTAGATGGTTTAGAAGATTCCCTTTTAATAGCCCCACAAAGATTACTAAATGCAACAACCAATACTTCGCCAGTACTATCAAGTGACAAGCAGGTCTCTATTAACAGAGGATGCTTTTTAATTACCTTGGCTAGGATAGCTTTATTATCCACCCCTTTCCATATTAGTCTTAGTCTATCGGTAGACAGTACCAGATTTTGTGGCCCATTCTCAGTTCTCAATGCAGCCTTTATGGTCTGAGGATTGTCTAGATATATTCTGAGCGGGTAGTGGTCACTATATGCGGAGCAGTTAACCTCAGCTTTTCGAGTTATATCACACAGGGACGGACAAAGAAATATATAATCTATCGTGGAAGCGCAGCCTTGACCTATATAGGTGGGTGTGAATATATTTTCAGCACTAGTTCCAGCAATTTCCATAGCATTTACTAGATTACGGGATGCTAATAGATTCTTCAACTCTTCACCATTACGGCATGGGGCACTAGTGTGATACATATGAGCGTTAAAATCACCTCCGATGCAAATACCATCAAAGGACCCATACTTCAGCCCCTCCACGATGTCATCAATAAAGTTAAACAAAGACAGAAAGTTTCCATTGGGATGATTAACAAAATCATTATTATAAAAATTAATTATGCATAAAATCATCCTGTTAATGTATTTCACAGCCATAAAACATTTGCCTGGTGTTGGGATCTGTTTAGTTTGTGCCCCGGGTTTTATCTTAGACCAAATTGATAACCCTCCACTGGGGCGTCCCATGGATGAAGCAGAGGCCTTAGAGTTATAGCAACAGTAGCCCTCCATTGTGGGATTAGTTATGCAGCAAGTCTCTTGAAGCAACAATATGTCACAATTATTATTGACCCAGTCAGACCATTCTTTGATTTTCAGTTTAGAGTTGAGACCCGCTATGTTCCAACTTACAAGAGAAAGTACAGAATCCAAAAGGTTATTATTCATAGATTGGCCTCTTCCTGGAATCCCTGCAAAGGAATGTGAGGCTTCCTGATTTCCGTTGATTAAAGTTGGTGATGGAACAACTGGGTTAGCTGACTTAATCGGAGAGGGTCAATCTAACATATCCAAACCTGACAAAGGTGCAAATCTGTTAAATGTATTGAAAGGGAAAGCAACTGGCTGAAATTGCATAGCAGGTGGCTGAAAATACCTGTATGGAGGGGGGAAGTGCATTAAAGGTGGTCGAAAATGCATAGGGGGTTGTCTGTAAAAGTAGCTTAAAGGTAACATGGTTCCAACCGTAGAAATGGCCGAACAGTTACCACTTATGTTAAGCAAATGTCTTGCAGTTCCAGGATTTTTAAAATTAAGAACTATACAATCTCCGTCCTTATCTTTAAGTAATGGCCCAATCCAAGGCACCCTGCGAACCAATATGATTTCTCTTGATATATCATATCCAACCCCCTTATGTTTAGTCAGCCAGTCTATACACTTGTTTCGTAGTTGTACCCAGGTTTCCCCCTGATCCTCCCTCAACACTGGTACTCCTGCCAAAACCAGAACGAAAGGACAGGCATCCGGTGGCAAGTGTAGGGGTAAAACAGGCCCTTCGTATTTGCGAGACCTATTGGACCCTGCTTGGGCGGTACCTTTATTGTTATCTACAGTTGTTGCTGTAGTTGTTGCTGTAGTAGATTGGGTAAAGCCATCATCCTTACTGATGGCATTTTTGTTAGTGGTAGCCAAAGAGGTAGTTTTTCTAGGTGCAGGAGTTGGAATAGTTTTAGCAGCTATACTGGGTTTTGCACACTTAACCCCTGTGTTAGCAGATCGGGGTTGGGTTGTAGGTTGTATGATGGACGGTGATGATGTTCCCGGGTTATTCGTGCCCTCATCCAATACGATACGAGCATCCTGTATTTTTAGTGACAGGGTGTTGCTTAGGGATTCAAGTTCTTTTAGGAGACGGTCGGCTCTAATTTGATCCAAAATAATAGACCCCTTCCTTTTAGCTTCATAATTTTTAACCAGGTTATCTAGACTGTCCAATCTTTTAAAAACATTATTAAACTGGTTGATCATGAGTTTTTCCAATCGATTAAAAATAGTGTCCACTATAGTCTCTATAAGGTTCCCATTTTGTTTTGAGAGGTTGTAATTATCTCCCATTAATGTTGTTTGGGTCCATATAGTATTAAAATTCCCATTGGGGTGAATGGTGGGCGAGGGAGAAATGCTATCTATATCCGCTGAGTCTTTATCCTCCATAGGGACAGTTACCGGCCCCAAAGATTTTTGTTTATTCCACAGGCTTTGGGGGGTGGGCTGACTTTTATTCGATATAGGTTGTTTCCTTTTATTAGCGCTTTGCTTAGTAGTACCTCTTTTTCTTTTTTCCCCTCCCAGTTTGTTACTACTGGAGTCCGTAATATCCAGGGTAATAACATCATCCTGGGAAACAGTTGTGCTGATAGGGATAGTTTCTGTTAGCGGAGGTACTGGAGGTGTAGATGACAGTACCGGCTGTAGACTAACAGCAGCAGTTGTTAGAGGGGCAGAGTCTGCTGCTATGTAGGTAAGAGTGTTTTCGTCCTCCAAAACAATGGGCACGTTAACAGACGGGTGTAATGGCTTAACCACAGTAACCTCAGGGATAATATGTATATTTCCATTTGCACAGTTAGTAACACTCGATTTGTTGTTAGTGGCAAGTGGGCCCATGGAAAACATCCTCTCAGTCTCCACAATTTCATTAAAGGCAGTTTCAATCAATGTTTCAAATGATGTGATGAGAGAGACGGAGGTATCAGCACCCTGGGATGATATATCAATATGGGTAGTAGTAGCAGTGCAGTCACCCATATTTGTACCTGAGTGTAATACGTACGTTTGAGGGGATCTTAGGGGGGTGGCCTGCCCGACCACTGTTGTCCACGGACGGCCACAGACGGCCCGCCCTCTGCCCGGGCTCCGCCCGGTGACGCCCGCGCGCGTCCCGCGACGCGGGGGAAGCGTCCCGCTCAAGTAGCGGAGAACCGGAAGTTGCCGCTAGGCTCCCTGGGAGCTGTAGTCTCCAGCCGCGAGATGGAGCTGTGCGGCGCGGCGAGACTACAGCGTTTGGGCCCCAGGAGTCGATGTCCAGGTAAGTGATGTCCTCTGCGCCACTGCGCCTCTGTCCGCTAGTTTGCTTGCCTCTCTCCCCACTCCGCCGGGGAAGCGTCCCGCTCAAGTAGCGGAGAACCGGAAGTTGCCGCTAGGCTCCCTGGGAGCTGTAGTCTCCAGCCGCCGGCCGCGAGATGGAGCTGTGCGGCGCGGCGAGACTACAGCGTTTGGGCCCCAGGAGTCGATGTCCAGGTAAGTGATGTCCTCTGCGCCACTGCACCTCTGTCCGCTAGTTTGCTTGCCTCTCTCCCCACTCCGCCGGGGAAGCGTCCCGCTCAAGTAGCAGAGAACCGGAAGTTGCCGCTAGGCTCCCTGGGAGCTGTAGTCTCCAGCCGCCGGCCGCGAGATGGAGCTGTGCGGCGCTGCGAGACTACAGCGTTTGGGCCCCAGGAGTCGATGTCCAGGTAAGTGATGTCCTCTGCACCACTGCGCCTCTGTCCGCTAGTTTGCTTGCCTCTCTCCCCACTCCACCGGGGAAGCGTCCCGCTCAAGTAGCGGAGAACCGGAAGTTGCCGCTAGGCTCCCTGGGAGCTGTAGTCTCCAGCCGCTGGCCGCGAGATGGAGCTGTGCGGCGCGGCGAGCCTACAGCGTTTGGGCCCCAGGAGTCGATGTCCAGGTAAGTGATGTCCTCTGCGCCACTGCGCCTCTGTCCGCTAGTTTGCTTGCCTCTCTCCCCACTCCACTGGGGAAGCGTCCCGCTCAAGTAGCGGAGAACCGGAAGTTGCCGCTAGGCTCCCTGGGAGCTGTAGTCTCCAGCCGCCGGCCGCGAGATGGAGCTGTGCGGCGCGGCGAGACTACAGCGTTTGGGCCCCAGGAGTCGATGTCCAGGTAAGTGATGTCCTCTGCGCCACTGCGCCTCTGTCCGCTAGTTTGCTTGCCTCTCTCCCCACTCCGCCGGGGAAGCGTCCCGCTCAAGTAGCGGAGAACCGGAAGTTGCCGCTAGGCTCCCTGGGAGCTGTAGTCTCCAGCCGCCGGCCGCGAGATGGAGCTGTGCGGCGCGGCAAGACTACAGCGTTTGGGCCCCAGGAGTCGATGTCCAGGTAAGTGATGTCCTCTGCGCCACTGCGCCTCTGTCCGCTAGTTTGCTTGCCTCTCTCCCCACTCCGCCGGGGAAGCGTCCCGCTCAAGTAGCGGAGAACTGGAAGTTGCCGCTAGGCTCCCTGGGAGCTGTAGTCTCCAGCCGCCGGCCGCGAGATGGAGCTGTGCGGCGCGGCGAGACTACAGCGTTTGGGCCCCGGGAGTCGATGTCCAGGTAAGTGATGTCCTCTGCGCCACTGCGCCTCTGTCCGCTAGTTTGCTTGCCTCTCTCCCCAAGGATTGTATATGAACAGCAGGGTCTGGAGCTGTGTAGTGGACTGGACAGAAGGCTGTTTGCCAAAACAAATTTCAGCTGGTGTGAAATTTAACAGCATTGGGCCAGCGAGCCTAAAGCTACAGCTCTTGAGGTGGATGCTAGTAACTCTGAGTGAGCAGTCTGTACAGCAGTCTCATGAGCTGAGTTACTTCTTGGCACTATGTGAACTTTGCAGAAAGAAGAGGTGACTGGGCAGAAGAAGTGACGAAGCATTAGAAGTAATGGGGCAGGAGCAATTATTAGGCTTGAGCAGGAATGGTAACCGGGCAGGAGCAGTGAACGGGGCAGGAGCAGTGAACGGGGCAGGAGCAGTGAACGGGGAAGGAGCAGTGAATGGGGAAGGAGCGGGGAACGGGGTAGGAGCGGGGAACGGGCAGGAACGGGGAACCGGGAGGGAGCGGGGAACAGACAGGAGCAGTGAACAGGGCAGGAGCAGTGAGCGGGGCAGGAGCAGTGAACGGGGAAGGAACGGTGAGCGGGGCAGGAGCAGTGAACGCGGCAGGAGCGGTGAACGGGGCAGGAGCAGTGAACGGGGCAGGAGCGGTGAACGGAGCAGGAGCAGTGAACGGGGCAGGAGCGGTGAACGGGGCAGGAGCGGGGAACGGGGCAGGAGCGGGGAACGGGGCAGGAGCGGGTAATGGATAGGAGAGGTGAACGGGGCAGGAGCGGTGAACGGGACAGGAGTGGTGAACGTGGCAGGAGCGGTGAACGGGGCAGGAGCGGTGAACGGGACAGGAGCGGTGAACGGACAGAAGAAGTGACGGGACAGGAGAAGTGACGGGACAGGCGAAGTGAGAAGTGACGGGGCAGGAGAGGTGATCGGGTACAAGAAGTGACGGGCAGGCAACATGACAGGCAGGTGACATGACGGGCAGGAGAGGTGACGGAGCAGGAGAGGTGACGGGGCAGGAGAGGTAACAGGGCAGGAGAGGTGACAGGGCAGGAGAGGTGACAGGGCAGGAGAGGTGACGGGGCAGAAGCAGTGATTAGGCACTGGGAACGGACAGGAGCGGGGAACGGACAGGAGCAGGGAACGGACAGGAGCGGGGAACAGGGCAGGAGCGGGAAACGGACAGGAGAAGTGAACAGGGCAGGAGCAATGAACAGGGCAGGAGCAGTGAACAGGGCAGGAGCAGTGAAAAGGGCAGGAGCAGTGAAAAGGGCAGGAGCAGTGAAAAGGGCAGGAGCAGTGAACAGGGCAGGAGCAGTGAACAGGGCAGGAGCAGTGAACAGGACAGGAGAAGGGAGGGGGCAGGGGAATTGACGAAGCTGCAGTGTTGATCGAGCAGGAGTACTGACTGGACAGGAGCAGTGAAAGGATAGGAGCAGGCGTTTCCCACGGTGACTGGAAGGGTAAGGGGCCAGTTTAGTTTGGGGGGTCTGGTCTTGTATAAGTGCAGGAGTTTTAAAAACACTGCAAATTTCTTTGTATATTCAGCAGGTTTTGGTCAACAATACAAGTGCCAAGATAACTTTGGTGATCAATGTACCTGCTGGAGAGCGATGGGAGCATGTTTTGTCTGGTGGCTGTTTGCCTCATCTAAGGTAGTGCAGAGGGGTAATATGCCTCCTGCAAAGAACATGTACCATGCATATCAAAGAGCAATATGTTTTGTGTATAGTTCAGGGGTTACTTCTTTGTTTTCACTTCCCAAATGAAAGGACACTTGAATACATATGGCCTGGCAGTTCGGGCTGGACTGTTCACATTGGGCGCAGGATCAAGACTGATTTGCATATGGCTGGGTCCAAACTGGAATGGCATGGTGACAAAAAATTATGGATTGAAGCCCAGATCTCTGAATTGGGGTGAATGTATGACATTTTTCTGCATTCTGTCCATCAATTGTTCATTTGCATTTGTCACCCCGAGTGGGACAGGTATGGTCAGACATGAGTCCCGTGCTCTCCCTGCCACTAGAATCAAGCTATCCTGGCTGATGAGGGCTGAAAGCCCGAAACCGGTCCTAGGATGCTTGTTTCCAGTCCAGGAAAGGCCCTGTTCTCATTGGGTGCAGGATCAAGACTGATTTGCATATGGCTGGGTCCAAACTGGAATGGCATGGTGAGCAAAGAAACAATGGATTTAGGCCCCGATCTCTGTACTGGGGTGAATGTATGATATTTTTCTGCATTCAGTTGTTCTGTTTGCTATATTATGATTGAGCAGCCAGCTGGCTGACATGAATATGAAGGAGCCTTTGTGGGTTTCCGTGAGTCTAGATTCTCCTGAAGAGTCCCTTTCTCTTCTGAGCCCTGCGTAACACATGTGTACAGGATAAGCCCTGTATTCATGACCTCAATGTTTGAGACAAAAAATAATCATGGATTTCTGAACAATGAGAGTAAAAGCATTAAGGTAACAAGTTGTTCAGGCTTATATTTCACACGCTTTACATAAACTTGTATTCCTTATGAGTGTTTGCTTCTTCCTGAATTAAACCTCAAATAAATATGTTTATCCATTGTTTTAATTAAATAACGTTATAAGCTGTAACTGGTCAGTGAAATGCTAAACGTACTAAAAATTTGTATGTTTTGCTATTTCTAGCCACACCCCTGACTCCGCCCACTGATTCAATCTTCGGTTATTCCCGCCCCCTGATTCTCCACCCACAGTTCCCTTACTTTTTTTTCCCCACTTCGACCACTGGGCTGGACACGCAGACAGCAACAGAGTTTATTATTCAGGGTTGTGAGATTGCTAATGTTGTCATAGAGGAGAAAAGGTAATGTGTCACCACGAACACAGGTGAAACAAAAGACAAAACGTGAAGGGAAGGAACTGCAATGCGTATAGACTGTAGGAATCATAAGAAGAAGTAAGGCGCAGACAGCAGGGTGCACGGTAAATGTGTTCAATGTACAGCGAAAGGAATCAAATGGACCACAACGTGTGTGTTCTTGTAGAGAATCGAAGCATTGATAGCAGCACAAACACAGAAGTGGAATGAGAGCTTCACTGCGCCTCATTTGGAGTCAGTGCAGTGAATCTGATCTGGGGGTGGGGCTGAGTGGGGGGGGGGGGAGCACCGCAGGGATTCATAGGCGAGGGGGGTGCGGGGCTTTGCAGGGATAACAACGGGGGCACCACCGGGAGAGAGAGAGGCGGTGGGGGGTGCAAAGAGAGGCAGGGGGTGGGTGCACGCTGGTGAGGGGGCCGAGGGTCAGTGCAGGGCTGCGAGGAGTCCATGACAGAGACCAGGGGGAGGGGGGCGGTGACTGGAGCTCGACGTGTCAGGCGGTGATCCTCGGCAGCCTGGACAGTGTCCTCCCCCCTCCGCAGACCAGCTTCTCGGGCCGGGGGGTTCTGCTCGGAGGCCCATGTTTGGAGTTATTTACATTGTAAGGGTCGCAGGAGTGCGGCCAGGGCAATAGAATGTTATGTTATGTTAAGGTAAGCTTATAAAGCGCTCTGTCACCATGGGTTTCCTGGCGCTGATCTGGTGCTGAGGGGGGCAAGGGAGATTAGCTAGATTGTGGGAAGAGCCATGTTTTTAAAGATTTGCGAAATTGAATGAGTGAATTGGAGGATTTAAGCAGGGGAGGGAGAGAGTTCCAGAATTTAGGGGCCAAATGTGCGAATCTCCGGCCTCCGGATCTGCAGAGTTTGGTAGAGGGAACAACCAGGAGGTGTAGGTGAGAAGATCTGAGGTTACGTGAAGGGCTGTAGTGAAGGACTGGGTTCTTTTGGACCCAGCGGTGCCAGGGCACAACACCTGAAACCTTCGTGGGTAACCTGCTCCGGCGTACAAGTCACAGAGACACGGGACACTTCCTCTGACGTCAAAGATTCAAGGTTTATTTGCTGCAGGGAACACAGAGATCACGACAAGTACACAGCGTGCAACTTGGGGAGACTGCTTCAAATTGGTTCTGTGGATCGCTCCTTTTATACAGTTTTTACCCATAGGGTAACATTGAACACAAAAGTTTACAACCCAGTTCCCACAATTAACCCCCAGAGGGGTCGCTTTGGTCACTTTGAAACACATGAGGTCCGGAACATGAGTGCGGAAACATTTGGCGGTTCCCAACTGTAAAAACCATATTCCCACCATTAGCAAATTCCAATCGGCAGTAAAGTAGATCGAAATAGGAATGAAGACAGGTGCAGAGGAAGACGGAGACAGTGGGGAGATTGGAAAGGGTGTAAAAAGGGAGGTAACGGGAAACACGAGATACAGGCATCAAAGGGACGTGCCTAATGAGATGCACGGCTGAGACAATAAGTCCGTGCGGCAAGATGAGCCTCGAGCGGCGCCATTTGCCTTACAGTAGCATCCCCCTCGTCATAAAGACACTTACAAAGAACATGTGTCTTCCGCAAATATCTTGGGAGTCCCAGGGTCACGAAGCGGACAGCGTCCGTTCGCTGGCTACTTGAGGGCAAGAGACAAAAGGGATGCCGTATCTAAAATGGAACCCGTGGGTACAGATGAAAAACCCACGTAACAAACGAACGGGTTAAGTTAGCACAGCGAAACTGCGCACACTTACTAAACTCGTCATTTGCGGTTCATAGATACCAGACTCGACCATATTCGTGCGAGTCGAAAGCACCACTTACAATTGTCACGGAACCTCAGACGCTCCTTTTGCCCTCATGTAGGCAAGCACTAGTCGGAATCATATTCGATATTCATCAGACCCTCGAGATGTTGTTGTAGCATAGCTCTGTCCAATCGAGTCCCCTTGGTAACAGATGGTTGTCTCATACACGTTGTAGCACAGAGGCCACATAAGGCAGGACCACACTGTACACAAAGGCAACACGTGAACAGGAACACTACCACAACTCCAATGATCATCAGAATTTTCCAACCCCAAGTCGACATCAGGCCCCAAAACCATCCAAGTAGCGTCCAATCCCCTACATCCACGTGTATGGATTCGGAGATCTTATGCAACCTCGAGATGGCTTGATAGACAGTAGGAGCATTATCTGGAATGAAAATGCAGCAGCTCGAATGGATCACCTTACATACCCCACCGCGATCTGCTAGGATGACATCTAAAACCATTCGGTTTTGTAACGTCATAAGCCTCTCCGCCTGAAGTTCTGTGGTGATATTACCAAGGGCACTGGCAGTAATATTAGCTGTCGATTCTACCACTCGAGTCAACTGTCTCAGGTTCCTACTATTAACCATAGGTCCCCAAAACGGGAGGAAACCCTTGAAAAAGTCTCCTGCCTCTTGACCGGCAGTGTCCTCTTCGCTAATTACGCCTCGCACAACTCTAGTCCTATGATAATCGGCATCTACAGTGAACGTCGGAGGCAACAGATTTGCAATAAAACATGTGCCCATGAAGTCTGCGGGCAACCATGTGTATGCACGATCATAACAGATAAAGTAGGTACCCTTGGCAGCCAGAAACACAGGGGATGAAAACATCGGCAAAATGTAATTTTCGATGCAACCACTTGCTCCAAGTCGGGCTTGTGATCTTCGGCCACGACCCATGATACAAAAATTACCAGTGTGGGGTACGACCCATATTGGAGGCGAGCTTTTAAGCTGTTTTTCACTAGTGAACACACTATATTCACCTCTACTTAGGACCTTATAGGCTTGTACCTCTTCCTCAGGGATAAGCGAATAGTCATGGATCTCACTCTCCATATCCTCTATTGCTATCGATAAAGGCTTCTGATACGAGGTAGGGCCAGAGTAGGGGGAATGTGGTTCTCGAATGGGGTGGAAACCCAGTGCACTTCGAAACATTGTTTGGAATGCTCGAGCTGACCCTTGGGAACTATACGGTAACACCAGATATGGAATTCCCTTATCTGTAGTATGTGGCATCAACCCACACACCCAACAATTAGTAGTGTTAACCACTAACTGATGCTGATGAAGGAGCTGAATAAAGGAATTATTGCGGAATTCTACACGTCTAGCCTGCTCGTGTTCCGGTAACATATGAAAAGAATGGGGAGAAGCAGTAGTGGTAAGATTAGGGTAAGGAGTAGGAGTAGGTGTAGCTGGTAAGAAGTAGGACATAGTGTAATACACCCCACCCGCCAATAATGCAGAAGCAGTCAGAAATAACATAAACAATTGAAATATGAAGCATTTAGTACGACTGAGTTGCTGCAGCTTGAATCTATAGTCTTGAGCTCCTTCCAAATCATTCAGCTTCGAGAATGCCATTCCCTACGACCGTCCGCAACGTTTCTTGACGCACTCCGTTCTGTGCAGCAATAGTCAATCCCTAGGAGTTCCTAGGAACCGACGGCCTCTAACCTAGCGTCAAGACCTGCTGTCCAGAAGGAAGTACGCGCGCGGCCCTACGGCCTTCAATACACAATACGTATATTCAAGCACAAAAGTCTCTCTGCTGAAAAATGAAAAAAAAGGTACAAGGAGGAAGCTTAATATATGTACAAAAATTACAGTGATACGAATGTTCAAAACTGATCACGGGAAACGGGGATAATGCAGTTTTCTATTTCAGCAAAGCAAGAAAATTTTATTTGTCCTTAGTGTGAGATCGCAAAGAATATCGATGTTTCCCGGGACGTGTCTGTTCGTTGAACAAAGGATCTGTTGAAGAGACAGCGTCCTGCTGATCAGTTGATTGATCTGGTCTCGAGTCTTTTGCTGACAAGTGTTCAACAGTGGCTGTCTGCTGCGCTGAGGATTCTCCAACAGGCTGTGCGTCGCTGAAAGGCACAAACGCCAGCAATGTTTCTGTCTCTGATGATGCAATGCCTTTCCTTACCCACGGGTCTGCCGGCAAAGAAATAGGGACTCGCTTACAATGGGTAGCATGTACCCAATTTTTCCGCCCCTCAAGACGAACGGCAGTCCTCGTGGCCAGGAGCACCTGGTAAGGTCCGGTAAACCGGGGGTCCAGATTGTTCTTTCGTGAAAAGTTGCGTGTAACCACCCAGTCTCCGGGCTGGAGCTGGTGGCCTGGACCCTCCGTCTGCGTCGGCAATGCGTCGTAAACCTGTTGGTGAATTAACCTCAGTTTAGCAGTCAAGTCATGTAAGTAGTCAATCAGCATTGGATACTCAAGATCAGGAAATATCCCTGGCCTAGGAACCCCCCACACATTCGCAGGACGGCCGAACACTATTTCGTAGGGACTAAGCCCTATTCGGGAGTGTACAGTCGCCCTAGTTGACAGTAATGCTAGAGGCAAAGCGTCAGGCCACGAAAGACCAGTCGTAGCCTGAATCTTCGCTAGCTTTAGTTTAAGGGTGCCGTTGTACCCTTCTACCAATCCAGCTGACTGGGGATGATTGGCGCTGTGGAATTTTTGATTAATTCCAAGGCCCTTACACACACTCTTCATCACACTTCCCACAAACTCACTTCCATTATCTGACCACACGACTCTAGGCATTCCATACCGAGGAAAATATTCCTTCAGTAGTATTTTCGCAGTAGACAAAGCAGTATTGTCTCTGAGAGGATAGGCCTCGATCCATCGGGAGAATGCGCAAACCACAACTAAAACGTATTTCAGGTTATTGCATCGCTCCATATGGATGAAGTCCAATTGAATCACCTCAAAGGGATGCGAAGGAGGAGCAAAACTGCCAGGGGGAGTTGGGGTTCCTTTGCCAGGATTGTACATTATGCAAACCATACAATTCTTCACCAACCGTTCAGCACATTTCGTAATTCCATCATTCTTCCACACAGGCGACAACAACTTACAGATACCTTTCGCGCTAATATGTGCCAACCCATGTGCCATTGTCACAACGGCCAGTACATACGCGTCAGGCAACATCCATCTTTTCTGATCCGACAAATCAATCCAACAACCATTTGCATCCAACCTTCCCGTACTTTCCTTCCACTTCGTCTTTTCAGTGTCGGTGGCCTCATTCTGAATTGCTTTCACGCTCTCAACAGTATTTTCACACATACTTGATTCTGTAGGCCACCTGACCGAACTCGTCACATACATTCGAGTGCCAAGGTTCCGGACAGTCTCCTTAGCAATCTCATCTGCAAACGCGTTACCACGACCAACATCATCCGTCACTTTACGATGTGCACTACATTTAACAATCGCAACTTGCTTAGGCAAAGTCAATGCATCCAAAAGATCGTTCACAAGCTGGCCATGCTGTATCTTCGTACCGTGCGACGTCAAGAAACCACGCTCTCGCCACAATCGTCCAAAGCTATGCGCTACACCGAACGCATATTGACTATCAGTGTACACATTCACACGTTTCCCTTTCGCTAACACGCATGCTCTAGTAAGCGCAATCAGCTCCGCAGCTTGGGCAGAATTCTGATTCAATCTTGCAGTCTCAACGACAGTATTCAATGTTACAACAGCATAAGCAGTAGTCACATCACCATTCGGTAACTTGAAACATGACCCATCCACATACAGAGTGCCATCCGGATCTTCCAATGGGGTGTTTTTAAGGTCCACTCGACCTTTCGTTTCCTCTTCTGTCCGCAAGTAACAGTCATGTTCTGCTACTTCATCTGCATCTGGGCTAATTGGTAACAAAGTTGCCGGATTTAGGACATTACAACGTTTTATCTGAATATGGCTTGCCAAGAGCGTCAATTCGTACCCAGACAACCTCGCACTCGTCAAGTGCTGAGTTTTCGTACGATTCAACAAAGTATCGACTGCATGCGGAACCATCACCGTAAGCATATTATCCATGACCAATCCTGCTGATTGTCGGATGGAGACCGCAGCTGCCGCAGTTGCTCTTAAACAACTCGGCAATGCTCTAGCTACTGGGTCCAAGGTCGAGGAAAAATATGCACATGGACGTTGCTTACCACCGAAAGGTTGCGTTAAGACACTCAAAGCACAACCTTCCCTCTCGTGAACATATAGTGTAAACGGCTTACTGTAGTCAGGGGTACCTAACACAGGAGCCGAACACAATGAATCACGTAATTCAGAAAAACTTTTCTGACATTCTTCCGTCCATGGTAAAGGAGTTGGAACATCCTTGCACGTAAGAGCCACCAATGGTTTCGCTAGCAATGAAAAATTAGGAATCCACTGCCTGCAGTACGATGTGATACCTAGAAAGGCACGCACATCTCTTTGGGTTTGTGGCACAGCCATTCGCGCAATCGCTGCAATTCTCTCTGGGGTCAATCTCCTTCCCTCCTTTGACAATAAGTGACCTAGATAGGTTACTTCTTGACAACAATATTGGAGTTTAGAAGGTGACACCTTGTGATTTAGCTCACAGAGATGTTGCAGCAACGACACTGTAGCAAGCTCGCAAATGTCCTTAGTATCAGCAGCCACCAATAAGTCATCGACGTATTGGATTAAGGCCGCACCAACCGGCAACCGAAACGCATCCAGTTGACCCTTCAAGGCTTGGCTGTAAATAGATGGACTTTCACAGTAGCCCTGAGGAGCGCGTTTGAACCGGAAGCTACGCCCACCGAGAGAGAAACCGAAAAGGTCCCTGCTCTCTTCGGCAATCGGGATGCTGAAAAACGCATTTTTCAAATCAATCACCGAAAACCATGATGCAGTAGCTGGAATCAGAGTTAGTAGCGCCGTGATGTCAGGCACAACAGGGAATTGAGGAACCACAATTTTATTTACCTCCCGTAAATCGATAACAAAACGATAAACAGGCGGTTTGGTAGGATCTGTACGTTTAAGAATGGGCAGTACAGGGCTATTGCACACGTTTCCCCGCGTCTCCTCAATAACATCTTTCTCGATCAAGTCATAAATGATCGCTAACAGTGCTCGTTCACCATCAAGGGAGATACGATATTGGGGAATACGTGGCAATCGCACATTCGATTTCAACTGAACAACATAGGGAGAGATATCAAGTAGGCCCACATCATTTGGACCCGTCGCCCACAAAGACGCAGGAAGAGAACTCAATTCCGGTGGAAGCCTATCGAGAGACAAATACATAGGAGAGACAACCCTCTCTCCTAACGTAAGCTTTACACCCGCAGGAGAACAATACAATGTTGCATACAAACGTTTAAGCAAATCCAGGCCCAAAAGATTCTCGCCACAACCCGTGGTTAAAATCAACGGAGCTTGGAGCTCACGTGGCCCAATTTGAAGGGGCAAAGGGCGAGAGACTGGATTGCTAACGGGGGCGCCAGAGAATCCAACGGAAACATTCGTTAAGCCAGACAAAGGTGCGCCAGGGAGTTTCGAATGCATGATAGAACTTTTCGCTGCACCAGTGTCCAACAGAAAAGGCTCAACGACGCCCGATGTAGCAACTGCGACGTAAGGCCCTCTCTGATCAACCGGAACTGATACCACTCCCTCTCCTTGTCTTTGGCTGTCCTAGTAATTACTGTCGTCAGTTCCCTGATCGACGTAATAATCGTCTACATTGTACTGCGCAGATCGTCCTTGCGACGATCCACGTTGATCGAAACAATTATTAGAATTAGATGAATTGTCTGAGCGATCATTTTGAGCACCACGACCTCTACCACGTGATGCCTGCTGTGAACCACCACGGCCTCCTTTAGACGAATTACCACTATTACGTTCATTTAGAGCAGGACAATTGAATTTGATGTGTCCCTCTTGTCTACAATAAGCACATTGATTATACCCTAACGAGGATCTTTGGAAGGAGGAATCGTTACGCGACTGTGATCTATTCGATTGCGACTGCGACCTATTCTGTTGAGGCGCATTCTGATTAGAACGCGGCGGATACGCTTGTTGCAGCAACACTTTAGTTTTCAGCTCTTTTGTCTTTTTGTCAGCACGGTCATTCTCTTCTTTCTCCCTATTTTCGTAATATTGTGCCGTAGCCAATATCTGAGCTGAGGTAGAAACGGCCCATGCACTCTCTGAATTCTTCAATTTATTGCTCAAATCGGGCAACAAATTTGAAACAAATTTATCCACAAACAACCTCTGTCCACCCTCAGTACCCATATCCTGTCCACTATGGTCAATGAATGCTTCCTCAAACCTCGTAAAGAAGTCGGAAACACTCTCATCTTTCTTTTGTTTGCAAGCGGACAGTTTGTCCCAATTTACTCTCATAGCTGGCATAAGCGTTTTCATTAACGTAATAATTCTTTGAGGGAGAGCAGTAATCAATTGATCGGGTTTAGTAGCAGCCACTTGTCCAGCATCTGCCGCTGTAATGGCAGCCCAATCACCACCTAATTCATTTGCGTGATCATGGTGACGAATCTTAGCCCATACCGGCTGCGGTACGACGTTGCCAAACAACATGTCGATATCGGCAAGATTCATCACCGTAGCATCTACGAGCTGCGATAATTCTTTATAATACCCTGTAGGATTTTTACGAGGATCGGGCAAAGATTGTTTCACCTGAAGCACTTCCGATCGTTTCCATGGGAGGTGTATCCACACTCGCTCAAAGTGCGCCAATACCGGAGGATTAGCATTAGCATCAGCTGGTATCCAAACCGGCGGAACTTCACGCATAGGATATTGGCCAGACTCGTCTTGTTTTTCAATATCCTCAACAAACAGTGCATGAGGAATAGGAGCGGGACGAAGAGATAGCAACCGCTCAATAGCACGTCGGACATTAGTATCCACTATCAGCCCAGTTGCGAACTGAAGCCGAAGGTCAGACAGGGCGGTCAGCACCTCGTCAGGCGCATCGGCCGCTATCTGGTCATGTAGGAACTTGCACATCTCATCAAACACATACCTTTGGGTCGGTATGTTGAATTGATTAAACGTTTCGAGAACAACACGGGGTGGATTTCTAAGGGGGTTTACCATCCAACCCATCGCCATATTATATAGTGCAACACGTTCTCTGTTTCCAGGAAGCTGGCTACGTCTCTGAGGACCATCGGAGCTAGCAGACCCATGAACAGGTCCGAGCGACTGAAAGAAACTAGCTGCAATAGGAGAATTACGACTACGAGTAGAGGGAGAAAGATAAGACACAGGACTAACAAGAGAAGGAGTAGAAACAGTAGCAGCAACAGGGGTTAACAGAACAGGAGCAGTAGCGGGAGCAGGAGTATGTGGAAGCGGAGGAGCAGTAGGAATAGAAGCAGACAAAGGAGCAGGAACAGTCGGAAAAACGGGTGCAGGTTGAGGAACAGGCGGAGGAACAATAGGTGGGAGAACAGGTACGGCAGGGACCACAGGAGCTGCGGTACCCTGAACGTACGGAGGTGGCGACTTCATTAGATAGGACATTAAAGAATCCTCAACTGCCTCTTCCTTCTTATCCGACTCCGTAGGTAAAGCAGGATAACATTTATCTATGGTCATACGCTGTAATCTCTCAAACACTTCCTTATCCTTATCCTCCTTATCACGCTGGAACTGCTCAGCTTTCTTCACTATGGTAGCAACATTATCTCGCTGACTACGTTTATTCTGTCTGATTTCTTTCTGTCGGGCTTCTTTGCGCCACAACCGAAAGGCATCAAACATGGCCGGCCTTGATTTACGTTCGAACAACTTTATTTCTAGATTATCTAAGATCGACGCTTCGAAGCTACCGTGAGGTGGCCAACGAAGGTCGCCGTCTTTCTTTGTATATTTAATCCAATAATCGTTAAAGGTAATCGGGCCTAGCCCATGTTTGCTATATAGATCATAAGTAGGAGTTCCAACCGGAGGTATTGGACACGAGTCCTCCAGCAGGGAATCCGCACCACAAGGTCTGAAACAACTGAACAAAGTACTACGACCAGGCATCTTGCACACTAGCCGAGTTTCACAAACTTCAAGGGTTACGGGATTTACCAAGTCCCAGCAAAGAACAAAACCCTCGGTTTTTGGCGGCTGCAGTCGTCAAATAATACAACAACAAAGTACGCTAGCAAAGTGTCACCGACAAAAACACTCACACAGCGTGAACAACAAAGACACTTGCTAAAGTGTCAACAACCAAAGACTATGGGAGCGACCCACAAATACTTAACTCAAAGATCGATGGCGTCACCAGGAAGGCCCGTCTATCGTCTCGCTCTACCAAGGTCTACGCCAGGCGCCAAAACAGGTCTACAGTCAGGGCAGCAGTCCGTCGCAGCCGTCCGGAGGCGGGAATCTTCGCGGGAAAAGTCTTCGGGCCACTTATTTCGACAACAAGATCGATGAAGCGGAGTGCACCTTCCCTCGGAGATTTCACACGAAGTTCCTCACGATCGTCGGGCTTGGACCGGTACCACTGATGCAGCCCCACGTTGGGCGCCAACTGAAGGACTGGGTTCTTTTGGACCCAGCGGTGCCAGGGCACAACACCTGAAACCTTCGTGGGTAACCTGCTCCGGCGTACAAGTCACAGAGACACGGGACACTTCCTCTGACGTCAAAGATTCAAGGTTTATTTGCTGCAGGGAACACAGAGATCACGACAAGTACACAGCGTGCAACTTGGGGAGACTGCTTCAAATTGGTTCTGTGGATCGCTCCTTTTATACAGTTTTTACCCATAGGGTAACATTGAACACAAAAGTTTACAACCCAGTTCCCACAATTAACCCCCAGAGGGGTCGCTTTGGTCACTTTGAAACACATGAGGTCCGGAACATGAGTGCGGAAACATTTGGCGGTTCCCAACTGTAAAAACCATATTCCCACCATTAGCAAATTCCAATCGGCAGTAAAGTAGATCGAAATAGGAATGAAGACAGGTGCAGAGGAAGACGGAGACAGTGGGGAGATTGGAAAGGGTGTAAAAAGGGAGGTAACGGGAAACACGAGATACAGGCATCAAAGGGACGTGCCTAATGAGATGCACGGCTGAGACAATAAGTCCGTGCGGCAAGATGAGCCTCGAGCGGCGCCATTTGCCTTACAGTAGCATCCCCCTCGTCATAAAGACACTTACAAAGAACATGTGTCTTCCGCAAATATCTTGGGAGTCCCAGGGTCACGAAGCGGACAGCGTCCGTTCGCTGGCTACTTGAGGGCAAGAGACAAAAGGGATGCCGTATCTAAAATGGAACCCGTGGGTACAGATGAAAAACCCACGTAACAAACGAACGGGTTAAGTTAGCACAGCGAAACTGCGCACACTTACTAAACTCGTCATTTGCGGTTCATAGATACCAGACTCGACCATATTCGTGCGAGTCGAAAGCACCACTTACAATTGTCACGGAACCTCAGTAGGGACTGATAAGGGATTTCAGGAAGGCAGGGCAGGGACCGGTTAAAGATTTGAAGGTGAGGCAGCCGATCTTGAAGGCTTCCCTCGAAATGACAGGAAGCCAATGCAATTTGGTAAGAAGAGGTTTAGCAGATTGCCATTTCGGGATCCCGAAGGCCAATCTCGCCGCTTGGTTCTTGGTTCTAGAATGGGAGGGGGTTGAGGCTACCCGCCCGCCCACTGCAGTAACAGTTGAATTAAAAGTTGTCTCCACGACCCCTCCTCAACCTTTAGGCTGCTGATATCAACCACGAACTGATGACCAGAGTGGTTTTCAGTAGTTGCCCAGAAAACTTTCCTGACTTCTGTGCAGCTATATAGCTGAGCCGCAGCCACGACCCTCAAGTATGCCCGGCCGGCGTTGCTCAATGCTGCAGGCGGGGTCCGAGTGAGAGTTGGGATGCGGGGGGCCGACCCTCGGCGCAGGAAATTCCCAGCAGCTTAGCCCAGGTATCACGATTTTAGAGTTATGCACGCAGAGCCCATGTGGCGCGATACGTTCCTCTTTAATTAAGGGCCTGTTTCACTGAGCTGATCATTATAAGCACACCACGCCCGCAGCCTGCTTGCTTGCAGAGAATTCAGTTAATTAAAGGCAAATATTGCTTTTTCTGTTGTAGCCATGCTGCACTCTCTGTGTTTTGCTTTTTTTTTGTGTTTTTTAAACGTGACGATTTGGAGCATGGTGTCGGGAAAAGGCAACTAGCGCTGCCGTGACCCTCAAAGCTGAGGACACATGACCAGCCGCCCAGAAGAATCATGACTGGCCATGCATTTCCATTCATGTCACCCTGGCCGGCTGGTGGTTGTAGTCCGAGCTGTAACTTTAAGAAAAGTCACGCTGGCAGGCGTCTTGCCTCTCTGCTAAGAAGTAAGTGCCTCACGAGTGTCGACAACTTTTAGTATCAGTTTGTTAATTAGTGCAGTAATTTGTACCCCTCACTAAAGTTTGTGCTATAGAAACACGGGTTAACCCAATAAGTCGCTGGGACCTGGGTGAGTTAATGATGCAGACAAAGTAGTCCCAGATACTAAAGCAAATGAACTAAGATTAAATAATATCTCAACTAAAATCAAGGAGAGTATCACAACATTGTTTTTAAACACAACATGTACAAATATTCAATAACCCGGTATTCATAAAATACATCAATATGTAATCATAAATGGTGCCCCTAACAGAAGGGAAAGGGGGGGGGGGGTAGTGATGTGGCAGGTGAGGGAACTGAACAAGTGACAAAGCAGTGGTCAATTTGACCTCAATGAAAAATTACTAACAACTGATTAACAAAGGCTAATGATCACAATTCATAAATGAATATAACCAACTCATGCCTATCAAAACAAATCCACATATGATAAATGGGGAAGAAGGCTGAGGATAGAAAAAGTGTTGACGTTTCGACCCAAATTGATGCAGGCGTAGGATAGAACCTTGCTAGAGGGTCTTCATCAGGACAGGGATGCAGGAGGGGCAATAGATCTGCACGGAAAATTAATAATTTTATTTTAATTACGGTCAAAATGATCCATATTACTCATAAAAATGTACACTATTGCTGGTCGAGGAGGGAAACATTACCAGGGGGACACGGAGGTTGAGACCAAGGTAATGTGAGGAATACTCATATGGTAAAAATCACCAAATCTGAAGGACTGCAGGTTAAACAAAGGACATTACATTGGGACAGTGTCATTCCCAAGTTATTAACAACAACCGACAGAAATACTACAATGGTTACTTACATTAATGAGTGTAGTATAAGGCAGTGATTTCGAAGGATGAGGGAATGAACAGGTCCTAAAAGGTGATAAAATGGTGGCCCCAGAGAATGTGTTAAGACTCATCAGATAGGGAACTTCGCAGAGTAAACAGCAACCGGATATGATGGATGTCCACAGTTCAATATATCTGTCAAGTAAACGACTAGGTTAGTTATCAAGAAACCTAATATTGAGTAGCTAAAGTAAGGGTATAAAGCGCATCAAATGAATTACCTCAATAAAAAAGCCTGGTTGCATGGTAGATAAGGAATCCGCCGCTTGGGTCAGGATCCTATAAAAAGTGAATTGTCAACAGTTACCCAACCATAAAGAAGGTACTTAATCAGAGCAGGCGGTGATTTAGAAAGGAGCCTACCTGGAGTGGGTAGTTCAACCGCTGGCCCAGGGGGATGTGAAGTCAATATCTGCAGTTAAGAAACGGCCGCATAGATTACTTCGGTCCGATTTCTAGAAGTATTGATGTGACAGACATATAAATAGTCACATAAATGCAGCTAGATAATAATCTTAGTAGTTATGGCAAGATCGCTATGCGCAAACCTGGAAAAGGGCGTTGCGGGACTTTGACAGGGGTATGGTGTGTACAATCCGAGTTTGTGAAAGCCGTGTTGTGAATGGGGCCGTAGTTCTAAACTTCCTATGTCGGAGTTCTGATCACGTGACCTCGTGCACTTCGGAAGAGAGTGAAAAAAGACTCCCAATACTTTTTTATCACAGTTAACACTCAAGGGGATAAGGCAATGAGATAAATCGCATTGGGGACACACTGATAAAAAACTTGCTTGCAGCCCAATGAACTTGGAAGAATTACGATTTTTTATAATCTTCCCGAAAAAATATTTGAATTATGTCACACCTGAGGTGGTGCAATGGTAGTACCAATGGGGGCAAGCTGAATATGATTAAACAAAAGGGCAATAATTATATCATGTTGAAAGCCCAAGACGGATAGTCGATATCCTTGATAATGGTAGTGGCCACATCGTATTTAATCAATGGGGGTCGGGTACAGGCTGGTTGGAAGAAATAACATTGTAGGTATATCGATTATGTGAAAAAGATATTCAAGTAAACAGTGTTCATTACAGTACATAGGAGAAGGATGACAATTCATAGCAGCCACCAATCGGCGTACCTATCATACAAGATGGTAAAGGCCGAACAGTTATTAATACCGAACTCAGCAAATATAATTGATAGCTGCATAATCCTCTTTAATCAGTAACCTGGATATATATACAGAGGTATTTAATTTAAATTGACCATTTGCGCAAAAGTGCTATCAGTTTCATTAAGTCCTGATTTTACAGAGTCAAATAAAAACATCCATTTGGCTTCCCGGATGTTAAGGATATTAGAGACACTACCACCTCTAGGACCCAATGGAATCTTCTCTAAAACAACCCATTTGAAATTCTCTGGTGGGTGTTTTGAAATTTTGAAATGGTCCACTAATGGGGCTCCAGCTACCTCACACCTGATCCTACATGAATGTTGCAAAATTATTACTTAGATAGTCATCTATGCTATTATCTGTGATTGTGACCTAATCTACATAGGTCAAACCCAGCAAAAGGCCAAAGTACCTTAAGTGGTTCAAGGACAGCAAATGATGTAGAAACCAAGAATTTGAAAATTGTTAATCTGTTTAACCGCACATTGACTGTTAGTTAAGAAAATGTTTTGAGTAAAGGTCTGAATTTTTGTATTTCTGAGGGATGTACCTTCACGGAGGCACATATTGAATTGTTCAAATTTGTACGCAAAGTGAAATTAAAACAGTTTTTCAAGCATAATCTGCCTCGTAATGTTTTTTTTTAAATATTTTTTTTATTGCACATTCATATAGTGCAAAATCGTTCTTTTCAACATTCCTGCTTTCGACAGTAGCAATGTATAGGTCGTTAAATAAAACATTACACAGCCAGCGAACCCGTATCGCGGAGGATGGGCGGCGTTATCCGTAAAAGCGAAGAAGCATAATAACTAAAAACAAGTGCAATTGTTCAGCAGGAAGTCCTTTCATCTGCTTTTCTTTTTTTCCCCCTTCCACCCAGTCCCCAACGTATAAACTGTTATAATCCCAGGAGGCAACAGAAAAATTGTCAGTACAGTCTTTGTAAAACTGTTGTATTGCTTTTCCCACAAGGCAGTATCTAGAACATGCATGTCATTATCATGTAGTAACCCTGTGTCCCTAACCCCACATCCCGTCCTCTCCCGTCAAAGTGTACATCCTCATTATAACAGTCCAAATGTTCATCCATTACAGTTCTCTCTGTGTTTCCCACCCATCATGCTGGGTCCCTCTACTTCCCTCGCATCTACTGGCAGCACATAATTGTTTTGGTCCTTTCAGAGACCCCCGTCCAGGCCATGGTAGCGTCTCCATTTACCCCACACGTTGTGGAATTTCCTCGGACATCCTCTTGCTTTATATGTAACTCTTTCTGCTGCCATATAGATATCTAGTCCCATCCTCCATTACCCTATCTGAGGCGTGTCAGCCGCTCGCCACTTGTTAGCTACGTCTCTCCTGGCCACCACCAAGGCCAACACTAGAAATATTAGCTGTGGACGGGGCAGATCTATATCATTGGTCATTCCCAGCAGGATCAGCTTCGGTTCCAGTGGAATGTCTATCCCCAGTACATTACTCAATTCAGTGGTGATCGCGCTCCAGTAGGCCTGTATATCTGTGCATGACCATAGTATGTGTAAGAAAGTCCCGTTCTCGTGCCTGCATCGTAGGCAGCTAGGATCTGATAACCTCCCCATTTTGCATAGCCTTACTCTGTCATAATATACCCTGTGCAAGATCTTAAACTGGATTAGGCGTACGCGTGATTTGATTGCTACTTCTCTAGGATGCAGCAGTACCCCCCCCCCCCCCAATCTACCTCATCCATCTCACCCACTTCCTGTTCCCATGTGTCTCGGAGGCCCGCCAGTGTGTTCGGTCTATTTTTCATGAGTGTTTTGTAGATTAATGAAACCACCTTCCCTGGGATCTTTTCTTGCAGCAAACGGCCCTCTAGTGGTGCGTATTCGGGGAGTGGCTCTCGCAGTGTCTCTTCCGCCAAGTAGGCATGTCTTAATTGTATGTATTTAAAGAGTTGAGAGCGCTGTAGCCCAAATTCGGTCTGTAGGGAAGCAAAGTGTTTCAGCGCGCCATTTTTGATGCCGTCCCCTAGTGTAGAGATGCCGATGTCGTCCCATCCCTGGAACCCTTTCAATTTGTGTAACTCTTTGAGCCAAGAGCATTCCCACAATGGCGTTTGCTTCGTAGCCCTGTGTGCCCATCCGGTGGCATTCGTGGCTCTATTCCATGCCCTCAGTGTAATCCTTGTGGCCGTCAGTAGTCCAGCCTGTCCCTTCCCCTCAGATATGTAGTGTAGACTTGAGTGTGTGCCCATTTGGTACCGTTCTAGAGCATATGTATGTATGTATGTATTTGCATACTTATATAGCGCTACACTGCCACCCAGAGGGTATCCTGGCGCTTTGACTCAGCAAGCTGAAAGCACCGATGCAGAGCTCATACTACTATTGGAAACAGATGGGTTTTCAGCCCTTTTTTAAAAGCCAGGAATTCACCCTGACTCCTTCGCAAGAGCGGAAGGGAGTTCCAGAGTCTAACGGCCGCGAAGCTGAACGACCGCCCTCCCATCCTTGTCCTCTGAACTCTGGGGACCGTCACCAGACATGCAGAGGAGGAGCGCAGGCTCCGAGAAAAGGAATACCAAGAGAATAAGTTCTGCAACAAGATTGGACCCTGTCCATGTACAGCTCTAAAAACCAGGCAGGATGCTTTAAAAAGGATCGGCTGATGAACAGGCAGCCAGTGTAGATCCTGTAGTGCCATGGCGGAAGAGGCAGCGCGCGGTCGGGAAAGTGCCAGCTTAGCTGCCATATTTTGGACCCGCTGCTGCCTACCCACCAGCGTTCTAGGCGCCTCCAGAAGCAGTGCGTTGCAGTAATCCGCACATCCGACTTAAAAGGCGGCAACGCCTTTGTGGGGTGAGTGGCGGGAGCGTGGAGCCAGTCATTAATGAGGGTTAGGTGTTCTGCCCAATAATAGGTCTCCAGGTCAGGAAGAGAGATCTCCCCATCATATTGATGTCTCTGTAACGTTGTCAGTGCGACTCTAGGGTGTTTCCACAGCCATAGGAATGGCCGAAGGTCCGCATGTATATCTCAGAACGTCTTGGATGGTATCTGGTAATATTCATTTTGGAAGTCATAGAGGAATTTTGGGAGAGATATCATCTGCCTCGTAATGTTGATACGCCAAGGCCTTCATTGCATGTTCCACTGTCCATAAAAGATGTTGATGCCATTTATACCTTAACTACATAGAAGAGGCAAACAACTATTGCAGTTTGCGAGACCTTGCCAATGATTTGAATGTAGCGGAAGATCTAACTTTGGACAGTGGTTTGAGGGTTTCATCAGTTAGAAAGCAGGCCTAGGGCTTGTAGAATTACTGGGGCTACACTAAACGACCAGTTGTTAGGAAGTAGGAGACCCACGGGAGCCGCGTGCAGTGTCTAAACACAGGCGCGGGTTCCCATTGACTTTCTATGGTGTTCGTAAAAGTTACAAAGTTAGAGATTAAGGGCACTCCGGATGGACTAGGATGGGACCCTTTTAAACTAGGACACTTCGAGAGTCAAGACCCACGGGAGCACCAGAGTACTCGAGTTACCTCACCCAGGGAAGCCCGGTGCATAGGTGTCTTTTCGTGTCAGGTTTCGTCGTTTTCTATGGAGAGCTGCAAAGAAGTGCTGCAGGCGACCAGAGGAAAAGTGTCTGCGTGGATCCAAGGGTGGATCGGAGATGTGAAGAACCTGAAAGCAGAGGGGACAGAGTCTTGGTCACTAGCCAGTGACCAGGAAGGAACCAGACGATGTCGGGTGCTTTAAGGTGAAGAAGGTGAGTTTGTCTCTTCAGCCATGAGGTCCAGGAGGCATCGACGATGGCCAGGAGCTGAATTCGAGCTGTCCCATGATGGATCTAGATGACTGCAACGTCGGTATCCGGATTGGACCCAACAAGCCTTGGCAAGCGCAACCCATGCAGGATGTCGAGATTGACTCTGTTGCTGACCAGCAAGGTCTGTGGCACTTCTCGTTTTTAGGGAAGCTGGAGCAACCAGGAATGCAAAGTAGTTTTAAGATGGCGTCCTCAGGGGACTCACTAGCCAGCAGGCAAGTAGCCGGGAAGACGTGTCGAGCACAAATGTGAAGGTGGGGCCCACGGGACACTTGCGGAGTGTTGGGGCCTGGTCTTCTGTGCAAATGATGCTCGGGGCTTGGGCTTCTCGTACCCCAATGCACAACTTACTGAGGCTTCAGGAAAGGAGTGCAATTAGCAAAATGTAGGATGTTCAAGATGTCCGGTCCCATGTCTCTCGTGTCCGCCACGGGTCTCAGCTTTGCTATGGATGTGGGTCGGGATCAGAGAAGTCTGGAAGTCCAGTTCTTGAGTCACAGAGGCTTCGGGTTCCAGCAGGAGCCTTGAAACTGCAGACCGGCAAAGTTGCTGTTGGTGCCTGTTTGAACAGGGTGGTCACTCATTGACCACAAGGGAGATGTCTTCCGTCTTCTAGTCAGAATAGACTGTCGAAGGTCCAAGAGTTCTGTATCAAAGTTTTGTTCCAGGATAATCATTAGTCCCAGGGACACAGCTCCTATACTTATACTAAGCATGGGGGCTGGATCACCTGCCTAGGTCCCTCCTATTGGTGGACCTGAGAAGGGGGTGGGTACACCCCTTTCTCTTTGTCCAGTTTCGTGCCAGAGCTGGGGCTGGAGTGCCCCAGAAACTGGTATGAACCGGGCTATGCATGGAGCATCCTGTGTGCCCCAGGCAGTGTCTAGATGCATTCACTGAATGCAGCCCTCCCTTCCCCAATACACAAAACCCCTGTCTGGGGAGGTGCCAGCCCCTCCCTGGACAGGAAACCTATTGTCCAGGCCTCCCCTGCTGGAGTTTCGTCCAGCAGCAGGAGGTCAGACTCGTGTCTGTGGCAGCAGCATTCATTTTGTGATGCTGAGGCTCTGTTTAACTTTAACCGGGTAAAGCAGTAACATACATGTCATTTCCCTCTAGAAGGGTGGAATGCTACCCCCGCCGCCAAAATTGCCGGGGGGTAGTATTCCAAACCTTACACGACATGTTTTAATAAAGCCAAACCAAAGTTAGCATTAACTGCGAGGATTATAATGCAATTAAGAGTATATGGTATGGCTATATCATAGAACAGCTATAAGGAGATGGTCTCGAAAGCTGCAGAGGAGCTCAGCTCATGCCAGAGCACCCTCTCACATAAAACCAAGCACTCTGCCTCCAGGATTGTCGAGGCCTACCTTAGGAGTGGCTTATAGGTGTATATGTGTCTATATGTAAAGGTAGATATAGGTATAGTATATCTAAGTAAGGGGTGATTACACCACCTTACCCAGGATGTGTGAACAGACCTGTGGTGTCAGTTTGGAAGGCAAACCAGGAGAGCCACAATACATGCTGCAGCCCCTTGTAGGCCTAGGGTGCACCTATGCGGCGAACACCCATCACAAAAAAGTGATTTGTTCGCGAGCACAATACAACGCAATTACCACATCGCAGTAACCTTTACATCGCAAGGCACACCAACGCTTCAATGTTTACATCGTAAGGTATAGCAACGTAAGCATCAACTACGCAACTTTCCGATTAAACGTCCACAACGCAGTATGCTATTTTGACTGACTTTTGATAAGTGGAAGGAATCGCAATGTTACATTTCAGTGCGATGTCATGAAAGTTTTTATTAATATGAAAATGAAGACAAGCGCGAGGTTGAAACGTTTGAGTGATTTAAATTTGACATTTGATGTCACTCAAACGTTTATATTCATGTGGACAGAAGCACTATGTTACGTTATTATATTCTTGTGGACAGAAGCGATATGTTACATTTGAGTGCGATGTCACTCAAAAGAAAGACAAGCGCTGTGTTAAATTTGAGTGCAATGTCACTCAAACGTTGCAACGTCACACAATCATAATAAGTTATAAAAACCGTGCAGTACAATGATTAGAGCGGCAGACCCTGATGCAGAGGTCTAGCCCGGGACCAGGGTTCAATTCCCCGCCTCGGCGGGTCTTGGGCTCAAAAATTCCACGGACCTGATAATTCTCGCCACGGTGCCTATTCCAATCATGGAGTCCCACTCTGCAACTCTGGGCAATAGTTTGCTTAATCTCCACAACGGCCCCCACAACACTAAGGATGCCTGGCCTCCACCTTGGGGGTGCCCAGGAGTGGACGCCTCACAGGGAAAGCCAGGATGGGTTCCACAGTGTTATTCGTACAAGCCCCCTGAGACCCTTGCGGGTGAGTAGTGCGCTATACAAGTATCAATTTACATTTTTACAAGACGAGCGCTATGTCTCATGTGTGTCAGAACTCAAACGTGGATGAATGGATGGATGGATGGATGATGATGTGCGGGTAGATGAATGATGGGTGGATAAAAGGGTGGAAGGCTGTCTGGAGGATGGGTGAAAGGGTGGGTGGATGAATGGATGGATGAAAGGGTGCATGAATGAAGAAAGGGTGGATGGATGGATGAATGATGGGTGGATGAAAGGGTGGAAGGCTGTATGGAAGGACGGGTGAAAGGGTGGGTGGATGAATGGATGCATGAAAGGGTGGATGAATGAAGAATGGGTGGATGAATGATGGGAGGATGAAAGGGTGGAAGGCTGTATGGATGGACGGATGAAATGGGTGGATGAATGGATGGATGAAAGGGTGGATGAATGAAGAATGGGTGGATGGATGAATTATGGGTGGAGGAAAGGGTGGAAGTCTGTATGGCTAGATGTGTGAAATGGTGGGTGGATGAATGGATGATGAAAGGGTGGATGAATGAAGAATGGGTGGATGGATGGATGGATGAATGAAGAATGGGTGGATGGATGGATGAATGATGGGTGGAGGAAAGGATGGAAGGATGTATGGATGGACGGGTGAAATGGTGGGTGGATCAATGAATGGATGGAAGAGTGGATGAATGAAGAATGGATGGATGAAAGGGTGGATGAATGAAGAATGGGTGGATGGATGAATTATGGGTGGAGGAAAGGGTGGAAGTCTGTATGGATAGATGGGTGAAATGGTGGGTGGATGAATGGATGGATGAAAGGGTGGATGAATGAAGGATGGGTGGGTGGATGGATGTATGATGCATGGATGAAAGGGGGGCTGTGCTGCAGCGACGACGTCCCTAGTCTACAACTAGTGGCCACTTACAGGAGCGTGGATACAAAGTATGCCCACAGGATGCCTGAAAAAGGTAGAACCATCTTGAGCCATCTTGTCGCCTCAACCACAGAACACTTGACATAGGTTCTGAAATACAATTTACCATCTACACTAAAATACACACACGTTTGGGGGCCTCCAATCGCATCTCATAAGCAAAAACAATACACAGTGCAGCACAACGTTGTTTTCACACTGAAAGCAGACACACAATGCGGAAAAATACAATAAATCATTCCACGTAATCGATCTATTCTCAGCCCAAAAAAGACTTTTATAAGCCTGCTTTAACACGAGTTTGTTTGGAAATGGTGCTTTGCACTTCGGAAACGTTCCCCCTAATTACAGCTAATTTGTCTGAATTTTAATGTTCGTTGTGTTGGTAAATTTGCGCACACCTACGATTATAAATTCTTTCAAAGGTACAACTATAAAATTGCGTGCATTTATAAAATAATGTGACTCCGCTGCCACCAAGTAGACAATACTATAATGCCCTGTGGCACGTAACTCCCTTTCGCTGCACAACACAGAGTTTAGATATTTACATTGTTAAGGCCATAATGTGGAGGAGGGCATATTTTGTACGAAAGTACAAAGAAAAATTAAGCAGGTATTTGCATATTAAGGAGCAGAAGCATTAATGTTGAGGCTGCACATGGCACGTAAAAAGGGAAAATACAAAGGGAAAAATATTGTCTTGGTGTACACCGGGGTCGAGGGGGGGGCTATGGGGGCCAGGGATTACAGGCGGGATCACTCATTCGGACAAAAGAATGCAAAAACTGTGGTAGGACACCACAAATCGCGTTGTAAAGCCGTGCGATTTCGTTGTCTGCGAAGTTAAGGACTTGCCCATAGCAACCAACGCATTTGCGTTGTAACGACATACAATTTAAAAGTAGCCGATGTTGTGGAGCTTACGATGTAATAACCGCATGGTAAAAGCACGCGATGGAAAGGTGCAAGATCTTTCGACATACATCCACCTATGCCCCGGGTACCTATGGTACACTATACAGGGGCTCACAAGGGTGACCCAGTAACCAACCTGGTATGCACCTACAGTGCATGGTATCAATTTAGAGAGAGAACAGGTGGGCTGTGGGTCTCATTAGCAGGCCCACAGCCACATTAAAGTCGAAATATATTACAGCAAAAAGTGGGGGGGTGACCATAGGAAGCAGACCCTACTCTCCTACATAATACCATCAAGAAGAATCTTTGTCCTAGTTACGTTAAAACTCTGAAGGTAGAACTACCATGTCCTTCTTGGTTGCCAGCAACTGGTCAATATGTCGACTGGGCAAGAACAAAATTTCTGAATTCAAGTACAATTCCAACAAGGTTCATGCAATTGCTTCTTTTATTAATTGCAATACCACATACACGATCTATGTGATTGGGTGTGCATGTGGAAAAATCTATATGGGCAGCAGCATTCGGTGTCTTAAGACGCGAATCAGGAGCATGTCCGTGCGATAAAAAATACAGATGAAAGATATTCAATAGCCATGCATATCAAAAATAAACATCCAGAGAACAACAATATCTGGTTCCATGCAATTGAGCATGTGGGCATGAGTATGAGAGGGCGAAATAGGGAACTTTCCTTACGCCAAAAAGAGGCCAAATGGATTTGCAAATTGCAAAGTGTACAGTGTGGGCTTAATAGTAATTCTGAAATGCACTATTTCCTGTAGAAATGAAAATATATAAATATTCACAGTTTTGCTTTGATCAGATTGAAAACTAGGATTGTATTTTGTTTAAAACTAGGCTGGAAGACTAAACATGTATGTCAATGGTTGGGAATGCACTGTAGATCAGGACCTTGCAAAGTCAGTAGTTTAAAATCGGAACTGTTTACAATTCCGATTTGACTATCTGGTCTGAAATGAATTATATCATTGTACATTCTCCAATCATTCAGGTCATGGTACACTGTTGCTGTTATTTGGTTTCGTCAAATTTTGTTTGTCTCTAATGTCATATTTACAGAAACTATCCTATAAATGATCCATTCATTTTTAGGAACATGAAACGCAATATATATATATATATATATATATATATATATATATATAATACATCACATGGCTAAGACTGCGCATTTGATATCTGTGGACTAGATGACCATTGTCGACATGTTAGAGTAAGATCGCATGATCTGTAAACAATGGATGTAATAGGTATTTCCAGCTTAAATGGATAGAGGACAGATCAACCTTTTCCGTGTATGTGAACATGGAAGTAGAGTAAGAACACTGTCCACAGCGTGGGTATTATTCTAGCGCATTGTGTTGGATGTAGCCAACCTTCATGGACAATGTTTCTATAGATGCGTGATGTTGGTACACAGACAATGGATATTATTATGTTACTGAACTTTATGAAACATTGTTGCATGCCTGACAATTGAATGTGAACATTCATGTAAAGTGCAGTTGTTTTATGCATGTTTTACTTTGATAAGAACATGCATTTGCCGAAAACGTGATTTATGGCTATGTGGAGTGGTGTGGCTCACCAGTTAGAGGCGGCAGACCCGGGAGCAGAAGTCGGCCGGGACCAGGGTTCAATTCCCGACGCGGCAGGGTCGTGGACTTGGGTCAGCGGACTCGATAATTCTCGCTTCGGTGCCTACTCTAATCTGGGGTCTCACTCGGCAACTCTGAGCATTAGCTTGCCTAATCTCCACAACGGCCCCCCCCCTCCAACGCCGGGGATGCCTGGCTCCACCCTGGGGACTCCCAGCAGGGACCATCCCACAGGGAAAGCCAGGACGGGTTCCCCAGCGTTGCACAGCGCCAGGAAACCTACGGGTAGCAGCGCGCTTTACAAGTGCAAACATAATAATAATAATTTCCTTACTGATCCTGATTTGGGGACGTCACTGGAATGATAGACCTTTTTGATGTGGAGACTCTTGGAAGCAAACAGAAGTGTTTGTCTCACGCATGCACGGTTTAATGATACCTTTTTCTTGTGTGACACGTGAACGGTGGCTAAGACTGCCCCGTCCATTGAGACTTGGTTTCATATTGGAGAAATAGATTTTATTACTCGTGTCTGATAACACACTATCCACGTGTAAACAAATGGATTATATAATGACGGGAACAATATCGCCTCGAGGCCTTGGTACACGTACCTGTTTACCGATACAGGTAAGGGGTTACGGGGTCATATGGACGCTTTGTTAACTCTCTTCTTCTTTTGAGGCATGCATGCTTGTAGTGTGGCGATATCACTTTTCCAGTGCCACAGTAAATATTGACAAAGCATTATGGGTACTGTTGTCAGGGGTGAATAGTAATGATGCGTGTCTTATGTCAATTACTATTGACACTTCTTAGAGAGCGGAGCTTAAAGCGTGTATACTATCGTTCAATTACAAATTGTAGCACTGTCCATATAACAGGGAAGATCACGAGTTTGAGGTTGAAAAAGAATGAAAAATAGGCCTGTTGATTGATCGAATAAACACTGTACTGTTTCTGGCACTACATGAATAATCGTAGCGAGCGCCCGTACTTTCCAAGCAGATGCATGCCCTTTACACTGCTTTTGATAGTGATCTTTTGTGATCTTTTTTTCTGACAATTCGGTTCGTTCTGGGTAAGGGATCAAATGATATTAATGTATAGCAGGAGATCAATACAGTGCATCCTGCTATGTCTTCGATAGGCCCCATCCTGTTCCTTTTTGGACAGTAGACTAATCAACAATAATAATATATAGTAGGTGTTAAACTGAGTGCATCCTGTTACATTTATCAACAGGTCCCCCTGTGCATATTGAAAATCGCGTGACACCTTGAGGGGAGCCGAATAGAGGATAGAAAAGAAATCGGTTGGAAAAGAAAGTAACAGACCCCACATACGTGTTTACAGGTACAATGAAGGGGTACAATACATATTTTTTAACGTTTGAGACAATGTTGATTGTGGAATTGAACATATAGTGATAGATCTTATTACCTTTAGACGAGGGATCAAATTCCACGCATATACTCCTACTGCCATGCCAATAGATTATGTTCCGTATAGGATGCAGTCAGTTCCGATTAATGCTTGGCAGCACCGATTTTGGTTTAATGGAACCCTCCCCCACTCTTTGCAAGCGGCTAGGTTAGGGCCTTTGTCCTTTCCAGGCGCTACTTGGCCTGTTTTGGCTGGATTTACACCGCACCCTCGACATGGAGCGGTAGCCCTTGCGGATTTGCGACCGCTGCATGCAGTCGCTATTAGTGTAATTAGGTCGTTAGTACAATACATTACCCACAATCTCCCGGGTGGGGGCCCCAGGTGTTGCGGCGCTTCCAGCCGGACCGGGTGGAATGAAACTAAGTACCGTGATGGTGAACGCAGTGATGGGCAAGCGCCCCCAGAATAAGTATGATTTTCCTTTCTGGCTTGCCGAGAAGTTTGACCAGCTGGAAGCAGTATTTCCTAACAAGTCTCCTGTTGAAAAACACAGGATTCTGACAATTAGTTTGCCTAAAGACTTGATACCTGAAGCCGGTGACGTAGTTTTTGATCTCGTACTTGCTAATGTCAAGGAGGATGCTGTAAGCTTTCAGGTGTCTAATGCTTTGCAGGCGGTTCCCGATGCCGAGAAACCCCGTCAGTTACCGAGAATTATTGTGGCGGCTTATAAGACCGTGGGCCGCAATAGTTTTGGTGTCTAGCCGTTCTCTGCTAAAGAGACGAAGCAACACCAAGGGCCGAAGTCAGAAACTGACGAACAGCCCAAGGCAAAAAACAAAATTGGCCGAAAAAACAAACAGGGTAAACAACAACAGCAGAAACAGGAGTCCCGTCCTGCACACCAGTGCCTGCGTCTACAGAACGTTTTTAATACTTGCGCGACGATAAAATCACCTGATTGTTTTCAGGTTTCTGAACAACGCTCTCCTCTTTCTTTTCAGGAGTCATCTGCCTCATCGACCCGTGGTGGAGGAGGTGGAAGAGGTAGGGGTGGCCAGCAGGGACGTGACCAGCCCAGCCCGAAAGACGGTAAAGGCAAGCAGGACGATTCTACACCGAAAAGACCCCAGTTTCAGAAAAATTAAGTTGCTGCTTCACCAGCGAGATATGCCACAGATAGTGAGAACACAGCTTCGGAATCTGACATGGGCTCTGACCCTGCTGGACAGAGCAGCGGAGATTAACATAGTGCGAGAGACCCTCCGTCCACTACTGAAGGCGACAGCGACTGACTGATATGTTGTTGTGGAGACTGCAGATACCAGAGTGTAGCTCCCCCTGATAGACTTTATGAAATAGTCCTCCCTAGTTTCGCGCACACTGTCTCGAAGGACCATGCAATGCATTTTGCAGAAGAGTGGGCTAAGGCCCTGGCGCCGGCTCTGTACCGTACTCACTGTGGGTGGGACAAATTATCTCCACGCCACGAGATTCCCCTACGGTCGATGCCACAGCCTCAACCTCATTATCCCATCCGACGTGAAGCTAAGGCTTCCGTTGCGAAAATCCTTGAACAATTGGAATATCAAGGTGTGATTGAAACTTGTGTGTCACCAATGAATAACCCTCTTTTTACTTTGACCAAGCCTGACGGAAGGTATCGTTTGGTATTGGATTACCGGCATTTAAACTCGCATTGACGTACCTGTGCAGTACAGAATACGCACGGCTCTGCTTTAGAGGATGGTCTTGTGCGTAAACGGTTTAAAACCACGCTTGACATATCCAATGTTTTTTTTGTCCACAATTTGTACGGACTGAGTTCTCAGTGGACCACTTTTACATGCGGCGGTAAACAAAGACAATATAAACGATTACCTATGGGCTATAAGAATAGTCCAGGTGCATTTTCCTCCTGCATTGTGTCTCTCTTGAAGAGACTTGACCCGGATGCGTGTTCGTATGTGGATGATATCTATCTCACTAACGACGAAATTTGGGCGCATCTGTGTCGCGTTGACCGCATAATTTTGTAGCTTTGCGGACTTCGGTTACAAATTTTACTTTGCAAAGTCTCACATTGCAGGGTACACAGTGTTGTTCTTGGGCTATGAGCACAACAATGAAGGTCGAGGATTGGCTCCTCACTTCATGGAGAAATGCGCACAGTTGCGCGCTCCAACAACTCTGAAAAAATTACAGTCTTTGCTGGGATTTTTGAATTTCGGGCGTACCTATGTTCCCGAATATGCCCAGCGTATCAAGCCTTTGTATGCTTTGATACAACCTACTTTTACCAAATCGTGCTGGCTTCCTGAACATTCAGCAATTTTACAATCTTTTCAGGCTGATCTTCTAGAAGCAAAATTCTTACTGACTCGTGATAACCACAAAAACCTGGTGATAAGAATCATCCCTGGGGTGGTGGGTTTCACTTACCTTACTTTTAACGAGGGTGACACAGTACCTATTGCTTACAAGTCACACTTGTATATTTCGGCAGTAATGCGGTTTTCCCATGTGGAAAAAGTTTTGACAGCAGTGCAAATGGCGATTCTAAAGGAACGTGCACTGTCGCAGGTAAAGCGCATGTTGGTTGTTACCCCGTATCCAGTCCTTGAGGCAGTGACGAAAGTCAGTGTACTTAATTCTAAAGCTTTGCACCCACGGTGGATACAATGGGCTGCATCTTTGACGTCTCCGAATGTCACATTTGTTTTTGATACCTCCTTAAAGTCGCAGGAGTTTTTGCAGTATGAGTTTGTTCATCCTGCGCCTTTGACTATGCGGCCCTTGGAAGAATTCCATTGTATCATTTACACTGATGGTTCAGCGCAAGTTGCGCATGGGTCTAAACTCGCGTACCTTTCAGCTTGCGCCATTTTGGTGGATACCATGGTGAATGACTAATTCAAGTCCAGGGTCGTGCACACGCAGACTTTAGGGGATTGTACCGCACAATTAGCAGAGCTCCGTGCTTTGATGCTTGCATTGGAGTACGCAGATCTTAGGGTGACTACTCTTATTGTGAGTGATTCTTACCACTGTGTCCAGTCTTACAATGAAAACCTGTTCTTTTGGATTCAGAATGACTTTTGTGATTCCAAAGGTAGCACAGTAAAATATAAAATGATCTGGGTCCGAGTGGCTGAGCTTAAAGAACAGTTGCCACTTGTGTATGTAATTCACACTCTCAGTCATCAGCGTGTAGGAGTCCACGCTCTTCGCAATTCTTTGGCAGATGAAGCTGCCAAGTCAGCAGTATCGACATATTTGGTTGCAGCAGTTACACGTTCCAAAAGTAAGATTGATGATGATATCTTAGCAGCTGTTGCTGCAACTGAAAAGGGAGGTAATTATCCAAAGGGATTCCCTTCGAAGTATACATACCACTTAAGTCCTGATAAAGTTCCTTATGTGAAAATACCTGACGTTGGTGAACGGTTGATTCCCAGCGCGGACCGCAGAGCCGCTCTGATTAGAGCTGCCCATGAAGGCTTTACGTCTGCGCATGCTGGCGCTTCGGCAACTGTTTCTCAGTTACAACAACGTTTCTGGTGGCAGGGCCTGTACAAACAGATGCGCAGTTATGTCCTTGAATGTGACATTTACCAACAGATTAAGCCTTCGACAGCTGCGCGTCCGCCTCAGACACAGTTGTACATTTCTAATAAACCATTGGGTTGTGTTTATTTAGATCACTGCGTTCCTTTTTCTACTGATACTGCGAATAAGTACATCTTAGTAGCAGTTGATTCATGTACACGCTTTGTGTGGGTGTGGCCACACCGCAGCGCTGATTCGTGAACTGTCATAAGAGACTTGCGCATCTTTGTAGGGATTTTTGCCTGTGATACCTTCCATTCCGATCAGGGTCCGACTTTTGCCTCTAAGGCGTATAAGGATGCCATGACTTCGTTGGGGGTCCAAGTCAAGTTTTCGTCTCCATACAGGCCTGAGGGTAATAGTGTTGTGGAATAAATGAACCGTGATTTAAAGCAGTCTTTGACGGCTAGGGTTATATGCACTGGCAGGAACTGGCTGGCCCACCTCAATAGCGTGCGGCGTGCACTTAATAATCTCCCTAGAAGGTCTCTTCGGTGGGCGGACCTCATACGACATGCTCTTTGGTATCAAGATGTATGTCCCGGACCTTGACGGTCTAGACTCAGCGGCGGTTGCTGCCTCCTTTGACGTAGATGAACATTGCAATGTTTTACAGGATCTACAAAAGGCGAGAGACAGTCTTGCAAAGGAACATTTGCCCTGCACATCTGAAGCTGCGTTGCAGATTCCGGTAGTTGGCTGGCTACCCCAGGTTGGAGAACTGGTTCGAGAGAAGATCGAGAACAAGAAAGTGTTTGGTCCTTCATATCGAGCTCTGGTTCCAGTGCTTGGAGTGAAGGGCACAAGAACAATCATTGTACCACCACTTCCAGGTCGTAAAGAGAACAGGTATATCTCCATAGACAATGTCAAACTACACAGAGTGGCCGATTCTTCTTAGTATGACTCCGGCAGTCTCAAGTCCTTTGGTTTTGAGAAATTCGGTTTTCATCCCGTGCCTCACGTTGCCCTCGAGATGCCTGCAATATCGAGCCTTTATTGAGTACATTGCCTAGTACTCACTGTGGAGTGTGGGGGTGGGCGGGCCGGAATAACAGGCGTGGAGGCCGGATATAGTGTGCTATGATTAGCAAGGGTTTTTATTGGTATACAGAAAAGTCAAGTCCTTGGGCACGGTGATTAGGTACAATCCTCGGTGTTCGGGTTGGGCTTCCTCGTGAGGGGTTCCGATGAGGAGCACACAGGTCGGTCTTCTACTGCAGGGCTGGTGTTCTCCTTCCTGGTTGCGGGCGTTGGGGTGTCCCTCGGAGATAAAGGAAAGAGACACAGGGCAGTTAGTTCCAATGGTCACGGAACTCAGTCGTCTGACACCGGCACCGGGAGTGTAAGGATGGAAATAGATCGTGAGGGAGGACGGTAGGGTAGGGGAAGAGGGGAAAGAAAAGACGGGGTGTAGGTACAGAGTGCCAATAGTGAAGGGGGGGGTTGGGTGGAAGGTATTTATACAGTGCAGGGGTGATTATAATATACAGTGGGGTGCGCGTGACTTCTGTACAAGATTTACACTATTTATACTAATTATACAGGGAGGGGGAAACACGGAGAATGGTAACAGTTTACTCACGTGCCCCGCCGTAACTCTCATCCGAGCTACGACCGCTTTCCAGCCACCTCCTGAGGATGCCACCAATCCTCGCACCAAACGTCTTCCTCTTCTTCCCTCTCTCGCCTCGTCCTCTCTCCTACAGTCTTCGCTGCCGGTCCTTCGCGTCTCGCCAACTCCTGCCACGAGTCCACCGCTGGGAACCTCTCCACCTCTGTGTCGCCGGCTTTTCTATCATCCGCTCGGGTTCCTGAGCAAAGGCTTCCGGGGTCAGATGGGGTCACTTCCGGTCCTTTAGTGGCCGTTGTACTTCCGGGGTCAATCCAGGCCGCTTCCGGTCCGCTGTGCTCCGGTGTTGCTGTCGGCGCCTGCAGGGAGATAGAAAGAGGTGTAGCCGGTTTTGGCTGTGGGTTAGTGTTATCGCCCTTATGGGCGGTCCTACGGGATCGTTGCGCCCGGGAGGTAAGGTCCACCCCTTCACATCCCCTTTCCCTAGGATTGTTTCTTATAGGGGATGGGGAAGGTGGATACCGGGAGAGGTAGTCTGCATTGCCCTGCTCCAGCCCTTTTCGATGTAGTGTTCGAAAACGAAAGGGTTGGAGAGAGAGAAACCACCTGAGTACTCGATCATTGTTACCACGGTTACGTGCCATCCATTCCAGAGGCGCGTGATCCGTGTACAGAATGAATTCCCGCCCCTCCAGGTAATACCGGAGGCTTTCTATCGCCCATTTAATGGCGAGTGCCTCTTTTTCCACCACTGAATAATTGGTTTCTCGGGGAAACAATTTCCTACTTAGATATAGGACAGGTTTTTCAGCCCCCTCGGCATCTTTTTGGGACAGCACCGCCCCTAAACCCTGGTCAGACGCGTCGGTCTGCAATATAAAGGGCTGGGTATAGTCAGGACTCATCAGTACTGGCTCTGATGTTAGGGAATGTTTGAGTAGATGAAAGGCCTGTAACAACAAGGGGGTTGGGTGTTTGAGGATCTCTTCCGTTTTCGTTGTTTTCTTCAGGAGATCTGTCAGGGGGGCTGCAGTATGGGAGAAGTTGGGTATAAATCTCCTGTAGTATCCCAACATACCCAGGAAAGCACGGAGATCTTTACGGGTTTGGGGAAAAGGAATGGCTTGGATGGTCCTGACCTTACTGTCTTGTGGACGGATATGCCCCTCCCCCAGCAGGTACCCTAAATACTTCACGCTCTGGGCGGCTAATGTTGTCTTAGAGGGGTTAATGGTGAAACCGGAGGCGCCTAGGGAGGTGACAATTGACCGTACATGAGACAGATGCTGTTCCCAGGTGTCACTATAGATGACGATGTCATCGAGGTAAGCGCCCGAGTATTGGGAGTGGGGTTGTAGGACCTGATTCATGGCCCTTTGGAATGTCGCTGGGGCTCCATGAAGGCCGAAGGGCATAACTTTAAATTGGAACAGGCCTTCTGGGGTGGAAAAGGCGGTCTTGTGTTTGTCCTCTGCTCTCAAGGGGATCTGCCAGTATCCCTTGCAGAGGTCAAGGGTACTTATATATTTAGCCCTGCCGATGCGTTCGACCATCTCGTCTACACGAGGAAGAGGGTATGAGTCGAAGGCCGAGATCTTGTTCACCTCCCTGAAATCAATACAAAATCTGGTGGAGCCATCGGGTCTTGGTACTAAGACGATGGGCGAATTCCAGTTACTGCAGGAAGGTTCAATGATGCCCATTTTTAACATTTGATTGGTTTCCTCTTTTATGACAGCTCTTCGGGCTTCCGGGACACGGTATGGTCGCTGTCTGACTATTTTCCCGGGTTCCGTATGGATGGCATGTTCCACTACTGTAGTGTGTCCCGGCAGGGAGGAAAACACTGTTCGTACTGATGACAAGGTCTGGCACAGGTCCTGTTTCTTGCTCTCTGATAGCTCGACATCAAAGCAGCACTCAAATGGGAGGGGGCTAACACCAGACAAGACGGGACGAGGGCCCTCCCATTTCTTTAGGAGGTTGATATGGTATATCTGGGCGGACCCCCTGGTGGCGTCTGTTTGGACTTCATATGTGACCGGAGTCACTTGTCTTGTTACCGTGAATGGACCCTGCCATTGTCCTAGCAGCTTATGGTCCGAGGAGGGAAGGAGCAACAGTACTAAGTCCCCGGGAACAAAAGACCGGGGTTTGGTTCCCTTGTCGTATTGTTGCTTTTGAGACGTTTGGGCGGCCAGCAGGTTCTGTCTCACAATCTCTCTGATCTCTCCTAAATGGGTTTTCAGATTGTTGACGTATTCGGGGAGAGGACGGGTCCGATCGGGCTCGGCTTCCCAGGCCTCACGGGCCATGTCCAAAGAGTCCGGGGGGCCCGACCATACAGCAGTTCGTAGGGCGAATAACCCGTGCTGCTTTGGGCTTTGCACCTGATGGCAAAGAGGGCCAAAGGAAGCAACTCCTCCCACCTTTTGCTCTCGAGACCCAAAAGTTTTTTCAAGGTGGTCTTTAGCGTGGCATTATAGCGTTCCACCAAGCCGTCCGTCTGGGGGTGGTAGGCGGAAGTCCGTATTTGTTTAATCCCCAGACTGGAACAGACTTGGCGCATAAGGGAGGAGACAAAGGGTGTACCTTGATCGGTCAAAATCTCCCGTGGAAACCCCACCCTGGAAAAGATGGAAATAAGCGCTTTGGAGATGTTCTGGGTGGTTGGTTGACGGAGAGGCACAGCTTCAGGGAATCGTGTGGCATAGTCCACTACCACTAAGGCATACCTACAGCCGCTCTTGGAGGGTAACATGGGGCCTATAATGTCCATCCCCACCCTAGTGAAGGGGATATCGATCAGAGGGAGGGGCTGTAGGGGAGCTCTCGGTGGTCGGTACCGGCTGGTTTTTTGGCACACCGGGCATTCCGGACAGTAGCGTTTAATTTGAGCATACACGCCTGGCCAGTAGAACTTCTCCAAAATCGCCTCTCCAGTCTTTTCATCACTGAAATGTCCACCTAACAGATGGCTGTGAGCCAGAAACAATACCTTATCACGAAACAGCCCTGGGATAACCAATTGAGTATTAGCCTAGGCTCCTCCTTTCCGATATAAGAGTCCGTTTCGTATGAAGAAGTAGGGACCTACGTGTAAGGGGTCTTCATCGGGAAGCGCACGACCCCAGGCATCCTGCAGCACTGGATCCTCTTGTTGAGCGGTACGGAATTCCCGATCGGTTTCCCACGGATGAATGTCCACCTGTGCGGGACAGGCCAGGGCGAACCCCCTCTTTTCTTTTTTTCTTTGGGCCTTGGTCTTCAAGGGTTTGGGAATCTCCACTGAAGCAGGGGTATCACGGGAGAATGGAGCCTCCACCCACCATTTCTTCAAGGAGTCTGTGGTGTCTTGAAGGAGATGGGGAAGACCGCTATAGTCGCTCCCCAGAATTGCTTGTTCGGGTAGATTGGGCACCAAACCAACTGTCAGTAAACTTCCTTTGTCGGTAGGGTGTTGCACACGTACTTGTGCTGTTGGGTAACATTTTGTGTCTCCGTGGACACATTTGATGGCCACCGACCCGGTCACGGGTCCCACTGCGTGAGGTAGTTCTTGGGGACGCAGAACACTATGGCGACATCCGGTATCTGCAAGCGCCATCATGCTGTGTCCGTCGATCTGTACGGGGCAACGGAAGGGCGGAGGGGTTGTTTCTGTGGTAAGACACACATAGTTCCTGGTCAACCCTATCTCCATGGGTTCCTCCTTCTGGGGGCATATGCGGGCTATGTGCCCGAATCCACCACAATGATAACATTGAGGACCTGGTTGAGGTGGTCTTGGCATGACCGGATAAGGCATCAAGGGGGCTAGTTCTGGTTTTCGGACCACCAGAGGTGGTCTCGATGGGCGGGGATGGCTGCCACGAGCTATGTGGGCTGGGTGTTCTTCCTTCACCCGCTGGGATTCCTGGGCTCGATTGTAGGCGCTGGCTATTTCGACAGCACTATCGAGAGTCAATCGGGCATGTTGGCGGACCCACTTCTGCGTGGCGGGATGTAGTGAAGCTAGATATTGTTCCAGGTATATCTTGGCCATTATTTCTGCCTTGCTGGAGGTCTCAGGTTTTAGCCATCGGTCGGCCAAGTCTTGTATGCGGTATGACAATGCCCGGGGATTTTCTTGTGGCCCCTCCTTGGCCTGGCGGAGCCTAACCCTGTAGGTTTCATCGTCTATCCCCAGACGTTCCAATATGCACTTCTTGATATCCGCATAAGGGGTTTGGCCCTGTATGTTTGCTTGCTGATAGGCCGCTTGCAATTCTCCCGTCAGAAGAGGACCGAGGTAATGACCCCAACGATCAGCGGGCCAGGCCGCGGCCTGAGCGAGGCGTTCAAAATTGGTGAAGAAAAAATCGGGGTCTTCGCCAGCCACATACTTTTGCAGGACTACCGAGGGCAGCGATGTCATGGGTCTTTGCTGCCCCATGACGGTCGTTAATTTTTCCAGAGCCTGGTCCTGGGCCGTGCCCTGCCCCTTCAGGACGTCGTGCAACTGTCCCCTGTCGTCTTCTGCGGTCTTGAGGAACCGCTCCATCAGCTTGCCGAGAAGTTCCTGGCCTTCTGCCAGCTGTTTGACGGCGGCCTCCATGCTTCCTGGCGACCCCACTTCTGACACCACTTGTGGAGTGTGGGGGTGGGCGGGCCGGAATAACAGGCGTGGAGGCCGGATATAGTGTGCTATGATTAGCAAGGGTTTTATTGGTATACAGAAAAGTCAAGTCCTTGGGCACGGTGATTAGGTACAATCCTCGGTGTTCGGGTTGGGCTTCCTCGTGAGGGGTTCCGATGAGGAGAACACAGGTCGGTCTTCTACTGCAGGGCTGGTGTTCTCCTTCCTGGTTACGGGCGTTGGGGTGTCCCTCGGAGATAAAGGAAAGAGACACAGGGCAGTTAGTTCCAATGGTCACGGAACTCAGTCGTCTGACACCGGCACCGGGAGTGTAAGGATGGAAATAGATCGTGAGGGAGGACGGTAGGGTAGGGGAAGAGGGGAAAGAAAAGACGGGGTGTAGGTACAGAGTGCCAATAGTGAAGGGGGGGGTTGGGTGGAAGGTATTTATACAGTGCAGGGGTGATTATAATATACAGTGGGGTGCGCGTGACTTCTGTACAAGATTTACACTATTTATACTAATTATACAGGGAGGGGGAAACACGGAGAATGGTAACAGTTTACTCACGTGCCCCGCCGTAACTCTCATCCGAGCTACGGCCGCTTTCCAGCCACCTCCTGAGGATGCCACCAATCCTCGCACCAAACGTCTTCCTCTTCTTCCCTCTCTCGCCTCGTCCTCTCTCCTACAGTCTTCGCTGCCGGTCCTTCGCGTCTCGCCAACTCCTGCCACGAGTCCACCGCTGGGAACCTCTCCACCTCTGTGTCGCCGGCTTTTCTATCATCCGCTCGGGTTCCTGAGCAAAGGCTTCCGGGGTCAGATGGGGTCACTTCCGGTCCTTTAGTGGCCGTTGTACTTCCGGGGTCAATCAAGGCCGCTTCCGGTCCGCTGTGCTCCGGTGTTGCTGTCGGCGCCTGCAGGGAGATAGAAAGAGGTGTAGCCGGTTTTGGCTGTGGGTTAGTGTTATCGCCCTTATGGGCGGTCCTACGGGATCGTTGCGCCCGGGAGGTAAGGCCCACCCCTTCACACTCACCTTGCTGAAATTGACTACACTTACTCAACTGACTTATCGAGGCCTGATTTGCAAACTCGTCTGGCCACAGAATCCAGATTTTCATTTGACACTGATTCTCACACATCAAAGACCCCTTCCAAAGTTTCTGTTTTGGCAAGTCTGTTTAAAAAACATTTTTTAATTCCTCCTAGGACCTACATTTGGTTGGTGCTTTTTTCCATTTACCTTTTAATGAGAATTGGCGTGGTGGTATATTTTTTTCGACTTCTCAACGGACACTATTGTCGAGGAGAGAGCATGCATTCGACATATCAATGGAACATTGGCTCCCCACTCCTCATCACACCGACTGAAGAGAGAACTGGCTTTTGTTAATATAACTGCATGGCCTGTTTTAGATGGGATTGTGTGGGATGCTGTTAATTTTCAGATCCATGGGCCCACTGAGGTTATAAATGTCCCCAATGTGCTTAGAGTTTCTATGGGGGATGTAGTTAAACAAAATATACGTTCTGATGATTGGGATGTTCAGGCCGTTGAAGCTTTATTTTCTGATTTGAAATATTATGCTGCCGTTGATGCTGAAGATTTGTATTTAGAATCTGCTAATTATGGTGATTTGTATTGTTTCCAACACTTTGGCAATTACCTCCATAAGACTAATTCAAGGAGGCACACTGTTAATTATACACAATGGGAACATTGTCCAGCTCCTATGCAAGGCAGTTCTGCTACCTTTTTAAAGAGGTTCACTTATTTTACGGATTTTAATCAGTCAAATCCTGGTTCTTTTTATTTCAAAATGACTGAAAAGTCCCTATCCAAGGTTAGACTAACCGATACTAAATGACTGTACTCGAAGTGCTTCCTAGACCAGTTAGCTGTTGGGGGCTACGAGTTCTGGATGGATACAATTGACCTTAAATCTGTTTGGTGTTCTAAGCATTGGCAAGTGCAAGGCACTGAGGCTTTGCACGGTGCATGCCTTATCCCGAACGATATGTTGTTTTTGATTTCTACTATTTCACAGACAACTTGCTTTGGATTGGCTACTACTAAAAGATTGAATGCTCCTTCTTTTCCTGATTTGGAAGAATATTCCGTTTGGAATGATTCCACTACATTTTCAATCAGAGAGTTACAAACTCTGTTGCTAAATTCTTCCTTTAACATATCCAGTTTGGATCCCAATGGCTGGTTGCTCTGGCACAAGACTCGTGCCAGGATCGGTTTCTGGGTTTGGCTCAAGGCTTTACACCGGTCAGGGTGGATACCCGTTTTGATAATGACCATTCTGTGACTACCTAAAAGGTTCAAAATAAGAAAAATAACAAGTAAAGCAAAACAGATAGGTCGCAAAGTGGCCAGATTGGTTTTATTCACACCTAAACACATTAGCGCCACTTTACAGAGTTTGCCAGTGAAGCAATACTTTAGTTTTCTCTTCTTTCTGTTGGTGGAGTGGACCACGTTCAATGCAATTCTTATCGGCTGTTTTCCTTATTTTAGTTCATAAAATGTGTACCACGGCTCTGTGTTCAGGGATGCGATCTTTTTAAATCGTACTGCTTACGTTTTCTAAGGATATAAGCAATGTGCATTGAAACGGGTCCCTTTTGCTCCCTGTAGCCTTGTCCATTACTTTTCAGGCAAAAACATTCTTTGATTTCTAAATAGTCAGTGTAAAAGTGTTAAGATAACCATGTTGTTCCTGCTTATATTACACATGCGTTACCTAATCTTGCATTCCCTATAAGTGTTTGCTTTTCCAGGATGTTATTACTTTTCTTTTCAGGCAGCAAATTACTCGTCTAGAACATCATTTGAAATGAGTCGCATCCAGGTGTTTATAGCGGGGCACAATTGAGTTGTAGCTGAAGGCAGTGCACGTTTTTCTCAGTGGGGCAGTATGGTGTTCAGTGGAGGTGAGAATTCGGCTATATTGCCAGAGATGCCAAATTTGGAACTGGTGAACCAGGCTCAGCTTTCATTACCAGACCACCAGACCATTCTCCTGAGGGAGCATATTCCCATGCTAGACCTTAGAAGGCCCAGCCGGAACTTAGAAGCCCTAGTGCCTTAGCACCAGTAGGTGGACCCTAGCAGTGGCAGGTATGGGTTAACCTTAAAGGTTACCACAATCCATACAGAAGTTCACCTCCAGTCTTGCAGGCAGCACTATGAAGCAGCACACCCTATAGCGACAGTGACTTTGGCACTGAGGTCGCAGGACCCTGTGGCCAGTCCACCTCACCCATTGCTGCCTCCATTGGCCTGGTTTCAGCAGTGGTAGTGCAACTCGTCAGAAATCGACAATGCAGGATTTGCACCCATACCAAACTAAGTTCGCAAACCTCACTGTCTCTTTGCTTCAGGCACAAGCACTTTTAACATGTGCTTGTGCATTAGGGTTTGTGTATTGTTTTAATCCACACTAAAAAGATCTTCAATTGTTGGGTACATCAAAGGCTCTCTTTTCTACTTAGGCATATCTGTCTACTCGGGTAACATAGCTTAAAAACATTGCCAAAATATAAATCTCTGGCTAAACACTTATAAGGTCCCAAAGGTGAGACCTATTGGCTATGCCAGTGCTTGTTAATAAATGTAATGTATGCAGATCAATATATGGTCTGGAAAATTATTGAAAATAAACACACCACATAGATGGAATGTGACCCTATCAGGGATGTGGAAATATTTTACAAATCTAGTTGTCCAATGGACAATACGCTACAGAAATCTACTAGCCCTGCAAAAAATGAACTTGCCTGGCCTACTACATAAATCAATTATACAGGCTTCCAAAAAAATGTTCCAGTTATGTGTAGTGTGGCCTATGACGATATTGATTTTATACAGTGAAGCTTTTGTTTGAGGAAAAAAAGTTGTATAAGGTTTCATGGTGTCCACTGTCCTGGAAAATCAGCATCATATATTTACATAGTATACATTTTGCATAAGGTATTGTAAAGAAATAAAATACAATAACAAGCATTTCAGACCCAAGCTGGTATTTACAAAACATCTGTGATCCAGCCGTAAGTCAGAAATGGACATAAATGTTTGAGTGTATCTCAAGTAGAGCTCAATTTTCTCCGGCAATGCGAAGGTTAGCTCTTCTACTACATCAGACAAGAGCAGGGGTGTGAGGAATCCTTTCTTAGGAGACAGTTCTGAAGATTTCATTTCAACTTACAGCAAAGCATCATCTCACAAGGTGTGCAGGATTCTCATTTGAATGACTGTGACATTGCAACACATAATGGCCATATAGAAAACACCTTGCTGGACATGAGCCTGACCTCACTGTAGGGTAAACAGTGTTGGAGGCGGGTTTATGACTGAGGTATTGCAGTCTTACCAGCAGTCCCAAACAGAACTTAGAGTGATACTTGGTGATGAGTTTATAGGATCGTCAACGAACAAGACCTCATCAATGGACAAAGACCTAATAATTTGTTTTACTGAGGGTCAAAAAGGGTTGTCAAAACTTCCCAAAGGAGAGTGCTACATGAGAGTCTTGGAAGGCTTGATTAGATCCCAGAGCCATTTCCATTGCCTGTGCTAGCGAGGTACAACTGATACGAGAACAAGTTGTGTAGCAATGCTCAAATATGAAATGGCTACACTCGTGATTAGCCGGTATCAGGGCTAAGGAAGGGAAACTCTTTATAAATCTTGTCTGTTCCCAGCAGGCTTTTGATGTTTCTTGGTACAAACTGTAAGGAATTCTGTGTATGGAAATGTGTTTATATGCTTATGATACAGTGCTGGATGAATCCTGCGTTATCAGTATGAACATTTTATCAGAAAATAAGTCAGTGCCATAAAAACGACAGTGGTTGGAGCCGGGAGGTTTCACCCCTAATACTTACCACAGTGCTGTGATAGAATTAGACTTCGGCAGCAACTTTAACTCAATGGATAAATATGCATGAACACATTTTACCATGGACACAGAATGGGCAAAACCCTTTGAGGCATCTGGCCCAATGATTCCATCTTGAGTGGCCAGCATTTGTCATAATAGTCGTCCTCCAGTGAGAGTTATGTGCTTTGTAAGAAAATACAGATCACTGCCCAGAGTGTGTCCTGAACCTTCTATGTCAGACTGAAACCAGAGATGCCTCGCCATCAGAACATCACATTTTTTACCTATCACGGTCTAGAGTATGGTTTGGCCCATCTATTGCTCGCTTACCAGTGATGTGTTAAAAAATGGATCCTCAAGACTGGCTTTTCTTAACTCGTGCAGACTGTGGTTTAGGCAGGAGCCAGTGAATGCATGCAGAAGGCGACTGGCAGGAGAAATCTCCAAGCAAGAAAAGCACAAATAGTCTAAAGAAAAAAAAACACGCTCAAGCTCCTTAACATGCTCAATAGAATCCCCGGCTGGAGAGCTCTTTACCGGATGCTGGGGCATGTTACTGGTCTGGGTGCAGAGTAGGCATATGAGAAACCAACCATACACAGGGGCCTGTGTATCGGTTTTACATTGAGCTGTGCAAACATGCTTTACCTAATGTCCCAGAAGGTCATCTCACGAGACAGGTGATGGGGTTTCTTGGCGGATGTGTGCCACTTTACGCAATAGAGAAAGACAGCAGGGGCAGCTGTAAGAAAGAGTGGTAGGTTGAGTCATAGGGGGATAATATGGGGAGAGGTGGAGATAGGGAATAGTGGGAAGGGAGGGTAAATGCAAGTGATTGTCTGATTCTTCCATTACAACACATTATCGCACCATGCCTTCAGACAGACACACACACACACACACACACACTTTTTAATCGTCACATGTATGGCAGGGCCAAACCTACTTGGAGACATTCACAGCAAAGTTAGTAAAGGAGGGCTTTTTAGTGGTATCTGGAAATGGGGCGTAGATTGCACAAAGAGCCTGTGATGGCCGATGGTTTACACAATGAGCCCCTTGTTACTGATGGGTTCTGCAGGGAGCTAGTGTTACCTTTGGGGTGGGGTGTGGGGGGGGGGTTACTGAGTGAGCCTTTGGGAGTGTAGGATTTGTGAATGGAGCCAGGGATTCTTGGCTAGAGATGGCTCAAGTGTCACAGCGGAAGCTGCTGATGGCTTTGCGGTTACATGTGGAGCTACTGTTAGGCCGGTGGTTCGAGAAGAGTGAGGGATGATTGAGAGTTGAGTTATAGATTTAGACATGACGAGGGAGCTAGACTGTGAACCAAAAGAATAGCAGCGGGCTTCAGAGGGGGGAGAAGAGATGTGAGTTTGGGTCCTGGAGGCTTGGTAGTGAGGTTACACTGTCAGCAAGGTAAGGATTTCATTGAGTGCAAGAACAAGGAGAGGTTTGGACATGGCTAGAGATGGTTCAGGAGTTGCTGTGGAGCAGGAAAAGATATGAAAATTAGATGTGGCTAAAAGTGTTGGGTTCATTTGGCACGGCATCGGCTCTTTTTGATGCCTTTTTGGTTTCAAACTAGAGTTTATGGTCACTGTAAAACACTCTATATAAAAGCATTCCTGTTGTTCTCTGGCTCCTATCCTACATAGCGCCTCTACTAAAAACACTCTTAATATTTGTTTTTTCTGTATTTAGTTGCCCCTACAAGACCTTCTGCTTGTATTTCCGTGCTTTGCAGGCAGAATGTTTTGAGCAGATGAATAACTTCACTGCTGCCTGCTTCGAGGTTAAATCTTGCAATTTGTGGTCCTCTTTAAATGTTACAACCTTTGTGAGGTGTAGTTGATTGAGCAGCAGACCACGGGGTGGGCACCCGTAATGATAAATACGCTAAATACCGCTGCCATGCGGCTGGGCACCCGCAATTAGAAGAACAAGTGCGGGCATAATGCAGGGTAGGCACCTGGTTTCAAACTTCGAAATAAACGGGTGGTCTCCTGCGCTGCCATTAATAAGGGCAGCCATGAGGGGTAGGCTCCCTCAGTCTCAGGACAAAGAAGGGTAAAGTGCTTCCCAGGCATTAGGGGGGTACAGAGACCACCAAGCCCCCAAGGAAGGATCCCTACAGCAAGAAGGGTCCTAGCAACACAGTTCAGCAGTGTAGGAACTGGGGTCACCAGTTCCCCGGGGGTAGCTTGGCTCAAGCGTGTAGGCACCCGTAAGCTTAGGTGTAAAGTGACCAGACAGCACACACATCCACTGAGACCATGAAACACACACAATGACTGAGACCACACCAGTAAGTTTGATTCAAATCAATAAATGTTATCTATATCAAGTTCATGACTGGTAATTCATTTAAAGCAATCAATAATCACAATAACCATAACTCATTAAGGTATCTCATCAGGGGAGCAAAGGGAGCAGTTCATTAATCCATGTAGCATGTTTCAATAGCTATCTTCTTAAAGGAGCATGACAAGAGTTATCTGTGGGCCTAACTTCAACCTTGCGTTAGGCAGAGACCAACGTCTCCTCAGGCTAAAGCAACCATTTCATTAATCAAGGATAAAACATTTCATTGAACATGTTTAGAGCATTTCATTAAGGCAAAAATAAACAGTGCCTAAGGTAAAATGAGCATTTCATTGAGCATGGGCAAACTATCTCATCCCTCTGAAATAACCTTCTCACTAAGCAGGAATGGTCGTCCTATATTCTCACAGGTCAATATGCACCATAACCGGGCTGAGAACAAGCTGTAAAGAACACCACCCCAGCCGGGGGTTACTCCTCCTTCACCTCAGTCTCTAGGGGCTTAACCCAGGATCTTGCCCAGTCCATAGTACTCTTCTGGGCCTACAGAGGCCAACAACAGTCTCCCGAGGGAGGGGCGATCTCGGGCCTCCCTGGGGGGTTTACCTTTTCCTTCGGCCCACTTGGGGCCCTTGCGGAGGTTCCAGCGCTCTGGCAGGGAGACTCCAGAACCCCCTCGCCGGTATTCTCAGCTTGGGCGGTGTGCAGGCCAATCAAGGGAGGCCCGCGCGCTCTAGCGCTCCTCTCGGGGGTCTGCTGGCTGAGGGGAGGGCTCCTACGCTCCTCGGAGCCCTCTGGCGGTGTCTCTTCCTGTTCCCGGGCCTGCGATGACATCAGAGGCCCAGGGACCAATCAGGAGGCTGGCACGAGATGGGCAAGGCCTCCGCGCCCAATCGCAGGGCAGGCCAGGCGGGCGTATTGGTTGCAGCCAATGGTTGTGAGGGCGGGGGCGCGACCAATGACGCGGTCGGTCGCCCCCGTCACGTGGGGTGAGTGTCCCAGCCTCTAAGGCCTAACAGGGCCTGACTGGAATTTCGAGACGGCCATCTCACGGCCTCAGGGGCCACTGCGGGGACTCTTCACGGTCTGGCTGGGCTGGGGCGGTGACGGGGCCCACATCAGGTGCACCGCCTTTCCCCAACTTTCTCCTGGGCCGGGCACGGGCCACAGCAGCACGGCGGTGGCCCTCTCCTGGCGTCGGGGGCCGCTGGGTGCAGATGACAGCCGGGAGGCGCGCTCCTCAGGGCACACAGCTCTCGGTCTCCGCAGCGCCTCGCGTGGAATAGGAGCGCTTGGAAGTTCCTCACAGGTTTGTCAATACCAGCGCTTTACAGGACCCAGCAGGTGAGCGCTTGAGGCAAAACTAGAGCGCTACACAGGTGGCACAGAAGAGAGCGCTTGAGGGGCAATTAGGCAGGACAGGCCACTCGACAGTGGCAGATCAGTGTGCCAGCGTTAAGTAGGGAGCGCTTAGAAGGTAGCTCAGTTCAGTCAAAACAGGTCAGGGCCACACCGGGGCACAGGTTGAGCAGGGGAGCGCAGAGTGGATACAGCGCTGGTACCTGGTTGATACCCAGTGGTCCTGGCGTCACAGAAAGGTTGGCTTCTCGGCGCTTGGTGGTTCTTGCGCCCTTGGTAGATAGTTGCTTGGGTTCTTGAAAGGGGGGGGGGGGTTGAGTAGAAGGCTGCTGACAGGATTCCTCAGCAGGTCACTGCAGGTGGTCCCTGGGTTCCCCTCCACCGGGCCAGATCAGTGGGCTAGTTCAGTGTTCCTCACACAGCTTGGTGGGCACGCCTAAACCCTGTCACCCCCAGTGGTATAGGTTCCTGACTAGGCCCTACCGCCTAAGTCTCCTGCGTGGGTTCCCCCAGGTCAGTGATGCCCCAACTGGCTGAACACTTTCCCTCCTTTTCTTATATATGCCCAGGTCAGGTGACCACTCTCTAAGGCGGCAAAAGCAGACCACGCCCCTATTCTAGAAGGTTCCAGGAGCTTCCCTACTCTAACTATGGACAGGCAAGGCAGGCTGGAATGGCAACAATGTTTAAGGGTTCCATCCAGCTCCTGGCAACCAGGGTTCTACACAAAAAGACCACGCTGCGGTAGCAGGGGCCTATGGCAGTCATGTTTGAAGTAGAGAGCACCTGCACCTTCGCATTGGTTAGCAATGGGAAGGTGCTCGGAGACCTAAGGCCAACAAAAAAGAAGTGGGAAAAATGAGGCAAGGGCGAAAAAAATAGGCCTATGGCAGTCATTTTTGAAGTAGAGAGCACCTGCACCTTCGCATTGGTTAGCAATGGGAAGGTGCTCGGAGACTTAAGGCCAACAAAAAAGAAGTGGGAAAAATGAGGCAAGGGCGAAGAAAATAGGGAAAGACCACCCTAGTGCTGACAGGTCTAACATGCAGGCATCCAAGGGCTGGGCAGTGCCTCAGGGAGGCAAGCCTTCCCCTGGGCCCCAGCAGCAGCACGCCCCTGGTAGATTCAAGTCAGGAAACAAGAACATTTTACATGAGGTCACAGCCTCTTTTTATACACACATTTTCTCTGTTGTCAAAGGTGCAGGCAAGGGGTGAACCAGATGCAACTGGTTCTTGAGCTCTTTGTTTTTCTCAGCCCCTCTCCCTATTCACAGGATGGGTCAGGGACATCAGACGCACCACAGGGCGTGGAGCCAGTATTGTGGATGGAAGGCCCAGCCCTATTCAGGCCCCAGGTGCACTCCTCCCTCCCATCAACATGCAGATCTCTCCATTCACCACTGGGGCAGACCCATCCTGACTCCTGGAGCCAGGCACACCAGCCAGCTCCAGCCAATCACAAGCCAGACAGTCAATTCACATTCACTGCACAGACATGCCAACTTCTAGAAGTGGCACTTCCACACTAGATACAATAAATCCACGTACATCATCGCGCAGCATTTAATCACACAAGTCTGCACATACCAAACTCGAGCCTGCACTCCCCACACATCAGGAACTACCATGGACACACATATCCCCCATGCATTCCTATGGGAGTGCAGGCAAATCTCACACACGCACTCAGAGAGCGCACACACTTTACACTGAGCAACAGTGCTAAAGTGCGCAAAGACCAGAAATCACTATAATGATGTAACATTAAAAGGCAAAAAGTTCAGGGTTGAACCTGCCAGAAGGGCCAAGTCCAACACCCTACATTAAAAGGGTCTCAATCTTTTTTACATTTCTTAATTAGTGGTATATCTGAGGTAAATTTTCCAGATGTTGACCTAGTGTTGGCATACAATGCATCATGATAGTGAAGTTATAATCTGTTGGCCAGGTTAGCACCTGTTAAATGTAAGCACCAAACTTCTAACATTGCTCAATTTAGCTACTGTGTGTGATCTTTGGCAAATGTACAGAAAACTGTTTGCAATTGGATAAAGGATTCTCCCTTTCCCAAGCAACTGTACATTTACATATTACGTGTGGGTACGCCCATTTGAAACTCTACCATACCTGCTCTCGTTTCTGTGCTGCCCGGGGACCTGTCTGCTGAAAGCTTCCGTGGTACTGCACATTTGGATACCCTCTCTTCCGCGAAGCACAGGACTGCCTGGACTTCAGTCCGCAGAAGGCAGCGTGCTCTCGCGGCATCATCAGCGAGGTCACAGGTCACCGCCAATTACCTCGAGGAGGATAAAACATCACTGGGGCCAAGGGTGGGCCCGTCCTTGCCCGTCACAGCCCGAAGGAGGCCAAGCCCTGTCTCTTGGTTCCTTGGGACAAAAAAAAAACTGTAAGTGTATAACAGTGTGATTTCATTTGTTGAAACTCTGTTCTACTGGAAGACGTTGGTATATGGGCCCGGTTTTGTACAACACAAGAAGATGGGAAAAAGGAAACTAAACAAACGATCTTGGGACAGTCTACCCTCAAACGTAAGTCAGATAACATGACGCTAATGAGATATTTGACTGGGGCGGTGGGAGCAATAGAAAAGCAAATATCAAGTGTGGAAGATGCTCTGATTAAAGACTAGGAGGCCTTAAATTCGGTGGAGGTTAGCAGGGTCTCTAGCCTCTCAGGGGAATTGTTACTTGAACTGCATGGTTCTCCAAAATTACCTATGGACACAAACAATGTTTGTATCCTCATAGGTGGGGTTGAGATTTCATCGGATGACCCAGATATATTGGCCCTCCCTCCTCCCAAGAGAGCCTGTACTAAAACAAAGAAAATTCCCCCTATAAGTCTTTACCCCTTGGTGCATGTTCCGATGGCACCGTCAAATAATGACGCCCCTGCACAAATATCAGAGTTTAGGAAGTCAGCTACAGGGTCTACTAAAGCAAGTAAAAGGTCTAACCTGGTAAACAATAGTAACACCTGTAAAAGTAAAGCGAAAGGGCAAGGAAATACTGTCACAGAGATTGAGAGCCTTTTTTCTGATTTAACTTCCACCATAAAGGCACTCATTAATCCAATAGAGGTTAGACTAAACATGATAGAGGCAGGTCAAATTACCATCATAAACAAATTAAGCAATCTAGCTCTTGGTATCTCCAAAATGGCAGGAACAGAGTGTGGAGAAAAAATAATTGAGAAGACAACCCATACCCCGATCTGGGGTGGAAGTGACCGTAGTAATGTAATACAATCTGCTAAGGAGTGCTTTTTACCAAAGTGTAGAGGGCCTACAAATCAGGAATTAAATCAAGAAGGCCAGAGAGACTATGGAGTAGTGCTAAAGCAGAGAATGGGATGTTGTCCACTAATGATCCTCATTCAGATCAGAGGCGCGTAGGATTGACTATTCGAAGGGCCACGCCAGAACTTATTACCTTAAACCTTCCGCCTGCTGCGGCCCCTTAAACTATTGTTCTTGCAAATGTCCCATCAATAAATGAGCCTGATAAAGAATCATGGGTCATTTTGCGGAATAAGTCTATTTACCACTTAGGCATCAAGAGTGGTCTTACGAATTAAATGTTTAAGGCATTTAAGATGGTGAGACGGGTCTCATGTGTGGGTATGGACAGAAAGGTCCTAAATGGGGATTGTATTGTCTTAACCCTGGGATCTCCGTCATTGGTTCGAGAAATTCTAAATCGTGCTTGAACAAATGGGCTGAGTGATGATGAAATAAATGTTCTCCCACTAGGCTTTTTTTATTGCCCACGTATGATTGGGAGGTGAGATCAGTACTTGGGTAACTTCCATCAAGTAAATAAACAGATTTACAACGTAGCGGTAAAAAACAGGTTTGAAGGATTACAGCAGTTAGAGGATGTAGATTGACATCATGGCAATAATCATGATTTTGGGTAGTCTTGAGTTAAATACGAATATGATTAACAAGCAGTGTAGAAATAGTACCCAACTAGAATGTCAGAGCGGGATTGCTGCTTCCTGTACACAGAAGATAACACCTTTTAAACACAGGGCTTATAAAAACCACCAAGAAACTCATAGGGAAAATTAACTCTTGTCAATTGAAAATTCAACAATCATTTTGGTTGAACCAAATTTAAATGGAATAAGGCCTCTCCTTGACCCTACCGCTTTAGATACAGCCTCTGTTAATAGCGCACCACAAGAAAATACAATGGTGGTAGATGCAGGTAAAATATGTGATATGGTCACTAGTGCTGTACTCCTGAGACTGTTAAGATTTTATCATGGAATGTTTGTGGCCTTGTGTCAAATGCTAATGATGGTGTATGGAGTGATTTTATTCGGAAACATGAAGTATTATGTTTACAAGAGACATGGTTGTTATCTGAGCAACATCTGAATGGTTACAAAAATGTCCTGTCCCTGCTCTAAGGTCAACTCATGGGAGTCAGAGTGGGGGAATATGCGTGTATATATCCAACAAGCTGGTAGTTCAGAATATAAAAATGTCAAAAAGTACTCCCTACCAGTGTTCCCACGAAGCCGCGCGCCTGCGCGCTCGCGCACCTCCGTGCCCCGTAGTACGCACTTTTGTATCAGGGCAAGCACACATCACCAAGAGCATTCGCGCCGCCGCTGCATTTAGCAAGTGCTTCCTCTTGCTAAATGCCTTTTGTTTTCTAGAGTGCGGCTGTGGGAGCACAAATCTGCCAGCAGCCACGCTTTAGAAAACAAAAGAAATGCAGCACCAAACACAGTGTGTGCTTTTAGAATCACTTAAAAGCACACGCTGTGTTTGTAAGCAGTTAGGTAGTGCACACAAACTCATGAATGCCCATAATCATTGGATAGTAAGCACCCAGTTCTCCGGTACTCTTCTTACCTATTATATGGTAATTTGTCAACTTCGCTACTCGCTAACAGGGGGCAGTGCTTTGTCTCGAACGTACACAGGCCGAAGTCAGCAACACACAATAAAATACATGTGTAAAATGGCACACAATTTAATTTTTGAAAAAAATACTACCTGGACCATTTCTGTATTACACCCCAGGTATGTTGGGAAGAGCTTTGTGAAGATCTTCATGTTAAAAGGAGTTCATTTTATGCTCACTTTCTGCACGAATGAGTAGTGGATTCAGAGCTCTGAATTCAGATTGGCACTGCGACGTGCGAGGTAACTAGCACCAGCGCTGCAGGGGCTAGAGTGCATAACCGGGAGCCTTTCTGGTGAAAGCAGGTAACTGTTTAAGAAACAATTAAACTGTGTGTCTGTAGACTTTGCCCTCCGACCCAGAGCAACGAGCTTATAAACCTTGTAATTATCAATAGCCTACCATTAAATCTCAGCTCCGCTCGCACTGTGCGGTTTCTCGGGCAGCCATGAGTCACTTGGCGCGCATCACACGCTCTTACTCTTATGAAGATAACAACACCGATTCATAACTGGGCGACGCTGAAAGCACCAGGTCAGGGGTTAATTCACATTTCCCCTTCAACTGGGAGCCGAACCTAAAAGGCAGACTGTAACTTTCCAGCGGCAGGGGGATGTGGTCCCCACACTAAACCACCCGCTGGTGCCGAGCTCAAGGGGGATGCATCTGTACAATCTGGAGCAGAGTGAGAGGAGGACCCCGTTGCAGCGCTGACTGAGGACTGTGTGTCACTGTCCCATGCTCAGTAACGGCAAAGAACAAGAACTGCGGCCAAACAAAAGAGAAGAATCCATAAGGTGGAAGGAAGAAAGTGCACTGTGAGAGGGAGAAAGGAGATGATGGATAGCGCCGGGTATTGAGAAAACGATTTAGAAAAGGGGTTGGTGATGAACAGAGTGTCTGAGTTAAACAGACCACTCTTACCCAGTCCAAAGATCAGGGCTTGATCCATCACCGTTATTTATCTCACTGCCCCATCCCAGCTCAGAACCTGGCTATATGCAAATCAGTCTGTCCCTGGCCCAGTGCATCATGGGAACAGGGCAGACTAAACTACCAAGCCAATTCTTCACCAGAAAGGAGACAAGCTACCGGGGACCGGTTTCTGGCATTTCAGCCTTCTTCGGCCCGGCTTGCTTGAATCCTGATGGAGCAGTGAGAAAGGGACTCATGTCTGAGTATACCCTGCCACACCTATAGTGGCCAAAAACGATTTAGAAAAGGGGTTGGTGATGAACAGAGTGTCTGAGTTAAACAGACCACTCTTACCCAGTCCAAAGATCAGGGCTTGATCCATCACCGTTATTTATCTCACTGCCCCATCCCAGCTCAGAACCTGGCTATATGCAAATCAGTCTGTCCCTGGCCCAGTGCATCATAGGAACAGGGCAGACTAAACTACCAAGCCAATTCTTCACCAGAAAGGAGACAAGCTACCGGGGACCGGGAGCTTGTTTCCTTCCCAGTGTAAGAATTGGCTTTTGTAGTTTGGTTTGCCCTGTTCCCATCATGCACTGGGACAGGAACAGACTAATTTGCATACAGCCAGGTTCTGAAACTGGGATGGTGCAGTGAGCTAAAAAACGGTGTTGGATCTAGCCCTGATCTCTTGACTGGGTGAGAGCTTTCTGCTTAATTCAGAGACTCTGTCCCTCACCACCCCTTGTTGTGGGTATTGAGAAAAGGCAGACCTAAAAGGCATGTAGAGGATGGGGAGACAGATAAGAGGGATAGAGGAAAGGAGAAAACGGCAGGGTACGTAGATGTGTTGACATAACAAGCATAAGGATAAATCAACATGACCCTGCAGGGCACTAAAAGCAACCAGCACCCTAAAGAAAGAAACCATGCAAGAGCGATCATCTTTACATAGCGCCACTATGTACAGTGCCCAAGAGACACAGAGCCTGTGTACAGTAATCAGCTCTGTGCCACCATGACCCATTCAGCACCTATACTCCAGAACATTGATCTAGCAGCCCAGGCCACGATCATCACCCGTACCAAGGATAGCTGGAAGGATCAGCTCTGAAAATGTCTTTGACACTGAATACATTAGACTTCGTAGATGAAGTGCTGCAATTATATTTTTCTTGAGCTTTCTTTCAGGATTTAAGGTAATGAGGGGGCTAAGGAGAGCCCCATGTCAAACTCGTGTCCGCTATCTATGATGACTGTATCTTATAACTGCCCCAAGTGCACCTCTTTTCCTTACAGAGCAGGGGGTGCACGTAGTAGCTGTAAATGAAGAATGGGAAGGGGGTAAATGGGAGAAAGGTAAGATCATGAGTGAAATGGAAGGGCATATGCGTAAATGGTGCATGCTTTACATGCCTTTGAGAATGGGGAGTGTGAAAGGATCTATGCAGATGGAAGACCGGTAGAGTCTGTGGGGTTGGGAGAGAAGTAGTGATGGGGACTGTGGTGACAGTGCGTGCGTCGAAGAGGGAGCCATAGGGACTTTTAGAATGGAGAGAGAGAAAGAGTATGTGAGTAAGAGCAGAAGTGGAAGGGTCTGTGATGCTGGGGAAGGTTGCAATATGGGGATAGGAGCGAGCAGGGAAACCTGTGGGGTTTGGAGAGTAGGTGAGGTAAAGGGGTTGAACTTGGGAATGGATTTTGATGGCCAGAAATCACTTGGTAAGCATGGTAAATGAGCACCCCAAAATTTTAAACAAGAACACAGCAGCAGTGGGGCATGTCTGCTATCACTGGTGTAAAAGGTGCTGTAGCACCAGGGTCCATGAGTATGAGGGGGTTTCGTTTTACGTCCTACCACTTTCAAAGTTCACCAGCCACCACTTGGGGGGTCTCCAACAAGGACTATCCCTGGCAGTGCTATCATGGGCAAACAAATGCCCCCAAAAAAGAGCCTCTGAACTCTTGGGGGGAACAACACTGATCTGGGAGAGACCACGCCTGGACCACCCCATCTGCTTGGTGCCCCAACGCCGATTCCCACCAGTGTGCAGTGCAGTTGCCAACAGTAGAATGACTCACCCTACATATGAATGAGTCTGAAGCCCTCCGGGCCCATCAGGCCCCAGCTGGGTCAAACAGCACTGTCCTTCGGTGCAAGGTTCTCTGCCTCTCCCTTCATGGAGGCGGACAGCACTGTGGGGCGCTTCAGAGGGTCCTTACAATTACTGGCCAGAAGTGGTTTTCATGGAATGCCACCTCGCTCCTGCCGACACCGTCCGTCACCTCCTCTTTGCTGGGGGGGTGGAGGAGGGGGAGGGACAAGGAGGGGATTGCGGGGAAACTGTTGCTGGTTCGGCTCCTGCTCATCAGAGACCCAGCGCAACTGCAACCACCGAGCTTGAAGGCCATAGCCCTCAGCACATGCTACTTGAGGATTTCCCCGAACTTATGTGATCAGTAGCTTTGGACCCCGCTGTCTGTTGGGGTAAACCAGCAGCTCTCCCTGAACGCTAGGTATGCCAAAGGGAAAAGTGTCCTCACGTTCTAATATGAAATCCAGCTCCTACATGCTTGTTGCACCAATGAAGGGAGAGTATAAAGCGCTTGCCTTAAAATGTCTCTGTCCAGGTGACATAAGCTTAAAAGTGGAAGCACAAACCATTTGTCTCCGACCTGGCCTCAAGGGCAGGGCCAGCTTTAGCGCTGGTGGAGCCCTGTGCGACAATGTTTGTTGGTGCCCCCCAATGACTCCTTCCGCCATGGACTCCCTCACTATCACCCTTTAACAGTGCCCCTCAAGTCTCCATATCAATACTCTTGCTCAGATGAATTTAACTTGATTTACAGCAGCACTGATACCAGTGTATGATGTGAGAGAACTTTACATCACACTCATTACACAGAGACAATATTAATCATATGTGTGTATATTTCTGTATAGAAAATGTTACATACGACAAAGGACTACAAGGTGTAGGAGTCACATGACATCCATACGAGTAGGCAGTTTGGTTTAATAGTGATTGGTCTAGAGAAACACACTGAATTTAGAGCGTAATACCATGATTAGGGGTTCTCTTTAAGAACCAGAATTGATTTCTTTTCAAATGAACCCTTTTTGCAACATTAGGATAATCAGACTGGGGAAAAAACATGCAGCTCATAGATGACAGTTAATAGGTCACTGTTTTATGTTAGGATTTTGACTTATAAACTGTAAGTACCAAAAGGATCTCACTGACAAAAGCAGTAACCCACTGACCCATTTACAGGGCTCGACAAATCTAAAAAATCTCACTTGACCTGCAGGTCGAGTGAGTAGACTTTTCTGCTCGACCTAACAGCGATGCACTCGACCCACAATTGATCGCATAATGGACTTTTTTCAAAACATTTGCAGCGCCAACAACCCAGGAAAACGTTGGCCACCCAAATTAATGGCAAATTTCACCCATTTACCTCCACATTGAGCTTCATCCGGGAAAAGGCAAGCAAACCTTTTTTAAACAGTGAGTTTATATGGGCACAGCACAGACAGTCCGACCTGTAAACAAATTTGCATATGGTCTGGCTTGACAACGTAGCTGTCACCAGGCAATTAGAGTGAGCATTAGAGTTTGGCTCTGCCCACATTTTGGGAGCCAATTGAGTACATGTTTTCAGAACATGTGCATCCACAAAAAAGTGCTTTTTTTGCTCTACACAGTGATCACAGCTAGGACTTGCTTGACAGTGCAACTGTTCTACTTAATACAGCACCAATGTCATTCTAATTCGTGCCAATTTGCACGTAACGCTTTACAGATTCATTGACATTCATTTTCAACTCACATGCACAATATAATATATCAAATCTTATTAAGACCAAAGGAAAAAATTCAGTGCAGCGTACTAAGCTAATTACAGATTACCAAATCAAATGTGGACGAGGCAATGCCTCGGTTAAGCATAACCCAAAACCAGAGAGGTTGGTAAATAACATAAATAATTAAGACAGCGAAATAAAGGAAGTTGCAATGCTACCCAAGTGGCAACACCAAAAACACGTTTGAAAAGTGCTTATAGATGGGGTAGAGTCAGTGATGTCACTGCTGGTCTGAGAGCTGTGCCGGTGCCTACCTTTAAAAGACACTCTTACAGCATCTGCTCACGGACCCACCATGACCAGGCAGAAGCCCACCTCCCACCCCACGACAGGGCAGAAGCACCTGTCAAAGTCGGATGTGTTGTTCTTATTTAACTTTGGCGCTGGGAGCAGCAATAACTCTTGGGGGCCTGGGCCGGCAGGAAATTTAAAACATTCCTGTCACAATTTGCGCCTGAAGGCTCCTAGTCCATCCTCCCTGGAATTAAGATGAATTATTGACAATGAGAGTGTGTCCAGGCGACCGGCTCGAGAGGTACACAGGGCATGCCAGCGTCCATTCAGAATTATTCTCCGGTATTCAGAATGCCCGAAGAAGCTGTGCCGCCGAAAGGTCACTGCCATCGGCACTGGGGAGGGGGGGGGGGGGGGGGGGCGTCGCCTGAGTTGCCGGAAAAACACTCAGCAAGAGGGAAGATCCCCTCTCGGTCTAATTTAATTACTGATGCAAGGAACTACATGCCGCATTACAGAGGGCACAAGTGGCGTTGCGGGTCCAACCCCGCTGCTAATCATTACAGTGAATCAACTCAGCCCACCCTGCAGCGGCACCGAGCCCGAGGTGAGCGGGGGATGTCTACTTGCAGGCACAGGCTGCTAGATTACATTAATAAATCAAGCAGAACACGTCAGTCATGAATCACACTCACGGACTGAAAAGTCTTGCAGAATATCACGGTGAACTCGCACACAGGCAGCGGCGCGCAAAGAACAATAACTGCCACTAGCTGCCCTACTCAGACAGTGACTAGTTCCCTCAGCGAAATCAAAAAGACATTACTGTGATAAGTTTTGCGGTCGGCCTGGGCTGAGTTTCACAGCAGCAGCTGTGAACATATAATGCAGCCAGTCACGACTCGGGGGCTGACCTGTGAGGGTGAGACATGACGGATCAGTCTGCTCAGCTCAGCCTCGTTTGATGAAAAGAAATTTAACGTTGTCAAAACTGACTCACCTCTGCCAAATCGCCCTGAACTCTGTCCCGAGTCCCGACTCCACCGAGGAGAGCGCAGGGTGGCGTGCTACGTCACTGCTGCACTTTAAGCAGCACAGAGCGGGGGCAGGCCAGGGCCGTCATTGGTAGCGTTTTTGCGCGCTACAAGATTGACTGCCCTGGCACCCAAACAATAGGCAGTGCGTGCATGATGCCCCCTAAAGCCTTTCACCACGCACCGCACCACCTGCACTCCACGGATTGGTGTCAGTACAACGCGTTATTTTACGTCGCATTCCGTTACAACGCAGATTTTACAACGCAGGATCCATTACATCGGATGCCATTACAACGCATGGCATTACATAGCAGATGGTATTACAACGCATGGCGTTACTTCGTAAGTATAGGTAAGTATACCTTTTTTTTTAAATGTTATTAAGTTAATTTAATTAATTTTATTTAAACAATTTAATTAAAATACATTTTAAAATAGTCATTAATTTAATTTAATAAAATAATATCTATTTAATAAATGTAATTTTAATAAAAATTGTAATTAATTTAAATAAATTAAAATAATGAAATTAGTTTAATGTACATATTTTTAAAATTGTAATTGAATTAAATTAATAATAATAATTTATTTAATTTAATTAATTTAATTTAAAAATGTAATTAATGTAAAATAATTAATTCAATTTATTAAATATATTTTAATTAATTTAATTTATTAAATATATTTTAATTAATTTAAAAATGGTCAATATAATTTAATTATCCCTAAACCCAAACCCTGCCCTAAAACCTAAAAACACCCCTGTACCCCAAAAACCCAAACCCTGCCCTAAAACCTAAAAACACCCCTGTATCCCAAAACCCAAACCCTGCCCTAAAACCTAAAAACACCCCTGTACCCCAAAACCCAAACCCTGCCCTAAAACCTAAAAACACCCCTGTACCCCAAAACCCAAACCCTGCCCTAAAACCTAAAAACACCCCTGTACCCCAAAACCCAAACCCTGCCCTAAAACCTAAAAACACCCCTGTACCCCAAAACTCAAACCCTGCCCTAAAACCTAAAAACACCCCTGTACCCCAAAACCCAAACCCTGCCCTAAAACCTAAAAACACCCCTGTACCCCAAAAACCCAAACCCTGCCCTAAAACCTAAAAACACCCCTGTACCCCAAAACCCAAACCCTGCCCTAAAACCTAAAAACACCCCTGTACCCCAAAAACACAAACCCTGCCCTAAAACCTAAAAACACCCCTGTACCCCAAAACCCAAACCCTGCCCTAAAACCTAAAAACACCCCTGTACCCCAAAAACCCAAACCCTGCCCTAAAACCTAAAAACACCCCTGTACCCCAAAACCCAAACCCTGCCCTAAAACCTAAAAATACCCAAACACCCCAAAACATATACCTCAGTACCCCAAAACATATACTCCTATTCTCATACTTATTAAAAAAATTACTTAAATTAATATATTTAATTTATAATATTTAAAAACATAAATAAATATTTTTTTTATAATTAATAATAAATAAATCAATTAAATAATATTAAATAAAATAAAAAAATATATATACTTACCAATACTTACGATGTAATGGTATGCGTTGTAATAGCATCTGCTATGTAATGCCATGCGTTGTAATGGCATCCGATGTAATGGATCCAGCGTTGTAAAATCTGCGTTGTAACGGAATGCGACGTAAAAGTTGCGTTGTAAGTGATACACACCGCACTCCACCTATCGTGCGTGCGTGATACATGCTGCCCCCTAAAGCCTTTCATCGTGCACCGCACCGCAATGCTGCCACCTAGAGCCTTCCACATGCTACTGCACCTACCAGATAGCACTCGCCAGGCCGGTCAAGTAGGCCTTGAAACTGACTCGACCTGCACAAAATTCACTGGCATTTGCAAGCGGGCGAGTACATTTGTCGAGCCCTGTTACATTATGTGCACTTTGTGATCTGGATGGTACATTTTCTTTACAGCAGGCAAATTAGGCCTCTGCGCTGCCTTTCCTTGAGTCAAACCTTCCACTTGACATACCACATCTCAAAGGAAGAACATTAATCACCAGAGTTATCATGCCATTTTTATTGCTGCCTAAAATTGCTGGAGGCCAGGAAGGAGGCAGCAAGTGCTTTTAGAAATGTAATATACCTGCAAACATAACGCTCCACCTGAAGTCAGCGCCCGGTGCGATCGCACCGCCCTAGAGCCACCTTGCTCAAGGGTACTGTTTCCTCAGTGACTGTCGCGCTAGGGTGTGCTGCTTCATAGGCATGTCCACAAGACTGGTGGAGAACTCCGGTATGGATTGTGGTTGACAGGCCTTTAAGGTTAACCCACAGTTGCCACCGTTAGAGTACACATGATGGTGCAAAGACAACAGGGCTTCTAAAGTATAGCAAGGGAATGTGCTCCCTCAGGAGAGTGGTCTGGTGGACTGGTCTTGAAGGCTGAACCTGGTTCCCCAGTTCCAAATTCGGCAGCTCTGACATAGTGCCACATCCTCTCCTCCACTGAGTACCATACCGCCCCATTGATAGAAACTTGCACTGCCTTCAGCTACAACCCAATTCTGGCCCGCTATAAACTCTTGGATGCAACACAATTCAAATTACGCATTAGACAAGAGTAATATGCTGCCTGAAAAGTAACAAAAAGCAAACACTCAGAGGAAATGCAAGTTTAAGTAAAGCATGTGAAATGTAAGCAGGAACAACATGGTTACCTTGACGCTTTTACATGAATTATTCAGATATCAGTGAGTGCTTTTGCCAGTGGCAGAGCAGAAGTGGGCACTGTCCTTGTCTTCTCTGGGCAAGAAGGAAGAGACAGAGTCCTTTTCCTCTCTACCAGCCCTGCCATGAACGCCGAACCTTATCTGTGGGCCTTGGCCTTGGCTATTTCTGCCATCCTGGGACACATGTTTAAAATAAAAAAGCAGGGGAACGGAATCTTAGCAAATTTTAGCGTGCTGCCTCATTGGCAGTGTACCTCAATTGCAGTTTTGTCAGAGGGGCGCTAGAATACATGACTAATGCATTTTAATGCGGTGATGCGGACACTAGTATTAAAATGCATTAATCGAAAGCCTGATGCGGCCCTATCGTAATCCAGCCCTGAAACTGCCAAAAGTAAAATTATAATAACGTTATTATAATTTTATTTTTCCTGCTCAAAGAGAGCACTGGTAAGAGATTTCATGTTAATTCCAGCGCCCATCATGAGCTGAAATCAATATGAAAACATGAAGAAATGCACACAATCCCCTCGCAGCCCAGCTCTATAAAGAAAAGGAATGCAGCAACATAGCTGCTAAGGTTTCAAATTGCTATGTGGGCCAGTTCCAAACATGCCTTAACACCGTTCACGTGGATCTGCATGTGAGAAAACGCACCGTCTTTTAACTTTTTTGAGCAAAGGTTTGGAGTGATATGAATCGCTGCACCCACACGCACGCATGGTTACTGGCGCACACAGCCTTGGTTGCAGCACACATAGACCTTACACTGCCGCACACAGAGGAAAGAAATTAGAGGGAACATTGCTCCCTACTATCAAATGGTCTCCATCTATTTGCCTCGGCATACAATGTTGGTAATTGTAAACTTTTATAACAACATTGATAAAGTTAAGTTTGCTGATGTGTTAAAAAACCTTAAAGAGGATCTAATAAAGTTAATGCGAAAGGAAGAGAGGTAGTTTTGATATGGGGTGGGGATTTTAACATAAATACTTGTAACTCAAATGCGTGTGATGGGGGAAAAAATAATCTGGATGATTATGGCCATCCCAAGCATTTTGTTCATACGGATAGAGGGGAAGGATTTAACAACTTAATGGCAATGTTTGATCTTGGGTTTGTCAATAGGATGTGTTCCCCTACTGTTAAATTTGACCCAACTTATATTGGACGGGGTTTCAGTTCTGTGATCGATTTTATTATCATGCCCATCAGATATGCCAACCTGGTGGAAAAGTTCACGATCCATCCAATTGGACTTAGTGATCATCTGCCACTCGGTCTGACTCTACTAGTACCCGGAAACTATGCTACTTCTACCGTAGAGTGTTTGGCCTGGGTACAAGATCTAGTGTTGTCCCGCCAAAATGGTTATTCGGTAAGGTGGGGGAAAAAAGACCCTATGTTGACTAATATGAACATAGTCACAAAGGCCTTAACACCAATTTTAACATGTCTAAATGAGGACACCTCTAAGGTTGATACTCTAAATGTCTTTATGCGGATCACGGAAATTATTCAGAAAGTCATGATTACCTCAAAGCATAAGAAACTTATAAAAGGGGATGGGTGGTTCGACTGTCAATGTACCAAAACTCACTCTCTGCTAAAAGCCGCACTTAATAAGTTAATTAGGGGCAGTGAGGAAATTAGAGCCTGCAGGAAGGCTTATAATTCAGCCAGAAATACTCATAAAAGAGAAATAAAAGAACAGGCAAGGGACAATCTGTATGAGGCTTCTCTGCGTAGAGATTCCGGTTCATTCTGGCAGGCAGTGAATGCCCCATTTTTTGCAAATAAAGGAAGTGCTAGGTTGGAAATTGTGATCGAATATACCGGGATCCAATTTTTTTCCAAGGTCTATAGCAGAGATGTAACTGATGTAGAAAGTGACATTAAGCATAGGGAGGTGGAGGTTTGTGAGTTGGCTCAGTCACCTATTGCGATTGAAGAAGTACTACTGCCGATTAATCAAAGTAAGGGAAATAAGGCCCCAGGTCCCGATGGGATCCGAATAGATTTATTTAAGATGACTATTGATCTTTGGGCCCCACTTCTGACACGAGTCCTTGAGACTTGTTGTTCAGAAGGGTTTATAAAATCTTGGTCTGAATCGGTCATCATACCCATTTATAAAAAAGGGGACCAGGAGAGTCCTTCTAGTTATAGGCCAATATCGCTCCTGGACTCGTTAATGAAAGTCGCAGGAAGAGTGGTGCTAACGAAACTTCAAACCTGGGCGGAAGATAACAGCATTCTAAGCCCGGCTCAATACAGGTTTAGGGAAGGGATGGGCACGGTGGAGCAGATTTAAAATTTTACATTATTACAAGGGAAGTATGCCCAAGCAAAGTCTGGGCGTCTGTATGCAAAATTTGCAGACCTCACGGCTGCCTTTGATTGTGTAGAACATAACAAGCTCTGGAGCATTTTAGAGGATTTAAAGGTTGAGCCAGGTATTGTGCAATTTTTAAGGCAATTATATTCAGGAGCCACAGCAATGGTCAGATATGGCCTTAAGGGAGAGTGTACCAAGTCATTCCGCGTGGAGAGGGGAGTTAGACAAGGCTGTGTCTTGGCCCCATTCCTCTTTTCCATATATACTAACGCTTTGGAGGAGGAATTGAGGGCCAACGTCATAGACTCCCCAAGACACAATAATAAGCAGGTCGTCTCCCTTCTCTACGTGGATGACGTGGTATTAATGGCCAGAACAAAGATAGGAATTCAGAAAGCACTTTCCGCCTTTACAGAGTTTATGGCTTGTAGGGGCCTAAAACTAAATGCAAAAAAGACTTGTAATGTTGTGTGGGAAACGGCAAAAAAAGGATAAAAATCCAGTAGTGGCTGATGTTAAAATTGAGTACACTAGAACCTTTTCCTATCTAGGCGTAGTTCTTGAGGGTGCGGGCTCTTGGAGTCCAGCGGTTAGGAGTGGGACCCTCCTATTCAAAAGATCGACCACGGCATTAATGAACTTTGCACAAAAACTAGGTAAAAGACAACCAGAGATTGTTAAAAAATATATATAGCAAAATGCAGGAGCATAGCAATGTATGGGGCGGGCATTTGGGGTCTTTGCAATGTTGCGTCAATTCAAATTGTGGAAAATAATTTTATAAGATACATCTTAGTGGTTCCGCAGAGTACACCTGTTTTTAACTGCCATGCTGAATTGGGAATTGAGTTTATTACGGATCACATTAAACTGCAACCAATTTTATTTTGGCACAGAGTTTGGTCCACACCCACTTTGGGATTGAACAGAGAAATCATTAAGGACGTTATGGCCTTGGACCAGGCACGAAATATTCCATGGTTAAACTATGTTAGTAAGCTGCTAAACGATCTGGACAGACCTGAATATAATGATAATCCGGAGTTGGTCTGTGATATACCCAGAAAAGCATTGAAACAATTATGCATGAGCCACTTCGAAACTCTTAGAATAACAGGTGAAATCAACAAAAAATCTGTCATGCAACATCAGATGATCCTGGTTTGTTACACGAGTCAACCCTCTCTGCGTATTTGCCTGAAGGGTTTTGACAGATATATACTGACCAGGTTTAGATTTGATTTATTTCATTGCCTGGTAACTTTCCTGAAGAAAAATGACTGGTCAAGGGATTTGGCGCTTTGCCCTTGCGGTAATATATCCCAGAAATCTACCATCCGCGTAGTTTTATTTTGTCACTACTATGTTAACGATCGCTTAAGGTGGATTAAGTGGTACTTGAAGCTGGGAGCATGGTGGCAATACCGCCCAGCCTACATTTTTTTGCAACAACTGGATAGCGAATACTGCATTATGATCATGACCGGTTTGTTAAAGAGCATCTTGAAGAGACGAAATGTAATAATTTCTTAATCATAATCTGGTTAGAGATAAGTGCTATCTATGTATGGAATGTTTATTAATTATGCAGAAGTACAGTTTTTAATGCTGGTATATAATGTTGATTTTAATGGTGATTATGTATGAATTGGATTATTTTTAATTGCTGCTTTTATGATTTTATACCTTTGCTAAAATCGAATAAAGCATTCTCTGAATTGAATTGAATATTACGTGTTTTTTTTTAAACAGTTTTTATTGTTTTCAAAACGCATACAAGCAGTAAAACAGTATGTAGAGAATCACATAGTGTAAGCAAAACATACATCTTCGAATAACTTGTCGTATATGAGGCAGTAACAATGTGTATAGCGTGTAACAGTCCCATTTATACCATCTGTCCCGCTCGGCCACACCTGCCCATCCTATTCCTCATCTGAGCTATCATCCTCATATTCTGGTATAGGTTCACAAATTTCCCCATGATAGGTATTCCATGCCGCCCAGATTTTGGCCCATTTACGGGGGCTCTTTCGATTGATGTACAACGTTCGTTCGGTTACCATAATCATGTCCATGTCCCTACTCCAGGATGCCAAAGACGGTGCATCCACCGCACCCCATTTCTGCGCAATGTTTCTTTTTGCTACTATGAATCCCTGTATGGCCCAAGTTTGTCCATAGCATGTGAGGTCATTTGGCTCCCATATGTTAAGTAAGCATCTCCGTGGCTCTGGTAGAAGTGACACCCCGAGTGCCTGTTACATTGTACGCAGAACCCTCCGCCAGTAATCCACTATCTTTACACAGTCCCATAATGTATGAATAAAGGACCCTTCCTCTCCGCAGCCTCTGGGCAGTATGGGTGCTGAGCTCTCTGTATTCTATGTAGTGTGGTCCTAGTATAATACACTCTGTGTAGGATTTGGTGCTGTACTAGCTGGAACCTCGCAGAGATTCCCACCTCCCTGGGCGATGCCGCAGCTTCCAGCCACTCTGTGTCATCCATTTCCCCCACCTCTGCCCCCCACCTGGCCCTCAATGGGATTGTTGGGTCTGGTAGGTTATTGATTAGTTTTCTATATGTGAAGGACGTAGCTCTCTTTTGCATGTGGTTAGTGAGTAGCCTATCCTCCAGTGGGGCGGCCTTCGGTACGTCAGTATCCTGTGGGATCACCGCCAGTAATGCATGCCTTACATGTGTGTATCTGTAGATTTCTGTGGAGCTCAGGCTATACTGTTGCTGCAGCTTTGGAAACGGTATAACCGTACCCTTGTCCCAAAGATCTCCCACCGTGGAGATGCCTATGGTGTCCCATTGCTCAAAACCTTTACTTTTTCGTAGCTGTCCCAGCTTCTTGGTGTCCCATAGCGGGGTAAGCCTGGTGATAACCCCTCCCCATCCCAGCTGTTTCTGGGCAGTGTGCCATAACGCAACTGTGTGTTTCGTAGGGCCCTTTAGCTTAAGTGTCATGTCCCTATTATACAATGCCGCTAGCATATTGTTCGCACCCAGTTGGGCTCTATCCGCCCTAAATGCCGGATCATCCTGAGGTGCATGTATCCACTGGTTAATGACCTTAATGTGCGTCGCCCAATAGTATAGCTGCATGTTAGGGAGCGCGATCCCACCCTCGTACCAACTCTTATGTAGCTTAATTTGTGCTATGCGTGCGGGGCGATGCCCCCAAAGCAATGCAGATACCTGAGCCGCTATCTGTTTGAAGTATCAGGGCGGGACTGAGAATGGTGTGTTTTCTAACGCATATAGAAATCTAGGCAGCGCCATCATTTTGTACAAAGCAGCTTTACCCAGTAGCGTTTGAGGCAGAGACGCCCAATGAAGCACATCTCGTCTCAGTCGGTCCAACAGGGGTGCCAGATTCTTGGAGAAAACCCCTGCTGTATCCTGGGTAATGTATATTCCCAGATATTTAAATGAATCACTAGCGATTACTAGTGGACAGTCTGCGGGAATGCGCGGAGGCGGCCCCTGCAGTATGTAGAGAACTGATTTCGTTATGAAATTCAAGGAGGACCCCACACAGACTAATAGGGGACTGGGGGGATAGCAAATCTTAAAAAAGACAGGGGTGTCCCCACAAAAGGACAGTCTGGGACTGTGTCTCACACCTAGTGATTTCGACCAGTTAATCGTGTAGCCCGACACGTTCCCGAAGTCTTTACATATGTGGAGTAGTGCCGGCATGGAGCACTCCGCGTCCGTCAGATACACTAATATATTGTCAGCATATAATGACAGACGATCCTCCCACCCCTCCTTCCATTGAATACCCAGCAGTAGTGTTGTGTGCCTAATTAGCGTCGCTAAGGGATCCAGGACCAGCGCGAACAGGAGCGGCGACAAGGGGCAACCCTGGCGCGTCCCTCTTGCCAGCGGTATCTCATTGGACATGTGCCCGTTAGCTGTCACGCGCGCTCTGGGGTTGGAATATAGGAGCCGCACCGAAGCACAAAATGTGGGCCCAAACCCCAGACGTGGGAGGACCGCAAAGAGATACCTCCAATCTACCATGTCGAAGGCCATTTTCGCGTCTAGGGACAATAGCACTGCCGGCTCCGACAATGATGAAGCCTTTGCCAGCGTTCCATGCAGGTGTCAAAGGTTGAGTGCCGTATTCCTGTTAGGCATAAAGCCCGATTGATCGGGGTGTATTGAGCGTGGTAAGTGAGCCATTAACCTTCTGGCCAACAGTTTAGCTAGGATCTTTGGTTCGGCATTGAGCAGCAATAGAGAGCGATAGGAGGTACATTCAGACGGCGGCTTTCCAGGCTTAGGGATTGCCACTCTTGTTGCTATACATTGGTCTGACTGCAGTTCGCCTTTTTCGAGGCTTTCTTTGTACATCACCAATAACGGCGGACTCACGGTGTCTGCTACCCGTTTATACCATTCTATCGGGATACCATTCGGTCCCAACGCTTTACCTGATTGTATCGACCTAATCGCCAGCTGTAACTCATCGGTCGTTAAGTCTGCCTCTAATTCCTGAGATTCTTCTTGCGTCAGTGTCGGCAGGTCTATATTCCGTAAGAATTGCACCACTTCTTTCTCCGTCACCTCTGATATTGGTGCATAGACTTCCCGGAAATAGTCAGCCAGCGTGTGTACTATATCTTCTGGGTCTGTCACAATGGACCCCCCCGCCTTCCGTACCTGCTGTATACCCCTAGTGCCCGTTTTTCATTTGTCTAACCACGCCAGCAATTTTCCGGCTTTATCTCCTACATCGTATATTTTATTCCTAGTCGCCGCCATGTTTATTGCTGTCTGCTCATGCAGGTGCGCTCTATGCTGCTGTTGTCTAAGGTGTAGAGCGTGTGCTGTGTCTAGATTGGGGTCTGCCTAATGCTCTGTGTCAGCTGCCTGAAGGGCTATTTCAATTAATATTATGTGTTTTATTGATTAGGAGCACAACACCACTTTGTTTAAAACATTATTAAAATCACGATTACAGAGACCTAAAGGTACTCAGATTAGGTCCCAGTAAGGGCCAGTGGGGCCACTACCTTGTAAGGAGGCACAATTACCATGTAGTAGACATCGGCAACAGCAGATTTCTTGCGCTCTCAAACGGTGAGCGTTTCTTGTTCCACTATGTCTCAGACGCATTTCCTTGGGCATTATAAACCAAGTATTCATGACAATACATTTTATCCCTCAGGGATCTCTGCTTTTTAGAATAATATCCCTAGTTGGAAGATATCAGTCTCCATACTGGTTGATGCCTTGCTGTGGGCTCCAGCCTATCCTGGAGGAATCCTGTTCCCACATAATCTGGTTACAGCTAGGTGAGTCAATTTGGAGTCCTCCTTATGTTTTTTAATTAATTTTATTGGATAACACACACCATTCTTGCGTGAAGCTTTGTTTCCCCGTTAATTTACTAGTCCTGAGGAAGACCTGCCGTGATTTGTATACCCTAACACACCAGGGACGAAACGTTATCTTATTGGTCCATGATCGTGGTCAACCATTTCTAATGAAATAAATTAAGAGATAGGGTGTATGTTGAACCAGTTGCACAATAAGGATAGGCATTTCTTTATTTGTTTCATGTGCCTTTTTCTGTGTTGTGTTGAATTAAGCACTTTTGCACGTTGTGTCATCAGTCACATTTTTCGATATTTGTGTGTCTGTGACAGCCATATACGAAGAAAATTGTGTATATTATTTGAGTATATGATTTGGAATATACAATATATTTAATAGTTATTCTGTGTGTTGTCTCGATTTTTATTGATTGTACCATGGGGGTGTTAAATATTGGTTTAATATAGGGCCACATTCCATCTATGTTGTGTATATTGTTTAAATAATTTTTGAGACCATATATTGATCTGCATACATTTGTGATATATTCTAGACACCACCTTTTCACACTAAGGAATTGCGACACCCAACAGAACAGCTATATCACTTTACAGAAAGTTTGCATTTTCCTGCCCTAGCCATTTGGTGCCTGCAACCTGTCTCTGGTCACATGACTAGTTGAAGTAGGCAGTGGGGTTTCTGTATTCCTCCTAGACTGTCACAAACAATGGGAGTGAACGTGTGACTGGATGGGCCATCACTAGCTGGATGGGAGGAAGCAGCTAGGCCCAGCCTCACTTACACCTGAATAGGCTGTATCCTGTGTCCACACAAAGGTCAGCATACTCCCTATAGTTTAGACTGGAGCCATGGTAGGAATAACAGGGCAAGCCTCTTGAAGCTTCTTCCCACTTCAAAGGCATAACTGTGTATAAAAGAACAATCTCTGAAACCACCCCTTCATTATGCTTCTGGACCTGTGGATACTGTGCCTAGAAGAAAGATTGCTGTGCTGCTGAATGTCTGCCTCTCTGCTGGACTTCTGTATTGCTGTGCAGAATTGTTGCCCTCTTGCCTGGGTAAGAAGGACTGAACCTGCATCCCTAGAACCCATAACCCAGGGTGACTTCAACGGCTGGTTGGCTGTCCTCCTGAACTGAAGCCTCAGGGACATAACAGGCTTCCAACAACCTTGCATCTGCACTTGGACTCTGCCATCTGCAAGTCTTTCCTGCCAAGTGGTGTCACCCAAGTCCTGGACACTTCGAAGTGGGCCTAAGGTACTCTGCTAGCCTCTGTGGATCCAGAAGAACCGACACATGTCTACTGTGCAGCGCAAACCCAAGCAGAGCCAACCCATCACCACACTACATGGAGCGGAACCTCTGCAAAAGAACTGCATCGAAGCCTGAGACTGCATCGGACCTGCCGCAGTGTGACACATACCCTGCACAGGCCTTCACATCCCCCGTCGACAGCAGCCTCGGCGATGGACTCCACATTGTAGCCCCACAGCTCCTCTGAACTGAAACATCTCCCCAACTGCGCAGCGCATCTCTGCCTTGGACTTCACATTGCAAGCCACCATTGATGACGATGTAAGAAGACCTCACACTGCAGGCACGCCACATCTCAAAACCAATGCACCTCCTTAGCTGCACGACTCATCTTCGACACGGATCCACACAATGCTCCGCAAAGTGGATTTAAGGGACTCTGTTCAGCAAGCATAACTGGGTCCCTGTAGCCGACACACAATCTATAGCGGTCAGCCTGAGCATGTTACTGTGTCCCGAACTGCCGTGACCAGATAGCTTCAGCTAGTGCTTTACTCTTTTGGCGCCATTTACTCTAAAAACTTTAACATTCAATATCTCCAGTTCTACTAATTAGATTTTCGTATTTATTCCATTTGGCTTTATTTGTTTACGCTGATGTAGGATCTTTTTGTGTGGTGTTTTCACAGTTTTTCTAACAACCCCCCACTGTCCATTAGTCTGATTATGGCCTGAAGCTGTTGTTTTCCTTTGCATCTCAGCAGTTATTTTTCAATTACCTGGCCGCGTCTCGAGTCCCTGGTCTGTTCTGTATATGTTCCGGTTCCATACAATAACATGGCTCAACGAGATCCGGAACCTATTAACAAAACTCCATCTAGACCATCTATGGACTAACACTGACCCAACTGCCTTCCCATCAAAGGAGATTGTGAAAAAAATGTACTGGGATATGACTTTGCAATCTGTGTTGACCTCTAACCCACATTCCATGTTAACATCCCGGTATTTGGAAATCAAATTTGCTCCATTTTGTGAACAATACTGGGATTTTATTACAAAACCTATGGATGGAAAATTGTACTTTCAATTTAGAGCTGGTAGTTTGCCCCTAACGCTTTCACACAAAAGTGGTCGCCTAGTAATATTAATGTATGCAACCATTGCAAAGACTTGGTTGAGGACATCTCGCACTTTCTGTTTGCCTGCCCTCTTTATGCTTCTCCAAGAAGGAGGTGGTTAAAACCAGCATGTCAGAATTTAGGGACACGAAGGTGCCAGGAAGCACTTAGAATTTTGGGATCAAACAGCTCCCCTCCTTTAGCAATTGCAGTAGCAAAATATCTGGGATGGGCATGGATCATTCGCACTCGCACTTTAGCCAGTGGAGTTAGAGGAAATGTAACGTGATTTTATGTAGACTAATTATTTAATTAATCATGCTTAGTGAATTTGAGTTTTTAGCATTAAATGCGTTCCTTTTAGTCATGATTCGTCAGCGTTTTGAATTTAATGTGTGTTTTAAAATGTGATTGTATTTTAGAATAGTATTTACTGATGTATAGGTTAGGGTGTCAATGCTTTTATGACAATGCTGTCGAATAAAGGTTTTGAAATTGAATTGTTCTGTATATGGCCTTTGTATCCGCACAGTAGGCCATCAAAGAGGTATCTAAATACATCTCTGCCTCCACTTTTTACTGAGGGTTTGCTGGATCAGTGGATCAGTGGCCCAACATCATCCTTTCCCCACTATGCTGCCTCTACAGAAATGGACACTGTCAATTCACATTTCAGCAAATTATGCTTTTGAGTCAGTACATAACTACTAATGTTTAGATGGCCCTGGCAGCTGTACTCCAGTTCTGTCAAAGGTATTACAAGGGGCTGACTCATCAACCCACCATCTTAGTTACCGTCCAGGCATACCCTCATAATTGCATTAGCAATACATCCTGGGGAATTAAGCTCGTTCTTATGGAGAACATGGGCCTTTCTTATCAAAATCAATAAAATATTTCTGAAACAAACAGATATTGAACTGGGAGGAATTACATGGAGTTTAGAGTATAAAGATCAGTCATTTTAAAGAAAACAATAAGTCTGACCTTTCCTCAAGCTGCTGTTGCTCATGGAGTTCAGCGTCTGAGAGCTGCTGCCTTTGGCCACTCATCGTGTGGCTTATCATTTGCTTTATCTCTTGTAGTTTGATCAGTTTTCACAGGCAACATGAAAACTAGTGCTACCTGTCACAAATTAACTTACCCAGAACTATTGTAAGAATGCCATAAAGTTAGATGCAAAGCTAAAGTGCAAACTTCTTGGGCCCTGTATGCTGCTTGGTGAAATTCATGCACCGTTAGAGCACCATGTCCCTCATGTAACAAATCCATCAACTTCACCCTCCACTGTGGCACCATCAGTTTATCTGCTCTTCTGACAACACCATTTACCTTGGACAACTCTGACGATGCCAGCTTGTATTTATTCATGCTGCTTAATGTATCTGTTATTCTTGGCTAAGCAGAAAGGATGCATTTGTATTATTTGTGTCGACTAATCTGCACATTGGACTTCCACAACCATTGGGTGTCACCAATGCTCAACTTCAAATAGATTATCCGCTCACCAAAATCATTTCATCAATACCATTTTCACCTTCAGGGCTCCGCATTATCAGTTTCCAGACCAGGTACGTTACACCATAAAATAAAAAAAATCAACGGACCAATGCCCTACAGCATATTGTAGGGGCAGGCAATGAAGCCAGGCAGCTCCATGTACAAAACTGTTGGATGAATGCCACAACACTGTGAGGTGCATCCTGCTGCCTTCGGTCTTCCCGTCCATCTCTTTCTCAAAGCGCTGTTCTTGTTTAAAACTAATCTTGACTATATGCAGCTACATAGAGCTGTAACATTTATGCAAGTGCTATGCAAGTGTTCTTTCTTTACTAATTTACTCTATGAACACTGGTAAATCAACACCTTTTCTGAAATAAATAAGTTGTGACATGTTCAACTGAACTTTTATTGAAATATCTGTTTATAGTGAAATAACCTTGATAAGTTACACAGCTGGTATAGCAGAGATGTTTTCATGGCCGGTTAAATATTGTGCACGCAAATTCCATTATCTTTCCATGTAGTAATTTTTTTTTTTTTACATTCAACAGAAAAAAAACCTTGGATGCACAAAATGTTTATGAATAAAGAAGAGAATGCTGTAAATCTGCAGAAACAGTCATAGTAAATAAGCTCCAATATTAAAGAAAGCCTTCACATCCGAGACAGAGGACCCCGAGCATAAACTGACAGATCCTGGAAGAAGCAGTCAAGGGCAGTACAGTAGATGTAAGAGTCGGAGCTGTGCACCTCCACGCAACAAGACGAAGAAAAGAACTTTAGAGAATTAAGGCAAACTACCTCCTGTATAAACAAGTCCAATAACAGCATTTTATCATGGGATCTGTAGGATGTGGTTACATCAATGCTTTGCTGTCCACAATTATAACAACCCACCATTCAGTGCTGTAGGTGTACTGCAAACACTTTCTAACTAAACAACATCAAACAGAGAAGAGCACAATGGAGTGGAGCCAGACAACTGAAGGGTGAAGAAAAGACAAGTTCTGCTATCTACAATACAAACTTTTCCCCAATTTGTTGTGACCAGTAGGATGATTAATCTGTATCCACAAGCACCAACACCATTATTGAATCTAAAGACACAATTGCCCACTAAGAAGGGCATTTAGTGATAATTGTACTTTGTTAAATCAGAAAGACAATTTCTGAAATATCACACACTTGCAGGGAATGTGAGACTAACGCAAGTGCTTTATCAACCATGTTGGCCCATCCGGAAAAGCAGAAATAGGATGAAGAAAAATATATACCTGACCCAAAGAAAGAAAAATCATACACATGCAGCGAAAGCTTTAGTTTGTCATCACTACTAAAGTGCTGTCAGCAAATGCACACAGATGAAAAATCATTCAACTGCAGTGAATGTGTGAAGAGCTTCATTCAATTATCAGGCCTGCAAAGACATTTACAAAAACACGCAAGGGAAAAATCTTACCATTGCAAAGAATGTGGAAGTAGTTTTATTGACTCCTCAAAGCTAAGGATTCATCAGAGAATGCACACGGGGGAAAAACCATTCAAGTGCAATGAATGTGAGAAGAGTTTTAGTAGGTTATCAACCCTAAAACAGCATCAGAGAACACACACCGGGGAAAAGCCATATCACTGCAATGAATGTGGAAGTAGTTTTAGTCAATCATCAACATTAAGGAAACATCAGCGAATACACACAGGAGAAAAACCTTTCATATGCAATGAATGTTTGAAGAGCTTTAGTCAGTTATCACACCTACAAAACCATCAACGGAAACACACGGGGGAAAAACCATATCATTGCAGTGAATGTGGAAGAAGTTTTACTGAATCGGCAAAACTCAGGATTCATCAGCGAACACACACAGAGGAAAAACCATTTAAATGCACTGATTGTGGTTGTAGTTTTAGAGAATCCACAACATTAATAAATCATATGCAAACACACACAGAGGAAAAACCATACCATTGCAATGAATGCGGAAGCCGTTTTAGGAACTCCTCATATCTCAGGATTCATCAGAGAACACACACAGGGGAAAAGCCATACAAGTGCAGTGAATGTGTGAAGTGCTTTCGTCGGTTATCATACCTGTAAAGCCATCAGCGAACACACACAGGGGAGAAGCCATTCAAGTGCAATGAATGTGAGAAAAGTTTTAGTCAATCGGCAAACCTAAAACAGGATCAGAGAACTCACACTGGGGAAAAACCATATCAGTGCAGTGAATGTGGAAGTAGTTTCAGTAACTTATCAACATTAAGATATCATCAGCGAACACACACCGGAGAAAAGCCATTCAAATGCAGTGAATGTGAGAAGAGCTTTAGTCAATCGGCACACCTAAAACAGCATCAGAGAACTCATACTGGGGAAAGACCATATCAGTGCAGTGAATGTGGACGTAGTTTTAGTAAATCTTCTACATTAATGACTCATCAGCAAACACATACAGAGGAAAAGACAAGTGCAGTCAATGTGAGAGGGCCTTTTGTCAACTATCAAACCTACAAAGACATCAGTGTATACACACAGAGGAAAACCCACTCAAGTACAGCCAATGCTTGAAGAGCTTTTGATGATTTTCACACCTACTAAGCACCAGTGTATGCACACTGGAAAAACTATTCAAGTGCAGTGAATGTGTGAAGAGCTTTAGTTAGTCATCACTACTACATAAGCCTTCAGCAAACACACCCAAGGGAAAAACATTCAAGTACATTGAATAAGTGAAGACCTTTTTCGGATTATCACCCCTATAATCCTTTGAATACCATGAGCAAAAACTCACCTTAATGAAACGCGCATAGAAGTAATCCTAGAGGTGCAGCAAATACACAAACATTTAAGGCCATCAACATCCTGTCTGTGGACATACTCAAGATTAAAAAATTGCAGTTCTTTTGAGATGAAGGACTTATTCAAAATAATAAAATTACAATTATATGGAATCTTCGAATACCAGATTATAAAAAGTAGGTGATGAAAGACTGGATTAGAAGGAAAGAAGAAAAAACTGATATTTGTAAAATTATAAAAGTGTCTGTTCTCAGCGATTGTTAATTTCTTTAACCCCTCCCCTGCTGATGACGGAACCGCTCCGTCATCAGCTACGGTTGGGCTGTGCTGATGACGGAGCGGTTCCGTCATGGCCCGGCGCCGCACCTGCGCGGTGCTGATTTCGCGCCTGCGCGGCAGTTGTATTGAGCGGGGCGGGTCATGACGGAACCGCTCCGTCACCAGCACAGCTCAACCGCGGCTGGTGACGGAGCGGTTCTGTCACCAGCATGCGGCCGCCGTGCGGCCGCCCCGCCCCGTAAGCGCTGCTAAGTTAATAACCCTTTAAGCCCAGCACACTAAAACTAATTTAACAAGCACATACTGGTGGAAATTCATAGCTGGTTCGGGTGTTACGTCATTTTAAGGAACATTGCTGGTTCTGTGGCTGCATCTAGAGAACAGTGTCCAAAAGCAGGAGAAGTGAAAGTGTGAAAATATGAGCTGCAACTCTCAGGCTTGATGCGTTCAGTTACGGTTGTTATGCCAACTGGATTTGCAAGACACCCTGATCACTAATTGAGAAAATACAGGCTCTGATGGGGAGGGGGAGTTCCTTCTGGTCTTGGGGGCGATTGGGAGAAGACATATCTGGTAGTGAGGTGATGCAGGATTTGGTTGTGGAGTCGTCCAGTCCATCTGAGTTGCCTATTATGGGTATGGAAGTGAATGTGGTCATTGAGCTACGCAAGGACTAAGATGTGGAGTGCCTTTGTAGGTGAATGTGGGAGGATTGAACGTGGTGCACTTCTAGATGGGGAGTCAGTGAGGGTGATGTGTGTCCATGGATAGAGATTGAGTATGAGTCTGCTGCTGTATTTTGAACCGCTTGATATTTGTTGGTGAACTTGGTGGTTGTACCTGCATAGGGGGTGTTGCCGTAGTCTAGTCTACTGGTGAAGAATGCTATCTGACCCTCCTGCTGCTGTCTAGTGAGATCCGTTTGAATATTTTTCTGAGCATCTTGACAGTGTGGAAGCATGGAGCTGCTACTGTGCGGTCTTGGCTGGTCATGGAGATTTGGCTATCGATTATGATACCAATTTCCTGGTGTTGTAGTTGGAATGGATGTAGGGCCTCTGGTGCTGGGTTACCTGGCCAGGGTCCAGAGAGAGATGTACTTGCCGGACAGTACCACTTCAGATTTGTCAGCATGTAGCTTGAGGCAGCTTCTTTTCATCTATTATGCTATGTTGGAAATGCACATAAGGAAGGGTGATTGTGTGATCGATGTTTCTTCTGAGAGGGAGAGTATGAGTTGCATGTCATCTGCACTTGAGATAATGCTGAAGTCGCAGGGCCATACAATGGAGGCCGTGGAGCAATGTAGACATTGAAGAGGATGGGACTCAAGGAGGAACCCTGTGGCAGTGCCCAATATATGTCTTCCCACCCATGATGCAGGAGAAGTGATGCTCATTTCCATCATCACATGCATCTTCTAATGCACGAGCCATAGTGGCACTTCCCCAAAGGTGTACAACATCGAGCTGGATCCTTGAGAGATTTGCTGGCTTACCACTATGTAAATGATTCACAATTAGAATTTTAAATGTATCTTTTTTACAGAGAATCACTCATCCAAATCCGAACTGGTGAAAGAACAGACCTGGAGCATGATAGCAAAATTATTGATAGGAGAAAGGGCTGTTGAAAAGTTTAGTTCTCATTTGGTTTCTAAAATCTTGACAGCTAGGGAGAGATTGCATCTTGAGCAGTAAAGAATTCCAGCTCTGAAGAGCTAGAATCCAGACCTATTGACTCCCTACTAGATATTTCTAGATTCTTGGCACTGGAAAAGAAATCGGGATTCAGAAGAGAATGAGCACAAATGATACTGAGTCTTGACACAAATGATATTCAGGCTTGTGTTTACATGCAAAGAGGAACCCTCAATTTATTAGCTCTGCCAGTGTTTGAATGGACTTACAAAGTATGTGCTGCCTCGTGTGCAAACAATAAACTTTATTATGCAGCTGGGGCTTCCTCAGACCACAAATAAGATACACCGCAGCATTCTAAATAATCTGAAGTGCTCTTTTGTGTTGCTGGAGCCATCAAATACGCAGTGTTCTCATAGCCTAGGCTTGCATAGAGGAAGGAGTTCACCAATATAATATGCAACTCAAATTAAAGGAAAGGGCACATCTTCAGTAGCCGAAGATGGTAAAAAATAATGCCTTTCACTGAGTTCATTTTAGCGAAGTGCTGAGTTCAGGAAGTTTTTCCTTCCATCGACCACTATCACAACCACCCAGTCAGTGAGGATTAAGACACATGACTGGTCTTCAGTACACCCATCCTTAAAAATAACACACTACAGGGATCTGTACCAGGATCAAACTCACTTTCCTTTATGTTAACAGGAACCATTTTTAAACTCAACTCTACATATTTATGAATAAGTGGCTGGTCCAGCCATTAGTGGCATAAAGAATTTGAATACAGACACTTTTAAATCTCTACTAATAAAGCACAACCAAACATCCGACCACGGCCCATGCATGGACATCCATGAGCCTTTAAAAACACACTACAGAGGCGTGTACCAGGATCAAACCCACCTTACTTTCAAATTAACATGAACTAAAATATGATCCAGTAAAAAGCAATCACGATTCTATGCAATGTACACAAGGATGATTAAATTTTACATATTAATAGGAAATCTATGTTTTTTGAAATGTAATAAAGCAAAATAATGTCTTTTAGTTCATGGTATTTCACTGCTGATTGTGTAGAAAGAGATGTTAAATGAGATGTGTTCCCTAAACTATAAAGATAATGTGCGATGTCAACAAGGAGCCTAGTTTATTTGGCAATAGAGGGCTCCTATCTTGACAGCATGACAGCTTTCAGCAGGAGTCTGACACACGTGATAACAGAGTGCACCATTCTCACCAGTGTGCCTGCTTTCTGAGTGAGAATAGGTTCTTTGCCTGATATGGTACTACCTTCTCTCCTTCTGTGTTCATGAAGAGAGACGTGCTGCTAGTAATGCTGTCCACCTTCTATCTGCGATCCTAACTGTTTGCCACCATTGTTGTGAGACAAAGCTGCTGCAGAAAGAAGGATATGGGGACTGTACTGATGCCTTCTTGTAACTAAAGATCTTTCACAAACATCTCAGGTATTGACACGGACTGTTGAGAATATCAGCTCTCCCTCTACCTCAAAGTGACTATTATTTTACACTGGCAAACATTTTCCAATTCTTTTTCTCAGGTTTGCTCGCTGCCCCTGTTGCTCTTTTCTTGTAACATATAGGGGTGGGTGACGAATTCCACCTTGTCGGTAGAGTTCACTGAGCTTTACCCATGGATCGTAGAGTTCTGAAAAACTACGCAAAGCCGCACAGGGCTGAGTTTTCCCCACTGCGCGGCATGTTGCATCATCCATAAGAGTTTACACGGACTAGGTCCTTCTTATCTGGCAGAAAAATTTGTGCCATATAATCCCGCCCGTACCCTCAGATCTAGCAACCAGCTCCTCCTCCGAGTGCCTATGGTAAAAAAGACAAGACAGGGTGGCAAAGTTCTGTCAGTGGTGGGTCCTGTTCTATGGAATAAACTTCCGCATATGCTCAGGCAATATTCGGACCACCTGACTTTCAGGAAAAAGCTGAAAACTTTCCTGTTCCAGAATTAGCCCATTTTTAAATGATTGCTCTCTTCCATCTGCTACTGGTGTTTGTGCGCAGAAATACTCCTTCTGGAGTCGATTCAAGAGCGGTATAAACCCACAAATAAATAAATAAATAAATACGGCTTGAAAGTATAATAAATTACCTGCTTATAGTAACTCACCTTGTTCGCTGCTTATACTAATTTACCATATTAACTGCTTATAGAAACTCACCTTATTAACTGTTGTCTTTGACAATTACAAGGTTACTTGCAGAAAGAAAATTAACTGCAAAATTACGCTCTGTGACTTCTGTAAAAAAGTGCTTTAATTTTGAAAGTATATTCCAAATTTATAATGCCTATCTCTTTAAAATGTGTGCTCTAAAGTGACATTATGATGTTTGAAATATTCCAAACACTGTTCCTCTCGTCCATCTTATTTTGGAATAACAACTTACGGTGTACTAGTGCTCATTGTATCCAGTTTATGTCCTTCCTTTCTTTAAGCCTACACATTTCAACACAGCAGAGCACATTTCACCTTCTGACAAAGGCAGTGTGTTGTCTCATGTAGTGACCGGGCACATTTAATGGCCGCTAAGGGGAAGCTTATAAACATTGCTCGCACTAATTGTTCAGTTGAATTCCCTAGGTGAAAATGAACAATGGTTGGCTCTTGTAACTTGTGGATGTTTTGCAGTGCACTAAGATGTATTACATCATGAGTATTAGAATATAAAACCTATTTATGGGACACAGTGTAGCCTAAAAGCAAGTCTATATCTCATTGAAGCTAGGAGCGAATTCGCTTAACACCATCACATGTTGGTATTAAAATGTTACAGATTTCAATGACGAGTTGCAATTCAGTCAAACTGACCATCTCTTTTAAATGCTGTACCTCTGTCACTATTGTAAATATCTTAAGCTGCCTAGAGTGTTACAGAATGGTGATCACACATAGATCGACCATTGTGGACAGCAGGCTTTATCGATGGGAAGCCCGTAGGGAAGTATCCATTCATTTGACTATTATGAAAAGAATAAAGATAAGTAGAACTCCTTTAGCAAAATATCTAATGTTATGATATGGTAATGTAATCTTTATTGTGTTAAATGCTTGGCTGAGAATCCTGATTTCTCTCAGATGGGTCGATCGGCAAAATTGACCATTCTATTGCATTTCAGATAGCAATTCTTTGGATCTTTCTCGCTAGACAATGTTCTCCTGGAGTTCTTTTCTCACTTTCTAGCTGTAAAAAACATTTTTAACACCAATGGATTAGCCTGCCTTTCCCAAGCATCCAAATCTCTGTGTAGCTCGATGTCCTAAAGAGTAGAAAGCATGAGCATCGGGTCTCTGAACACAGGAATCGCAAATCCTTATTTGCTTTAGGAAAAGTCATTGTCCTGTATCCTCTGCTACTCTTTCCAGATGCATTATGTGGTCCATGCAACCATCTGCAATTGATATAACCTGTTTCAGGGGTCATTCTTTTAAGGCGGGCCGTGGCTTTCTAAGATTTTGCAATAAAAGTACATTCTCAAAGCAGCTAATTGGTTGTCGGCCTCCATTTTATAAACCCTCTACTGCAAACCGATTATGCATGATTCTGCAATTAAGCAGCTTTAAAATAGCATGATTGGAGTCTCCAGTCTTCCAATAAGATCCATATTTTACCAGTTTTAATGATGGAAAGTTGTTATTTCATGAAAGAAACTTAGACGACTAGCTTTAATTTTGCCGATACTGGTTTGTGACTCCTTTATATATATTGTCCCTCCCAATTTAGTTCTCTTATGCAGTGATGCTTAACTTGTGGTCCGAGGAGCCCTTGGAGCCTGCTGCGCCTGCTCAGTGGGTCAGGGACTGTTTTTTACCAAATTAAATAATATGAAAAATGAATACATTCAAACTAATAAAGTATGTTCAAATAAAGAAGGAAAACTGACAATTTGAAAACTTTTTCAATATTTGATTGTGAATCAAAGAAAAGATTTGAATAGTTGGGAATTTGGTGATTACTTGTTCCTATATTTTTGAGTATTGTTTTGAGGTCCAAATCATAGAAATGTCTTAAGCCAGGGAAATCCCTGGCTTTCAATAATAACTCAGTGGGCACCCTGGATTCGAGTAATGATTCAGTGGGGGGCCTCAAAAGTTCTAGAACCACTGCTCTGATGTGTTGCATCTTTAACATTTTTCTCAGAAAAAGGGCTATTTAGGAAAATGGAAGCAGTTGGGAGAGCCCGAGTCAGTGGCCCTGCATGTACTTCAACCAACCCAGCCGGTATAACCCTATCATCTTGCTTCAAACAGTATTTATTACATCTACTGTTAGAGACTTAAAAAGGATTCTAAGGTATTTTGGGGGGGATACAGTTTGTTTGCTCTATGTACTTCACAATGTAAGGTTCAATTTAGAGAGAAAACTAATCAGGAAATCTTCAATCACAAAAATACAAATACGTTTTTTTACCTGAAAATTGTTCACAGCTGACCTTCGGCGCTTCCGTGTGCACCGATACTCCACTGTTCCGGGTTCTTCTCTTCCACCTTCCAGTGATGTGGGATTGTTCTCCCGTTGTATGGTTATATGGTTATCACAGACAATATTATTTTCCCAAATAGATAACTAGGCACACAGCTGTTGAGAGATCACAACACATTCGCCTCTCTACCTCTGGCCCATATACAGCATGGCGTTATCCTTTAGAAAACTTGGGAAAGTGCCAATTCATCAAAACAACAGCTTTGCTAACATACATGCTACTGTCTCTGATAGCTGCCTTTCAAGGTCTTAGAGTGAATGTGCAAAGTAAACCCAGTTGACATATTTTCATCATGCTGGTTCATATCAGTTATGTCTCAAAGTGATGGAAAGTCCACCAATATAGATTAAAATTCAGTGGGCAACACTATATGTACACCCCATGAATTGTCCATTCCATTAGAGAGGTCTTCGCCACAGGTCATCGCAAGAGCTACTGCCAGACTGCCGCAGCATCCATTCTTCTGCTGAGAGCCAATACAGAGAGGAGCAGAGCTGAACCCGGCTGATGTATGTTATCCTTTCAAGGAGACACTCTTTCTCGACTGAAGTCTGACAGTCACAGCTTCTCCAACGTGAACAGGTATGCAGGGCGCGGACTCCCAGAATCTCCAGAGGCAAGTTAGTTACTCCATACTTTCTTAGTGTAGCACACAGAAGTAGTCTTCTGAGTGCTAAGCTCCTGGGAACATTCCAATCTTGTTATAAATGTTTATATTATTCTTGCTTCTCGTAACAATCATTAGTGCTGTTCTAATTTTATATGTGTGGTTATTGCTCATGTACTAAGCAACAGGATGAGAGTTGAAATAAACACTTACAAACATTAATATAGTCTTTTATTTTTACTGTAGTTGTGCGTGCTATTCTAAAGAGCAGAAGTACCACTGCGTCCCTGAACCATTACAGAACTGTTAGTAACCCAAAAGGCATGGACAACACACTAGCAGTTATGCCTGGTGGGGATACAATAACCTGGAATTCTGTTTAAGCAATGGAGCACTGAACTCAGTCAAGGCACCAGTGGGTGGGAAGGTCAAACCCTCTAGAGTTAGACCAGAGCCCTAGTTTATTGGGGTATCACAAACAATATCTTTAATCCAAAAAGAGGCAGCTAGATAAACAGCATCCTATGTTTCACTGTGCTTTATGTAAGACCGTGTCTTCAAGACCATAATAAAGACGCAAAGAAAACATATTATAAACAAAATAGTGTAAATTATCACCCAATAAGAACACAAAAACCATTTAGAATATAAAAACAATTATAAATAAATATCTTATAATGGCATCTAATTTATAGAGTATAAATTTGCAATATATTGTCACCTGATTATATTGCTTACTAATGAGATTTTTTAAAACCTGTCCACATTTCTTTCCATTATTCTCTTAGTAAAATATGACACTAAAAGTTATGTCACCCTATTTGTGTCTGCTAAATATATTTCCATTCATATTTAATATTACACCATAAAGCAATTGACCTAAACAATAATATATTTTGCTTAATCTCTAAATATCCCTTGAGGAATCCTTTAAAAAAGAAGTGGAATGTTTACACTCTATGAACATACGATGCAGCTTGTCTTCTCAATCCGCAGCAAAGAACCTCTCCCCTTCAAATGGCTCTGTGAGCTGCATCCGTCTTCCAGTCTTTAAGATACAGATTGTGCCTAGAAGCTATGGAAGCGCACCTTGCCAATGCTCTAGATCTAACCACGTGAAAGGAAATATCTGTCCCCACTGCATTCTTTTATGAGAAGAAGAAGCAGATGATGGAGAAACATTCATCCTTTTAAAAGACTGCTTCCCCATGATGGCTCCAACAATAATCAGCAATTTACCAAGTCAGGAATGCTGCAGCACAAATCCTCAAAACAAGATCATCCAGGAAAGAGACTGATATGCCTGCACTCTGGCCTTTCAACGGAAAGGCGGGTATACAGGGATGCTCATCCTCACCCTCCGAAGGTGAAAGCCTGCCCATGTGTGGACTCCTCTCCTCCCGCGCATGTGCAGGAATCGGGCACCCTTCCATTACTGCCACAATCTGGAAGCACCCAATCTGAGTACCTGGGCCTCTTTCCTCCGTGTCCACAACAACGAGAAGAGAAGGATCCCAAAGCATGCAGGACCTGACACTGCCCCCTCTACACAGGAAGTTCAGGCATCCTGTAGTGCAGGAGGAATCCCCTGCGAGCCCTGCAGGTGAGGGATCACCTCTCTTAAAGGCACAAGGATTATGCCTCCAACATCTCCTGCTCTCATCTCATCAGGAGCCAGGGCGACCCGCTTGAGCTTGCATCTCTTCTAGACTGATAGCCAATGGAGTTTCCCAGGCTGAGGGGTGATGAGCATCTGTCTGAGGAGGTCAAGGTTGAGTCTGGCTGCTGTGTTCTGGATGGGCTAGAGTTTCCTCCAGTGTTGGGTGGTGATTCCAAAGCAGAGGGAGTTGCTGTACTCAAGTCTGCTGTTGACGAGGGCGGTGTGACAGTTCGCCTGGTGTTAGCTGGGAGCCATCTGAAGACCTTCCTGAGCATTGTGAGGGTGAGAAAGCAAATGGAAGAGACTGCCCTGACCTGCTGCTTCATGGATAGCTGCCTCTCCAGGATAATGCCGAGGTTGCATGTGTGTTCGGTGGGTTAGGGGTTAGGACCCAGCTCAGCTGGCTACTATCCGTTTTTCCAGAGGGTATCCTTGTCATTCTTAAAGGTGAGACCTTCTGTCTTGTCTGTGTTGACTTTGCAACTGTTGTTGTTCATCCAGGCGGCCACATCCTGCATGCATCTTTGAACACTGATAGCCAGGCTGAGCACCGGAATAGTGAGGGATCAGTTAGGAAAGTTACACAGTGCAAAGCCTTCAAAAGAACAATAAGACCTTGTTGTGTTACCCGGATGCGTGCACCTCAATACATTGTATATTAAAGGTTGCTGTAGGCTCAATGCCTGCGTCGACTAGAGCAGCAATACCAGATTTACATAGAATGCAGCTCACTGCCCTGAATTACACTTTCTTGTAAATGTCTTTTGATATGTCTTCTGCGTGCAGTGTTCAGTTACTGACGGAGCAGCAGAGGAGGGTGGTAACCACTGATCCTGCCTCGTGCAGGAGTCCATCACTAAGGGGGCAGCAGGGGAGGACGGTAACAACTGATCCTGCCTCAAGCAAGAGTTCATCACTGACGGGGCAGCAGGGGAGGGCGGTAACCACTGATCGTGCCTCGTGCAGGAGTCCATCACTGACAGAGCAGCAGGGGAGGGCGGTAACCACTGATCCTGTCTCATGCAGGAGTCCATCACTGACAGAGAAGCAGGGGAGGGTGGTAACCACTGACCCTGCCTCGTGCAGTGTTCAGTCACTGACAGAGCAGCAGGGAGGGGTGGTAACCACTGACCCTGCCTCGTGCAGTGTTCAGTCACTGACAGAGCAGCAGGGAGGGGTGGTAACCACTGATCCTGTCTCATGCAGGAGTCCATCACTGACAGAGCAGCAGGGGAGGGCGATAACCACTGATCCTGTCTCATGCAGGAGTCCATCACTGACAGAGCAGCAGGGGAGGGCGGTAACCACTGATCCTGTCTCATACAGGAGTCCATCACTGACAGAGCAGCAGGGGAGGGCGGTAACCACTGATCCTGTCTCATGCAGTAGTCCATCACTGACAGAGCAGCAGGGGAGGGGGGTAACCACTGATCCTGTCTCATGCAGGAGTCCATCACTGACAGAGCAGCAGGGAGGGGTGGTAACCACTGACCCTGCCTCGTGCAGGAGTCCATCACTGACAGAGCAGCAGGGGAGGGCGATAACCACTGATCCTGTCTCATGCAGGAGTCCATCACTGACAGAGCAGCAGGGGAGGGCGGTAACCACTGATCCTGTCTCATACAGGAGTCCATCACTGACAGAGCAGCAGGGGAGGGCGGTAACCACTGATCCTGTCTCATGCAGTAGTCCATCACTGACAGAGCAGCAGGGGAGGGGGGTAAAAACTGATCCTGTCTCATGCAGGAGTCCATCACTGACAGAGCAGCAGGGAGGGGTGGTAACCACTGACCCTGCCTCGTGCAGGAGTCCATCACTGACAGAGCAGCAGGGGAGGGCGGTAACCACTGATCCTGTCTCATGCAGGAGTCCATCACTGACAGAGCAGCAGGGGAGGGCGGTAACCACTGATCCTGTCTCATACAGGAGTCCATCACTGACAGAGCAGCAGGGGGGGGCGGTAACCACTGATCCTGTCTCATGCAGGAGTCCATCACTGACAGAGCAGCAGGGGGGGGCGGTAACCACTGATCCTGTCTCATGCAGGAGTCCATCACTGACAGAGCAGCAGGGGAGGGCGATAACCACTGATCCTGTCTCATGCAGGAGTCCATCACTGACAGAGCAGCAGGGGGGGGCGGTAACCACTGATCCTGCCTCATGCAGGAGTCCATCACTGACAGAGCAGCAGGGGAGGGCGGTAACCACTGATCCTGTCTCATACAGGAGTCCATCACTGACAGAGCAGCAGGGGAGGGCGGTAACCACTGATCCTGCCTCGTGCAGTGTTCAGTCACTGACAGAGCAGCAGGGAGGGGTGGTAACCACTGATCCTGTCTCATGCAGGAGTCCATCACTGACAGAGCAGCAGGGGAGGGCGATAACCACTGATCCTGTCTCATGCAGGAGTCCATCACTGACAGAGCAGCGGGGGGGGGGGCGGTAACCACTGATCCTGTCTCATGCAGGAGTCCATCACTGACAGAGCAGCAGGGGAGGGCGGTAACCACTGATCCTGTCTCATACAGGAGTCCATCACTGACAGAGCAGCAGGGGAGGGCGGTAACCACTGATCCTGTCTCATGCAGGAGTCCATCACTGACAGAGCAGCAGGGGAGGGCGGTAACCACTGATCCTGTCTCATACAGGAGTCCATCACTGACAGAGCAGCAGGGGAGGGCGGTAACCACTGATCCTGTCTCATGCAGTAGTCCATCACTGACAGAGCAGCAGGGGAGGGCGGTAACCACTGATCCTGTCTCATGCAGGAGTCCATCACTGACAGAGCAGCAGGGAGGGGTGGTAACCACTGACCCTGCCTCGTGCAGGAGTCCATCACTGACAGAGCAGCAGGGGAGGGCGGTAACCACTGATCCTGTCTCATGCAGGAGTCCATCACTGACAGAGCAGCAGGGGAGGGCGGTAACCACTGATCCTGTCTCATACAGGAGTCCATCACTGACAGAGCAGCAGGGGGGGGCGGTAACCACTGATCCTGTCTCATGCAGGAGTCCATCACTGACAGAGCAGCAGGGGGGGGCGGTAACCACTGATCCTGTCTCATGCAGGAGTCCATCACTGACAGAGCAGCAGGGGAGGGCGGTAACCACTGATCCTGTCTCATACAGGAGTCCATCACTGACAGAGCAGCAGGGAGGGGTGGTAACCACTGACCCTGCCTCGTGCAGGAGTCCATCGCTGACAGAGCAGCAGGGGAGGGTGGTAACCACTGATTGTGCCTTATGCAGAAGTCCATCACTGACAGAGCAGCAGGGGAGGGTGGTAACCGCTGATCCTGTCTCATGCAGGAGTCCATCACTGACAGAGCAGCAGGGGAGGGTGGTAACCACTGATCCTACCTCATGCAGGAGTCCATCACTGACAGAGCAGCAGGGGAGGGCGGTAACCACTGATCCTGTCTCATGCAGGAGTCCATCACTGACAGAGCAGCAGGGGAGGGCGGTAACCACTGATCCTGTCTCATGCAGGAGTCCATCACTGACAGAGCAGCAGGGAGAGGTGGTAACCACTGACCCTGCCTCGTGCAGGAGTCCATCACTGACAGAGCAGCAGGGGAGGGTGGTAACCGCTGACCCTGCCTCGTGCAGGAGTCCATCACTGACAGAGCAGCAGGGGAGGGTGGTAACCGCTGATCCTGCCTCGTGCAGGAGTCCATCACTGACAGAGCAGGAGGGGATGGTGGTAACCACTGACCCTGCCTCATGCAGGAGTCCATCACTCACAGAGCAGCAGGGAGGGGTGGTAACCACTGATCCTGTCTCATGCAGGAGTCCATCACTGACAGAGCAGCAGGGGAGGGCGGTAACCACTGATCCTGTCTCATGCAGGAGTCCATCACTGACAGAGCAGCAGGGGAGGGCGGTAACCACTGATCCTGTCTCATGCAGAGGTCCATCACTGATGGAGCAGCAGGGGGGGGGGGCGGTAACCACTGATCCTGTCTCATGCAGGAGTCCATCACTGACAGAGCAGAAGGGGAGGGTGGTAATCACTGACCCTGCCTCGTGCAGGAGTCCATCACTGACGGAGCAGCAGAGGAGGGCGGTAACCACTGATCCTGCCTCGTGCAGTGTTCCATCACTGACGGAGCAGCAGAGGAGGGCGGTAACCACTGATCCTGCCTTGTGCAGTGTTCCATCACTGACGGAGCAGCAGGGGAGGGCGGTAACTACTGATAGTGCCTCATGCAGGAGTCCATCACTAACAGAGCAGCAGGGAAGGGTGGTAACCACTGATTGTGCCTTATGCAGAAGTCCATCACTGACAGAGCAGCAGGGGAGGGTGGTAACCGCTGATCCTGCCTCTTGCAGGAGTCCATCACTGACAGAGCAGGAGGGGATGGTGGTAACCACTGACCCTGCCTCATGCAGGAGTCCATCACTCACAGAGCAGCAGGGAGGGGCGGTAACCACTGATCCTGTCTCATGCAGGAGTCCATCACTGACAGAGCAGCAGGGCAGCAGGGGGGGGGGCGGTAACCACTGATCCTGTCTCATGCAGTAGTCCATCACTGACAGAGCAGCAGGGGAGGGCGGTAACCACTGATCCTGTCTCATGCAGGAGTCCATCACTGACAGAGCAGCAGGGGAGGGCGGTAACCACTGATCCTGTCTCATACAGGAGTCCATCACTGACAGAGCAGCAGGGAGGGGTGGTAACCACTGACCCTGCCTCGTGCAGGAGTCCATCACTGACAGAGCAGCAGGGGAGGGTGGTAACCGCTGATCCTGCCTCGTGCAGGAGTCCATCACTGACAGAGCAGGAGGGGATGGTGGTAACCACTGACCCTGCCTCATGCAGGAGTCCATCACTCACAGAGCAGCAGGGAGGGGTGGTAACCACTGATCCTACCTCGTGCAGGAGTCCATCACTGACAGAGCAGCAGGGGAGGGGTGGTAACCACTGATCCTACCTCGTGCAGGAGTCCATCACTGACAGAGCAGCAGGGGAGGGTGGTAACCGCTGATCCTACCTCGTGCAGGAGTCCATCACTGACAGAGCAGGAGGGGAGGGTGGTAACTGCTGATCCTGCCTCGTGCAGGAGTCCATCACTGACAGAGCAGGAGGGGATGGTGGTAACCACTGACCCTGCCTCATGCAGGAGTCCATCACTCACAGAGCAGCAGGGAGGGGCGGTAACCACTGATCCTGTCTCATGCAGGAGTCCATCACTGACAGAGCAGCAGGGGGGGCGGTAACCACTGATCCTGTCTCATGCAGTAGTCCATCACTGACAGAGCAGCAGGGGAGGGCGGTAACCACTGATCCTGTCTCATGCAGGAGTCCATCACTGACAGAGCAGCAGGGAGAGGTGGTAACCACTGACCCTGCCTCGTGCAGGAGTCCATCACTGACAGAGCAGCAGGGGAGGGTGGTAACCGCTGATCCTGCCTCGTGCAGGAGTCCATCACTGACAGAGCAGGAGGGGATGGTGGTAACCACTGACCCTGCCTCATGCAGGAGTCCATCACTCACAGAGCAGCAGGGAGGGGTGGTAACCACTGATCCTGCCTCATGCAGGAGTCCATCACTGACGGAGCAGCAGGGGAGGGAGGCAACCACTGATCCTGTCTCATGCAGGAGTCCATCACTGACAGAGCAGCAGGGGGGGGGGCGGTAACCACTGATCCTGTCTCATGCAGGAGTCCATCACTGACAGAGCAGCAGGGGAGGGTGGTAACCACTGATCCTACCTCGTGCAGTGTTCAGTCACTGACGGAGCAGCAGGGGAGGGAGGCAACCACTGATCCTGTCTCATGCAGGAGTCCATCACTGACAGAGCAGCAGGGGGGGGCGGTAACCACTGATCCTGTCTCATGCAGGAGTCCATCACTGACAGAGCAGCAGGGGAGGGAGGTAACCACTGATCCTGTCTCATACAGGAGTCCATCACTGACAGAGCAGCAGGGAGGGGTGGTAACCACTGACCCTGCCTCGTGCAGGAGTCCATCGCTGACAGAGCAGCAGGGGAGGGTGGTAACCACTGATTGTGCCTTATGCAGAAGTCCATCACTGACAGAGCAGCAGGGGAGGGTGGTAACCGCTGATCCTGCCTCGTGCAGGAGTCCATCACTGACAGAGCAGGAGGGGATGGTGGTAACCACTGACCCTGCCTCATGCAGGAGTCCATCACTGACAGAGCAGCAGAGGAGGGTGGTAACCACTGATCCTGTCTCGTGCAGGAGTCCATCACTGACAGAGCAGCAGGGGAGGGTGGTAACCACTGATCCTACCTCGTGCAGTGTTCAGTCACTGACAGAGCAGCAAGGGAGGGTGGTAACCACTGATTCTGCCTCGTGCAGTGTTCAGTCACTGACAGAGCAGCAAGGGAGGGTGGTAACCACTGATCCTGCCTCATGCAGGAGTCCATCACTCACAGAGCAGCAGGGGAGGGTGGTAACCACTGATCCCGCTCGTGCAGGAGTCCATCACTAACGGAGCAGCAGGGGAGGGTGTTAACCACTGATCCCGCCTCGTGCACTGTTCAGTCACTGACAGAGCAGCAGAGGAGGACTGTAACCACTGATCCTGCCTCGTGCAGTGTTCCGTCACTGACGGAGCAGCAGGGGAGGGTGGTAATCACTGGTCCTGCCTCGTGCAGGAGTCCATCACTGACGGAGCAGCAGTGGAGGGTGGTAATCACTGATCCCGCCTCATGCAGTGTTCCGTCACTGACGGAGCAGCAGGGGAGGGTGGTAATCACTGGTCCTGCCTCGTGCAGGAGTCCATCACTGACGGAGCAGCAGGGGAGGGTGGTAACCACTGATCCCGCCTCGTGCAGTGTTCCGTCACTGACAATGGAGAATGGCACAATAGTAACCACATCATTCTACTGCTGACGATGGAGCCGTAGAGGGAGCACACCCTTCATCTTCGCTCTTGGTAAACATTGACTTTCTCAAAGTCCTTTGTATTTTCCATGATAGTTTTGCACTCTGCCTTTGCACTTTGTCTCGTGGCCCAGCTTCTTGAATTTGTTTGCATTGAGTTTTGCTGCTTTTGTCCCCTCTATTATCTCCACTTATTGCTGGACTGTCTGTCATGAATCCATTTCGGAGAACGCTTCTGCCGGTATGATGAATGAAGCAGGTAGGCCTGAAGTAGTTAGGCTTGGCTTGTCGTTATCTTTGTATACATCCACATTACTCTGTTTCATATTGCCAGTGTTCATGCACTGGTGAAGGCTAGAGTCATTTTGTTCAAGTGTTGGCCATTTGTCGTGTAGCACAGTTTTTAAAGTATGGGCAAGCAGCATCAGAGAAGGAATGGGTGGATTCATTTATGTCTGAAGCTTAAATGATACCCATGTCCAAGGCAGACACAGGGCTCTTCAGTGGGTTGAATGTTTCAGGGATTGTCAGTGAATCTCACATGAGGATGTTGCTTAGCAGATGGACTTCCATCCTGCAAACATGCAACGATGGGAAATAACCTGCTTCAAGGCGTTCCAGGATATTTTCTGCACTACAAGAAGTTGAACTACAACAAGGTTTAATTTTCTTATTTACAGAACATAGTGTCAAGCATAATGGGCTCTTATCTATGGATCTTAAACTCCAGTGGTTGAATTTTAAAGTTCTGCATGACCTGAGGCACCTTACCAAGGCCCAGGGCAGGAGCTGGTTTTGGCTGCAGCAGGGTACCTCCTGGCAGGGACCCGGAAGTGGAAGAGTTGTCCTTGAATTCCCATCCTGCAGGATCAGACGAGACCTGCGGATGCCTAGGCACTTCCTGTTCCTTCCCCAGGGGTGATGCAAAGGGCTGGGAGACAGAGTCACCCAGAAGGACAGCACTGTCATCTTTACCAGACCGCAAGAGGCTGGATCTTGGACAGTAGGAGGTGAAGATCAGTGGTATCCAGTTAGCTAAGTCTTCCTGGTAATGGGAGCCAAACCAGCATTAGAAACCATTGTTCGAGTGCAGACTATGGATGCTGAGGCTGGCTCCTCCCATTATTATTGCCGTCCTGTCACAGCGCCTGCGCTTGTGGATGAGGTCGGTAATAGGTGAACTATCTTTACACACTGGACTAGCAGAGCATTTCCTGTCGTTACAGAAGTGGCTCCCGCAGAACTGGTCCTTCTGCCCAGGTCATTGAAACATCCCCCATCCCTATTAGGAGGTGCAGGGGTACGAGTGACGTGGTTTTGTGGATCTTATATGGGCTGCTGACGCAATGACGGACTGTGGTACTGTGACTCTAGTGACAGCATGGAGCAAAATCCAGGGCCCTTTTTTTCCAGCTCGCAACCACCGCCTGGACTTTAGTTTTAGTTCTTGCCACACACAGTTCAAGAAGGGCACTATTGGAGAAGCTTTCTTTCAAGTTGCAAGTTTCAAGGGAGATTCTTAAGCTGGATTCACAGAGTCAGTCAAGGAGTTTCTTGGGAAGAGTGGACTGAGGAGTTGCATGTAATTTTGATATTGAACGGGATATATGAAACTCTATACAATCTCTTGATGACAGCATGTCGATTGTCCATTGGAGTTTAGACAGCTCCTTGCTGCTTGTGTTACCCCGAAACTGGCCCTAGGATGCTTGTTTCCGGTCCAGGGAGGACGTGGCTTTGCAGTTCGGGCTGGACTGTTCCCATGAGGCACAGGGTCAAGACTGATTTGCATATGGCTGGGTCCAAACTGGGGTGAAGTGAGCAAAACAAAAATGGATTTAACCCAAATCTCTTGACTGCGGGTGAATGTTTGATTCATTCAGCATTCCGTCCATCATTTGTTGCTGCAGCACTTTTCATCCTAAGTGGGATGGGTTTGCCCAGATGTGGGTCTCTTGCTCGCTGTGCCACTGGATTCAAGCCAGCCTGGCTGATAAGGGGTGTTACTCCGGAACTGATCCCAGGATGATTGTTCTAAGTCCATGGAGGAACCTGGCTTGGCATTTCGGGCTGCACTGTTCCCATGAGGCACAGGGTCAAGACTGATTTGCATATGGCTGGGTTCAACATGGGGTGGCATGGTGAGCAACAGAATAGATCTCTTGACTGGGGGTGAATGTTTGATTCATTCAGCATTCCGTCCATCATTTGCGCTGCAGCTGTTTTCCCTTCATGCCTGCAAATAAAGAGGTTAAATCTGTGATCACTGAATACTCATGGCTTATCAGGGTGTTCAAAAGATCCAGTGTTAACAGCACACAAAGGCAGTGAGAGACAGTGCAGGGAGTGAGTGTCAGTGCAGGGAGTGAGTGTCAGTGCAGGGAGTGAGTGACAGTGCAGGGAGTGTGGGCCAACCGACAAGTCCCCGCAGGGGACCCTCAGAAGAGGGCGGCCCCCTTAGTGCCACAAGATGGCACACGGGCAGTCCAGTGTTTCGCAACCCCTTCCGGGTCCTGTCATCACTTCCCGCCGTGTTGGGGGCGGGGGAGAGGTATAAATTCCTCCCCCGCCCACCTGGCGGCCTCTTTGTCCCCTCACCCTGTCGCTGTTTGGTCATTCTGCTGATGACGTGGTTTTTTGCCTGGTCTGGCGTCGGTTTATGCTGTGAGTGTATGGGCATTGTCGCCCGTCCCCCCACACAACTCGTATCCCTTTGTTAATTCTATGTGGATTGACTGTGTTTTGAGGCCGGGGTTCGGGGTAATGCGGACCCTGAGCCTGCTTGGCCTGGCGGTGTGTTGTGCGTGGGGAGGATTGCCTGGGGTTTGTCCTGACATACCCCCATACATACCCCCATTTGCCTGTACACTCTCTTCTGCCTGGGGTCGTTGTCGCGAGGGGCAGAGGGTGTCTAGGGCTCCGAACGATTGATTGGTCTGTCCAAGGGTTGATAGTGGTTTCGGGGGGGCCGCAGCCCACCTGGAGGTGCTGTTCCTTGCGCCGGGGGGCCCAGGTTTGAGCCTCGATGGGAACGCAACGCGAGTCACCACGGCTCCAGGCCTGCTACTATTTTCTTCACAGCATTTACAAGTATGCAGGGTCCTCCCGTTCTGGTGCTTTTGGGCAAATTTCTGTTAGCGACTTTCTCGTTTTGCTTGTTATGCGTGGAAGCTGGCGTAGTGTTACTCGGGAAATATGTGTATTTCCCAGCATCAGATGTTTACTGCATTGAAGGACTTTTCATGTGTCTGCAATGGCTTTGAGAAGTGCAATTTGAATGAAAAGTATATCTGTACCATATTCACAAGCATATAACGCAAACATATAATCTATAACGTGAAGTTAACACTTGTAGCATAAAGTTAGCCGATGTAACAGGAATAATAGGAAATGTATCTGTATTTACTCTACAATATGCATTAGAATTAAGAAAGGCCCGTATACATAGTGGGCTAATATAGAAATGTGTAGAAATGTTTAGGAACCGTAGAACGTGCAAACCAGAATTCATGTACGTGTGTAATTATTAAACGGAGAAAGCGGCGAGAAATGTAAAAGCGAAGAAATGTGCAGAGCATATATAGCACGATGTAACGAACGAGAATATAAGTTGTATTCTATGTAAAATGTATTCAAGTATAATCAAACGATTTGCTAAATGCGATTATATATAAATGTGTGTTAAAGGTTATACTGTGTAGAAGAGTTTGTAGGAATGTTAGAAGAGTTTGGTCATGTGTGATTTTAACCTAACTGACCAAGGGTTCGCAGGACTGTAGTCTGCTGTATGTAATTTAGTGGGCTCACAGGAATCGTGGATAGCCTTGATCTGAACGTGCGAGCCAAGGGTCAAAGTTCTTGTTAAATTTCAAGTGACAATGCTGGACGAAGTTTATGGCCTAAGTGAGATAAGAGACGCTTGGAATTTGAGTCTTGTTTAGAAATGACCGTTCACAGGACCAAAAGAGGTTAAGAACACAATCGTAAAGAGTAGAGTTCTGTTGAGGTGAAAGACTTTGCTCTGAAAGTGTCAAATGGAATGTCAATGAAGTCACCAGCAAGAAGACGAAGATGGCGCCTAAGAAGAAAGGTCAACTTAACGAACGACGCGAAGAGATGAAGCTATGGAAAGAGCCAGAAATGACATCATGCGAATGTGTACGTGGTGGGCGTCAAAGGGGCGTTCCACCCATACAGTGATTGTGTATTTAGGGACAGCACCCCGGGGAGAAGATAGCGGAGAAGGCAGAGCAGATGGCCTGAGAAGTTAGGAGCGAGCGCAGAGATCAGAGCGCAAGAGAGCAGTAGGCCGAGGACCCTTAGAGAGCGGATGGGTAGGCAGAGAGGGTACTGCTTCTTAACATAAGTTACCATTAGAGGCTAAGAGAGTTTGAACTTCTTTGGAAGTCAAACTGCTGACACCTTTTTAGGTAAGGAACTTGCGAAGTAGGGATGTCCCCTAGCATAGAGTAGGGACAGATTTAACTTGTTTATTCTCTTTTTGTAGATGACGCAACGGAACCACTTTGTGTCTCTGCTTTTTAATCTGCTGATTCTTGAATTGATATTAATTGTATTCGTTTGTAGACTGAGGTTCTTTAGGGAATTTATGTTCCTTCTAGTTCCTGTATACTTATTGAATCTTATCCTGAGAGGATTGTATATGCAACTTATTCTGATTTTATATTAAACTTTTTAAACTTTATCAGTCGTAAGTGGTTCTTCAGAGTTGGTTCAGTCTATGGGGTTGATTTAACCTATGCGGGGTTTGTCTTTTACTCAATGACAGAAAATAATCGATCCAAATTTGACGAATGAGATAGGTATCAAAGTGATCAGAAAAGATATCAAAATCTCATTCCCCGCAGTTGGTAGCAGAGAAAGATGGTTTTCTTCTTGAGGAAGACAACCTAGGTCAGGTTTAGATTACCCTAAGGTCCCTAGTCATCGACGACCAGAAGAAGAATCCCTGCCGAAGAAGGTGCTGACGGTGCGTCGAGAGAAAAGCAGCAGAGTCGGTCGAGAGTGAGTATAAGGGTCATGCGTTGCCAGATTGCGGTGTTTTATGTTGTACTTGTGTTGTAATGTCAAGCGGAGCTGAATGCCTGTAGTGTGATTGAGGGAAGGTTGTGAGCGCGCGCAACCGGATAAAATCTTAAGATCCAGTAAAGGGCTTAAGTGGTTCGGGTGTATCGAACACCCAGAGTAATTGTCTACCATTGTAAAGGGGGTCATGAGGTACCATTGATCGCCCGTAGGACCGATGATAGGGGGAGCGTAAGAGTGAGTGTATGAGTAACGGACGCTGGTCGTACGTTTACTGTGTGTAAGTAACCTATCAGTTAAGGCGAGCGTCTGAAGTGAGAGGAAGACGTCTCGCCAGTTGAGGTGACAATTACAGTTAGACTGTGGACGTACAGTCAGAGAAAAGTGATCGCTTGGACGGAAGTAGTCATTTTTCGGTGTATGAATGAAACGCATGCAAGACCGCGAGACGAGCTGAGAAAGGAGGGGAACTGCTGCAGAGGGGACGAGTGACGTCAGCGTAGAGCCGCGCTGAGATTGGCCGGTTGGTGTAGAACCGCGCTGGGATAGGCTGATTAGCGAGAGTCGCACAGGGATTGGTGGTTGTCATCGGGACGTAAACAAGGAAGAGAATAAAGGAAAAATCGTAGATTATCGAAAATGAAGTGTTTTAAGCGTTTAAGGGCGATCTTTAGGAGAGATAGAAGAAACTCGTATGCAGGAGAAGAAGCTCCACCAGAAGGCACACCAGCTTATCATATGGCAGTGAATGTAGGCTTACACTCAATACTATGGATCTCCGAGTGGAATAAGCTAACAGAAGGGAATAAGGAACTGACGTTTCCGAGATACGGGACGTTTAAGCTAAAAGTATTGAACCAACTGAAAGCGGTAATGCTCGCAACGAGACCTCTACCGAGGCCAACACAGTTCGAAGCCCTTAGTGCATGGTTTAGAGCAGCACACGAAAAGAGCGTGAGTAGACGCCAAGAAAGAGTGAGACGATCGGTAAAAGCAGTGCAGGATGCCAAATGGGACGATGAAGCTAAAAAGTGGAGGGTGCAAAAGATAGAAGCAGACAAACTGTTCACAATGCTAGAAACTACGGGAGAAAAGAAATCTCTAGAAGAAGATGAGGATAGCGAGCCAGATGAGGATCTGATAGAGAGGCTATTATTAGATAGACCACCTCCGTACAATAGAGAAGCCGAAAGTCCCGAACTACAGCAAGGGGACGGAGCTAGGTGGGGGGAATATAAACCGCTCCCAGTAACAGAGTGGGATCCCAAGAAAGGTGAGGAAGTACCCCAATCTAGTCCCGTACAGAGAGTAGTAGGAAGATTCGTGGTCCAGAAGGTACCAGAAACGCAGCATGCAAGGTCGTATCAATTGCCGGATGCTCTACAAGTACCTGTTACTAAGCATGAGCGAATTTTGCGGATCTCGCGTTCGCGAATTTTGCGGATTTGCGGATTCGCAATCTGCAAAATCCGCAAATTCCCGCGAATTTGCGGATTTTTTTTTTTGTGTGTTCGCCCGTGTTTCTGCCAGTTCGCGAGGGTTTTTACAATTTCGCAATTTGCGAACTTACCTGTCGGGTCGCAAGTTTTGCGAACTTGTTGTTTCTACGTGTCCAGCCTGTTTGGGACACTCTTCTTCACCACTGCCACTCTCTGACTACTCATGCCACCCTCTGGCCCACCCATGCCACCCTCTGTTTCATCACCACACCCTCTGGTTGTCCAGTGTACATTATTTTCGGCAAAGCAAAGCACACCTTCCCTGCCTCAAGTGACCTGAATTAATTTGGGGCTGATTAATGTGTCACAGAATATTTTTTTAGCTGGCACCTGCTTCCTTAGTGCGCCCTGATTAGTGATCTTTTGCACTTGCTAAGTGCTTTCATTGTTGCAAAATTAGTTACAACACCTGCCCTGCCCCAACTGACAATAATGAATTAGGGGCTGATTAATGGATTTTAACTTCCAGCCTGGCTCCTGCTTGTCTCCCTTAGCTGTAATTCAGGACCTTTGTGGCATATGTGTAACTATTCTGAGGTTCAGAGCAGGGTCACATAATAGTTTCAACTGGCAACTGAACTCTGGAGGGGCCCCTCAGGAAGCACTACAGGAAATGGCTACTAATGATGTGCCTGAACTTTTGAACCTGGTAAGTAGTTACTTTCAGTTTTGCTAAGATCGTATTTCTGCAATTTTGCACTTATTCGCGGGGCGCGAACTCACGCGAACAGTGCGAGCAGTGCGAGCAAAATCCGCTGCTCGTGGATTTGCGGATTTTGCGGGAAATTCACAAATCTCGCGGGTTGCGGATTTCCCGAAAATCCGCAAAATCCGCGAGCGGAACGGATTTTCCGCCCATGCCTACCTGTTACCATAGGTCCTATAGTGTCAATCTACAACCCAGAGGGAGCCCAGCAGGAGGAACAGGCACGATGGGACAGGGAAAGGGCAGAGATGGAGAGTAGAAATAATACGATCAATTCCCAAAGGCAGTTGCTAGGACCAATGAGTCGGAGTACCCCATTAGATTCAGCAACGGGTCCCTGGATAGAACAAGGGGGTCAGAGAGGACAGATGGATTTGAGGGGACCGAAGCCGAAAACCTTTAAGGAATTAAGGGAATATTTGAAAGAATGGGATGCTGCCGAAGAGACTCAGAATAAAAGGTTAGAAACAGAAGCAGAATGGAGAGATCAGGATAACAGGATCCTCTCTCACTGCGGAGCTGGCGAAAGCAGCCCGGAGTGGGAGAGAGGGAGTCAAGGAAGCAAAGGAGATACTTGCCATACCACCAGGGGCAATAGGCAAGTGTGCGACGACAGGAGTTCAGGGTGTGGGGGAGTGCCTCGCCTCATCCTCAGTGAGGGAGAACGAAAGACACAGGAGTACCGAGATAGTTTCAGGTGCACTCACCATGCTCCGGGAGAAAATGTGCGACATTGGAGTCACGAGAATATAGGGAGTCGCGAAACGTCTCGCCATGCATCCGGTGATCACGGACGAGATCGCGGGAACATGGAGGACCGTGAAGGACCTTATTGTTTATTGAGTGACACCAGACAGCAAGGGATTTGCAGTGATATAGAGCAGAACGGAGGATCCTATCTCGCATCTAAAGAGACCGAGCCGAAAAGACAGAATGTAGTGATGGGGGATAGAACATTGTTCCACCATACCCCAAGGGAAGATGGGAAAGCTTGGGATCAAGAGAGGTGGGAACAAAGAGATGCAAGAAGGACACCTCATAACTCACCTGTGCCTAGACGTAGGGCGCGTAGTGGGGGAGAGAGGGATGTAAGCGAACCACCTAGGAGTGAGGTACTGAGAGCTGAGATAAAAGCAAAACGGCTCGATGTAATGAGTTTGAAATCAGACTTGGATGAAATAATAGACGGCACAGTGCCAATGGAAAGGATAGAGCTGTATGAACCGGATGAAATACTGTTTATGTCTAAGGATATTACTCGGAAAGCGAGGTCAGTCCATGAAAATTTATCTAATTTGGCAAACAGGTATATGATAGACCTATCACGAACTAAAGCTTTACAGGGTAACCATAGGCTAACTTGCACGGATCAGGATTTGGATGAGCGTAGAACGATCGCGCTGAAAATACACATAAGGGAACTGATTCAGAGTATTAGATTGTGGAGGAATTTGGATAAATGGGAGGAAAAATGGTCCAAGAGGGGATCCGTCAGAAGGAGTACACTTACGAAGCCCCCGGATGGAGAGCTAATGCGAATGGAAGCTTTCCCTTTGCGAGAAATCGCGAACGGAAGCTACGTCCATGTGCCCTGGAGTAGGGGGGATTTAGCGGCATTTACTAATTCTTTCCCCAAGTTAAGAGAGAACCCCGTTGAGTGGTATAAGCAGGTAGAGAGGTTCGTGAAGATCTCTAAGGTGCTGTGGGTCGACTTGAACACCCTGTTTGATATCGTAGTACCCGGAGATTTGTGGACGGCATGCAAACTTAGTGTCGAATGGCCCACTTGTGAACCCCCGAGGGATGCCCAGACGAATGGTCCATCAGAGAGAGTCATGGAAAAGTACGAGAGGGTAATTGCATGGTTAAAAGAGAAAGTGCCGGTGCAGGACATAGACTGGGTTAAGATAGATCGAACAACTCAGGAACCTAAAGAGACCGTTCACGAGTTCTATGAGAGATTGCTGAAAGCATTTAAACAGTATAGTGGATTGGACGTAATGGATCCCAAAGACATAGGACAGTTTGTGTCGAAGTTTGTCCCAGGGTTGAGACCAGACATAAGCCTGATGATTCAACAGCATTTGATCTGTTGGCAAAACAAACCTTTAGATGAGATTCTGAGGTATGCGAGGTACTGTAGCGACGAAATAGATTCGAAGGCCAAGAAACTTAAGGAAAAGTTGATGTTGGTGCAGATGCAATCAGCTGGAAAGGGTGGACAGCGGCAACAGGGAACAGGAACACTAGGAAAGAAACAGAATAATCAAAGCAGAGATGAGGAGGAAAGACCGAGTCCGAGGGTAGATATCGCGACACTGAAAAAGACAACGAGGTGCCATCAGTGTAACGAGGTGGGACATTGGAGACGCGAGTGTCCTTATAATGTCGAGACGGGGGAATTAGAACAGGAGGAGGATGAGGTTCAGAACAACGTGGTAAAGGGAGCAGCAGTCCCGAAGGGAAAGTTTGTCAAAGGGGGGACTCAGACTCCTCGAGCCCCGTTCCCTCAACCGCCTCGCATTACAAATGGAGGGAAAACCTATAGACAAATGCCATTGTTCGTAGGAGGAGAAGAATGCTACTACGTTGATCCTCTTACAGGGCAACGAGTGAATAGGGAAGAAGACTGTACTCTAGGAGCAGCCCTGGAGGTAGACCAGAGAGGACCATACGTAGAAGCTGAAGTGGCTGGATGTCCTACGACCTTTTTGGTGGATAGGGGGGCCACTCGATCCACTTTGAGATCGGCGGTAGTCCCAGGTCTGCCAATGTCGGGAGAGACGATTCAGGTGGTAGGAGTCGCAAACAGGAGAATGACGAATCCTCTGACAGAACCAGTGTCAGTGAAGATAGGGAATTACAGTGATGAACATCAGTTTGTGATCTGTGATTCTAGCCCTGTGTGTTTGCTAGGAAGAGATCTGTTGTGTAAACTAAATTGCACCATATATTGCACACCTGAAGGAGTAGAAGTGCAGACAAACGATGATGATGCCGATTTTAAGGTTGTAAACTCGCAGGGATGCGTGGAACTATATCCTACCTTAACAGTGGAGGAGCTTCCACAGGACTTGAAGGAGAAAGTGTCAGCTGAGGTGTGGGATTTTACGGGAGAAGAAATAGGATTGATCAAAGGGGTAGAACCAGTAAAGATCATGGTAAGACCCAATGCCGAGTATCCAAGAACACCACAATATAAGTTGACACCGGAGACAATTGCAGGAATAAAGCCTGTGATCGAATCCATGATTAAACAGGGAATACTGAAGGAGATCGTGGGAAGTCCATGTAACTCCCCGATTATGGGTTTGCAGAAGCCTAGTGGAAAATACAGAATAGTGCAGGACCTTCGAAAGATTAATAATATCGTTGTTTCATGTTGTCCAGTGGTACCGAATCCATCAGTGATATTGTTTCAGATACCGTTCCAAGCTGAATGGTTCACAGTGATAGACTTGTGCCAGGCTTTCTTTTCGATTCCTTTAGATGAGGAGAGCCAGTATCTGTTCGCTTTTAAGCTGGAAAATCGCGTTCTAACATGGTGTCGTATTCCCCAGGGGTATACAGAAAGCCCATCGATTTTTAACCAGCTGCTGAAGAAAAATCTTGAAAGTCTAGTACTGCCCATGAACTCGGTTCTGGTCCAGTACATAGACGACCTCCTAGTGGCGTCAGAAACTGAGGAAGCTTGCAGAGTAGACACCATCACCTTACTAAATCACTTGGCAGAGAACGGACACAAGGTGTCTCCAAGTAAATTGCAGTATTGTCTGACCGAAGTGCAATACCTGGGCCATAGGATTGAAAAGGGAAAACGGAAGGTGTCTCCAGACAGAATAGAGGCGATCATGAAAATGAACGCGCCTAAGACACAAAGAGAAGTCAGGATGTTTCTAGGCATGGTCGGTTATTGTCGACAGTGGATAGCCAACTTTTCACTGAAGGCAAAACCGTTACTACAACTGACGCACAAAGGAGTGAGTGATCCGGTACCATGGGACAAAGATTGTTTGATGGCGTTTTTGCAGCTGAGGGAGGACTTGTGTCGTGCCCCGGCTTTAGGAATGCCTGATTACGAAAAACCATTCTTGCTTTACTGCTGCGAAAGAGAAGGTTGCGCTTTAGCAGTTTTGGCCCAGATACACGGCAATGCGCGTAGGCCAGTTGCTTACTTTTCGGCTACATTAGACCCAGTAGCCGCAGCGTTGCCCGGATGTCTCAAATCCGTTGCTGCAATGGGTGTCAGCATTGAAAGAAGTGAAAGTGTGGTAATGGGACATCAGTTAGTGGTGTACGTACCGCATTCTGTGGAATTGTTAATGACCAGGACTAAGACTCAGCATCTGACGAATAGCAGGCTCACACGCTACGAGCAAGTCATATTGGCTGCCGAGAATGTGACCCTAAAAAGATGCTCTGTCTTGAATCCTGCTACTTTGATGCCACTTCCAAATGAGATTGATGATGAAATTTGTACAGATCATGACTGCCTTGATGTGACTGAACTATGCACCAAACCGAGACCTGATATCGTAGATGAGCCATTGACTGACCCCGATGAAATATTCTTTGTTGATGGTTCATGCGTAAGAGACGATATCGGTCAGCTGAGAGCAGCATATGCAGTTTGTACTATTACCAGAGTTGTGGAAGCCGCTTGCCTGGAAGGAGTACATTCCGCTCAGGTAGCTGAAATTATTGCTTTGACCCGTGCCTGTTTAGCAGGTAACAAAATTCGAGTCACCATATACACCGATAGCCAGTATGGTTTCGGGGTAGTTCACGATTACGGGCAGTTATGGTCTCAGAGAGGTTACATGACCTCCTCGGGTTCTCCCATTAGGAATGGAGAATTCGTGAGATTATTGTTAGAAGCGTTGCAAGGTCCGACAGCCATAGCGGTTGTCAAATGCGCTGCGCACACAAAGAATGTAGACTTTGTGTTGCAAGGAAACCGTTATGCAGATGAAGTAGCACGTTACTGTGCAGAACAGGGATATTCTCACACCAATGTAAAAGTGGGGGGAATACAAGAAAGAACTGAGTTAACGATGTTGTTAGACACTGTAGATACGTGGGACGAATTGAAATGTGTTCAGGAAAATGCACCAGATTCTGAAAAGAAGGGCTGGGAAACAGCTGGATGTACTAAAAGTGAAATGAATTTTGGGATTTCTGCAGATGGGAGAGCAGTTTTACCAAACGAACTTGTTAGTCCAATGGCAAGGAAATTGCATTGATCAACACACATAGGTAGAGATGCCATGGTGAGAGTATTCAGACAAACGTGGTTTAATCCGAAGTTTAGAGTAGCGGCAGAAGCAGTATGTCAGCGTTGTGCGATCTGTCAGCAACTAAACGTAGGAAAGAGAACACCAGTCACGTTGAGTCACATAGGGAGGTCTGGGGGGCCATTCAATAGAATGCAGCTGGATTTTATTGAAATGCCCAAATGCAATAGACTCAGGTATGTCTTAGTGATTGTCTGTATATTTTATAGATGGGTTGAAGCTTACCCTACACGTAGGTGCGATACACTTACAGTAGCGAAGTTGTTACTTAGAGAGCTGATACCGAGGTTTGGGGTGCCATCCTCTTTGGAATCGGACAGAGGAACTCATTTTAACAGCGAAATAGTGAAGATGCTATGTTCAGCTTTGAGTATCGATCAGAAGCTCCATTGCAGCTATCGACCAGAAGCTTCAGGGATCGTAGAGCAAATCAACAGCACAATTAAGTCCAGACTCGCCAAAGTTTGTTCATCGACATCCCTGAGTTGGCCTGATGCACTTCCATTGGTTCTTATGAGCATACGTAGCACACCAGATAGAAGAACAGGTCTCTCTCCACACGAAGTGCTAATGGGGAGAGCTATGAGATTGCCATCGATTCCGACTGCAGCGTTATTGAACATCACAGACGATTTGATCTTGGACTACTGCAAGGTACTATCTGATGCCATTCATTCTGTGTCCCTCCAGGTCCAGGCTGCAGAGGTTCCATCAGCACAAGACTTGTGCCATGACCTGTGTCCGGGGGACTGGGTCCTGGTGAAGAAGCATGTCAGGAAGAACTGTCTAGACGTGCGCTGGCGAGGACCATTCCAGGTCATACTAGTTACGAACACTGCAGTAAAGTGTGGAGGCTTGCCCAACTGGATACACGCCTCACACACCCGAAGAGTGCCAACACCTCTGGAAGAAACAGCTCCTCTCTCGGATGAAAATCCAGCGGAAAGCGGAGAAGCCACAGAGGGGGAAAGCCAAGCTGTAGAGGTGATCGAAGAGGCTGAGCCTGTGTCGGAACAGGTTGACGACGGTCAGGACACCAGCGAGACCGAAGTCGCCTCAGAAGAGGAGAGTACCTGGGAGCTCGAATCAGATACCGAACAAGCTGTGAGTGATCAAGAGACAAGTCCAAGAACAAGGAGGACAAGGAGTGACGAAGCCAGTTGGCCAGAACGAAGGAGAAGGTCAAGCTTAAAAGCAAATCAAGAGAGAACCCTTGTCCCGATCTCTGAAGAGTCGGATCAAGAAGAAGAAACTACGGATTCAGGCTCTGAGAGTCCGAGAAGATCAAGAAGGGTACGTGTGCCCTGCCGAAGGTACGCCACCCCAGAGTGGACTTATCTAGCAGATGTCTTGGGGACAGAAATCTGGGAGAGTGAGAGAAGTGAAGGTGATCAATCTCGATCCATTTGTGGCAGTGGAGATATGGATGTTGACGCCTGGAATCGAGACTGAGGGGTTACTGACTTTCACACTTCCCATACCCCCTTACCTGAGTCGGATCAAAGATCTAGTGCTAAATCGATTAGAGTTTCCGACTTTTGGTCATCAAATACCAGAACAAGAAGAACAAGTCATTCGTTTGGAATTATTGGAACATGTTATTAAAGCTGCAGGTACGAAAATCATTGTAGATGCATAAAGACTTTTGTGTTTCAGTTATAAAGAAGAAGATAACCTAGCGCCGAGTGGAAAGAAGAATAAAATTAGGGATTACATTTAGAGGACGGAGAAGGGTTAGGGTTGTCTGTTGTTGAAGATAAAAAGACATTGTTGCGAAAAAGAGACTTTTTGTTGATTAAGAGCACTTTACAGACTGAGAAAGCAAATAAAGCAAACGAAGACTTGAAGAGAAAATTTTTCCTCGAAAAAGAAGGAGCTACGCTGTTTGATAACATGGAGAACGGCAACCCAAACCGAAAAGCCAAATGTATAGTAGGTACACTAATAGCAGTAGTAATTTTTCTCATTATTACAGTAGTTACCATATCATACATAGTAGGACATACAAGCGAAAAAGAAACAACAGATGTAAAGCCTGTAACGACTTTGAAACCTGCTCTTGTTGGGAAGAAGGAGGAGAGAAATGTGATCCGTGAAAAGGCGTTACTGGCAGATGAAGCTCGTAGGTTACACGTAGACGAGTCACAGGGAAATTTTAGATCAAACGCATATGCCAAGCTGTTGTACGAGTATATCGATGCCATGGAGGCCAAAGATTGTTATGTTTGCATGCAATTGCCGGCTTCTGTAGATGAAGGCATCAGATATCATCATCTCCCACTGACTTATGGGATAACATGTAGTTTACTGCTCAGTATATTTTATGGTAGAGAAGGGTTCGAGTACTACTTTTCAAATTATGATTCGGTACTGCCTGAAGTCCCGAATTATAAACAAATGAATAAGTGGGACTATTATAAAAAGGAGGATAGACTAGCAAAATTCTTTCTTCCTTGGGATACACTAGATACTTCATATGCACGCAGAAATAATCTGACTTGCAAAGTGTCAGAGGTTGAGAAAAAGTTCATAGGACAAGTAGATGACCGGTACAGAAGGCAGAAGATTCTAAAAATGTCAGGACAGTGGAAAACTGATTGGACCGAAGAAGAGAAGGCACACAAAAAGAAAGGTAGCAATGGTCCAATAGCTTTGGATAGAACGCAGAAAGGAAAGTTATGTTTAACTCGAAGCAAGACATATTATGAGAGTGTATTTGTAGGTGAAGTAAATTGCGAACATGCTTTTAGGTTAGAGTACTATACGAAAGATTTTATGAAAGGGATGCAAGCTATTCCTAATGTATATTTTGTATGTGGAAGAAATGCCTATGTAAAATTGCCTGACAATTGGTATGGTTCGTGTTACTTGGCAATTGTCTTCCCCAAAATATATCATGCAAAGGATTTAGCGATCATAGAAGGAAAGGCTTCGATAAGAGCGAAAAGAGAAGTAGGAGATGCAGAAGTAGTTGGAGACATATTTGGAGCAATGTTTCCTATGTTAGGTTTGATACTTAATGATGTTAAGATCAGGAGACTAGCTACAGTTGTAGATAGATTATCTGCAAGTACTGCAAGGTCATTGATGCTAGTAGAAGGAGAGATGCAGTCGATTAGGGCAATGGTTCTTCAGAACCGTCTTGCTTTAGATGTTCTGCTAGCAAAAGAGGGCGGAGTTTGCAAGGCTTTGAAGGTCCAGGAATGTTGTACTTATATTCCAGATAATTCAAAACCACTTGAGAAAGTCATACAAAACATTACAGAGATACACCAAGAAATAGGAGATTTAACAAAGATAAATGTTTGGGAAAAAGTAGGTCATGGAGTAGGAAAGGTTGGAAGTTGGTTTGCCAACCTTGGTAAAAGTGTTGTGTGGTACATATTGAAACCTGTCTTAATAATATTGATTTGCATAATCACATTGTTAGGGTTAGTGAGACTGTACAAATGGTATAGGTCGAACCGGTTACAAAGGTCCATGAGAGAGCAAGAAAGGAGATTAGCTGCTTTACAAGATCAACAGTATAAAAGTTTAAGAGCTCTCGAAACGATAAAAAGAGGGAATCTTGTAACTAGTTCTGTGTAAGGCGTCATTCAAATTGCATTTAGTGATGACCCCTAGAGGTCATCAAAGGGGGGAACTGAGAGAGCGCAATTTGAATGAAAAGTATATCTGTACCATATTCACAAGCATATAACGCAAACATAGAATCTATAACGTGAAGTTAGCACTTGTAGCATAAAGTTAGCCGATGTAACAGGAATAATAGGAAATGTATCTGTATTTACTCTACAATATGCATTAGAATTAAGAAAGGCCCGTATACATAGTGGGCTAATATAGAAATGTGTAGAAATGTTTAGGAACCGTAGAACGTGCAAACCAGAATTCATGTACGTGTGTAATTATTAAACGGAGAAAGCGGCGAGAAATGTAAAAGCGAAGAAATGTGCAGAGCATATATAGCACGATGTAACGAACGAGAATATAAGTTGTATTCTATGTAAAATGTATTCAAGTATAATCAAACGATTTGCTAAATGCGATTACATATAAATGTGTGTTAAAGGTTATACTGTGTAGAAGAGTTTGTAGGAATGTTAGAAGAGTTTGGTCATGTGTGATTTTAACCTAACTGACCAAGGGTTCGCGGGACTGTAGTCTGCTGTATGTAATTTAGTGGGCTCACAGGAATCGTGGATAGCCTTGATCTGAACGTGCGAGCCTAGAGTCAAAGGTCTTGTTAAATTTCAAGTGACAATGCTGGACGAAGTTTATGGCCTAAGTGAGATAAGAGACGCTTGGAATTTGAGTCTTGCTTAGAAATGACCGTTCACAGGACCAAAAGAGGTTAAGAACACAATCGTAAAGAGTAGAGTTCTGTTGAGGTGAAAGACTTTGCTCTGAAAGTGTCAAATGGAATGTCAATGAAGTCACCAGCAAGAAGACGAAGATGGCGCCTAAGAAGAAAGGTCAACTTAACGAACGACGCGAAGAGATGAAGCTATGGAAAGAGCCAGAAATGACATCATGCGAATGTGTACGTGGTGGGCGTCAAAGGGGCGTTCCACCCATACTGTGATTGTGTATTTAGGGACAGCACCCCGGGGAGAAGATAGCGGAGAAGGCAGAGCAGATGGCCTGAGAAGTTAGGAGCGAGCGCAGAGATCAGAGCGCAAGAGAGCAGTAGGCCGAGGACCCTTAGAGAGCGGATGGGTAGGCAGAGAGGGTACTGCTTCTTAACATAAGTTACCATTAGAGGCTAAGAGAGTTTGAACTTCTTTGGAAGTCAAACTGCTGACACCTTTTTAGGTAAGGAACTTGCGAAGTAGGGATGTCACCTAGCATAGAGTAGGGACAGATTTAACTTGTTTATTCTCTTTTTGTAGATGACGCAACGGAACCACTTTGTGTCTCTGCTTTTTAATCTGCTGATTCTTGAATTGATATTAATTGTATTCGTTTGTAGACTGAGGTTCTTTAGGGAATTTATGTTCCTTCTAGTTCCTGTATACTTATTGAATCTTATCCTGAGAGGATTGTATATGCAACTTATTCTGATTTTATATTAAACTTTTTAAACTTTATCAGTCGTAAGTGGTTCTTCAGAGTTGCGTCAGTCTATGGGGTTGATTTAACCTATGCGGGGTTTGTCTTTTACTCAATGACAGAAAATAATCGATCCAAATTTGACGAATGAGATAGGTATCAAAGTGATCAGAAAAGATATCAAAATCTCATTCCCCGCAGCTTGCACGGTTCAGGTCTCCGTGTAAATTGCAATAGTATGAGTTCCTAAGCATCATTAGGGTACGGGAGTCTGGGGGTCTGAGCCGCGGGAGCACTTCCAGGCTTAATCACTGAATTCCCACTGTGGGCTGTGCATATGCCCCCCTTTGTGCCCCCCCCTTTTTTGGTTTATGGAGGTATTGAGGGGTCAGGCGGCCTGTTTTGGGCCGCGGAAGTGAGGATGTGCAGAGGCTGTTTTCCAAATGCTCCGTTTTGGGTTAGACTCCCCCCCTCGTGCCAGCTCCTCCCACCTACGGGGGGCTGGAGTTGGTTGGGCGGGGCATACCAGTTGTCGTGTTCGGGGTTGCTAGGCTGCCCAGTGGCCACCTTGGGTCTGTTCTCTACGGGGGAGGGGAGGCTACTTCCTCCTTTGAGGCAGGCATGCCTAGCGGGTCGAGTGTGCTTGGGGTGAGCTTGTGCGTGTGAGGCTCACTCGGGCCCCCGTCTGTCTCGCATCAGGATCCTACCCTCGTGCTTGTGTTGGGTTTATTTATTTATACGTTTTTATTTAGCGCGGACTTTACAGAAGGTGTCAGAGCGCTTCACTGAAGGAACAGAACTGATACATGAGAACTTTACAAGTGAGCTTATCACAAAAGCAAACGTTACATTAAATAAGGCAAAAGTGATATTTGTGTGCCAACAAAATACAAGAGGTAGCAAACGGTGCATTACAGGGGGAAAAAGTGACATGTGTGCAGGTTATTAAGCTACAAAGTACACATAGAGGTATACTACTGCAATATATGGAGGACACTCAAACACAAGAACAAACGTTACGTAGGCACTGGTGGCAGTTGTGCAGGTAGCGAAAACAAACGAAATGTAAGAGGTAAATAACAGTGTGTTACAAGAGATAAGTGACGTGTGCATGTTACAAACGAGTACCAAACACAGGTAGAAGGATAATACTGCAATATCTGGTATAACACACTGAGAAGGCACGTCCATAGTCATGTAAAGTAGAATTTTCTAAAATGGGAGGACTTCCTTCAGATAATAGAGAGGGCGGTAGTGCTTTTGTAAGTTCGGCTTACACTGTGCGGCTTCTCTGCGAACAGGCGGCATGGCGCGCGCTGATTCCAAGATAATGCTATTACCAGCACACGTTGGTTCGGTCCTTTCGGCTGTGGAATATCACACAGTGTCAGTAATGCTAACTAGGTTTATTTATTCACCGGGCGGGGGGCGATCATATCGTTTGGTGGGGGGGACAAAGCGGTAGTGTCATGGCGCTCCAGCTCGGCGGCCATTTTACCAGCGTTGCTGCGAAGGCTCGTCGGCCATGTGCGGCCTCCCCCACCCCCTTTACCCACGGTGGCCATCTTTGATAAGGGTCAGAGGTCCAACGCTTCTATCAGGCGGGCTTACGCTTTCGTCCTGCTCTTGCCGCGATCGCCTAGGATTCATGTATCCTTCCGGAATTTTGTGTTACTCAGCGTTTACTTTTCTTTTAGAGTCAGAGCGCTTCTCGATAGGAACAGATTTCCCATTGGGGGCTCACAATTGGGCCTTTTGGCCCACTTTCAATTACCGGAGAATATCCGTCTTCGGTCGTCGCTTTTATGGTTCTGTTTTGCTGCTGGGTCCGGGTAGCCCAGTGGTGTGGCCCCTGCTACCTCGAGGGGAATTGGGTTTCCATTTCACTTCAGGATGCATGCTGATTGCTTTCGGCCGATAGATCTCGTGGTTATCTTTTCCTGCGGCATGCATGTGTTCATTATGTCGGGTTCACCATTGAGTGGCAAAGCATTCATGCATCGTTCGAGCATGTTTAGGTTAGGCATGTTCGTGCCGGGACAGAGGGCTGTCGTCTTGCAGGCGAGCGCGCATTGTACATAATGGCGCAATGATCGCTCACACACAAGTAGGTGGTGGCTAATAAGTGCGACGAACATCTCTGCTTTCTACCAGTGTAACATTTCACAATCTTCACTTTTATGCTTGTGTTCATGTGTAATGTTATGCTGTTTGGAGTCTTCACATATGGGTTATCCGTAATTAAGTGGGACTATCTGTCCGTACACATTTAGTTTGAGTTTCTTTTGCCTCGCCGGTAGTTTATCAACACTTATTTGGAGCAGATGGTTTTCTAGCGCTTGGCAATGGTCGCAGGCACTTATGAATGTGGCCTCATGGTGGTGTGTTTTGTTCTATTGCTTTGCATGATTCGAAAAATTGAGCGAAGGTCGTTGTACACTTTGAATTAATCTAGTGCCTACTCCGAGAAGTCTACGGTCTGTTGCCTTGGTGCATCACTCTTTCTTCCGGGGCGAGTTGTATTAACACCATGCGATGGAAGGTTTGGTGGCCTGTCCTCTTGAGTATTATTATGCCTTTATTTAGCACGGACGTTAACTGAAGGTGTCAGGCGCTCCACATTACGGACAGAACTGGTACATGGGAGCACTTTAAGTAAGCACCTTACTATATCTTAACTAGATACAGGGAGCAAAGAGAATGCTGTCCCACACTTCTTACCCCAGCCAAACCTTGTGTTTCCCCTGCTCCTACTGACATCTGGGCTATAGTTGTTGGATGCTTACTCCTAAACTTTCTTCACCTCTCCTGTGCATTTTTGCTTTGCTGGAGAGACTCTGCTCAATCACTGTTGGCTCAGATGTCAGTGAACTGTATGCTCTGAATCTACCACATTGCAGGGAGTGAGTATCAGTGCAGGGAGTGAGTGTCAGTGCAGGGAGTGAGTGTCAGTGCAGGGAGTGAGTGACAGTGCAGGGAGTGAATGTCAGTGCAGGGAGTGAGTGACAGTGCAGGGAGTGAGTGTCAGTGCAGGGAGGGATTGTCAGTGCAGGGTTTGACTGACAGTGCAGGGAGTGAGTGTCAGTGCAGGGAGGGAGTGTCAGTGCAGGGTTTGACTGACAGTGCAGGGAGTGAGTGTCAGTGCAGGGAGTGAGTGTCAGTGCAGGGAGTGAGTGACAGTGCAGGGAGTTAGTGTCAGTGCAGGGAGGGAGTGAGTGTCAGTGCAGGGAGTGAGTGACAGTGCAGGGTTTGAGTGACTATGCAGGGAGTGAGTGACAGTGCAGGGAGTGTTAAACTCGAGGTTGTTGCTTTGTTTGTTTCTGTTTGGATCCGAGCTCTGCCTAGTTTCCTGGGGAAGTGGGTGGGAGGGGGGGGGGGGCACTGGTTGTTACTGAATGTATTTGGCGCTTTACATGAGGCCCAGTCACTTTACACACGGTCACCTTCACTTGTTCCAGACCCGGGCGATGGAGTGATTTGCCCAGAATCACAGGTCTGTGAGCCGACGCCGGGACTCGACCCAAAGACGGCAGCTCTGTCCGCTACGCCACATCATTTTGGGTGTGTGTCTCTCACACGTGAAGTGCAGGATGTGGATTTCTGGTAAAAAACAACATTCTTAATTGAGAAAGTCTATTTACCCTTTGCGTGTTTTAGGCTAAGTTATGTGAAAATACTCAGTGTTATCGTCCGGTGACTAGGTCAGTCTACGCATGTGCTGAGGAGCGGTGTCCAGCCACTGCCTTTGTCTCGGCAGTCTCAGTGGGGCAGTATGGTGTTCAGTGGGGGTGAGAATTTGGCTCTAAGGCCAGAGATGCCGAAGTTGGAACTGGTGAACCAGGTTCAGCATCCATTACCAGACCATTCTCCCGAGGGAGCATATTCCCATGCTAGACCTTAAAAGGCCCCACTGGACCTTAGAAGCCCTAGTGTCTTAGCACCAGCAGGTGGACCCTAGCAGTGGCAGGTATGGGTTAACCTTAAAGGTTACCACAATCCATACCGAAGTTCACCTCCAGTCTTGCAGGCAGGCCTATGAAGCAGCACACGCTATAGCGACAGTGACTTTGGCACTGAGGTCACATAACGCTTGAGGCCAGTCCACCTCACCCATTGGTGCCTCCATTGGCCTTGTTTCAGCAGTGGTAGGGCAATTCGTGTGAGTGTCAGTGCAGGGAGGGGGTGTCAGTGCAGGGTTTGACTGACAGTGCAGGGAGTGAGTGTCAGTGCAGGGAGTGAGTGTCAGTGCAGGGAGTGAGTGACAGTGCAGGGAGTTAGTGTCAGTGCAGGGAGGGAGTGAGTGTCAGTGCAGGGAGTGAGTGACAGTGCAGGGTTTGAGTGACTATGCAGGGAGTGAGTGACAGTGCAGGGAGTGTTAAACTCGAGGTTGTTGCTTTGTTTGTTTCTGTTTGGATCCGAGCTCTGCCTAGTTTCCTGGGGGAGGGGGCGGGGGGGGGGGGGGGGGGGGCACTGGTTGTTACTGAATGTATTTGGCGTTTTACATGAGGCCCAGTCACTTTACACACGGTCACCTTCACTTGTTCCAGACCCGGGCGATGGAGTGATTTGCCCAGAATCACAGGTCTGTGAGCCGACGCCGGGACTCGACTCAAAGACGGCAGCCCTGTCCGCTACGCCACATCATTTTGGGTGTGTGTGTCTCTCACACGTGAAGTGCAGGATGTGGATTTCTGGTAAAAAACAACATTCTTAATTGAGAAAGTGTATTTACCCTTTGCGTGTTTTAGGCTAAGTTATGTGAAAATACTCAGTGTTATCGTCCGGTGACTAGGTCAGTCTACGCATGTGCTGAGAAGCGGTGTCCAGCCACTGCCTTTGTCTCGGCAGTCTGCGCATGTGCGAAGTCGTGTCCAGCCACTTCTGGTGTCTTGGCAGTCTGCGCATGTGCGGCGGAGCTGTGTCCAGCCACAGCCTCTGTCTGGGCAGTCTGCGCATGTGGGGAGGAGCTGTGTCCAGCCACAGCCTCTGTCTGGGCAGTCTGCGCATGTGCGGAAGAGCTGTGTCCAGCCACTGCCTCTGTCTCAGCAGTCTGCGCACGTGCGGAGGAGCTTTGTCCAGCCACTTCTGGTGTCTTGGCAGTCTGCGCATTTGCGGAGGAGCTGTGTCTGACCGCGCTGGGCGAAGTTATATAGTGAGAAGAAGGACTCAGGGTCAGCAACGGCAGAGTCAGCACCAGCAGATCCCGACTTCACTTCCGTCCAATTGTTGAGTATGGCCCAATCATGGTGAAACTTGTTTTCCGGGTCAGGGGCGACAGACTCAGCACAAACATTAGATGCTGATACCTTCCGGCTTCTTTCTGTGTTCAGCTGATTGCAGAAGCGGAAGGACCCCCTCTCCGGGTGTCTGTGCAGCTATCTTCATCTACACCCCCCCTCCAGATCTGCCCCCTTCCCCTCAGAATCCAAACCTGCCCCCCCTTGCCCCCCCCAGGAGGTGGAGAGAGCCTACTATATAAAAATCTGTTCATACTGTGCTGCTTTTTACTGCTCTCTGGGAACGAAGGTATTTACAGCTTAATCTTTACATTTTTGCACACTGCATGACTTGTAATACTGTATGAGACATCTTTGCACACTGGACTGCTTTTTACAATACTACATGAAATCCGTGCACATTGTACGTGTTTATTACTTAATTATAAGAAATATGTGCACATTGCATTGCTTTTCAGGGCACTGTAAAAGATATTTACAGTTTAAAGAGGTAATCTGTGCACAGGGCACTGCTTTTACCACACTATAAGAAATCTCTGTGCAATTTACTGCTTTTTACCACACTATGAGAAATCTTTGCACACTGTACTACGTTTTTTAAGTTTGAAAAGCTTTATCGAGTTGAAGAAAACAATGTAAAACATCAGTACAATAGCACAAATAAAGAGCAATAGGAATTAAAATAATTGTGAAGAATAATGCTCCACTATGAGGACTATGTTCACAATGGACTGCTTTGTACTGCACTACAGGGGGGCATGCACAGTGAAAATGTGTACTCTGCACTGATGTTTAATACACTAGGAGAGATGCATTATCGGTGCACTGCTTTATACTGCACTGTGAGGAATCTTTGCCACCACACTTCTTTACCTGCACATTTGAGGGAAATTTACATTCTCATTGTTGCTGATTTTTTCATACCATGGGAGGTTGGACTCACGCACCCATCGACGCGCAGGCTGCGTCCGGGTGTGTCTGGCCAGAAAGAGGCACTTCCGCCTTCTACTCTGACTGGGAGAGTGTCCACTTCTCCTGCTTTGCCGCGGTCAGCAGCCCCCTCCTTTCTTCCTCTTCTTCCCGCTCTCTGTCTCGCTCTTCCTCACTTGCTGAATGAAAACGTGACTTCAAGAAACGGCTATTACCCTCTCTTTCCTCTCGTTTCCTTCATTTGTTCCCCTGTGAAATGGATCCAAAAGAGAAAGAAACACTTTCGCTCAAATTTTTCTTTTCCAAAGTGCAGCCTCGGGATGAAGAGGAAAAAAGGTTCAAAATAAGAAAAATACAAAGTAAAGCAAAACAGAGGGGTCGCAAAGTGGCCAGATTGGTTCTATTCACACCTAAACACATTAGCGCCACGTCACGGAGTTTACCAGTGAAACAGTACTTTCGTTTTCTCGTCTTTCTGTTGGTGCGTGGGGTGGAAAACGTTTAATGCAATCCTTATCGGCTGTTTTCCTTATTATAGTTTATAAAATGTGTACCACGGCTCTGTGTTCAGGGATGTGGTCTTTTTAAATCATACTGCTTACGTTTTGTAAGGATATAAGCAATGGGCATTGAAACAGGTCCCTTCCTATTCCTGTAGTCATGTCCTTTACTTTTCAGGCAAAAACACTCTTTGATTTCTAAATATTGAGTGTAAAAGTGTTACGGTAACCATGTTGTTCCAGTTAATATTACACATGCTTTACTTAATCTTGCATTCCCTATAAGTGTTTGCTTTTCCAGGAGGTTGTTACTTTTTTTTTCAGGCAGCATATTGCTCTTGTCGAGTGCATAATTTGAAATGAGTCGCATCCAGGTGTTTATAGCGGGGCACAATTTAGTTGTAGCTAAAGGCAGTGCAAGTTTTTCTCAGTGGACAAGTATATACATAATAGGGGCCATGCCCAAATTGCTCTCAAATACCAGGGCAATAACATCAATGATGTAAAGTCACAAAAGAATGGTATGGAGGGATCAATCAAAAACATTTATTTCCAGCCAGAGTACAATTAATTACCCTGCTAATCTCTATTTTTATTAAGGACAAATTAATTTCTGCTACTACAGCTTGTGTACGTTTCAAGTGACGGGAAAAGAAACACAGTATAGTCACAACAAACTAATACATATACAGTTTTCATATATACACACTGTACACATCTTTACACAAACAATTAAATCACACTCATATATTTGATACACTACATATATACAACATATATCAAACACATACATATATCAAAATATAAAAAAAACAATAAATCAATGATTGGTTCCCCTACTGAGAACAAAACAAACAGCTTGTATACTCTTAAATCAGAGCAATACACTATAAAGTAGTCCCTACTGCGCCAGAGGAATAACACCTCAAAAGATATTCAGGTGGTGCTTTACTTTATTCACAAAATTCTACGTGATGGGACTCCTTTTTCTCAGTGGGGCAGTATGGTGTTCAGTGGGGGTGAGAATTTGGCTCTAAGGCCAGAGATGCCGAATTTGGAACTGGTGAACCAGGTTCAGCATCCATTACCAGACCATTCTCCCGAGGGAGCATATTCCCATGCTAGACCTTAGAAGGCCCCACTGGACCTTAGAAGCCCTAGTGTCTTAGCACCAGCAGGTGGACCCTAGCAGTGGCAGGTATGGGTTAACCTTAAAGGTTACCACAATCCATACCGAAGTTCACCTCCAGTCTTGCAGGCAGGCCTATGAAGCAGCACACGCTATAGCGACAGTGACTTTGGCACTGAGGTCACATAACCCTTGAGGCCAGTCCACCTCACCCATTGGTGCCTCCATTGGCCTTTTTTCAGCAGTGGTAGGGCAATTCGTCAGAAATAGACAATGCAGGATTTGCACCCACACCAAACTAAGTTTGCAAACTTCACGGTCCCTCTGCTTCAGCCACAAGCACTTTTAACATCTGTGTGTGCATTAGGGTTTGTGTATCGTTTTAATCCACACTAAGAAGATCTTCAATTGTTGGGTACATCAAACTCTCTCTTTTCTACTTAGGCATATCTGTCTACTTGGGTAACATAGCTTAAAAACATTGCCAAAATCGAAAGCTCTGATTAAACACTTATAAGGTCCCAAAGGTGATACCTATTGGCTATGCCATTGCTTGTTAATACATGTAAGTTACCCCTATGGTAGGCCCTGGGTAGCCCTAAGAGCAGGGTGCAGTATTTAAAAAGTTGGGCATGTGCTTTTACATTTTATATGTCCTGGCAGTGAAAAGCTCTTACGTTTGTTTTTTACTACAGCGCAGCCTATCTCTCTCTCATAGGATAACATTGGAGTTGCTGTATTACATTTTAGAAGTGTAATTTCCCAATGGGAAGAGATGTTTGGTTCAAGTTTGGTGTCTCTGGAATCCTAATTTAAAATCCTAACTCATGTTGAAGTTGAATTTTAAATTACAATTCTGAAAATGACACTTTTATTCTTCAATTCTTTGACTTTTAGAATGTTACCATAAAAATTAATGGGGTTGCCACATGTCCATCAGAACCTGTGTATCTAATGATATTGGCTACAATGTGTTCAGTTAGGTGTCACAATTGTTTGAATGAAAAGACAGTTCTAGAATACATCACCAAGGTATGCAGATCAATATATGGTCTGGAAAATTAATGAAACAAAACACACAACATATTGTATTTATTTATTTTTATTTATAGTGTTTTGTATAGTGCGAACGTGACCCAAGGGTATCAGAGCGTTTCACAGTTACATGTGTTACAGTTAGAGTACAACGGTATAGTAGTGTTAATATATATTAGAGTCCGGTATATGTCTTTCTTAGCAGTTTCAACAATAACACATTTAGGATCTGTTTAGTGTACAAAGGTGTACCTCTAATCCTCTCCGAATGATCCGGATATGTATTGCCATTAAGTTATACATCAGGATTCCAGAGTAGTACTGATGGAAAGTCTTGCCTAAGGGAGGAACTTGTTCATTAGGAAGATCTTTGCTTCGAATGTTGCCGTGTTTGGAATTTGGAATTTTTCTAATGTTTGGAGGAAGTGAGTCCCAGATTCTTAATTCAAGACCTTCCTGAAGCAGGAGGTAGTGTCTGTCCTCCGCGCATGTGCAGTTGTTCACCCATGGCCTCTGTAACCCGTGCTCCGCCGCAGTTGTGATCCACAGGCCCTCTTTAATCCGTGGTAGGCTGTGTTAATTCAAGACCTTCCTGAACCAGCGCTCGGCGGCAGGAGGCTGTGTCTGTCCTCAGCGCATGCACAGTTGTTCATCCACAGGCCCTCTTTAACCCGCGCTCCGCCCTGGTAGGCTGTGTCCACAGGCCCTCTTTAGTTCAGTCCTGGTGTTACGAAAAGGCCTTAGAAAGCTCAGCAGGGCCAGCCAAGGGTGCCAGACCCACAACAGGGACCACAGCACCCATAATAAACCCCAGGTGAGGTCATGAGATAGAAAGATTGAATACCTAATTATTATATAGCTAAACATGAACAACAAGCATTGGCATAGCTAGTAGGTCTCGCTTGTGGGACCTTACAAGTATTTAGTTATGCAGCACAATATCCTTGGTGCAACAGCATCAACTATTGCATGGCTAAACGCTTCTAAGGTCCCAAAGGCAAGGCCTATTGGCTATGCCAATGCTTGTTTTAATTGGTTCCTGTTTATGCCTTTTAGAGATGCATGCTTCTGTTTCGTCCTCGAGTCTAACTACTTCCTCCTTTTGTTGATCTAGGTCGCAAAGTTTGGTCTATGGTGTGACCGAGGGCCGCACTGATGCCAGCTGGGTGTAAAGTCAGGGTAGGGAAACAAAGCATGTATATCTAGTGGCTGCCTTTAAGAATGAAGGTGTTCCTAAAGTTAAGGGCCTAGTTACTTCCTTTTCCTAACTGCAATTAACCTTTAAATAAGTGTTTGCTATATATGTATGTTTCTTTTTCATGTTAGTTCTGAGTCGAGTGCTGCTGCTGCCGGGGTGTCTGCATGTAAAGACCTGGAGTGCCTTATGCGGCCCCCGGGCCGTATTTTGAGTATCACTGATCTAGATCCTCCTGGCGACTGCCCCAGCTACATGTGCATTTCAATGCACATGTGCATGTTCAAAAAGGGGTCGGGGTTGAGCCGGGGCCGCTGTATCTCCTTTGCTCTCGGTGGTCCCATGGGAGCAAAAGCTGCTCATTCTGCTAATCCTTCCCTAACTTTCCAGAAGTGTCAGAGCAGACAGGCTCGCTGAGTCATTCTTGGTTACTGAGCGAGTCTGTTACATTTTTGCAACATTTCTTCAGCAAGTCTGTTTATTCCTAATGTATGGTGACAAGAGGCTCAGATCAGACTCTTCCTGTTTCTCTTGCTAAGCCATAGCGCGTCCATTGGGGGGGGTGGGAGGGGTAGAGCTGGCGCTGCCCTTCAAGATGCTCACACCCTGCACAGCTCAAGAAGCTGCCATGGCTTTACAAGAGAAACAGGAAGAATCAGAGAAACTGACACAGGTCAGACACACAGTCCCAGAGAGTACTAACTGAGAACTTGCTTGTTTGCACTGTCTTTTTAAGCCAGAGTATTTTGAATGATTGAACGTATCGCTTTTAAAATTACTCTGAACGCTTCTAAGACAATCACATTTTAAATGTAAAGCTTTTTGAAACAAATGTTTTTTTAAAAACTGAAATTGAATTGAATGCTTAGTCACTGTGGGGAAGCCTGATTTACGTCGAACAGTAGAATGGGAGCTGGGCGGGGCAGGACCAGTGAGCACAGCTGAGAGGACTCGCCCTCATGGAGAGCGAGGGACAGGTCAGCGCTTTAGTAGTTAAGCAAAAGCCTACTTATGGTGCCCGCAGCACCGACGCGCAGCGGTACGCTGCAGGCGTGCCTTAGGCAAGCCCGTCTGCGTCCGGCCATGGTCAAGGGCAAGGAACCATGCGGATTCGTCCCAGAAAACGGTAAGCTCATCACATATGATAGAGCAGTATTACTCTCATTGAGATATTCGGGTAGAGCCCATTGTGAGATGACTCTAGCGCCAACAAGCTTGATAGGGAAGAAGATGTCATGCCCTATCTGTCGGACTAAGTTTAACTGAGGCAAGATTGAAGGGCCACTACATCTAGATAGGCTCACGAGGAATGAGCAATGGGAAATGGGACTTATTAACAGTAGATCCTTGCCAGCACACACCACAGAAATCATAATGCTAATAGAGAATGAAGAACTTGACATTCTCTTAGTTACTGAAACGTGGTTGAAAGACTGGTCCGCCCCTGAAATAATCCAAGGACTAACCCCGGACTTCCTTATCCAAAGACAAGATAGGATTGTAAAAACTGGAGGTGGGGTAGCAATCATTTACAAAAACGACTATGAATGCTTGATATCATCCATTACAACCACCAACAGTGAAACTGTACAATTCAGCCTAAAACATAGGCTACTAACTCGTTTTCAGGCACACTGCTCTTTAGACCCCCAGGACCCCCCACTCCATTCCTAGAGGAATTTCCCAGCTTAATAGCAGACATGGTGGCCAGCAAGAGCTCCAGTACATTATTGGGGGACTTTAACTTCCATCTGGATGAACCAGCTAATACCACAGCAGTTAGATTAATTCATGACATGGAGGCCATGCAACTCAAACAACTGATGAGCACCCATGTAAAGGGTACCATACAGGATGCCATTTTTAGGTCTCGCATACGCAGCGCGCATGCGCTGCATAGGAGGACCTTTAGCTGTCGTTCTGCTCTTTTTGGAAGCACATATTCGTGCTTGTGGCTGCATCGGCCTTGCGGCAGCAAGGAGGGGCGCGCCACAAGCATGAGAGTGTGCTTCCAAAAAGAGCTGACTGCGAGCGCACGCATGCTGAAATTCTAACGTGCCGCAAGTGCACGCAGGCACTTCTTGCATCTTCAAATGGCACTTGCTTTAACAAATCTCATCAACGATCACTCCTACCACTGATGCACGCACATCTACAGGGAGAATATTTGAATGTGCTTTACTTAAACAGAACCTGTTCATTCAACGATATCTACTCAGAATTACAAACATGCATATATGGTGCCTTTAGCATGCCAATGCACAACAAGGATGCCATTTTTACACCCACTATTAGAGTGCATGATTCACTGTATATTTCCCCTGCCGCTCTGATCCTTGACACAAAAACATTTTTTAATAATTAGAAAGGAAACACCAGAGCAACACTACAAAAACAGAAGGAAACGATCTTGCACAGGCAACGTTTATTTGATTAAATGTATTAACCCTATTTTAAAATACGGTTTATAGCACTGTACCAAAGGAAACACCATAGCTAAACATGAACAACAAGCATTGGCATAGCCAGTAGGTCTCGCTTTTGGGACCATACAAGTATTTAGTCATGCAGCACAATATCCTTGGTGCAACAGCATCAACTTGTGCATGGCTATACACTTATAAGGTCCCAAAGGCAAGACCGATTGGCTATGCCAATACTTGTTTCAAATGACCCTAAGCTAAAAGTAGGGACCCCTACACCAATGCCATGGTTGGATCATTATTTCATCCCGTTTACACTGGAAAGTCCACAGGCTCGACACTCCAGTCACAAAGTAACCTGGATTACTAATAAATGACCAAAATCCCCACCTGACAACGTAAGGATTGAATTAGAGGACAAAGCATCAAGCCAAACAGATGACGTAGAAGAAGCCAACAAGATTTGGGCTGACTGGCTCAACAAAGTTGCAGCCACACACACACAGAAAACCAGACAAAGTAAACTTGATGTTAGGATTAAAGCCCCATGGTTCAATGAGCAATTAATTCAGGCAAAAAAATCATGTAAAAGAATGAAAAGGTTGTGGAGAAAAAACTATGATTCCCACCATCAAAAGTCAATATAAGGCAGCTATTAGAATATATCATAGGCAGATTATCCAAGCACAGACCAAAATCTTTGAAGAAAAAATTAATACGGCACACAACACACAAATGGGTTTCCGGCACACAACACACAAATGGGTTTCCGTCCCCAACATAGCACAGAGTCAGCTCTGTTGGTGGTAACTGAGGAACTAAAAAAGTGTTAAACAAGGGATGCACAGCGGCCATCCTGCTCCTGGACTGTGAAGGGGAAAGTCTTGACCCCTTCGGTCAGTGGTCACCACCTTTAGGTGTGGCTAAAATTCGCACATCACCAACACAACACTTCACTGAGTAAGAGTGATTGGTCTTGCCCTTGCGCACAGGAAAAAGATAGGTGTTAACTGGAGATACACATGGGTATATGACTCCTTGATCTAGCAGGGCTTGTATTGTTGGGGAAATGCCTTCCTCTGCTTCCTTGGAAAGTGGGTACTGTTTTATTCTGGGTAGAATCGCGCCTTGTTTCAGTGTTATCTTAAAAGGAGTAGCAGAACGGATGAGGCCCACATCATTGGGACCAGTGGTCCACAGGTGTGGCGGGACTTGAGCTAAGTCAGCTTCACGCACTGAGTCATATTTCTGCGGGGCAGTGGGCGTTCTTTTTTCCACTATCACTGATAGAGGTACCTCATACTCATAGACAATCTCTGTTATTGGATAGTTATCAGGATCACCAAAGAGCTGTTCATCTGAAATGTCCCTCACTTGGTGTCCGGGCTCAATGAAAATCACACAGGCCCATGAGCGCATATTGTCGTCTCCTGCTATGAATGCCCCGTATGTAGGTGTAATGTGAAGAGCATGTATGCCTAAGATCATGCTTTTGTCCCATATCTGAAAGTGTTGGGACTCCGGACGAAAGAGAAATTCCTTCGGGAGCTGGACAGTGCGCTGGTGCAGTTCAGGTGTGTTGGCTACAATGATGTGTACGCGGTGGAGAACGCTTGTTCATCCACAGGGCGAGCCCTCATTTGATCTGTCAGGGAAGATTGAGCAGTGAGTGCCATCATTCTTGCTAAGGGTGTGCCAGGTATAGAGCAAACCATTGTTCCGTTCTCATGAAAGTGAATGGTCATGTTTAGTTTAGCCATTAGGTCTCTCCCTAAAAGGTTGACTGGAGAGTGCGGTGAATAAAGCAGTTGTTGCTCCAGCACCCGGTCTCCTATTTGCAGGGGTACTGGCTTGGTGAATGGGACCCTTGCTATTGCCCCAGAGAATCCCTGTGTGTCCGCTACTTGATCAGAAATAGGCAGGTGTCCGCCTGTAATGCAGGAGTACGTGGTGCCTGTGTCAATGAGGAAGCTATATGTTTTTTTATTTATCGTGACCAGGACGGTGGGGTCATCTTCACCGCTCATGATGCATGATAAAACTGGGCACACAAGAGTTGTCTGTGGTCTTTCCTAGCGTGAGTATTGCTGGATGGTGCCTTGTGCAAATGGGTTATTGGAAGTGACTACCACACCACCTGGTGGTGGGGCAGCTTGGGCTTGGGGCATCACTTGGTATGAGGGTGACTGTTGCTGCAGTTGCACGGGAACTTGCATCGTTGTGGATGGTTGTTGAGCTTGGGTCATTACGGGTGTCTGGAGCTGTGCTAGTTTCATATTGTTATGTTATGTTATGTTATGTTATGTTAAACTGTATTTTGTATAGCGTACGGCTACTCAGCGAGTGTCCCGACGCTTTAATTTGCACACCAATCTGATAACATAACAGGAAAAAAACACAGCAAAAGACAGAAAAGAAACCAACAGATCATGGAAAACTAGGAAGTATATATTCTGCTGTGGTGCTTGTTGGGCATAAGCATACACCATCTGGGGTGCCTGTGCGTACATTTGTTGTTGTGGTTGTAAATGCAGGGGTGCATGCTGGGCGGGACCCATAAGTTGTTGGCCTTGGTCTCGAATCCTAGAGCGACACTCTCTTTGCAGGTGTCCCACCTTGTGACAATAGAAGCATGTACGTTGGCCTGACTGTTGTTGGGCCCTTTGTTGTCCATTGCCCCTTCCCTGCATCCCGGTATTTCTATTGTTGTTGTAATACTGATGTTGGTCATTACTGTAGGCCGGTTGTGGTGCCAGATACTGCACTGGGGGCTGTTGTTGGATGTACTGCACTGTGGGCTGCTGCTGGGCTTGCACATACTGTACTGTCTGTTGTGGCAGAGTCTGCACATACTGTATGGCTGGCTGTGGTGAAGTCTGTACATACTGTATGGCTGGTTGTGTTTGTGGCGGCTGTGCTTGCGCATATTGCACGGCAGGCTGCTGCACTTGCTGCGGAGTGGGCTGGGGATTGTTGGCGAGGACATTTCGAGCGTCCTGTGGAAAGGTGGTGACAGCTGTCATTTGGCTGACTGGTGCCGCCAGCATGAGAGTGTCCACTGTATCCTTTTTCCTATTAAGCTTCTGCTGTACTAGCTTTGCAGCTGCATTTTCAATGGCTAGTTGTCTACTTTTTTCCTGTTCTATTTTCTTTTTGCAGTAATGTATGATGTGGTCCTGTATCTCAGGCCATGGTTTTGCTTCCATGGCTACTACCCCATCTAATTTCTCCTGCACGTCGTCTGGCAGTCCTCTCTTTACCATGTGGTAAAAGAGCCTGCTGTTTCCTCCAGTTGTATTCCAGGAGTCACCTGGCTCTTGATGCCATTTTTCTTTCATTCTAGAAATGAAATTAATAGGGTCCTCATTTGTTTGCATGGTCAGAGACATGAGAGACCCGATATCGGGAACATCAGGGTATTTTAATCTCAACTTAGTCCAGACTGCCGCCCTTATTTTATCAAATGGTTCCCCATCGTATTTTGGCTCGTTCATTGTTATTAATCCTCTACTGATGCTTGTGAAAATTTCTTCTGCTTCCCCTCCCATGATGGATATAAGCAAGCTTTTCATGTCTCCAACCCCTGGTTTGGTGCCTGTGGTGGTCTTCTCTAGGGCCACTATCCATTTGCTGGCACCCTCTGTGAGGGGTGGAAGGTTCCTTTTAATGGCTTCCTTCTCTGCATAACACCAGCAGTTATATATGGCGGGGGCCCCTGGTGTTTTGTATATTAGCGGCATCTGGCGGCTAATCCCTACACTTGGATACTTCGGTCTTGTGGTGTCATATCTTATGGCATATTTCTGCCAAATTTCGAGACTGGCTCGCATATAGTCATAATCCCAGTCTTCATCCCCTACACCCTCCAGGATACATTCTACTGCTGTGGCCATGTGCTGTGGCTCGAAAGACCCTTCCCTTGGCCAGGGGATCATCTGCGGGGCCAAGGATTCCGTCCATCCGGCCAGATTGTCTGTGAAGGGGATGACAGCAAAATCTGAATTCTCTCCTATTTCCACTATTTGGTTGGGAGTTAGGTCATTGTCTCGCAGGGCACATGGCCTGCTGAGGAACATACCATTGCCTGGTCTAGTTCGAGTGTTTCGCATGGAGGCGGTGCCAGTGACCATGTAATTAATGTGATCTTCCGTGCCAGGGGCATCGTATACGTTGTATAAGATGTCGTCTGGTCTTCCGTGCGTTCCTAACACTGCAAGTCTCTCTACCTCCGTTTTTCTCTTTTTCCTGTACCCGCCCATATCCCTTCCTTTTCGTAGTTATTGATTTTCATGGAATGGGTTTGTGGACTGTTTTGTGGAGTGTGGGGCGAGCGACTGACTGGGGGAGTCTGTCATGGCTGTGGCGGAGTGTTGGGAAAACGGATCAACTATAGGCGCGGGGTGTCGGGATGGTACGGCAGCGGTTGTGAAATGGACCTGTGTTCGTCCAGTAGGCGTGCGTGCATGGTCTGGTGCAGCTGCCTGACGGCAAGGTGAGGGGGTCCGATGGCACACTACTTCCGTTAGTCTTCCATCGTTTCTTACGTTTTGGGAGGGGTCTACTCTTGGCGTGGGTGTGGATGGGGAGTGGGCAGTCTGCTGTTGACTCTGGCCTAGGTCCTCATTCCCTTCAGTATGTTCAAAAATGTCTGAGTATTCAAGGGGCTGCGGTGAGGTATTTTTTGTATGCTGGGCGAGTGGTGTTTTTGGACGGGTAAGCCTGAGGGAGTCTGAGAATCTGTCGCTTATTTCTTCTAACTTACATGAAGTGCGTCGGAGTAGCTGAGTTATTTCTTCATGCTCGCTGGACGATCGGTCCGCTCTAGCATACCCTTTGGGACTGCACTCTAAACTTTTGTTGAGTTCAGTGGCCGGTCTCCATGCGTCATAGTGGACTACATAGGGTGCCGGCTGGTCTTGTAACTCTCTATCCTTATTCTGTTGGTGAATTGAGGAAAATGTCATTAGTGGTTCGCCTGTGCTTGTACCGCCGAATGGTATGCTGTCTCGTGAGGTGGGCCCTTGTTCCTGGGGTGGTGGAGCAATGGTCTCGCGGAGGCTGTTGAGATCATGGTAGTGCGGGTGTGCATGGCGGGAGGAGTGGTGTGATGACGCGTGTGAATTATTTGATGAGGCGATGGACATACAGTACGCATTTTCCTCCTCCTCCTCACCAGGTAGGGCTGGAATGGAGGTGGGGTTCAGTTGCAGTGAAAACTGCGCATTTATTTGTCCTGGCAACCCTGGCACTGTGGCGTGCAGTGTTGGACTGCCACCGGCAGCAGGGGTTACGTGGAGGGGACTGACTGGGGCTTGCATTGTGACAGGTGTGGTGGTTGGACCTGTGACGGGGAGCAGTGGTCCACTGCTGATGCCGGGTGGTGGCGATGAGGCAGTACTACCGTCACCACCTGGTGGAGGGCGTTCGGGTGTGGAAAAGAGGTCACTTGGGAGTTGATCGTATCCGACAGTGGGTAAGGAGTTAGTTGTGCTCTGTAAATCTAGTTCTTTGTTCTTTGCAGATCCTATAGCCGGGTACATGCCATTTGCCTGATATGGTGGGGGTGCAGAAGGTACAGTGGACAGTGGACAGTGTGGCATGATGCTCTTGCGGATTCTCCTTAAAAATGCGCCAAAGCGCTAAGGATTCTTTCCTCTTTTGTAATTTGGATCCAGAATATTTGGTGTTTAGGAATGTGGTGGCGTGCTCGAGAGTAGTGACGTCGAAGGATCCTTCAGAGGGCCACGGATAATCCATATTCTTTGTTAATTTGTGAAGCTCCCTACAGTGTTTGAGTATGCGTTTTTCTTGGGCACTGAACGTTTTCAGGACATGTTGGAGTGGTGTTGCCATGACAAGATATTTGTGGGCCGGCAAGGCAGGGGCTTTAACGCGGGGCTTTAACGCGGGGCTTTAACGCGGGGTATTGGCCACGCTTCTCTAGAGATCAGGCACGAGTTCTTCTGCTACTCCTGCTAGGGCGTGGTCATAAACCTCCTTTTGCGACTCCCTATTTTGTGTGGGGGTGCAACCAGGGAACTGGAGTTGGCCACCAAAGCAGGCGTCTGCTATCTGAGACTGGAGTGGGTGTCTGGGGAAGAATCCTGACAGGATTGCTGGTCCTCCCAAATTTGCAAGATGCACAATAAAATATATATGATAGCCGTAAGGTGTCTTATACACGGTGGGATTCTCTATCCTATTCATGAAGTTATTTTAGAGCCTATATGGTCGCTGCAAACCTGTGTGGGATACCGTCTGATGTATGTATGAGAGACTGAGCGACCCTGCCTGGGTGTGTTTCGCCTAGTTGTTGTGAGGGCTGGGGTCTGTGGACTGTGAAGTTTGTGCAGGGCTATAGTCGTGAGGAGGCAGGTCTCTGATGAGCTCTTCTCCTACTTCAGTACAGACAATGCGGTAGAGTATGAATCTTAAATCTATTTCGTCAGGTCCCCTGTATTTTCCCTCTGGGGAGAAGTCAGGGAATTCAAGATTGTGACGGGCAAAGGCGTTGCGAATTTTGCTTTGCAGTGGGTTCCGTGGCCAGGATGACGTAAATACAGTGGGGAGTTCTAGGCCTGGGGATAATAGGCGGATCCTTATATAGATCCACTCTGGAGTTTTATGCACTGACGTGCCAAATATTCGTTTATCGTAAACTGCCTGAAGAGCCTGCATGGGGTTTGTTTCCTGTGATTGATAGGCAGGTGATGCAGAGGTGTAGTGAGTGCTGCTGTGATCCTTTACTATGGGGGCGGTGGTGCGTGGAACTGTTTGTGTGGGAGAGCCTTTACTACAGGCTCGGCGGGGCGTGAAAATGCTGGTGCGAGCGATAGAGTGACTTGAGGAGGGTAGGCGTAGTCGATATTGAGTGCCCGAAATATTGAGAGAAGAACAGTCCTACTGAGGGGTGTGACGTGGACGAAACAAGAGGGGTGGCCGTCAGAAATGCCTACAACGTTATTGTTTATCAGGAATATGGTGATATGATCAGTGGTATGATCGCACATTCCCTTATGTGAAAGTTGGAGCAGTGTGATGAACTCTGCAGGTGTGGCAGAATGCTGGGGCCAGGATTTTATGAAGGGTCAGACAGAAGTGCTCTCAAAAGGGGTGATGTATCTTCGTTGGGGGGCGGATGGTTGAGGAGAGTTTGGGCCGGCGATGAGCGGAATGAACCACAGATAGCACAGAGCAGTTCCTCTTGCCGCTGGTGCGGAGGGCAGGAAGTCCGTGGGCGTTGGCTGGGGCGTTGGCTGGGTGGCTGGAGAAGCGGCAGGGAAATGTACAATAATACAGCCAGACCGTGTAAAAATAGGTCTGGAGGAAAGTAAAGCGAAGGCAGAGCCCTCATTGAAGAGAAGTGGACAGTAAAGCTGAGAAGTGGAGTGAAGGGAGGGGTGGGGGGGGGAGTCGAAGGCAATGAAAAAGCAGAAGTAGAGAGGGCACAGTATGTAGTGAATTGAATAGGAAAAAAGAGAAAGGTATTTATGGCATGACGGTGAAAAAAGGAAAGAAGACAATGTAATATTTGTGCAAAGGACTGAAGGGAAGTAGGCAGTGGTAAAGGCAGGTGGCAAGGAGGGCAGAGTGTGAAAGTCAGTGTCAAACGACCCCCAGTGGAGAACCTAGAACCTCCGACCCTGGATAATCCCAGGGAACACCCAGCTGCCAAGACTCGACTTGGAAGAGGGATCAGAAACCTGCCCACAGAAAAGGGGCAGGGTGGGACTTAAACCCGAGTCAGGACCTGTAATGTCCGGACCACACCCAGCTCACAGACTCAAACTGTCGAGAGGGATCATAAACCTGGGGGTAGTTGACAGCAAAAAGTAACCACAGAGCCGCTCTCCTCGGACTGGAACCGACAGAGAGAGAAGTGTCTGACACCAGCAAACCACAAACCACAACAACAATTGTTAAGAACAGATATTTGCAAAAATGAGGCGCAGAACCATTGACATGAAAATCGTAATGACAAGTTGGAAAATGTGACCACTGAGGGGCACAGAGGGTTCTTGGATCGTGACCATGTGCAATTCTGTGGGGGGGGGCGCAGGAGTCTAGCCCAGAACCAGGCCCACGGGGCCCGCACACAGCCAAGTAGCCAACACCGGGACTGAAGGGGAAAAAAATAAAACGTTCCTTGACTCACCAATGGTAGGCAAGAGGCTGCGGCGGGGGCACCCAATGCGGCTCGTGGAAGACCACCGAATTCCTCCTCAGAATGGATCAGGCAGGTACGATGAAGTTGGGCGCCACGTGTGAAGGGGAAAGTCTTGACCCCTTCGGTCAGTGGTCACCACCTTTAGGTGTGGCTAAAATTCGCACATCACCAACACAACACTTCACTGAGTAAGAGAAGGAATACAAATGTAAGATACCAGACGTTCAAATTGGAGTGGCACTTTATTTTTCAATTAACAAACAGAGAGCTAAATGCATATCAATTCAAGCAACAATGTAATTTTCTAAATATGACCCAGACTTCGCTCTGTCTGGTATGACTGCTGGATGACTAATGCTCAAAATATCTCAAAGTAACACTGGAATGAAATGTATTTAAAAGAGTACTAACACAGATGATAAAAGATTCTACACTACTGAGTACAAGAATATAGAACCCAACTGTCTATGGGCCAACCATCTAAAACAGGTCCGTTGTCATAGAGTGCACATTTCTATCAGAGCCCTGAATTATGAGGGCAGGGCAAAGAAGGCGCAAGTAGAATTAGCTAAGATACAACATTTTGCTACTAATTCAGTGTCTGGAAACAGCTGAGAGTGAGGCCAGTCACCTATGTTAAAAAGAGCCTACCATACAGGAATATATCCATGAAGAGAGATAGTTGAAGGGTCAGAGATCTAGAGAGAGAGAGAGATGGGCTATCTGCCCTGGGAGATCCACAACCTGAGTGAGGCGTCGACGCTCCAAGTCAGATAGTCTTCGGCTAGCCGAGAGAACAGACCACGCTCATGCAGCAGGGCATCCGCAGGAAAGTTCTGATTTCAGATTTGACGGTTGGGCCTGTTATACCCAAAATTGAGGAACTAGGGCTCTATGATGACGCTGGCCCCTGGCCCTTCGGTGCAGGTGTTTTAACCACACGTGTTTTGGACACCGGAAGGAAATGTTTTCAGTACATTATGTTCCGTGTATTTTTAGAACAGAACGTCTTGTACCTTTGAAAGAGAACATTTCCGGAACATCTTGTACCTTTGATAGAGAACATTTCCGGAACATCTTGTACCTTTGAAAGAGAACATTTCCGGAACATCTTGTACTTTAGGAAGAGAACATTTTCAGAACATCTTGTACCCTAGGAAGAGAACATTATCATCACTTATGTCTAAACACAATGGTTACATGTTGTACATTACTAAAAAAAGGACATTTTTCTGTCACGTACATTTCTACATATCTGAAAGTGTGAACTCCCATGTTAGACGCTGTTTATTGCTAGAAATTGCTGCTTATACTTGTGCAAGCTATGTTTCAAAATATAACGTTAGCAAGGGTTTCAGGAAGCTGTACCACGGGCACCCATCTGTGTGTGTGTGTGTGTGTGTGTGTTGAAGCAGGCCGTGAAACTAACTAATCTTTGAAGGCTTAATTTTACCCTGTTCATTTCAATGCACAGAAACGCGTGCATGTAAGCCTATGCATAGTGGGCCCTGGGGCCTTTATTTACTAATGGAGAAAGCTAGTTATTTTAGCATGTTTTCAGATTTCTATCACGCAGGGCCTACATCAGACCTTCATGTTACCATGGTTGTTAGAGCTCTCCTTTCTGGTGATGTTAGATGGTAGATCGGGACCCTCCATCAGGACCTTAGTGCCACTTTTGATACAGTGGACCATTGCACATTGATCTATAGGCTAAAGGAAGAAGGTATCACAGGCACAGCAATAAAGTGGCTCACTTCATTTCTGAAAGACAGAGTTGCTGAAAGGGAACTATATATCCGATACCCTCCAACTACCATGCAGAGTCCCACAGGGCTCTGCACTGAGCACCACACTTTTTTATATTTACATGCAACCTCTGACAGGGATTGTACAAGAATTTGGTCTACCCATAGTGTTGTACGCGGATGATACACAACTTGTATTATCAGTGACGAACGACCCCCACTCCCTACACAACAACCTAGGGCCTTGCATGACACGAATAGCTGAATGGATGTGTAAATGGTTCCTTAAACTGAATGGGGATAAAACTGAACTTATGTTCCTGAGAAACAAAACAGTCCCCAGGAATCTTATAAGCTGGCCTACTCAGTTGGAAGAACCACCAACCCCCAAGACTGCCATCAAAAACCTGGGAATCTGGCTAGACAAACATTTAAGCGTGGAGACCCAAGCAAAGAAACTTTCAGGCAAATGTTTTGGCTTACTCCATATGCTTCGTAAAATTCTCCCCATCCTACCTAAACAATCTCGTAGAATTGTGATCCAAGCATTAATCGTGTCACAGCTGGACTACGGGAACTCGCTGTATCTGGGCTCACCAAAATACATCATTAACCGGTTGCGGGTAGTGCAGAATGCCGCAGCAAGAACCCTGCTACATATTTCGAAAGAGCAGTCGGCCAGGGCAGCCCTGAGGACACTTCGCTGGCTTCCAGTCCAGGCGAGGATCAAGTTCAAGGCACTGTGTATCGCCCACTGAGCCATAAATGACAGAGGACCGGCCTTAATCCAAAAATTGGTTACCACTATACACCGAGTAGGACCCTAAGGTCATCAGAGGATATTTTTATGCAACAGGGCAGAATAAAAATAGAAAAATGGGGAGGAAGGTCCTTCAAGCACTTGGGGCCAGATGTAGGTAATTCTGTTTTACCGATTCATAAATACCGAATTTTACCGATTCGGTATTTATGAATAGATAAAATGGAAGGGGGGAGATTTAGGTAGAATCGGTAATTGAATTACCGATTCTGTAAGAATCGGTATTTACCAAATCGGTAAATATCGATTCGGTAATGCCCATTGATTCCTATGGGCATTGAAGCCCATAGGAATCAATGGGCATTACTGAATCGGCATTACCGAATCGGTATTTACCGATTCGGTAAATAACGAATGTTGCAAGGGTGCAGGGGGTGTCACTTTGACACCCTCTAGCTCCCCGAATTCCGGCACGTGAGACATGTGGCACACAGACATGCCCTAAGGGCATGTCTCTCTGTCACATGGCATAGGTGTGCATGTACACATGTGCATGCACACCTGGAATCAGTATTTTACCACCCAATTGGATTGGGTGGTAAAATACCGATTCGGTAAGGCCTGTGTGACTCAGAAGAGTCCCACCTACATCTGCAAGTTACCGAATCGGTAAAAATACTGATTCTGTATTTTACAGATTCGGTAAATTTGCTGATTTGGTAAAATAGGGCCCCTACATGGCAAATACTAAATACCGGTCGGTAACGGCCGAAATCGGCCGTTACCGACCGGTATTTCAGCTCCTACATCTGGCCCTAGGTTCCTAAAATGTGGAACACACTACCCAGGGACATGCGCATGATAACCAACGAATTAGCATTCAGGAAAAGACTCCAAACATTGCTTTTTTCCTAAAAGCACCCGATCTCAGGCAACTTGACTTAGTCCACCATAGTTATGTTTCTCTTAGCGCTGGGAAGCCTAAGGTCAGCTATGCACCTTACAAATACATAAACATCTTCTCTGAGTCTCTTGTCACAATCATTTAAGAATAAACAGACTCAAGGAAGAAATGTTACAAAAATGTAACTGACTCACTCAGTAACCAAGAATGACTCAGCGAGCATGTCTGCCTCTGACACTTCTGGAAAGTTAGGGAAGGATTAGCAGAACAAGCTGCTTTTACCCAGAGCAGTGAATGAAAGTCTGCGCATAAAAAGCAAGTTAAATTGCTACATTGATTAGACAAAGAAGGTTTAAAACAATATTACACTTTGCCATGATTAGAGTGTGAAGCATGATCATACAAAATAATATGCAGTTTGAGGTTACAATATGAATACTTGACACCCTTCATTTAATTCATTCTGGCCTGAGAGGTCCTGACAGTCTGGGGAAGGAGGGCATCCATGTTTTTTGCAGGGGGAGAGTAGGGGGAGGGCTCAAGTTTTGTTACACTACTGACCTGCACAGAAGCTTAATACACAAAAAGTTGTGAGCCAGCTCTTGTCACTGTGCCTCTCAGAGAGCCCTCAAACTTGGAAATTAATTATCTGCTAACTGCAGGAACATGAGTTATCCACAGACCACTGTCAGGGAAAGCCATAAGAAGCAGCATCCCACTTAAAGAAACACTTCTAATCCCATTCAAGAAAGAGAGGACTGAAAGTAGCCAATCCAATCCCAATCCAAAAGACTTTATTCGGATAGGAACATATCCATAAAAGTAACACATGTACAGGATAAAAAAAATTAGAAAACTAAATAGATAGCAATGTCCAATCCATAATGTAGCAAAATACAGTAAACCTTGGTAAAGTGCATATTGTGAATAGGACTATACAAATGACTTCATAGATCGCACATAGATTTCCGTGCAGCCGTAGCTACTCTCAAAATGGTGCCAATGCGCAAGATCAATGCAACATTGTCCAATTTAAATTTGCAGTCAAGAGCGTCTGTTAAATTATTAGATGGCAATTTTTTAAAATACAGAATTAACAACCACTGTGCATATTTCATATAGTATTTACTAAAGACTAAAAAGTGTAAAAGCGTTTGACCGCTGTGACCATCACATGGACATGGCAGGGAGTCAAGTTTTGCGTTATACCCATAGGGAAAACAAAGCAAATATCTTACTGTCCCAGCTCTTAAACGGAATAGGAGGCCTCTCTCCCATTGGGACATGGGTATTGCAATATAACTTGGTAGAAAATGCTCAGGGTACTCAATGGATATACATTTTGCGACAGTTTGTTTATTCAATTCCCTTTCTAGTCTTTCCGTGCTATAAAGTGCGTATAATGCTGTCTTTAAAACATTTCTGTCCATTGTTACAGCCATGTTTGAATTGGCAGACAGCCCCTGGATTGATCGTATATCCGGTGAAGGGTGATTGCGGGAGCCGTAACTCTGGCGATTTGCGACACAATTTTGGGATCTAAAATACTCATACCAACACCCACACTATTGATGGCCCTGTTCCCATCAACCTCGTTGGCAATCATCATTTGTACATTTCCCTTCAATTGACCAGCCCCTCCTATGAGTGTAGCCAGATTATCCAGGCGCCTCTGTAATAAGACTCCAACGCCGCAGCATATTAGCGAGAATGTCCCCATAGTTCTCAAGGCTAGGTGCTGCTTCAGTCTGTGCACTAATAGAGCAACTCAGTTTCACAGTCTGTATAGCCACAGAAGAGTCACGGGCTTCAGCTGTGCCAATACCTGATGATGGCTGTATCCACGTAGAGAGGCGTGTTGGGCTACGGGCAGGGACGCTACCAGTAGGCTGCTTCCTTTTTCTACAGATTGATTTCCCAGGCCCAGACTTTCTTTTCCGTTTAACAGCAGGAATTCCCACCAATACAAGGGTGTGGGTCTGCTTCCTCAATTATATCTTGCCCACTTGTGCTCCCCAAACAGTTGGAGTTTGATGAATCCGGAGGCCCTCCAGCTGCGGTTGGGGCAAGTCTCCCGTATGCTCTGATAATGTTCCTCTAAAATTGTAAGGTCAGTCCGTCCCTCAATACCCATAGACAGACGGCGCTCCATAAGCTCAATTTCACTTGAGACAATACTAACGGCCCCTTGAAGCATGCTGTCAATACTAGCAGTTATCGGGAGTGCGGGTTGTGGTGTAGTATGTTTCCCCATAATAACGGTACAGCTTAACGGCAAGGACAGTAATAACGCGGGGTCAAAGCAGCCTTTGTCAAGATTAATAAAGCACTCATCTGTGTTTTTTGACTGTTTTCTAATCCTATTTTAAGGGAGGTGGCCCAGCCCATCCTCGTCCAGTCTCGGACGGGCACAGGTGGGCCAGCCTATGTCCCGGTCTTTGCCCAGGCGCAGCCCGGGCATGCCTGCGCGCGTTCCATGCTGAAGGAGTGCAGGCGCGCCTTTACGGCGCCAGGTGTGTGTGGCCCGCCCCTTTCCAGGAGGCGCGTTGCACTAGGGGACCGAGTCCCACCCCAGCGATGGAGGCATTATTTGGCGGGCCAATATGGAGGGACAGGGAAAGGGAGTTCAGTCCACAGGCGTTGGCAGCACTGAAGGTGAGTGCTGCAGTCAGCCTCTGCTCCACAGGAAAGCGTCCCCCGCTGCAGGAGTGCAGGCACGCCTTTACGGCATCAGGTGTGTGTGGCCCGCCCCTTTCCAGGAGGCATGTCGGGCTAGGGGACCGAGTCCCACCCCAGCGATGGCGGCGTTGTTTGGCTGGCCAATATGGAGGGACAGGGAAAGGGAGTTCAGTCCACAGGCGTTGGCAGCACCGAAGGTGAGTGATGCAGTCAGCCTCTGCTCCACAGGACTGAAAGTAGCAATACCGTCTCATCTCACACAGGCGGCTTCCTCACCCTCACTGTAGACATGTCGCCTGCATCATGAGTCAACAGTTACCCAGGCTCTGCAAAAATTACTGGATCAAGAGGCTCCCTCCCAGGCTTGCCACAGTTGTTTTCCCTTCAGTAACGGAGTGTGTGAGACAGACTGTGCTGGGCCCTGAACAAGTCTTCAAGGAAGTGTGAGTGCGACGAGGCTGGTTTATTAATTCACCACTTAACTAATCAGTCTCCTGCCCATCCGTCCTCACTTAAGCCACAATTTGTGACACATTTGCTATTTTAAGGCTTGTAATAACATCACTTTTGTATATTTAAGTCCATACAGATACTGAAAACAGCAAACCGCAAGTACAAAAATGCAGAGTAATAGGTTTTAGAGGGGCAGGGTTTGCAAATTAGCATAGGCAGTGTGCAGTAATGTCACAGAGAGGGACATTGCAAGTCTATTATACCTCTCTTTAATGGTAATGAACCGTGATTCACGTAATATAAGCACGCACATGAGCAGTGTATGCCCTCATGTACATAAATGAAGAAGGCTTAAATGTATTTTGGTACAACAATGTGGGAGAGTTTTAATGAAACCTGTGGGAACATGTTAACATTAACTTTTATTGGGCAGAGCAAGTTTCCAGTGGGAGAAAGCTAAAATATTGAAATGCATGATATAGAATGAATATAGTCCTCTCTGAATCTGGCTTTCATATCTATGCATTGCCCAGATATTCTACGCAGTAGTCTGTTATTCTTTTCCTTTTGCATGATAGCGTGCATTACAGTTAGCTTATAGATGCCACTTCTTCAGCTATTCACTAATGGTGAGCATTTTTATTTTGGTGCCCGTAAATATTCTCTATCTCAGTGCGACCCTGATAGTTGGCAGCCCACTAGCGATTCATTTGATATTTACTAAATACCAGGCAGTTGGGGTAAACCTGCTACTTGCTACCAAATGGGTGTTTGGAAACACAACAAACTGGAACAAGCATTTGCAATGCACTTGGTCTCGCATTTACGCAAGTTTGAGCTATTCGCATTCCTTTTATTTATGTTTGGTTTTCAAAACATAAATAAAATGCTTTGTCATTTACAATCCCAATAGCTTAAACTCATGTAAATGCGCGACCTGTTGCATTGCAAATGCTTGTTATCTTCCGTCTCATGGTCTTTTTAGTAACATTAGAAAACTTAAATTTAAAGCTTTTGTGTGTGCCCTGGGCAGAATGATTCTGCCCAGGTTTAACCAAAAGCTGTCAGTTACTGAAACATTTTGCATAGTGTATTTTCCTGTCAACAAATGAACATGTATGTGGCATAAATGCCTCGGTTCCCGCTTACTTCCTTGAAGTACTATTGTCCTTATAGTAAAGTCTCCAATTTAATTATTTTCAAATTGCATTAGATTTATGCATTCCCCCTTCCCACCCCACAACAAAACCAATCCTATGGATTACCTAGATACCTGTGTGTGTGGTTTGATTGCCACAGTTCTCCTTGAGGACTCCAGTTCTGGTGTGCATTACTGGGTCAAAGGTGAAGATGGACAGATACTGTTTGGAGAAGTTATGTCCAGTGGTCCCTTTGGCAGCGGCTATAAACCGCTGGGGCCTCTTTGTCCTATGCTCCACTAGCATCCCACAGATTTTTCATGGAAGATTAAATCTGCCCCTGTAAGTGTATCCCGCCCCTGGGAAGCCAGTGGGATCTATTCTAAGCAAATCGCCTGTTACATTAAACCACACGAGCTACCGGGGCAGAACCCACAGATAGATGCCGCGGTGCGTGAGTCTGCGGCTCGGCGGCCGTGCACTCAGGGCTTCTACGCTCTTGGTTTCTTGGCCGCCAGGTGTAATATTACTGGAGCACCATGGCTGCAGGCCACAGCTCTCATTCAGTCAATAATTTTCGTAAATGTATTGTTTGGGTGAGGGGTTAAGTTTCTCTTAATTTCCAACAGGAAGAGGACTTTTCTGAAAATGTGCCACTGAAAAATCTGTTAACGTTATTGAGTGCATAGGAAATTATGGTGCTGGATGTGGTGGTGGTGGATGCGGTGGTGGTGGATATGGTGGTGGTGGTGGACGTGGTGGTGGTGGTGGACATGGTGGTGGTGGTGGACATGGTGGTGGTGGACGTGGTGGTGGTGGGGGTGGTGGTGGACATTATGGTGGACATAGTGGTGGTAGACATGGTTGTGGACATGGTGGTTGTGGACACACTGTTATGTTATGTTAAATGAAACTTTTTAAGCGCACTAACACCAGAGGTTTCTTGGCGCTAACTGACAGAACATAAACAGAGTCCCAAGGCAGAAACTAACCGGTTGTGGAGAACAGAAAAGATTTTAAGAGCTTCCTGAACTGGAGTAGGCAACCACTGGATTTAATGGCCATTGGAAGAGAATTCCAGAGTTTAGGTACAAGGTGGGCAAAGCGACAGCCCCCGACCTTGCTGGTTTTGATTATGGGAGTGACAAGTAAGTGATGGTGGGCTGACCGGAGGTTACGTGCAGGTTGATACGGAGTGATCAGTGAATTAAGAAAGGCTGATCTGGTGCAGTGGAGGGATTTGAACGTAAGACAGCCCAACTTGAAGGCCGCCCTCCGTTCTACTGGCAGCCAGTGGAGCTGGTGGTGGACACGGTGGTGGTGGAAGCGGTGGTGGTAGACATGGTGGTGGTAGTGGACGTGGTGGTGGTATTGGACATGGTGGTGGTGGACATGCAGGTAGGGGTGGTGGTGGACGTGGTGGTGGTGGTGGACCTGGTGGTTGTGTACGATGTGGTGGTGGATGCAGTGGTGGTGGTGGACGCGGTGGTGGTGGACGCGGTGGTGGTGGTCATGGTGGATGTGGTGGTGGTGGATGTGGGGGTGGACATGGTGGTGGATGTGGTGGTGGTAGATGTGGTGGTAGACGTGGTGGTGGCCTCGTGGTGGTGGCCGTGGTGGTGGTGGTGGACATGGTGGTGGTGGATGTGGTGGCGGATGTGGTGGACGTGGTGGCGGTGGACGTAATGGTGGTGGACGTAGTGGTCGTGGATGTGCTGGTGGTGGACGTGGTGGTGGTGGTGGTGGTGGATGTGGTGGTGGTGGACGTGGTGGTGGTGGACATGGTGGTGGTGGATGTAGTGGTGGATGTGGTGGTGGACATGGTGGTGGACATGGTGTTGTTAGTGGATGTGGACATGATGGTGGTGGACGTGGTGGTGGTGGACATGGTGGTGGTGGACGTGGTGGTGGTGGACATGGTGCTGGTGGATGTGGTGGTGGTAGATGTGGTGGTGGACGCGGTGCTGGTGGTGGTGGATGTGGTGGTAGACATGGTGGTGGTGGACGTGGTAGTGGTGGATGTGGTGGTGGTGAACGTGGTGGACGTGGTGGTGGTGGTGGATGTGGTAGTAGTGGACGTGGTGGTGGTGGTCATGGTGGTGGTGGACCTGGTGGTGGTGGATGTAGTGGTGGATGTGGTGGTGTACTTGGTGGTGGACGTGGTGGTGGTAGTGGACGTGGTGGGGGTGGATGTGGTGGTGGTGGTAGTAGTGGTGGAGGTGGTGGTGGTGGTGGTGGGTGTGGTGGTGGACGTGGTGGAGGTGGGGGTGGTGTTGGACATGGTGGTGGTGAATGTGGTGGATGTGGTGGTGGTGGACATGGTGGTGGTGGTTGTAGATGTTGTGGTGGTGGTGGATGTGGTGGTGGTTGACATGGTGGTGGTGTATGTGGTGGTGGACGTGGTGGGCGTGGTGGTGGACGCGGTGGTGATGGATATGGTGGTGGTGGATGGGGTGGTGGTGGACGCGGTACTGGTGGACGTGGTGGACGTGGTGGTAGTGGTGGATGTGGTGGTGGTAGACGTGGTGGTGGTGGACGTGGTGATGGTGGTGGACGTGGTGGAGGTGGTGATGGTGGTAGACATGGTGGTGGTGGTCGTGGTGGACATTGTGGTGGTGGACGTGGTGGTGGTGGATGTGGTGGTAGATATGGTGGAGGTGGGTGTGGTGGTGGACGTACGTGGTGGTGCTGGACATGGTGGTGGCGGCATTGCAAATGCTTGTTATCTTCTGACTCATGGTCTTTTTAGTAACATTAGAAAACTTAAATTTGAAGCTTTTTGTGTGGGCTTTTGTGTGGGCCCTGGGCAGAATGATTCTGCCCAGGTTTAACCAAAAGCTGTCAGTTACTGAAACATTTTGCATAGTGTATTTTCCTGTCAACAAATAAACATGTGTGTGGCATAAATGCCTCGGTGCCTGCTGACTTCCTTGAAGTACTATTGTACTTATAGTAAAGTCCCCAATTTAATTTTATTCAAATGGCATTTGGTTTATGGAATTCCCCCTTCCCACCCCACAACAGAACCAATCCTATGGATAAACCATGCGAGCTACCAGGGCAGAACCCACAGATGGCCGCCGCGGTGCGTGCATTGGCGGCGCGGCGGCCAAGCGCTTAGGGCTTCTACGCGCTTGGTTTCATGGCCGCCAGGTGTAATATTACTGGAGCCACGGCTCTCATTCAATCCATTTTTTTTCATAATGTATTGTTTGGGTGAGGGGTTAAGTTCCTCTTAATTTCCAACAGGAAGAGGACTTTTGTGCAGATGCGCCAGTGAAAAATCTGTTATTGTTATTCATTGGTTACAAAATTATGGTGGTGGACGTGGTGGTGGTGGTGGTGGTGGACGTGGTGGTGGTGGATGCGGTGGTGGTGGATGTGGTGGTGGTGGTGGACATGGTGGTGGTAGACGTGGTGGTGGACTTGGTGGTTGTGGACGCAGTGGTGGTGGATGCGGTGGTGGTGGTGGTGGTGGATGTGGTGGTGGTGGACGTGGTGGTGGTGGATGTGGGGGTGGACGTGGTGGTGGACGTGGTGGTGAACGTGCATGTGGTGGTGGTGGACGTGGTGGTGGACATGGTGGTGGCGGCCGTGGTGGTGGTGGTGGACATGGTGGTGGTGGACATGGTGGTGGTGCACATGGTGGTGGTGCACATGGTGGTGGATTTGGTGGACATGGTGGTGTTGGACTTAGTGGTGGTGGATGTGGTGGTGGTGGACGTTGTGGTGGTGGACGTGGTTGTGGTGGATGTGGTTCCAGTGGATGTGGTAGAGGTGGTGGTGGTGGATGTGGTGGTGGTGGTGGACATGCTAGTGTTGGTGGTGGATGTGGTGGTGGTGGATGTGGTGGTCTTGTACATGCTAGTGGTGGACATGGTGGTGGTGGACGTGGTGGTGGTGGATGTGGTGGTGGACGTGGTGGTGGACATGGTGGTGGATGGGGTGGTGGACGTGGTGGATGTGGTGGACGTGGTGGTGGACGTGGTGGTGGTAGACATGGTGGTGGCCGGGCTAGTGGTGGACATGGGGGTGGTGGTGGACGTGGTGGTGGTGGTGGATGTGGTGGTGGATGTGGTGGTGGTTGATGTGGTGGTGGTGGTGGACGCGGCACGATTGGTGGATGTGGCACAATTGGCCGCCTCACTTTGGCACTATAAGTCAAGCAAACAGCGCATGCGCTGTTCTAGGCTTGACCTAATAATGAAATGTGATGTGTTTTCACTAGAATAATTAGGCTGAATGTTGGTGTCTCATCATTTTCATTTGTTTCAGTTGGTGATTTTTAGGTCTCGCCTAGGCAGAGCGCATGCGCTGTCTCTCTGAGACATCTAGTAATCTATATGCTTTGGGAAACTCCGCCTATTGCTGGATAATTTCTCCCGCTTGCCATTAGTTAACCTTCCCTTTTTAGGTTTTGCCTGAGCCAGCGCTGCTCTGCGAGACATTTTGTTAGGGCTTTTAAAAGCGCTGCCACACGGCCTAGCGCTTGCGTTCAGGCGCGCAGCCGCCAGCTTTCAGCGCCCTTTTCTCTCCTTCTTTCATGCGCACCACTCGCGTGTTTTTTTTTGCACGTGCACGCGCCCATTCCCGGGCTTGTTGCTCGCGCTTTTTGTTTTAATTATAATGTCGGTATGCGCTGTACCTAACATGCCTCCTGACGAGATCCCTGGCACTTAAGTTTTTAACAAATTAATCAATGGGTGTAATATCGTTTCACAAGCCCTGTCACCACCCACTGCAAGCGTGTACATGTAGCACAGAATTCCCGGGAGCTATAATTACACGCTGAAGTCAAAATCCTTGCTTTATATCGATTTTACGAGTGGACGATCCCGTCCCACGTGGTGCAAACTCCGTGCGCAGCCAGTATTTTGTGTGGGACAGACCGTTCAGCGTTACTTGGATCTCGGAGTGTGCCAGATGTTTACTACCAGATTTAAGTTATATGAACATCACGAATATTGGTCTTTTCATAGATCAGGTTTTTCCCAAATGTACAACTTGAAGACAGCAATCCGCCACAATCAAGCAATATTTCCTCGAAAAAGAGCTACTTTCTCGCAAGTTCACTTTAAAAATGCTTTCCTTCCCATTTTCAAAGCTGATGCGTGTTAATGATCTTTTCATATCTGAACAAATTAAAAGGTGCAGCATTTAAAATGTTAACATAATAACCCGCAAGCAGATATCTTCGCAGACTAGGGTCCTTAAGCGCAGTATTGGCAAAAATTACTAAAAATCTGCGAGGAAACATTTCTTCTCACATTGACATTTTACTCTAGGGCAGTCCCCACACACGCACGTACGCAAGCAACACACGCACCATTCTCTGTTCTTGATCACAGAGCAGTCTTTGGGATTTGTCAAATTAAAGTGGTATTCATCGTGTGCGGCCTTCTGTGTTTTTCTGAGTGATTACACCCCTGTGCTTGTGGATTACCCATACCTTAGAATACTCACGAGCGGCAGGAGTAAACAGCTGCGGAATCACTGCCCCCTGCTGTCTCATGGCATGCAATCCTACTCTGACCCTCCTACACCACACATGTAATAATACATGGTTTCATGTCGATGTCACGGAGCAGGATGAGAGACCCTTCATGCCCACACACCACCTACACAGCTAACATCTGCTGATCTACTGTGAAGCCACAAGGCGGCCAGCAACACCCACTGCACGTGCGCACAGAACACCCTTTCGAGTGGCTGACAGTATAGGCAACATAACTTTCAAGCCAGTAACCCCCCCATGCATGCACTCATCCTGCACACACTTTCCTTAAAGCGACTTCCTAGCTGGCGACCCGCATGCATGCACTCACCCTGCAAACACTTTCCTTAAAGCGACTTCCTAGCTGGTGACCCCCATGCATGCCTTCACCCTGCACACACTTTCCTCGCAATAACTTCCTAGCCAGTGACTCCCCATGCACGCACTTACCCTGCACACACTTTTCTTGCGGTGACTTCCTAGATGGTATTCACCATGCACACCAGAGGAGCGCCCATTTACACACTTATCACACTATCAGCTTCATCCTTTTGTTGTTGTTAGCCACTGCCATTGCACTCCTCACTGTGGTAGTGCCCCCAGCCTCACCCTCTTCAATGCCCTCAATGAAGTCTGCAGTGATCCCCTCTCGTGCACAGCTCCCAGGCACACGTCAGTGCCCTTCTCCCACCAGCAATGTCCCCTCTCCCCCCTTGCAGGGCATCCCTTGCCCCCTGCAGCCCCCGTCCCCGAACCCTGTGGTACCCCTCTCACCCTCGAAGTACCGCTTGTCTACTACAGTGCCATTTCACCCTTAGCAGCACCCCTCTCAAGCTTCGAAGCCATCGCTGTTGCATATTTATCTTATGCAACTAACAACCATTGACTGTAGTGTAGTTCCTATTTTCCCAATAGGCCCTGCGCATTGGAATAACATAAACAGTAGTATCGACGTAGAAGTGCGGATCTTCCAGGCCTCTACTGACTATGCTAAACTTAATTGGGTTTGTTACCAACTAGCTCAGAGGTCACTGGAAACGTTCTTGACTGAATAGGAAGTGATCAGCTTCCTTGGTACAGACAAGAAGGGATTCAGTTTTCCAACAACCGTGCAACATGACAACTTTGCTCCTCAGATAAGAGTCAATCTCTAGAGTCGTGTGAAACAATAGACAGTTATTTTACTCAGTCAGTTGTTGTGCAGATTACTTTCACAATATGTAGAGGATAGAGAGACAGGCGTTTTCAATAAAAGGTATTATTTATTGAACAGTCTTTCTTCTCATACAAGAGAAATGGATTGCCACAATTGCAATACTTGTTATTAGATAAAGTGCGTACAGTTAAAAGAGTATTGCGAAATAATACTGTAAAAGCATTGATATGGTTTCTTAGCCATACAATGGTTAAAATGAATAAACCATATATACAGTCATATATACATTAGGCTAAAATACTCAACTGGTGCTTCTAACTATGCCTACCCCAGTGTACCTGACCTAAGCCTAACACGTGGAAGGGAGTAAGTAAGTAGCAGTTTAAGTTAAGTTGGTTTTGCCAAGGTTTGTTTCAAGAATTCTCTCTAAGGGTTTAGTCAACACCATACCTCTGGAATAGAATGTTGGAGGTCTGGTATCTCCTCTCGGGACTCGATATCCCAGTCACTCGCAAGGGTAGGCTGGAAACGCCAGAGCTGGATTTTCTCGGCAGGAGAAAAGACAGCGTCTCTCAGCGCGTCGAAGAGGAGGAGGAGGAGCAGCGTCCGCGGGCTGGTTGCATCTGCAGGGGACGGCTGTTCAGCTCCTGTGTTCACCACACCATTGTTCGCTAGTTCGCAGCGATAGCATCAGCGATAATGGTATCATCAGCTTTAGCTTTCAGCGATGTAGCAGCATCAGCGTTTGCTTAAGGCAACGTTGGTAATATTTATACCTGAAAGGTGCCTGGTTTGACGTAAGTTTTTGGACATAAGACGTCAATAAAGATGTCACTAGGAAGTGATCATCTATCAGTGCTCATTAGAGTTCTATTACTAATCAAAACATAGCAAGCGGGGATTTCCCAGGTTGCTAAGTTTTATCTTGTTGAAGAACTCGGAGTGTTAATCTAGGAATCTTAGATAGTGGTTCCTGCTGTGTCATTTGCACTAATGAGCTGCAAAGGAAGTTGCAGAGGAAGGAATTCTGAAATGTGGCTCTGCTCGTGTGAGGCCAGAGACGAGTTTCTGAATATTGCATTTGATCGGTTATGCCAATATAGGGGAACAAGTGGATTATAGCCGTATAGGGGCATAAGGTCACAGTATCGATCAGGGTCCTAGATTAGAACGCGACACCCACTCCACGAATTTATGTCCATCAAATTACTAAAACTAGAGCAATATGATGCATGTGTAACATTGCCCACCCCAAAATACATATTTGCATTTGAAATAGGCGTATTTGAAATACGTGAAAATATAGGTACTGTACGTCTTTTAAGCATAGGAATCATTCAAAATTATAGTATATGCAATCAATGAACGATTTTGCGAAATAATTACACATGAAATATCTCTTAATACAGAAAAGAAGGGCGAGATAATTCCATCACATATAAATGCATTTGTGAAATGTGCTAGAGCAGGGGTCTCAACCTTTTCTGTAGTGAGAGCTACTTCTGATCAGTGAAAATCATAGTGAGCAACTAAGGGCCAAGCAACTTGCGCATTTTTCCGAGAGACTCTCTCACGTGCAGCTTCATTGACTTTTTAAGGCAAGCCTAATTTCTTCAGAGCCCATACTGTGGTTTGAACAAAATACTTGGGTTCCCTAGAAAAACCTGACCTCATCTGAGCTAATCAGCGCATTGGTTGGCCTTGCCGTGCTCCTCAAAGTGAAGTCCTTCCCATTATCCATGATGGTGAACACTTAGTTTAATTAGTTGCAATGTAATCAAATTTAAACAGATGGTAACCATGGGTGGAGGGGAGGAAATGAACCCTTAATCTTCATGCTGAGGATCTCTGGCCTTCACCTGTAGGCCATAAATGACTCCCTTACTGCTTCCCAAAAGACCACTTCCCATCAAGGCGAGCTGCCCTCCTCTCCTGCTCTGACTGCAAATATGTCCCCTGGTGAAAGTGTTATAAGCCAGGCCAAAGGCAGAGATATGGACATCTTATGGATTTTTTGGGCCTGGGCCAAAGGTATCTTGGAGGCCCCTGTTCGGAAAACAGCTTTGAATTTATGATCCATTCTCAGCTCTTGCATGCAGTCTTTGGTCAGGTCACTGACAGTGCAGAGGTACATTTGTCCAAATTCTAAAGCGGTTACATTTTATATATTCAGGGATAGTGGGGGTATGTTTTCAATGTTGTAATGCAGCAGCTCACTAATATTACTGCAAATAATTCATGCGACACCCTCCTATTTCTCATATATGAGGTCTTGTTTTGATCTAATAGGAACTTTATTTATGGATGTTGCATGAAACAAACATCATTTCTCTGCAAAAACGTCTGTAATAGACTTTCACAGACATTAAAAATAAATTAAAGTTAAACAATAAAACACTATGTTGAAGAATTATTCACGGTTATAAGTGCAAGACTGTGAAGAACAGAGCTTGCTCTATCAGGGCCCCCTGGAAGGCTAGGGCCTTGGGCCAGAGTCCACTTTGCCCACGTATAAAACATCTCTGAGCAGAGGTATTTATAACTTCTGAGTTGGCATCCATTCACACCCACTATACTTTGAGAGCTTAAATCAGGGGGTCTGTAATTCAAGATCCCCCTGCAAATCATTTTATTTTTAGATATTTCGTAAAATGAGCCAGCAATCTATATCGTGATGAAAATGCAGTTTGCTGGGAAACTTCTATCTTGCTAATTATTTTCCATTAGGGAATGCTATCTCTGGGAATCAACATGTTGCACTAAATATTGTAATTCACAAGTGCATTTTAAATTAGTGAATTTTGGTATGATCAGTTTAGGTTTGTTTCACTGCCAATATTATGAAGTACGTTTTGACATTTTTATTTTAATGGTTAGCATCACGGATCTCTTCTCCCCCTGATCACTCTCTTCACGCCCTCCATACTTTTCACTGACCGTGGTTCTGGGCAAGAATATGTTTGGCGCCTTTGGCTGAGAAATACAAATGCTGGCTTACGAGCAAACAAATATGCTGCGACTAATTCAGTCAAGATATTCTGCAGGCTGCAAACGCACAACATTGGACGTGCACAGTGCCATGATGAAACATAAAGCGGTCTGATAATAATCTAGGAAAGAATTGTAGGAAGCGTCTTCTCGCATAGTCAGCTTACACTTACAACTACACAAGAACAATTAATTCAGGCCAGGGCTTACCGGTCGATCTGCTACTTCACACGCAGAACAAAGATGCAGTGCCTGCCTCGAAAATGTAAGTGGCGCGGGTACTGGTAGGGTAGCAGTTCAATACTGCCTGTGCCACACCACTTGCTCGTTACCAAGCTCTCCAGCCCCTGCTGCTCTGCAGTGGAACATGTCCTGCGGGATGAAAGCGAGATTCCAGGCTGCGGAAGGCAGGTTGCGCGAGTATAACTCTAATGATGTCCTCTTCAGCCCGCCCCGCCGGCTTCATCTAAGCTTAATTGAGCTTATCAAAGCAGCAGGTTTGGGTGAGGGCGTGCAACGGCTACTGAAAAAAAAGCCAAAACAACAACAAGGACAATAAAGGGCTACAAAATAAAAATGCTGCCACGAGCTACTCACAGGGCCTCAGTGAGCTACTGGTAGCTCGCGATCGACGGGTTGGAGACACCTGTGCTAGAGGCTGGTGTAAGGTTATTATGTCTCTAGATTTATCCAAAAAATAGAAGTAGGAGCTTCTGTTCTTTATGAATAGGTCTACTTTAAGCAAAGAATTTTCGTGCCAGAAAAAGGTAAATATTTTCAAAAAGTGTTCAATTAAAAAAAATTGTTGGTGAACGGGGGAATAGTCTTCCAACTCTTTTTAGCAGTTTTTGTTGATCAAAACTGAAGGCCGAATTCAAAGTTCATGGGAACGCTGTGTGTCGGAATGCTTCTCAAAAGTTATTGTTTCTGTTCAGGGGAGAACATCATATCAGACAGGCTCTCAAAAAATTGGTCTACAAAATCAGGTGACAGTTCGACCAAGTTTGATAGTGCTGTAGCTTGGCAGGTGTGAGAATGATTGCTGTCATCAAGGTCTGTATCAGCAATGCTCACAGAAGGTCGTACTTGGGTGATGTTGCTTTTGTTTCTCCCTCCACTGTCACCACCTAGTCGTAGCACAGGAGTCTCAACGAATGCCGTCATCAGGATTGGTAGCCGCTGGGGACAACACAATGCGTGAGCCGTTACAGGACTGAGCAAAGTATTGATATCCATTGGTACTGCTGATGGAAGTGCAAGACAGATGTCCAACCCGCATTCATCTCCGCATAGCATACATCGAAGTACCGGTAAGATACAGTTCTGCCATATAGGTCTGAATGAAAGGAACCAGGTCATGTTTAGATCTCTCAGCCTGGCCAATCCAAGGACTCTAGTTATTCTGTCCCGGTAGCGAATCGCTAGGATTGTTTCTTCCATTCCTGTCGGAGTCATGTCTGAGCTGTGGCTTGCCATAGCGAAGCAGGAAGGTCAAAAATAAAATACCTGCTACAAGTCCCAAAATGAGGGGGATGCCGCCAAAAACTGAATGGACAAAATTTGGAATTAAGCCCAAGACTGCTTTGAAGGGTGTTAGCAGTCCCGTGAAAACGGTCTTAAATATGCCTGCGATGCCTATGGCACTAGACATGTTAAGGATTTGGCTAAGCATTTCTGTGAAATGCACGGGGCAATTTGTTGATAAAAGTTCATGTATCTCCGAAGCCGTCCTTGCAACTTGGAGATCATACGTTTCTTTTGATGACGTGATGGGCACTGTTGTCTGCAAAAGCACAGACTTCATTCTGCTTAAAGTATCAATTCGTATAGAAGAGAAATTCAAACAAGGCCAGATGGGAGTCTCTATGTCTCCAGGGCCGCTCGGGAACAATGCTTGCATACAGCATTTGACCATGGATGTTACGTGGACGAGATAGGCTTTCCCTGGCAAAAGGCCACAACAGCTGTGATCCGTTATTAGAATGTAACTCCCATTTGCAAGTTGCATAAAGAAAGGCTCTATCTGTGTTGCAGGTGTGACATGTTGGTGGCATGAAAGGTTGTTAGAATTACCTTCACAGGCTCCGTGTAAATTAATACCCTGGCACAAAAGTATACCGCTTAGTGAATGTTTACAGTTTTCACCACTAAGAAATAAATTTTTGTTGCTGTCACTATAGCATGTGTGTGTGTATGGTAATTTCCATGCTGATTTAATGTACCCTTTACCCAATCGTTCATACTGGCCAGTAGGTATGTATTCAAGGCAATTTTTAAATCGGAAAGTTGTTATCGGAATTGTGATAATCCCGTGTTTTCTGACATTGTCAATGGTAATCTCTCAAGTTTTTCGATGCTCAGGATTGTATAGTCTGCTCCTTTCTGTGCCAAGCTGATTTGTTTATCAGTAAGGTTAAAGATGGAAAACAATGACGTTGTGTTTATCAAACGCCAATGCACATAGCCTGAACGAAGATTTTGTAGCGTCCAGCCTAACTGTACAATAGAACGTAATTGCGACTGGCCATGCTGCAACATTAGCAAGTCTCTGTCTATTATATCAAAGGCAGATGATACAATGCTGTCCAGTGAATATATCCTGGAGGACAGAGTCATTAACCCATTGTCCACTACAGAAAGTGATTTTTCCAAATTAATACGATCAATTTCTCATATTTTTTCAGCTGTTTCAATTTGTGTGACTTTTCAAGCCTCGTTGTGTGCAGCATATATACTGGTCGCTATGAAACGCTTTTGACACTGTGTCGTATTTTGACGATGATCGGGTTAGCGTTAAGCTTTGCTACACGCATTTTCCCTTAACTTGGCCATAATGCTCGGAAGCCATTTTTGAATACACTGGCAGCCATTTTAGAGAATGCGCTGCCTCGTGGTCAGCATGCTCTTTTGTCCTTCCTTTGTACCACTGACCACTCGAGTTTGCCCAGCAACAGGCTATTTTTAGTACTGGTCAAGCTTGCACATGCGTAGTCAAACCCTCTGTACTAGTGGACAGTCATCACTTAGGAATGTCCCTCCAAACTGACCAGTGAGGTTGTAACTCCTCCTATGAGTTGGTTGTGTTCCAAAAATGACCATATATGTACCTAAAACTGAGCAAGTGTGTTCCGCCTACTCTTTTTATTACTGTAAACTGTATTAAAGACGTCTCGCACCGATGTTCGGTGTGATACTTCTTGCATTACCGAAGGGTGCTGTAGGAATGTACCACCACCCCATGGGGTCTTAATAAACTTGTTCTTTGCATTTTCAAGGTCTCGTGCCAACGTTTCTTTTATGGTGTAGCGGGTTCCGCAGAATATGTAGGCCTGGAGAACCCAATACCACAAATTGGCGACCACGAAGGGACTCATCGGTGACTCGGATGCCCGAAGGAGAGGTCGTGACGAAGGATTGAAACTCACCATGGACGCGTACGCTGCCACTGAGTGACCCGAGTCTTGGCACCCACGGTGTTTTCTTCCTTTCCTTCTGATCTGACCTTCCAGGTGGCGCCGGTCCCCGACTGAGATCCTGCTCGTTCGAGTTGTCGTACAGTGCCGATTTGGCTGATTCGATTAAAGATCTTGGCAGTTGGAACCTGGTTATTTGAGGATTTGGTAAGCTTGTGATTGGTAAGATTGTCTTCGGACGCTTACTGTGGCTTTTAGAATATGTTTTGAGTTAGCTAACGTTTGGTTCTATGATTTGATTTATATGTGCAGTGCACTTCACATAGGCGGGCATGTAGAGATATTTCTCTAAAAATTGTTTTTGTTTGAACAGCACATTTGTGTGGAGTATATTAAGTGCCATTTTGTGATATCACGTTTCCGTGATATTTTTGACCTGCCTGTTTTAAGCACACTCCGAGGAATGTGCTGTCTTGGAAACAGTACTAATTATCGATTAAATGAATCTCAGCCGGCTCCCCCTAAGGGGACTCCTAATCGAGAAATGTATATAAAGTTTGGCCTTCCCCCTATTCTATACAGTAAATTATGGCATAAATACACAAAAAACGATCCCGAATTGCAATGGCCACTACATGGGTCGTTTGATTTGCGAAAGGTTCAGTATGTGGAGCAATGTTTGTTTCAGTGTAGGTCTAGACAAGATATGTTTGATTGTGCACAAATGTGGGAGAAAGCGGTGCGTGAACGAATGAGGCGTGAAATAGTCTTGGCGGACAAAGAGCAGCGGAAGGCTGCTCGGGATAAGGCTTTACAGCTGGAGGAGAAGGAGTTGCAGGAAAAGAAGGAGAGGGAGGTACGGGAACGTAATTTGCAAATGAATGGTCAATTCCCTATTCGGCGTCCCCTTTATCCTGTCCTTATTAATGAAGTTGATGGTTTTTCATTATTAGATCGTTGCCCGCCTCCGTATGTTCCACCTCCGGCCCCGGACGAGGATTCGGACGGAGATGATCAAAGGGGTAGTCGTGTGAGGTTAAGTGCCAGTGCAACTGCGGAACTACGTAGCTTTGCCCGGAAACTTAATTTGAATAGAATAACGCTATCAGAAATTAATGATCAAATGAGTAGATGGTCTGACCGAGAACGGTTGTATTTTCTGAGCTCCTTGGGAGATGAAGGTGTAGAACGATTTAGGAAAAATGCCGCTGATCTAGAGCCTAAGGATATATCGGTCAATATGGAGTATATGCGTAAAGGTCTTTTTGTTATTACAGATGCGGACGAGTTCTTCCATCGTTTGGTCCAGCTACGGGATGAAGCGTCGAGATTGCGGGAAGCGAGGAAGGCATCAGAGGCGCCTACGCCGGGATCGACTGAGCAATCCAGAGAGTGTTCTATCTTTGGGGCAGATAAGAGTTCTACCATTCATGTTATGCCTATGCGCGAAGCTGCACCTTTGTATGTCCCTCCTAAAGGGCAAGGTACCAGTGACGATAAATCGTCCGGGGATGCAAAAGGTTATTTTATATATAATTGGGTTTATACACCGTGGAATAGAGCAGATGTTATGGCGCTAAAAACTGCTTTGCCTGATCCCCGTAAGAATCTGGCAGCTTTTTATGAAGGAGTAGAAGGGGCTATTTCTTCGTGTGTTATGACGTTAGTTGATATTGATCTTTTTTTTGGGATGATATTGCCCCCTGATATGTGGAGAACGATTCGTAAGTTCGACGATCAGGCTACCTTGGGAGCGGATTGGAAAACTTTAGGCCAAGTTGATTTAGATAGGGAGCCTGCATGTAAGCCATGTCAATTAATCTTAGATCTCCCAACGGCTACCTTAAATAAATTAAAAACGCTTGTTCCCCCTAAAAAGATTGATTGGACTATGTTAGCTTCTTGCAAACAGAAACCAGATGAATCGGTTTCTGACTTCTTTTCACGTTTTGAGGAAGCATTTCATGATTACAGTGGGCAATTATTAACAGATGACACGGGTAGGCACTTGTTCGTCGACAAGTACGTGGCTAATCTCCTGCCGGAGATTGCAAAACGTCTAAAGACTAGTGAAAGTTCCTGGACCATGGCGACCCCTGCGTCTTTATTGACATTGGCTCAGTATTATGAACGACAGGAATTGGAGACTAAGGAAAGTACTGATAAGAAAGCGAAAGAATTGAAGACGAAAGTGATGTTGGCTCAGGTTCGCGCTATGCAGCCGAGAGGGAACGATAGAGGCAGGCGTGGAGTGTATAGTGCGTCTTCTGGTCGTACCGACATTGCTGAGGATCAGTGTGCATACTGTAAAGAGTTTGGACATTGGGCCTCAGATTGTCCGGTGCTCCGTGAACAACATAATCAGCGTGGTCGAGGAGGTGGAAGGACACGGAATAGTTATTCAGGAGCGAGGGGCAGAGCAAGTGATCGTGGTAGGTTTGAAGCGAGGGGTCGTGGTCAGGATGATCGTAATACTTTTGATCGAAGGAATCAGTATCAGATATCGGAGGGTGAGAATGTGGAGTTCCAGGACTATGTGCATGCATAGGATTGCGTAGGATGGGGTGTGGAATCGGTTGAAGTATCAGTAGACCAAAGAGGTCCATATGTATCAGCGGGCGTTTTGGGTTCTATTGATCAGTTCCTGGTTGATACAGGAGCTACTCGTAGTGCTCTGTCTAAAAACTTGGTTCCAAGGGCTCCCCTGTCTGGCGAACCGATTACATCCATAGGGTTCGATGGAACACCCTCTGTTAGCCCATTGTCACAACCCCTTACATTTTACATTGACAGATTCTTCGGCCCGTGCCCATTCTTATTGTCACCAAACACCCCAGATAACATTATGGGAATAGATTTGCTTAAATACTTCAGAGTAACAATACGCTGCGCTCCTGAAGGAGTGCGGGTTATTTTGAATGACAATTACCCAGATGTAGAGAGAGTGTACACTATGCAGGAAATTGAAGCACTGGCATCCCTCCCACAAACGTTATGGGCTACTTCGGATACGGATGTGGGACAGATGCTTATTCCTCCTATTCGAATAACTGTTAAGGAGGGAGTGTCTTTGCTGCGTGTGCTGCAATACAAAATATCTAGGGAAGGTGAAATCGCCTTAACGCACATTGTACACGATTTGATTATTGCAGGAGTAGTGGAGGAAGTTCCCTATAATGTCTGTAACAGCCCGATTCTTCCGATCTTAAAGAAAGATACTGATGACAAAGTCTACCGATTTATTATTGATTTGAGAGAAATTAATAAGATTGTAGTGCCCCAGTACCCGGTGGTGTCTGATATTACCACCTTACTTACACTGATTCCGCCCACTGCCACCACGTTTACCGTGGTGGATTTGAAAAATGCTTTCTTCTCCATTCCCATCCATCCCGATAGCAGATATCTATTTGGCTTCACATTAAATAATAAATCGTATAGATTTTGTCGAGTTCCTCAAGGTTATACAGAAAGTCCTAGCATTTACAGCCAGGCTTTAAAAAGACAGCTCGATTCTTTTGATCTGCAGTCTGGGGTGGCTCTCATCCAATATGTTGATGACATCCGACTTGCTGCAGACACGCATGCACAGTGTGAGGAGAGTACTCTTGCTTTGCTCTCCTTTCTTGCTCAGCATAATCATAAAGTATCTAGGAGGAAACTTCAATACTATAGACCAAAGGTGACCTACCTCGGTCATCTTTTGTCTAAGGAGGGGCGTGCATTAACATCTGATCGAATTCAAGCGATTTTAGACACACCAGTCCCCCGCACCCAGAGAGATGTGCGTGCTTTCATAGGCCTAACGTCTTTTTGTAGACAGTGGATAATGGGATTTTCACATATTATAAAACCTTTGTTAGCGTTATTGTCTAAAACTACACCAGTGCCCCTTGTGTGGTAAATAAAAATTACCTATACTTAATTTCTATGCGGTAAAGCCCAATAAGGATAACTCAATCAAAAATGAGAGGCAGAGTCCGTGGCATCTGAGTTTATAAGGGTTTTATTCCTTAAAAAGGAATTGGTTCGAACCAGGTATCATGTTCCATCACCACGAGGGTTCAGGAAGGGATAGACAATGGACATGTACAATGCTTTATTAACAGAATATCATATATATATAGTCAATGCATACAGTGGTGATGGATGCAGAAGGCGTAACAGCTGAAAGAAACGAGATAAGGACGCATGTGCGTAACAGAAGGCGTGCACGAGGGCGTACACAGAGGTGTGTGCTAGAAACGTCATAGAGAAGTGTCACAGGTGGGTGGATCCATAGAAGAATCCTGCAGTGTCAGCAGAAATATATGGCAGAGATGCGCGCGCAGCAGCATGACGTGTGATTGACGTGGAACTGGAGGGTGAAGGGGACTTGACATTTGCGCTATACGGGGAGACAGAAGTCTGGCGTGTCAGAACAACCTAATCCCAAATCATATCTGGTATCTTGTGTTTGAGGAACTGTATTATCTAGAAGGAAAGGTCTCTCGGGCAGAGGCTATTCTATACTGACTGCTAGTGCGTGCATATGTGACTACGTGTCTACGTGTAAAGCAAGGGGGCCATGGGTCTACCATGGTAATGGGAGCTATGAATTACTTGCATGGAGACAGAAAGGCCGGGCCCTTTGCTCTGCAGCTGGGGAGGATGTTTACCTAAACTACTAGACAGGAATGTATTTTCGAGGAGCGGAGCAGATAACTTGAAGGCAAAATACAGTTTTGGCAGGCAAGCAGGCCGAGCCGGGCACCGCTCGCCGCGCAGGGAGTAAGGTAAGGGTCAGGGGTACAGATCCAGGTCCAGGCTGCAGCTTTCAGAGGCAGAAGGCAGAAAAGGCTCGATGGCAGAAATCAGGGCCTAGCTCGCCAGAGCCAGGAAAACGTGAAAGTGCACCATGTAAAGACGGTGGCAAGGCATACTTAGGAACTGAATATTCGACCCATTCATGGTGGATCTGAAAGAGGACATGTTAACGTTGGACGCAAATGTATTTGCGTCTTCATAGCTGGTTGTGGAGGGAACATACATGTACTTGAAGCACGTACATGGAGCCGTTGGGGTCTACGTTAGGGGACACAATTGACCATAACATTTCATATTACCTCATTCCCTCCTTGTCCCCTACGGACCCTTCATGATATATCAATCCTCATTAATCTATCAATCTGTTCATGTAACATCATTTGCTCTTCTTTCTTCTGACGGGATTTCGAACGTGGACTTGAATGAGGAATACATGATGTGGCGCACAAGCCGCAAATCGCTGGCCCACATTGTAGACATAGGCAACAACTGAATACTATGAGAAGGGCTATTCCTAGGAAGGATAGGACTTTCCATCCCCAGGCTGATAACACGCTCCAGAACCAACCGGACCAAGTCCAAGGGCCTGGATTCTGGTGTATCTGTCTTGCAATCTTGTGGAGACGGGTTATGGCTTTATATACAGAAGGTGCGTTTTCTGGAATGAAAACACAGCAACTCGATCCGATGACTCTACAAGCTCCGCCCCTATCGGCCAGGATGACGTCAAGAACAAGACGATTTTGAAGAACGACAAGTCTCATAGCAGACTGTTCCTCTGTTAAGTTGCCTAGGGCGGAAGTAGTTTCATTCACTACTGCTTCAAGGGTTCTAGTTAATTTACGTATCAATTTACTATTAAAGACAACACCTAAGTAAGGAAAGAAGCCTTTATTGAAGTCTGTATACTGCTCCCATGCCGTTTCAGTATAGTCGACAATCGGGAGATCTCTCTTGGATCTATTGTGTACTAGATGGGAGACCCTATGATAATCAGGAGGGGCTAGGAAAACAGGTGGCAGAAGGAATGCAATGTAACAAGTACCATCCCAATCTAGAGGTAAACGTATATATGCTGTATGACCACAAATGTAATAGGAATGACGGGAAGCCTTGAATGTAGACTTGCCTTTATCACTGAATTCGATAACAGTAGTACATGTACTATGACCTAGGTGTACTGAACCATTCTTTCTGACACATAATTCACCTTTGACTGGTAATACTGACATAACGGGTAAGTCTGGTTTTGTATCGGACTCAATATTCAGAATCATGAGGTTAAGTGTAAAATTACCTAATCCATATACTTCGTTTTCTAGATCGGTCCCTGTCCTTTGGGGAAGACCCTCCTTGTCAGGGAAGCATACTTTATGCAAGACTGTGTTCAGGTTTCCCCAGACCCAGTTGCCCTGGTAAACTACAGAATCAGAATTTAATGAATTAATCAAACTAAACCATGCACCACAGGAACCATTGTGTGTGAACGGATACGGAAAGAGGGGCAGAACTCCCTTGTATTTCTGATAAGGAGGGAGTCGGCCACATATCCAACAATTGGTAGCATTGCTGGTCTGATGGGAATGGTGTAACATACTAATGAATGTATTGTTGCGCAGCGCAAGTCTGTAAGATAACTCATGCGGAGGTAATTCACTGAAAGTGTGCTCGACAGTGTCATTTGCAGAAGAATGTGCACGTGTGAAAATAGGAAAATATACGTGTAACAGTAAACTTGCAGCAATAATCAAAAGACTCAGAAAAAACATAACCAATAGTGTCACAATACAGTGACTACGGAGTGATTTACAATATTCACGTTTCTTGAGCTGTTTCTGTCTATCTCTCTCTCTATTGGGGTCTAGTGGATACATGTCAGAAACTTGTCTAACCGATTCACCTAGGGGAGGACTTAAACAATTAAACTGTCTGACTTGCTAGACCTCAACTTTAATTTATACTCCTGAGAAGAAGTTTTCTCTACCAGGGGGAGTTTCGCGTCAGTCTCTGGAGGAGGGCAGGGCTGGGAGTCAAAGTCTGGCGGCAGTCCATGGCATTTCTTAACGTGACTCGAGTGAAGCCAGCCCTTGCGGCCCTCCACTTTTATCGCTGTCCTTGTAGTCAATAAGACAAGTTTCGGCGCCTGCCAACGGGGCTCCAGCGGACTCCTCCTGTCGAAGTTCCTCACGAACACCAGGTCCACCGGAACAATCTCGTGTGGCTTCACCTCGGTGTTGTCGGGAAAGGCTGCAGCAACCTGTGAACGACATGATTGTAGTGCAGACATCAAGGAGGCAAGGTAATCTGTCAGCATATTACAATCAACATCGGTAATTTTGCGAGGCAGAGGCGCCCCCCACATATTCGGTGGCCTACCAAAGACCACCTCATACGGGGATAGCCCTGTTCTTGAATGAGCTACCATTCTCATAAAAAAGAGTGCAACTGGTAAAGCTACTATCCAGTCGACGCCTTTCTCTCTACAGATCTTGGCAAGACGAATTTTCAGGGTCTGATTATGACGTTCCACGAGACCTGCTGCCTCGGGATATCGGACACAGTGGAATTTCCATTGATAGCCTAGCAAGAGTGATACCTGCTTCATAAGCTCGGACGAGAATGGCTGACCGTTATCTGAGTATACGATACGGGGCAAACCATACCTGGGGAAGAATTCACGTACCAGCTGCTTGGCAGTGGTCGGAGCAGTGTAATCTGGGACTGGATATGCTTCTGTCCAACGGGAAAGTGCACACACAACTACGAGGACATATTTAAATCCTCGACAGCGTTCCATCTGGATATAATCCATCTGGAGGACTTCAAAAGGGTGATCGGGAGGATGAAATCCACCTTGCTCTACGGGAATGCTTTTACCTGGGTTGAACTGACAACAGATCATGCAAGTACGCACTTTCTGTTTTGCTGCTGCTCGTAAATGTTTATTGAACCATAGGTTTTGAATACTGTCTAACATGGCTTTTTCTCCTAAATGTGCTGGACTGTGTACTGTGTTAATGATAACTTGAACCATAGAGTCGGGTAGAAACCATGTAGATTTTCCCTTCGTCATCCATCCCTGTTCTGTCTGGATCCCTCCTAGTTCAGTCCATTTCTTGATTTCGTCTGGTGTAGCATGTGTCTGTATATCAATTACATCTAGGGCGGGATCCTTAACTGTCATGCAATGTGTCGGTGTCTGGACTATTGTCTTTGTCACGTCAGTTGTGTGAGTCCGAGTCTGAGCTGTATGCTTGGCTGTTCGGTCTGCCAGGTCGTTACCCTGGGAAATGGTATCTGTGACTTTCGTATGTGCCTTGCACTTCATGATGGATATGGCTGTAGGCAAATGTATTGCGTCTAACAGAGCTTGAATGAGGGGACCGTGCTGGATTTTGGCACCGTGAGAAGTCAAAAAACCTCTCTCTCGCCAGAGTACTCCGAAGTCGTGTACAACTCCGAATGCATAACGTGAATCCGTGTATATGTTAACTTTCTTATTCTTGGCTCGAATACAGGCTTGTGTCAGAGCGATGAGCTCTGCTGCTTGGGCTGACAGGTTGTCAATACGATGTGTTTCTATGACTTCAGTTTCTGTTGTTATGCATATGCGGCCACTAACTCTCCTGTACTTGTTCTCATGCATGAACCATCCACATAAAGTGTCAGGTCCGGGTCTGGTAATGCGGTGTCTGTCAAGTCTTGTCTGGGTTTCGTCGTAATGGTAATGACTTCAATACAATCATGTTCCAAAGGGTCTGTCTCACTTAATGGCAGAAGTGTAGCTGGATTTAATGTATTACAACGTCTGATTTCTATGTGTGGTTGAAACAATGTCAATTCATAACCTGTCAGTCGTGCTATAGTCAAGTGCTGAGTCTGTGTACGGTTTAAAAGAACTTCCACGGAATGTGGAACTTGTACTGTCAATTGATGTCCTAACACTATGGAATCGCTCTGTCTGATAGCTAGAGCTGTCGCTGCTACTGATTTCAAGCACGCAGGCAGAGCCTGGGCTACTGGATCTAATGTACTAGAAAAGTAAGCACACGGTTTGTGTGAACCTGCTTGATCCTGTGTGAGTACTGATAATGCAGTACCTTCGGGTTCGGTGACAAAAAGTGTAAAAGGCTTACTGTAACGTGGTGTCGCTAAAACTGGTGCTTGACATAAGGCTGTCTTCAAGTCGTCAAAAGCTTGTGTATGTTCCTGAGTCCATGGGAGGACAGTCGATGTCGCTGCCTCCTGGGTTGTCAACTGTATGAGTGGCTTGGCTAAGAATGCATACTGAGGGATCCATTGTCTACAGTAAGAAGTGAGGCCTATAAAAGCCCGTACCTCCTTTTGCGTCTTGGGTTGTGACATGTTTACAATTAACTGGATGCGGTCAGGCGTTAGCTGTCTCCCCCCTTTGGACAGCAAGTGCCCAAGGTAAACCACTTGCTGAACACAGAATTGCAGCCTCGAAGGGGACACCTTGTGTCCCTTGTCAGCCAGGAAGTACAAGACTGTCAGTGATGCTCGTTCACATTCAGGTTCACTTCGGGCGGTGATCAAAAGATCATCGACATACTGAAGTAGGGCAGTGTTATCAGGCATGTGAATACTGTCAAGTTGTCTTTTCAGTGCTTGGCTATAGATGCTGGGGCTCTCTGTGAATCCTTGAGGTGCGCGTGCAAATTTGAAGCTTCGACCATTTAAACAGAATCCGAAAAGGTATTGGCTTTCCGGATCAATGGGGACACTAAAGAAGGCGTTCTTCAGATCAATTACAGTAAAGAACGTTGCTTCGGAATCAATGGCTGTCAATAGTGATGAGATATCTGGGACCACAGGGTACTGTGGTACAATGCATTTATTCAATTCGCGTAAATCGATAACTAATCGATAAACTAGAGGTGCATTTGGATCAGTGCGCTTAAGAATCGGAATGATAGGGGAATTACATAAATTTGAGTCGGTTTCTACAACCACTCCTTGTGCAATGAGCTTGTCAATTATTTTCAGTAAAGCCACTACAGCATCTGGGGGTAACTTGTATTGTCGAATTCGTGGTAATACTACTCCTTGCTTGAGTGTGACTCGATATGGTGTAATGTGCATACAACCTACATCAGTGGGGCCTTGTGCCCATAAATGTGCAGGAACATTCTGTAATCTGGGATCAATATCTCTCAACACATAGTGACCCTTAAAGTCACGCAAAAACAGTCTTACTCCTTCCGGAGAACAGCAAATCACAGCTCCTAGAGCTTTCAGTGTCTTGATACCTAACAAGTTTTCTGGACACGATTTCGTGAGTAACAAATCTGTAGTGCGAGACAACGGACCAACTGCTAGGGGTACTGGTTTGGATACTTCATTTACAATAGGCTTGCCTGAAAATCCAAGGGAAACATTCTGTGAGCCTGAGAGGGGTGCCCCTGGAACCTCGTCGTGACTGATTGTTGTTCTGCTTGCCCCTGTATCAATCAAAAACTTTCTATCTTTCCCTAATACCTGACTATGTACATAAGGACCCTCTTGATCTACAGGAACCTCAATAAGAGGCAAGCCAACCTCCCTCTCTAGGCTGTTTCATGTGTATCGCTGATAATCGGGATAGTCAGTTTGTGCATACTGGTACATTTGCTGAGTTGCATGTTGCGTTGCGGCAATCGGTTGTGGCTGTGGTACCGCTACGGTCTGTACTGTCTGTTGTGGAGCATGCATAGGCTGTGCATTCTGTGGTACGTGTTGTTGGACCTGGTCCTGTCTAGGTTGGCGCGGTCTCTCTTTAGTCTTACCTGTAGCTATATTGTGTTTCAAAACTGCACAATCGTTTATATAGTGACCTGGCTGTTTACAATAGTTGCATGTCCCTTTAACAGGAGCTGCTGAATTATTGGACTGTGTCATGCCCTTTTTCTGACCGTCAGCTGGAACTGACTGAGCTACTAACATTTTCATTTTCATGTCTTTCATACGTCTTTGTTCGTGATCATGTTCTTCTCTAATTCTGTTCTGGTGGTACTGTAACATCTGTAACATTTGGGAAGGCGTGTTTGCTTGCCATGTGCTCTCGACTTTCAGTACACGATTCTTTACTTGGGGCAGAGAATTCTCGACTAATTTAGATACAAAAAGATGTGGATATGACTCGCTACTTGCTTTCAGGCCACTATTAATAATAAAACATTTCTCAAATCGGGAATAAAAATCACTAGTGTCTTCATCGGGTTTCTGTTTGCAGGCTGAGATTGCATCCCAGTCCTCTTTTTTAGTTGCTAATAAACGTGGCAAAACCTGTACTAACAATCCTGGTAATGCTTTAGTTTTATCCCCAAGCCCTAGGCCTGGGGTTCGAGTCGTTTCTTCATTTTCTAATGCAGCCCAATCTATCTTTTGCACTCCCACCTCCATTCTTTTTCTTTGAGTTTCTCGTAAATACCGGCTGGCAGTAATACTTTCAATATTTTCATAATGTCGGGATAGGTATAATCTCCCATGAGTAACATGTCTTTTATTTCACGGTGGAAACCTGCGGGGTCTTTATCGTGACTGGGCACTAGTTTCTTCATTTCCAATAATTCCATTTTAGTTATGGGCGTGTACACAAACACACGTCTAAAGGTATTATCATCATTCCTGACTGGATGCACTTCTCGCAAGGGATTCTGTCTGTCTATGTAAAACATCTTTCTTTCGAGGGGTGGAGCTGAAACAAACTGTGGTTTTAGAAAAGCACTATATCTGTGGCGATGTTCTAGAATTACCTTAATTAAATCGGTACCCAGGCCTCTCCATTTATTCATGAGTAATTCTATTAGTACATCAGGTAAGGGACCTGGATCAGAATGTTGGCTCTTATACAATATAAGGAGGTGTTGTATCATGTACATACCAGCTAGTCGCTGTTCGTCTGGGAAAAGATTCGAAAATGTTTGCGCTAATGCGTCATCATTATATTTATCGGAATTGTCAGCCCATTGTACTGCTGACCTGGCTAATTCTTGTTCATCCATTGAATTGAGTACATGGTACCCCATTCGTTCTTGAAGTATTTTATCGGTAGCCTGAAATAGATGTTCAGGAGTCTTTGGGTTTGACATAGCAGAGTGAAAAAGTCTCTTGCTTTCTGGACGTATCGGGTTATTAAAGGATCTACCCTTTCCTACATATGCTATTGTTCCTCTATCTTCTGGCTCTGTCTCTGGCTCATCCTCTGAGGATTTATTCCCGTCTGATTCTGCTCCCCTTTCAGCTTTCTCTTTTGCATGAAATACTGTTATTTCTTTACGAATTTTCCTGTACATGGCCTCTATACATGCCTTTTTATCATGTTTTCCGTCTGCAATATTCTGACCCCATGTAGTTAGTACCTCCATCTCTTCTTTATTTACCCCAGGCCGGTCTCGTTCTCTTATGACACAATTTATGAGGAATCTTAATAGTACACCTTGAGTGTCTACTTTCTGATGTGCCATGGCCTCGTGAATACATTCCTGACCCTCCCCAGTCTGAACAAAATGATATATCCTGTCTAGGTAATCTTGCATTCCTGGAAATAAAACCAAAAAGTTTGCAGCACGTCTTATGCGTGTTGAGGCTAATATCATGCAACCGTCTTTGCCTGGTATTGGATCATATCTACAGTCTGTAAGGAACTCTTTAAGCTTTTCAATTGTGACTGGTTTCGGGGTACGTTCCATTGCTAGTTCTCTAACAGTTAATCGGCGTACTGGTGGCGGGGTATGGTAACCCCCTGATGCACCTCCTGAGGCGGAGCCTTGAGCATGATCTGTCTGTAGGGCCGTGCCAGGCCCGAAAGGATTAAGCGGATTAATAGGGTTAATGGGGGGTGCAGGAAGTGGTGGAGGAGTGGTCTGTCGTTGGGGAAGGCGATCAGTGGGTGGTATAGGTGCAGGTGGAACATTGGTGTATGCGGGAGCTGCATCGTCTAAATAGGAAGAAAGGAAAATCTCTGCTGCGGTCTTGTGACGTAATTTAGTCGGAACCAATGGAGGGGGCAGATCTTTGGGTACTTCCGGGGTTGCCTTGGGCAGGCCCTCGGCCAGGACTGGATACAATCCTGTCATAATAGCATTACTACGTCTATCGTGTTGTTCTATTCTAACTCTGTTACATTCCAATCTTTCCTCTTTTCTCCCCTTCTCCTTTAAGTGCATGCGACTGGTTGTGTTTCATAATGTATTCCAAGTTCTTAACAGAGCTTTCTTCATGTAACATTCTGCTCTGAATTGTCAGTTGTATCCTGATGCTGTTGTACTTAGACCCTATGCTCTGCTGAGAAATAAACCTTTTAAATTACACCTTTTTCCTTGGATTTCTACAAATTTTGGCGACGAGGCTTATTCACTCCTGCCATTGCCAGCAGAGGAGCGGAGTTTTGGACCCATTTTATTCATTTTTGCTTTACTCTTGAACCCATCTGGATGTATCTACTGCCTGTTATTTTTTCAACCTTGAAATTATTTCTACCACTTCATTACGACTTCTACTTGAGGTAAACCTGGATTTTTTCTGCAATTTCGCCGTCAATCTACTACTTTGCCACATTGCATCTTTTAAAATCTTTCTGTACCTTCACGAAGCCGCGCTGCTTCGAATCTTCACACACGGAGCTGCGAAGCCTGTCACGTCATTAATCCTATCTGACGTGTTTGCCGACAAGCCTCCGTTCTAACAAGAGACCACGCATGCGCGTCTGTGTTTCCCTGGCAACGGAAATCACAAGCGCAAGCGCCACGTCTTCATACAAACGCGTCCTTTGTTTCCTGGCAACGGAGGTCAAAAGCGTCATTACACGCTCCCTAACAACGGAAGCGCCATTACGCGCTGAATAACAAATGAAGCAACGTCCAACAACAACAATCAAAGCGGCAATATTTCATTAAATAAAGCATCGGAACCGGCGTTTTCTACAAAGCGACTTACATTTTCTTCACAGCTTCAATTACAGAACGCTTGCAAGTATTTATTTACTATGAAATGTTTATTTCATTAATGTTTACATTTTAAACGTTTTTATACATATGCAATGTAAATATTTTCTCAAGTTCTACACATTTTGTTTATTTTAATTTAATATTTTCACCACTATTCTTCATAATGCAATTTGATCCTCCATCTAAATTTCTTCAAACCAAAGGTGATCCACCCATACCTTGGTCTAGATGGAAAGAAGAATTTTTTAATTACATGCGTGCTATTGATGGAGAACGCATGGGTTCTGAGAGAAAGAAAAGCATTCTTTTACATTGCATTGGCTCTGAAGGACAAGAGATTTTCAGAAATTTACCGCAATTGACTGTTCCTACTGGAAGTGGAGATACTTTAAATGTTTATGTTGAAGCTTTAAATAGATTAGAAAAAAGATTCAAACCGACCGCTAATATTGCCCTAAATCGTTTTAAATTCTACACTAGGGCACAAAAACAGGATGAATCCTTTGATGACTTTTTGACTGCATTGAGAGCATTGTCCATACATTGCAATTTTGGAGCAATGACTGATGAAATGATTCGAGACCAGATAATCGTACATGTCAAAAACAAAAAGACTCAAGATAAACTATGGTGTTTGGGTGATCCTAATTTAGAAGAAACTATTGCTATTGCCAAATCTACGGAATTATCTGAAAAATGGATGGATATTGTGGTTAAACAAAGTTCTTCTTCAAATAAAACCACAACAGAAGAAGAAGTATGCATTGTCAAGCCAAAAGGAGACTACAAAAATTTTTCTTCCACACAAAAAGTGAATAAAACCTCCTACATGGGAAGCAATAGAAAAACAGAATTTAACAATAACTTAGTCTGTTATAGATGTGGGAGCAAATCCCATATTGCTTCATTTCAAGGCTTTCCCGCTTTGAATAAAGAATGTATTGTGTGTGGGAAGATTGGACATTTTGGCAATGTTTGCAGGGAAAAACGTTTCAATAATCAGTCTCGAATGTTACAATCACGACCATCCTCTAGTAACTTTACTCCTGCAAAGGTCTCTTCTATTACAGATACTGAAGAATACATACAAGTTTTAGATAGAGGTTATGTTGTTTCTATTGTACATTCAGGTCGTGTATTGTTCACTTGTAAAAAATCACCTAAATGCATCTTTAAAATTTTTTCTGTTCAAGTAGAACTCATGGTAGATTCAGGGTCGCCATGGACCATTATTACCATGGAATATTTTAAAGAAAAATTACTGGGTGTGTGTGATATTGCTAATATAGAAGCACCTGATATTCTTGCTGATGATTTTAATGGTGCTAAGATTAATGTAGAAGGTTACTTTAGAGTACCTTTAACTTTCAGAGGTAGAATGGCTCATATCAAATTGTATATTGCTGCCAAAGGCGTAAATGTTCTTGGATGGCATGATCAGTGGGAGCTTGGCATCACACTAAATCCACGTGCCAAAGATCCTGTGTCATTATGCAGCGATCAAGATATGTTAAATAGTGAACAAGAGATGATTAATTTTATCTCTCCTTGTTTTGAAGAGAAGAAAAATATGTCCTTTTGGAGCAAGAAATTCAACAATGTGTTTTGTGATCAGTTAGGTAAATTGAAGAATTTCACGCATAAAATTGTACTTAAGGATGGAGCACTCCCTGTCAAACAGAAATTAAGAGGTGTTCCTCTTAATGTTAGGGATGAATTGAAAGAAATGTTGAATGAGTTGTTGAGTGAGAACATTATTGAAGCCATTGAATCCTCAGAATGGGTTTCCCCCATTGTTCTCATGCGCAAACCGGACCAAAAATTGAGGGTCTGCATTGATTTAAGAGCTTTAAATGCTAATATCATTATTGACTGCCACCCTTTACCTAACATTAATGAGCTTGTGTCTCTTTTTGATGGTGCGCAGATTTTTTCTACTTTAGACCTTAGGTCTGCGTATCATCAAATTGAACTTGCAGAAGAATCTAAAAAGTATACAGCTTTCATCACTCCTTTGGGTTTATTTCAGTACAGAAGGATGCCTTTTGGATTAGCTTCTGCTGCTTCTGTATTCCAACGAGTTATGTTCCAAATTTTCAGGGATCTTGATTCCTTCGTCAAATGTTTTCAAGACGACATATTAATTTTTTCTAAGAATGACAGTGATCATGTTGTACATTTAGATGCAGTTTGTAAGAGACTGGAACAATATGGTCTTACCCTTAAAGGGCATAAGTGCAAATTATTTCAGAAATCTGTAGAATATTTGGGCCATACTTTATCCGGTGAAGGAGTGTAATGGCAGAGTTTTTGGCTTTATTTAGCAGTGATATAGATCATTATTCTTGCTCGCATCTAGTATAGGTATTCTTAGCCTGTGTTGGCCCTTTTAAGCCCTTTTTCCAGACCTAGAAGAGGATAGCTGCTTAATATGCCTTTATTCTTGACTTTAACCTGTCTATTGCCTATTGGCTTTGACATATTAGACATATTGGTATGGTTTATGTAGGTATTCTGACAGAGCTAAGGAGCATTTCACCCCTTTCAGGCCTAAAGCTAGAGAGACTCCATCTTGATGGAAGCAGAGAGGCTTTTTAGGGCAAAGGCAATGTTTTCAGTTAAGGCTGTTGTGCTGGAGGGAAAATCCAGTTAGGACTGCTTCTTATCCGAGAAATGTGTTTTTCTCTTGGGCCCAGACGTAACAAGCAGATGGCCACTGCGGTTGCGTGGAAGCCTGGGAGCTGGCACAGGAATTCGGTAGGAGACAGCCCTCCGGTGGAAATTTCCATGAGGGGAGAGGAATCCATAATAGCGAGCTACAGGAGAGGAGGAGTGGTCAGTTCAGTTTTGGAAGTCATTGCAGCGTGGTGTGCAGTTCAGAGTGGTGCTCAGAACAGCTTGGAGCACAGGACTGCTGGGAGCCCAGAACAACTTGGAGCTCCGAATAGCTTGCAGAGAGAGAGAGGATGTCTGCTGGGAGCTGCAGAATAGAGTGCAGTTCTTGAATGGAGAAAGAAGGCAGATGATTACTGAAGATGAGGAGAGAGAATGCAGTGCAGAGAGCATCAAAGAAGGCTGTCAGCTGGAGCAACTGAACCAGAGGCGTGGTGATGTGGTGAAGGAGGGAGAGACAGAGAGAGCCCTAATCCCACCAGAGGCAGAGAGAGAGCCCTAATCCCACCAGAGGCAGAGAGAGAAATCTTCCTTCTAATAGGTGAGGTAGTCTGAATTAGTTACATTTACACTTTATGTCCAATCTTTTCCCTTTCAGCGGAGTGTTCCTGTTATGTGTAATTCTTCTCTTTCAAGCGGTGTGTTCTACCTATAGTCTTTGTCAGATCTGTGTTGTACTAATAATAAATGACCCCATTAATTAGTGAATTAGTGTGCATGAGTTCTTTTATGATAAAGTTATCCTGGCTTCAAGCCAGTTGCTGTTGAGCCACTGATGGATAAGAGGGGGGTAGGAGCGCTTAAATCAGAGAACAACTCTAGCACATAGTGTGTATATCTTTGTCCTCATACAGTAAGAATAATCTTTCCTGGTAAGTATTGCTGTTTGAACAGATGCTACCCCTGATCAGGTAAGTAATAGTGAGGGAGAGAGGAGACTTGCAACCAAGGGACTAAGTTAGTACACCATCCCATAATATTATTGTAGTAGCAGACCCTTAGTGAAGAGACTTCCCCATATATATATATATATGTGTATAGGTGTTCATAGGAATGTGGTCGTCGTTGATATGCGGCGTTAATGAGAACACTGGGTGGGAGACCAGTGTGTATACCCACTGGATTGTGGCTTGAGTAAATGAGAGCACTAGGTGGTTGAACTAGTGTGTAGTTTCGCAGGATCGCGAACACTTTGGAAAAGGGAGCATTGGGTTCTGCAGGCCCGTGTGTAGACGCACCAGATTGTGTGTCAGATCTGCCCTAGGGTAGAACGGTCTGGGTCAGGGTGGCCGCGAGACCAACTGATGTGAATAAGTGTGGTGTAGGGTATGGATATCCCTAGTAATCAGTGAGTATTCTTAGTATCCCTATAGATTTAGTGGTGTTCTTAATAATATGAGCTTGTATATTGCGAGTTCCCCATCCTCAGGTAGGTACCAGGTGCCTGGATAGAGGAGTCCTGAGGACGGAAGGTGAGTACGTTTTGGCTGGGTCACAGGGGCCCCTGGGGGCTGATCCCACCTACTCAGAAAATCCAGCCATTACAAGGCCTTATTCCAAAAAAATCCAATGTTGAGGCCATCCTTAATGCTCCATCTCCGGTAAATAAAGATCAACTCCTTTCATTTTCAGGAATGTGTGAGTACTACAGTAAGTTTGTGGTGAATTTTGCCACTAAAATGGAGCCGTTGAGGAAATTATTGAGGCAAAGTAATGCATTTAAATGGGAAGATGAACAGGAGAAGGCTTTCATGGCTATCAAAAAAGATATTGTAAATTCTCCTACGTTAAAGCCCTTTAGAATGGGTAGGACATGTATTATCACCACAGATGCAAGCTTGTATGGTCTGGGTTGTGTGTTGTCACAAACTGATGGTAGATTAGAATGGAATGTTGCGTTTTCCTCTAGAACGCTGAATGAGACTGAGCGCAGATATGCAGTCATTGAGCGTGAATTGCTTTCATGTGTTTGAGCGATTGAACACTACAGAATTTACATTTGGGGCAGTAAATTTATTCTGCGTACAGATCATAAACCCCTTTTGAACATTCTTTCTGCTGGAGGTGGTTGGAATTCCACAGCAAGAATTGCACGTCTTGCATCTAGGTTACAAGAATACAATTTCACAGTGGAATACATTCCTGGAAAAAAAAATGTAACTGCAGATTGCCTTTCACGCCTTCCTTGTGTGGATAGTCAGAATAGTGTAAATGGACTTGTTGAGGCTGATTGTGTGTTAAGTCTTTCTGATGTTGTTTCTCCCCACTATCAGGAGATTTCTGAAGAATTTTGGTTGAAGTGTCAGGATGAGGACGAAAAATTTGTTTTGCTTAAAAGATTCATTCTAGAAGGCTGGCCTGATAAACACTGTATCAAGGATGAGTTACTTCCTTTTTATAAAGTTATGGAAGAGTTAGGTTGTGAAGGGGATTTGATTTTCAAGGCGGGTAAGTGTGTCCCACCTAGTGGTGTACAAGAATTGATTTTAAAACTGGCACATAAAACTCATCCAGGTATATCAGCTATGAAGCGTTTAATTAGACTGCATTTTTGGTGGCCAGGCATGGACAGATATGTGGATCGTACTGTCAGGGAGTGTACTGCGTGTTGTTCTAATGATAAAATGCTTAGAGTACATGTTCCTCCTCTTAGAACTGTGAAATGGCCTGAATTGCCTTGGAGTAAAATTGCATTCGACATCTCAGGTCCATTCCACATTCTTCCAGAATCTTCACGTTTTGCTTTGGTTATCATAGACTATCACTCCAAATGGCCAGAAGTTAAGTTTGTGGCAAAAGCAACTTCTGAGGCCGTCATTACATTTTTCAAGGAAGTTTTTTCTAGGGAAGGGTGCCCCTCTGTTTTGATTTCTGATAATGGTGTACAGCTAGTTTCATCAGAAATGAAGTCCTTTCTGAAGAATTGTAACATCAGGCACATTCAAACCTCTCTCTATGAGCCACATGAGAATGGTCAAGTAGAAAGGTTCAATAGGGTTCTCAAAGGTTTTGTTACTGATTCCATAAAGGAGAAAGGTAATTGGTTAAATATACTCAGGGAAAAGCTTTGGTGTTATCGTATCACACCTCACACTACTACTGAGATTAGCCCTTTTAGGTTGCTCAAAGGCAGAGATCCTGCTTCTTCGATCTGTCCTTGGTGGTTCAAGGAGAAGTGTGGGGACTTGATTGATAATAGAGTTGACATTCAGAGTGTTGCCAACAAGATTTGTGACAAGCAGAATAAATCAGCTTTGTGGTACAACAACAAATGGAAAACAAGGGTACATGAATTTGAGATTGGTGATTGGGTCAGGATTGCGAAACCCATTATGGTAAGCAAGGGAATGAGTAAGTATGGAAGGCCCATTCAGATTGTTAAAGTTTTTAATAACACTGTTGTCACCCAGGATGGCAAAACTTGGAATGTGAGTAAAGTTGCTAAATGTCCTTCTTTTCAAGATGCTCAATTAAGAAACAACCAATGTCAAAATGACTATTCGAATGTTAGCATTGGTCCTGAACTGTCTTCTGACACTGTGGCTTCAAGAGTTAAAGATGATGTACCTATCAGAAGAAGACCTAAATCTTTGCAAGACTATGTTTAATCTTTCCTTTTCATTTTTCTTATTTTTTCATATAAGGGAGATGTGTTACATTCCAATCTTTCCTCTTTTCTCCCCTTCTCCTTTAAGTGCATGCGACTGGTTGTGTTTCATAATGTATTCCATGTTCTTAACAGAGCTTTCTTCATGTAACATTCTGCTCTGAATTGTCAGTTGTATCCTGATGCTGTTGTACTTAGACCCTATGCTCTGCTGAGAAATAAACCTTTTAAATTACACCTTTTTCCTTGGATTTCTACAAACTCGTTCTCCTTCTTCTAGTAGTTCTTTTTCTTTGGCTTTATCGGAATCCTCTTTACTTCTCTCTGCTTTTCTGAGTGCTTTCTCTGTGCGTCTATGTGATTCTTCACGCCATAGTTCAATGGCATCTTTCTGTGACTGTCTGGCTTTCTTTTTCCATAATTTTTCTTCTACTCTCATGATGCACTCGGCATCCCATGTCCCTGTAACGGGCCATCTCTGATTCTCTGCTAAATCTTTGGTGTAGTCCACCCACAAGTCAAGATACAATACGGCATCTAAGCCGTGCTTGTGGTACATAAAATATCCGGGAGTGTCCCTGGGTGGGATGGGAACAGCTTCCTCGAGTATTCCTTTCCTAGTTCCTATCTGTTTCAGTTTAGAAAACAGCGGCATTTTGAGCCGTGATACTTGATACTTGATACTTACTCGGATTTGGACACCACTAATACAATAAACACAGTAATGACAATCAAACAATCACTCTTACCACGACATTAAAACACATTGTAACATTTCGGACAACGAACAATAACTTAATAGCTGAATACTTGATATACTGCTAAACAGTACAGATACACTGCTAAACAGTGCAGACCGGGTCTGCGTACCCAAACCCGTCTTGACCGGACACAAATTAATGCACCCGTCTAGATGCGTCCCCAGCAATGGTACTCACCGGGAAGCACGGAACGGAAGGCCTCGGAAACTCGACACTGGACTGGACCGGACTGGACTCGACTCGGACTTCGGAACTGGTGGGCCTCTGAACACCTCGGACCTTGCTCTCTCGGCTGGGCTCTGGTCGGGATCCTCAGCACTCCTCACCGCCTCGTCTGGGTGTCGATCGCAGTCTCAGTCACCTCCTTTGGCCTGAGGGAGATACAGGAAATCCTGCGGGTACGCGTAGTTGTCCGTCACGGCTGTGGCAGGGGACCAGGCCTGCAACGCACCGCCGGCGCGTAAGGTGGGGGAGGGGCCCTATTCGGGCGCCAATTATGTGGTAAATAAAAATTACCTATACTTAATTTCTATGCGGTAAAGCCCAATAAGGATAACTCAATCAAAAATGAGAGGCAGAGTCCGTGGCATCTGAGTTTATAAGGGTTTTATTCCTTAAAAAGGAATTGGTTCGAACCAGGTATCATGTTCCATCACCACAAGGGTTCAGGAAGGGATAGACAATGGACATGTACAATGCTTTATTAACAGAATATCATATATATAGTCAATGCATACAGTGGTGATGGATGCAGAAGGCGTAACAGCTGAAAGAAACGAGATAAGGACGCATGTGCGTAACAGAAGGCGTGCACGAGGGCGTACACGGAGGTGTGTGCTAGAAAACGTCATAGAGAAGTGTCACAGGTGGGTGGATCCATAGAAGAATCCTGCAGTGTCAGCAGAAATATATGGCAGAGATGCGCGCGCAGCAGCATGACGTGTGATTGACGTGGAACTGGAGGGTGAAGGGGACTTGACATTTAAGCTATACGGGGAGACAGAAGTCTGGCGTGTCAGAACAACCTAATCCCAAATCATATCTGGTATCTTGTGTTTGAGCAACTGTATTATCTAGAAGGAAAGGTCTCTCGGGCAGAGGCTATTCTATACTGACTGCTAGTGCGTGCATATGTGACTACGTGTCTACGTGTAAAGCAAGGGGGCCATGGGTCTACCATGGTAACGGGAGCTATGAATTACTTGCATGGAGACAGAAAGGCCGGGCCCTTTGCTCTGCAGCTGGGGAGGATGTTTACCTAAACTACTAGACAGGAATGTATTTTCGAGGAGCGGAGCAGATAACTTGAAGGCAAAATACAGTTTTGGCAGGCAAGCAGGCCGAGCCGGGCACCGCTCGCCGCGCAGGGAGTAAGGTAAGGGTCAGGGGTACAGATCCAGGTCCTGGCTGCAGCTTTCAGAGGCAGAAGGTAGAAAAGGCTCAATGGCAGAAATCAGGGCCTAGCTCGCCAGAGCCAGGAAAATGTGAAAGTGCACCATGTAAAGACGGTGGCAAGGCATACTTAGGAACTGAATATTCGACCCATTCATGGTGGATCTGAAAGAGGACATGTTAACGTTGGACGCAAATGTATTTGCGTCTTCATAGCTGGTTGTGGAGGGAACATACATGTACTTAAAGCACGTACATGGAGCCGTTGGGGTCTACGTTAGGGGACACAATTGACCATAACATTTCATATTACCTCACTTGAATGGACAGATGAGTGTCAGAATGCGTTCGAACAATTGAGACAAGCTCTTTGTTCTGCACCAGTGTTAGGTACACCAGACTACACGAAGATTTTCACATTGTATGTACACGAGAAGGATGGGTGTGCATTGTCAGTCCTAGTGCAGACACACGGAGATAAACAGAGGCCCTGCGCGTATTTTTCGGCAATACTTGACCCTGTAGCACGAGGATTACCTGGGTGCTTTCGAGCAGTCGGAGCAACAGCAGTAGCTATACGGCAGAGTGAGGGAATAGTTTTGTCGCATAAATTGCTGGTGTTAATTCCCCATGCGGTAGATGCTCTGTTAAACCAAACAAAGACCCAGTATCTCACGAGCGCACGTTTAACAGGATATGAGCTCACACTGTTGGCGCCGCACATCACACTAAAGAGATGTGCTACCCTGAACCCTGCTACTTTATTGCCGTATCCAGTTGCTGAGGGCCAGGAGGAAGAACACCATGATTGTGTTTTCCTGACTGAAGAACAAACAAAGGGTCGTGTTGACTTACAGGATACGCCATTTCCAGATGCGGATGGGGAACTGTGGGTTGATGGATCGTGTTTAAGGCTGCCAGATGGTACAACATCCGCAGCATATGCGATCACGACACTTAAGACACTGGTAGAAACAGCACGAATACCACAGAAATCGGCCCAGGCAGCGGAACTGATAGCTTTAACAAGAGAATGTGAATTGAGTGCTGGCTTGTGTGTGAACATCTACACTGATAGCCGGTATGCCTTTGGAGTAGCGCATGATTTTGGCCTACTCTGGAGAGAGCGAGGGTTTTTGACTTCACACGGAGTACACATCATTTTTTTTTTTTGAAGACGTTTATTAAAGTTCAAGGGTGCAGTACATATAGCAAAGCCTACAACCCTGCGGGCCGGCTGCAAATGAACGGTGCATCGTGAGGGTGCAGGTCAGCATAAGAGGGTGTGTCTTTGCGCCCCTTGTGTCCCTGGTGCACTTGGACACAGATAGTATAGTCACATTTCTTCGAATCAGGAAAAGAAAAAGGTCCAGAAATGACGTCTTATTTTTTCATTTTTTCTAGAACTGAGCCATGAAATCGGCAAACTAAACAAAACATTTCGTATCGGTATGTCCCAATGTTCCTATCGCAACTTCACCGCTTAAAGTCTGTCCCACTTGCACGGTGTTAGTGGGAGACACCTCTAATCGATGTGGTATTTGTCGATGTTGTTACAGTACATCAGGAGATCAGAGGTGTGCATGCGCAAGTGTTCTCGGACTTAGAGTGGGTCAGCTCCTTTGGGCCATGGTGTTTCGCCGGTCGCCGGCCTGGTTAGTGGAGTATGTAGCAGTCAGGTGGAGTGGCCTCGCTGTCGGTGTATCAAGCGGCGCCTATGCCTGCAGTCGCCGCCTGGAGCGCCGCCGACGGCTTCCACCCACCGTAGCATGGGGGGTTAGGGAGGCCACCGTCGGTGAGCAGGGGTCCGATACTACAAACATGTGAACATATATGTGAAAGGGGGTGGGGGGTGGAGTGTACTCGCGGGGGCGGTGTCTGCAACTCTGTGCTCGGGGCTCAGTACTGGGCAATGACTGCTGGTGGGCGCCCGTGTGGGCGTCGAGCCGTGTCTGAGGTCTACGCGCTGGGTGATTCTAGTCGGTGTCGGGGGGGGGGGAAGGGCGGCGCCCCATGCGGTGGTTCCTGCGATAGAGCATTAGCCTCTGTGGCCCACCTCCGGTGTCGCTTATTCTACGTGAGCCCCCTGACAGCGCCCTCCCCCTGCAGGGACCCCAGGATGCCATCCCAGAGCTGTGCTATCGGGAACTGCCTCAGGCCCGCTATCTCTTCCCGGTGGAGCGCCGTGCCTTCCGCCCTGGCCCAGTTAGTAAAGGATGTGAACCAGTGTTTCGGGGTGGGTGGTTCCCGCCGTTTCCAGTGTCGTGTGAGCAGCCGTTTGGCCGTGATAAGGCCCAGATCCCAGAACCGTGCCTGTGTTTTGTTCAGCTTGGTTCTTTTATAGAGTCAGAGAATGCACGCCTCCCACGTGTCCGGCAGACCCGGGCCCGTGCTGTGATTCAGGAGTGAGATCACCTCCCCGCAGTACGCGGTCAGGGTGGGGCAGTGCCAAAGCATGTGCAGGATATCTGCGCCCAGCAGGACACATCTGGGACAAACGGCAGTGTCGATCGCGAAGTGTCTGTCTATTCTATCCGGCGTTAGGTATGCCTGGTGCAATATGTACAGTTCAATGATACGGAAGCGGGAATTGCGGGGGACGTTCACGGGACTAGCTAGTACCAGGTTCCACTCCTTATCTGTCCAATCCCTTCCTCGGTGCGCCGCCCATTTAGCCCTGATCTGCTGTGTGGGTTTTTGCGTGTGGATGAGAAGCGCCTGCGCTAGCCAATGCGTGATATGTGAGCCTCTGCCCATTACATGTAGATATTGGATCAGGTGGTGCATCGGCGGCTCATCCTGGATGTCACCCCAGGAGTCAGTGTATGCCCGTAGTACCGACGCATGGAATAGGAATTGTCCGGCCGGGAGTCCCGTGGTGTCCGATAGTTCCGCAAACGGGAGCAGGGCCCCGTCAGCATACAGGTCACCCATGGTCTCTACTCCAGCTGCGATCCAGTGGTCCAGATGGCGCGGCGTAACCATCCCACTCCTCCTGGGGGTGCCCAGCAGGGGGAGGGCAGGAGCATACGGTCTGACATTTTGTGTCAGCTTCAGGCTGCGGAGAAAGCATTTGCGGGCCACGGCCATTTGCAAGGGCAGAGGACGGGGTCCTTTGGTCAATGGGTGAAACAAGGCGCATACCTGGGGGTGGGTCCATTGGTAGTCCGCAGTGGCCGTATCGTCTAGATGCGTATCGCTGAGCCAGTACGTCACCCATTGGAGCTGTGCAGCTAGGTAATACAGCTCCATATTGGGGACAGCCAATCCTTCCTCTGCGGTCGGGGAGTACAGTTTAGCCAGCGCCACTCGTGATCGTCCCGCGTTCCAGATCAAGCCGCGCAGCATTGATTCCAGGTCGCGGAATATCCGCGTGGGGACATACGTGGGGATGTTCGCAAAGTGATAGAGTAGCCTAGGGAGCGCTATCATTTTTAGAAAGGGCTATCCAGCTGGGCACGTTCAGCGGTAGAGTTTTCCAGAAGGACATCTGGGCTCGCAGGGAGGAAATGGTGCGCACCAGGTTGCCCTCTACTATGTCCTGTGGGTCTCTATAGATGTGTAGCCCTAGGTATTTAAACGTGGTCGGGTACCAAGCGAGCCGGGCTCCTCCAAGACGCACATCGCATTCCTCTTGGTCGCGGCTGAACAAGTATACCCCGGACTTGGCCCAGTTGACCCTGAGGCCCGAGACCTCCGCGAAGGTCTGGAAGATGTCCGATAGCTCGGCCGGAACCGCAGTGAGGTCTCGCACATAAAGCAGCAGGTCGTCACGGAGTACACATCATGCACGGAGAATTAGTGCGTGATCTTTTGAATGCGCTACTTTGTCCAAAGAAAGTGGCGATCATCAAATGTAGTGCGCATAAGAAGGTGACAGACAAAGTAGGACAGGGAAACCCTTTCGCAGATTGTATAGCGAGGGAAACTGCTATGTCACGAAGTGCCTCGCCAATGTATGTAGTGAAATCACAGGCTGAGCGATGGCATAATGCTAGAGAGGAGATACTAGACATTCAGAAATCAGCGTCTGAAACAGAACTCGCAACCTGGGCAGCAGAGGGAGTGCTGGATGACGAGGGTTGTTGGAGAAGTAAAGATATGGAAAGATGGAAATTGCCTGCAGCTTACTTGCAAGCGATGGTTCAAATGACACATGGATTGGCACATGTTGGAGCTCTTGAAATTACTCGATTGTTAACGCGAGTGTGGGAGCATCCTGAGATTGCCAATACGGCCAAAAGAGTAGTGCAGACCTGTCTGATATGCTTGCAGCACAATCCTGCTAAGGGGACCCATACTTCGAAAGGAGGTTTTGTTCCACCTATTGCACCATTTGAGGTACTACAAATGGATTATATTCAGCTTGAGCGTTGTAATAACCTTAAATATGTCCTAGTGGTGGTGTGTGCCTTCAGTAAATGGATTGAGGCTTACCCCACGAAGGATAATACAGCGCTGACAACAGCTAAGGTCCTGCTCAAGGAGTACTTCCCGCGCTATGGTGTTTGTAAATTTTTGTGGAATGATAATGGTCCTCATTTTGTTGGGAAAGTTGTGGAATATGTGATGAAGGGATTGGGAATTCAGCAGAAATTCCATGCTGTATTCCATCCGCAGTCAGCAGGTCTTGTGGAAAGGTATAATGCTACTCTGAAATTAGCAAATATCGTGGCATCCACATCTTTGAAATGGCCGGATGCTCTGGCATTGTTATCTATCAGATCTGTGCCCCATTCCCGAACTGGCCTCACACCCTATGAAATGGTGTTTGGAAGGCCTATGAATATATGGGGAGTTCCTAAGCCTCGATTGTTACATGATGTGCCTTGTATAATGATGAACGATTATTTGGCATGATTAACAAATGATTTACTTTCCATTCATCAACAGGTTCGAGAAGCGCTCCCCGACAATTCCATTGGAGAGGCTCACAATCTTCGTCCTGGTGACCATGTAATGGTCAGGTCCTTTGAGAGAACAAGAAGCTTGGAGCCGAGGTGGCGTGGCTCTGAGCAAGTGCTACTTGCAACCCGAACGGCTGTGCGAGTTACCAACAGGAAGCGTTGGGTGCATTCCACTCACTGCCGCCGTGTCTCTTCGGATCTGGTGAGCCCAACTGTGCTGTCTGATTATTGAGATATCTTGGACGAGGAGAAGAGCCCAGCTGTTACGTCTACTGAATCGGAGGGAGCCCTCCCGGACCACACTGTCTCTGGTAAAGAAAGATACAATCTGCGATCAAGGAAAGCAGCTGTTTTGTGCGAGACTGGTTGAGTTACCGCTCCAGGTTTGTGAAACGGAAGCCGGGAATATCAAGGGGGGGATCTGTTCTGCCAAGTGTAGCGACACCCGTCTTGAATCTCGGAGAAGAAACCAACGGCTACCTCGGAGCTCAGCACTCATATTTTTATTTTTTAGTTGTGTGGTTTTTTTTTTAAAGACATTTTGAACATTGAACTATGGCATCTACCGCAATGCGAAATAAGAGAATTCTTGGTGCAGTGCGTTTTGTTATAACAATTGTGGCGATTGCAGTTATAGCTTGGGTGGTAGAGTTGCTGGTGCCAGCAAGAGAACATTTATTGCCACCTACGCCAATTCCATCTGAACATTTTCATTTTACTCTGCCTTATCATGAGGAGCGGCACAGACAGACTTATTTGAACAACAGTTTCATTCAGATTCTGCATCATACTCATAATATGACGAATACTTCGAACTGCTGGGTATGTGGGATGTTGCCTGGACATCAAAAGAAAGGAGGCACTCCACTTATCCCACTCCTGTTTTCTCATAATGGTTCCTGCAATGCTTGGTATACTCTTTTGTTCACTTTGCGATGGCCAACGAAAGGTGGACTACTTTTCCGACTCAATAAAGTATGTTTTAATGATCGAGATGGCTATCCACAAGCTGAAGGAACTAAGTTTGAATGGGAGGAGTACCGTCCGGACAATGTATCCTCGCCACGAATTTATAGTAACCAGAGAAATGTAAATATGTCTAGTTTATACGTGATTACTGTTATTGATACGAAGGCCGACTTATGTGTTCGTAATAAAGGTACAATCCCAGTAGGAAGAAGTGAATGTAACACTACTCTCACCTTTGACACTCCAAATGGTATCACTTTTGTGGCTTCACGAAACACTTACTTTATTTGTGGAAATAAAGGTTATCACCGTCTCCCTATAGGATGGTTAGGAACGTGCTGTGTATCCTTTGTATTACCTCCTGTGTTCATTGACCCGCCTATGTATCATAACAACTTTGTGTTATACCATGACTTTATATTGAATAGAGTTAAGAGAACATTAGTCCTCGAAGACATTGATCAGACCGACACTTCTCTGCAACAGTATGTTGATTTTAATTTAGGCCTGTTTTCATTTGTTGGGGCTGCCTTAAATAGCCGGAAAATAAGACGATTGACACGTGTTGTAGAAGCTGTTGCTAATGAGACAGCTTTTGCTTTAGGAAACTTAACAGAGGAACTTCAGATTACCAGAATTGTAACGCTCCAGAACCGAATGGTTCTAGATGTAGTACTAGCTGTTCGTGGGGGTGCATGTCGCATTATCGGAAGTAGTTGCTGTGTGTACGTGCCAGATAATGCACCTTCTGTATATGATGCAATTTCTAAGTTACACAAGATAGCTGCTGAGATACATCCTGATAATGGTACTTGGACATTTTCAGGGTGGTTTTGGACGTTACTTAATACGTGGGGTTGGAAGTTGCTGACAATCTGGTGTGTAATAATTGGGGTACTGTTTTTTCTATGTCTCAGTATTCAATGTGGCCCTATGTTATGTTCCATGTGCCTTTCTGCTTGTATTCCATCTAGACGAGCTATTGTCAAGAATGAACAAATGATTCATAGAGAAGTAACGAAAATTATGTCTATTGATATTGAAGATGAATATCCTGACTATGTCCATTCTGAGGTAGCTTCAGCTGAACGCTAAAAGGGTCATCTGTCGTATTTTGACGATGATCGGGTTAGCGTTAAGCTTTGCTACACGCATTTTCCCTTAACTTGGCCATAATGCTCGGAAGCCATTTTTGAATACACTGGCAGCCATTTTAGAGAATGCGCTGCCTCGTGGTCAGCATGCTCTTTTGTCCTTCCTTTGTACCACTGACCGCTCGAGTTTGCCCAGCAACAGGCTATTTTTAGTTCTGGTCAAGCTTGCACATGCGTAGTCAAACCCTCTGTACTAGTGGACAGTCATCACTTAGGAATGTCCCTCCAAACTGACCAGTGATGTTGTAACTCCTCCTATGAGTTGGCTATATGTACCTAAAACTGAGCAAGTGTGTTCCGCCTACTCTTTTTATTACTGTAAAATGTATAAAAGACGTCTCGCACCGATGTTCGGTGTGATACTTCTTGCATTACCGAAGGGTGCTGTAGGAATGTACCACCACCCCATGGGGTCTTAATAAACTTGTTCTTTGCATTTTCAAGGTCTCGTGCCAATGTTTTTTTTATGGTGTAGCGGGTTCCGCAGAATATGTAGGCCTGGAGAACCCAATACCACAAATGTTTGCGTGGTCCCAGAATGAAATCTCGCAAATCAGCACCATCTTTAAGTAAAGACAAGTGTTGCTTAATTTCAGCCAGTGTGGAAGTTTGTAGCCATTCAAGGCAGAGTTTCCCTACACTGTATGTTGTTACTATCCCTGGATTTTGTTTCTGGGAATATATAGGGTCTTGTCTGGTCATTATTAACCCCTGTGTTTTATTCAGGAATCTATCTTGACAGTTGTTTGTGTCAGTAGGCCAGATTAACCACTTTTTCCAATTGGGATGTGTTCTGTTGAAATGTAAAATTTTAGATACGTCTATTTCAATATCTGTAGTTGCATTTTCAGGTATTGGCTTCGGAATAGACGGTTTGTTAAGTTCTTTGATCTTAGCTAGGCCAAGACAGGATGTTTGGTGAATTGTGTCATTTAAAAACATCATTTGTTCTGGGATCATGCAGGCTCGAAACAGTGCTTCTAGGCCTTGTACCTGCCAATCTTTTGTACCCCAGATGGTTTTTGTTTCAATGTTATTTTTCCAAAAATCAAAACCAAATGTCATCATTTTTTCATAAAATGCTTCTGAATATATCAATTTAGTTTTTGTCAGCATTGTTTTCAACCCTGTTTTATCTAACAGTTTATAATAAAACGTTTTTGCATCACTGGTGTTAAACCCTGAGAAGTACTTGAATTTCTCATAGAATGTTTTAGAACTGCTTTTCGGTGGTGTTGCACAATGTTCCCATTGGTTATATTTTAAAACATTTCTAGGCTGTGCAGATTTATGCAAGTAATGATCACCATAGTGTGTGTAGCAGAACATCTGCTCATAACTAGACGAACCTTGTAAATAATCATGATCTCTGAATCTAGCTGACATTACTAAATCAGCCATCATATTATTAATACTTTCAAAGTCCCAATCATCAGAGAATGTACTAGGTTTTACAAAGTCACTTAAAGAAACCTTGAATTGATGAGGATACTTCAGGATCTCGACCGGACCATAGATTTCATAGTCAGTTTTGTCCCATACTACCCCACCGGGTATTGGAATGGCTGTGACATTTACTGTTGACAGTTCTCTTTTCTTCACGTGGGATGATCTGTGTGGTTTGAGGACTAAGTTGATGTTCTGACTTGCTGTGTCCATTGTACTATATTTTCCCTCAATGAACTTTCCCAAACAAAGTACCATGAAGAGCCAAAGCAGGAGGAAAAATACACCTAGACCAAACCAGAACTCTAACCATGGAGAAACAAGATAAATTTCCTTGAGTTGATGAAAGAGTTCTGTTGCTTTTTCTTTAAAAGTCTTTTTTGTTTCTGGCATCACTTCGGGGTTGCTTTGATCTTCAGAGAAGTTGTCGAAGTTGATGAAATAACCAGAGGCAGTTCTGTCAATTGTTGGAATTGTTTTTTCAATTTGTCTTTCGGTAGCACATTCAGATGCCACATCATCGTAGACTGGTGTTTCATGACGAACTGTTTCAATCTGTGTCTCAAGAGGCACGAGTTCCATGGCATCATTGCATAGTCCTTCTCTGTGCACTGCAGGCTGATCGAATGTGATTAGTCTTTCAGTTTGAACCTCTTGGATTGTTGCAAATTTGGGTATTCTGTTGTTTCTCGGGAGTCCACTGGGCCTACTGTTGATTATAGGCCACATGCTTGTGGTTTTACCAGGTCGATTGATACAACTCTGTTCTCCTTTTTACCAGCAAGGGGCGGTAGTACTACTGATCTTGTTCCGTTGACTGCTAAGACAGGTACTGCTTTTCTATAAGAAGGCCCAATTCCTTCTTCACCGCTATTTTTTCTCTGACTAGATCCCCAATCTTTGGAATCCAGACAGGCCTTGCTGGGGCTTTTGCTGGTGGTGCCTCGTCAGTGGTAGCTGGCTGTTGCTTTAACTTTATGTTGCTTAAGGATTTTCTTGTTTCATTCAAGTCCTGTAAAACAGCCAAACGATCTTTGATATCAAAGTCTGTTTTCTTTTCTTGTACCACTGATACCTGACTATCGAGGTCCTGAATTTGCATTCTAGTTCTGAACAATAGTTCGTATGGGCTGAAACCTTTTAGAGAATTTCTTGGCAAGTTATTAAGACTGATCTGGACACTTATTAAATGTTTGACCCACCCAGCACCCGAACCTAATACCTTCGCTGTTATAGATTGCTTTATGTCCCGGTTTTTTCTTTCTACCACACTGTTCCCTTCGGGGTGTGACGGACAAGAATACCGCAATTCAATACCCATGCTGGCTCGAGAGCTAAAAGCAGGACCCTGGTCAGAATGGAACATGGCAATTGCGTATGTGCCGATAAAGACTCGCAGATCTTTTATAACCGTTCTGGCGTCAGCCGAGTGCTGGGGCCACATTTTTTAAGTGGATTTTGTCTTAATGATGTACAATGGGACGCGCTTCTCTTCTTTGATTGCGCAGATAGATCGCCTTATGCTGTCTATCAGGGTTCCTGACACTACACTGGCCGGTTCTCCACTGCGATCTCTGTTGCAGTCTTCACAATTTTTAGCAAAACATTGAATATCTATGCTCATTCCCGGCCACCAGTACTCTGATTGTAATTCTTTCAGAGAGTCCCTGATTGTTTGGTGTCTCAGACCCAACCCCATATGTGCCTCTTGTAATAGGAAACCTCTCCTGTTCGTGTTTGGAATCACTCTATCCCCCACTCCAGGGATTCGAGCAAAAGGAACGGAGTTTGCATCGATTATGTACGCATAATTGAGTGGATAGTTCACGGGTAGTGCTGCACAGTCGCTTTTTACGGACGTTTTTACTGCCAGCATGGTTTCCCCGACTATGTATTTTTCTGAACGCTTTTTTGTGGCTACGGAAGCCGGTTTAGTTGCTTCCGCTATGGCTGTATTAGGCAATGAATTCCCTGCAACGTGAACGCCATCACGTTGATGACTCAGAGTGTGTATCATGTGAGTCTTTTGTAGTTCTTTCTGTAAAAGAGCTACCTGTTTCCAAAGCATTTTATGCTTTATTGTGGCACCTGTGTCATCTTTGTAATCATTTTCAATCCAGCTCTGTAACTTATTATTGTAAGAGTTGACGCAATAATGAGAATCGCACACGATTAGTGTCAGGAATTCACGTTCTGCATTTTCGAGCGCCATCTTTAAAGATCTGATTTCAGCTCTCTGAGCCGAACAGTTTCTTACTGATTCCGTTTTTGTTATTTTCGGTCTGAATTTACCGCACAGCCAACGACCTTTAACAATCGCACAGGCTGCATCGTAGGATTTACTCTCTACGTTGAAATGCTGTACAAATCTATCTGTATAGATTATACAGGCGTACTGTGGGAGAGGCAGAAGTTCGATTGGCAGAGGATATTCTTCTTCATAAGTCAAATCATTCAGTTTTTCGAGTTGCGGGGCGAAATAGTATTTCACATCTTCCGCTCCATGAGAATCTATACACTGTATCCATTTCGGATCCAGTGACACTGTAGGCAGGTTTACTGGGCTGAATAGCGCCTCGAAGGCGGATTCCTCTGTGAGGATATTGATCCTTTTGCCATGTGCTAGTTCTCGCTTATTGGTTAATGCAGTTTCTACTGTTTTCACAGTATTTTCTGTGAGACTGAATGTTTTTTCTGCTTGTGTGTACAAGTGAGATTTAATTGAAATTGGTACCTTTTCTCCCTCATTAGAGGTCAGGTACGTGAATCCGCATCTTCCTGGGATGACTCGGATTACAAGATCGCGTGTGTTGTCACGTGTATCTAATTTTGTTTTTGCTAACATGTCTGTTTGCAGTGATCTCAAAATTTCTGTGTGTTTTTGAGTCCAGTTGATTTGTTTAAAATCAGGTTTAATTTCGTTCGTAGAGAGGTTTAACCTTCTCTGCGTAATTTAGAATGTAGGTTCTTCCAAAATTCAGGAAGCCTAGAATCGATTGTAAATTCTTCAGCGTTTTCGGTGCTTGGAGTACAGCGCACTTCTCTAAGAAGTTGTCCGCTAGGCTTTTTCCTTCACTTGATAATTTGTATCCTAAAAATAATACTGTCAGATGGGCAATTCGAGACTTTTTAAAGTTGAATTTGTAACCCTCTGCTGCGAACCCAAGTATAATGGTGTTCACTCTTTTCAAGTGAGTATCCAAGTCGTCGTCGCCTCATCATCATACATTTGTAGTAACTCCGTTACTCTGGCTGAGAATAGTCCTGGGCTGTTCTTGAACCCCTGTGGGAGTCGACAGAAATTTTGCTGCGCCCCAAATACTGAGAAAGCGGTCAAGTACCTGCTTTCTGGTGCAATATTTTGACAAAAGAAACCATTAGAAATGTCTAATGTCGTTTTATATTTTTTCCTAACTATATTATTCATTAGGGCTGCACTATGCGAATTTTGTACTGCAAATGTTTTGCAACATGCATTAAGGTGTCTGTAGTCCAAAACTAGACGATATGAATTGTCTGGTTTGGAGACAGGAAACAAAGGATTGTTCATTTGAGAGGTGCATGTTTCAATCACCCCCTGATATTCAAGTTGATCTAAAATCTCCCTGACTTGTTTTTTAGCTTCTTGCTTAATGGGATACTGCCTTTGTGCAGTCGGTTGATTTTTTAATTGGATTTTGGGAGGAGGAAAGTCCTCATCCCATCCTACATGATTTTTATATAATGCAGGTGCCTGGGCCACTGCCCATTTCCTTGCATAAGTATATTTTTTGTGAATCGGAATGTGATTCGAGAAGGCAGGCATAATCATCTCTTCGCCACGAGGGCACTCCCTGACAAACTCTTGGGGCCAATCTTTTTCAGCTAACAGGATATCATAGCCTTTTGAGAGTTTATCCCAAAATAGACCCCTTATTTTCCTGGTCTTATCACCCTCTATATGCAATGTTATTTCGTACATCTTATGAGGTTTGCTAACTCTGGTATCGGCAGTTTCCACCTGAATGTATTCATTTGTGTCCACTGTCTCCAGATGACTCATCAGGATCTTGCGGGCTATACTGATTTCTGCTGTACTGTCTAACATTGTCTGTACCCACTCCCCGTTTTTCAACTGTGTCCTCAGTATTCTCAGCATGTTCGATTACTCTAATACTGGCTACCTTCTTTTTTGGAAATTGTAACTTTTTACTTTGAGCAGGTTCCTTGTCTTTGGACTTGGTGTGCTCTCCTGGGTCTGACCGTCCTCTTCTTTCCGATTTCTGCGAAAAAGATCGAGAGGGGCGTGTATCAATACTTTGATATCTATCAGGCTTCTTCAAATTATCCCTATTTCTAAGGTTATATCTTTTCTCAGAGGGCTCCCTCTGGGGAGACTGGTGTTCTCGAGTCGGAGTTCTTTCCCTCCGTCGAGGAGACCTTCCTCTGGACTGGAAAACTTTTTCCTTGGGAGTGGATTGTTTATTTCCATCCCAGCTCTTTTTAGGAGTGTTTGAATTATTTTTAATAAATAATTTTTCAGGATTTTCGAGCAGTTGGGGTTTTACTGGTTTCCCACCCAAGCTGTCTCTACCTAATTCTTCATAGGATTTTTCTATGATTCTGGCAAGCTCAATTGGTTGATCTGTTATATCTGTTTCCTTCAACTTCTGGCGGATCGCTACAGATGCTGCTTCTCCTTTTATGTTGGCTAATAATATAGCTGAGACCTGCTTGAAGTCTTTCAGTAATTTCATACCAAGAGTTAAAGCAGGTTCTGGACCGTATTCATTCTGAATCTGTTTTAGCACATCTGGTATTACCGCCATTGACGGAACACCATGTGTTTTCGTGTAAATGGAAGCAAAGACTGTACCCCAAGTGTCACAGTCCTCCACGTGTGGTGCGACGCCCATTGGAAGGCATATGGTCAGAATCCTGTGTTTCTCAATAGGGGTGGTATTCGGAAATACTGCCTCTATTTGAGTAATTTTCTGCGCTAACCAGAAATTAATTTGTTCCCGTTTTATGGGTGTTTTACCAAGACATGATTGTATGTTCTGTGGTGTAATTTTATTTGTGTTCCCCTGATGAGGGGTCAGCTGTGGAACATTAACAGCTGTTTGGACTGTTGCAGTCCGCACTACATATTGGACTAATTGCCTATGTATTTTAATAAGTGTTTTTAGCTGTGCTAAAAGTTCTTCTCTAGACATTTTTTCAATGTCCGGATGTGGTGTGTAGCTGGCTAGAACCGGCCACGTTGCTCCTGGTCTACCTAGTGGACCGAGCCTGGTAATATGATCATTATGTTTTAGGGCGCCTTTAAACCAGAGCAGGTGCTCTTGGAATTTTAATGGGATTTCAATCTCCTCGAAAGGAGCGTACTCATCCGGTGGTTTCTCTATTTTATAATAGTGAAACTCTTTTGTTCTAGCGTTTGCCGTTGGAAAGTTTATCCATGAATAGAATACCTCTGTCTGCCGATATTCGTGTGCCTCTATCACGAAAATTACTGTACCACCATGTGGTGTCAGTCCGTTTTCTATAAGTTTTAAAGTTATAGACTTTCTTAAATGTGCCGGGATGATTATTGCATCCGGTTCAGTAGTTATTGTATCATCGGGACCCTGCTGAGTCGCATTTACTGCGGCACCAGTGGTTCCGTTCTCTAAATCTGACATTTTATTGTCAGAAAGTTTTTGCAGAGCAGGTCTCCAAGGAGACAATTAGGTGCACAATATTTTGGAACACTGTATCCTTCAACGTTGAATAAACCAGAGCTTTACATAGGAATCTCTTCCTACTAAGGTCGGACGGATTTTAGCCTTTCACCCACTCCAGACGTCTATTGGAGTATTTACGGGAGAAAGGGGTCTGTGTGAAAAATGCACGACTGAGTTACTCTAACGTCTTGCATTAGTTTATCGCCTTACCAAACGTTTGGGCGCCATGTAGTGTAGTTCCTATTTTCCCAATAGGCCCTGCGCAATGGAATAACATAAACAGTAGTATCGACGTAGAAGTGCGGATCTTCCAGGCCTCTACTGACTATGCTAAACTTAATTGGGTTTGTTACCAACTAGCTCAGAGGTCACTGGAAACTTTCTTGACTGAATAGGAAGTGATCAGCTTCCTTGGTACAGACAAGAAGGGATTCAGTTTTCCAACAACCGTGCAACATGACAACTTTGCTCCTCAGATAAGAGTCAATCTCTAGAGTCGTGTGAAACAATAGACAGTTATTTTACTCAGTCAGTTGTTGTGCAGATTACTTTCACAATATGTAGAGAATAGAGAGACGGGTGTTTTCAATAAAAGGTATTATTTATTGAACAGTCTTTCTTCTCATACAAGAGAAATGGATTGCCACAATTGCAATACTTGTTATTAGATAAAGTGCGTACAGTGAAAAGAGTATTGCGAAATAATACTGTAAAAGCATTGATATGGTTTCTTAGCCATACAATGGTTAAAATGAATAAAACATATATACAGTCATATATACATTAGGCTAAAATACTCAACTGGTGCTTCTAACTATGCCTACCCCAGGGTACCTGACCTAAGCCTAACACGTGGAAGGGAGTAAGTAAGTAGCAGTTTATGTTAAGTTGGTTTTGCCAAGGTTTGTTTCAAGAATTCTCTCTAAGGGTCTAGTCAACACCATACCTCTGGAATAGAATGTTGGAGGTCTGGTATCTCCTCTCGGGACTCGATATCCCAGTCACCCGCAAGAGTAGGCTGGAAACGCCGGAGCTGGATTTTCTCGGCAGGAGAAAAGACAGCGTCTCTCTCAGCGCGTCGAAGAGGAGGAGGAGGGGCAGCGTCCGCGGGCTGGTTGCATCTGCAGGGGACGGCTGTTCAGCTCCTGTGTTCACCACACCATCGTTCGCTAGTTCGCAGCGATAGCATCAGCGATAATGGTATCATCAGCTTTAGCTTTCAGCGATGTAGCAGCATCAGCGTTTGCTTAAGGCAACGTTGGTAATATTTATACCTGAAAGGTGCCTGGTTTGACGTAAGTTTTTGGACATAAGACGTCAATAAAGATGTCACTAGGAAGTGATCGTCTATCAGTGCTCATTAGAGTTCTATTACTAATCAAAACATAGCAAGCGGGGATTTCCCAGGTTGCTGAGTTTTATCTTGTTGAAGAACTCGGAGTGTTAATCTAGGAATCTTAGATAGTGGTTCCTGCTGTGTCATTTGCACTAATGAGCTGCAAAGGAAGTTGCAGAGGAAGGAATTCTGAAATGTGGCTCTGCTCGTGTGAGGCCAGAGACGAGTTTCTGAATATTGCATTTGATCGGTTATGCCAATATAGGGGAACAAGTGGATTATAGCCGTATAGGGGCATAAGGTCACAGTATCGATCAGGGTCCTAGATTAGAACGCGACATGACAAAGCCAATAGTCCTGACTTGTAGTAGATGTAATGTTACTTGTTGTATATGGATGGAATGACGAAGCAGCAAAATACCAGTGGGGCGACACACTATGCCGAGCATGGATTTTCAGTTTGGGTTTTTAAGCCACGCCCTTCATTACATCGACCACGTCCCTCCGGGAGCCCCCACAAGTTTTTTCATTCCACTTAACGCCCTTCCTCCGGTATAGTGACCTGCTGAACAGGGAGAACAAGTTCACTCAGGCCATCATAACCAATAAACAACAAGGGGCCCCCTGAACGAGCAAATACAGGGCAGACTGGCAGGGGAATCAAATACTATAAAGAAAAACAAAACAAAATGCCCTTTCTGATACAAAAGGCCAAACTAAGGTCCTTATATTCAATCTGCAGTGGTGAGCTCACCAAGACCAGAAGCAAATCAGACTGTCCAACACCAGATCATTATGAAACAGAATTCATTTTTTATTTTATTTCTTTTATATAAATATATATTCTGTTACAAAAAATAATAATAGTAGCATGAATAGCACAACATACACATGGCAGTACAAAAGCGGTTGTATCATTAAATCAAACACCCATTCATCCCTTCACACTTTCAAAAAAACTCAGATATCCCCATAACTCTACAGTCATTCAATACATCAAGAAGATTCAAACACACTCATACATCCTTCATTCACCAAATACATATCAAAATACAGTTGTCAGATTTTTAACGATGAGTTAGGTCCTGAAAGAGTATCCCAAACACACATAGGAGACTCGATGATCAAATTTCAGGACAGACTTGAGGCGCCAACGCGTGTTTCGGTGCTCGGCCAAATCTAGGGCCACACCTTCATCAGGGCACACAGAAGAGAGGAAAAACGGGTGAACAACCGCAAATAATCTCAGTTTATGCACCCCATCGGAGGCATAAATTCAAGCAGATTTCTAAGATAAGAATCTGTAAAGTAGGTCAGAAACAGATGGCACACAAGGTCCGCTTAATCAGGCGAGGGAACCACACAAAGTAGATCGGTAGATCTAAAAAAGATATCTGTAGATAAGGTACAAAGACCCAATATGTGGCGAGAAATCAAACATCCGACACGGTGATATAGCACTCCCATCCAAAAAGAAAGTAAGTCCAAATGGATCCAATTCTGTAATACTCTAGGGCTCGCTCATTCAGAGAGCACCAGATTTGCGATATCCCAAGACCTCTGAGATGGCAGAACAATCCAAAACGTCCATCCGTCACTGCAACAGTCAGCGTAACGTATGGCGGGAGTGGCCAAGCAGCTTGGCCACTCCCACTATACGTTACGTCATGCTACTATTATAATTTTTTGTAAAATAATATATATTTATATAAAAGAAATAAAATAAAAAATTAATTCTGATTTGCTTCTGGTCTTGGTGAGCTCACCACTGCAGATTAAATGTAAGGACCCTAGTCGGGCTTTTTGTATCAGAAAGGGCATTTTGTTTTGCTTTTCTTTATAACACTCAGGCCATCATACCTGCCAACTTGAAAAACCTGCATCGGCAAAAGGCAACTGGTTTCGCCTATATGAAATCTATTGGGTTTGGCAATTTTCTTTTTTTTTACATATTGCATAGCAGTTGAGCTTCTGTGAAACATGGCTTAATGTAAAAAAAGTGCTATGATGCGCACACCATTGACTACGTCATAGTGCCTTTTTTTTACCATAAGCTATGTTGTGCAGCAGCTCTAGTGCTGTGTAATATGTAAAACAATTGACAGAGCCAATACATTTTGTAAAGGCGTAACCTGCTGGCTTTGCCAGTGCTTGTTGTCGGTGGTTGGAAGGGGGCAAGAGTGTCTTGAGCAGCCTGGTCAGGATGCGGCTGCAGCTCATTTAAAATAAGCGTTTGCTTTGCAACAGGTCTCCCATTACTGAAAGTTTGAGTTATTGGTGTTTCATTATTATTTGCAACGCCAACAGCTCAAACCTTCATTATTACGAGACCTATTGCATTGCAAATGCTTGTTTTTGTTAGTGTACTTACTATTGAGTGACAGCTGTGCAGGGTTTTTTTATGAGGATTTCAGATACTAGGGGCGCTCTGCCTCAATTTCTACGTTAAAGAGTATTGTATAAGTAGGTAAGTAGGTAGTGTGTAAAGAGCGAACGGAAAAAAGCCCTTAACCGTCCAAGAGAAAGTCAGATGACTTTAACAGCACATAAAACAGCAATGCTCTCGCACATACAGCAAGGTCTAAATAGAAATAATCATGTGTAACACAAGCAGGTAAAATAAACAGATGCAGATTCTTGGGTATTTTTTCTTTTTAGAGATGATGGTTTAATGAGTCCATACTCGAGGAATAGTCCACAGTCAGCCGACACGTGTTTCGTCGTGTTATGGTGAGTCAACACGACCCTTCAGGGCTGATAATAGAAAATAACGTGTGTATAGGTTTCATCCTTATATATCACATACTTTTTAACAATGTATTGGTGACAAAGGTGATTCACACGTGTATTTCTAAAGTGCTGTTGGCCTCACACGTTGTGATTGTGATGGGTGTCGATTCTTGCATGATTACGTATGCTCACCCCATGAACTTCATGAATACCGTTAGTTGATGGCTAATTGGTGATAAAACACGAAGTTGTGACCCTAAATAGATATTCTCACGTGTGACATGCGCACGACGATCCTACACGAGAAGGTCTTGAAGTGAAAAACGTGCCACTAAGTTGTAAAGATCAAAGTGTGCATTGGTTTGTGAATTTATATCATTTCATTTTATTTTAAGGCGTGTGTACTAAGGGAGGAGTCTATGGTGCTTCAGATACCTATGGTAAAGTGAAAAGACTTATCTCAGAAAAAGCGAAAAGTGCATACCTTGTGGCTCAACCTCGTTAAGAATCTGCATCTGTTTATTTTACCTGCTTGTGTTACACATGATTATTTCTATTTAGACCTTGCTGTATGTGCGAGAGCATTGCTGTTTTAGAACACTGCCTAACTTCAATCCCGTTACGTTAATTGTTTTTTTTAAATAGTGCGCAGTAACATGCGCGCGCTAACTTACGTTATACGCATGCGTCAAAAGTATCCCACTATGATAAACAGGAAGGGATGTGCACACACCACTCTTCTGTTGGTCTGTCTGTCTCTGGTGATCTTCCTGCTGGCGCGCACTCATGCCACGGGGAAGAAGGTAGCTGTATCATTGTTGGCTGCCTCTCGGTTTTTCCGTTCACATGTATACTCTGGTGTTCCTCGTGCACCTCTTCCCCTCCCACCTTTCTTGACTGTCTTTAACCCCTTCCGCGCTGATGACGAGCTGGGCTCGTCATGGCGCACACTGCTCGTGCGCTGATGACGAGCCCAGCTCGTCATGATTAACGGCTTTTTAAAAAAAGCTGCGCGGGGCAAAAATCGCCGCCGCGCGGAAGCGGTTAAGGGAGATGCCTAAAGTAACTCTGCCCGCTCTGGTAAACACTTGTTGCCATCTAAAGGCTGTCCCTGCCAGCCCCGGCACCAGCCCAGAGCCTTTTGTTTGCGCACTGCACCCAGGAAGGCAGACCCCGCGCCTAGTCAGTCTCTCACATTGATGCTGTTAATTGGCCACAAGTGTTACCATGGCAGGCTGAGAACTGCAGCCAACCCTTTAAAATGGGATTCAGGTGCGTAACCTAGGCCCTGCCATAATCCAAGCCCCTCCAACCTCCCCGCCCCGTCACTCAAGGCAATTGTATTTTATTTATATAGCGCTTACTACCTCTGACGAGGCGTAGTAGTGCTTTCCAGCGAGTCTGAGATTTCCTTTCATTGTTTGCGGTCTTACACTATGACAAACAAGGCACACAGAGATTTTTATAGTATTTAGATGTGAGTTGCACATTTTCAGACGATTCCTTGTTTTACTTTAAATACCTGATGTTTCTGAATAAAGAGTTGAACGCGCCACGTGAAGAGGCTGCCATGAAATAAGCAGGCGCTAGTGTCTCCTAACTTTGCAAACAGACTAAGAGGTTTTGCCAAAGCGGCTGAGAAGCAGGGTTGTGCGTAATGACCTCTTGAGATGCTTACAGAAGACAGCTGGCCGCCTTAGAAGGGAGTTCAGAGCCAACCTCTCGCCAGCCTTTCTGCCATTCGCACTAGTTCATGGATTGCGGTAGCATTTATGTCTGTTGAGTATGTTTGGGAAAAATTGGTGGGCTTTAAAATATGTCTCTTACATAATGCCAAAAGTTAGGATGCACTGAATTTAAGTTTATATAGCGCTTTCTACCCCTGACGAGGCGCTAATATTTCACACAGATTTTACCAATTTTTTTCTGACGTTAAATGTTGATCAAATCTTTTGATTTTTGCTTCATTTTTATCTTACTCAAATCATACGCATTGCTCAAGGGTAAGTCTCAGTAGATAAAAGGGCTCTTGCGCGCTCTACTTGTTATCACAGCGCGTTTAATGTTAATTAGCATCTGTAGTGTGTAAAAATGCAGAAATAATTTCTTTTAGGTTTTTGGCAATGGCATTTTCTTTGTCTATGGTTCTGGTTACCATTATGTGCACCCCCTGCCTTCCATGCAGTTACAAATTATATACTGTACACTCCTGAAACATATCTTAAAATATTGAGATTAAAAGGAAGAGAATCGAAGTAACAACTTACAGTATCAGAGTGTCCAGTGGCTTGAGACACTTGCATGGGACTTCACTTCTCTAATAGAGTTATGGCTACAGCCAAGGGAGCGGGTGGAGGAGTGGGCGTGTTCCCCCTTAGGGAGAGAGATGCAAAAGCTGGTGTAAAAGAAGTACAGTCATCACAGAGAGTGCCCTTTCCTTTGTTTTGCATGCTGCAGCGTGCTCCTTGAAGCTTTTTTTGCCCCTCCCGGTTCCCATTGAGCCTTCCCGCAACTTGGCACAAACACGACCTCTTCAATGCTTAATCCTCCTTCGAGGCATTTGCTTCCCTGCCCGACCTCCTCCCTGCGCTCCCAGGGTTCTCCCAGTCCCCACTCCACCATGAAGTGCTGGCACTCGTGGACACCCGCAGGGCTATAAAAGTCTTACCGCCTCAACAGGTCCCGACAGAGATTGTTGTGTTTCGATTTAGATGCCCGTACATAGGTTTCCCGAATCATGCCCTTATATAGGCACAACTCTCACTTCCCTTATTTAGGCATAAAATCCCAGTCCTTATTTAGGCATCAGCCATGCTAAGCAAATAGAGGCATGGTCACCTACATCCGTCCATCCCATGTCACAACGACTTCTTAGAAACCAGACTCTTAAGCCATTGAGATTTCCCTGCTTGGATTACTGATTTCTCCAAGAACTCATTTATTATGCATGCACAACTATTCCTTAGGGGTTCATTCATGATGTTCCTCTGCCCGACTTTACGTCAATGCTAGTATTCCTAAGCACCTTTCAGGTATAAATATACCTACACTTACCTGGCAAACCACGGATCGGCTACACAGCTCGATACGGCTCGCCACGGAAAGTTCGGAAGGAATTTGAGTCCCCACCTGACGCACTGACCAGACGCTGTCATCCTGCTCGCAGAGAATCCAGCTTTCAGTGTTTCTGACTCCCTTCGTGGGGTGTTAGAGGTTGAGACCCGGAAAGAGATTCCAACCTCTCTCATTCTAAGGTATGGAGCATACTGGAACCTAGAGGGACTCTTGGCAATACAAAACTATAGCTAGCTATACTATATAAAACAGCACCTACTTCTTACCTCGTACTACACTTAGGTTAGGTACAATGGGGTAGAACTATTTAGAAGCACCAGACAAGCATTTTAGCCTGTGTTATTTATGTATGTGTATAAGAATATATGTTATAGCTAAAAAACCATGCTATTGCAGTATTATTTCTTCTTACTGCTCACGCGCTACGTATTATATTTAGCATTCCGTCTTAAGATTGTGACAGATCATATCTCTTGCATGAGAAATAAGACGGTTCAATAAATTCTTTTATTGAAACGCCCGTCTATCGATTTCTGTGTAACTCTGAAGAAACGAAGCTTGCACGATTCACTGAGTGAAATTGTTATCTATTGTTTCCACGATTCTGAGAACTATTTAGATTAGATGTCAGAAACTAATCCCTTCTCTTCATTTAAGAAGTTTCTAGCGATCTCTGAGTTATCTGGCACTACAAGTAATTAAGTTTAATGTACTTGATAGAGGCATACTAACCTCAGTCCTATGCCAAAACTATAGTGTATATTATTCCAATGCGTGGATCCTATGAGGGAAATATGAACTAAACTACAAGGGGCTGTCATCTCTGTTAAGTAGATGCTATTTAAGTTATTAAAACCTGTTGCCACCTATTTAAGCTCTTACTCTGTGCTTTTAATACTCGAGGTGTCTGCATGTCACATTGCCTCTCCAAATGCATCAGCTTTGTTTAGGGGTGGGTTATCTCAGTTTCCCTCAGTCACCCTCCCACCATACTGCCATCCTTAACCCCTACCTCACTTGTGTTTCCCTGAGCACCAGCCAGCACAGGATAAGCACATTCACTTAAAACATACTGCGCCTCGCATTCAGAGTCTCCGTACTGGGGCCCTCCCTTCCAGCCCTCAGAAAAACCTCACGCCACGCATAGCTTATCTCCCTCATCGGGGCATAAATCTTCACAGGCAGCCCATTTGCTTTGCTCTCACGTCGTCTCTCCCGTTGTTCGTGTGTTGCAAATGCTTGTTATTTAAAATGCAGAGAGCACGTTTTTATTTTTAATTTATCCGGGAGGATTCCTACAGCCCTTTTCCTTTAAACCGACCTGCTCCATTTACCTTTTAAACTTAACTCTTCCCCCCTCCCCCCTCTGCCCCTAATACCCTTCCACTGCCCCAAGCCAATTAAAACAAGCATTTCCAATGCAATAGGTCTCGCATTTGTGAGAATTTGATCCATTTGGCATTGTAAATGACAATTAAGCATGGGCTAATTTTGCGAATTCACGATCCGTGAATTTGCGGATTTGCGAATTCGCGATCCGCAAAATTTGCGAATTTGTGCGAATTTGCGGATTTTTGGTTTTTTGCGTGTTCGCGGGGTTTTTTGCGTGTTTGTGGGGATTTTTGCGTCTTCGCGAGCCACTTGCATAGCGAAGTTACCCATGCAGTCGTTTATGGGAGAGGGAGAGAGAGATAGATAGATAGATAGATAGATAGATAGATAATCAATCAATCAATCAATCAATGACACTTATAAAGCGCGCTACATACCCGTAGGGTCTCAAGGCGCTGGAAGGAGGGGGGGGGGGCGCTACTGCTCGAACAGCCAGGTCTTCAGCTTCTTCCTGAAGGAGAGGTGGTCTCGGGTCAGGCGCAGGTCAGTCGGGAGGGAGTTCCAGGTCTTGGCGGCCAGGTAGGAGAAGGACCTTCCTCCTGTAGTCGCTCTTCGGATGCGGGGGACGGCGGCGAGGGCGTGGTTGACTGATCGGAGGTGGCGTTTGGGAGCGTAGAAGTTGGCTCGGCTGTTGAGGTAGCTCGGGCCTTGGTCGTGTAGGGCTCTGTGTGCGTGGGTGAGGAGGCGGAAGGTGATTCTTTTGTTGACGGGGAGCCAGTGAAGGTCTCTCAGATGTCCGGAGATGTGGCTGGTTCGTGGGATCTCGAGGATGAGTCTGGCTGAGGCGTTCTGGATCCGCTGGAGTCTCTTCTGGAGCTTGGCGGTGGTACCGGCGTAGAGGGCGTTGCCGTAGTCCAGTCGGCTGGTGACGAGGGCCTGGGTGACGGTCTTCCTGGTCTCGGTGGGGATCCACCAGAAGATCTTCCGTAGCATGCGTAGGATGTTGAAGCATGCCGAGGAGACGTTGTTGACTTGCCTGGTCATGGAGAGGGAGGAGTCCAGGATGAAGCCCAGGTTGCGTGCATGGTCTGTCGGTTTGGGTGCGGTGCCCAGGGCGGGAGGCCACCAGGAGTCGTCCCAGGCGGAGGGAGAGGAGCCCAGGATGAGGACCTCCGTCTTGTCCGAGTTCAGTTTCAGGCGGCTGGTCGTCATCCACTCGGCTACCTCTTTCATCCCTTCGTGCAGGTTGGCTCTGGCGGCGGCGGGGTCGTTGGTCAGGGATAGATAGATAGATAGATAGATAGATAGATAGATAGATAGATAGATAGATAGATAGATAGATAGATAGATAGATAGAGAGGGAAAGAGAGAGGGAGAGAGAGAACGACAGAAAGAAAGAGAGGCCGGATCTCTGAAGGGCCAGATTCCTGAGTTGCCCCTACAGAACATACAGCTTTTTATTTTTAGCAAAATGCATATGAAAATTGTGCTGTAAAGGTCTCTTTTAGTTTAACCCCTCCTGACAACTCAAAATGGGTGTATTTGCCATCCTCTCCCTTCTTCCTGTTTTTATATCTGTAAGTGCTTCCTGATGAGGTTTAATTCCTTGGACAGGTGCCTCGTTGCCTACTTGTAACTATTCTCTGACCCTGCTTCAAGAGTCAGAGCAGGGTCAGAGAATAGTTGCAAGTAGGCAACGAGGCGCCAGGAAGCAATTAGCAGCAGGTGTCCAAGTTGAAGTTAATTTGTTTGTAACCCTTTTGTAAAAGGTTACAAAGAAATTAGGTTTAACTTTTGCACCTGCTGCTGTAACCCTTGCTTGGCTGAAAATTCGTCCCCGCTGATTCGCGGATTTTACCGCGATTTCGCGAGATTCGCGGATCGCAAAATTGCAGAAAATCCGCAAATTCGCCCGCGAAATTGGATTTTACGCCGACCCTTAATGACAATGCCTTTTATTTACATATTGGTTTTGAAAACATAAATGAAAGGCATTGTCTTTTACAATGCCTATAGCTTAAACCCATGCAAATGTGAGACCTATTGCATTGCAAATGCTTGTTAATATTTACAATTTCACGACTGCGGGCATACTTAAAGATATACGTCGACTAAGCGGTAAACAAAACTTAAAGATCTAGAACAATGATTTGAGACTACCCAAGGCATGGCCATACTGCGAGAGATTGGTACCGTAATCTCTGCGTACCAGGAGTTGCTGAACAAGAACTTAAATACGTCGCTAAACGTGGCGTGGCTCGATCTTATGGAGAAGGGGGTAGACCGGGAAGAACATTAGCTCATAAAATTTGCACAGGGCTTACCACACATACCGTGATTAAAATTGGAGATCGTCTAGATAATACACACTATGACACGGCTGGTATTTTACAAGCCTTCATGGACACTTACAGAAACCAATATACTACGCGTAACATAGCTTCATCCCCGCATATATCATGATACCTTGACGATGTGGCCATAGCCTGGCTTTCAGATTCCCAACGGGAATTCCTTTCACAAGCAGTTACAGTAGAAGAGATAACGGCCGTGATAAAAACCCTACCTAATGGCAAAGCTCCGGGCCCAGATGGCTTCACCAATGGATTTTACAAGGCATATGTTGATTTAATAGCCCCACATATGGTTGAGATGTATGGCGATGCCCATGAGAAACAGATACTGCCCCCTACCTTAAGAGAAGCTATGATCATTGCTCTGTTAAAGCCGGATAAGGACCCATACCATTACGATTCCTACAGGCCATTATCACTGCTTAGCACTGGCACTAACATTTTAGCTAAATTGATTGCTACCAGACTCCAGCCCCTGATGCCTAACATCGTCTTCCCAGACCAATCTGGATTCCCAAATGCAAAATCCCCATGCTTTTTCCATAGATTTCTATATAAACTGCTGAATGGACTTGCCTCAAGTTCGGCAGGAAGCTAGACCATGGTCCGCTAATTGTGCTTTTTATGATTTGGTATAAATCTGTTCAGTAGTTTTTGTGAAATTATGGTTGTAGAATAATTGTATATCTGGACTGTTGGGAGCAGCAATTTAAAAATGAAGCTTTCTGATTGGCCCAACAAACTTTTCCTTGGGCTATCTCGCTCCCAAGGGAGTCAGACTCCTGCAAGAGCAAGCACTATGATTGGTTACCAGAAACATGAGAAAAATGTTGCTGGCAGCCATTGCAGGAGTGAGGAACTTAGTAACCTGCCCTGAAGTAAAAAAAAATACTATAACGGGGCAGGACAATAAGAAAATAAATTGTAAAAAAAAATACCACAATCCCTCGAGACTCGTGGGAACAGGAAGAAGAAAACACAAAATGGTAGTTGGCGACACAGGGATAAGCTCCTGATTTTGCCTCAAGGTGGTGACGCAGTGAAAAGGATTTAGAGTGGACGGCGGGAGCATGGAACTGGGCAAGGTGAGGGTGATGAGAGGTGGATTGGGGGTTGACCGAAAAGGAAGAAGGTTAATACTCTGGACTGGTGAAAGCAGCATGGAGGAGCATATTTCAACATATTGCAGGCTGGCCTCCGACATCCGTGTAGTGGCAACTACAAAAGAAATGGTGAAGCCAAAAGGCCGTCTGACAACCCAAAGAAATAAAAATGGATAAATACACTGCTGCCTGAAAGCAAGATCTGCACAAGGCATAGCTGCCAGAAGCCCTGCCTGAAAGGAAGATCTGCACAAGGCACAACTGTCATAAACCCCCCTACCCCCCCAGAAGGAAGATCTGCACAAGATGCTGCTGACAGAAGTCCAGCCTGGGAGGAAGCTCTGCACAAGGCGCAGCTGACAGAAGCCCTACCTGGAAGGAAGATCTGGACAAGGCAAAGCTGACAGAAGCCCTGCCTGGATGGAAGATCCGCACAAGGCGCAGCTGACAGAAGCCCTGCCTGGAAGGAAGATCTGCACAGGGCACAGCTGACAGAAGTCCCACCTGGATGGAAGATCCGCACAAGGTGCAGCTGACAGAAGTTCTGCCTAGAAGGAAGATCTGCACAAGGCACCGCTGACAGAAGCCGCAGCCTGAAAGGAAGATCAGCACAAGGCGCAGCTGAAGGAGTTCCTGCCTGGAAGGAAGATCTGCACAGGGCACAGCTGACAGAAGCCCTGCCTGGATGGAAGATATGCACAAGGCACAGATGACAGAAGCCCTGCCTGGAAGGAAGATCTGCACAGGGCACAGCTGACAGAAGTCCCACCTGGATGGAAGATCCGAACAAGGCGCAGCTGACAGAAGTTCTGCCTAGAAAGGAAGATCTGCACAAGGCACCGCTGACAGAAGCCGCAGCCTGAAAGGAAGATCTGCACAAGGCACAGCTGAAGGAGTTCCTGCCTGGAAGGAAGATCTTGCCAAGGCGCTGCTGACAGAAGTCGCTGCCTGGCGGTGACCTCAAAGCAGTGAGAGACCCACAAATTAAATGAATGAATGAAATGAAAAAGGCTCTTCTATAGCGCATGGCTACTCGGAAGCATCCCAGCGCTTAGGAAAGGACCAGAAGGGGATTAAAGCACAGAAAGCCAGCGGCTCTAGGTCCTAGGAAAAAGCCAAGTTTTTACACTTTTCCGAAATGCAAGCAGGTTGGGCTCTTGGCGGAAAGATGGAGGGAGGTCATTCCACAACCTTGCTGCATTAAGTGAGAAGAGGCGGCCACCGGACCGGGACCTATTGATTCTAGGGGTCTCTGCAAGATTCTGGTCATTAGAGCGGAGGTTTCTGCGAGCTCTATATGGTCTAACCATATTCTCTAAGATGGGAGGACCCTTTCCGTGGATGGTTTTGTGTGCCATGCAGAGTGTTTTAAAATTAATCCGTTCCTTCACTGGAAGCCAGTGAAGTACGTTCAGCGCAGATTTAGCTGAGGAACGGTAGCTGGTGCCTGTAAGCAGCCTTGCCGCCGAATTCTGAACAGTCCGATGCTGCTGGATTACTGAGACTGGATCTCCTAGATAGATAGCGTTGCCGTAATCTATTGTAGAGAAAATTAATGACTAGAATAAGATTTTTTTAGATGTTTCTGGCAATTGAGGTAGAATCTTGCGGATAGTCTTTAGTAGGCCGAAGCAGGTGGCCGCTGTTCTCCTTGCCTGGGGTCTAAACAACAGTTATGCATCAAGCCAAAAACCCAAACTCTTATTCTCTGATTTTGGAATAGGGCCATGACCCATACAGTGAGGCCAGGATAGAGAATTATCAAATGTGGCCCCCTCTGCCCAGTAACATCAGCTCTGTCTTTCCACCATTCAGTTTAAGATGGGACTGATCCATCCAACTTGCGACCGCTTCTAAATAGTTACACAAGTTCGTGGAAGGGCAGTCTGCCTGATTCAAGGAAACCACCAGCTGGGTGTCGTCAGTGTAGTTTACCAATTGAATCCCAAAAGGGGCCACTATCTCCGCCAGAGGTGCCATGTACACGTTAAACAGCGTGGGGCTGAGGGAGGAGCCCTGCGGCACCCCACACTGCAACGGTACCGGATGGGAACAACTGTTCTCCTCAAACACCTTGAAGAACCTATCTCTGAGGAAGGATTCAAGCCACCTTAGGGCCTTGCCCGTGACTCCAATGTTGTTAAGGCGAGATAGGAGGATATGGTGATTAACCGTATCAAAGGCGGCACTGAGGTCCAGGAGGATAATGGCCGCACTGCCACCTGCGTCCAAAATCCTCCTGGATTCCTCGACCACCTTCAACAAAGCTGTTTCGGTTCCCTGCCCTCTTCTGAACCCCATTTGAGAAGGATGAAGCAAATTGTGCGATTCCAAGAAAGAGGCAAGTTGCTGGTTGATGAACTTTTCAGTCAATTTACTGATACCCGGGAGCTGGGAGATGGGACGATAGTTGGAAAAATCGCCTGGGTCAAGGGAAGGTTTTTTTATCAAGGCCTTAACCATAGCCACTTTCCACTCTCTCGGGACCGTACCTGTCTCTATAGAAGAATTCACCAAGTTGACAATAGATTTACTGATGACTGGAAGGACTAATTTTAGGATGTTCATTGGGGCAGGATCAAGTGGCAAACCACTCTTTATAGCATTCAGAAGAGGGGGCAGAAGTTCTTCCTCAAGAGGAGAGAATGAGGAAAGCTGAGGAAGGGTGGTTTGAGTTAGAAAAAAGGACAGGGAGGGGGGTTCAACAGAGGATGCAGGGGGGCGCAGAGTGAGAATGTTTTGAATTTTAGTGGCAAAACAATTAGCCAGATCTTCACAGTGGGTGCCTGGTTCATCCGAACTAGGCGGCGGATCCGGGACATTTAGCAGCGACTTAACAATTCTGAACATCTCTCTCTGGGCATTGGCGGCGGTCTCAATTTTGTTTGCGTAGAAAGTTGATTTAGCAGTAGTTAGAGTGAATTTATAATTCTTTATTTCAGCTCTATACTTATTTTTCTTCACCGGATCAAAGTCTCTCCGCCATTGCCTCTTCTCCTGTTTACACTCTTGTTTAAGAGCCCTGAGGTCCGAATTAAACCAAGGTTGGTTGAGGGAGCCTTTCTTTTTAACTGTTTGTTTTTTTGGAAGCACACTATCTAAAGACTGTTCTATCCATTGATTGAACTCCCTGTTTGCTGTATCTATATCCCCGTTTTCAAATGGTTCAGTCTTCCTCCAAATTTTTGACCATTCGTGGAGCTCCAATTTGGGCCAACGTCTGGCAAAAGCTCTATGGGAGGAAGTAGTCGGGCTGGGGCAGAGCACTTTCCAAGTAAAAGGAATTACCAAATGGTCCGACCACAGGATTGAATAGGGGTCGTTTGTAATTAAGCCTGGGATGTTCGAGAAAATGGGATCAAAGAGATTCCCTTTAGAGTGGGTAGAAAGTTGAATTTTCTGAATCAAATCATAGGTCCCTAGATCTTTCGTCAAATTTAAAGCAGTAGAATCTGATAAGCTATTAAAATGAAGATTCATGTCCCCCAGCACCATGAAATTGGAAACATTACTGGCCAGATCCATTGCTGTTTCGGATAGTCTTTCATGAAACCGACCCAAAGGGCCAGGAGGGCGATATATCAGAAGTCCTGAGAAGGAGGTTTCTGGGGTTAGCGAGATGGAAAAACATACACTTTCACAGTCTGGGATCGATGTATCTGACACCCGACAGCCTATATTATCCTTGTAAAGAATGGCGACCCCTCCTCCGACTTTGGATACTCTATCCTTATGTTGGATTAAATATCCAGGTGGTAAGGCATGGACAATATCGGGAGCAGAGTTTGGACCTAGCCATGTTTCAGTGACAAATAGGATGTCTATAGCCATACTGCACGATAAAAGGGAGATTTCAGTGGCATGCTTCGGCAAAGAGCGGCAGTTTACTAATGCCATTTTCAGTTCGGTCTCGAGCTTATTTCTAGTTTCAACTGCCTCTGTCACTTTAAAAGTGCAATACTGGCAAGATAGTCAGCCAAGCACCAAATCTAAGGAGTGCCGGAGCACTAGAGCGCTCGTAAGATGGCGCCCGAAAAACGGCACTTTCTTCCCCCAAGATGGCGGCTAGGCAGCAGCTACACCGGCCAGGGACCCGCTCAAATAGCGGTGAGTTTCAAGTATTATCGTGCGAGTCAGCGATGTAGGGGCAGGACTGAGCACGGGTTGTCACTAATGAAAATCAGGGGTCAATAACTAAAATTACAACCAAGATACAAATTATCGGGAATTGAGCTTTAAAAAACACCAAAGTGTAATGCTAAACTGCAGCAGAGCGCGCAAATAGCCAGAAGCACTTTAAGCACCTAGGGGTACCTAATCCAGCAAACTACAAGATCCTTCAAGCCCAGCTAGCCACACTGGACACAATGTACACCAAAGGCCTTATTTAGATTTCAGCGGATGGTTTATTCCATCACAAATGTGACAGGTATCCTGCCCGCCCCATTAAAAATGCATTACATCCTGTGGCAATTATAATAAGGCAGACAGGATGTCTGTCACGTTTTGATTAGGCCTTGGAGTAGTTTGCAGAGTTATACTCAGCTGAACTCCACGAAGTGACAGGGAAACCCCGCTGCACTCTGGGGACTTCCGCAAGTGGCAGAGTTTCTAAGTTGCCCCACTCTTACTGATTTTTTGCTCCAGGATTTTGTCCCGCACTGTAAAATCAGCACGAACGGCACTACGCGTCGTGCCAGAGGGCGCTGCTGCTTTCTGCCGCTCGAATTGACATTCTAATCGAGTGGCAACTTCATCAACGAGAATGGCAGATTTCTACACTCGAGTGGTCGCGACCTGCCACGACCTCCCGCAATGAGAAATCTCACCAGGAGGAGGTCTAGCGCGTTATATTTTCTCACAAGCGCTCGTCACCTTACCTTTGGTGAACCGCTTGAGAAAAAAACTCTGTTCTGCATCACTTTGTGGAGTTTTATGGAACGGATTGGGCAAAACTTTGCGAGCTCCGCCGGCAGAGCGGAATTTGTCACCCACCCCTAGTTTTGAGGCAATAATCCATTGGACATACACCTAACTAGGCCCTATGTCTGCAATAAGTGTTCTAGAAGAAGTGAGATCCATGGCCTTGTAACTATCAGGTAATTATCTGACTTCTGATGAACCCCACAGAGTGAGTGCACAGCCCGAGGGCAGTAGGGGGGCTGAAGGACAGGAAATTAGGTAAACTTGAATATGAGAAATATGGAAAGGTAGAAATGTCGCATCACCTGTGGATAACTGACACCTCTTCCCGCTTTGCCAAATGCCCATCCAGTCACAAAGTGGCATCCAGGGCCCCAAACGGACAACATAAGGGCAAATGCCATGTAATGGTGGAAAAGGGAGAAAAAGAGTAATATGCACACATCTGATGCAGGGTTAGGTCAGGTAAATTAGTGGTTGTGATGGATTCTTTATAAGTACTAAATGACTGATATCGTTGAATATTAAATTATATGAATCAATGTTTATTTGCCTTATCTGCGCTTATAATGTTTAGGATGGGCCTTACAGTAAACCCCTCGCTTTGTTTTACACAAAACCCCCTGAAGGAGCTGCATCTTACAGAACTTTATCTACTTTAGAAAAAACAAATAACTTGCTTTTTAAAGTTGTCTTTCAGGGCCAGAACCGGGTGCTATAAGCTGCACTCGTTTCAGGGAGATGGACAGATGTTATGGCGATAGCAAACGCCCCTCAAACCACAATAATGTTCCAATCTTCCAGGTTAGACGAAACCATAAATGCTTGAACCAAGGGAGCTTTTGAAAGTTTCAAAGGTGACTTATGAACAGCGAGGTAAAGGCAGGAGTTGGTATTTGAGATGACCTTAAGTCAATAGGAAAGAAATGAGAAGTGTGTGAATGGAGTTACTTTTGTTGTATACTTCGTAAAGAGTTACTGGAAATGTTGCAGCCCCGCCTGAGCCATCTCTTTTTCTAAACTCTATTGTTGTTTAAATGAAATCTTGGGGGGAGGAGCCAAGCACGGGACCAAGATGGCCGCGTGATCGCGTAGTTCCGTAGGACCCGCTCCTCCTTTCGTCTATCCTGCTCTTTATCCTGACACCTGAGAACGAATTTCGACAGGGGAACGAAAGAACTGCTCCCTTGCATAATTTCAGATCGAAACGGCGAATTCTACCCCCCTGGTCATGATCTGAAGATTTGGACCTTAATGTCGTCAGAGCCACGGGCTGCGGTGAGGGGGATAAACAGCAGGTCTGGGAGCACACCGCTCACCTATCAAGCAAGGTTCGCCTATGGCATTCTGGGTAATGCAGTCTCTGGTAGTTTGCCTCGTAGAAGTGTTGTCGAGTGTTTCGCCAAAGTTGGCGCAGATGGTGCTGATCTCTAGACACCAGTGTTTCAGGTTCATTAACCTTCGTCAGTAGAGATTACAGACTAGTTTTAGGGGTTTGCTGAATAGGTTGCCAAAATCGTCTCAGGTCTGGTACCGCTCACTGGCGCGCAGGGCATCAACCACGAGCTCGTCAGCTCCATGACTCATGGGAGTCCATTTGAAGAAACAGCAGGTCTGGGAGCACACCGCTCACCTATCAAGCAAGGTTCGCCCCTGGCATTCTGGGTAAATCAGTCTCTGGTAGTTTGCCTCGTAGAAGTGTTGTCGAGTGTTTCCCCAAAGTTTGCGGTGAGGGGGATGCCTGTGCGCTAATGCAACAACAGCGGCTGTGACGAGCGGAAGTTCCAGCATGGCACTGAAGTCGGCACCAACAGTTGTTTCTTGCCGAGGGGTTGTGGTGAGCTGGGAAGACCTACTCAGTGTGACTATTGCTGAGTAAGGCCTATTGGCATGGGAGAGGTGTGAAGTGTTGCTCGAGGTGCGAAGTCACGTGACACCGGGAAGGAAGCAGAGGCCATTTATTGCAACCTTCATGGCGTCAAAAGCGGAGACTGAAAAGGCCCCCTCTAGAACCGGGAGAGGGCTGAAAAACGTCCAAACGAATAGGCTGGACAGGTATACACAGCCCAAAGGCTCTCCGGTGGAACAGAGACACTCCCCTTCGCTCGGAAGCGATTCCCAGGTGAGGGGACAGAACCCACACTGAAAGGCGTCATGGCGGCCATAAACAAAGGTTGAATCCTCGATGGTGGCAAAAATGGACTCTTTGGATAACAAGTTGGACACTGTGAAGCTTGAGTTCAATTTGGTACGGGCAGACCATGCCAAAACAAGTGAAAAAGTCAAGTCGCTCGATATAAAGACGTCTAGCCTGGTGGATGATGTGGCGGAGATGCAAAGGGGAGTTCGGGCCTTACAGGCAGCGCGAGAGGAGACCCGTCGCAGGCTGGATGACTATGAAGGGCGCAATTGGCAACAACGCCCGTATTCTTGGAATACCGGAAAAGGCGGAAGGTCGTACACCTGACTTTTTTGTGGAGGACATTGTCTTGAATCACCTCAAACCTAAGGGCCTCAGTAACGTTTTTACTGTTGAACGGGCACATAGAGTGCCAGGAGGCCCGCCGAGGCCGGGCGCCCCCTTCGCCGATGATTGCAAGGGTGCTGAACTTCCGTGATCGAGATGTGATTTTACAGGCGTCACGGGCGGCTGACCCGCTTCGCTATGAGAATACTACCCTTTCTTTTTTCCCCGACTTCACCCAAGCCGTGCAGAGACTACAACAGAACTTTCTCCCAGTTAAGAGGAGGCTTAGGGACAAAGGTTTGAGATATTCTATGCTTTTTCCAGCAAAGCTGTGGGTTGAAAAGGACGGGAAGGCCTGGTTCTATGATAAACCTGAGGTGGCGTCGGACTGGTTGGACACTGTAATGGTGGACAGAGAAGAAGAGCGGCGCCAGGAGGCAGAAGTTGAGCGACAGGAGCAGGAATAAAAGACCTTAGTAACAGGGACTGATCAGATCATTTGACATTGGGAGGGTGGGTATTGTTAAGTGTACTTGGAAAGAAATGCCAACATTGAATATCTCTCGGGTGGGAATCATCTGGGAGGAGGGGTGAGCAGCTAGGCGGCGGGCACCTCCTCTTCCTACTTTTATCTGTCTCTGTTGGGTGGGGTGACAGGCACACTGTGAGTTGGGTTTGGGCATAGTCCTTATGCAGGGGTGCAGGGTGGAGGGGAGGGATTTCCGGGAGGGTTGTTTTCTAGGCATGTTAAGTTTCAGTTTTGTTTTGACTCGCATTGGGGATTGATTCTGCATTACGATGTGGTGGTGTGGGATAAATGTCCTGCATTGACCGGGAGTCGGGAATACGAGTGCTGAGCTGGAATGTCAATGGGTTAGGGGACTAGATGAAGAGGGGTATGGTTAGCCAGCTGTTTAGGTGCCACTTCCAGGATGTTGCGCTGTTGCAGGAGACGCACTTGGTGGGTAATTGTTGCATGGCCCTGCATAGAGGGGGCTATAAACTGGTCGCTCACGTGGGTTTTACAACAGGCTCTAGGGGGGTTGGCATTTTGGTGAAGAATTCCTTTCCTCTTGAGATTCAGGCCACATGGTCCGATCAGAGGGGCAGATATGTAGGGGTCTCCGGGAAAGTCGGGGGCAAGGCGCTCACCTTACTTTCCATATATGTGCCCCCGGGCCTCCAATCTGATACCTTCAAGGATTTGACTGCTGTATTTCTAACCTTGCCGCTTGGCCTCCTTGTGTTGGGAGGGGATTTCAACTCAGTGGTAGATGGTAGTATGGATCGCTCTCCCCCAAGGGTCCTCCCTAAGCTGCAGAAATGGCTGCATGATTTTATGGAATTGTTGGGTCTAGTAGATTGTTGGAGAGTACGCAATAAGCTCTGAAAAACTTCACGCATGTCTCTGCGGCACACAACACTATGTCCAGGTTGGATTACATACTGCTGCCTGCTGCCATGGCGGACACTGCTAGGGAGGCTCGGCACTTGGGAAGGGGCGTCTCTGATCACTCCTCCGTCTTGTTGCGGGTTGAAGTGGGGCAGCCTGCCGTCGGCAGAGTCGCACCCATTAATGCTTGGCACTTAAAAGAACCGGTAATTAGGAAAGAGATACATAAGGTCTCGGAGCAGTATTTCCAAAATAATGCTGGCACTGTTGACTTGGGGCAATCTTTATGGGAGGCCTATAAGGTGGTGCTTCGGGGGGAGGTCCTGTCTTTAATCGCAGGGAAAAAGAAACAGCGCCTAGCCGATGTTAATAGAGTAAAAGCTGAAGTTATAGCTTTGGAGAAGCGAGTGGCTGAGGCAGCGTCAGTGGAGGATCAGCACCAGTTGAGACTTAAGCAGGATGAATATAACGGCATTTCTAGGGAATGTGCGGTTACGCAGCATAATGATGTTCAGAGCAGGGTATATGAACATGGAGACAGGGCTGGTAAGCTTATTGCTTGGTTGGAGCGCGGTGAGCGTGCCTCTCGGTTGGTGCCGGAGTTGGAGGGTGTTGGACCTGATAGCATTACTGATCCTCAGGATATTGCAGACTCTTTTTCTTCATACTATCAGGGTGTTTACTCTTCCACCAACGGATTTACAGAAGCTGAGCATGCGGACATGATTAGGGATATCGTTATGCCCCGATTATCTGATGAGCATCGGCAGTATATTGACTCTCCCATTACAAATGATGAGATCGTGCAGGCAATCAAGAGCATAAACTCTGGGAAGGCGACAGGTCCTAACGGGGTGCCGATTGAGTTGTATAAGCTGAATGCCCAGAAAAGCGCCCCGCAAATTCGAGCAATGTTCCTGGAGAGTAAGAAGATAGGGCAACTTCCATACGACCAGAGGATAGCGAATGTCGTGGTAATACACAAAGTGGGTAAGCCCCGGACATCTCCCTCCTCCTATAGGCCCATTTCACTCCTTAATGCCGAACCTAAGATTCTGGCCAAGGTGCTAGCTATTACACTTGTTAAGGTAATCACTACGCTGGTGCACCCGGATCAGTCGGGCTTCATGCCGCATCGAAACACCGCTTTAAATCTTAGGAGACTTCATGGAGTCCTGGGTCGGTCCCGTGATCTGCTGCAGCCGGCTGTGTTGGTGTCCCTAGATGCCACCATGGCTTTTGATCGGGTAGAGTGGGCTTACTTGTTGTCGGTATTGGCGAAGTTGGGCTTCAGCCCTGAGTTCATTGGGTGGGTTCGATTGTTGTATGCGGCCCCTTTGGCCAGAGAGGTCGTTAACAATTGCAAATCAGTGGATTTTGAACTGGAAAGGGGCAGGAGACAGGGGTGCCCGCTGTCCCCTCTCCTCTTTGCGTTAGCTTTGGAACCTTTAGCGGCTTGGGTCAGGTGGGACCGATCGATTCGTGGACTGCGGTGGTCGCCGGAATGGGAGGATAAAATCTCGCTTTATGCAGACGATATCCTCCTGTATCTTACCACGCCTAGAGCTTCTTTGATCGTCTTTCTGGATATATTGGCGGCGTTCGGTAAATATTCGGGATTTGCCATTAATTGGGCAAAATCTTTGATGTTGGTGTTGTCGGGCGATCCACCAGTGATTCCACAAACCTGTCCCTTACAGATTGAAATGGTAGGATTCAAATACCTCACTATTTATATTGCATTGGACCCTAAGAGGCGCTATACTGAGAACTTGTTTCCACCACTAGTTCGGCTCCGCAGGGATGTGGAAAGATGGAAGATGCTACCATTGTCGCTTCTGGGTAGTGCAGTCTTATTCAAAATGATGGCCTTGCCGCGTTTTATTTATGTGCTTCAAAATACTATGGACCCAGTGCCCAGTAAACATTTCCGAGAGATAGAGGCCCTTCAGAGATTGCTTCTTTGGGATGGTAGGCCCCGTATAGCGTTTACTAAGCTCACTCTCTCATGGTATGATGGAGGAATTGGGCTCCCAGATCTGAAGAAATATTATTGGGCTTCACATCTGGCGGCCATCAATCAGATGGTCTACGGCATACCCAGTGATGCGGGGTATGCTACGGATCGCAGCCAGCCGCCGGATGGAGACATCCTCAGGGCTCTGTATGCTAAGTCCGGGAAGTTCGCACTTGCCGGGCCTACGGCGCACGCGGGGCGGGTCTGGCATTCTACCACTAGGAGCCTAGGTTGGGAAGGGAAGTTGACTTTGGCTACCCCCCTGTTTAGCTCAGCGAAACTGGGGAGTTTGTGGACCACTAAAGGGTTCGATAAGTGGGAACTCATGGGGATCAGCCAGATTAAGGATATTTGGGGGCTCGGAGGTGTACAGACCTTCGAGGCCCTCCGACTACAATACCAGCTTCATCAAAACAAATATTTCCGTTACATGCAGGTTAGGCATGCCCTCGTTGCCCATATATCTCAGGATGAAGATCTCCCGGAGGCCTCCCCTCTAGAGGACCGAGTGTTAGACGGCCACATCCCCGAGAAAAAAATCTCCTTGATTTATAGGAAATTGATCAACAACATGGACGATCCGTTGGGTAGTGTTAGAGCAGCGGGGGGAGCAGATGGGCTAGAAATAGATGATGAAGACTGGATTGAAGCGGTGTCTTCCCCCAGAGTGGTGGCGATTCAGATGAGGCTCAGATTGGTACAGTTGAAGATTCTTCTCAGGTCATATGTCACTGGGCCGGGTCTGGTACGCATGGGATGGGTATCGAGTAGTGATTGTAAGAGAGGCTGTGGTGAGGTGGCTACATTTATGCACATCCTGTGGCACTGTGAGAATGTCCAGAGGTATTGGCGAGCCATACATACTGTCATGGAGGAAGTATTGGGGTGTGAGATACAACCGGAAGCCCGGAGATGCCTTTTAAACATCTGGGAGCCCATAGATTTGAATCAATATTTGAAACAATGGGTCTCGTTAGCATATATGATTGCGAAGCGTAATATTGCACAACTTTGGGGAGCCAGTCTGTCGCCTCAGCGTACCAAATGGACCCAGGATCTGGACTGGTGTATGTTTCGAGAGCGTGCAGTTTATATTGCTTGGGTTTGCCCCGAAAAGTGAGGTAAGGTTTGGGGGGCCTGGAATGCTTACCGTGATGATATTTGTACTCCCCCGGCCAGACGACGAGACTTGGACACTCATTATTCCCTTTGATCCCAAGAACTTATTTTATTTTGTAATTCTATCCTGAATGTGAGACGACCCAGACTTTGTAGTGAAATGTATGATCATGTACTCCCAATGCGATTTTCTTTTGTTTGTTAATAATGAAAAGATATCTTTAAAAAAAAATGAAATCTTGACTGTATGCATCTATCTTAAGCAAAACCTTAAGCACTTGGGTGCTTCGTGAGCGCCCTTACTTTGCTAAGTTACTCTGTGAACACTGTTAAATCACCTCATTTTCAGACATTAATAAGATGTCACCTGATCACCAGAACTTTTAGTTAAATATCTGTGTATGATGAAATATTCCCTACTACGTTACAAAGGCAGTAAAGAAGAAGGGGGCGATTTACTAAGATTTTGCGTCATGTTTGCGTCACAAAAGTGGCACAAAACAGTGCAAAATCTTTTTTTCCTAATTTTCTTTCCAGCAAATAACGTAAATGTAATGTGAAGCATCGCATGGCACTGCTTCACGTTACTTTGCACCATGTGGTCCTGCCGATGGTGGGGCTTGGGGGTTCCCATGCAACCACCCATTGTTTCTCATGCTAAACTCAATTTATCAAATACAGTAGATTTGGTTTAGCGTGAGAAAACGGCAACCTTTTAAACTAGGCGCTTGGAAGGAGAGAGGCTTTCATTTCTCCTTCCTTTTCTGACTTTGCATGCGTAGTGCACTGTGCAACATACATGCAAAATTAGAAAAGGTTTCCCTCATGTCTAGGCATAGTATTTTGTACAAGAAGGGTGTCCTTCCTGTACAAAACCTATGCTGGACTCACACACACAAACACCCTAGCGCTCTGGTGCTAAGGTGTTTGCATGGCACAGGGCCGCTGTAATCAGTGCTGGCGCAAGGGAGAGGTAAGGAGAGAGCCATATCTTTGAAAATATGGGGCTCTCCTGCTCCCTCCCTGTCATGCAGCACAGCCTCGCAGGGGGAGGCCTGTGCTGCATTGCGTGGAGATTTGGTAAATCTCCCCAGAAATGTCTTTTACAACAAGTTACATATTATACGTTCTCATTCCATTTTGTTTCAATTTAGTAATTTTAAATATCTTTACATCCAACAGAAAACAAGCCTTGAATGTATGAATTGACCATCAATAAAGAAGCGAATGCTGTAAATCTTCAATAATAGCAGTAATATTGAGCTACAGTATTCAGGAAAACATCAGCGCAGTCGGCGGCAGAGGAACCTGCACACAAACTGACAGATCCCGGATGAAGCATCAAGGGCATTTCAGTGATTGTAAGAGACTGAGCTGTGCACCTCCACGCCAAAAGACGAATAAATGACCTTAGGAAAATTAGGGCAACAACAATAACAACCTGCCTCCTGTATAAACAAGTGTTAAATACTAACTTTGATCATGGGATTGGTATGATATGATTACCGCAGTGCTCTATTTTCTAAAATAAAGACAAGCCATCATTCCGTGCTCTAGGTGAATTGTAAACTCTTTCTGGCCAAACCACAGTAACAAGCGAAAAGCACAACAGTGTGGAGCCAGACAACTGACGGGTAATGGAAAGAGGAGCTCTTCTATCTACAATACAACAGACTGTCCAAATTTGCACCGGCCCGAAAGAAGATACATCTTTACCTGCAAGCGTGCATAGCCATAATCCAATCTAAAGGCACAATCGCCTACAAAGACACATTCTATGTATTAGGAGTGTGGAAAATATTTGGTGGCTATTGTATTTTATTGTTAAAACAGAAACAAAACGTGCAAAATACTGCACACATATAAAGTGTGTGAGAAAAACACAAGTGCTTTAACAGCCATGTTGGCCCATCAGGAAATACAGTCATGGGATGTAGACAAATATATACCCGACCCACAGAGACTAACCAAGAAAGAAGAATCATACACATGCAGCAAGAGCTTTAGTTTGTCATCACTACTCAAGCTTCATCAGCACACGAACACAGGACAAAAACCAGTCAAGTGCAATGAATGTGTAAAGTGCTTTAGTCAGTTATCACACCTTCAAAGACATAATCAAACACACACAGGGGAAAAGTCATTTAAATGCAGTGAATGTGTGAAGAGCTTTAGTCGAATATCAAAGCTACAAAGTCATCAGCGAACACACACGGGGGAAAAACCCTATCATTGTAGTGAATGTGACCGCAGTTTTAGTTACTCTTCAGCATTAAGGATTCATCAGCGAACGCACACAGGAGGAAAACCATTCAAGTGCAATGAATGTGTCAATAGCTTTAGTCGGTTATCAAACCTCAAAACACATCAGCAAACACACACAAGGGAAAAGCCATTCAAGTGCAGTAAATGTGGGAAGAGCTTTAGTCGATTATCAAACCTACGAAGACATCAAGAAACACACACAAGGGAAAAGCCATTCAAGTGCAGTGAATGTGCAAAGTGTTTTACTTTCTCGTCACACCTACAAAGCCATCTGTGGAACCACATAGGAGAAAAAAGATTCAAGTGCAGTGAATGTGCAAAGTGCTTCAGTAAGTCATCACACCTACAAAATCATCTGCGAACACACACAGGAGAAAAGCCATTTAAATGCAGTGAATGTGGGAAGAGCTTTAGTCGATTAGATCACCTACAAAGACATCAGCGAACACACTCTGAGGAAAAACCATACCAGTGCAGTGATTGTGGGACGAGCTGTAATCGATTAGAAAATCTGCAAACACATCAGCGAACACACACAGGGGAAAAACCATACCATTGCAATGAATGTGAAAGCATTTTTACTCGTTACTCAACATTAAGGATTCATCAGCGAACACACACAGGGGAAAAGCCATTCAAGTGCAGTGACTGTGCAAAGTGCTTTAGTCACTTATCAACTCTCCAAACACATCAGCGAACACACACAGGGGAAAAACCCTATCATTGTAGTGAATGTGACAGTAGTTTTCACGGCTCTTCAGCATTAAGGTATCATCAGCGAACTCACACAGGAGAAAAACCATTCAAGTGCAATGCATGTCTAAAGAGCTTTAGTCGATTATCAGTGCTACACAGCCATCAGCGAACACACACAGGGCAAAAACCATTCAAGTGCAGTGAATGTGCAAGGTGCTTTAGTCAGTTATCAGACCTAAAAAGTCATCAGCGAACACACACAGGGGAAAAACCATTCAGGTGCAGTGAATGTGGGAAGAGCTTTAGTCAATTATCAGTGCTAAAAGGTCATCAGCGAACACACACAGGGGAGAAACCATTCAACTGCAGTGAATGTGGGAAGAGCTTTAGTCACTTATCAAACCTCCAAACACATCAACGAACACACACAGGGGAAAAACCCTATCATTGTAGTGAATGTGACAGTAGTTTTCGCGGCGCTTCAGCATTAAGGATTCATCAGCGAACTCACACAGGAGAAAAACCATTCAAGTGCAATGAATGTGTCAAGAGCTTTAGTCAATTATCAGTGCTACAAAGACATCAGCGAACACACACAGGAGAAAAACGATTCAACTGCAATGAATGTGGGAAGAGCTTTAGTCACTTATCAAACCTCCAAACACATCAGCGAACACACACAGGGGAGAATCCCTATCATTGTAGTGAATGTGACAGTAGTTTTCACGGCTCTTCAGCACTAAGGTATCATCAGCGAACTCACACAGGAAAAAAAACATTAAAGTGCAGTGAATGTCTGAAGAGCTTTAGCCGATTATCACATCTACAAAGTCATCAGCGAACACACACAGGGGAAAAACCATTCAAGTGCAATGAATGTCTAAAGAGCTTTAGTCTGTTATCACATCTACAACGTCATCAGCGAACACACACAGGGGAAAAACCCTATCATTGTAGTGAATGTGACAGTAGTTTTAGCAGCTCTTCAGCATTAGGGTATCATCAGAGAACTCACACAGGAGAAAAACCATTCAAGTGCAATGAATGTTTAAAGAGCTTTAGTCAATTATCAGTGCTACAAAGTCATCAGAGAACACACACAGGGGAAAAACCATTCAACTGCAGTGAATGTGGGAAGAGCTTTAGGTACTTATCAAGCCTCCAAACACATCAGCGAACACACACAGGGGAAAAACCCTATCCTTGTAGTGAATGTGACAGTAGTTTTCGCAGCTCTTCAGCATTAAGGATTCATCAGCGAACTCATACAGGAGAAAAACCATTCAAGTGCAATGAATGTGTCAAGAGCTTTAGTCAATTATCAGGGCTACAAAGACATCAGAGAACACACACAGGGGAAAAACCATTCAACTGCAGTGAATGTGGGAAGAGCTTTAGTCACTTATCAAGCCTCCAAACACATCAGCGAACACACACAGGGGAAAAACCCTATCATTGTAGTGAATGTGACAGTAGTTTTCGCGGCTCTTCGGCATTAAAGATTCATCAGCAAACTCACACAGGAGAAAAACCATTCAAGTGCAATGAATGTGTCAAGAGCTTTAGTCAGTTATCAGGACTACAAAGACATCAGCGAACACACACAGGAGAAAAACCATTCAAGTGCAATGAATGTGGGACGAGCTTTAGTCACTTATCAAGCCTCCAAACACATCAGCGAACACACACAGGGGAAAAACCCTATCATTGTAGTGAATGTGACAGTAGTTTTCGCAGCTCTTCGGCATTAAGGATTCATCAGCAAACTCACACAGGAGAAAAACCATTCAAGTGCAATGAATGTGTCAAGAGCTTTAGTCAGTTATCAGGACTACAAAGACATCAGCGAACACACACAGGAGAAAAACCATTCAAGTGCTTTGAATGTACAAAGTGCTTTAGTCAGTTATCACACCTTAAAAGTCATCAGCAAACACACATGGGGGAAAAACTATTCAACAGCAGTGAATGTGGGAAGAACTTTAGTCATTTATCAAACCTCCTAACACATCAGCGAACACAGAGACTCCGCAAAGAACTTAAGAACATCAAAAATAATATTGACCTATCTGAGGACATAGACAAGAGCAGAACAGTGCAGTTATTGTGAGAGGAATGAATTACGGAAAAAGATTTTAATTCAAATTATGTGGGACATTGAAATGCCAGATGATAAAACACCGACTAGCAGTAAAGAAGGAATACAGATAACAGTATTTGCAGAATTATAAAAGTGTTTGTTTTCAGTGATTGTTCACTTCCGTACACATAGCAAAGCGACATGATGTACCAGGATACACAGTGGGAGGCAAGTACAATGTGGACTAAAAGAAAAGAAAAATTGTTGATTTTTATTTGGTGAAGAAGAGATACAAAGAAAACCATTCAATCACACCTGATCACACTATCTGTAAAAGCAACACTGAACAATACTGGGACTAACAACGATATTTTCAGCTAACATGTCGGATTAATGATAAAACCTATAAACCAAACACACCCAGAGTTGACATGTTGTCAGGGCTCTGGAGATGAGAAACTTCATTGGTAAAATGTAGGTATTACTATTAACAAATGCCACTGCAGTATATGTGATTAACTAAAGCGAAGCACAAGTGTTCAAGAAATAACCTATTTTTAGATATAAAAGAGCATATACCTTGTTTTTGAGTATCGTTTACTGCATCTTTAACACTCTGGTATCGGTTGATGGATCAGCTCGTGCCACGGGCCTTATAACTGAAGGAATCAAAATATTATTACATTACCATAAAACTATGGGGCTATTCTTACCAATTAGCCCCTTCCCAATTACCAATTATCAATAATCAATCAGATGGCAGTGGAGAACACCAATTCATCTTCAAAGAAGAAGCTCCTTTTTTTGAATCAGTGATACAATGGTCACGCTATATAGATGATATTATTTTTATATGGGACAGTGATCAAAATTCCTTATCAGAATTTACACAATGGCTCAATCTATGCGATGAGAATCTAGTGTTTACTGCACACCACAGCAATGTAGAAATTGAATTTCTAGATATCAAACTGAAACATGAAAACTATGCACTCTATGTAGATCTCTATACTAAGCCCACAGCGCGAAATACAATATTACATCACAGTAGCTTCCACCCTCTGAAACAAAAAAATGCAATCCCATTTGGACAATTCCTACGACTTCGTCGTAATTGCACTAAAATCAGCGATTACGACACTCGTAGTGAAGATATGAAAATCAAATTTAAAAACCGAGGCTACCCACATCGAGTCATTCGGGATGCATATAAGAGAGCACATTTCTTTGATCGCCAATATCTGCTATCAAAGGAAACTGAACCTGCGAAAAATAATCTCATTTTTGTCACAAGACATTCTGTCCTCAATTACCAAATTAGGCAAATTATCAGTTCTCACTGGTATCTGCTCAACATAAACAGGACACAATCAGATAAAATACAAAAACCCATGTTCGCGTATAGAAAGAACAAGAACATCAGGGATATTGTAGTACGGTCGAGGATGCCCCCCCCTAAACCAATACTACAACGTGGCATTTTTGACTCTCGCCCCATACATGGAAACTTTAAATGTGGCGGATGCAAGTCATGTGCCCAATGCATAGAGGACAATTCAATATCTTACAATGGCATTACTGTGGCACCCATGGTATAAACAATTGTAAAACCAAGAACTTGATATATCTCCTGTTATGTCCATGCGAGAAAGCCTACGTTGGGGAAACTTCCAGATCCCTGAACACTCGCCTAACAGAACATAGATCTGCAATACGCACAAAAAAAAATTCAGCGCCACTGGTATCACATTTTGTAGAACACAATCACTCTCCAGAAGATGCTAAGTGGTTTATACTGGAAAAAATCATACCAACGGCAGGGCTCTGCTGTGACAAAGTGCGCAAAAAGCGGGAAGTCTATCATATATTCATGTTCAATACTGTATCTAATGGTCTTAACTTAGAAATACAGTGGTCTGATGCTATCATGTAGTCGGCCTACCTAGCCAACACTAAAATCAATGGCTTCAAAATTGAACGGTCTTCTACATGGGATTAGATCTAGTATGGATAAATACTCTATACCGCTACCAGAGATGGTCTTGATTGTGAATATCTGTATAACTATTCGATCCATGTTTACACTAGAATGCTACTGACTTTGTAAATACTCAATTCTAGAAATAACGATTGTAAAGAAATGAACACTGTATATAATATCATTACATTTTGTAAATAGCACTTGTATGTTGTAAAAATTATCTGTATAGTGCCTGTGTATACTGCTGTTGACTACGATTATTTAGTTACTGGCATTGACAATTTTATCCTACCGTCATTCAGAATGATATTATTCTGTATACAGATTGCACTGCGATAATTCGTCTATTTAGTTTATCCGAGTATCTATCCCCCCATTACATCTCGGATTCCTGTACATAGTACACATCTTAGGAGGAGACAATTATTATACCTGGACGTATAATTCCTTTTGTCTAAAACTTTATTCTTAAATTCCCTTTATCTACTTCTTATTGAAAATCAGAAGTCAACATTCTACTTATATGCACAGCAAGGTGCTTAGTACTTTACATCATGTTTATAGCCCCTTTTTCTCTTTTTCATTTTTTACCTTACTCTTTTCTTTCAGTTTTCAACTATCGTGCCCTACGTCATTATTCTACTAGTCCTGTGTTTATCTTTTGGTCTCCTTGGTTTCCGACGTACTAACCCGGCGCCGACCTAAATGACCCATAGTCCTATTTCTATTACTATTTTTGCCGATCGCGGCTCTTTCAACTTGGAAATAAAAGGCGCGCCAGAATTTGAAATCGGTTACACACGTCTTCCCTTGGTGAGAGATACTCCGCCCACCACGCCTACGAGAGTCATAGCCAGCCGCATATATCTGAAGCAACGATAAGCCTTTCTAACTGGATACCCATCAGACTTCGTTTGAAAATATAGGGACACCACAGTTACTTTTCCTCCGTTTTTCTAACTTCATTCTTGTGTCTGTCACATCATTTTCAGACCACAAGACCCATTTACCGTTTAAAGATCTCTGCCTCTCGGAAGTACGACCTACGAGCCCCCTAGGTAATTTATGGTTACCGTTTTCTACGTTGCTTGTTTGTTTAACAAGAGGGCTTCTGTTTGTTCAACATTTATTCAATGCATAAGCTGCAGACTCCGATGATAAGAGCCCCTTATAGTTCTTTATTTTAACATCACTTTCCATGATTCTATGACAAGCGCCTTTTGTAACCATTAATACCTCTCTTTTGCAATAATATCTCCCCTATGTAAAAACGGCTTGGTTATATATTTTTTTCAGGAACCCATCCACACATGTATTAATGTGTTTTTGCATCCTTGCTACACAGCCGACCCTGCCCTTTGCGATTACCTTTTTTGAACACTTATCAAAGTGAATATGCTATAAAACGGGACGACAACAAAGCCTGTCATTCAGGTATATGTAGAATTCGTCTCATGTTTTCTCATTTAGCATCTTTATGCATCTGTGTGAAACCCCTATTTTTATATCAAACTATCTGTCATGTTTCAGCTTGAAGAAGAAGAAGAATCTTCAAGGATATTCTATCAACTTAATTAATCATGTAAAGTCGTGCGGACGGAACAATATCTCTATAAGGTACATTTTCCTGGATGCTAGTTGATGTGACTACAAAAGAAAGACACTGTGGATATTTACTTATACCAGTCTTCTATTTCTTCCCCTTCTCTTTTTTTTATATATTAGACATTTATCTTATACTCAAGCCCAAAAGGACGTGTAGGTTTTCCTGTAATCCAATTTGGGTAAGCTCTCTTTGACTCAGACTTGTAATCTGTATAGGATATCTGTCTATGCCAGTGGACATATCACCTGTCTTTGTTCGGTTTCATGTTTATACAATTTAAAATATACTATGAAGTCTACATCAGGTAACTATACAGGTAATTTGGATTGAACATGAATAGTTACACTATTATTGGAGTATCTAGAAGTGAAATGTAAATATAGATGTATATGTGTGATTTTCAGGCAACCTAATAATATAGAAGCACTTATGCCGTCCTTTGACAATCTGAATGTGAAAAGTAAATATAGATGTGTATTTAGAACATATAGGCAGTTTAGGACTAATGTGAGTACTTATGTTATCTTATAATAAATTTATGTAAATATAGATGCGTACTTTGGATGTCATGAACATACAGCAACAAGGTACTGGATGTTATGGGGTTTGCATATAGGTCTGTGTCTCTCATTTGTCTCTTACCATGATCTACACTATATAACCTGACTGTAGACAAAAAAATACTGTCTTGTTTATATTTGTTTATGAAATATTATCTGTTTTTATGTCACTTAAGTAAAATATGTATAACTATCTCACTCTCGCTCACACTGTCTTTTTAACATTTCAGTGCAATAAAAGGCCACCTGAAGAAGGCTAGCCAGCCGAAACGCGCGTTGTGACCTACCTTGCCATATTGCATATATTACTAGTCTTGTTATATGTTTGTCTGTAATGGTTTTTAATGTTTATGCACTATTAGTAATTTAATGTAAAAGACAAATTTGTATACAATGAATTCTTTCGAAAAATCAAAAAAATGAAAATAGAAATTCTTAGGATAAAATAAATACATACAAAAGAAGGTTTATAACTTGGTGAGTGGTGAGTTTATCTGTCAGTATATGTTGATAAATATATTATTTGTGGTTTATTACATTTATGTTGTCACTTGACTATAGACCTTTACCAAACAGTGGAGAAGGATCAATCATTTATTCTTCAAAAGAGCTCTGGCCAGAGGAGCCTCTCTCTCATCCTCACCCCTCTGGGTGCGCGGAGAAGACTGCCAGCATAAAGTTGATACAATTCTTTTATACAGTTTGAGTCACTAGCAAGATCACCTTTCATGGAAGAACAAGTTGTCAGCATATGATACAGTAAGTCCATGTAGGGCACAATTGATTACAGCTAGCAGGGCCTGCACTATTCCTGAGACAGGTCAGAAAGGGAACTCCATTAGCTATCTCGGGACCTGGAAGTACGAGAACAGAGTCTGCAAGAAAATGTGTCTCAGCAAGCCAAAGCCAGATGGCCTTGGATTCTCAAGTTAAAGGAAAGACAGTTCACTTTTAAGCTGCTCTCAGTAATTCAAACTCCAAGAGGGAGGGGGACTATGCCATGAGTGAAGTTACAGAACAAGTGTCTGCATCAGAGGTTTTCCTGCCATTAACAAGCCTCTATCAATATACAGAAATGTTCATATTGGGAACCTAACAAAAGGAAAGCAATGTAGCATAACAGGTCCCTTACTGAGGGGACAAGAGTATCATAAGAGTTTCCACATTACAGGAACAATTCTGTACACCTAAAGCTTGCACATTTCAAAGATAGCTCAGTGGGTTGCAGCACATGAAAAACAAGCGGGAACTTCATATTGGTTAGACACATTGAGCCAATACAAAATATATATATCAGAAAAAGAAATGAATGAGTACATATTGCTAACACATATATTGGATATATTACGCCAATACCATATATAGGATTTTATATCCCATCAGACCGCCCTTTTGGCGTGATGTAGCCAAGATTCAAAAACTAATCCTAGAACACTCTCTTATTTGAAAGTGCCACTAAAACTAAGAACCTGACATTCCATTATCTGCAGAGGGGGAGACCACCACTACCTTGCACTATACCATCCTTCATTTAATTGATCATGTTTCTGAAAGCCAGAGAGATGGCATAAGAAAAATTCAAATTGAGGCCTAAGGCGAATTTATACTAGTGGATTACATATATGAAATGATATGTTCTGCATTATTATATACAGATATTCAGATACATTTTCTAATAATGACATTTTCACATTATATAGGTCTAATGAATTCTACTGACTGCACATATTATTACACAAATGTACTGACTTGCTCAAGGGAAACATTCCTGCTCAAGGGAAAGAACTAGTGTACTCAGTGTTGGTGAACCATTGGAATCCTACACTTCATTTTCTTATCTAGCAAGAAAAGTTCATGCTTCCTTCATTACATTTGGGCTGGTATTGAGCTGCAGGATATCTTTTTACTGTCTTTTCGGGATATACCTCTAATGCAATACACTGTACTTCATGACATCTTTGTGTCCTTCACTAGTCAGAGTAAAAAGAAATTCATGGGCCCTTCAACTAATAGATACTTCATCTGTGCCAGTCTTTGTGTGAGATTAAATAAATCCTATACATACTCAAGTGAAATAGTGGTGTTTGTTATCAAAACTCCCAGAGAAATGGAGATACTCTTCATCATAGGATGGACTTGATACTACTTCCATTAAACAGCCAAATATATGAACATGCCCATCAAAATAATTGAAATTACAATAATAAAAGCAACGAAGGCCACCTTCACTCTGGTCGACCATCGGAAAAGAACTGTGTAGAATAAACAGACCGCCGGGGAGCAAGTGGTTTCTCATCCTCCAGGGTAAATCGAGCAAAGGGAAACATACTTTCTAAAAGTCCAGATATAAACTCGGCCGCTCTCTAAAAGTCCACAAATCTAAACTGGGTATCCACACAGCACGCAGACCACCAGAGGGTTCTTCCTTCTTCCTGAGGGATCTTCTCCCTGTGTCCGTTAGAGCCTCACAGGCAGGCTCTTTCCTTTGATCAAAAAGAGAAATCAACTCCAATTCCAACACAACCTCAGCCCTTAACTCAGTCTTTCTTTCTGAAACGAGCTATTTTACAAAGTGTTTCCAGCTCTCAACAGGTTCAGTCCAGTGTCTCGCTCAGTACCCCAGTTTCTAAAATCTAATGCTCCTCGATTCAGGTCTTTGCCTATTTCTTTCCAACAGTTGCTGGGGTACCGCGTGGCCTTCGGGGCCTGAGGTCCTATTTCGAATGACCAGGCCGTTCCTGATCGGGGAACAGCGTTTCTGCAAGAACATTTGGGGCATTTGATTCCTCCAATGCCCGAGGATCAGCAGCTTCCTCAGACTGTGCTGCTGATTTCACAGAAAGTGGCCCTTCACTTGGTTGCCCTTTATCCTGAACATCCGAAAAAGGCACAGAACTCACAGGGACCTCGTTTTCTTCACTCAAAATTCCATAGTGATTTTTAACATCAAAAGGTAGTGGCAGCGGGAGGCGCTTCACGTGCGAAGCATGGATCCAATGCTTCCGCCCGTGCACCTTCACCGCCGTTCTCGTGGCCAAGAGGACCTGGAATGGGTCGTCCACTTTGGCTGCAGACAGTTTCTTCGGTCATAGTTTTGTACCAAAACCCACTCTCCTGGTTCCAGACGATGTCCGATGCCCTCCGGCGGTGGCCGCTGTGTGTCCGATACCTGTTGATGAATGGAACGAAGATTTTTAGTCAAGGCATACAAGTAGTCTGTCATCAGAGGGTAATCAATGTCCCTAAAGGACCGGGGTCTAGGGACTCCCCACACATTTGCAGGACGACCAAAAATCACCTCGTAAGGTGATAGCCCAGTTCTAGTATGAGGGGTAGTTCTCATGGACAATAATGCCAGGGGGGGGGTGCATCGGGCCAACTCAGACCAGTGCTTTCACAGATCTTGGCCATCTTGAGTTTCAGAATTTTAACAAGGTGACTGCAATCAGGTGGCCTGTAATCTTCAAGGAGTGGCCATGCGCCATGGGATTACTCTAGAATGCATTATTATTTTCATAGGATACAAAGGCCAAGACAGTGCTTCCTGCCTTTTCAATTGGGTATTTTCCATTATCTTCTGTCGTCTAGGGGTAGACAGCTATACAGGAATTCTATCTATGTCTATGTCCTCACATACAATGGCATTGTATAATGGGGTAAACATCTCTTGAAATACTACATCTATGTGCTCCTACAATTCTTATCTAAAACATATTAAAAAAAAGAAACATATGGAAACAGCTTTTCAGAGGCACACAAATACCTCCCTTTAATAATGGTGTATTAGGTGCATAATGCAATACCGACTAATGATGGTATTACCACTATTTAAATCTCATCTGATCCCACCAACATTCAAGACAGTAGGAACAAAAGGTAAAAACCAACTAACATGGGCATTTGTAACTATGCCATGTTCCTGAAATAAGCGCAAGGTTTTTTATGTTTTGTCTATTATAGTTCAAGTGGACATAAAGAAAAGGTCTCGAAAACCCATCTAGTCATACAAAAGGGAATTATAATATGGGGGGGGGGGGTCCATAATACATCACTATAGCCTGGGAATACATACTTGAACAATATACCAAGGGCTGCAAGAAAATATAAAACTGCTTTGTCCTATTCCAAATTATGCAACATTAGCTTCTAATAAGGAGTGTGTGTTCATTTACACAGACTAGCTAATAAAGAACTAGCCATGTCACCTAGGAAACTACCCCCCCCCCCCAACTCATTCCCCTAAAGATCAAAATAAAACATGAGAAAAGGGGAGAGCAACATTACATATTACCTAGCCTTAATTTGTAAGGGGGCTAGCAAGGGTGGGCCGTGGGGCTAACGGGGAGCTAACCTCCTCTTCCTTCCCCCAGTTTGACAGGAGGAAATCTAAAACAGGTTTCAATTCTGTCAACACTATAAATCCCTATGTGTAGCAACTAAGTTAAAGCAAAATTTAAAGGAGACCCATAGCACTTTTGAGAGGGCTAGAAATCCTTTTAGCAAATGTAAAAACGTTTATTGCCTCAGCCTATAAGCATTAATGCTTCATATTTATGGCAAAGGCTATCTATTAATCAAAATGCACAAATACAATAAGAAGCAGTGTGTATTATATTTGTTTCATAATACAGACGTCAGCTATTTGTATTACACCCTGATGCATGTATTCACTGAAACCTAAGGCAGACTAAAATCGTTTTAAATGCACAATTTGTTGTTGCAAATTAATGAATTCTTGCCTAATTTCGACTTTGCTACTTGGGGCCCTGAAAAAGAAATATCCTACACCTTGCATACATATTAACTATCCTCAGAATGTTTCCTACTAACTGCAAAGATTGGACATCAAATATATCTCGTGTAAATCCTTAGAAAAAATTACTTTTACACCTGTCCGAGTGAAATTTCGATACAAATAGCCTCATCAAGTAATCCTACACCACCCAAATGAAATAATAAGGCTAGGAGGTCATAATATGGCTTTTAAGCTTCCTAAATATTAAAAAACGAAATTTCAAAAAGTACTATTCAATTCTAATAATTCATAATTAATAATTTATCTTTTAATAAAACCAATTGTTTTTTAATAATTCCATTTATTAAAGCAAGCGGCATCTCTCACCTATGATATTTTAGATGCCTTTATTCATAAGCCTAGTAGCCTAACTTGAAAACATGGCAACTTTCTTTGCCACTATTTACAAGAATGAGCTTATAAAACGAAAACTGTTTAAGAAAAGGGAATCCTGTTAAATATTTTCAACTATCCAAAATATTGAACCTCATTGGTGAAATCCCTTAACAGCATTTATAAAATGCAGAGCTTTTCACTCGTGCTGAACTGAGGAAATCTTGCCTGAGTAAACATTCCTGTTCTACTTGTGGCCTAAAAACAACAACAACAACAGCTGTTTTGCTCATCTCGCAGTGAATGCTCTTCTCAGTGTTGCAACATGCTTGTGGTAGCAGCCTTTAAAACAGACATTTCGAGTTTTAAAATGTGTGTTATACAGCAAAATCCAATGTATTCAAATGCTGTGTTTACCCATTACTTGTCTAATACAGTATATCTAAAGAGAGTTTTTTATAATGATTTATTTTATTATAGAACAGGCAAATTTCGTTTTTTTTTTTATTTTTAAGGCCTATTATCCCTATTTAAGGAATATGACCAAGAAAACCTGGTTTTCCTTCAAGGTATCATACACTACCTAGGAAGCAGAACAGAATTTAACTAGTGCGAGGTTAAGTCACCTTTTAGCTAGAGCCTCAAAACACAATTCTTCCTGTTATGTCCAATTCAGGAAATATTTTAATCAAAGACTGCGTGTTCATAAGGAAGAGACAGTCATGGCTTAACTGTAGGTGGCACATTTTAGTTTTACATACCATTTTCGGTTTTCTCCAATACCAATTTGACATACACTACTGATGTGTTTGTCAGTTATGATCACAGTATGATAAAAGACCATATCTGTGGAATATAATCATTTCAAGCAAGTTCCCCTCAAAAGCTGCGCAGAGACAGACGTCGTCACGGCATCTCCTTACATCACAGGAGAACTTGTACAAAAAAATAGAACTGTCAATACAACACAAAGACAAAATCATATATAAAATAAAATTACATATGCCAAGCCATCAGTATACCAAGCACAGAGAGCATAGACAAATTACTAACATATATAAACGAGCAGTGATGCACAATCACTGCACCTACAGCTCAGAGTGCAACAATTTGTCAGACTTAAAATTAAGAACTAATTTCCTTGCAATTCCAACCCCCATCTGACAGTAGGTCATCTTTATGATGACCAGCTGTCAGCTGAACGTACTATGTCGCATCTGACACACAGCACCAAAATGCTTAGCATGAGAACACACAAACATTTCTTTTGAGAGTGGTTATGCCAAAAATACATCCATTTCAATACATCGCTGACAGTCACTTTTTCTTCTCACAACCATGACATTTTATTTTGTTTGCCACTTCAACTCACGTGTCTTGTCAATCCATAAATGACCTGTGGGCAGAAACAGAAAAATACATTTTTCCCATAATAAAATAACAAGTATAACTATTAATCAGAAAAAACATGTTCCAACACAAAAATACATTTCCATTACTTAACTGTTATCATCTTGTTAATCAGCTTGCGACACTAGGCCACCTTAATAAGGGCCATCTTAATTTCAGCTTTCTAAAAGCATAATTGCTTCACTGACACTCCATGTTAGCCTTTTGAGCCACAATTTCCACTATGAATATTCATTCTGAATTTGAAATTCGTTTTCAGCTAGGCTTGTAGCCCATCAAATTTAATGCAAGATCATCATTTTACTTTTTGTCTAGGACCGATATATCAATTTAAAAAATATAAATGCAGCTCCATGGAACAATTTATTTTTCAACCATTGATTGCACACAGTCCGCTTGGCAGACTCCTTGAGTTTCATTTCTCAGCTACCCTGTTCTATCAGAGAAGCTAAAGATAGCCCCTCAGCGCGGCTTGTTCCTGAACTGCTAGCCAACTGTTCTCCTGCCCCCACCTTACAGACCTTAAGGCTAAAATCTGCCGGGCACAGCCCTGCTCTGAAGCTGTCAAAGACAAAAAGTCTTGCTAATACTTTCTAAACTGCAATAATTCGCCCTATTAAAAATTAAATTTTTATATACAATTTCTTTCCAGGGGGGTCAGAATTGTATTACTATTCTCAGATTAGTAAACCGCTTACTGTAAATAATTTACAGCACCTAAAAAAAATATATAACATAGTTGCATAGAACAGATATATGTTATTACTCCACACAATGGTACTTATTTTATCAACCTCTAATAGCTGAAAGTCTCAGCAGGCCCAGTTTGAATCAGAACCTGCAACCATGATATTAATCTGGACCCAGCTCATTTGTTCACTGAACTACCAAGAACACGAGCCTGCATGGGAACAATTCACAAATTCGAAATACCCATAATTTTCTCATACTAAACTTTTAACCTGTCCCTAATTACTTTTCATTAGTATTTTTGTACATTAAGGGTGCCATCAAATCACAGAGTTTGCTTTTTGGTCTAGTTACACCTCTCTCAATTTCTTTTTTTTTTTTTCCGACGCATTTTGACGGCGATTTTTCGACGCATTTTGATGGCGATTTTGCGACGCATTTTGACGGCGATGAGACCAACTTAAACTCACTCCTTAACAATTTCACTTCTCATTCAATCACACGCTTTTTCCAGTACCAGCAACATTCAAAACATAACTTACTGAAACAAGGCATTTTCAAATAAACACAATCCTTTGTATCAACACTTGACACAATCTTCACTCATCCGGACGTGTCCTCTCTAGCATTCACTCTGTCACACACACTCTCACTTGTTTATACCCAAAGTGCTGTAAAGCGCCGCTGGCCACAAGTTTTCAAAATGTTTTTTCAAATTCCAAGAGCATGCTTTCAAATACAGACAGAGCCCGTCGACTCTTGTCCAGGGAATCGACTCTTCCAAAGGAAAAAAAAAATCCTGGGACAACCCTCTAACGGCCGCTAAGAACCATCTCTAGATTAGTTCTTTTCTATTGTCCCACCGAAAGGATCCCTGAACCCATCCTCTGGTTTCCTCGCAGGTTTGTTCCGGTTGGGCCAGTTATCTGAGCTTTTGGCACCAGACTCTGAGCTTACCCGGTCATCCCCGGAGTATCCAAAATAGGGCTCACCTGTGTGAACAAACATGTGTTCACCAAGGCATCAGGATCCTCTAAACAATTCGAATTCAAATCGAGTCTGCGAGGCGTCCGCCCATGCAGCCACTATGCCACAACGTCGGATCCCCAATTCCCAACCAAATTTCGTGATCCGGCTTCCCTGGTCACCTTCAAAGAACAGTTAACTGTTACCAAAAAGCACCGCTCAACAGTGCTATTCCAAAAGACACCAACAATACAATTCACTCACCCGGTGCACTTAGGTGATTGCATATTCTCCACTGCCAGCTCCTGACAAAGTGCTCTGAAGACCAACACGGTCAGCTCCTGGATTACACCTTATAGGATTCCGGTGAAGGGTCATTTTAGCAGCTGGGGAGGCCTCTGGGCGCAAGAGTGGAATTTTACCAAAAACTGGCTCTGCAATTAGGATCCTTATTTATCCACCACTTTTACCAGAACTCCCCCTATCCCTCTTCTCCCGCTTATGGGAGGGTGTGACACTAAACGCGGAATCCCGGACGAGTCCCCAACTGAAGGAATCAAAATATTATTACATTACCATAAAGCTATGGGGCTATTCTTACCAATTAGCCCCTTCCTAATTACCAATTATCAATAATCAATCAGATGGCAGTGGAGAAGGATCAATCATTTATTCTTCAAAAGAGCTCTGGCCAGAGGAGCCTCTCTCTCATCCTCACCCCTCTGGGTGCGCGGAGAAGACTGCCAGCATACATTTGATACAATGCATTTATACAGTTTGAGTCACGAGCAAGATCACCTTTCATGGAAGAACAAGTTGTCAGCATATGATACAGTAAGTCCATGTAGGGCACAATTGATTACAGCTAGCAGGGCCTGCACTATTCCTGAGACAGGTCAGAAAGGGAACTCCATTAGCTATCTCGGGACCTGGGAGTACAAGAACAGAGTCTGCAAGAATGTGTGTCTCAGCAAGCCAAAGCCAGATGGCCTTGGATTCTCAAGTTAAAGGAAAGACAGTTCACTTTTAAGCTGCTCTCAGTAATTCAAACTCCAAGAGGGAGGGGGACTATGCCATGAGTGAAGTTACAGAACAAGTGTCTGTATCAGAGGTTTTCCTGCCATTAACAAGCCTCTATCAATATACAGAAATGTTCATATTGGGAACCTAACAAAATGAAAGCAATGTAGCATAACAGGTCCCTTACTGAGGGGACAAGAGTATCATAAGAGTTTCCACATTACAGGAACAATTCTGTACACCTAAAGCGTGCACATTTCAAAGATAGCTCAGTGGGTTGCAGCACATGAAAAACAAGCGGGAACTTCATATTGGTTAGACACATTGAGCCAATACTAAATATATATATATCAGAGAAAGAAATGAATGAGTACATATTGCTAACACATATATTGGATATATTACGCCAATACCATCTATATAGGATTTTATATCCCATCATAACTAAGTGTGACCCGTGGCTCCTCTCCGACATGGCTCTCCCTATTCATTTTGTGACTTGCCAAACTCTACTTTTTACCTGAATTGAGCCATTGTAAGCAGTAGACTCTGTTTGAAGAATATGGTGAAAAAGCGAAATCCCACATCAAAAGTATATATGTGCCAGGACAATCAGTTGCACTCCCAGCAACTCATCTTCCACACTTGATTGTCCCTTGTTCTCTGTTGTAAATGGAATTAAGCAGGGAGCAGGACACGTCTTCTTGTAGTTAGATGTATTTATTAAGTTACTAGATAAGATAAGACACAGAGCAGAGAAACCCCACAGCTGACCAGACCAACTACCAGGGCTGGAATCCTCAACACCACAAATAGAACACAGATAGGTAACATGGGAGATAGAGAAGGTAGGAACACTAAGAAAGGACTACAGACACCAGGTAGTCATATTTATGTAAGTATAAATATACAACATTCTCAAATGTTTTAAAGGATTTGTCGTATGAATGCCAGAAGTGGCAGTGCAATTCATGAAGCTAACGCTACAGGAGTGTGTGGGAGATAGAGAGGGTGAGAGATAAAGAGAGCGAGAGAGACAAAGAAAAGGACGAGAAAAAGAGAGAAATGGAAGGAGGGGGAACTGCACATTATTTGTACTCACCTAAAAATAGAAGAAGCTGCCAAATACATGTCAATGTGTGACATCACCAGAGAAATGGGCTGAACACCTGTGAATTTATATGTTTATTTTTAATACCCATAGACCCATGTCATGCCAATAACCAGCGCACAAGTAAGGAAAATAGTGAAGAAGGCCATTATCATATGCAAATCACAGTGACATCACATGTAGTGACATCACAAGTAGTGATGTCAGGCCCTTATATTAATTTTCACGTGAAAGGTTGACAGCCTGTTAAAAAACACAAAACAAGAAACATAAAATAATGTAAAAATAAGTTTTTGGTGTCAGTTTTTATACATCATGTGTTTTTCCCACTATTAGTTTGTAACTAAACTCGGAAATGACTGAAAGTGTAAATATTTTTCAACAGATACGTGGAACTTGGAAATTCAATTTTTAAACAGTTTTCAGCGAATAAATAAAATGTGCTTTTAATTTGCATTTGTATCCTGACGTTATTCTTTAGCCAGCCCATAAGCCCCAAAGTGTTTCACATTTACAGTGTATTAAGCAAAAGAAGGGCTAATTTTGTCAAGTTCTCTGTTACTCTTTTGCGCCACTCATACAAACAAACACCCAGAGGCCTGTGGCTGCAGTGCTGGGGCACAAAGTTAAAATTATCAGTCGCAGGCTAAGGAGCTAGATGAAACTGAGTCAAGTTTCTACATAATAGTGGTGGGGACCCCTTCAAACTGTGGCTACCCCCGACTTGTGCCATGCTGATAAAGCAATAGTGAATTTGAGTAATTTATTATTCATTGAAATGAGAGAAAGAGAAAAAGAGAGCGAGGTGCAGGATATATTAAAGAAAATGAAAAAAAGAGACACAAGACTTTACCCTTTTCTGTGTACAAGTTGTGCTGTGCGTTGTGAACAGGCATCACCCCCTTTGTATGTAAATGAGCTTCTGTGACCAGACACACCAGGCTCCCATCTCTTCTAGCGCGGATGATATTGTGAGCACTTTAAGGTAATCATAAACTAGGGCTATATTGAGAAATAATCGACTTCCAGGTCTCACAGCTGTGGATATGTAGTACTTTTATTAGTTTTTTAAAATTTACTTTAGCTTGCAGCAATTCTCAAGGTTACTTTTTCTCAGTATATCGCTTTCTATCGCTCTTTGCGCTCCATCAGTTAAACGTGAGGTTCGATGTAGGATTTGTTGTCAGTGTCCCTAGACCATGTCCCAATGCCTTTGTCCTCGATTTGTCGGCATGTGTTTTGTCCACACACTGGCCTAGGATGGGCCTTCTCAAGGTTGAAAGCGCGGTAATAGGAATAATAAATCAGACATATTTGAAATTGTATGTAAACAAATGTGTGCCTTTCAGTTACCAGGCACCACCAGACTCACATGTACACATGTAATTGAGCACTAGACTAAAGTGACTCCTCCCTATATGTAAGGGGGAGAAGGTGTGACGTCCTGTGTCATGATATTCTGGAATGTGGGGATGGTTGCTAGGCCGTGAGCTGGAATAAAGACATTTGTCCGTTGGTCTTAGCTTGATGATGGATGGGGTCTCTGCTGCTGTGATACTTATATAAACCTTTCCTGACCCCCACCGTATGATCTACTCTGCTTTCTGGAGGGACACACTTCCACAGACGTCCATGTTAAATCCAGCTACGCACAACCCACTGAGCATTCCTGCAGGTGTGGTACTTGATCGCAAAGGTTTATTGTCAGTGTTATTTACAGCAGATAATAAAACAATCACAATTCTTGTTGATTTAAAACGACTCAAGCACAGTTCATACAAATACTACACTTTGCGCATAATCCATGATCTGGCGTAAAATGCTAGTGCAAATGGATGACGTACATTACTATTAAAACCAATCAATTAGATAGCGTGGTCATTAGATCTTACAAAGCGTACCAGCTAACAAGCACGTACATAGGTGCAGATACCGGTGTCTCCGTCTGCTTGTTGCCCACTCAGAGCAAGTAAACCTGCGAGGAAGCCTGAAAGCTGTCTTATAAACAACAGAAACAAAAGAAGAGCACAAGCCTGCTGCGCAGACGTTACCTAGTGTGGTAAAAAAACGAGGATTGACCAAATAATTACAGTTTTGCTGATAGCTGGGTGGAAATTAAACCCTCAGATATGCGCCAATAGAGGGCCAACACCTAAGCGAGCATTTTCTAAAGTGCAGGTTCAAGTAGAAATGTGCAACAATACCTCTCGATGCTCTGTCCAGTCCATAAGGTTCTCCAGTGCCTTTCATGTTGGAGTCGAGCTACGCTCCAGTGTATGAGGGCAAATATGTCAAAGGACGAGCACAGCCCCCAGAGATGAACGGAAAATTTCAAATCCATCACTACCGTTGGTTTATGGTTTGAACCCACTTCCTTCACTGCTGTCTATAGCAGGTCTGCATATACAAAGCAACTGCCTGGCAAATCTCCATACGATCAGTTCTATAACATAAGAAAAGTACTGCACTGCAGCATTTCAGATTACGTGTTAGAAAAAATGGACGTAGGTAGTACCTTCGGATTTTAAGCAACATATCACAGAGCAGCATAACACGCATAAATGACTCAGGACCCTGTTATGAACGGGGACATGTCAGATCTGCCTCCAGGGGCTTTACCCATGACTTAGTAAAGGCCCGCACCTGAAGAGTTCCTAATCTGAACATGAGATATAAAACCATTTTCTCAGCAGGGAACAGCAAGTCCAAGAACTGCTCCAGCGCGGTTCACATTTTACTTTCTGGTAATTAGTCGGAAGGATGCCTTTCCTGGCTACTTGCTTGCTCCACATGAATGCCCAATATTTCTTTTTAACCAGTTCTAGTGATGCCTTATTCATCAGTTCCAGGTGATTCTATTTCTCTACTCAACTAGTGTATGTTAGAATGTTCTCAGCGTGCTTGAACCGGGGAAAACCTTTGTAATCTTCGCAGAACGATACTATATGAAATACTGTTATTGGGGTTCCAGGACCCAGGTTTAGGTCATGTCACAAGAAGATGTTTCCCAGTTTAAGAAGAGCCTGAACTTTCGTAAAATCCCACAGTTCAGCACCATAAGGGCAGGCCACACGTGCATTTTTCTTGAATGCATCAGTGCTAGTTTTATTGTCTCTTGCTGCTTGAGTTAGCAAAATGTAGAATAGTGGCGTCCAGTTTGTTTCCACCTTCGCCACATGAGCTTTCCAATATAAATGGTCACCCATTCGTATGCCGAGGTAGCCATGTTTTAAGTCGCTTAGTTGGTTTACCATTAATCCTGAATGTCAACAATACCTTTGATTTAGGAAAAATTATCATATATTTTTCTCTTTATTGATTATTAACTTCTGTCCCTTACAGAATAGCTCGAAGCCTTCCAAAAGTTGATGCATTGATTTTTCAGTACGCGCTAATGTTACTGCATCATCTGCAACCAGCCGGATCGGAATATTCTCCTTCTCCAATATCGGAACATCAAGACGAAGATTCCCGAGAGAATCAGTTCCACTGATATGAATGTTGAATAAAGCTGGGGCAAGTACGCAACCCTGCCCAACGCCAATGTTTATATTCAAACTTCTCTGTGCATTCTCCTTTTACACCGACTCTTACTCTGGAATGATTGCCGCGGGGCAGATACTTTCGGATACTCAAATAGTTGCTTGGGAACCTCCTTCCTCCAGAAGACTCCGAAGGACGGAGCGGCGACGGAGTAGAATCCTGTTTTTAGGTCTGAAAAGACCAAGAAGAGCGGGGAGTTTCCAGGGACACAAACTTCATACAGAGCATGTACAACCTCAGAGCCTGTTCGATACTACATTGGCCTTTTCCCGATCCAGCCTGAGGGTTAAAGGCAATATTGTTCTCCTCTGTCCAGGTCTCGAGTCGTGACTGTAAGAGTTTCCCAAAGTTTTTCCTGATGTTGCCTAATTGGGAAATTAGCCGATAGTTGAAGGGGTCATCTCTCCCCCCCTTTCTTGTGAATCACCACAGTTATGGAAGACTTCCATGATTCTGGAACCACACCAAGAGTCATTATGGTGTTAAATAACGCTGTGAAGGACCCTGAAGCACTGAACGTCTGAACTGGCCCTCCCTCCTCTCCTCTCAATCCATGCAATAACGCTTAGTGAAGGTGTGGAGGAGGGAAGCCCATGTCACTGCACAGTAAATCTCAGCCAAAGGAACACCCCTGACAAGTACTGATGCGGAGGACTCTGCTCTCGGGGACTGATGCAGTGAGATAAAGTCCTCTTCTGGGCAGAGGTGCCCTTCTTGAAGCCTCTACAGTCCTCACCTAGGGTCAATATAAAAATAGACTTCCTCTTGGGGCTCTTACTGATATGATCACGCCCTTACTTGCCCGCATTGCTGCTCTGCTGTTTGTGCTGCTGCCTGGGCCCTTGTTGGGATATTGTGGCACCACCACTGGACTCAGTATTATTTCTTCTCTGCTCCCGAACGCGGACCCCGGACTGCCTGGACTCCATCTCCCAGAGGGCAGTGCGGTCTCACGTGAGAAGCAGCCCCAGCCAGCCACCGGGTCCATAAAACTCTCGGGGGGGATCCTTGCCCGTCGAAGCCTGGAGGAGGTTGGGCTGGGCCACACTCTAACAAGTGGCCCTATATCATCCCACCTCTATAACGACCTTCAGGTACAGATCTTAATTATAGCTTTCTGCGCCATTGATTCGTGTGAAGCGGGATTGGTACTTAACGTCGTGGTGGAGTGACTATCTGATGCATTTACAACGAGGGCAGAATCATCACTATGCCATGAGATAGAACTAACAGAGATGCGGCTGCCTCTAGACCCCCTATCTCATTCAAGGCGAACCTCATTAGGATTACATAATCCAGCAGGTATCTCCCAAAACTCAACCCAATCCTGCTCATCACCTTATAACTTGGGGACAGTACCAGTGGTCTCGGATGTGTTGGCCCTTCTACATGATGAGCCGCCAGCACTACAAATGGATATCTCTAACGGGCCAAGCATAGCCTCTAGAACCCGGACTTCCAATTCTTCTATTGGGGGCACAAAGGCTAAGCCGAAGGCAAAGGCATCCGTGAACCGTAAGAAGGGTATGGGTCCATCAATACAAAAACTTCAAAAGGAATCCGACTGTGACTCCCAGACCAATACAGCGGTAAAGAGTTGCTCTGTAGGTACTCAGACCATGGATGTTTCATTGTCTACGCAATTCTGCCCCAAGGAGGACGGCACAGCCATTAATGCCATTAATATGACAGTATTGGACACTGCCCTTGGTCGGATCAGTAATCTATAGACAAAAATGTTGCTTCATTGGACGGCCGTTTAAAGCTTCTGGAAGGTACATTGACTGATTTGTCTGGGCGCCTGGAGTCGTGTTCCATGTCCGTGAACTCTTTGGTGCCCAGTGAGGGGCAGAGCTCTGGCAATGCCCAATACCATCAACTTTCACTATCAGCCTCGGCCACATCAGAGAAACTACTGGCAATGACCCTGGCGATCGAGGAACTGTTGAGCAAAATACAGGGTGTAGGCACAAATAACATACTGCCCAGTTGCTTAAATGGTGGAAATATAGCCAACCCTCATATGGCGGACATCTCACAACCAGCCGTACAATCTGGGAGGGGTGTTGGACATAGAATCATCTTAATTTAGATTATAATAAAGCGCCATCTGATAGAGCACCCATTATTAATCAAAGACTGCCCAACCCCGAGATCACATATACGGTAAGGGACAGGGTAAATGAAGAAGGCCTGACCTTAAATCTACCTCCAGAAGCCACACCGTATACAATAATACTGGCAAATGTACCACAATCCACGTCCAAATCAATTGAATCCTGGGAGACTTTACATAATAAGTCTCTTTGCTAGCTCGGGTCTAAAATTGGCTTAACTGATGCCCTATTTAGGGAATTTAAAATGGCAAGGAGAGTGGGATGGGTGGGTAAATGTGATAAGAGGCTCCCGGGTGATTGCATAGTCCACACTTTTAGAACACCAAGTTTAACACAAGAAATTTTGCACCTACTGGGTTCCCTCTATGTGACCAATCATGGAATAAATGTACTCCCGAGGCGTTACTTTTATCCACCCACTAACTACGCGCAGGACAGGAGATGCAACCCCCAGCCCATTTCATGAATAACATGCACCACACTCAATTTAGCATACCGTTGACTAATAGATTTGAGGCCCTTTCTTCCCTGGAATATAACGATTGACTCAGTAACAGTAATAGCAACAAGGTGCAATGTCAATCAATAGGAACAATCTCGCAATGTACAGCTTTACTTGTAAATACTGAAGAACCCGACATTAGGGCAAGAAATGCTGCTAATCATTGTAACAACTGTAATACTCAGAGTGAAATAACTCAGTCGAAGGCCTGCATTTCTTATAGTTAAACCCCAAATCGCTCTGGTGGCCCCAACGTAGTCCCTGCCCCCACTGAATGTATATCACAGTCTGGGCCTAGACTGAAAGAAATAGAGATCCTGTTCTGGAATGTGGCAGGCCTTAATGCCAAACTGTCTAATCCTGCCTGGCTGGAATTCATCCATAATTTTGACATTATATGTATTTAAGAAACTTGGTCTGATAACATCTTACATATTAATGGTTTTAAGACATTTTCCAGTCCAGCAGTGCCATCGAGTAAGGGAAGGAATAAGGGCGGCCTTTGCATCTATGTGTCTTACAGGTTAAATGCCCACAAGACAGACCTCATGAAGTCTAAAACCTATTATCAGGTGTTAAAAATCAATCTAAATAACAAGTATTATTTAGTCATGTCAAATTTTTATAATAATATACCAGCTGAGGACACCCGACAAATTTTATTGCATTTGCAGAGACATCTGGACAAGACCCAAACAAGTTCTGGTAAAGACTATTGTATCTTTGTAACGATGTAACCTGTAACTATGATCTGATGCTCATGTAAAGCGCTCTAATACCTCCGGGTCTAGCCAGCGCTATATAAAACTTTTGAAATAAAATAAAATATAATCTGGGGCGGAGACTTTAATTGTGGACCCTGCCCACATACAATGGGAGATGTTTGTGGTATAGACCCAGATGATGCAAATGCTGCATCCCATTTCTTACACACTGCTTCTGGAGATTCCTTTAATTTGCTAAAATATTCTATGGACTTGGGATTTGCAAACAGTGTGTGTTCATCCCCAATTCCTTTTAATAGTACCTTTAATGGACGTGGCTTGTTTTCAGCCATAGACCATATATTGGTATCAAACAGATATGCGGACAGAATATACAATTTTAAAGTACATCCTGTTGCTTTTAGCGATCATCATCCGATTAGCGTCCTTTTAAAACTCCCAGCCAAAGCATTAACAAGTACAACACTGGCAACACACCTGGCAGGAGATTAATAAACAAAATGGTTACACAGTCAAATGGGCGGGTGTAAATCAATCTGAACTTTGTAAGCACCTCTTAACCATCTGCAAAGATTATTTTATAGCCTGTCTCGATGAAAACACTAACAAAACAGATATTCTTAGTTCTTTTGGGAAAATAATTCAGACTATACAAAATGGACTACGGGCAAAAAGTAAGAAATGAGCTGACAAGAGAAGCGGTTGTTTTGGTGCCAAATGTTCCCACACCCATGCAGCCTTGATAACCTCCTTACATAAACCCATATAAAATCGAGCAGATATAAAAAGGGCAAGATTCGCCTATAAGAGGTCTCTTAAGAAAAGCAAGGCGAACATAAAGTCCGAATTATGGCAAGATCTAAAACGAGCATCAGCCTTGAAAGATACAAAAGGTTTCTGGAAGACGAATGCCCCTTTCCTTGCCTCGGGTAACCTGCCTAGTATCGAAAAAGAGGAGGATAAATGGGTGTCCCATTTTTCTGGCCTTTATAATAATCACGTGGATCCGCAAAACGAGGCGGCCATACGTTTAATCCCTCCAAACCATCTTCCTATTGAAATCGACTTTGATGCCTAGGATGTGATCTTGGCCATTAACGAAAGTATGGAGGGCAAAGCCCCAGGCCACAATTGCATACCAGTGGAATTATTTAAATCAGATCCACTGCAATGGGGACCCCTGTTAGCCCTGGTCTTAAAAGCTTGTTTCACCCTGGGATTTACTGCCACTTGGACGGAATCAATACTGGTCCCTATTTATAAGAAGGGCAATCATGACGATCCGTCCTGCTATAGACCAATTTCATTACTAGATTCTTTTGCAAAGGTGGGTGGGCGTGTTGTTTTAAACCGCCTCCGGTTATGGGCAGAGGAAAACTGTATAATTTCTGAATTACAGTATTCCTTCCGCCAAGGTGTGGGAACCCTCGAACAATGCTCACATCTGAACTTACTGGTTGGAAAGTATTTAAAGGCTAAAAGGGGGAATTTATTTTTATGCTTTGTTGATTTGAGTTCAGCCTTTGACTGTGTTAACCATCAGAAGCTATGGAGCATTTTAGACACCATGGGGGTTGATCAACCGATTCTTAACTTTTTAAAACAGTCTTATTTAGATGCTAGGGCCCGGGTGCGCTATGGAAGGGGCGGTGAACTCAGTACGACCCTATCGGTAAAGAAGGGGGTGAGGCAGGGGTGCGTGTCGGCACCCCTCCTGTTCACTCTTTATATTAATAGCTTGAGAGCAAAATTAGGTAATGATTGTCAGGACTTGCCATGCATAAACGGACGGCCAATAGGAGCTTTATTATATGCAGATGATGCCGTCCTATTGGCTCGTACCCCCATTGGCCTACAAAATGTAATTACCAGCTTTTCTGCCTATATGCTAGATCTTGACATTCGTGTCAATATAAATAAAACATTTACAATGAAATGCTGTAAGCCCAGTACTAAGTGCCTGTGAATTCTTTATTGAAGACAGGAAACTCGAATTCACAGCTCATTTTTCCTACTTGGGCATTGTATTTGAAAAAAGGGGTCTATGGGCTAAAGCTATTGAATCCAGGAAGTTATTATTTTGTAAAGCCACTGGTGCCATAATTAATTTTGCCAGGAAATTGGGGAGGCGCCCAGTTGCAGATTTAATAAAAATATATAGAGCCAAATGCATTCCTGTTGCCATGTATGGAGCAGGCATCTGGAGTCTTGCCAATGCCGAGTGCCTGCAAATAGTTGAAAATAGGTTCCTGAGATATCTTTTAGCTGTACACCGTAGCACAGCCGCATTCGTATGCCACGCTGAGCTGTGGTTGCCTTATCTCCTAGACTTGATTAAACTGCAGCCAATCATGTTGTGGCATAAAGTTTGGACTGGCACTTCTACTGGCTTGAACAGGGACCTGATCATGATTGTCTGTCCCTTGATGGTGCTGATTGAATTTCCTGATTGACCTATGTCAAATATTTTTTAGAGATTCTAGGACTTCCTGAATATTTCTCTAACCCTGACAGCTTGAACAATGTTACTAGAAATAATTTAAAATCACTATGTCTGGACTATTTGGAGTCCATTAATCTATCTAGAAACATTGTAAAACCGTCAGTGAGAACACACCAACTACTCTTGACTCAACCAGGAATACGACCATACTTATTGAACACTGCAGGAGCCTATGATAGATTGTTATTGACCCGCCTACGCCTTGGCAGCTTTCACACTCGGGTTATCTTCCCAAAAACGATGACTGGTCCCGCACCCTATGTTTGTGCCTGTGTGATAACATTTCTGCTCAGTCGACAATTCATATTATGTTTTTTTGCAAGTTTTATGCTATGCCCAGGAAAAAATGGATTTTACCAATTTTAATGAGTTATGGCTTTTTTTTAAATTTATTTTTTTATTGAGAGTTCATATATAACAATACAGTACAGTACAAGAGACATAACATATTTGAAATCCAATTAATACAGTCTAGAAGAAAAGAATATTGAAAACAACCATACAGTTTTTTAGTTATAACATTTAAATTATAGAGTCCAAAATTGTGTAAAAGCAAACAGGCAACAGACTTTCACTAATAATCAAAAGATTTTGTTAGAATTAAAATAATATAGGAACTTTAAACTCCCTGTAAGATTTCTCCATTAATTTTTCATAGCTAGATTTGTAAAGTGCATCGTGCATATGTATAACGAACTCAATAAACCAATTTTAAATCCGATTAAATAGCAGTAAGGCAAATTTAAGGATCAAAACCAATCCAAAATTTATCGTATTTTTTCAGAGCCCCTGATCTTAAAGCGTATTTTCTTTCCCTATCCTGGATTCGGAGAAATTTTATCTTCCATGCTTGGAAAGATGGGACAAGGTCTATTTTCCAGGACTGTAATATAAGGGATTTAGCTATTAAAGAAGCTATAAAAAGGGACTCATCGTGTTGGGTGTGAATAGAAGAGCAACCTAGGACGGAAGTTAATTCATCCAGGACAATATTAGTTTTAAGGACAATTGAGAGATATTTTTCTATTTCCTTCCATAATACCTGGATTTTGGGGCATTCCCAAACAATGTGTTTCACGTGCCTTTTCCTTCACATCGGAAACATTTGTCAGCTATTTGGGGGAAGATATTATGCAAAAAGGACGGAGTTTTATATATCAACCATTTGTTAAAGAATTGCATGCGTTTAAAATTTGCTCCTCGAAAAATGGTTTTATTAAACTTATTTATTTTGTCCCATACCTGTTGATTAATTGTAATATCTTCCTTCTTTTTCCATCTTTCAGTAATCTTGCTGTAGAGGTCCTGATCTTTACCTTCTCTTAGTGTTTTAATCCAAATACTCATTTTGTTTTGTGTTTTGTTGTTAAGGATAGTGGAAATATTTTCTTTCATGAATAGATTTCCTATAGTGAGTTCTCTAAATTTTGGATTTATCTTGAAGAAGGACCAGTTCAGCATGCAGTGCGAATGGATTAACTGACTATTAAAATCACTATGTCTGGACTATTTGGAGTCCATTAATCTATCTAGCAACATTGTAAAACCGTCAGTGAGAACACACCAACTACTCTTGACTAGACCAGGAATACAACCATACTTATTGAACACTGCAGGAGCCTATGACAGATTGTTATTGACCCGCCTACGCCTTGGCAGCTTTCACACTCGGGTTATCTTCCCAAAAACGAATGACTGGTCCTGCACCCTATGTTTGTGCCTGTGTGATAACATTTCTGCTCAGTCGACAATTCATATTATGTTTTTTTGCAAGTTTTATGCTATGCCCAGGAAAAAATGGATTTTACCAATTTTAATGAGTTATGGCTTGAGACAATACCGCCCGCCCTTCTAAAGCTGCAATATTTGAATGACAGATCTGTGACTGATCACATTGTTAAATCCTTGAAAGGGGTGGTTAGACAACGGCTGACAATGGATTGTCCCACTCCTTCTTAAAATATCGTTTGAATTTTTATTTGGTATATATACATGAAATGCAAGTTTTTTATTATGTATTGTGCGTTTATGGTTTAACATCTTTTTAAATCGAATAAAGCGCATTCTGATCTGCTCTCGCCTCCTTTGGAGGTAGAGGGTGGGAAGGGTGACAGATTGCCTCAGATGGAAAGAGGTCACCACTTGGGAAGGAGAGGCAATGTAGTTCTGAGGAATAATTCCTCCGGGAAGAAGCATGTGAAGGGGGGCCGCACGCTCAGTGCCTGTAACTCACTCATGTGCCGCAATGAAGTGATGCTATAAAGAGAACAAAGGTATGACCAAACTGATAGACCAGGAACTTGGGGGAACAGCAGATAACGAGTAGCAATGCTTCCCTGTAGACTGATTACTGAAAAATACCAACTCGATGACTGCGTGGATGCCGCCGCTCTCCACGAGTGTTCCATTCACCAGAAATGTACAGATTTAACATTTGCTGACATGACTTCAACAATTTTGAAAATACATTTTGTAGGAGAGTAGGGTCTGCTATCCTATGGTAACCCCAAATTTTTGCTTTTTGCTTCACTGGTTTTTGACATATTGAGGCTGTGGGCCTGCTAATCAGACCCCCAGCCTGCTGTTCTCTCTACTAAATTATACCGCTGCACTTTAGGTGCAGTACCAATTAGAACTGGATCACCCTGTGAGCCCCTGTACCAGTGTACCATAGGTACCCAGGGCATTGGTGTATCTGAGGCCTACCAGGGGCTGCAGCATGTATTATGCCACCCCTGGACTGGCCTATCAATTTGACACAACTGGCTGATCACTCAGCTGGGGTAAGTTGGTGTAACCACCTCTTACTTAGGTGTAGTATATCTATACCTAACCTTAAATAGAACATATGTAAACCTATAAGTCACTCCTATGGCAGGCCTTAACAATCCTGAAGGCAGAGTGCTTGGTTTTATGTGAGATGGTGCTCTGGCATGAGCTGAGCCTGTCTGCAGCTTTCGGAACCATGTCCTTTAGCTGTTTCTAAGTATAGCCATACCATATACTCTTAAGTGCATTATGAACCTCCCGGTTAAATGCGCAGTCTGGTTTGGCTTTACCAAAACATGTCGAGTAAGGTGTTGTACGAATTGGAATACTAACCCCTCGCCAATTCTGGCGATGGGGTTAGCATTCCACCCTTCTAGAGGGTCACAACATGTACATAACCTGAACCCCGGTTAAGCTTAAACACAGCCTCAGTGTTCACAAAATGGATGCTGCCACCGCGACACAAGTCTGCCCTCCTGCTGCTGGGAGTCCTTCAAGCTTGGGAGACGTGGACAAAGGGTTTCCTGTCCGGGGAGGAACTAGCACCACCCCAGACAGGATTTTGTGTATTGGTCAGGCAGGGCTTGAAAGGAATGAGACATGCTTGGGGCACACAAGGTGTCTTGTGCATAGACAGTACAAACCGGTGCTGAGGCCTCTCAGCCCCAGCTCTGGTGCAAAACTGGACAAAGGAAAGGGGGTGTAACCACCCCCCTTCCTGGTCCCACCCATAGGAGGGACCTAGCAGGTAGTCCAGCCCCTAAGATTAGTTTAAAGGTAGGAGCTGTGTCCCTAGGACTTCAGACATCCTGGAATCAACTTACACAAGAAGAAGACGGGTACTTCGACATTCTGCTGCACAGAAGACTGAAGAAAAATCTCCCTTGTGGTCAAGGAGTGACCACCCTGCACAAGCAGGCAGCACCCAGCGAATCGACGTCTGCTTTGCCGCCGCCTCCCGCCGGAGCCCGAGCCCAGAGACTGACAAGACCTGGACCTTCAGACCTCTCATAGCCCGATCCACAGTCCCTGCAAAGAAGGGACCCGTGGAGGCACCGAGTCACGTGGAGCCAGCCATCTTGGAAGACACCCGAAGAGCTGACAGCACAACAACCGAGGCTCCTTCCGAGTTGTGCTTGGGGTCCTGAGAAGCCCCAACCCCGAGCAGCATTTGCATCAAAGGTGAGCCCTCCAGCATCTCCATGATCTGCGTGGGGCCCTTCTGCACTTTGCCACTCGACGCGCCTATCCGGTCACTGGTCCGTTGGCTGGTGGCCATCTTGGCACCGAAATCCGCAATCAACACTGCTGGTCCGGTTGCTCTAGACTAGCCCCTGCTTCCATCCAAAGGAGCAGCCCCTCTGACCTTGTTGGTCAGAGTAACAAGCTTTCATCGTTTCCTGCTCAACTTGCTTTTGCCACGGCTTGTTTGCTTCCATCGAGTCGCCGACAACGAGAGCCTGCGTGGGACAGCTCGTGAACCGACTCCTGGACGTCGTCAACCTTCAGGGACCACGTGGCTGCAGAGACAAGCTACACTTCTTCACCTGTTTGCACCCGACATCGCCTGGCTCCTTCCTGGTTCCTCGCCGGTCACTGGCTAGTGACTTTGAACATTGTCTCCTCTGCTTTCAGGTCTTCTACTCTCCAGATCCCCCCTGGGATCCACCGGAACTCTTCTGGCTCGACCGCCTGCAGCATCTTTGTCTCCAGGCTCCATTGAACAGATAGACGAAACCCGACACACTTTGAACCCTGTGCACCCGCTTCCTGTGGGTGAGGTAACATTGGCACACCTGTGCACAACTGCAGATTTACATCTCTAGTGTCTAGTTCTAAAGTCTTGAATTCGTAGGTAATACAGCAGTTCCTTTTTGTAATAACTTGGCAACTTTTACGCACCCATTATAAGTCTATGGGAAGCCGCTTGCATTTCCAGCACTGCAAACGCGGCCTGTGGTCCTCCTGGTCACTAACCACTGTTAGCTCCTTGTAGGCCCAGCGATTCTAGAGGCTCTAGGCCTTTTCCTTTCCAGAGTAGTGGTCCTTATACCACTATTTTAGTATATAGTTTTAGGGGCCACCTGGCCTATCCATATAAAGTGCAACTTTTGTGTATTGTGATACTTTCTTGTTTAACGATTTGTGCCCTTGTGCTCATAAAGAGTTTAGGGGATACTTTGATTAATAAATACATATATATTTTCAATATATATCTGTTTGGTGTCCTTTCATTGGTATAAAGGGGGATTATATGTGTGGTAATACAGCTTGCTTAATACGCCTTAAAGAGTTTAGCCTAAAGACTGCTTAGCCTACGCTACCACTAGGGCAGCTAGTCCAAAGGTTGACTTACAACCACACCATAAGGGTTGCTTGGCATGGTACAAGGTAATCACTTTTAATTAAGTGAACATCATATACCAGGCCAACTTCTCACATTGGTGAGCAGCGGTTGGGATTTGAGCTTGCTGTTGTTTTACCACTGTAATTTCTTTTCTTATCAATTGAAAGATCATACAGGTACCTTTAGGCACATATGAAACAAGTTAGTTATATACATAAGTTCTACTGAGCTTAGTTGTTGTAGAGCAAAGGGAGTAGCACACCCTGACTACAACTACTAGATGGGGTCAGTAGGTAAACACAAGTGTAGGTAGATTGTAACACATCCACCCACACTAAGAGCATGGCTGGCACAGGGGAATCCTCTGGATCTCTCCCTGTGGAAAGTGACCCACAGAGGGCACCATCCAGGTTTGCTATACTCAATCACAAAGAGCTGAGGCAGTTGGGTACTTCCAGGAAACTGAAGCAGACTCAGAATCCTACTTCTGCAGAACTCAGAATACTCTTAGATGAGTATGAGGACCAAAAGGCCCTCAAAAAGGCTTCCAAGTCAGGCCCATCAGGGACTGCGACAGGAGGCCCCCCTCAGAAGATGCTACTGAAGCACCTCTCCCTGAACACTCAGATCAAGTCTTAGATGATGAAGATCAGAATAGGGATGAAGATGAGGATGGAGATGAGGAGGCAGATAGTAGTGAATCAGATGAGGAGGGAAGAACTAGTCCCATACCTAGCATAGGCTATGGTCCAGTTCAACCTAGGACATTTGGGCCTTCAGTCTCCCAAATGGACCTAACCAGGAACCTAGGAGACAGAGGAACCACTCAGTTGACTCCATTGCCTCCCAGGCTTCTAGAGGCTCTGAGGGTCATTCCAGACAAAGGATGACCACTCCTTAGTGGAGAGAACATGAGGCCAACATGAGAGAGGCTGCACTTAAGATCCAGAAAAGGGAACCTGAAGTGGCTTTGGCTCAAGAAAAGCTTGACAAAGCCAGGCGGTCTAAAAATAGTGGAGTAAAACCCACTGGTGGCAGCATTGTCCCAAGGGACAAAGATAGGGTTTCTGATAGTAGAAACCTGTCCAAGATTGTGCCCCCCTACAAAGCTGGGGATGATATCCACAAGTGGATAACTGCTCTTGAGAGAGCCTGCAAAGTACAGCCCGTTCCTTAGGACCAGTGGGCAGCAATCCTATGGCTCTCCTTTGACTCCTCACTGTTAGAGAAGAGGATGTCAGAAACTACAGAGTCCTGAAGAGTGTCCTTGTTGATGGGTTAGGCTTAACCACTGAACAGTACAGGTTAATGTTCAGAGACACCCAGAAGACTCACTCAGGACTGGTCTGAATATGTTGAGTGTGCCACTAAGGCTCTGGAAGGTTGGTTGCTGGGAAGTAAGGTTTCAGATTATACAGGATTGTACAATTTAATTATGAGAGAGCAAATCTTAAGTAATTGTCAAAACCAGCTTCTACATCAACACCTGGTGGACTCTGATCTGACCTCTCCACAAGAATTGGGTAAAAGGGCAGACAAATGGATCAGAACCAGGATTAGGCCTAAGAACCAGGGTGGTGACCAGAAGAAAGAGACTACCAAGCCTCAAGAGAAAGGTGGGGATACACCCATAGAGAAGACTTCCCCAGGGCCCCAAAATTGCAACAAGGTTGGTAGGTCCCAGAACACTTCCTCTGAACAGAAGAAACCTTATTGTCATACCTGCAAACAGGTAGGCCACTGGAAAACTGATAGCAGTTGCCCAAAGGCCAGCAATAAGGAAAACATTCCCCCCAGTAATACTCCAAAACCTCCTGTTACTGTTAGCAGTAATCCCCGAGGTGGTGGGAGTGCCCCCACTAAAGTGGTTGGGTATACTAAGGGAACAAAGGTGGACTCTGGTCTACCCAGGTCCCCTACCACTTCTGACTCCGAGGATGGCATGGGGTTTGCCAACTTCAGTGATTGTCCCAACACTTTGGGCAAGTACAGGCAGGAGCCCCATATAAATGGACAGAAAGTTGAGGCCTACAGAGACACAGGGGCCAGTATCACCATGGTGGTCGACCATCTGGTCCCCTCTGCTCAACTTATACCTGGTTTCACTTATCAGGTAACTGACATTCATGGAGTGAAGAGAAGTCATCCCATGGCAATGATCAATCTCAGTTGGGGAGATGTCACTTGCCCCAAGCAGGTGGCAGTGACTGACAACCTACCAGTGGATTGCTTGCTAGGAAATGACTTCGATATCTCAGCCTGGGCTGAGGTGGAGCAAGAGACTCACTCTAAAATGATAGGCCTTCCCAGAAAGGGTAGTGGGGCTGTAATAGCTACAGCCCCAGTCCAAGCAGAATTCCTCCCTGAAAAGGTTGGAAGGGCTGTGGTAGCCACAGCCCTGGCTCAGACAGACTTCCCTGAACAGGATAGCAGGGCTGTGACAGTCACAGCCCAAACACAGACTGAGTGCCTCCCTGAAAAGGTTGGCAGGGCTGTAATGGTCTCAGCCCAAACTCAAACAGATTTTAGTGAAGTGAAGCCTGAAACAATGGATCACTCCACACAGACAGAGAGCATTGGGGAGGAAGAAAAGTCTCCCTCCCACCAGACATTAGGTGAGAGTCAGCCTCCTGAGGGAACTGACCCTACCCCTTGTGAAGGAACGGCCCCAGAGGTAGTCAGGTCTAGCCTGGCAGAGCCCCTGATGTCAGTGGACCCTTCCAAGGTGGGACCTAGTCTGGAGCAGGTAACCTGCCCCTCTCTACCCTGCCTCACTCAGCCCAGGGCTGTGGAGGACAGGGAGGCCAGTGGACCCCAAAGGGCCCACTGCCCCCAGGAACCCCCCCAAAATCAGATTAGGGGCACCAAAACTAGCAGCCCTAGCCAGGTGAAAGATCTTGAAAGTTCTGAGGAAACCCCCTTAAAATTAAGTAGGGACCTTCCCCAGAGTGATTCTGTTGGGCACAGCCAAACCTGGGGCTTAAAACCCCCAAACCTGACCTGTCCCTCCAGTAGGCCCACAAAAGGGACCCAGCCTCCAGCTTTAGGTAGCCAGAGGTTGACCCTGAGAGCACAGTGCAACTCAGTCATGGAAAGAAAGGCACACATGAATTCGAATTTGAATTTAAAAACATTTATTGAGCGCACTTATACCCAGCGGTTTCATGGCGCTTTAAGGACTACGACCAGCGGCAACAGCAGAAGGACAGACTAGGCAGCGAAGGCTCTGGTAGAGAGTGACTGGAGGAAGCTGAATCCTACAGAGGAATCCCACTTCAATACTCCATCTCAATACCAGCCTTTAACTTTGCCAAAACACACCACAGGTAGAGGTTCTCTATGGTGGAGACCCTCAGATACCCTTAGGGTGAGGGGTTGCTTAGTGGACCATGAGACAGGGGGAAACCAAGCCAGAGCTGGTCCTTCCTTATATGGCCACTTAGGCAATATAGGCTTACCTGATCAAGGCTAGCATTATCTCCTTTCGTTTGGGGGGGGTGGTTGTGTAGGAAGGTGGATATCTGACTATGGTTACCCCCAAACTTTTTTAGCTGGTTTGTGACTTAGTTGGCCTGGGATCCAGCTAATCAGGGCCCCAGGCTAATTGCTCTCTCCCTATAATGGACTCCATGTACCTTAGGTACATACCACTGCACTTTAGGTGCAGTACCAATTGGAATTGGATCACCCTGTGAGCTCCTGTACTAGTGTACTATAGGTACCCAGGGCATTGGTGTTTCTGAGGCCTACCAGGGGCAGCAGCATGTATTGTGCCACCCCTGGACTGGCCTAGCAATTTGACACAACTGGCTGATCACTCAGCTGGGGTAAGTTGGTGTAACCACCTCTTACTTAGGTGTAGTAACCTTAAATAGAACATATGTGAACCTATAAGTCACTCCTATGGCAGGCCTTAACAATCCTGAGGGCAGAGTGCTTAGTTTTATGTGAGATGGTGCTCTAGCATGAGCTGAGCCTGTCTGCAGCTTTCAGAACCATGTCCTTTAGCTGTTTCTAGATATTGACATACCATATACTCTTAAGTGCATTATGAACTTGCCGGTTAAATGCGAAGTCTGGTTTGGCTTTATCAAAACATGTCGAGTAAGGTGTCATACGAATTGGAATACTAACCCCTCGCCAATTCTGGCGATGGGGTTAGCATTCCACCCTTCTAGAGGGAGACGACATGTACAGAACCTGAACCCCGGTTAAACTTAAACACAGCCTCAGTGTTCACAAAATGGACGCTGCCACCGCGACACAAGTCTGCCCTCCTGCTGCTGGGAGTCCTTCCAGCTTGGGAGACGTGGACAAAGGGTTTCCTGTCAGGGGAGGTGCTAGCACTACCCCAGACAGGATTGTGTGTATTGGTCAGGCAGGGCTTGAAAGAAACTAGACATGCTTGGGGCACACAAGGTGTCCCTTGCATATGCCAGTTCAAACCACTGCTAGGGCCTCTCAGCCCCAGCCCTGGCACGAAACTGGACAAAGGATTGGGGGTGTAACTACCCCCCTTCCTGGTCCCACCCATAGGAGGGACCTAGCAGGTAGTCCAGCCCCTAAAATCAGTTTAAAGGTAGGAGCTGTGTCCTGGGACTTCAGACATCCGGAAATCAACTTAGAAACAAGAAGAAGATGGATACTTCGACATTCTGCTGCACAGAAGACGGAAGGAAAATCTCCCCTATGGTCAGGGAGTGACCATCTTGCGAAAGCAAGCACCATCCAGCACCTCGACATCTGCTTTGCCGCCGCTTCCCGCCAGAGCCCGAGTCCAGAGACCAACAAGACCTGGACCTCCAGACCTCTCACAGCCCGATCCATAGTCCCTGCAAAGAAGGGACCTGTGGAGGCACCGAGTCACGTGGAGCCAGCCATCTTGGAAGACACCCGAAGAGCTGACCAGCACGACAACTGAGGCTCCCTCCGAGTTGTGCTTTGGGACCTGAGAAGCCCCAAACCCGAGCAGCATTTGCACTAAAGGTGAGCCCTCCAACATCTCCACGATCTGCGTGGGGCCCTTCTGCACTTTGCCACTCAACGCGCCTAACCGGTCACTGGTCCGTTGGCTAGTGGCCATCTTGGCGACGAACTTCAAGAATTTCACCGCTGGTCTGGTTGCTCCAGACTGGCCCCTGCTTCCATCCAAAGGTGCAGCCCCTCTGACCTTGCTGGTCAGAGTAACAAGCTTTCTTCACTTCCTGCGACTCCTGCTTTTGCCAAGTCTTGTTTGCTTCCATCAAGTTGCCGACACCGCCAACAAAGAGAGCCTGCGTGGGACAGCTCGTGACTCGACTCCTGGACGTCGTCGACCTTCAGGGACCACGTGGCTGAGGAGACAAGCTTCACCTCTTCACCTGGTTGCACCCGACATCGCCTGGTTCCTCGCCGGTCACTGGCTAGTGACTTTGAACACTGTCCCCTCTGCTTACAGGTCCTCTACTCTTCAGATCCACCCTTGGATCCACCGGAACTCTTCTGCCTCGACCGCCTGCAGCATCTTCATCTACAGGCTCCATTGAACAGATAGACGAAACCCAACACACTTTGAACCCTATGCACCTGCTTCCTGTGGGTGAGGTAACACTGGTACTCCAGTACACGATTGTAGCATTACATCTCTAGTGTCTAGTTCTAAAGTCTGAAGTTCGTTCTCAATCCAGAAGTTCCTCTTTAACTTTAACGCACCCATTCTAAGTCAATGGGAAGCCGCTAGCATTTACAGTACTGCACACGCGGCCTGTGAACCTCCTGGTCACTAACCACTGTTAGCTCCTTGTAGGCCCAGCGATTCTAGAGGCTCTAGGCCTTTTCCTTTCCAGAGTAGTGGTTCTTATACCACTATTTTAGTATATGGTTTTAGGGGCCACCTGGCCTATCCATATAAAGGGCAACTTTTGTGTATTGTGATACTTGCTTGTTTAACGATTTGTGCTCCTGTGCTCATAAAGAGTTTAGGAGATACTTTGAGAAATAAATACATATATATTTTTAATATATATCTGTTTGGTGTCCTTTCATTGGTATAAAGGGGGATTATATGTGGTAATACAGCTTGCTTAACACGCTAAAATGAGTTTAGCTTAAAGACTGCTTAGCCTACGCTACCACTAGGGCAGCTGGTCCAAAGGTTGACTTACAACCACACCATAAGGGTTGCTTGGCATGGTACAAGGTGGTCACTTTAACTAGTGGAGAAGTGTGGCTCACTGGTTAGAGCAGGCAGACCCTGAAGCAGAGGTCAGACCCGGGACCAGGGCTCGATTCCCGACACGGCATGGTGTTGAGCTCAAATGTCCACGGACCTGATCATTCTCGCTTCGGTGCCTGACCTAATCATGGGTTCACACTCTGCAACTCTGGGCATTAAGCTTGCTTAATCTCCACAACGGCCCCCTGCGGCGGGATGCCTGGCTTTCACCTTGGGGATGCCCTGTAGGGGCTATCTCACAGGGAAAAACCAGGACGGGTTCCCAAGGCAAGCGGGGAGATACCCCTTCGGGGGTCGATTCTGGCGCTATATAAGAAATACAATAATAATAATAATAATACCAGGCCAACTTCTCACACGCCCTGCTGGGCGTGAAAACTACGCGAGGTCGCGGCTAAACAGACCAAACCCCGGAGCTGCGCGTGACCGGAGAGCGCTAACGGGGCTCACCTGCGGCTTGCGGCAGGCGCAGAAAGATTGAGACGGGCGCCTACACCCCTGTGAGGAAGAGGTGCTGTGTTACCCTGCAACACGACTACGAAGGGACAGGCGCTAGAGTACAGTGCGGAGCGCGGCCTGCGGTGAGGACCAGGCCCGAGAACTATTGCAAGTAGGGGCGGAAGCCCCCAAAAACATCTGAAGGGACGTCCGACTGTATAGCAGGTACTTCTGAAAAATCAGAGGGCAACAGACGGCGCAGTGTGCACCAGCGGGAGGGTGCGCCTACTACCAAGACACAGGACGCTGTCCGCCATTTTCTGCGAGGGTGCGGAAGCGCGCCATTTCTAACGGAGGGTGTAACGGTCATATATGGCGGTGGCCGCTTTGATTTCCCTACTCCCACATGCCCAGCCATAAGGCCACCCTGAGAGATATCCGCCCACGACCCTTTATTTCTGCCGCATCCGAGCTGCGTCCCTGTACCTGTCCCAAACAGCCTGAGGAACATATTTAGGGAGGTGTACGGCTGCTGCGGAGCGGGACTTTTCAAGGTAAAAGAGAGGGAAGATACCCTGACTGTTTCCCGGAGAAGTAGCCCCTAGCCTTGAATATTCTGTCGGACACTGTTATGGGGAGGACGGAACCCCGGCAGGCGAAGGTGACCTTCGACGCACGCAAGGCGCCCAGCTCTAACTCCAAAGAGCGCGAAGAAGATGATCCACCGGAGACTAGAGATGAAGGGTGGAAAGCGCTATTGGTGGGAATGCAGCAGAGCCTTACTTCCATTGACTCTAAAATGGACGCCATGAGTAACAGGCTGGAAGCTGTGGTGGCGAAACTAGATAAACATGAAGGGCGCCTGAAGGAAGTGGAACAAAGGGTGTTGGATTTGGAGGATGGTGCGGGGACCAGACAACAACACGTGCAGCATATGGATAAATTGCTAAAGGTCATCGCAGATACAAATGAGGAGTTGGAGGCGTGCTCCCGGCGGAACAACGTACGAATGCTGGGACTGGCGGATTCCACCAATACTGGGAGGCTGGAAGACTTTATGGAGCGCTTGCTGGTGGACCTATTTGGCAAAGACTCCTTCTCAGCGCATATGGTCAATGAACGGGCGCTTAAGTCGCTGGCTGCACGTCCCCCTCCCAGGGCCCCACCGCGCCCGGTAATTATGCAGTTCCTGAATTACCGCGATAGGGACACAGTGCTACGCATGGTGTGGGAAAAAGGTGAAGTGAAATATGAAAACACCACCCTGGCCTTTTATCCTGACTTAACCCAAAATTTACCAGAGGCTCCCTGCAAATTTATTTTGATGAAGAAAAAATTGCAAACACAAGGCATCCAGTACGCCATGCTATACCCTGCAAGGTTGCGGATTCAGCATCGCGGGAAACAGCAAATTTTTAGCACACCACAACAAGCGGAGGAGTACCTTAAACGACAGACGGTCGACTTTGTGAGAGGAGGCAGAGAGAAGGCGCTTGAGATCTCATTCACCACTGTCGGAGCAAGGATGACGCTGGGGTGCAGCATGGGAAACAGCACCTGACTGCATTGCAGCTAAAGTCTCTGTGGACGCTATGCAGATTGGTGATGTATAACTACAGCTTATAACTTGTGTATATCCCTGGTCGCCCGGACACTCACCCCTGTCCCATCAGACCGACCCCTGTGGTACAGGTGGTTGGCGGATGGGTGAGATAAGGAGGTTGAGTCGGTGTGACGGAGGCCCCTAGCGACTACCCAATTGAGGGCATTCCCCCTTATCTTTCTTTTTTTTTATGTTGGCATGGCTTGTACGTTTAAAGTGCGGACACCATAGAGTACAAGTAGCGATTGTTGGGAAGGAAGGGTGTGGGGGTGGGGAGTTTGTTCCTGGCAAGTTGGAGTAGCCGGTGTGGGAGGGATGGGGGGTGGGCGGGAAGGACCCCACTGGAGGAAGAATGCTGAGGGATGTGAGGCCGAATAAGTACGACCGAGCGAATTTGCAGATCGTGTTGAATACTAGCTATGACTGAGGGAAACACTGCTGGCACTGACCTCCAAATTACCTCCTGGAACGTTAGGGGACTGAATGACCCCAGGAAGCGTAGGCAGGTGCTTGGCTATCTGGTGCGTCACCATGCTCAGGTGGCTATGATACAGGAGACCCACCTTTCACCGGGAAGCACGCCCCAATTTCCATCACGCTGGGCTTCCCACAGCTGCTTTGCGTCCTACTCCAGCTATGCTAGAGGAGTAGCCATCCTGGTCAAGCGCGGAGTCAGGTTCATAGAGGGTGGGAGGGAGGTAGACCCTGATGGCAGGTAATGTATTCTATGGGGCAGACTGCACTCGGACGATGTAGTGTTTGCGAATTACTATGGGCCCAACACAGATGATGCTCACCCTATGCTCATGCTCCGAGATAAAATACACACGCTTGGACATAGATTCGTCTTCTGGGGGGGTGACTTCAACACCGTAGTGGACCCCAGACTGGACCGCTCTCATGCTTCCGCAGCGCATTACACCAACACCCAACGTGCATTACGTGACAAAGTGACATCTGATAACTTATTGGATACATGGCGCTACTTACACCCCACTGGGATGGAAGGGACACACCATTCGGCTGTACATAATACTTGGGCCAGGTTAGATTATGGTTTTGTGGTGAAGGGTGCAGCGCACTGGGTCATCAAGGCAACACACCTGGCTAGGCCGTTTTCGGACCATTCTCCTGTGTTTGTTTGTAGTCAAGCCCCCGTTAGACATTCCCCCCTACCTAAATGGGAGACTGAACCCCTTGCACTTGCATGACGCTGTTTTTAGGGTGAAGTTGGAGCAGGAGATTACTGACTTCTTCCCCAGAAACACTGACTCGGTAGCTAGCCTAACAACAGTGTGGGAAGTGACTGTGAGGGGATGGTGCATTTCCAAAGGAGGGGGCATATTAAAAGACCTCCACCGCGACCTGAAAAAACTGGAGACCGGACTAGGGGAGTTGGAACGGACGATACTAAGAGGTGACGAGGTAGGGAAGCTTAAGGCTCAGCTACGTGAGAAAATGACGGAATATATAGACGCTGCTGAGAGGGAGTGTAAGTTCAGAGGGAAACATATTACTGCTCGGAAATATGGCAAAGGAGACAGACCAGGAAAATCGCTTGCTAGCGTGGTGAGACCCCCCAGATTTAGCAAGTATATAGTAGTATTGGAGGATGAGCAGGGGACGCCACGCAGTACTCTTACAGACCAGATGGCCATAATGACGGGTTATTATAAAAAACTCTACTCGACACGGCGGCGGAACCCGTTACAACTTGGGAATATTTAGAAGACGTGGCTCTGGCCTGGCTGGGGGACGCTCAGCGCCAATTTCTGGCCCTTGAACTTGAGGTGGATGAGATCAAAGAAGCAATTATGTCCATGCGGTCCGGAAAGGCCCCCGGGTCTGACGGGATCCCCATCGACATTTACAAGACCTATGTCTCCATTCTGGCACCCATTCTGAAGGCAGTGTCTTAGGAGGCCCTTGAGGAGGGTAGTCTACCTGACCCAGTCCTGAGGCGGAAGCCGGGAGCTGGAGGTACTTTGCTCATCTTTTTAAAATTATTGTGTGGTGTCACGATCTTTTGACTGCTTTTAAAACGGAAAGCACAACGTAGCGCTTGCATCTTTCATTGCGCACAGCTGATCTAAAAGCCGATTCGCGCCCTTCCTAGCTCCTACCTGCCGCCGCCATCGCCACCGGCGTGCGCGCTGACTCCGCCCCTTTTTGAGGCCACGCCCCCTGATTGTAGTATATAAACCGCTGACCTTAGCGGCAACCAGAAACCTTTGACCCAGTCCTGAGGCGGAAGCCGGGAGCTGGAGGTACTTTGCTCATCTTTTTAAAATTATTGTGTGGTGTCACGATCTTTTGACTGCTTTTAAAACGGAAAGCACAACGTAGCGCTTGCATCTTTCATTGCGCACAGCTGATCTAAAAGCCGATTCGCGCCCTTCCTAGCTCCTACCTGCCGCCGCCATCGCCACCGGCGTGCGCGCTGACTCCGCCCCTTTTTGAGGCCACGCCCCCTGATTGTAGTATATAAACCGCTGACCTTAGCGGCAACCAGAAACCTTTGACCCAGTCCTGAGGCGGAAGCCGGGAGCTGGAGGTACTTTGCTCATCTTTTTAAAATTATTGTGTGGTGTCACGATCTTTTGACTGCTTTTAAAACGGAAAGCACAACGTAGCGCTTGCATCTTTCATTGCGCACAGCTGATCTAAAAGCCGATTCGCGCCCTTCCTAGCTCCTACCTGCCGCCGCCATCGCCACCGGCGTGCACGCTGACTCCGCCCCTTTTTGAGGCCACGCCCCCAGATTGTAGTATATAAACCGCTGACCTTAGCGGCAACCAGAAACCTTTGACCCAGTCCTGAGGCGGAAGCCGGGAGCTGGAGGTACTTTGCTCATCTTTTTAAAATTATTGTGTGGTGTCACGATCTTTTGACTGCTTTTAAAACGGAAAGCACAACGTAGCGCTTGCATCTTTCATTGCGCACAGCTGATCTAAAAGCCGATTCGCGCCCTTCCTAGCTCCTACCTGCCGCCGCCATCGCCACCGGCGTGCGCGCTGACTCCGCCCCTTTTTGAGGCCACGCCCCCTGATTGTAGTATATAACCGCTGACCTTAGCGGCAACCAGAAACCTTTGACCCAGTCCTGAGGCGGAAGCCGGGAGCTGGAGGTACTTTGCTCATCTTTTTAAAATTATTGTGTGGTGTCACGATCTTTTGACTGCTTTTAAAACGGAAAGCACAACGTAGCGCTTGCATCTTTCATTGCGCACAGCTGATCTAAAAGCCGATTCGCGCCCTTCCTAGCTCCTACCTGCCGCCGCCATCGCCACCGGCGTGCGCGCTGACTCCGCCCCTTTTTGAGGCCAAGCCCCCTGATTGTAGTATATAAACCGCTGACCTTAGCGGCAACCAGAAACCTTTGACCCAGTCCTGAGGCGGAAGCTGGGAGCTGGAGGTACTTTGCTCATCTTTTTAAAATTATTGTGTGGTGTCACGATCTTTTGACTGCTTTTAAAACGGAAAGCACAACGTAGCGCTTGCATCTTTCATTGCGCACAGCTGATCTAAAAGCCGATTCGCGCCCTTCCTAGCTCCTACCTGCCGCCGCCATCGCCACCGGCGTGCGCGCTGACTCCGCCCCTTTTTGAGGCCACGCCCCCTATTTTTCCCTACAAATGTGCATGTACAGGAAGTGCAGCGGACGAGCGCAGCGGGAGCGCCGTTTGCGCGCCGAAGGCGCGCCTAAGACAAGCCCGTCTGCGCCCGTCCGCGACCAGCCGGGACCAGGGGCCATAAACCCTGGCTCCCCTCCTACCCAGAGCAGGACCTATAGCTCGGCGGCCTTGCACAGCTTAGGTAGGAATGCCATTCCCCAGTGCCCCCATATATACGCTCCCACAGAACTACCCGCCCGATGTCTGGGGTGTAAACACTCCTTCCGCAAATCCCCGTCGGCCGCGACACAAACATACCGCATGTACGCATTAAATTGCCGCTCCTTACCAAAACATAGCACACAGATTGCCCTGCTGCTCGAGGAGCAAAAACCAGACGCGGTTTTCCTGACAGAAACCTGGCTCACTGCTCACTCTGAGCCAGACGTGGTCCAAGCACCACCCGTAGGCTACCATATCCTTAGATTGGATAGACCGGTAGGGAGAGGCGGAGGGCTGGCGATTATATTGAAGAACCAGTACCGATGTCGTACGACAGCAGATACTATCCCTGAGTGCGAGAGTGTAGCATTCCGCATAGAGTTTAACGCAAATAGCTCCTTCTCGGGTACCCTGATCTATCGCCCCCCTGAGCCTGCAAAAGTGTTCCACAGGTCCCTTCCAGAAATTATAGCGGAAAGAATTCTTTCGTCCCCTAACCACACGATCCTAGGGGACCTGAATCTCCATTTCAATTCCCCTTCAGACCATATTGCTCAGGAATTGCTAGAGGATCTGGAAGCCCTGCAACTGCTCCAACTGGTCGCAGCTCCGACCCATGAAAAAGGCAACCTACTTGACCCTATATTTAGCAACTGCCTGGATCTAACTGTCGATCAACCCATCTCCCTTCCATGGTCAGACCACTTTCTGGTCCCTTTCACCTGGGTCACACATAAGACCCCCCAAATACCTCCCCAAGTCACCAGCAGGAGAAATTGGTCAAAACTCCCTTTGGAGTCTGTGGTAAATTTAAATTACCTATACTTAATTTATGCGGTAAAGTTCAATAACAATAACTCAGTCAAAAATTAAGAGGCAGAGTCCGTGGCATCTGAGGTTTGTAAGGGTTTTATTCCTTAAAAAGGAATTGGTTCGAACCAGGTATCATGTTCCATCACCACAAGGGTTCAGGAAGGGAATCACAATGCTTTATTGACAGAGCATCATATATATAGTCAATGCATTATAGTAGTGATAGATGCAGAAGGCGTAACAGCTGAGAGAAGAGAGATAAGAACACATGTACGTAATAAAAAGGCGTGCACGAGGGCGTACACGGAGGTGTGTGCTAGAAACGTCATAGAGAAGAGTCACAGGTGGGTGGATCCATAAGAGAATCCTGCAGAGTCAGCAGAAATACATGGCAGAGATGCGCGCGCAGCCGCATGACGTGTGATTGACGTGGAACTGGAGGGTGAAGGGGACTTGACATTTAGCCTTACATGAGGAGACAGAAGTCTGGGGTGTCAGAACAACCTAATCCCAAGTCATATCTAATATCTTGTGTTTGAGGAACTGTATTATCTGGAAGGAAAGGTCTCTCGGGCAGAGGCTATTCTATACTGACTGCTAATGTGTGTACAAACGTCTATGTGTCTACGTGAGATGCGAGGGGCCATGGGCCTACCATGGTAACAGGAGCTATGAATTACTTGCATGGAGACGGTGAGGCCGGGCCCTTTGCTCTGCAGCTGGGAGGATGTTTACCTAAACTACTAGACAGGAATGCATTTTCGAGGAGCGGAGCAGATAACTTGAAGGCAAAATACAGTTTTGGCAGGCAAGCAGGCCGAGCCGGGCACCGCTCGCCGCACAGGGAGTAAGGCAGAGGTCATGGGTACAGCAGGCCGCAACTTTCATAGACAGAGAGCAGAGAAGGGCTCGATGGCAGAAATCAGGGCCTAACTCGCCAGAGCCAGGGAAACGTGAAAAGTGCACCATGTAAAGACGGTGGCAAGGCATACTTAGGAACTGAATATTCGACCCATTCATGGTGGATCTGAAAGAGGACATGTTAACGTTGGACGCAAATGTATTTGCGTCTTCATAGCTGGATGTGGAGGGAACATACATGTACTTGAAGCACATACATGGAGCCGTTGGGGTCTACGATAGGGGACACAATTGACCATAAAAATTCATATTACCTCATTCCCTCCTTGTCCCCTACGGACCCTTCATGATATATCAATCCTCATTAATCTATCAATCTGTTCATGTAACATCATTTGCTCTTCTTTCTTCTTACGGTGTTTTGAATGTGTACTTGAATGAGGAATACATGATGTGGCGCACAAGCCGCAAATCGCTGGCCCACATTGTAGACATAGGCAGCAACTGAATACTATGAGAAGGGCAATACCGAGGAAGGATAGGACCTTCCATCCCCAGGCTGACAACACGCTCCAGAACCAACCGGACCAAGTCCAGGTGCCTGGATTCTGGTGTATCTGACTTGCAATCTTGTGAAGACGGGTTATGGCTCTATATACTGATGGCGCGTTTTCTGGAATGAAAACACAGCAACTCGATCCGATGACTCTACAAGCTCCGCCCCTATCGGCCAGGATGACGTCAAGGACAAGACGATTTTGAAGAACAACAATCCGCATGGCAGACTGCTCCTCCGTTAAGTTGCCTAGGGCAGAAGTAGTTTCATTCACTACTGCTTCGAGGGTTCTGGTTAATTTACGTATCAGTTTACTATCAGGCGTGCGCGCTGACTCCGCCCCCTTCAGGCCACGCCCCCTGCTGGCTGTACTTAAACCGCTGACTCCTAGCGGCAACGGATAAACCCTTGACCCAGTCCTGAGGCGGAAGCCGGGAGCTGGAGGTACTCGATAATTTTAAAACTTGAAAAACTACTATTTCCTTACTTTGTGTGGTGTCACTGTTTTTTGTGCTTTTAAGAAAAACAACTCTCACCTAAGCGCCTTCACTGCTCTCAGCGCACAGCTGCCCTTGAGCTGACGCGCCCACCTCGCGCTTCTCAGCTGCCGCCAATCTCCCAGGCGTGCGCGCTGACTCCGCCCCCTTCAGGCCACGCCCCCTGCTGGCTGTACTTAAACCGCTGACTCCTAGCGGCAACGGATAAACCCTTGACCCAGTCCTGAGGCGGAAGCCGGGAGCTGGAGGTACTCGATAATTTTAAAACTTGAAAAACTACTATTTCCTTACTTTGTGTGGTGTCACTGTTTTTTGTGCTTTTAAGAAAAACAACACTCACCTAAGCGCCTTCACTGCTCTCAGCGCACAGCTGCCCTTGAGCTGACGCGCCCACCTCGCGCTTCTCAGCTGCCGCCAATCTCCCAGGCGTGCGCGCTGACTCCGCCCCCTTCAGGCCACGCCCCCTGCTGGCTGTACTTAAACCGCTGACTCCTAGCGGCAACGGATAAACCCTTGACCCAGTCCTGAGGCGGAAGCCGGGAGCTGGAGGTACTCGATAATTTTAAAACTTGAAAAACTACTATTTCCTTACTTTGTGTGGTGTCACTGTTTTTTGTGCTTTTAAGAAAAACAACACTCACCTAAGCGCCTTCAGTGCTCTCAGCGCACAGCTGCCCTTGAGCTGACGCGCCCACCTCGCGCTTCTCAGCTGCCGCCAATCTCCCAGGCGTGCGCGCTGACTCCGCCCCCTTCAGGCCACGCCCCCTGCTAGCTGTACTTAAACCGCTGACTCCTAGCGGCAACGGATAAACCCTTGACCCAGTCCTGAGGCGGAAGCCGGGAGCTGGAGGTACTCGATAATTTTAAAACTTGAAAAACTACTATTTCCTTACTTTGTGTGGTGTCACTGTTTTTTGTGCTTTTAAGAAAAACAACACTCACCTAAGCGCCTTCACTGCTCTCAGCGCACAGCTGCCCTTGAGCTGACGCGCCCACCTCGCGCTTCTCAGCTGCCGCCAATCTCCCAGGCGTGCGCGCTGACTCCGCCCCCTTCAGGCCACGCCCCCTGCTGGCTGTACTTAAACCGCTGACTCCTAGCGGCAACGGATAAACCCTTGACCCAGTCCTGAGGCGGAAGCCGGGAGCTGGAGGTACTCGATAATTTTAAAACTTGAAAAACTACTATTTCCTTACTTTGTGTGGTGTCACTGCTTTTTGTGCTTTTAAGAAAAACAACACTCACCTAAGCGCCTTCACTGCTCTCAGCGCACAGCTGCCCTTGAGCTGACGCGCCCACCTCGCGCTTCTCAGCTGCCGCCAATCTCCCAGGCGTGCGCGCTGACTCCGCCCCCTTCAGGCCAAGCCCCCTGCTGGCTGTACTTAAACCGCTGACTCCTAGCGGCAACGGATAAACCCTTGACCCAGTCCTGAGGCGGAAGCCGGGAGCTGGAGGTACTCGATAATTTTAAAACTTGAAAAACTACTATTTCCTTACTTTGTGTGGTGTCACTGTTTTTTGTGCTTTTAAGAAAAACAACACTCACCTAAGCGCCTTCAGTGCTCTCAGCGCACAGCTGCCCTTGAGCTGACGCGCCCACCTCGCGCTTCTCAGCTGCCGCCAATCTCCCAGGCGTGCGCGCTGACTCCGCCCCCTTCAGGCCACGCCCCCTGCTGGCTGTACTTAAACCGCTGACTCCTAGCGGCAACGGATAAACCCTTGACCCAGTCCTGAGGCGGAAGCCGGGAGCTGGAGGTACTCGATAATTTTAAAACTTGAAAAACTACTATTTCCTTACTTTGTGTGGTGTCACTGTTTTTTGTGCTTTTAAGAAAAACAACACTCACCTAAGCGCCTTCACTGCTCTCAGCGCACAGCTGCCCTTGAGCTGACGCGCCCACCTCGCGCTTCTCAGCTGCCGCCAATCTCCCAGGCGTGCGCGCTGACTCCGCCCCCTTCAGGCCACGCCCCCTGCTGGCTGTACTTAAACCGCTGACTCCTAGCGGCAACGGATAAACCCTTGACCCAGTCCTGAGGCGGAAGCCGGGAGCTGGAGGTACTCGATAATTTTAAAACTTGAAAAACTACTATTTCCTTACTTTGTGTGGTGTCACTGTTTTTTGTGCTTTTAAGAAAAACAACACTCACCTAAGCGCCTTCACTGCTCTCAGCGCACAGCTGCCCTTGAGCTGACGCGCCCACCTCGCGCTTCTCAGCTGCCGCCAATCTCCCAGGCGTGCGCGCTGACTCCGCCCCCTTCAGGCCACACCCCCTCTTTTCCTTGATATGTGCCTGTATAGGAAGTGCAGCGGACGAGCGCAGCGGGAGCGCCGTTTGCGCGCCGAAGGCGCGCCTAAGGCAAGCCCGTCTGCGCCCGTCATCGCCAAGACATCGCCTCTCGCCAGACCCCCTGGCCTAATTCCATCACCACCCCTTGCCTATGATAGTGAGACGCTTCATAGCTGGAACCCCGGAAAATCTTGCGCTAACACTACAGGTAAGCCCGGCTTCACCTGCCTACAATGCCAAACCTGCAGTTTCTCCACTACCAAACCCCACGCCATCCGACAGCTTCTAGGTCCGGACAAAACCACCTCCATCACGATACTCCACCTCAATGTTAGATCACTAGCCAAACACCATCTTGAGGTCAACACTCTTATACTGGATGAAAATCCAGATATCCTCTTCCTATGTGAAACATGGCTTCGCGATGGCATCTCCACCATTCCCAATCTTACGCTACCAGACGACTACTTGATGTCGGCCATCAACAGAGAGGGTAGAGGAGGCGGTCTCGCTATAATCTACAAAAAAACACTCTCCTGTTCTTTTGTCAAGGAAGATCTGTCTGACTCTGAATGCGCCAACTTCAAAATTATCATAACTCCCAACTTCACCGTGTCGGGTCTCTACATCTACCGCCCACCTGGCCCCTCTTCAAAATTCATCGAGGCCCTCCTTGAGTCAACAACCTCTTTAATAACCAAAAACCCCAATTTTACTATTCTGGGAGACCTTAATCTCCATTTTGATCTACTTAACGACCCCACGATCAAAACACTCCTTGCAGACCTCTCTGCACTACAACTCAACCCCCTCATCTCCACTTCAACTCACCTAGCTGGTCACATCCTAGACCCAGTCTTCTCTAACTTAGAAGAACTCACCTCAGAGCCACCCCTTCCTATGGGATGGACAGATCACTCCCTTATTAAATTGGCCATTCCGGTCAACAAAAGCAGGCACAATACGGCATCGACCAGCCGTCTAAAAAGACCATGGCATAAACTCTCTCAAGAGGACCTACACAAGACACTAGGGAATTTCCATCTTGACTCCAACTCTGACATCAACGCTAACTATAGCTCGTTTCACGAGTGGATTACGGGCGGACTAGACAGTCTCATCCCTGAAAAATGGACAAAAGGTCGTAACTCGCCATCTAACCCCTGGTATAACGACACACTCAAAAATCTACGGAAAGAGTGTAAAAAGGCAGAACGCCTCTGGCGTAGGGAATACAACAAAGAAGACAAAACCAAATACCTTCTGTTACAGAAAACGTATCACAAAGCCATCCGTGCTGCACGGACCGCCTTCTACGCCGACAAAATTGAATCTAGTCCCACCCCCGCGAAAGAAATCTTCAAACTCGTACAAGAACTACAGAGCAGCAAAACACCCCTCCCTACTATTTCCTCTAAACAACAATGCGAAGAACTTGCCAAGTTCTTCGTTGACAAGGTACAGAAAATATACACCTCCTTCCCCCAGCACGACCCTAATACTATCAGCATTCCTTCTGCTTCTCCTAGCTACTCGACCTTGACCTGCATCCCAGAAATCTCCAAAGACATCCTCATCAGACTATGCAATAAAGTCAAATCTGGCTCCCCCGCAGACCCCATGCGTCCGGCTCAATTCCTAGAGTCACTCAACTTCTTCCTACCAGCATTAACCGCCATCCTGAACCTCTCCTTTACTACAGCGTGTGTACCATCTGCCTGGAAGCAAGCGTGGGTTTCGCCTATCATCAAGAAACCCACCCTAGATCCAACTAAACCGGAGAATTTTCGTCCAATCTCCCTGCTTCCATGGCTTTCCCAACTCGCTGAAGCGCATGTCAACAGCACTCTATCCCAGCATATGGTCAAAAACAACATTCTGGACCCATCACAAAATGGGTTCAGACCTGGCCATAGCACTGAGTCTGCTCTCTTAGCCACCACAGAGCACCTCCGGACGATCCTGGATGCCGGTCAAAGTGCTGCGCTGATCCTTCTGGATCTCAGCGCGGCATTTGACACGGTATCCCATGTCATCCTTCTTAAGCGTCTGGAGACCTTTGGAGTAACTGGTCATGCCTTGGAGTGGTTCAGATCCTTCCTTGAGAACAGGTCCTTTCGCGTTTCTGCCCCCCCCTTCCTATCTAAACCCCACCCTATTGAACAGGGAGTCCCGCAGGGCTCTGCGTTAAGCCCCTCTCTTTTCAATCTCTATGTTCAGCCTCTGGCGGCAGTGGCCAAAGAATGGGGCTTGACATTGGTATCGTACGCTGACGATACACAACTGGCCATCGCCCTCTCAGACGGTCCTTCCAACTTTTCCTCTAACTTCAAAAACGGACTCTCTGCGGTCGCCCAATGGATGACCACGAACTGTTTACAACTTAATGGCGGAAAAACAGAGGTGCTTCTCCTTGGCAAAAACACCAGCCTTTGGAGTGAGCACTGGTGGCCATCCTCCCTTGGTACCATCCCTCCCCCCAAAACCCTAGTGAAAAACTTGGGTGTCTGGATGGACGACTCACTCACCTTTCGAGCCCACACCAAGAAAGTTGCCGGCACCTGCATTGGCTTACTGAGAAGCCTTAGCCACATACTAGGCTTCGTCGACGCAAAGACCCGCCAACTCATCATCCAAGCCACCATCCTCTTGCGTCTAGACTATGCCAATGTACTCCTTCTTGGCGCCAATAAATGTGAGTTAGCACGACTCCAACGCGTGCAGAACTCGGCCGCTAGAACCTTGGTCGGCCTTCCCCGCAGATGCTCAGCCAGAGCAACCATCAGAAAACTGCACTGGCTCCCTGTTGACTCCAGAATCAAGTTCAAGACCCTCATCATGACCTTCAAAATCCTCAAACTTAACACCCCCCCTCTGCTTCAACCCCTTCTCACTCCCTATGCGCCGTCACGGAACTTAAGATCTTCCAACCAAAACCTTCTTTGTGTCCCACGCATAAAACTTTGCCGCATGGGCGGCCGCTCCTTTAGGTTCCTGGGAGCCAAGATGTGGAATGAACTACCACATCATATTCGCTCGATAGATAACCTATCTGCTTTCCGGAAAGCAGTGAAAACTTTTCTATTCCCTTGCCTGTAAACCTCCCTTTGTTCATGGACTCTCCACGCTCAGGATCTGATTTGGTTTCCAGCGCCGGGACGCCTCATTGCCGGGGCAGCTGTAGCGCTTTACCAAAACAATAAGATAAGATAAGATAACTATTAAAGACAGCACCTAAGTAGGGAAAGAAACCTTTATTGAAGTCTGTATATTGCTCCCATGCCGTTACAGTGTAGTCGACAATCGGGAGATCTCTCTTGGGTCTGACGTGTACTAGATGGGAGTCCCTATGATAATCAGGAGGGGCTAGAAAAACAGGTGGCAGAAGGAATGCAATGTAACAGGTACCATCCCAATCTAGAGGTAAACGTATATATGCTGTATGACCACAAATGAAATAGGAATGACGGGAAGCTTTAAATGTAGACTTGCCTTTATCACTGAATTCGATCACAGTAGTACATTTACTATGACCCAGGTGTACTGAACCATTCTTTCTGACACATAATTCGCCTTTGACTGGTAATACGGACATAGCGGGCAAGACTGGTTCGGTGTCGGATTCAACGTTCAGAATCATGAGGTTAAGCGTGAAGTTACCTAATCCATATACTTTGTTTTCTAGATCCATCCCTGTCCTTTTGGGATGACCCTCCTTGTCAGGGAAACATACTTTATGCAAAACGGTGTTCAGATTTCCCCACACCCAATTGCCCTGGTAAACTACGGAATCGGAATCTAAGGAATTAATCAAACTAAACCATGCACCACAGGAATCATTGTGTGTGAACGGGTACGGAAAGAGGGGCAGAACTCTCTTGTATTTCTGATAGGGAGGGAGTCGGCCACATATCCAACAATTTGTAGCGTTGCTGGTCTGATGGGAATGGTGTAACATACTAATGAATGTATTGTTGCGCAACGCAAGTCGGTAAGATAACTCATGCGGGGGTAATTCACTAAAAGTGTGCTCGACAGTGTCATTTGCAGAAGAATGTGCACGCTTGAAAATAGGATAATATATATGTAACAATACACTTGCAGCAATAATCATAAGACTCAGAAAAAACATAATCAATAGTGTCACAGTACAGTGACTACGAAGTGATTTACAATATTCACGTTTCTTGAGCTGTTTCTGTCTATCTCTCTCTCTGTTGGGGTCTAGGGGATACATGTCAGAGACTTGTCTAACCGATTCACCTAGGGGATGACTTAAACAATTAAACTGTCTGACTTGCTAGACCTCAACTTTAATTTATATTCCTGAGAAGGAGTTTTCTCGACCAGGGGGAGTTTTGAGTCAGTCTGTGGAGGAGGGCAGGGCTGGGAGTCTAAATCTGGCGGCAGTCCATGGTATTTCTTGACATGACTCGAGTGAAGCCAGCCCTTGTGGCCCTCTACTTTAATCGTAGTCCTTGTAGTCAATAGTACTAGCTTCGGCGCCTGCCAACGGGGCTCCAGCGGACTCCTCCTGTCGAAGTTCCTCACGAAGACGAGGTCCCCCGGAACGACTTCATGTGGCTTCACCTCAGTGTTATCGGGAAAGGCTGCAGCAACCTGTGAACGACATGATTGTAGTGCAGACATCAAGGAAGCAAGGTAATCTGTCAGCATGTTACAATCAACATCGGTAATTTTTCTCGGCAGAGGCGTCCCCCACATATTTGGTGGCCTACCAAAGACCACCTCGTACGGGGATAGCCCTGTTCTTGAGTGTGCGACCATTCTCATAAAAAAGAGTGCAACTGGCAAAGCTACTATCCAGTCGACGCCTTTCTCTCTACAGATCTTGGCAAGACGAATTTTCAGAGTCTGATTATGACGTTCCACGAGACCTGCTGCCTCGGGATGTCGGACACAGTGGAATTTCCATTGATAGCCTAGCAGGAGTGATACCTGCTTCATAAGCTCGGACGAGAATGGCTGACCGTTATCTGAGTATACGATACGGGGCAAGCCGTACCTGGGGAAGAATTCACGAACCAGCTGCTTGGCAGTGGTCGGAGCAGTGTAATCTGGGACTGGATATGCTTCTGTCCAACGGGAGAGTGCACATACAACTACGAGGACATATTTGAATCCTCGACAGCGTTCCATCTGGATATAATCCATCTGGATGACTTCAAAAGGGTGGTCGGGAGGATGAAATCCACCTTGCTCTACGGGAATGCTTTTACCTGGGTTGAACTGACAACAAATCATGCAAGTACGCACTTTCTGTTTGGCTGCTGCTCGTAAATGTTTATTGAACCAAATGTTTTGAATACTGTCTAACATGGCTTTTTCTCCTAAGTGTGCCGGACTATGTACTGTATTAATGATAACTTGAACCATAGAGTCGGGGAGAAACCATGTGGATTTTCCCTTCGTCATCCATCCCTGTTCTGTTTGGATCCCTCCTAGTTCAATCCATTTCTTGATTTCGTCTGGTGTAGCATGTGTCTGTATGTCAATTACATCTAGGGCGGGATCCTTAACTGTCATGCAATGTGTCAGGACTATTGTCTTTGTCAGGTCAGTTGTGTGAGTCTGATTCTGAGCTGTATGCTTGGCTGTTCGGTCTGCCAGGTCGTTACCCTGAGAAATGGTATCTGTGACTTTCGTATGTGCCTTGCACTTCATGATGGATATCGCTGTAGGCATATGTATTGCTTCTAACAGAGCTTGAATGAGGGGACCGTGCTGAATTTTGGCACCGTGAGAAGTCAAAAAACCTCTCTCTCGCCAGAGTACTCCGAAGTCGTGTACAACTCCGAATGCATAACGGGAATCTGTGTATATGTTAACTCTCTTGTTCTTGGCTCGAATACAGGCTTGTGTCAGAGCGATGAGCTCTGCTGCCTGAGCTGACAGGGTATCAATACAATTCGTTTCTATGACTTCAGTTTCTGTTGTGACTGCGTAGGCGGCCACTAATTCTCCTGTACTTGTTCTCATGCATGAACCATCCACATAAAGTGTCAGGTCTGGATCTGGTAATGCGGTGTCTGTCAAGTCTTGTCTGGGTTTCGTCGTAATGGTAATGACTTCAATACAATCATGTGCCAGTGGGTCTGTCTCACTTAATGGCAAAAGTGTAGCAGGGTTCAATGTATTGCAACGTCTGATTTCTATGTGTGGCTGAAACAATGTCAATTCATAACCTGTCAGTCGTACTATAGTCAAGTGTTGAGTCTGTGTTCGGTTTAAAAGAACTTCCACGGAATGTGGAACTTGTACTGTCAATTGGTGTCCTAACACTATGGAATCGCTTTGTCTGATTGCTAGAGCTGTTGCTGCTACAGATTTCAAGCACGCAGGCAGCGCCTGGGCTACTGGATCCAATGTACTAGAAAAATAAGCACACGGTTTGTGTGAACCTGCTTGATCCTGAATGAGTACTGACAATGCAGTACCTTCACGTTCTGTGACGAAAAGTGTAAAAGGCTTACTGTAACATGGTGTCGCTAAAACAGGTGCTTGACATAAGGCTTTCTTTAAGTCGTCAAAAGCTTGTGTATGTTCCTGAGTCCATGGGAGAACAGTCGAAGACGCTGCCTCCTGGGTTGTCAACTGTATGAGTGGTTTCGCTAGAAATGCATACTGAGGGATCCATTGTCTACAGTAAGAAGTGAGGCCTATAAAAGCCCGTACCTCCTTTTGTGTCTTGGGTGGTGACATGTTTACAATTAACCGGATGCGGTCAGGTGTTAGCTGTCTCCCCCCTTTGGACAGCAAGTGCCCAAGGTAAACCACTTGCTGAACACAGAATTGAAGCTTTGAAGGGGACACCTTGTGCCCCTTGTCAGCCAGAAAATGCAAAACCGTCAGTGATGCTTGTTCACATTCGGGTTCACTTCGGGCGGTGATCAATAGATCATCGACATACTGGAGTAGGGCAGTGTTATCAGGCATGTGAATACTGTCAAGTTGTCTTTTCAGTGCTTGGCTATAGATGCTGGGGCTTTCTGTGAATCCTTGAGGTGCGCGTGCAAATTTGAAGCTTCGACCATTTAAACAGAATCCGAAAAGGTATTGGCTTTCCGGATCAATTGGGACACTAAAGAAGGCGTTCTTCAGATCAATTACAGTAAAGAACGTTGCTTCGGAATCAATGGCAGTCAATAGAGACGAAATATCTGGAACCACAGGGTATTGTGGTACGATGCATTTATTCAATTCGCGCAAATCGATAACTAATCGATACACTGGGGGTGCATTTGGATTAGTGCGTTTAAGAATCGGAATGATAGGGGAATTACATAGATTAGAGTCTGTTTCTACAACCACTCCTTGTGCAATGAGCTTGTCAATGATTTTCAGTAAAGCCACTACAGCATCTGGAGGTAACTTGTATTGTCGGATTCGTGGTAGTACTACTCCTGGCCTGAGTGTGACTCGATATGGTGTAATGTGCATACAACCTACATCAGTGGGGCCTTGTGCCCATAAATGTGCAGGAACATTCTGTAATCTGGGATCAATATCTCTCAACACATAGTGACCCTTAAAGTCACGTAAAAACAGTCTTACTCCTTCCGGAGAACAGCAAATAACAGCTCCTAGAGCTTTCAGTGTCTTTATGCCTAACAAGTTTTCTGGACATGATTTTGTGAGTAATAAATCTGTAGTACGTGTCAATGGACCAACTGCGAGGGGAAGTGGTTTAGATACTTCATTAACAATAGGCTTTCCTGAAAACCCAAGGGAAACATTCTGTGAGCCGGAGAGGGGTGCCCCTGGTACCTCGTCATGACTTATTGTCGTCCTGCTTGCCCCTGTATCAATCAAAAACTTTCTATCTTTTCCTAACACTTGACTATGAACGTAAGGACCCTCTTGATCTACAGGAACCTCAATAAGAGGCAAGCCAACTTCCCTCTCTAGGCTGTTTCATGTGTATCGCTGGTAATCGGGATAATCAGTTTGTGCATACTGGTACATCTGCTGAGTTGCATGTTGTGTTGCAGCAATCGGTTGTGGCTGTGGTACTGCTACGGTCTGTACTGTCTGTTGTGAAGCCTGCATAGGCTGAATATTCTGTGGTACTTGTTGTTGGACCTGGTCCTGTCTAGGTGGACGGGGCCTCTCTTTAGTTTTACCTGTAGCGATATTGTGTTTCAGAACTGCACAATCGTTTATATAGTGACCTGGCTGTTTACAATAGTTGCATGTCCCTTTAACAGGAGCTGCCGAATTATTGGACTGTGTCATGCCCTTCTTCTGACTGTCAGCTGGAACTGACTGAGCAACTAACATTTTCATTTTCGTGTCTTTCATACGTCTTTGTTCGTGATCATGTTCTTCTCTAATTCTGTTCTGGTGGTACTGTAACATTTGCAACATTTGTGAAGGCGTATTTGCTTGCCATGTGCTCTCAACTTTCAGGACTCGGTTCTTAACCTGGGGCAGGGAATTCTCGACTAATTTTGTTACAAAAAGATGTGGATATGACTCGCTACTTGCTTTCAGGCCACTATTAATAATGAAACATTTCTCAAATTGGGAATAAAAATCACTAGTGTCTTCATCGGGTTTCTGTTTGCAGGCTGAGATTGCACCCCAGTCTTCCTTTTTAGTTGCCAACAAGCGTGGCAAAACCTGTACTAACAATCCTGGTAATGCTTTAGTTTTGTCCCCAAGCCCTAGGCCTGGGGTTCGAGTATTTTCTTCGTTCTCTAATGCAGCCCAATCAATCTTTTGTTCTCCCACCTCCCATTCTTTTTCTTTGAGTTTCTCGTAAATACCGGCAGGCAGTAGTACTTTCAATATTTTCATGATGTCGGGATAGGTATAATCACCCATAAGTAACATGTCTTTTATTTCACGGTGAAAACCTGCTGGGTCTTTGTCATGGCTAGGCACTAGTTTCTTCATTTCCAATAGTTCCATTTTTGTTATGGGCGTGTATACAAACACACGTCTGAAAGTATTATCATCATTCCTGACTGGGTGCACTTCTCGTAAGGGATTCTGTCTGTCTATGTAATACATTTTTCTTTCTACGGGTGGAGCTGGAACAAACTGTGGATTCAGGAAAGTACTATATCTGTGCCGATGTTCTAGAATTACTTTAATTAAATCGGTACCTAGGCCTCTCCATTTATTCATGAGTAGCTCTATTAATATATCAGGTAGGGGACCAGGATCAGAGTGTTGGCTTTTATACAATATGAGGAGGTGCTGTATCATGTACATACCAGCTAGTCGCTGTTCATCTGGGGAAAGATTCAAAAACGTTTGCGCTAATGCGTCATCACTATATTTATCAGAATTGTCAGCCCATTGTATTGCTGACCTGGCTAATTCTTGTTCATCCATGGAATCGAGTACATGGTACCCCATTCGTTCTTGAAGTATTTTATCGGTGGCCTGAAATAGATGTTCAGGAGTCTTCGGGTTTGACATAGCAGAGTGAAAAAGTCTCTTGCTTTCTGGACGTATCGGTTTATTAAAGGGTCTACCCCTTCCTACATATGCTATCATTCCTCTATCTTCTGGCTCTTCCTCTGGCTCCTCCTCTGAGGATTTATTTGCATCTGATTCTGCTTCCATTTCAGCTTTCACTTTTGCATGGAATACTACTATTTCTTTACGAATTTTTCTGTACATGCTCTCTATACAATTTTGTTTATCATGTTTTCCGTCTGAAATATTCTGACTCCATGCAGTTAGTACCTTCATCTCTTCCTCATTTACACCGGGCCGGTCTCGTTCTCTTACAAAACAGTTTATGAAGAATCTTAATAGTAGGCTCTGAATGTCTACTTTCTGATACGCCATAGCCTCCTGAATACATTCCGGACCCTCCCCTGTCTGAACAAAATGATATATCCTGTCTAGATTAACCTTCATTCCTGGAAGCAGAACTAAAAAGTCTGCAGCACGTCTTATACGTATTGAGGCTAATAGCATGTAACCATCTTTGCCTGGTATGGGGTCATATCTACAGTATGTGATAAGTTCTTTCGCTTTTTCACTGCTAATTGGTCTCGGAGTACGTTGCATTGCTATTTCTTTAGTATTTAATCGATGCGTTGGTGGCGGGGTCTGGAACCCTCCTGACGCACCTCCTGAAGCGGACGCTTGAGCAGAATCTGTCGGTAGGGCCGTGTCAGGCCCAGAAAGAGTAGGCTGATTAATAGGGTTAATGGGGGGTGCAGGATGTGGTGGAGGACTCTGCCGTTGGGGATGACGGTCAGGGGGTGGTATGCGTGCCGGCGGAACATTAATATATTCGGGAGCTACATCGTCTAAATAAGAAGAAAGGAAAATGTCTTCTGCGGTCTTGTGACGTAATTTAGTCGGGAGCAATGGAGGGGGCAGATCTTTCGGTACTTCCGGGGTCGCCTTGGGCAGGCCCTCGGCCAGGACTGGATACAATCCTGTCATAATAGCATTACGACGTCTATCGTGTTGTTCTATTCTAACTCATTCTCCTTCTTCTAGTAGTTCTTTTTCTTTGGCCTTTTCGGAATCTTCTTTACTTCTCTCTGCTTTTCTGAGTGCTTTCTCTGCGCGTCTATGCGATTCTTTACGCCATAATTCAATGGCATCCTTCTGTGACTGTCTGGCTTTCTTTTTCCATAATGCTTCTTCTACTCTCATGATGCACTCGGCATCCCATGTCCCTGTAACGGGCCATCTCTGATTCTCTGCTAGATCTTTGGTGTAGTCCACCCACAAGTCGAGAAATAATACAGCATCTAAGCCATGTTTGTGGTACATAAAATATCCGGGAGTGTCCCTGGGTGGGATGGGAACAGCTTCCTCGAGTATCCCTTTTCTAGTTCTTATCTGTTTCAGTTTCGAAAACAGCGGCATGTTGAGCCGTGATACTTGATACTTAATACTTACTCGTATTTGGACACAACTAATACAATAAACACAATAATGAAGATCGAACAATCACTCATACCACGACATTAAAACACATTTAAGCATTTTGAAAACGAACAACAATAACTAGAATAAAACTAGCTAACTGCATACTGGATATACTGCTAAACAGTACAGATACACCGCTAAACAGTGCAGACCGGGTCTGTGTACCCAAACCCGTCTTGACCGGACACAAACTAATGCACCCGTCTAGATGCGTCCCCAGCAACGGTACTCACCGGGAAGCACGGAACGGAAGGCCTCGGAAACTCGACACTGGACTGGACCGGACTGGACTCGACTCGTGACGTAGGTACTTCGGAACTTCGGAACTGGTGGGCCTCTGAATACCTCGGACCTTGCTCTCTCAGCTGGGCTCTGGTCGGGATCCTCCGCACTCCTCACCGCCTCGTCTGGGTGTCGATCGCAGCCTCAGTCACCTCCGTTGGCCTGAGGGAGATACAGGAAATCCTGCGGGTACGCGTAGTTGTCCGTCCGGCTGTGGCAGGGGACCGGGCCTGCAACGCACCGCCGGCGCGTAAGGTGGGGGAGGGGTCCCTGTTCGGGCGCCAATTATGTGGTAAATTTAAATTACCTATACTTAATTTATGCGGTAAAGTTCAATAACAATAACTCAGTCAAAAATTAAGAGGCAGAGTCCGTGGCATCTGAGGATTGTAAGGGTTTTATTCCTTAAAAAGGAATTGGTTCGAACCAGGTATCATGTTCCATCACCACAAGGGTTCAGGAAGGGAATCACAATGCTTTATTGACAGAGCATCATATATATAGTCAATGCATTACAGTAGTGATAGATGCAGAAGGCGTAACAGCTGAGAGAAGAGAGATAAGAACACATGTACGTAATAAAAAGGCGTGCACGAGGGCGTACACGGAGGTGTGTGCTAGAAACGTCATAGAGAAGAGTCACAGGTGGGTGGATCCATAAGAGAATCCTGCAGAGTCAGCAGAAATACATGGCAGAGATGCGCGCGCAGCCGCATGACGTGTGATTGACGTGGAACTGGAGGGTGAAGGGGACTTGACATTTAGCCTTACATGAGGAGACAGAAGTCTGGGGTGTCAGAACAACCTAATCCCAAATCATATCTAATATCTTGTGTTTGAGGAACTGTATTATCTGGAAAGAAAGGTCTCTCGGGCAGAGGTTATTCTATACTGACTGCTAATGTGTGTATAAACGTCTATGTGTCTACGTGAGATGCGAGGGGCCATGGGCCTACCATGGTAACAGGAGCTATGAATTACTTGCATGGAGACGGTGAGGCCGGGCCCTTTGCTCTGCAGCTGGGAGGATGTTTACCTAAACTACTAGACAGGAATGTATTTTCGAGGAGCGGAGCAGATAACTTGAAGGCAAAATACAGTTTTGGCAGGCAAGCAGGCCGAGCCGGGCACCGCTCGCCGCACAGGGAGTAAGGCAGAGGTCATGGGTACAGCAGGCCGCAACTTTCATAGACAGAGAGCAGAGAAGGGCTCGATGGCAGAAATCAGGGCCTAACTCGCCAGAGCCAGGGAAACGTGAAAAGTGCACCATGTAAAGACGGTGGCAAGGCATACTTAGGAACTGAATATTCGACCCATTCATGGTGGATCTGAAAGAGGACATGTTAACGTTGGACGCAAATGTATTTGCGTCTTCATAGCTGGATGTGGAGGGAACATACATGTACTTGAAGCACATACATGGAGCCGTTGGGGTCTACGATAGGGGACACAATTGACCATAAAAATTCATATTACCTCAAGTCTTGACTGCATAAACTGGACGCCACTCGCCCTTCACCCTGCCCAGACCCCAATGTGGCAAACGCCAACTACGGAAGCTGGATCACCCACTCGCTAGATTCGACCCTCCCGCTCCGCAAATCCTCCTCGAAGAGACTACAGAAATCTGCCCCCTGGTTCTCCGACTCTCTAAGACAGCTAAAACGTACTTGCAGACAACGAGAGAGAGCCTGGCGCTTAGATTTCCTCCCAGACAAAAAGGCTTCCTACAAAGAGGCGGTCAAAGCCTATAAAGAAGGGATCAGAACGGTCCAGGCAACACATTACTCTGAGAAAATATTAGGAGCGAAATCAAAGCCCAAAGAAATCTTTCAAATTATAAAGCAATGCTCCAGTGCCAATACAGCGCCCCCTCCTAATAAAACCCAGGACCAATGTAACGAGCTTGCAGATTTCTTTTACAACAAAGTTCTAAAAATCTACTCTACCTTCCCAACTGCAGCCACAATCCCGGATGCGATTAATCCACTCCCCCCCAGACCACCTCTTCACCCGGACCAGCCTTCCCTCGAACATTTCCTTCCTCTTGACCTTGACACTCTAAGTAAAGTGGCTCGTTCAGTCAAGTCGGGTTCCCCCTGTGATCCCGCTCCTCCAGAAGTCCTGATGCAGGCAAGCAAAGCCACCCTGCCTGTAATCCTGGATCTCCTAAACACGTCCATATCCGCCTGCTCTGTCCCCACAGCCTGGAAGCAGGCCATGGTACGGGCGCTGTTGAAGAAGCCCAGCCTAGATCCAGATGACCATTCCAGCTATCGCCCCATCTCACTTCTCCCTTGGGCGAGCAAGGTGTTAGAGAAGTACATAAACGCGCAGCTGGTTCAGTTCCTGGAGGACCACTCTCTGCTTCACACATCCCAGACAGGCTTCAGACCGAAGCACGGTACAGAATCCGCCTTATTAGCAGTCACCAAAGAAACCAGAAGGATACTGGACCAGGGAGGATCAGTGGCAGTGATCCTCCTTGATCTAAGTGCCGCCTTCGATACGGTCAGCTATTCCACCTTGCTGGACCGTCTCCATAACATCGGAGTTGCAGGTGACGCTCTAAGGTGGTTTGACTCCTTTCTGTCTGGGAGGTCGTTTCAGATCTTCGACGGTGAGACAGTGTCCTCTAGTAAACCTCTAAGCTGCGGAGTACCACAGGGCTCCTCCCTGAGCCCTGTACTGTTCAACGTATACATGAGGCCACTGGCGGGTGTTGTCGAACCGTATGGCATTAAAATCGTGTCATACGCCGACGACACCCAGCTTGTGGTCTCGTTGGCTACGGAGAACAGTAGGCACTCCCCAGTCGATCTGCTAAAGTGCCTAGAGGACGTCAAGGGATGGATGACCAACTCCTCCCTAAAATTAAACGGAGAAAAGACGGAGCTCATGCTCCTAGGCCCAACCTCCCCGGTACCTTTCACCTCCTTGTGGCCCAATGCACTGGGCCCCCCACCCACTCCCAAGGAAAGCGTGAAGAGCCTGGGAGTGTGGCTGGACAACAAACTCTCTTTTTCCACCCAGGCCACAAAACTGTCCGCTACATGCTTTGGCCTACTTAGAATCTTGAGGAAGGTTCTCCCGTTACTTCCTCTAGAGGCCAAAAAGGTGGCGGTTCAGGGTCTCGTCCAGTCCCGCCTGGACTCGAACAATGCCCTATACGTGGGAGCACCCGAGCTGACCCTCCGAAAACTGCAGGTTGTTCAAAACTGTGCAGCACGCTCCCTGCTGAAAATCCCGCGCACCCAATCTGCCAGACCTGCTCTAAAAAGTCTCCACTGGCTGCCAGTGAGGCAGAGAGTGGCATTCAAAGCACTGTGCTTGGCGCACCGCACCTTCTGGAAAACAGGCCCAGCTATTAACATTGACCTTGTCACCCCCTACCATCCTAACAGGAACCTGCGATCGACGGAGGCCTTCCTCGCCGTCGTTCCCAGAGTCAAGCGAGCCAGGACCGGGGGTAGGCTGTTCTCACTGAACACCGCCAGGCTCTGGAATGATCTTCCCCTCGCACTTCGGTCCAACTCTGATCTTCTCTCATTCCGTAAAAACCTAAAGACACTGCTGTTTGCCAAATCCTGTGTACCTTAGCTCCCCCGTCCGTCACCTCTCTGGTTCAACTCAGCGCTTGGACGCCTACGGGCAGCAACCGCGCTTAACAAATATTTTTACAATTACAATTACAATTACTATGAGAGAAGCCCAAATTATGTCTCTGCTCAAACCTGGCAAACCCCTGGATGTTTGCGATTCCTACCGGCCCCTATCGTTGCTAAATAGCGACACTGAAATACTGGCAAAGGTACTATTCACACGGTTAAATCTCCTTCTCGAACGGCTGTGCTACCTGACCAGGCAGGGTTTGTGCCGAATCGGGCTATGATGCATAACCTCCGGACTCTCCTGGCAATAGTACAGGACATAGACCCCAACAGCACGGCGGTGGCTGTCTTTTTGGACGCCACCAAAGCGTTCGATTCAGTAGAATGGGATTATGTGGTGGGGCCACTGTCACATATGGGAATGCCGGAGACCTTTTTATGCTGGATTAAACTGTTGTACACAGCGCCTTTTGCCAGTGTTCTGCTAAATGGCGCTAGATCGGAGGCCATCCATATCTCAAGGGGGACTAGGCAGGGATGCCCCCTTTCCCCAGTTTTATTCGCCATTGCCATTGAGCCGTTAGCAGCCAAATTACGGCAACATCACAATCATAGAGGCCTTATATACCCTTCCAGGCAAGTGTTGGTGACCCTCCATGCGGATGACATCACGCTGTACATACATAAGCCGCAAGAAAATCTCAACCCGGTCTTGCTGGAGATCACCAAATTAACCGGGGTAAGTCTGCCGTGTTTCCCCTAACAAAGCACACGACTCCTCATGCACTAGACTACCCACTGCAGTGGGAGACAGAGGACTTTAAGTATTTGGGCATTTATGTGACCAGGGATAAGGAGGCGTTAATGAGAACAAACTATGGGAGCGCCATGACTAAAGTGACAGATAACATCTCTAAATGGCTTAGACTGCCCCTCTCGATGGCCGGGAGGGTATCTCTAATCAAGATGGGCATACAGCCCAAATTTTTATATCTGTTCATAAACATCCCCCACCATCCGGGTGCTAACTTTTTTAAGACACTGAAGATGCAGTTGGTGCGCTTAATATGGGGAGGCAAACAGGCGCAGCTGAAACTGGACACCCTTAAATTACCGTACTGTTTTGGAGGGTTTGATATACCCGACTTTGAGCAGTATTACCATAGCGCGCAGGCGCACTTTGCGGTGTACTGGTTTCATCCCCCTTCATACATGCCCCATTTAGCTGTGGAAGATGGCTACATGGCCCCTATCCCAACGACGGGATATGTGTTTGCGCCGTATAATGAGAGAGGTGCAGACCCGTCCACTGTGGATTGCACGGTCAGGGCTTGGTCCTGGCTGGCTCGGGCCAAAGGGGTGACCCAGAAGTACTCACCTAAAATATCATTGCGCAGCTGCCCTTTACTACCTGTCACGACTGAAAGGAAATGCCACAATCTGTTAGACAGACTGAAATACACGACCTGGGGTGACTTGTACATAGGGGAAGAGTTTCGGACAGCAGAACAATTCTTTCGGACTGACTCGTACTAATTCATGGACCGCTTTCTGTACACTAGGCTCAAACAAAGTATCCGCGCTAAGACTCCGGAATTTCCAAAAGAACCGGACGCATTTGTGCCCCTCCATTTAATGCTACAGACAGAAGCCCCCCTGCACGTAATATCCCGGTTGTATGCGCGAGTTCGCACAGCTCCTCCACGATCACTAGTGAGGGCTAGGAGGGAGTGGGGCGCGGACCTTGACGAACCACTTACTGATGACCAGTGGGAATTGGCATGCCTTCAGACAGAAGCGGTTACTGGCAGTAGCAGGTTGCGCTTGGTCCATTTTAAGTTCCTGCATCGGCTATATCACACACCAGCGAGGTTACACAGGCTCCACCTCAGACACGATGACAGATGCTTCCGCTGTGGCCAGGGGCCGGCTGACTTTCTGCACCTGGCATGTACGTGCCCCCAGGTGGCCAAGTACTGGGGAGAGGTCTTTGAAGGATTGGCTACGATGCCGAGTATCCCCATTGAGCCGACCCCTGTCAGGGCCTTGCTGGGGTTGGTCACTGATGTAGTTACGCCGCACCGCACATTTCTAGTAATGTCTATACTCCTGGCCCGGCGACAGATAGCGTGCAGATGGGGGAGGGGCAGGGTGCCCAAATTTAAGAGATTGATACATGATATGTCAACCTGGCAGGAGCATCTCAAAACGTATGCAGAACAATTGCCACTGAAATCCCGGCCCAGGGACATATGGGGACACCTGATAGCTTACCTGCTGAGTCAGCAAGCGGATGGTGACACGGTCAACAATGGAGATGAAGTTGCGGAAGGGGTGTGCATTTGAAGTCCGATTGTGGTTGGGACGAAGCTTTGTGGCCTAAAGGGAAGAGAGGGGGGCGTGCGGGCGGAGGGGGGGTGGGTCTGGCCTTAAGGTTCAATATTGGCTCTTTACACCTGATCCAGAGACAATGCTTTGCATGGTGAACACGATTTTGGACTACGCAAACTGGACTCAACTATGGACACTTCGATTGGTCTTACACTCTTCTTGGCTGTTCTTTATAGTAGTTGGTGGGGGGTCCTTTGAAGGTTGGGAGGGGAGGGGAGAGGAGGGGGAGATGGGGAGGGAAAGTTCATTGTTATTGTATGCCTAGATCTAAGTTATGCATTACGCAATATCATGCTTAAGACCTGCAGCATGCATTGTTGTAAGCTAAAAACCTCTCAAAATACATTTAAAAAAAATCTATGTGATACAGCGCATTCCTGTCCTTTTCCCCAGTGCAGGCGCACAATAGGCTGCCATGCGCCAATACAGGCACCCTTTCTCCATGGTGCAATGCAAGGGGGCCTGCGTTGCAGGGTTGATTGATTTTGTGCAAGAAGGGAGACCTTCCTGGGAGACCTTCCTGCACAAAGTCAATCACTAGAGCTGCAGCACACATAGAAAAAGAAAAGCACAAGGATAAATTTTTTTCCCTTGTTGCTCCTCCCTAACGCCACCCCTGGGGTGGCGTTAGATTCTGACGTATTCCCAGGTTCACAATTTCTCATATATCTGGGAATGCGTCAGGTTCCATGAGTGTTGTCTGGGAACACCCACAGTAACACCCGTGGAACACCCGTTTCATGCAGTGTTCTGCGTGAAAGGGGCACATATTTAGAAGGCCATGAAAACCTTTATGTGGCCTTATAAATATGCAGTGGCACATTGCGCCACTGGAACATCAAAAAAGTGACGTTCCGGAGCACAAAAGTGCCAGTCTCTGGGTTCTACATGCACCAGCATGGGACCTGACAGCCACATGGTCAGCTCTCAGCCTGAGTTGGATTTATTTTGCCAACCACGAGCGGCATCTCCTTTTGGATTCTGGTGAAGAACATGTTAGCCCTGTGGGACCCCCTCAGGTTGACCGATTTGCAACTTTTGAAAACTCCCATTGTCCACAATTGTGTACCCTCCAGTGTACACTATGGGAAATGTTGGGGGACACATTTCGGTTGAGGTGGAGTTTTCCGCTTCATTACACCTTTCTTCCCATATCCTAAATTCCTCCAGCTCTCAGGAATATTCACCATGTCTGGTCTGAAGCCATTCTTACCAACCATCACTGGTCAGAAGGGTGTGGTACGAGGACCGTCTGCGCCTCTCCTTGTGCCACCCGCCATATCTGCCTCTAAGGTGGAAGCTTCTTTCTCAATTGGAGTGGCAAGAAACGCACCTCACTCTCCTGAGCCTCCACCTTCACACCTGGAGATCGAGAGTTCTGGGACCCGCTCCTCGCCCTGCAGAGGGTCCAGCTTCATGTTTGGTGTTCGAGAGGGACGGGCCCCGTGCTCACCCTGCAGGGCCTCCACCATCATTTCTATCTAGAAATTGAAAGGGGCATCAGAGCTCCTTCCAGCTGCCAATGGAGGTGGTTGATGTAATTTTGTCAGCTTTTTGCCCCTCCACCTAGACAGTCTATTCTGGAAGGTAAAACTCATACATCGTCTGACGTGTTGATCATACCGTTGACCCTTCGAAGGCTCTCCTTTCAGAAGGTTTCCATTGTGCTCTGTCGCTGGTCCTGCAGAGTTGAGCAGTAGACGAAGGATACATAGCTGCCCTATCCAGCAAGCCTCATGCAATCTACAATCTTAGTCTGATTTTTCATGGGTCTGTCTCATATCTTTGCACCTATTCCCTTTCTTATGCGTCAATGGACTTGTTTTCACATTTCTGAGCCCCTCCGCAAATACCAGCTATGGTTACTGATCCTGTACACTGATTTTTGTGTCTATTATTTTGATGATATACAACAAACAACAATGCTTCGCTGTAGACTTATTATGAACTAACACAGTTTACAAACCATAGAATGAAATGGAGTGTCTATAGCGCCTGGAAGGCACTCGAGGAGTCGAGTCATACGTCTTCGCTTTGTCTCGATGCACCCCTCACTTCTTTAGTCACATGAGCACCTGTTCACATCTTGAGCACTTTAAATCATGATTATTGCTGATCTCATTTGCTAAATTCTGTAAATAGATTGAATCAAGTGTGATTGTTCTATCGTTGCTTTCCAACTGTATTTTCCAAATTGTCCAAGTCAAATCAGCAAATGGTAAAACTGTACATATCTGGTGAATGGACCACTCGTGGAGAGCGGCGGCATCCACACTGTCATCGAGTTGGTATTTTTCAGAAATCAGTCTACAGCGAACCATTGTTACTTGTTATCTGCTGTTCCCCCAGGTTCCTGGTCTAGTAGTTTGGGCATAGCTTTGTTCTCTTGATAGTATTACTTCGTTGAGGCGCATCAGTGAGTTACAGGCACTGAACGTGCGGCTGCCCTTCACATGCTTCTTCCTGGAGGAATTATTCCTCAGAACTACATTGCCTCTCCTTCCCAAGGTGGTGACCTCTTTCCATCTGAGGCGATCAGTCACCCTTCCCACCTTTTACCCCCAAAGGAGGCGAGATTACATGTGTTCGAGCCCAAAAATGAACTCTATTTTTATATTGACCCTCGGTGCGGACTGTAGAGGCTGCAAGAAGGGCACCTCTGCCCAGAAGAGGACCTTATCTCATTGCATCATCTTGTGCATCACAAAGGAACTGACTGAGGGAATCTGGGCTCAGTCCCCCAGAGTCCTCTGCATCAGCACTTGTCAGGGGAGTCCCTGTGGATGAGATTTACTGTGCGGTGACATGGGCTTCCCTCCTCCACACCTTCGCAAAGAGTTATTGCATGGATTCAGAGGAGAGGAGGGAGGGCCAGTTCAGACGTTCAATTCTTCAGAGTCTTTAACAGCATTATTTAACACTGTAACGACTCTTGGGGGTTGTGGGAAAACAGCGATGCATCACTTTTCATTGCACCCTCCTTGCGACACCAATGATGCATCATATTTACAGTATGATGCATCGTTTCTCAAGGAGTTACAGATATGTCAGTATTTCTAGCGTATCTGTAGGTGCAGTAATGACGCATTACTGGAGTGTGTCACAAAAGTGACGCAACTCCAGCAATGGGTCGTTTCACATGGGCAAGTTCCATGTGAAATGTGCCTGCGTCAGTCTTACGCCTGCCATGAGGCAGGCGTATGATATTGACGCATTTTCGTCCTAGAAGTTCTATGACCCTTTCTTGCATGGAAACACCCCCTTGGATACATTATACCTGGCGCAGGTATAATGTGGCGCAGAGGTTTACAAAGTGACACATCTGCCTAGATGCGTCACTTTGTAAATATGGTGCAACTAGGCACATTTTTTAAGCTGCTGGTACGTCACAAAAAGTGATGCACCGGCAGCACAAAACTGATGCAAGGGCTCAAAAATAAGCCCCCTAGGTGTGGTTCCAGAATCATGGAAGTCTTCCATAACTGTAGTAATTCACAAGAAAGTGGGGAGAGATGACCCCTCCAAATATCGGCTAATTTCCAAATTAGACAACATCGGGAAAATTTGGGGGAAACTCTTACAGTCACGACTCAAGACCTGGACAGAGGAGAACACTATTCTCTCTAACCTTCAGGCCGGATCCTTATACGGCCAAAGCAGAATAGACCAGGCTCTGAGGTTGTACATGATCTGTATGAAGTATGTGTCCCTGGAAACTCCCCACTCTTCTTGGTATTCAGAGACCTAAAAACAGCATTCTATTCTGTCACCGCTCAGTCCTTCGGAGTCTTCTGGAGGAACCAGGTTCCAAAGCAAATATTTGAGTATACAAAAGAATCTGCCCAGCGGCAATCATTCCAGAGTATTCAATTCAATTCAATAGTCTTTATTCGGTTTTTATTATTCGAGAAAAACCATAAAAGTACAAAATTCAACATGGTTCCATTTAAAATCAATTAAAAGAGAAGCAATACATTATATGATTAAAAAATATGACAAACATTGATTAATTAAGATTAGGGCGATGATTTACACAAAATTTTAAAAAGCAGGCAATGGATTTAGCATATAGTTCATTCTCTAGCATCTGAAGTGCTAGAAAAGCTGGTCAACAAGATCGGAGTCCCAATAGTCTCAATAACAGAAGAATCCATCGTCTACGTGGAGCCTCGTAAAATTTAAAGAACATAAAGACGTGGATTGAAGATTGTGGCGAGTTGTTGTCGCAAGGACATGGTGGCAAATTCTTAGACCAGTTGTTCTGCTTAGGGAACGAGACCAACCTGTGAAATATAGTGAATCTGAGTCGGGTAAGCAGAAATTTCTCGAATTGAGTTAAATTGTACTTCAGATATGGCTGGATCGAAAAGGTGATTTGAATGGTCAGCAGATGATGGACTGACCTCTTTCCTATTTCTTGAGCCAATCGAAGATCGCCCAGGTGGAGGAGAGAGATCCTTTTTAGCTCTTTTCTGGGTATTTCAGAGATAGTAGCTGGGTGAGTAAAATATCTCTGTAGGTCTAGGTCATTAAAAAAGGACTTTACGTAAGCTAACCATCTGATCTTTTGGCTATTGTCAAGTAGCATGCATTCCTCTATTAGGGAACGGGTCAGCTCGCACTGTTCGGTGGTCCAGATTCGCCGCCACAGCATTATGGGCTGGATCTTAATAATATCTGCTATGTGGTCCAGTCCTAGTTCTAGGTGGCAGCCATATGTCGTTTTGCTTTGGGGAACTGACAGAAGGTATCTAATAAATGAGTTCTCTACCCTCTGTAATGCTTCGGTATTTGAAAACCCCCATAGCCCTGAACCATAACTTGCGACACTGAGTATGATTCGGTGTAAAAGGAGAATGCACAGAGAAGTTTGAAATAAACATTGGCGTGGGGCAGGGTTGCGTACTTGCCCCAACTTTATTTAGAATTTACATCAATGGAACTGTTTCTCTCAGGAATCTTGGTCTCCATGTTCCGATATTGGAGTATATTCCGATCCAGCTGGTTGCAGATTATACAGTAATATTAGCGCATACTGAAAAATCAATGCATCAACTTTTGGAAGGCTTTGAGCTATTCTGTAAAGTATAGAAGTTAATAATCAATAAAGAGAAAAATATATGAAAAATAATCCTAAATCAAAGTTATTGTTGGCATTCAGGATTTATGGTAAACCAACTAAGTGCCTTAAAACTTGGCTACCTCGGCATACGAATGGATGACCATTGTTGATAAGCTCATTTGGCGAAGGCGGAAACAAACTTGATGGCACAATCCTACATTTTGCTCACTCAAACAACAAGAGACCAATAAAACTAGCACTGACGCATCCAAGACAAATGCAAGGGTGGCCTGCCCTTATGGTGCTGAACTGTGGGATTTTACAAAAGTTCACACTGTTCAAAAACTGGGAAACATCTTCTTGTGACATGTACTAAACCTGGGTCCTGGAACCTCAATGACAGTATTAAGAGCTGAGCTGGGGTTCACCGGAGGATCTCATCCCGTAAGACACCGGGTGCGAGTGTGGTGGACTCCAGCTCTTGCCTCATATAGAATGGTCCCGCAGGAACTGCAACGATGCAGAATTACAATAGTTTACCCCAGTTCAAGCACGTTAGGAACATTCTAAAATACACTAGTTGAGTAGAGAAATAGAATCATCTGGAACTGATGAATAAGGCATCACTAGAACTGGTTAAAAAGAAATATTGGGCATTCTTGTGGAGCAAGCAAGAAGCCCGGAAAGGCATCCTCTTGACTAATTACCTGAAAGTAACATGTGAACCGCGATTGGAGCAGTTCTTGGACTTGCTGTTCCCTGCTGAGGAAATGGTTTTATATCTCATATTCAGATTAGGGACTCTTCCGGTGGTGGCCTTTACTAAATCATGGGTAAAGCCCCTGGTGGCGGATCTGACACGTGTCCCCGTACATAAGGGGTCCCGGAGTCATTTATGTGTGTTATGCTGCTGTGTGATATGTCGCTTAAAATCCAAAGGCACTACTTACGTCCTCTTTTTTTAAAACATAATTTGAGATGCTGCAGTGCAGCACTTTTTTTATGTTATAGAACTGATCGTAAGGGAGTTGCTTCCTATATGCAGACCTGCTACAGACAGCAGCGAAGGAAGTGGGTACAAACCATAAACCAACTGTAGTGATGGTTTTGCCATTTTCCGTTTGTCTCTGGGGGCTGTGGTCGTCCTTTGATATATCTGCCCTCATAAAATGGAGCGTGGCTCGACTCCGGCATTAAAGGCACTAGGGCACAATGGACGACCTGGAGAACCTTATGGACTGGACAGAGCATCGAGAGGTATTGTTACACATTTCTACTTGAACCTACACTTTATAAGATGCTCGCTTAGGTGTTGGCCGTCTATTGGCGCATATCTGAGGGTTAATTTCCATCGGGCTGTCAGCAAAACTGTAATTATTTGGTGAACTCGTTTTTTTAACATACTAGGTAACATCTGCGCAGAAGGCTTGTGCTCTTTTATTTATGTTTTTTATAAGACAGCTGTCAGGCTTGCTAGGGGTTTACTTGCTCTGAGTGGGCAACAAGCAGACGGAGGTGCTGGTGTCTGCACCTCGGTATGCGCTTGTTAGTTGGGACGCTTTGTAAGATCTAATGACCGCTCTATCTAATTGATTGGTTTTAATAGTGATGTACGTCATCCGTTTGCACTTGCACTTTACGTCAGATCATGGATTATGCGCAAAGTGCAGTATTTATATGATCTGTGCTTGAGTCGTTTTAAATGAACAAGAATTGTGATTGTTTTATTATGTGCTGTAAATATCAATGTTTTAGGCGTTATGGCATAAACCGCGGACAATAAACCTTTGCCATCCAGTACCACACCTGCAGGAATGCTCAGTGGGTTGTGCGCTGCTAGATTAAACATGGACGTCTGTGGAAGTGTGTCCCTCCAGAAAGCAGAGTAGATCATATGGGGGTCAAGAAAGGTTTATTTAGGTATCACAGCTACAGAGACCCCATCCATCATCAAGCTAAGACCAATGGACAAATGTCTCTATTCCAGCCCACGGCCTGGCACCCATCCCCACATTCCAGAGTATCATGACACAGGACGACACACCTTCTCCCCCTTACACATTCTGCACTTAAAGAAAATAAAAGGAAACTTAACTATGAATGCAAAGGATGCTAAGAACATAATAGAGAATGCAGTTACGATCTTTGAAGAGCTCAACAAAGCGATTTCATGGGCAAGGAGAAATCTCGGGTGCATGGAAAATGGGAAAGAGCTCACTTTAAGAAACACAATTGTGCAAACGTCGGGGAATACATTTCAAGTGAAGTGGCACCTATCTGAAGTGGGAGTGGTGGGAGGAGTAGCACCTTGGCCTGAATAGAGCTGTGCCTGCCATCCACAATGCTGGCTCCACCTCCTGTGGTGTGTCTAAAGATCCTGGCTCATACTGACAAAGGAAGAAGTTTTGCACTGGCAGGATGCACACAGAACTGGTTTGGACCAGGTACAGACACTCTCTGCCTTCAGGGACAAGGCATTTGTCTGTATAAAAAGGGGAACCCAGACCTCAGAACTTTAGATCACTTCTAGAAATCAAGACGGACCTTTTGCCAAGGTAAAGAACCAGAGAATCGGCAGGAGTTTTTCACTACCCCTATGCCAGTGTGTTGTTTGCTGGGGATGGCCTGCAGTGGTTTCTTTATTGTCAAGGAAAGGAGAAAAGACTTTTATTGAAACTTTCATCATCTTGCAGAAAATCTCCAAGGGCTTGTCATTTGAGCTTGCCTCCTATCTGAAGTCTCAGGGATACAAAGGCTGCACCCTTTCTGCTTGCCTGCATCTGGAACTTGCTTTTCTGGCTGCTACAGAAGGAAATTGCAACACCGACCCCGGCGAGAAACGCCATAATCTGCATCGAAGCTCTAAGCGCTGCTCCGACTTACAAGGTAGACCCAACACCGGCCGCCGTGCCACATCGACGCCAGCGAGCGACATTGTATCCTGCCACAAGCCCTGAGCGGTGCTCCGACTTTGTGACGTAGGCCTGATGCCAGCTGCTGTGTCGCATCGACTCCAAAGCTGACATCATCGTGGAGCCGATCCTCAACATGGGTGGTCAACTCAGGACTACAGGTTTCACGGTTCGATCCCCGGTTAGCCCAACACCATGGGACTCTGGGCAATAGCTTGCTTAATCGTCCCGAGGGCCCCCAGCGCCGGGACACGACCTCGGAGGTAGCTGTGCTCTTTACAAGTAGTGGTATTTCATTTAATTTCATTTCGTGCCAAGCTACCACAGAGTTGAGCAGGGGTTATTTTAGGAGTGTAGACCCCTTACTCTGACTAGAAGCAAGGGTCCCTATTTGGACAAAGGTGCAAGCCATAGCCAATTAGAGACCCCCAGTTCTAAAACCCACCTTTTCATCCACTAAGGTTCTTTTGGTCATTACCCACAATGAAGTGACCTCCATGATGGAGACCCTTCCTTTAAATAAACGAAAGGGAGTTTCACCAGTGGATGAACAAGAAGTGAACCTATATTCGCTAACCTTCTTCCTTATTGCCAAATCCCAACTTTCACCGCAGGCAACAGCTTGAGGCAGAGTCTCTTTAAGAACCTTGACAAACCTTTCCACCACACCATTGCTTTGTGGATGGCACAGGGATGCCTTCTTATGCTTGATCCCCCTGGAACTCCGAAACTGTTCCATGACTAAGCTCGTGAAGTGAACACTATTGTCTGACAAGAGTGTTAACTAGAAACCCTCACGTTCAAATGACTCTTCTAGAAAGTTAATCACTTCACCAGACTCAACGGAAAGATCCACCTTGATATCAGGCAATGGGAAAACATATCAATGCATACGTTCCACTGTCTTCAACTTCACAGGTCCCAAAATATCTATAGAAATGTCCACCACGGACCAGTAGCCTGTCCCTAATAACCCGTGGGTTGCGTCCTGCACTTCAATATCGTGTCACAACACACACATTCATGCACCAACCTCTCTATATGTACATCCATGGCAGCCCACCAATATGCTTCCCTCATCCTTTCCTTTGTCATGGCAATGCCAATGTGCGAGGTGTGAGCACTGTTTACTAGCTTATCCCTTACTTCAAGGGGTGCAACCAACTTACTACCATGCATGAGGAGACCATCCTCCACCGCCAGATCTACCCTCATTCGCCAAAAGCCTTTGAGAACCTCTTCACAGTCCTTCTCACACCAACCCCCTGTGACCATGGTTAGGACTTTCCGCAAGTCTAAATCGATCATGTGATGTTCTCTCCACTCTCTCTCGGAAATCAACCCTACACTAATCACACACTCTCATTTCTTCCTCCAGTTCTTCACCTCCAAACCACTCAACATTATCTGTCATTCCACACTCCACACCCCGAGTCTTGACAGACAGTCTGCCAGAACTTTAGAGCCACAACTCACTTCCGTATCCCATGGGAGACAAAGTCAATGCCTTTCTTGGAGAAGACCTCCTTAAGACGTTTGTGGTCAGTAAGAATTCTGAACCTTTTCCCCCACAAAACCTTTCTCAGCTTGCGCACCACCCAGAAAACACCCAGAGCTTCTTTCTCCACAACAGAACAGTTGCATTCAGCACCCCTCAAGGGACTAGAGACTAAAAACATGGTTTTATCCTCCTTATCAACCTTCTGCAAAAGAACTGCTCCTAACCCCTAGTCCTGAGATAAGATACCTTTGTGGGATCAAAACTTCCTAGACAAGGTGCTTCATTCAGATGTTTCTTAATGCACCCAAACTCTTCCTCAGAGCCCTTGGACCAAACAAATGGGCTTCCCATCTGGAGGAGAGACCTCAAACAAGAAGTTTTCCCTGCAAAGTTCAGAACGAACTTGTGATAAAATTCAGCTATGCCCAGAAACTTTACAAACTCTTCTTTGTTTAAAGGGGTGCGCAAATTACAAATGGTGTTTACCAATGAGTCTTTGGATTTGATGCCTGCAGCGGACACAAAATGCCCTAGGTACTCTATTTCTTTGACAAATATTTGCACTGGTCAGCCCTAAAGGTGAGGTAAGCATTGCTTAACTTCTTCAATACTGACCTCAGCCTTCCATTATGCTCCTCAAAATCCACACCAAAGATGAGCACATCATGACACCCTGAAGGCCTCCAAGAATGTCCTCCATCGATCTCTGAAAAACTGAGGCATCATAAAACAGGCCAAAAGGCATTCTTAGAAATCTAAAAGTACCAAAGGGTGTTACAAAGGAGATAAGGTCCTGGGAAGAGGAGTGAATGTTCTGAATGTTCTGAAGAGGAGTGAAGGCTGGCCTGGTGCTATCCGGGGGTCAAGTCCAAGGAAGAAAAATGCCTAGCTCCCTCAAGAGAACACAGCGTTTTAGTTATGTTGGGTAAAGGGTAATGATCAACAATAACTGCTTTGTTGAGCTCCATCGAGCTGACACAGAGCCTGGCCTCCCCATTGGCTTTGCGGGTTATAACAACAGGAGAGACCCACTCCGTTTTTTCAACTTCTTGAATGATGCACTTACCTAAGAGGTGCATTCCTGACCTTAACTGGTTTTGGAACAGCATTAGATTTGACCTTTATCCAATGTACATAGTTTTTTAGACAAACCCAGTTCACCAGCAAAGGCGTCGGGGAATTCCTTGATCCAGTCTCGATTAGCATTACTAAAAACCCCAACTGGTGGTAATTATTTTAGGCAGACATATCTCATTGGGATAAAGGCAGATATGTAGATTACGTGATGGAACCAACTTATGAGCGGGTCACCTTTCATCAAGACATAGATTTTACCAGGGATGACTTTCCCTTTGAAGTCAATCGTGCCCCAGAAATAACCCAGCAACTCAATAGTCACCCAACCTTGACCTTTTGGTCTAATGTCTGGCTTCAGCAGGGTGACTTTGCCCAGCAGATTACGCTCATAAAATTCTTTAGGATTAGAGTTATCTTGGCCCCATAGTCGAAGAGCATGCTCACTAGAGCATTGATCAAAACTAGCTCCTGAGAGCCATCACTAGCATTCCCTGTGACTGGGAGAATATTGATTCCTTCTAAATCGTCTTCATAAAGATCAACTTCCCTGACTTTTTTATGCTTGTTGCCCCATCTGCGGCTCTTTGAGACGCGACCTTTTCTCTGGGCAGTCTTTAACCTGTTTACTGCGGCACAAATTTAACCGTGGTGCGGGCATATTAATGATTGGGAGCTGTTCGAACGGCCCCCGGCCATCCTCCGCACATGCTCACTGTGACGTCGGATGGCCGGGGGACGTCCGACGCATGCAATGAGTTAAAGTTGGCCATATGGCCAGAGTTGCCACACTTGAAGCACTTCCCTTGAAAAATGTGTTAAAGGGCTTTGACGTGGTGCTCGATTTGGGTTTAACAAATCTATCCACCAGCACTTTGACATTAATGTTGCCACCTGAATTGTCTTTGCGTATATCAACACACGCTTTTGAATGCTCATGACTTTTGGCTATGGTCAGCACTTCTTGAAGCCATGGAGTGTCTTTTTGGCACAGGGCGTGTCTCGTTTTGTCGAGGGCACATCCCAACATGAACTGATCTCTTAAGCGCTCCTCTAAAGCTGCACCAACATTACACATGGAAGCCAATTTGAGCAAGGTAGTTATGTACTGTTCCACCAACTCATCCTGCCTTTGCATTCTTCTCCCGAATTGATAACGTTCAAGGACAGTACTCACTTTAGGGAGGTAGTGCAAGTCCAACTTTTTGAAGCAGATCTCGTATTCATTAAGAGTGGCAGAGTCACTATAAGAGATTTTAGGAAGATGTTAAAAGAAAGCTTGTCCCTCAGAGCCCAAACAATGCATTAAACATGAGGCTTTCCTCTCTGCACTTAAGGAAGTGACACAGACACGAGCATAATGTGTGTAAACTTTCTTCCACTTCAGCCACGAGAGAGGAGGAACTCCTGGAGATGTCAAAAAGAAGGGAGGAGCAGTGACATTTTTCATTATGTGTGTACTATGGGCCTCATTTATGAGAAGTGACACATTGCTGGTGAAAGCAGCGATGCGTCACTCTTCAGTGCGCCCTCCTTGTGACATGATTGATGTGTCATATTTACTGTATGACGCATCATGTCGCAAGGAGTTACAGATACGTGAGTATTTCTGACGTATCTGTATGGAGCAAAAGTGACGCATTGCTGGAGTGTGTCACAAAAGTAACGCAACTCCAGCAATGTTCCTTTCACATGGGGAAAGCCGCATGTGAAAGGGCCTGCGTCACCCTTACGTCTGCCTCGAGGCAGGCGTAAGGTTTTGACGCATTGGCGCCCTAGAAGTTGCGCACCAAAATCTCTAGGATTTTGCTGCGCCACTCCTACGACCCTTTCTTGCAGGGGTACGCCCACCATGCATACATTACATCTGGCGCAAGTATAATGTAGCGCAGGAGTTTATGACGTGACGCATCTACATAGATGCGTCACTTCGTAAATATGCTGCAACATTGCACATCTTTAACGCCACTGGTGCGTCACAAAAAGTGACGCACCCGTGGCGTAAAAGTGGCGCAGGGGCTCATAAAAGAACCCCTCTGTTTAGACCTAGTTACTACTTAAGGGTGATCTTCAGTGATCTGCTTACAGTACGCAATATCCAGAAATCTTATGAGCTGTGCGTATCAGCGAAACTGCGTGAAACTTCAGCAGTTAAAATTTAGGCCAATGCGCACAGTCCCAGAAACTTTATTTGCTGTGGGCATCAGTGGAACCATCAGCCCATCTTAAGAGTGAAAAAGTGGACTGTTGAAAAGCTGATGAATTACTCAATCCCTTCCAGTGGTGAATCCAGAAAAGTGTGTAACTCAGCAACATGGGCTTTTACTTGTCCACTTATGTCTGTATTAAATAGATGGATGCCAAATTCACTGCTGTAGCCTTTTCCCTGTCGCCTTTAACCTTACAGGCTGTATCCAGTCTGTCTATCTATCTATCGGTCTATCTACGCACACATGCAGATGTTTGTGTGTATGTGCACTCTTACACGTTTGAATTCTTTTATTGAACAACATGTAGTAGTCCAGTTACTATGAAATATGCATTTCATCATATTAATAACAGTCTCCAAACCACTCCGCACAGGTTTACAATTGTCAGGGCCACTAGGTGATCAGATTATCATAATGCAGCATATATTTTTGCTGTGGTATTTTAATCAACTTGAACTAAAACCAACCTGTGCAGCAAATGTCCACAGTCACAGAATCACATAATTTATCACTGTCTATTGTTTTGTCAACAATGTATACATAAAAAGTGAGCAAAATTTTAACATTATGATTTCCATCAGTTGCTATTGTTAGCTGCTTGTTCAAGAGAATATCTTCAGCAATGACTCTCTTCTATAGACAGAATTTTTTTTAAATAAAATAAAGGTTGACTTTTCCTAAAAATCATAAATTAATTACAACATTCGATATTCTTCTATTGTTTTTACTGCATACAATCAAACAGTCTGGTCCATTATTTCAGTATTTTAAACTAACATTTTCCTCTTTGAAAATACACCTTTTTCATGCCCATTACCTTACAATAAATATGCAGTCTAAAAATAAAATAAAATGATGGATACCACTGTAATATGTTCCCATATTGTCATCGTGGGGTTCTGGAGATATTTGGGTTTCAGCAGTTCTGGTTCTGCCATGCACATCAGGGTTTGTGTGCGTACCCTTGCATGCATTCAGGCCAGTGACCCAATCATCCATGATGACCTACCGCTTAATCTTGACACTGGACTTAATGACTATGTGACCCCATCTGAGCTATGGGCCCATTTACTCTTACTTCTGGGCCCCCACAAGGTATTGTTCTACCACTGCCGATCTGCCAGAACTGTACTGCTTCTTAGCCCCCTGTTACTACCGCCCCCCCAATTCCCTCTATTGGGGACTTGCTTCTTCTATGTTTGACTATGCAACTGTAACTATTGTAACCTTGTTTTTCCCCGACCGTCGAGACCTGAGCAACGTGGCTGATGCCCGGTGGAGCTGCCAGACAGCTATAGAGGAGATCTGCCCTGGCTCACCACCTCGGCCGTCACCTACCCAGCCGGACATTGGGCACTGTTCTCCCGGTCTCGTCGATGAAGGCCGTAACTAATGTAACCTTATTTTTCCTTGAGACCTGAGCAACATAGCTGATGCCCGGTGCAGCTGCTAGACAGCTATAGAGGAGATCTGCCCTGGCTCACCACCTCAGCCGTCACCTCACCAGCCGGACATTGGGCACTGTTCGCCCCGTCTCCCCGCCCTGTCTCCCTCCTCCCCCTCCCTTCGACGAATTACTGTAACATTGTTATTTTGCCTATGTTTTACTATACTCTGGTAACGGATGTAATTTGTAACTTGTAATGCTACGATTTCTCACAGGGCCCACTCTCATGGACTATTCACCAGAATGTAACGTGGCCAAGTAATAACCTCTGGAAAAAAGTAGTTCTGATTTCATCAGAGTCAAACTGTTTAGAAGTAGGCAAATCCTACTCTTTCTGTGCCTCTGTCTACTGATCTGACAATGTATTCACCTCGAAGGAGGCAGGACTGAAGAAATAAACAGCAAAGGCACGTTCACAGCCCAAACCACCAGCATGGATATCATTCACTCGTTCAGAGCTGCTTAACTGCAGGTCTTCGCACTCCATATCAGCATCTCTAAAGGCAAACACTATCGAAGCAAAAGGAGCCCGTATGACCCTCTAGAGCCTAGGCCGCTCAGTAGAAAATGACGATGAAGGACAGGACAGGACAGGACAGGACTCTGATAGGATAAACTCATCCAACTCAAATATGAGGTAAACATAATCGATCAAGGAATCGTACTCATGGAAAGAAGGGTCTCCCAAGATCTTGCTTTTGCCAAAAGGTCGTCCCTGGGTCATATTGGTTCTGCACGTACTCCTGATACTTCTTTATGCATTATCCCTGTGCAGACCCGTGTTGATGCTCCAAATGTCACCAGTATTCAAGCTGGTTCTCGAGACTCATTATCCCTTGACCTCCAGGCTCATAACGGGGACCAGTGTAGAGTCTACCGCGGTAGACTCTCAGGTAGGGACTCCAAACAACCAAAAGAGGGGGAAGCGGGAGGGGGCCATTCCTAAATGTAAGTGTCCCAACATTACCATCCCTGGAGCTAGGAAAGTAAGTGTAGCAATAGCAGGGAACATCAGTACCAATCCTAGTGAGAGGGTCAGTACAGAAGAGTTGAGGGAATCTAGCAGGGAATCTGACGGGCAGAAAACGGAGGCGGAAGTAGCTCAACCAGAGATTGTACGATTAACCTTGAGCATCCTTGACGATACCATTTTGGACAACACCCTGGCCGATATCCTTGAAGACAGCCCCATAGCTGACAGGTCTGGAGCTGACAGTTTAGGAGCTACAGATGGGGAGGACGAGCCCATAGGCTGTCTTATAACAAAAATTATCAAAACATTGCTCGCTCCCTTAGAAACAAGGCTTTATGCTATAGAAAAAAAGCTTCAGGATATACACAAGGATATAAGATCTCAGGATATTCTTCAGACCAATAGGGAAACCCATGCAATCGCTCCTGTCCTGTGCAGAAGCGGTCGCTCCTCTCACCCCCTGATCTCCTGGGTATCGTAGTGCTACACCGCTGACTGCTGTTTGTGCTTTTAAAAGTATTCATAGCGCTGTAGTCACTCACTTTGCATTGCTCAATTTACATATTGTTTGTGCTTTGGAAATTTTCATAGCGCTCTGTTGCTCGCATTGGAGTCAGTGCCTGATTTTGTCGGTGCCACTGCCCATTGCGACGTTGCACGTTGTGCCCCAGTCTCACCCTGTTTGGCTTTGTTGTTGTTGCTGACATTTTGTTGTTGTGCTGTCCCAGCCAGGCTCTCCACCCCGCTCCCGCATCCCAGCTGCTCCTCCCTCGCTCCGCCCCCCCACTATCCACTTATGTGAGGAAATATAAATTTTATGGTCAAGATGTGTTCCCTAGCGCGTACCCCACCGTCTCCATGTACGAGTTAAAGTGCATGTAACTTCCCTCCTGTACCAGCTATGAAGACGCAAATGCATTTGCGTCCAACGTTAACATATCCTCTTTCAGACCCACCATGAATGGGTTGAATGGTCCGTTCCTAAGTATGCTATGCCAACGTCTTTTTGTAGTGTACTTCTACGTTTTTCAGCTCTAGCTGAGTAGGCCCCTGAATTTCTGCCACCGAGCCTCTTTTCTGGCTTCTGACTCCAAGGGCCTCTGCCCAGGCTGCCTCTGTACCCGTGAACTCTGACTTACTTTCAGCGCGGCCCCTCGCGCTCAGCTCAGCCTGCTGCCTGCCAAGATCGACTATAACCTTCGAGTTATCTGTTCCGCTCCCCGAAAATACATTCCTGCCTGCTAGTTTCAATAAACATTCCCCTCAGCTGCAGAGCCAAAGGGCCGGCCTGTCTCTGTGCAAGTAATTCAAGTAATTCATAGCCCTTGTTGCCATGCTCCCATGGAAGGCCCATGCCCCCACGCTTCTCATACAGACACTCAGGTGCTTATACACGCACTCACAGCAAGTATAGAATAGCTTCTGCCCTAGAGACCTTTCCGCCCAGATAGCTTCGTTCTTAAACACCAGATATCCGATATGATAGAAGCACAAGTTGATCTGACATGCCAGACTTCTGTCTCTTTCCGTCAGTGTAAATGTCAAGTCCCCTGCACCCTCCAGCTTCACGTCAATCACACGTCATGCAGCTGCGCGCGCATCCAAGCTTCCGATTTCTGCTGACATTGCAACATTTCTGTTAGTGCCACCCCTTTTGTGACACCTACCTGTGACGTTTCTAGCACACACCTCTAGTTCACGCCTCTTGATTACGCACTTGTACCACGTGTATACTGTTATCTTGTCTTCTCTCAGCTGTTACGCCTCCTACACTGTTGCTTATGGCATGAATTAAGTATATAAAGTATGTACTGTTAATAAAATGTAGCGCTCTATCCCTTCTGACACCCCTGTGGTGGTCAGAACATGATATCCTGGTCATGACCATTCCTTTTTAAGGAATAAAACCCCTAAGAACTCTAACACCACGGACTCTGTCTTTTTCTTCCGATCTGAGTTATTATTGATTAAGTACTTACCTGCATAGAAATTAAGAGAGTAAATTAATTATTTACGTCATTTGGCGCCCGAATAGGGACCCCTCCCCCACCTCACGCGCCGGTTGGCGCATTGCAAGCTCTGTCCCCTGCCATCAGTTAGATGGAACCTACGCGTACCGGCAGGATTTCCTGCATCTCCCTCTGACCCACGGAGGTGACGAAGACTGCGATCAGTGCCCAGACGAGGCGGTGAGGAGTGCGGAGGATCCCGACCAGAGCCTAGCCGAAAGAAACAAGGTCCGAGGTGTCAAGAGGCCCACCAGGTTTCCGAAATTTTCCGAAGTTTCCCGAAGTTTTCCGAAGTTTCGAGTCGAGTCCAGTCGAGTTTTCCGAGGCCTTCTGTTTCCGTGCTTCCCGGTGAGTACCATTGCTGGGACGTATCTAGACGGGTTTGGGTACACAAGTCCGGTCTGCACTGTTTTTAGGCAGTGTATCTGTACTGTTTAGCAGTATATCTAGTATTCTGAATTTCTGAATTTCTGCACTGTTACAGCAGTGTATATGTACTGTTTAGCAGTACATCCAGTATAGGGGGTAGTCATCTATGTCTCAAATGTCTTTTCATGTGATTAATGTCGTAGTATGAATGTGAATGTGACCGTTTTTATGTGCATTATTGTGTTTTCTTGTATAACTAGTTATATTCAGAATTAAGTATCAAGGATCGAGCATTCAGTATTAAGTAAGCAAAATGCCGTTTTTCAACAAGTTAAAGCAGATAGGAACTAGGAAAGGGATACTAGAGGAAGAAATTCCTATCCCCCCTAGGGACACTCCAGGTAACTTTATGTATAACAAGCATGGCATAGATGCCCATATTGTATCTAGAATTATGGGCCGATTATACGAAACATCTAGACGAGAGACACAGGTGGCCAGTTAATGGAACATGGGATGCCGAGTGCATCATGAAGGTAGAAGAGGCATTATGGAAAAAGAAAGCCAGACAATCTCAGAAAGACGCCATAGAATTCTGGCGTAAGGAATCACATAAACGTACTGAAAAAGCACTCCGTAGAGAAGACAGACTTAAAGAATCAGATAAAGCTCAAGAAAACGAATTAGTTACTGAAGGAATCCGAGTAAAAACAGAACAAATAGATCGCATCCGAAATAGCCAAGTAAACGGCATGTATCTTATGGCCGAGGGTACACCTGACGCCATTTCAGAAATACCGAAAAATCTGCCGCCACCATTAGTTCCAACTAAAGTAATGCATAAAACTACTAAAGACATATTCCTAAATTCATATTTAGAGGATGTAGCACCAGCTTACACCAATCTGCCTGTTCGTGCCCTGCCTACTGACAGGGACGGGGGTGGCACCCCGCCCCCAGATCATGTTCTGCCAGTATCACGACAGACCTCCCCCGTTCCGCCAGCCCCGCCGCTTCCCACATCCAAAACAGACCTACCGAAACCACGTCTACCAGATCCTACTAAAAGACAAATTCAAATACAGACTCCACACAGAGATGATGCCCAAGCTTCCGCTTCAGGAGGTGCGACCGCGGGTCTTCGGACCCCGCCCTTAACGCACAGGTTATCCCTAGGGGACTTGCGGAGTCCCACCATGTACAAATCACCCCGCCTTGATATACTCAAAGGACAACTTACAGTTTGCAGATATGATCCAGTACCCGGAAAAGAGGATAGAATGATGATGGCATCATTGCGGTTACGAGCCGCTACTGATTTTCTGTTAATGTTTCCAGGAATGAAAGAGCACCTAGACAGAATCTACCGGTTTATACAGACTGGAAAAGATCCCGAAAGCATTAAAGACGCCTTGGAGCATCAGAAAGTTGACACTCAAGCATATATATTACGTTTCTTCATAAATTGCCTAATAAGAGAACGAGACAGGCCTGAGACAGATCAGGATGAAATAGAGGCACTCCACAAGTGGGGTAAAAATATATCGGAAGGAAAACATGATAGACAGAATTGCATAGCTAGCATGTACAAGAAAATAAGAAAGACAGTAATAGAGATACACGAAAAAGAGAAAGACAAAGCTTCCTCCGAGGAGGAAGAAGAATCTGAAGAACCAGAAAAAGCTGCAGATACTATAGCATATGTAGGTAAGGGAAATTACCTTAGGAAAGGCATCCGTCCAGAAAGCAAGAGAGTTTTCTTCTCTGCCTTGACAAATCCGAATTCTGCTGAGCATCAGTTCCAGGAAACTGATAAAAGGCTTCGAGATCGAGTTGGGTACCACGTACTCAATTCTATGGATGAACAAGAACTAGCCCGATCAGCTGTATCATGGGCCGAGAACGCAGACATATATAATGATGACACGGTAGCGCAGACATTTCTGAACCTCTCCCCCGACGAACAGAAATTAGCAGGTGTATACATGATTCAGCACCTTCTCATCAAATACAGAAAACATTATTCTGATCCAGGTCCCTTACACGAAACACTAGAAGCACTACTCATGGATAGATGGAGAGGCTTAAGTACCAAGTTAATACAAATAATTCTAGAACAACGCCGTAGATATGACACGTTCATCAGCTCCGAATATGTTCCCGCCCCGCCCCCAGAAAGGAAAATGTATCACATGCAACGCCTGAGTGGCGTTGAAAGTCAGAACCCCTTACGAGAAGTACACCCAGTTATGGGTACAGATAATATCTTGAAACGTGTATATGTACACACGCCATTGACCAAGCTAGAACTGTTAGAAATGAAGAAACTAGTCCCGTGTCATGATAAAGACCCTGCAGGTTTTCACAGAGAGCTTAAAGACATGTTACTGATGGGGGATTACACATATGATGACATCATGAAAATGTTAAAAGTACTGTTGCCCACGGGTATCTTCGAGAAATTGAAGGAAAAGGAATGGGAGGTGGGGGACACAAAGATTGCATGGGCAGAAATAGAGGACGAAGAAAGAAAACGGGTCCCAGGGGTAGGCCTTGGGGACAAAACTAAAGCATTACCAGGTTTGATAGTACAGGTCCTGCCAAGATTATTGACGACTAGAAAGGAAGATTGGGACGCCATCTCGTCCTGTAAACAGAAACATGATGAAGATACTAGTGACTTCTATTCAAGATTTGAGAAATGTTTCATTATTAATAGCGGCCTCAAACCAAGCAGCGAGTCATATCCGCATCTTTTTGTATCAAAACTAGTCGAAAATTCCCTGCCATTAGTTAAAAACCGAGTGTACAAGGTTGAAAGTACTTGGCAGGCAAACACGCCATCCCAGATGTTACAAATGCTCCAGTATCATCAGAACAGAATTAGAGAAGAGCAAGATCAGGAACAAAAATGCATGAAAGACACTAAGATGAAAATGTTAGTAGCTCAGACGGTCCCAGCTGATGGTCAGAGAAAAGGTGGGACCCAGACAAGTCACACTACAGCTCCCGTTAAAGGGACATGTAACTATTGTAAGCAGCCAGGTCATTACGTACATGAATGCCCGGTCCTGAAACATAATATAGCGACAGGTAAAACAAAAGAAAGACCGCATCCGCCTAGACAAGACCATAACCAGCATCAGTCTTCACAGAATACACAGAATACACAGCCTATGCATGCTTCTTCAACTCCAGCACAGACAGTAGCGGTACCACAGCCACAGCCCATTGCCGCGTCTCAGCAAGTTTCACAGCAGATGTACCAGTATGCCCAGTCCACGTATCCAGATTATCCCCGATATACATGAAACAGCCTAGAGAGGGAAGGTGGCTTGCCTCTTATTGAGATTCCTGTAGATCAAGAAGGTCCTTATGTACACAGTCAAGTATTGGGAAAAGACAGAAAGTTTTTAATTGACACAGGGGCAAGTCGCACTACGATCAGCCATGATGAAGTCCCAGGGGCACCCCTCTCAGGCTCACAAAATGTTTCCCTTGGTTTTTCAGGACAGCCCATTGTAAATGAGGTATCAGAACCAGTCCCCCTGGCTGTGGGTCCATTATCACGTGTTACAGACTTGTTACTTACAAAATCATGTCCAGAAAATCTGTTAGGAATTAAAACATTAAAAGCTCTAGGAGCTATAATATGCTGTTCCCCGGAGGGAGTTAGACTCTTTCTACGGGATTTCAAGGGTCATTATGTTTTGCGAGAATTCGATGTCAGATTAAAAAATGTACCAGATTACTTGTGGGCAAAAGGCCCAACTGATGTAGGTTGTATGCACATTACACCATACCGCGTTACACTCAAGGCAGGTGTGGTTCTACCACGAATCAGACAATACAAGTTACCACCCGATGCTGTAGTGGCTTTACTGAAAATCATTGAAGAGCTCATTGCCCAAGGAGTGGTCGTAGAGACCGACTCCAATGTCTGTAATTCACCCATCATTCCGATTCTTAAACGTACTGATCCCAATGCACCGCCAGTATATCGGCTGGTGATTGATCTTCGAGAATTAAATAAATGCATTGTACCACAATACCCTGTGGTCCCCGACATCTCTTCCTTATTGACTGCCATTGATTCAGAAGCAACGTTCTTTACTGTAATTGACCTCAAGAACGCCTTCTTCAGCGTGCCTATTGATCCAGAGAGCCAATATCTCTTCGGATTCAGTTTAAATGGACGCAGCTTCAAATTTTCACGCGCACCTCAAGGATTCACAGAAAGCCCCAGCATCTACAGTCAAGCACTGAAAAGACAACTAGATTGTATTCAAATGCCAGTTAACACCGCTTTACTGCAATACGTCGATGATCTACTGATCACCGCACGAAGTGAGCCCGAATGTGAACGAGCATCACTGACAGTTTTACATTTCCTGGCCGACAAGGGACACAAGGTGTCCCCTTCAAAGTTACAATTCTGTGTTCAGCAAGTTGTGTACTTGGGTCACTTGCTGTCCAAAGTGGGGAGACAGCTCACTCCCGATCGCATTCAGTTAATTGTAAATATGCCACAACCCCAGACACAAAAGGAAGTGCGGGCCTTCATAGGCCTCACCTCATACTGCAGACAATGGATTCCTCAATATGCATTTCTAGCTAAACCACTCATCCAGTTAACGACACAGGAGGCAGCGACTTCGACTGCCCTTCCTTGGAATCAGGAACACACACAAGCTTTTGAAGAATTAAAGAAAGCTTTATGCCAAGCACCAGTTTTAGCGACACCATGTTACAGCAAACCGTTTACACTTTTTGTTACAGAACGTGAGGGTACAGCTTTGTCTGTCCTCACCCAAGATCAAGCAGGTTCACATAAGCCTTGCGCTTATTTCTCAAGTACATTGGATTCAGTAGCCCAGGCACTCCCTGCGTGCTTGAAGTCAGTAGCAGCAACAGCATTAGCCATCAGACAAAGTGATTCAATTGTTTTAGGTCATCAGTTAACAGTACAAGTTCCACACTCTGTAGAGGTTCTGTTAAACAGAACCCAGACTCAGCACTTGACTATAGCACGACTGACAGGTTATGAATTAACGCTGTTCCAGCCACACATAGAAATCAGACGCTGCAGTATTCTGAACCCCGCAACACTGTTACCTACAATTATGACAGATTCAGCCCCGCATGATTGTATAGAAATCATTAATGCAGTAACAAAGCCACGACGAGACTTAACAGATGTCCCACTGACAAATCCAGACCTGACACTTTATGTGGACGGTTCATGCATGAGAACAAATACAGGAGAATTAGTGGCCGCATATGCAGTGACCACTGAAACCGAAGTTAAAGAAACACATCGTATTGACACACTGTCTGCTCAAGCAGCAGAGCTCATCGCTCTGACCCGAGCTTGTATTCTAGCCAAGAACAGAAATGTTAACATATACACAGATTCCCGTTATGCATTCGGAGTTGTACACGACTTCGGAGTCCTCTGGCAAGAACGAGGTTTCCTGACCTCCCATGGTGCCAAGATACAACACGGTCCCCTCATTCAAGCACTGTTAGAAGCAATACATTTGCCCTCGGGCATATCAGTCATGAAGTGTAAAGCACATACTAAGGTCACAGATTCTGTTTCCCAGGGTAACGACCTGGCAGACCAGACAGCAAAACATACAGCACTGACTCACACCCAGACAACTGATGTGACAAAGACAATAGTACCGACAAAGTGTATGGCAGTCAAGGATCCCGCTCTAGATGTAATTGACATTCAGGCACATGCTACCCCAGATGAAATAAAGAAATGGATTGAACTAGGAGGGATCCAGACAGATCAAGGTTGGATGACGAAGGGAAAATCTACATGGTTTCTCCCTGACTCTATGGTTCAAGTCATGATTAATACAGCACATAGCCCAGCACATCTAGGAGAGAAAGCGATGTTAGACAGTTTACAAAATCTCTGGAGCAATAAACACTTACGAGCAGCAGCAAAACAGAAAGTGCGTACTTGCATGATCTGTTGTCAGTTCAATCCAGGTAAAAGCGTTCCTGTAGAGCAAGGTGGATTTCATCCTCCCGATCACCCTTTTGAAGTCCTCCAGATGGATTATATCCAGATGGACCGATGTCGAGGATTCAAGTATGTCCTTGTAGTTGTTTGTGCTTTGTCCCGTTGGACCGAAGCATACCCAGTTCCAGACTACACTGCTCCGACCACTGCCAGGCAGTTGGTTCGTGAATTCTTCCCATGATACGGTTTGCCTCGTGTCGTATACTCAGATAATGGACAACCCTTCTCGTCCGAGTTAATGAAGCAGGTTTCTTTACTGTTAGGTTACCAGTGGAAATTCCATTGTGTCCGACATCCTGAAGCCGCAGGCCTTGTAGAAAGGCATAACCAGACACTAAAAATCCGCCTTGCAAAGATATGTCAGGAGAAAGGGGTCGACTGGATAGTCGCCCTGCCCGTGGCACTATTCTACATGAGGATGGTCGCCCACTCGAGATCAGGGCTATCCCCGTACGAAGTGGTTTTTGGCAGACCACCGAATATGTGGGGGACGCCCATTCCGAAGAAAATCACTGATGTTGATTGTAATATGTTGACAGATTACCTTGCCTCCTTGATGTCTGCACTCCAATCATGTCGTTCACAGGTTGCCGCAGCCTTTCCTGACAACACTGATGTAAAGCCGCACGAGGTCCGTCCTGGGGACCTGGTATTGGTCCGAAATTTCGACAGGAAGAGTCCGCTGGAGCCCCACTGGAAATCTCCGAAGACCGTCCTTCTCACCACGAGGACCGCCGTCAAGATTGAGGGGAGAAAGGGGTGGGTCCACACGAGTCATGTGAAGAAATTTTGTGGACTGAAACCTGATCGAGACTCGTCCACCCCCACCAAAGACTGTGTTGAGCAAAAAGACTTTACAGTATCCGAACGAGAAAAAACTCCCCAAGAAGAGTACCGTATGAAACTCCGATCTAGCAAGTCAGACAGTTTAATTGTTTAAGTCCTCCCCTAGGTGAATCGGTTAAATAGTTTCTGACATGTATCCCCTAGATCGAGATAGAGAGAGAGAGAGACAAGTCAAAAGAAATACATACTGCAAATCACTGCGTAGTCACTGTATAGTGACATTGTTAATAATGTTTTTTCTAAGTGTTCTAATTATTATTGCCAGTATACTGCTTCCTATATACTGTCCTATCTTCAAGCATGAACAATCTGTCTACAATGTCTCTGCTGAACACACTTTTAGTGAATTACCTGCACACGAACTCTCTTACAGACTAGCGCTGCGCAACAATACATTCATTAGTATGTTACACCACTCCCATCAGACGAACAATGCTACAGACTGCTGGATATGTGGCCGACTCCCTCCCTACCAGAACTACAAGGGAGCTCTGCCCCTCTTTCCGTACCCGTTCACTCACAATGGCTCCTGTGGGGCATGGTTTAAAATAATTAATTCCTTAGACCCTGATATTGCTGTTTTCGATGGGGGCTGGGTTTGGGGAAACTTGAACTTAGTCCTGCTCAATGTCTGTTACCCTGATAAGGAGGGACTCCCTACTCGAATAGGAACTGATCTAGAAAATGAAGTATATGGATTAGGTAACTACACAATTAGCCTCATGATCCTTACTGTTGAATCCGAAGCTGCACCAGTTCTGCCCCATATGCTAGTATTACCAGTCACTGGTGAATTATGTGTCCGAAAGAAAGGTTCAGTACACTTAGGTCATAGTAAATGCACTACTGTGGTCGAATTCAGTGACCATGGTAAATCGTCCTTTAAAGCTATCAATCATTCCTATTTTGTTTGTGGTCATACCGCATACATACGTTTGCCTCTAGATTGGGATGGTACCTGTTATATTGCATTCCTTCTGCCACCTGTTTTTCTAGCTCCCCCTGATTACCATAGAAATACAAATCTAGTAAAGAATAGACCCAGAAGAGATATCCCACTTGTTGACTACACCGAAACGGCATGGGAACAGTACACTGATTTTAATAAGGGATTCTTTTTCTTTCTAGGACCTGTCCAAAACAGTAAATTAATACGTAGATTAACTAGAACACTTGAAGCTGTAGTACATGAAACTGCCTCCGCCTTAGGTAACTTAACAGAGGAGCAATCTGCTATGCGGGTTGTTGTCCTTCAAAATCGTCTTGTTATTGACGTCATCTTGGCAGATAGAGGTGGAGCCTGTAAGGTCATCGGGTCAAGTTGCTGCGTTTTCATCCCACAAAATGCGCCATCTGTTTATCAAGCTATTACCCGTCTGCATAAAATTGCAAATCAGATACATCAGAATCCAGGCACCTGGACTTGGTCCGGTTGGTTCTGGACAACGTTAACTGCCTGGGGATGGAAGATCCTATCCTTCCTAGGTTTCGGCCTTGTCATAGTATTCAGCTGCTGCCTGTGCCTACATTGTGGGCCGGCGATATGTGGACTGTGTGCCACATCGTGCATTGAGCATTCCAGTTTCCTCTCAAATCGTCAAAGAAAGAAAGATGAGCAAATGATGTTGCAAGAACAAACTGATCAATTTATGATGATTAATATATCATGAAGGGTCCGTAGGGAACAAGGAGGGAATGAGGAAATATAAATTTTATGGTCAAGATGTGTTCCCTAGCGCGTACCCCACCGTCTCCATGTACGAGTTAAAGTGCATGTAACTTCCCTCCTGTACCAGCTATGAAGACGCAAATGCATTTGCGTCCAACGTTAACATATCCTCTTTCAGACCCACCATGAATGGGTTGAATGGTCCGTTCCTAAGTATGCTATGCCAACGTCTTTTTGTAGTGTACTTCTACGTTTTTCAGCTCTAGCTGAGTAGGCCCCTGAATTTCTGCCACCGAGCCTCTTTTCTGGCTTCTGACTCCAAGGGCCTCTGCCCAGGCTGCCTCTGTACCCGTGAACTCTGACTTACTTTCAGCGCGGCCCCTCGCGCTCAGCTCAGCCTGCTGCCTGCCAAGATCGACTATAACCTTCGAGTTATCTGTTCCGCTCCCCGAAAATACATTCCTGCCTGCTAGTTTCAATAAACATTCCCCTCAGCTGCAGAGCCAAAGGGCCGGCCTGTCTCTGTGCAAGTAATTCAAGTAATTCATAGCCCTTGTTGCCATGCTCCCATGGAAGGCCCATGCCCCCACGCTTCTCATACAGACACTCAGGCGCTTATACACGCACTCACAGCAAGTATAGAATAGCTTCTGCCCTAGAGACCTTTCCGCCCAGATAGCTTCGTTCTTAAACACCAGATATCCGATATGATAGAAGCACAAGTTGATCTGACATGCCAGACTTCTGTCTCTTTCCGTCAGTGTAAATGTCAAGTCCCCTGCACCCTCCAGCTTCACGTCAATCACACGTCATGCAGCTGCGCGCGCATCCAAGCTTCCGATTTCTGCTGACATTGCAACATTTCTGTTAGTGCCACCCCTTTTGTGACACCTACCTGTGACGTTTCTAGCACACACCTCTAGTTCACGCCTCTTGATTACGCACTTGTACCACGTGTATACTGTTATCTTGTCTTCTCTCAGCTGTTACGCCTCCTACACTGTTGCTTATGGCATGAATTAAGTATATAAGCTATGTACTGTTAATAAAATGTAGCGCTCTATCCCTTCTGACACCCCTGTGGTGGTCAGAACATGATATCCTGGTCATGACCATTCCTTTTTAAGGAATAAAACCCCTAAGAACTCTAACACCACGGACTCTGTCTTTTTCTTCCGATCTGAGTTATTATTGATTAAGTACTTACCTGCATAGAAATTAAGAGAGTAAATTAATTATTTACGTCATATGTCAGAACAGTTCACGCGCTGCGGACGCGCCCCATGCGCGCCGAAGGTGCGCCAAAGGTAAGCCCGTTTACGCCCGTCCGCACCTGCATCGCGCCCAGCGCCAGACCCCCTGGTCCTCGCAAAATCCACCCCACCCGCATAACATACGATGCCGCAACCCTCTCAGTACTTAACCCCGGCCGACTCCCAGACTGCTACCAAGCGGCCCCAGGACACACCCACGGACCCTTCACCTGCAACTCCTGCAAGTTCGACTGCATCAAGACCCGCACCAAATCCACAAACTCCAAACAGAGCTCCGACACTGACCACCTGAAGTGCATCCTGCTCAACACCCGCTCGGTCCACAGACACGCCATTGACCTTTGGAACCTACTCGACACCACATCGCCGGACGTCGCCTTTCTAACAGAAACCTGGATGAACGCCTCATCAGCACCCGACATCGCCATAGCCATCCCGGACGGCTACAAGATCATCCGAAAGGACCGCATCATCCAGACAGGAAGAGGCATCACCATCGTCCATAAGAACACCATCCGCATCACGACCAGTTCCGACGATAACCTCGCTGCCGCCGAACTCCTTCACTTCCAGATCCACACCGACCCCAAGACCACACTCAGAGGCACCCTCATCTACAGACCACCAGGACCCCGCACACAATTCAGCGAAGACATCACTGACTTCATCAGCCCACACGCCCTCCCCTCCGAGGACTACATTCTACTGGGAGACCTCAACTTCCACCTGGAAAAGAACAACGACAGCAACACCACCACCCTTCTTGACAACCTCGCCAATCTCAGACTCAAACAACTTGTTAACACCCCCACCCATTATGCCGTACACACGCTCGACCCAATCTTCACCTCCAGCAAGCACATCTCCTTCAATCACACCACAGCTTTCCATTGGACAGACCACAGCTGCGTCCACTTCAACTACAAAAAGACTACGACCCACAACCACCCTCAACCAATTCCCCGCAGAAACTGGAACAAAATTACCACCGACCAACTCTTCACATCACTTCTCCAAAACCCTCCTGCAAAATCCTCGGACCCAAACCTTGCAGCCACCAAGCTCACACAATGGATCACCCACAGCGCTGAAGATTTAGCACCCTTGAAAAAACATCAAATCAAGCAAGGTATCAAAAAAGCCCCCTGGTTCAAGGATGACCTTAAGAAATCCAAGAAGATCTGTCGCACCCTCGAGAAAGCCTGGCGAAAAAACCCTACCACTGACAACCTGGCCACCTTCAAGAACGCCACCCACAAACACCACCAACTGATCCGATCCACCAAGAAATCAGCATTCAAGGATCGACTCGACAACAACGCCCACAACAACAAGCAACTATTCAACATCGTCAAAGAATTTACCAACCCCACCGCCGGCACCAACGACATCACTCCCTCCCAAGACCTCTGCAACTCCCTAGCCTCATTCTTCCACAACAGAATCGCTGACATACATAACAGCTTTGAAAACCAGTCCAGAGACCAGTCCACCCCACCCACCTACGAACTAAAACCCCCCTCCAACAACCTTTGCGCCTGGAACCCAATCACCACTGAAGACACCATCCGCCTGATGAACTCCATCCACTTAGGATCGCCAACTGACCCATGTCCCCACCACATTTTCAAAAAAGAAGACTCCATTATCGCACCCCATCTCCGAGACGTCATCAACTGCTCCCTCAACTCCGCTACCTTCCCGGAAAGCTGGAAACATGCCGAACTCAGCGCCCTTCTGAAAAACCCCACAGCTGACCCCACTGAACTTAAGAACTACCGCCCCATCTCGCTCCTCCCATTCCCTGCCAAAGTCATTGAGAAAGCCGTCAACAATCAGCTCGCCACCTTCCTCGATTCCAACAAATCCCTCGACCCTTCACAGTCCGGTTTCCGAGCCAAACACAGCACTGAGACCGCCCTCATCGCAGCAACAGACGATATTCGAACTCTACTGGACAACGGAGAAACAGTTGCCCTCATCCTACTTGACCTCTCTGCAGCCTTCGACACAGTCTGTCATAACACCCTTATACAACGCCTCAGCAACGTCGGAATACAAGGAAAAGCATTGGACTGGATCATCTCGTTCCTCGCCGGAAGAACCCAGAGAGTCCGCCTCCCCCCTTTTAGATCAGAGGCCACCGAAGTCATCTGCGGCGTACCACAAGGATCATCACTCAGTCCCACCCTCTTCAACGTATACATGAGTCCCCTCGCATCCATCGCGCGCCAACACAACCTTAACATCATTTCCTACGCAGACGACACCCAGCTGATCCTCTCCCTCACCAAAGATCCAAACACGGCCAAAACTAACCTACACGAAGGGATGAAAGAAGTAGCCGATTGGATGAAGAACAGCCGTTTAAAACTGAACTCGGACAAAACGGAAGTCCTCATCTTAGGATCATCCCCCTCTGCCTGCGACGACTCATGGTGGCCACCGGCCTTGGGAAACGCACCCATACCAACGGACCACGCACGTAACCTGGGCTTCATCCTGGACTCCTCCCTCTCGATGACCAGACAAGTCAACGCCGTCTCATCATCATGCTTCAACATCCTACATATGCTTAATAAAATCTTCCGTTGGATACCCACCGAAACAAGAAAGACGGTCACCCACCCACTTGTCACAATCTGACTGGACTACGGAAACACCCTTTACGCCGGAACCACAGCCAAACTACAGAAAAAACTCCAACGCATCCAAAACGCCTCAGCCAGACTCATACTAGACATCCCCCACCAAGCTCACATTTCCGGTCACCTGAAAGACCTCCACTGGCTCCCCGTTAACAAGAGAATAACGTTCCGTCTCCTCACCCACGCACACAAAGCCCTCTACGACCTAGGACCCGAATGCCTCAACACGCGCCTGTCCTTTTACACCCCCACCCGCCAACTACGATCGTCCAATCAAGCCCTCGCCGCAATTCCACGCATCCATAGATCGAACATGGGGGAAGATCCTTCTCCTACTTAGCGGCCAAAACCTGGAATTCTCTCCCCACCTACCTCCGCCTTACACAGAACCACCTCTCCTTCAGAAAACAACTAAAAACTTGGATATTCGAAAAGTAAAGGACCCCCTCCCTCAAGCGCCTTGAGACCCTCTGGGTGAGTAGCGCGCTATACAAATGCCAAACTTGAACTTGAACTACAGCCAGTGAGTAAACGCTCAGCAGTGGTGAAAAATAAGACACCTAAGACCCCGCTGGTGAACCCCCCTAATCCGGAGAGTAATAAAGTGAGTGTCGAACCTCCTGTTTTAAATAAGCCCACCGACCAAACCAAACTAAAAGGACCTGCCACCTTTACTCCAAAGCCTGAGTCAGCCCCTCCTGAAAAGATTGAGACACAGCGAAACATTCACTTACCACCAGATGCTTGTCCCTATGTGATTGTTTTGACTGGGGTCACGGAACTAGCCCCTTCAAATTTAGAAACTTTCCAGGCGCTTAAAAATAAGGTATGCCACTGGCTAGCTAATAACCACCCTCTACCCCCAAATATCCATAGCAACATCTTAATTGTTGAGAGAACATCTTGGGTGGGATATAACAGGAAGAAAACGCAGGGGGGACTGCATAGTAGTGACTTTTGAAGATCCCCGAATTGTGGAGCATATTTGTCGGGGGATACCCCGAAATGATGGCACCTCAATTACGGCCAGGCCATTGTCCTATTTTTATATGCCCACAGTGCAACTGGACAATAGATGGAGTTGGTTAAGGGAACCCAATTATCTTAGAGGAGGGAGGAGGCAGGAGGTGCCTAGGGACACAAACTCCTATAGTTGGGGTGGGGGTGGGGAGGAGGGTTGGATCTTAGTACAGAGAAGAGGAGGTAGACACAACCATGGTAATGCACACTGGGTTGATAGTTTTAGGGGCGATGGTAGGTTTATTGGCCACTCAAATAACCGCCCCCAAGCCCTCTATCCACCAGATAACCTTTTTAATATCCCAATAGCAAACCGGTTTGATTGTCTGTCCGTTTTGGGTTGGGTGGATTGACAAATGGAGAGCACAGTGTTAGGAAATACTAAAGAAAATAGTATCATACCCTCTTCACCTGTAAAAGTCGTCCCGGAGATTAGGGTTTCTACTGTGAATACTAGGTTACCTGCTTCAGTTGCTCAGGAGCATGGTGAGGGCAGGGAATCAGTAATTAGTATTAATACTCAACTGGCTGGTAGGGATACCACATTAAGCAATAGAGATATAAAGGTGGTAACCTGGAACATCGCTGGGCTAAGGAATAAAGTCGACGATCCTATCTGGAGGGATTTCATACAGATGCAGACATTATTGGGCTACAGGAGACGTGGGACACAAAGAATATACTCACTTTGGCTGGCTATACCACCTACTTTCGTCCAGCAGTTGCTACTACCCGAGGAAGAGCAAGGGGGGGTTGGTTACCCTGGTGGCAGCTACCATCCTTGGAACACACACGGCGATTGCTACAGGTTCTCCTTACAGTTTGGCAGTTCAGATTGCCTGCAAAGGGGCATATCATGTTTTAATTGTAAATTTTTATAACTCTTTTGATAGAGCCACTTCGACCCGTAACTTGACAATGTTAAATTCCTTTCTTGCTGAATATAAGGAGTTGAATGAGACTCAATGTTTTATTATACTATTGGGGGACTTTAATATTCATGGCTGCTCAGACAAGTGTTTGTCCACTGATCTACTTGCCCCCCCTGAACAAGGTGATATTCATTTTGAGCATACGAACAGGGTACTCTGTTAGAAAACATCTTGGCTGAAAATGGTTTAATGTTACCCACGGGGGACGAGGAGGATATACCCACCTTCAAGGGAAATGGCAGCAGGTCAACTATAGACTTTATTTTTATAAGCCTAACCCTGGGGAGTAACATAGTAGGCTATTCGCCTGTCTGGTCACATTTTAGCGACCATAACCCTGTCTTTGTACGTGTTAGAGACGTGGTTAGCACGACAGAGAGCCCATTGAACAGGGTTGATAAACAAGATATTTGTTTAACAGACCAGGCACGCAGGATCATATGGTGTAAAATTGTTCCTGAAGACTTCCTATGTAACCTCTTTATTATCAGAGGGGAGGAGCTGCATACATGTATGGATGAGAAGGCTGGGGACAAAGAGGTAGTGGAGGCATATCAAAAGGTCTGTCTCCAGGTTATGTCTGATTTGATGCGCTCTGGTAAAGCCAAAGACCCCGGGGCAGCCGGCTGGTTTGATCAGAATTGTTCAGCAGCCAATCGTAAACTGAAGGAGGCTCTGAAATGCAAGCCAGTCGACAGACAATGTGTGGCTTTATTAAGGAAAGCCTAAAAAGCAGCAGTAGAACAGAGGAGACGGGAGATCAGGGAAGATGCCTGGGAGGAACTGACCTCCATAGATGTGCTCAAAAACAGTGCCAAATTCTGGGCTGTGGTCAATCAACCTTATTTTGTTGACTCTCGCAATAATGAGCTAGACTGCGGCATTCAGGAAGACAAGTGGCTCATTCATTTTAAGTCAGTCTACGAACAGGAGACTATAGGGGTTGACGCTTCAACTCCGTTTACTAGTCTCCCTTATACTTTAGCGGTGAATGAGGCTGAGGTGTCCAATGCCATCAGTAAAATGACAAGCAATAAGGCCCCTGGACCTGATGGCATGCCAGCCGATCTTTTTAAATCCAATATAGCAATATGGTCTAAAGTCTTATCTAATGTTTTTAATAGAATCTGTAAATTTGGTATTTCAGCGACCTGGTCGCAATCGGTCATTGTACCGATTTTTAAAAAAGGTAATAGAGATGACCCGGGCAATTACCGCCCAATTTCCCTTATAGATTCTGCGGTAAAGGTCCTAGGCAGAGTGGTTTTGTGTAAATTAACCGATTGGCTTGAGGAAACAAACTCTCTGTCAGTAATACAATATGGGTTGAGAAAGGGGCGCAGTACGATAGATCAAAGCCTCAACCTCCAATTGCTGATTGGGAAATACACCATAGCGAAGCAAGGCTGCTTGTACATAGCATTTATGGACCTGTCCTCGGCCTTCGACCGAGTGAACAGGTCCAAGCTATGGGGTCTGCTTCTAAAGATGGGTATCGATGAAAACATAGTATATTTCTTAGCCGATCTCCATAGGGACCTCACAGCCATAGTGAGATATGATTGTAAGGGGAACTGTACGGGCAAGATAGGTATAACCAACGGGGTCAGACAAGGCTGTATTTTAGTCCCCTTATTATTTACCTTATATATTAATGAGTTGGCTAGTGTTTTAGGAGCAGCTTGTAAGGACTTACCAAGGGCAGGTAAATTCTAAGCATGAGCGGATTTTGCGGATTCACAATCTGCTGATTTTGCGAATTCGCGGATTGCGAATCCGCAAAAATCTGCGGATTTGCGGATTTTGTGGTGGGGGAGTCTTCTGTGCGAGTTAACGTGCCTCTTATGTGTATAATTGGTCAGAGACCGATCAGAGGAGCAGATTAGGAGAAAGAAGCTCCTGGTCATAGCAACTGCATGGGGATTGCGCTCGTGAAAGTCAAGGATGCAAGTGACTCTGCCCAGCATCACAGCTGATTTTCGAAGGTAGATGTGGGGAGAAAGCAGACCTGTGCCCAGCCTCGACAAAGCTCACTATTGTTTTTGGGCAGATAAATGTGTTACTGAATTTGAGGGGGGGGGGGGTCTTCTGTGCCAGTTCACGTGCCTCTTATGTGTATACTGGTCAGAGACCGATCAGAGGAGCAGATTAGGAGAAAGAAGCTCCTGGTCATAGCAACTGCATGGGGATTGCGCTCGTGAAAGTCAAGGATGCAAGTGACTCTGACCAGCATCACAGCTGATTTTCGAAGGTAGATGTGGGGAGAAAGCAGACCTGTGCCCAGCCTTGACAAAGCTCACTATTGTTTTTGGGCAGATAAATGCATTACTGAATTTGAGGGGGGGGGTCTTCTGTGCCAGTTCACGTGCCTCTTATGTGTATAATGGTCAGAGACCGATCAGAGGAGCAGATTAGGAGAAAGAAGCTCCTGGTCATAGCAACTGCATGGGGATTGCGCTCGTGAAAGGCAAGGATGCAAGTGACTCTGTCCAGCATCACAGCTGATTTTCGAAAGTAGATGAGGGGAGAAAGCAGACCTGTGCCCAGCCTCGATAAAGCTCACTATTGTTTTTGGGCAGATAAATGCGTTACTGAATTTGATACTCAACTCGAGTTCAGTGAAGTACCTGCTTTGTCTCCAGTGACCACGTGTGTGCAGGCAGGGGTCAAAAAGTTGAAGCCCCAGTCATTTAACTATTTTACAATGGCGCCAGCAAGCTGCCAGCGCCATTGTAAAATAGTTAAAGTTAGCTTGCACAGGAAGCACTTAGATAAAATAAAGCAGGTGCTCGAGCACCTGCTTCATTTTATCTAATAGTGGTTCCTGTGCAAGCTAACTTTGTAACTATTTTACCATGGCGCTGGCAGCTTGCTGGCGCCATTGTAAAATAGTTACAAGCATGTGGGTTCAACTATTGAACCCAATCCGTCGCACTCGCGGATTTTGCGGGAAATCCGCAAAATTCGCGGATCGCGGATTTCGCAAAAATCCGCAAAATCCGCGAGCGTAACGGATTTTCTGCCCATGCTTAGTAAATTCCCTATTCCCGCATTATTATATGCAGACGATGCCGCTCTTTTAGCGCGCACGTCGGTAGGGCTACAATGTCTTTTAAATTCATTTTATGAGTTTATGTCCTCTTTGGACCTTAGCGTTAATTATACCAAATCCCATGTTATGGCGGTGGGCACTAAGGGCAGGCAAAAGAAGAAGATGATGGCACTCCACTGTAATGGGAATAAGTTATCGCGGGTTACCAGATTCCCATATTTGGGGGTGGTTTTTGACGAAAGTTCCACCTGGCTTCCCCAATTGTCTGAGAAGAGAAATGCTTTTGTCCGGTCTATTTTTGCAGTAAATTGGGGGTAAAACCATTACCCCCATGTTAAAGGTTTATGCCGCCAAATGTGTTTCCATAGCCATGTAGATCTTTGGGGCTTTTAGAACGTGAAGATGTTACAGGTGGCAGAGGACAAGTTTTTGAAATCCATTTTATCAGTACCACAATCGACCTCAGGTTTTATAGTGCATCAAGAATGTGGGGTGGAATATCTAGAACACCGGATTGCCATTGCACCCCTATTAAAATGGATTGCGGTTTGGTTAAACCCGGAATTGGAGGTGAACCATGAGGTCCTGAGGGACTGTCTTACATTAGAACATTGGGACTCCATTCCATGGCTGAAATATGTTAAAAAACTTGCGGCCTCACTAGGTCGCCCAAAACTATTTGATGAGCCGGCCAAATTGGTTAAGAGTGACTTGAAATGGGTCAAGACCGCATTTAAGCTGCACAAAGGGATGGATAGAGAGGGCTATGAGCTGACTTAGTCAACCGTGAGAGCCCATCAGTTAGTCGTAATATCAGGGTATGAGCTAGAACTATATCTGAAGGTTGTTAACAACGCTAACCATAGATATTTACTAACCAAGTTCAGGTTGAATAAACTCCATCTCCTTCTCTCTGGGCGTCCATGTTGGACCAAGGCAACAGAATTAGAATTGTGTACCTGTGATGGACTTTCTATAATGGACACCGCACACTTTATGTTCTTCTGTGGCTATTTTAAGGATATCCGGAAACAATTCATTGTACCCCTACCAAAAGACAAAGGGTTTAGACAAGTGAAACCGGTCCTAATGTATCTCCAATTATTGTCCAATACGTGGGAAATTTTTAATGTCGCGACATTTTTAACTATAGCCATGAGATTAAGGAAAAAACGAAGTGGTTTTGGATAAAGGTTCTGCATGGTCTATTTTAAGAGTTTTTAAATAATGATTTTTTAGTAAATTTGATGACCTGTGTATGCTTCTTAAATTTGCATATGAATTCTGTATATATTCTGTACAGTTTTTATTCTTTTTATATTTCTTGTTGTTAACCATATTGTAATTTGGTATCTCTGCCTTATATAGTGGAATTTGTATACTTTTGTGGTTTTTGATATGAACCGAATAAAGTATTTCTGACTGACTGACTGACCTGGTGGGCAAGATTATTATCAATGTATAACCTGGAAATGGCTATTTATAAGACCAAGGGCAGGAGAAAAAGGGCAATGGGAGTTAAAATCTGGAGACCCATTATGGATGTTTTTAAAAGATATCTTTGTTTTATTACAGTTGTCTCTTTCCTTGCTTTTTCTTCAATCATTGTATTTGTGGCTTTGTCCTTTTTTATATTTAGGTTTCTGCTTTCTTTCTGATGTATATAACTGTATATAACTGTTGTTCTTGATTTTATTCTTGTATAGTTTTCTCTGTCAAGGAACTCTATTTTTATTTGTTCATATCTGATTGTTGATGTATTTATTCCTTGCAAAAAAAGGAAAAATTACCAATAATAATTTTTTTTTTTTAAAGGAATCTTGGGAATTACTATACAGAATTTGATGCGGGTGTGGGGATTAAGAAGTGTTCTTAGCGGTACAAACTGTGAGAGTGCTTTATGTGGATCACTCATATGCCAGGACATATTGCTGCACGGGGCTTGTTATGGTTCTGTAGCGAACCTGTCCTGCCATCTGAAGGGTTCCCCGGCTGCAGAGATTACTCCAGTATTCGGTCTACTTTCAAATGGGAGTTACCTGATGCTGAACGATCAAGGCTGCTGTGGAATGCTACCAGGCATTGCATATCTGGTAACCGTCGGCTCCAGGGTTACTTGTTGTATACAAGTATTGTTTCCACTGATACATACAGTCAGGGAGGCGCCGTTATGGCCTTCACTGAATGTTTCCTTCATACAATTTGATGCTCTTAGCAGAATGAAAGCCATGCTTATACGGCAAAATGTGCCCTTAACCTACACCAGAGAAACATTTGATCCTCAAATAGCAAGAACCTCAGTTGAGATACAGGCACTCATATGTACAAACTGCCCCATTCATCTTGCAGAAATTATGGGTCGTATCTTTAATATGTCTGATACGAGTGGTATTGTACACCTATTTAAGACAGTAGGGTCAGGACTGTTAAGCACCTTTCAGAGAGTCCTCTGAGTTATCCAATATTTTATACACTCAGTCTTTGGAAGCAATTCGGAGGTCTTCTGCTTATCCTGGCATTAATTGCAGGAATCCTGATTGTCCCATTACTGCTATGCAATGGACGGCCCAATCACCAAAGAGATGACGAAAGCGCTCCTGGAGCGGAAATACCGTGAACGCTTGGTGCAACATCTGGGCATACCTCGCCTGCGGGAACTGAGCGCCTCTTGGTTCGTGTTATTTAGACCAGTCTGGATGGACTGCATCTTACATGTTCTTTGATGCCTGTTCTGAGGAGAAGAATGTGTGTGGGATCTCTGACACTTTCATCAGCTACGCCTTCGGACATGGATGCTATGCTGGACCCCATAAAAGCCCATGCTCTGCGTTTTCCCCAGCGTATTCCTATACTGATGGCTGCATTCCTCGAGAACCCACAGGTGGCGTTTGCTCCTGCTGGGTTAGGTGTTGCCTCCTCCACAGGCACTCTGGTATCAACTACCGCACAAGCTGCCCTAGCACCGGCTGTTGGCAGTACGGAATATCATCTATGTGCGATTTACATACTCTGCAAGGTATTAGACTTGTCATCTGCAGTAGCAAACACCGATACTGTTGCATCTCCCAGCCAGGACACTTAATCTAAAATTGGCATCTTTTGCTGGGAAAGAATTTGGCTTCTTCTTTTTCTCATAAATAAACAAACAACATTTGGAACATTTCCTACATTGACACTTTCACTGAAAAAGACATGGCCTTCTTCTGCTTCTAGTAAAGCAACTTCTATGAATGGACAAATTGGACTTTTTGCCCGAGTGGCAATTCAAACATCAACCTTTTACATTTTTTAAAGACTAATTGAAAATTATTTAAATACTTTTTTTTATACATCATTTTATTAAACATACATCGGTTTCAATAAACAATACAGAGGTATCAATCAAATTATACATTGTAGAGAGGCACAGGAGGAGAATTTTCATATCATTGCATTGTATAAGAGGGGAATGCTACGGCATTAGGGAGTCATCTTGTTCAGCACATCGGGCGGCACACACATCTCTCCACGGTATGTATTCTAGGGACTCCATATACAGGACCACTTTTTGGGGCATCCCCTGGCCGAGTACAGTGTGTTCTCTCTATACATACACAAATCAAGATCTCTCTCCCAGGCTTCAAGTGTGGGCGATTGGGCTGCTCCCCATAATTGTGCGATGTTTTAGACGTCGGCTACCAGTTTGCTGCCGCCCGGCCGAATAAACAGAACCCCCTGATCGGATGGAGACATCGGTCGATGTTGAAGGACACACCGCCCGCACGCTACCTTTCCTGCTACCAATAATCGGCTCCTGAAACCCCAAATTGGATGGCGCTTCTTACCCGTCTTTAAGAGCTCCTACTGACACAAAAGCTTCCACTGGCACGTGTAAAGTGGACGCATCTGATCCAATCACAGAATACCTCTATTGGACAGCATCACGACCTATTTAGAAGCATAGCCACAGCGTTTTTAAATCACCCTAGTATCCAAGGGCATCGCGACTAACCAGAATCCTACTATCAGATCGCACTATTACTTCTAAAATGCAGGTATCCATGGCTTCCTGATGAAGGCTCACTGCCGAAACGCGCGTAGTTCCACCTATTAGATCAGCCATGCCGATAGATATGTATAATTATATGTAATTGTTTTTCTAATCTCAATGATGCTTTAAAATTTTGTAACATGTCCAATTATATATGTACATGATCTCTTCTTTTTTTAAATTTATCAATTTTGTACTTTAAAGCGAAAAAGTCATTTGATATCATTGGATCTATTCAGACCAATCTGTCTAAACAAAAATATCAATCCAAAAGTTTTCAGAATATTAACTTTAATAAAATATATCTAATAACTGAATGTCTGACAAAATATCGAAATCAAAAATATCGAAATACAAAAATATCGGAACAAAAATATCGAAGTCAAAAATATAGGAATCCTATCCCTAACAAGGTAAGTACAAAAATATTGAAAAAATAATATCGTAGTACAAAAATATCGAAATTAAAAATATCCTTTTTTTAAATGTATCAATAATAATGTAAAAATAATTATAAAATACATATAATGTTACAAATATTAAATAAAAATATTAAAACATAATTAAAAAATTAAAACTAATACATATACATTTAAAATAAATTAAAAACTTAATAATTTAATGTAATTTTATATTTTTTGATTTCATTTAATTGATTTAATTTAAATTTATTTTATTTTTACCCTGTACGACTGTACCCCAAAAACCCAAAACTGACCCTGAACCCTAAAAATACCCCTTTACCCAAAAACCCAAAACTGACCCTGAACCCTAAAAATATCCCTGTACCCCAAAAACCCAAAACTGACCCTAAACCCTAAAAATACCCCTTTACCCAAAAACTGAAAACTGACCCTGAACCCTAAAAATACCCCTTTACCCAAAAACTGAAAACTGACCCTAAACCCTAAAAATACCCCTTTACCCAAAAACTGAAAACTGACCCTGAACCCTAAAAATACCCCTTTACCCATGAACTGAAAACTGACCCTGAACCCTAAAAATACCCCTTTACCCAAAAACTGAAAACTGACCCTGAACCCTAAAAATACCCCTTTACCCATGAACTGAAAACTGACCCTGAACCCTAAAAATACCCCTGTACCCATGAACTGAAAACTGACCCTGAACCCTAAAAATACCCCTGTACCCAAAATTAATTAATATTATTTAATTACAATTAATTATTAATTAACAATAACAATAAAGTAAATATATTAGCACATTTGCTGTAATTAATTTAATTTAATAATTAATATTATTTTGCCCAATTAATTAATTAAGAATAACAATAAATTATATATAAAAAAATTACTATAATTAATGTAATAAAATAATTAATAATAATTAATTACCAACTAATTAATAATTATAAATATGTAAAAAAAAATATAATAATTAATTAACTAATTAATAGACATTAATTACCAATTAATTATTAATTAAAATATGTACAAACATATATCAATTAATTAATTATTATTAAATTACTTCCCACCCTATTCCCCTATAAACCCATAACCCGCTACAGAACATATTTATCAATTAATCAATTAATTAAAAATAATTAAAAATTAATTCTCAATTAATTAATTAATAATTCCTACTAATTAATAATTAATTTAACATAATTAAATTACTTCCCACCCTATTCCCCTATAAACCCACAACCCGCTACAGTAGTAAAAGACAATATTTAATTAAATTACATTAAAAATAAACAATAAAACATAATAAATACAATATAATATGCACTAAATTTATTTAAAAATTGATATTAGTAACATCAAAGTTATTAATTTCGATATTGTTAATATCGATATTTACAACTTCGATATTACTGATATCATACCAATATCGATATTTAGACTGTCGATATTACTTACCTTCGATATGTTTGTATATCGATATTTAAACTTCGATATTTTGGTATATCGATATTTAAAACTCGATATTTTGTCTGTGTACCCTAATAACTATCTGTTGTTTGGTAATATATGATACATTAAAGTCTTTCCAATGATAATCATCTTTTATACACCTTTTGTGTCAATGTGGTCCTAATATTTGTATAATTGTATATTTGAATTGCTGTTCCTAAATTACCCCCCTTACCCACACACATTGGTTTAGTGTCCCAATTTAGGAACTCTAGTGGGGGATACCCCTCTTTTCTAACATACAATGTTTCTTTTAGCAATCATGAACCCTAGTGTAACCCACTGAGTGTTCAGGTCCGTGGGTTTCCATATATTCAAGAGGCACCTACGCACCTCTGGGCGAAGTTGGACCTGTAGCCCCGCGTTGATTGTGTCATGGACCTAGCTCCAGTAGGAGCTGATATAGTTACACTCCCAGATGATATGCATGAATGTCCCCATATGGCCACAGCGCCACTTACATTCTCCTTTATCGGATCTTCCCATAAGCAGCAATCGGGGCCCAGTGATATATAGTCTATGGAAGATTTTAAGCTGCACCAACCTGAAGCGCCCTGGAATGGCAACCACTCTAGGGGAGGACACAGCCTCTTGCCATTCCTCGTCATCTATTTCAACCCCATCTCGCCTCCACTTCTCCCCCAGTGATTGGAGGGGATCTGCCATTTATTAATTAGTTTCTTGTATATTAAGGAGATAGTTTTTTCAGGCAGGTGAGCATCTAAAATTCTGTAGTCTAAGGGTGAGGCTTTGGGAAGTGAGGTCCGCTTAAGAAGATGAGTCAGGAGTGAATGCTAGATCTGTGTATATCGGAAACATTTGGTGCCTGCCAGCTTGTATTCAGTCTGTAGTGTGTGGAAGGATTTGACCCCTCCCTCTCCCCAAATGTCTTTAATATGGGAAATGCCAATAAGGTCCTGTGAGAAGTTGGCCTGATATATGATGTCACTAGTTCTAGTGGCACCTTGTATCAGTCCAAGCAATCCCTTATGGTGATGGTTGTAAAGGCAACCTTATAGACCAGCTATCCTAGTGGTAGAATGGACAAAGCAGTCTAAAGGCTAAAACTTCAGAGGGCATGTGAAGCCAGCTGTTTTACCAAGTACAACCCCTTGAATACCAAATAAAAGACACCACACAAAGCATATATAAAAATTAGAATGTATTTATTCTAACACATACCCTCTGCACTCTTTATGAGGTCAGAGGTCTAAGCACAATACAAAAAACTTAAAGAGCATACGTTAAGTTGCACAAAATACAGTTATGGCCTAGGGGCCACGAAAACCAAATACTAAAATAGTGGTATAAGCACCACGTCACGAACAAGGAGTAGGCCTAGGACCTATGGAATCGCTGGGGCTACACTAGACTACCAGTAGTTAGGAAGTAGGAGGCCCATGGGAGGGGCGTGCAGTGTCTTTTCCACGTACGCGCGTTACCATAGAAGTTAATCGGAACTTAGAAATCAGAAGTAAGAAGATTTAGGACACTTCCGGAGAAGCTAGGAGGAAGCAACTAAAAACAGGGACACTTGGATAGTCAATACCCACAGGAGCACCGGAGTACTCGCGTTACCTCACCCACGGGATACGGGTGCATAGGTGTCAAGATGTGTCGCGTTTCGTAGCCGGATCCTATTGATACCTGGAGAAAGAGGCTGCAGGCGACTAGGAGGATGATGTCCGGGTGGATCCAAGGGTGGATCGAGGATGAAGAGTACCTGAAAGCAGAGGGGACAGAGTCTGGGTCACTAGCCAGTGACCGCGTGGAACCAGGAAGGAACCAGGCGATGTCGAGGAGCAATCAGGTGATGTCTTGAAGCTTGTCTCTGCAGCCACGTGGACCAGGAGGCGTCGAAGACAACCAGGAGCTGGATACGGACTGTCCCACGAAGGATCTCGCTGATGGAGGAGTCGACTTCCGGATTGGAGTCAAAAAGCCTTGGCAAAGGCAACCCACGCAGGAATCGAAGATGGCTTCTGATGCAGACCATCAAGGTCTGAGGGGCTTCTCTTTCACAGGGAAGCAGGGGTTGGTTGTCACAGAGGCTACTAGCCAGCGGGCCAGTAGCCAGACAACACGTCGAGCAGGCAAAATGCAGAAGGGCCCCACGCCGATCTTGTGGAGGGTGGAGGGCTGATCTTCAGTGCAGATGGTGCTCGGAGTTGGGGCTTCTCCATCCCCAATGCACAACTTCGAGGGTGCCTCAGAAGCTGCACATGTAGCAATTTGCAGGCTTTTCAAGAGGTCCGGTCCCACGTCTCTTGTCGCCCCCACGGGTCTCAGCTTTGCTGTGGTCGAGGATCAGGGTCGAAGAAGTCTGGAAGTCTGGGTCTTGTCAGGCTCTGTGCCAGGGTTCCGGTGGGAACATCGACAAAGCAAGCTGTTGATTGCTGATGGTGCCTGTTTGCACAGGGTGGTCACTCCTTGGCCACAAGGGAGATTCTTTAGTCTTCTATCTTCAAGTAGAACGTCGAAGGTCCAGAGTTTCGTTTCAGGTTTCAGTCAGGATTAATCTAAAGTCTCAGGACTCAGCTTCCACCTATATACTAATCTAGGGAGCTGGATTACCTGCTAGGTCCCTCCTATGGGTGAGACCAGGAAGGGGGGTAGTTACACCCCCTTTCCTTTGTCCAGTTTTGCGCCAGAGCTGGGGCTGGAGTGCCCCAGCAACTGCTTTGAACCGGGCTATGCATGGGACACCTTGTGTGCCCCAGGCAGTGTCTCTTTTTTTCAGTCCTCCCTGTCCCAATACACTAAGCCCTGTCTGGGGTGGTGCTAGCACCTCCAAAGGCAGGAAACCTATTGTCCAAGCCTATGTCGCTGGAAGGACTCCCAGCCGCAGGAGGTCGGACATGTGTCGGTGGCAGCAGCGTCCATTTTGTGAAGCTGGGGCTCTGGTTAACTTTAACCGGGTATCGTAAGTTTAACATGTCTTCTCCCTCTAGAAGGGTGGAATGATACCCCCGTTGCCAGAAATGTCTAAGAACCTTCTTTCCCTCCCGTAATGGCAGTCGAGGGAAACATAATTAACCTCGAGGAGGATCCAACAACAGTGGATACAACGGTAAGCCCTGTTCTGTTATCACCTCTCTGTATGGGGGGGGGGGGGGGGGGAGTTCCACCTTTTCGCGCACAAATGGGCAGAGATAACGGTGGATCAGTGGGTACTGAAGACCATCCAAGGGTACCACACAGAATTCTACGGAACCCGGTCACAAACAGAGAGACCCCACTTTCTGGCCTCTTCCACCCAGGAGATGTTCCTAATAGATCAAGAGGTACAGGACCTTCTGGCCAAGAGTGTGATATGCTTCTCCCACCTTCATCCCAGTGGCTTCCTCAGCAACTTGTTCCTGGTAGAGAAGAGGGACAGGGGGTTCCGCCCATTGATCAAACTCAGGTCTTTCAGCGAGTGGCTGGTTTATCGCCTCTTCAAGATGGAGGGTATTCACCTCCTCAGGGACTTGCTGCTTCAAGATAACTGTTTGATCTAAAAGACGCCTACCTGACGGTTCCCATCTTCCCACCTCACTGCAGATATCTCCAATTTGAACAGAGGGCAAATATTTGAGTTCCGGACTTTCCTGTTCGGCCTATCTTCGGCACACTGGTGCTTCACTAAGCTCCTTAAGCCAGTAGTTAAGTACCTCCGGACTCTGGACATCAGATTAATCATCTACCTGGACGACATTCTGCTGATGGAAAAATCACGGAACCACCTAATAGCCCACCCAAACACCACCATACATTTCCTGGAAGAACTGGGATTTGACATAAACCAATAGAAGTCGGATCTGACGCTTCAAAAGACCATGACCTTTCTAGGATTCTGTATAGACTCCAGGGTGGCGACCCTGAGCTTACCCAGCCAGAAGATAACCAAGATCAAAAAAGAACTGAGGAAGGTACTCCGGAGGGACAGGATTTCGCGGCATCAACTGGTGAGGATTGTTGGCTTATTATCATCCTCGATACAAGCTATCTTCCCGGGCCCATTACTTTACTGGGCTCTCCAGAGGCTGAAGGCAGCTCACCTTGGGAGGGGCCTTACCTACTCAGAGATGGTGACTTTGACGATGGAAGTCATTACGGAAATGCAGTGGTGGATAGACCACATGGAAGCCTGGAACAGGCAGGCAATCTTGGGATCATTTTCGGACCTGCTGAAAGAGTCGGACGCCCGTCGTCTGGGTTGGGGAACCAAATGCGGCTCGATCTCCATGGGAGGCAGATGAACGGTGGAGGAACTCAGCCTCCACAACAATTGCTTCGAGCTTCTTGCAGGCTCGTTTGGTATACAATACCTCACGAGAGACAGGATATCCTGCTGCGTACTGTTGAGGATGACAAATGTGAGGGAGGACTCCTTTACAAATCCTATAGGGACAAGGAGTAAGATAAGTACTTGAAGTTAGGGGGGTCCCTGATTTCCTCAAAGGAGGAGAGAGTTTTAAGGATACTGCGGTTGGTGAGACGGATACGCACTAGTGCCAAGCCCTATACAATCATTGATCTAGTGCACATAAGCAATACCAAAATAAATTGAAATTAGGAGCGGGGGTGACCATACAATTTTTTAAAAAAAGAAGAGTTTAGCAAATTATTCAAGTTATCATGAACGCAATTTATTACATATCCATGTCACAACATGTAAATACACAACATTAAATTAAAATACACCTATGATTTAGATAAAAACTGTGTTGGCGCACAGTGACATTATACAATTACAATATAAGAAGACAATATAAAAAGAACTAAGGTCGACGCAGCGTTTCGGTGAAGTTTCTTGGCCACCTTCTTCAGCCCAAGCCAGGCGTCAATGGGCCTCTCTGGTGCTGAACACTCTGATTTGGCGTGCACCAGCATGGTTCCCTTCCCTTCTGGAGCTTGCATGGGCCGCACCGGTACGTCTTCCAACCATTGCCAAGATCTTGACAAATCACCTGGTCCAGCCACACCCACTGGTCCTCGAGGTCCATCTTCATCTCATGGCATGGCGGATTTCAGGCGACACTGGCAGGACTTTGCAAATCAACAGGAGAGAGTAAGGGTTTTTCAACCAATAGGTGAGGTGGGAACTCCCCGTCCCCTGAACTCCCGGTCCCCTGCTTAAGTTTTCTACAACAAATGGAGGAGTACCCAGGTCAGTCACACTGGTCCTGAAGAAAACCAACAATCGCTAAATAGTTGAAACATGTAGACCAAACTTCTTTTTAAAAATCACATAGCACACTTCGCTATTTTTAAACACTACACGTCGTAGACACCGCAGCCTACCTAATTAGGCATAGGTGTCACATTCCTTTTTATGGGGGTTCAATCACTCGAGAATAAAGTCTTGTGGTGAGTAGTATTGGCCCCTTTTTAAATTACATATCACCTTAGAATTTCTGCACATATACAAAAAGAAAAACAAATACCCACTCCACTGTAGTCAGGTGTCGCAGCACACCCTGTTGGCACTCGGCCTTCGGGGTGGGACCCCGATGATGAAGCATGTCACCAACTAGGTTGGTGAGTGAGAGGTCTTCTAAAAGGACATGCTTTGTCCTGTGTAAGGTTGGGGCACGTTGTGCTTCACTGAGCTATACGCTCTAGGCACAGAGGTTTTCTCTGTGACACTATCAGGGGACACTGGCAGGACGTCAGACTTTCGCAAGGGGCTGAATTTCTCATCCAGCAGGCGTGGGCCCCAGGAACTACCAGGAGGTACTAAGTGGCTTGGAGATGATGGGTTCGTTGGTGTGTGGAGAAACACCTGGATCCCGTGGGCACCAGCGTTACCTGTGAACTTACTGGCAGAACTCTTGTAGTGCGGATACGGTTCGGCTTGCACACATTGCTATGTTAGCATAAGTGAGTTTGTTGCTCAAACGCCATTTTGCTGATTTTGCACACAGCACTAAATGTCTCAGTTTTTATAGACAAACTGCTTGCTTTCATTCACATGAGAACAGTCTGTTTTTCACATCTCTAGACTCACACTGCGACCTCAAGTCTGTACACTGCGTGCAGAAGTCTTCAAGGTCATAATAACAATGTATGCTGTTGATCCAGGTTGATCGGCCCACGCTCTAGACACAACACGCACACAGATGCAAATATCTGAAACTCAAGTGCCTTTAATATTACATTGCAGGCATGTTTTCAGGCACTTGGAAGAAACCCTTCCATCGACAAAGAGCTGTGCTGATCTGGAATGTGATTCACTTCACCTGATTTTGGAGGTATGGGGTTCCCTGTTTTAACCTAGAGATCTTCTATTATTAAAATACATAGCTCCTAGCCAAGGGATAGTGGTACACAATGCACTGTAGACCTGGTTCCACTATCATTATAATATGATTTTTCCCTTTGTATTTTATGGAATTGTAACAATGCTGATTGTATTGATTTTATGCATCTTTTTACTTATGTTGGGGAAGATACTGCTTCTTAGAGCACTTAGTTGAAATAAACATTTTAAACTATACCGTGTCTCTGATTACTCAAGTTGTGTACTTTTATGAGAATAAAAACTGAAAGTTTTCTTGATTCCCACAATCCTGAGAGGTTCCTAAGTCGCTTGTTCTGGGTTGTCTAATCATTGGTAGCTTTGCTGTAGTACGGAGAACGAATAAGACACGGATGCAAGTCGGATTAGGGTTCTGGGCACTGAGGTGGGTTCTTGGAACACCATAATACACTGAGGTCCTGGTTTCCTGCGCATACTTCAGTGCACAAGCAGAATCCCAGCAACATGGCACACCTAACGTTTGGTCTTATATTCGAGACAATTGATTAGTGCTTGTATCTGTCCACAATACCCTCACTTCTGTTTCCGGTTAACAGGAGTGACGGATTAACCAACATATACGAATGTGTTATAGGTTCATTCAAGCTTCAGATTTATAACAAGGTTCACGTTTTGAATTACTACCCTTTTTGTGCTCCAATTTATATAAATTGTTTTCCTTCTCGGTGATCTTATGGGAGACATTGATATAGCTCAGCATAGTCACGCAGCGCTCCGGCGTCATTTGACGCAGTTTAGTGTGCCTGACGATGATATGTCTGTCATCTCTGTGGTGAGTGCCGATGCAGCGTTCCCTTCTGACCTTTTCTACTCTTGGGTTATGTTTCCTACAGTAAATGCGGATGATCATACATTCCATACATACTCTCACACTGCGATACCTGTGAACTATACTCCATATAGGACATAAGAGATTCTGATTTAGGCATGGCAGCATCGTGTTTGGTTGAATGGAGCCCTCCCCCACACCGTAACTCCGGTTTGGTTAGGTCCCTTGTCAACTCCTGGGGCCACTTGGCCAGTCTTCCGGGTTCACACCACATCCACGTTATCTAAATGTCCAGATTGACGACTTGCGTCAACTTTATACCTCTTTGATTGGGGTACATAGGGCTTTAGTTCAATAAGTTTCTCGCAATGTCCAGGTGGGGGCACCTGGGGTTGCAGCGCAACCAGTTGGACCGGGCTGTCAATTAGTCCTGTCATGGTTAATTCGGTAAAGGGCAAGCGCCCCCAAACTAAGAACGATATGCCTTATTGGCTTGCTGAGAAACTTGACCAACTGGAAGCAATATTTCCTAATACCACTCCTGTGGAAAAACACAGGATCCTCACAATTAGTTTGCAGAAAGACTTAGTGCCAGAGGTAACAGATTGTGAGAATTGGGGTAAAGTATTTGCAGCAGTACATGCGAAGTGCTTCGGCACACCGTCTATGACTGTCCTCCCTCCGTGATCAAACGTGTTCAAGATGAGCACGGTCTGGAGGCGGGTGTCGTGTTGGGAATGAGGCTTGTTGGAGTGTTTGACGTAGTTGCTGATCTCATCCTTTCGAATGTAAAGGGAGCTGCGGTTAACTTTGAGGTGTCAAATGCTTTGCACCTTGTCCCAGACGTGGACAAACCCTGAGCGTTACCGAAAATTATTGTGGAGGCTTATAAGACCATTGGCCACAATAGTTTGGGTGTTTTACTAAATCAGCAGCACAACCGCAAACTCAGACGGCAAAGTCTACTAAAGACGACCGTCCAAATTTTCCAAAACAGAATTGGAAGAATAAAAAACAGGGGAAGCAGCAACAGAAACAAGGGTCACGTCCTGCGTCACCTATACCAGTGTCTACTGAGCACACTTATGATTTGCGCAACTGCGCGAGAATTAGGTCTGCTGATAGATTTCGGGTTCCTGATCAACGTTCTCCTCGTTCTTCACAGGAAACATCGGGCATGTAAGCCGGTGGAGGAGAACGCAGAAGAAGTTGGGGTGCCCAACAAGGACGTGAGCAGCCCCGCCCGACTGATGGTAAAGGCAAGCAGGACGACTTTCCATGTCAACGCCCTCAGTTTCAGAAAAAGAAAGTTGCTACGTTAACTGCAAGGTATGCCACAGATAGTGAGAACACAGCTTCGGAACCTGACATGGGCATTAAAAGACTATATGACATTGTTCTTTTGATAGAAGGTGACATACAACATGTAATAAAAGGGATTTTTTGGGAACATTTTACCTCTGCATATGACATTCTGTTAGCTGAGGCAGACTGGCACCCGCCTTTCATTTTGGCCCCTCCGAGAGGGGAGGAGTTGATCCTCCATAGTTTTTCGCACACAGCGCCCAAGGAACAGGTGCAGAACTTTGCAGCAGAGTGGGCTCTGGTGCTTGCACCAGCGTTGTATTGTACTCAATTTAATTAAAAAGAAACACTGGGAGTGCTAAAAGTCTTCTTGTAGCTCTTATTTAATTTCACAAATTAACATACAAAGACCCAAATTTGCTTCCAAACAAATAAACTTTACAACAATATACAAGATTAATTTTCTCCTTGTCCTTTTCTCTTCTGTTACAGCCAGTTGCCGACGCGTTTCGTCCTATAGGAAGGACTTCATCAGGGCTGTAAATTTTGAAAACAAACAAAACAATATATATATTCTTAATATACAATCTTGTCCTCAACTTACAATTCAGTATCAAATGACAATTTTGTCCTCAGACAACAATACTGGTACCCAGGTAACTAGTGTCCACTGTGCACTTCGTTCTGTGTTTATTCACCACACGGCTGTACCTCTTAAAAAACATTCTCAAATCACACTTATAAAAGTTCCCAATTAACATAAGTACATTTGTTACTTGAACTATCAACCTTAGATATGCTGGGTTCAGTGAAGGGCAACGATGTTGGAAAGATATAAGTGATCTCAATAGAGTAGGTTCACTGGATATGTCACTAGATATGTCTGGTAAGTTCCCAAATATGTAATTACAGTAATAAGTCCGATATGCTCACCTAACTTCTTCCAAAGATATCTGGTCTTTGCTTCGCAGATTTATGACAAACTCTCTCTATCTTCTCCTTCTCGTGAACGAACTGAGTTCAAAGAGAAGAGCAATGATTAATGCTCCATACATTGTATTGTGATAGAAAGAGTGTCTATATCGTCATAACCTTTATTGAAGTGTTACCTTAAATTGCAACAAAATATCCCCGGCTGGTGATATCCCACCTGTCACCCCCGAACAGACTTCTTCCAATACTCTTTTAATGTTCTACGCTAGGTTGAATCTGCAAAGAGATTAAGAGACCTTATCTATCATAAAAACAAATGTATCCAAGTTCTTCACTGATCTCTATAAAACTTGTTCCTAACTTGGTAGCGTTAAATGACTTACCCTCAAATTTAAAACATTAGCATTTGTCTTCTTTAAGTCACAGTTTCTTACACAACCTGTGGATATTCAAACAGCGCACCTAGTCAGTAAGTTAGGTCCCTAATCCTTCCAGAGTACTATCTTAACCAATAGCAACTATTTCAAGGGTTTACCTCAGAAAATGTGGTTCACTTGGAAATCCTGGTCAGTAACAGGTAGTATCGCCCACTTATATCTTCAAAAAAAGGCCATTCAATCACAAATCAATCTAAAGGCAATGATAAAATCACACCAATTGTTACTTAGGCCCACTTATCCCGTCCTTAACTTAGAACCTACAGCTACTGATATTGTCAAAAATAAAAACTCACCCCAATAATCTTGCTCCTTCGTCTACCTTTCTTTTCTCATGGAGGACCTCCTATGTATAATGGAGCCTACAATGAGAACTTAATATAAATAAATATGGCCCAATAGTCAATCCTCTAATTCCTATTTCAAGTTAGCACATTCTACTCACCATGAGCAAAATCTCGTGATCGTCTCCTGTGTCCGGGTGCGATAAATCCCGCCACAAGGCAGACTTCTATGCTAGTCGTTTTTAAGTCGAGCGCTAGCCAATAAGCGCTCAACAAACGACGCGGCACTCCAACTTGAACTGCATCACCTGCGCGATGCAGTTCTCTTTCACGTCCTCCTCGCATAGCCGGTTTTAGTTGGTTCTTTCTTAATACTCGTACGCATACTTCTCAAAATGTAAACAAAGTTCACCGCTCGACCGCATTGGTCTGACTAAGTATATCCGGTCACATGGTTGAATTTGCACTCCCCCATTGGCCGAACTAAGTCTTTCCGGCCCTGTCATCATACGACTGTATCTGCGGCAAGAAAAATGCCTGAGTTTGTGTCTTCGAAATATAAATATTACCTTTAATTTCCTATTGCGCAACTTTGAATAGCTCGTCAGTGAGACGCATTACTACAGGGATTGGAATGTTTGATCAATAAAAGCTATAGTCAAAAAACGTGTTTTGTGACCAAGTACAACCGATCACGTGGTTATATGTGCCACTTCTTAAGATGTAAACAAAGTTCACCGCTCGACCGCATTGGTCTGACCAAGTATATCCGGTCACATGGTTTAATTCGCACTCCCCCATTGGCCGAACAAAGTATTTCCGGTCCTCTCATCATACAACTGTTTATATGGCAAGAAAAATGCCTAAATTCGTGTCTTCAAAATATTTCATTAGATATTATGTTGCGCAAATTTGAATAGCCATAGTTGAGACTTATTATTACAGGGATTGACACATTAGATCAGTACAACCAATAGTCAAAAAACGCGTATTGTGGTCAAGTACTACCAATCACGTGGTTATATATGCCATCCCTGCATTGGATTGTTGTTATGTCATTTAGTACACCCGTTATGTTTGTTGTTTGTATGGCAAGTAAAAAGGCATTTAATCATAACGTGAGTTACATCAAGATTTATACTTAAGATTAAAGGTAATATTTCAAAGACACGAACTCAGGCATTTTTCTTGCCGCAGATACAGTCGTATGATGACAGGACCGGAAAGACTTAGTTTGGCCAATGGGGGAGTGAAAATTCAACCATGTGACCGGATATACTTAGTCAGACCAATGCGGTTGAGCGGTGAACTTTGTTTACATTTTGAGAAGTATGCGTACGAGTATTAAGAAAGAACCAACTAAAACAGGCTATGCGAGGAGGACGTGAAAGAGAACTGCATCGCGCAGGTGATGCAGTTCAAGTTGGAGTGCCGCGTCGTTTGTTGAGCGCTTATTGGCTAGCGCTCGACTTAAAAACGACTAGCATAGAAGTCTGCCTTGTGGCGGGATTTATCGCACCCGGACACAGGAGACGATCACGAGATTTTGCTCATGGTGAGTAGAATGTGCTAACTTGAAATAGAAATTAGAGGATTGACTATTGGGCCATATTTATTTATATTAAGTTCTCATTGTAGGCTCCATTATACATAGGAGGTCCTCCATGAGAAAAGAAAGGTAGACGAAGGAACAAGATTATTGGGGGTGAGTTTTTTTTTGGGACAATATCAGTAGCTGTAGGTTCTAAATTAAGGACGGGATAAGTGGTCCTAAGTAACAATTGGTGTGATTTTATCATTGCCTTTAGATTGATTTGTGATTGAATGGCCTTTTTTTGAAGATATAAGTGGGCGATACTACCTGTTACTGACCAGGATTTCCAAGTGAACCACATTTTCTGAGGTAAACCCTTGAAATAGTTGCTATTGGTTAAGATAGTACTCTGGAAGGATTAGGGACCTAACTTACTGACTAGGTGCGCTGTTTTTATATCCACAGGTTGTGTAAGAAACTGTGACTTAAAGAAGACAAATGCTAATGTTTTAAATTTGAGGGTAAGTCATTTAACGCTACCAAGTTAGGAACAAGTTTTATAGAGATCAGTGAAGAACTTGGATACTTTTGTTTTTATGATAGATAAGGTCTCCTAATCTCTTTTCAGATTCAACCTAGCGTAGAACATTAAAAGAGTATTGGAAGAAGTCTGTTCGGGGGTGACAGGTGGGATATCACCAGCCGGGGATATTTTGTTGCAATTTAAGGTAACACTGCAATAAAGGTTATGACGATATAGACACTCTTTCTATCACAATACAATGTATGGAGCATTATTCATTGCTCTTCTCTTTGAACTCAGTTCGTTCACGAGAAGGAGAAGATAGAGAGAGTTTGTCATAAATCTGCGAAGCAAAGACCAGATATCTTTGGAAGAAGTTAGGTGAGCATATCGGACTTATTACTGTAATTACATATTTGGGAACTTACCAGACATATCTAGTGACATATCCAGTGAACCTACTCTATTGAGCTCACTTATATCTTTCCAACATCGTTGCCCTTCGCTGAACCCAGCATATCTAAGGTTGATAGTTCAAGTAACAAATGTACTTATGTTAATTGGGAACTTTTATAAGTGTGATTTGATAATGTTTTTTAAGAGGTACAGCCTTGTGGTGAATAAACACAGAACGAAGTGCACAGTGGACACTAGTTACCTGGGTACCAGTATTGTTGTCTGAGGACAAAATTGTCATTTGATACTGAATTGTAAGTTGAGGACAAGATTGTATATTAAGAATATATATATTGTTTTGTTTGTTTTCAAAATTTACAGCCCTGACGAAGTCCTTCCTATAGGACGAAACGCGTCGGCAACTGGCTGTAACAGAAGAGAAAAGGACAAGGAGAAAATTAATCTTGTATATTGTTGTAAAGTTTATTTGTTTGGAAGCAAATTTGGGTCTTTGTATGTTAATTTGTGAAATTAAATAAGAGCTACAAGAAGACTTTTAGCACTCCCAGTGTTTCTTTTTGATGAAATTTTGGCCAGCATAGGTGTAGGACGATACCCTATTACTGGTGGAGTGCGATCCTTGATAACCGTATAGGTTCAGTAATTTTCCCTCTTGAGCGCCATCTGTTTGTACCCTATATCGTCCCAATTTGTGAAAATTGTATTGTACTCAGGTCGGGTGGGATAAACTTTCTCCCAGCCACGAGATTCCATTGCGGTCTATGCCACAACCACAACCCGAATATCCCATGCGGGCGAGAGGCTAAAGCTCCCGTTGCAGAAATCCTTGAACAATTAGAATACCAACGTGTGATAGTCACACATGAATAATCCTCTTTTCACTGTTACTAAACCTGATGGGTCAAAACGCCTGGTTTTGGATTATTGACATTTAGATTCACAGTGTCGTACATGTGCGGTACAGAACACCCACAGTTCAGCTCTCGTTGACAGTCTGGTGCCAAAAAGATTTAAGACCACACTAGACATTTCCAACTGCCTTTTTAGTAATAACCTGTCCTCTGTTAGTAGTCAATGGACAGCGTTCACTTGTGGCGGCAAACACAAACAATTTAAAAGATTGGCCATGGGCTATAAAAACAGCCCAGGCATCTTTGCTGTGTGTGTCTTCTGTATGTTAGATCTTAACAACAAAACTACTGGGTTCGGGCTCCCAACAGCACTGCTTGCCACAAGCAATTTAAACAACAACTGAGATTGCATGTGCTGCCAATCCTTTCACTCACTTGTTTAAAGTTGGAACACCTGACCCTTAAACAAATGTTCCTGAGACCAAAAGATGTCTTTTTACTTCTATTTTATTTTGAAAAAAAGGCGATATTTTATTATTAGAATATCCACGAGATTTTTTAAGAATTTTCAAGAAGAAATTTTTGACCTTATGTACAATTGACAACTCATCATTATATAAACACAACAAAACTTTTTCAATAGAAATCTTTTTTAGACTTTATAAACAACATATAATACAACACACTCAGTCATACTACTCACAAACCACACTATTTACATATCAACACACAATACAAAAAAGAAACATATAAATTGTATCTGCAATGTAATCACTTGATTTACAAATGAAGCCTAGAACCTAATTATATATTTACAAAGCTATTTACAGGTAAATATCATCCATTTCTTGGTTTGTTAAAGGCTTGAAAAGTCTACGCGTTTCGAACTCATATGAGTGAATGAGTTCTCATCAGGACCAAGGTCTGTGAAAATAGTGTGGTTTGTGAGTAGTATGACTGAGTGTTTTGTATTATATGTTGTTTATAAAGTCTAAAAAAGATTTCTATTGAAAAAGTTTTGTTGTGTTTATATAATGATGAGTTGTCAATTGTACATAAGGTCAAAAATTTCTTCTTGAAAATTCTTAAAAAATCTCGTGGATATTCTAATAATAAAATATCGCCTTTTTTTCAAAATAAAATAGAAGCAAAAAGACATCTTTTGGTCCCAGGAACATTTGTTTAAGGGTCAGGTGTTCCAACTTTAAACAAGTGAGTGAAAGGATTGGCAGCACATGCAATCTCAGTTATTCTGTATGTTAGATGGCATTGACCCTGATACATACTCATATGTTGATGATATTTATCTCACGGATGACGAATTATGGCCGCATCTGTGTCGTGTAGACCGCATCATAGTTATGTTCGCGGACTTCGGTTATAAATTTAACTTTGCAAAAATCACATATTGCAGATTACACAGTGTTGTTCCTGGGCTATGAGCTCAACAATGAAGGTAGGGGTCTTGCACCTCACTTCCTGGAGAAATGTGCACGTTTGCAATCTCCTACAACACTGAAAAAGCTACAATCCTTGCTGGGATTTTTGAATTTGGGGGCGTACTTACATTCCCGATTATGCCCAGCGTATCAAGTCGCTAAAAGCTTTGATAAAAACAACATTTACCAAGTCATGCTGGCTTCATGAACATTCAGCTATTCTGCAATCTTTTCAGTCTGATCTTCAATCTAAGTACTTATTGACTTGTGATAACGACACTAACATGGTAATGGGAATTGTGCCAGGTGCTATGGGTTTCACGTACTTGACGTTTAATGAAGGAGACACAGTGTCTTTCGCATACAAGTCGCACTTGTACACCGGCTGAAATGCGATTTTCTTTTGTTGAAAAAGTCTTGACGGCTGTGAAGATGGCGATTCTAAAAGAGAGAGCGCTGTCACAAGGAAAACGCATGTTGGTTGTTACACCTTTCCTGCACTTGAAGCAGTCAGTGTACCAAATTCTAAAGCTTTACATACTCGTTGGATACAATGTGCCACCGCGCTGACATTTCGGGATATCACATTTATCTTAGACCCCTCAATGCAGACTCAGGAGTTCTTACAGTATGAGTTTGTTCATTCTGCTTCCTCTGCCCATGCGCCCGCTTGATGATTACCATTGTATCTTTCACACTGACGGTTCTTCGTAATCGGCGATAGCCTCTAAGCATTCTTATTCAGCGGCCTGCACAATAGTGGCTGGTACCATAGTGAATGGTGAATTAAAGTCCGATGTCGTGCACATGCAGACATTAGGTGACTGAACCGCCCAGTTGGCAGAGCTACGTGCTGTAGTGCTTGCACTGGAATTTGCTGACCCTCCTGTGACTACTTTAATTGTGAGTGACTTCTACTACTGTGTTCAGTCTTTCAATGAAGATGTATTCTTTTGGACGGCACGCTGCCCTCGTGATGACATAGACTCTGCTGGGACCCTGTGCTGGTCATGGGATGAACAGCGCAAACGAGCGGGGATCCCGTTGCTATTTGCCCCTTTCATCCCATTATCTCAGAACCCAATGATGCTTTGCGTAAGGGACAGTAGAAGTAAGGCTTTAGCTCAGAAAACGATTCTTCAGACATTCGAAGACCTATAACCTGGAGATGAATTCTGACCTCCCCTGTGGCACCCGAGGGTCAACTGGTCCCGTTTACTGAGATCTTTTTGTATCATAGAATACGCACGGCATGTAGTGCCCTCTGTGAGGAATTCCTGAGGGTGCCGCCGACCCTGCCTGCATTAGAAAATCTGCTAAAATTCCCGTCTCCCCATACACTTATTACACACTCTATGTCCGCATGCAAGACACTGCTCCGATAGTAACGCCAAACTCTTTTAAGCATTGGAACGACGAACTAGAAACGCCACTGACTGAAGCCCATTGGGACTATTGCTGTGGCAGCTGTCTGAGCTTTCCCCGAATTATGAATTGAGGCTGATCCACTTTAAATATTTGCATAGATACTGCAGGATCCCAGTGGGCATTCACCAGATGGGCATTCGCGATGAGGATACCTGTTGGAGATGTGGCTGTGCTTCAGCTACGTTCTTACATGTTGCATGGCAATGTTCCAAGATAGCCGACTTCTGGGTGCAGATTTTTGAGTCGGTGAACAGCATATTGGGGGTGTCGCTGGCCCGTCTCCCATCCTTAGCCTATTAGGGTACATAAAGGACACTCCGCCAAAGTTGCGTTAACTGCACGCACTCCTCCTACTGTTTACTAAGAGACAGGTTGTAGTTAATTGGGACAGACAGCGAGTGCCTTCCCTTAAAGATTGGGTTAGAAACGTCACATATGGGCAAGTACAATTGAGCACATTTTGGGAATTTATGCCACCCTCATCCAGACCCCGCAATATATGGGAGCCGTTCTTAACGTGGAATGCTGGCTTACAAATAACGACTGAAGTGACAGACGCGGAGGGCACGCAAACTGCTCCCCAGACGTGATATATCCACACCCAATTTCAATGCTAGAGCACATGAAGAGATAGCTCCGGCCAGAGGTCACAATGTACAACTCTAGCAAAGGCCGTATCTGGGAAGATATATGTAACATCATTACATTTGTGTTAATAATTGTTGAAATGTGTGCAATATTCCTAGCTTGATTATTATCATGCCTGAGATTTGTTGTAGGTGGGTACGATGTGAGCTAATACTAGCATTTTGTACTGAAATGTCAGACTGTAGACGCTCCTTTTCAATCCATTTCGTACTGGCTTGTTGGAATGTAACAGAATTGTTTTGTTGGAAATGGCAATAAATAAAATAAATTAAAAACTGTGTTAATAGGTCCAAGCTGTGGCAGTTGATGTCCTCCATTGGCATTGACAGTAACATCATTTTATTTCTGAGGGATCTTCACCGTGATTCAACTGCGGTTGTCCGCTATTCAAAGGACCTGAAAGTGTCCAGTCAGCTTGACATCAAGAGAGGGGTGCATTTTAGCACCATTTCTTTTGAACCTATATATTAATTCCTTAGAGAAGGCCCTTTTGGCCACAAATGCGGATTGTCCCCAGGTAGGCAAGCTTAGCCTGCCAGTCCTCCTATACACAGACAACGCAGTCCTCTTGGCGAAGACAGCTAGGGGCCTACAACTTCCTCTGAATTATTTTGCCCTTTTTATGGAGGACTTGGACCTTTTGTTTCATTATGCCAAGTCGTTCATTATGCAGGTGGGACCCCGTAAAGTTAAGCAGTTCACTTTTAAACTCTGACTTTCATCAATACCGAAGACCAATGTTTTCTACTATTTGGGAGTTGTTTTTGACGATTCCTTGAGTTGGTGCCCTTTGCTTACTTGGAAGAAAGGGGATCTAGTGAAAGCTTTTGCAGCTGTTTTTAACTTTGCCAGCAGAGTGGGAGGGAAGCCAATAGGGTCTCTTTTGAAGACATATGAAGACAAATATACCTCAAAGGTTAGTTATGGGCGTGAGATGTTGGGCCACATTGGGGTAGGAGCAGTGCAAAGTGCTGAAAACTCTTTCCTCCGAAGGGCTCTTTCTGTCCCACAAAGTATTTTGTTTTATGTCATGCACGAAGAGTTCGGAATGCCTTTCCTCTCAGATGTACTAGCTTTCCGTCCCCTGGCTTTGTGGCTTAATATTTGGGCTAAGCAAGAAAATACACTCAGCAAAGACATCCTACGGGAATGCCTTTCACTTGACCGTGTCTTACGCATCCGATGGCTCCAGTATATAAGAGTTGGCCTCTCCAGGGTAAGTAGGAACTATTCGCTAACCCTGAGTGCAGATGTAAGAGGGACCTTTCTCTGGTCAAAGAGTGTTTTTTAAGAATGAGCCACTGTGATAGAGGGAAATGAGCGGTGTAAGCCTAGTGTGCGTAAGTACACCGTGTTAAAAACTGTACCAACCAGCAAACCTTATCTTCTAGGGCTTAAAAGCAGCCAGTCATTTTCTATTGACCAGGTTTCGGCTCAACCTCATCCATTACCTAATGGCACACCCTCGCGGCTTCCACAGAGGCCAGTGCCTCCTGCCCTGTGGCTGCAACAGCGAGTCTCCTCAGGACATGATGCACTTTATAATGTTTTTATAGTTTTTATGCTGTCCCTAGAAAGTTATTTATTATTCCCATTCTCAAACAAGCATTTACAATGCAATGGTCTCGGCATTGTTAAAGTTAGAGCTATTGACATTGCTCGTGACATTAGTTGTATTTATGTTTTTGTTTTTAAAACATAAATAAATGGCATTGTCATTTACAATGCCAATAGCTTAATCGCGCGCAAATGCAAGACCTATTGCTTTTGCACCCACACACAAAAAAGCCACCCACACACACATACAGAGCCACCCACACAGTCATTCACATAGAGCCACCCACACACACACACAGAGCCACCCACACACACAGAGCCACCCACACACACACAGAACCACCCACACACAAAGAGCCACCCACACATAGAGCCACCTACAAAAAAAGCTAGCCACACAGACAGAGCCCAACACAGACAGAGCCACACACACACAGACAGAGCCCCACACACACAGACAGAGCCACATACACACAGAGCCACACACACAAGGCAAGAAACACGGCACAATCAGGGGCAGAAGGCAAGAAAAACGGCACAATCAGGGGAACATAGGCAAGAAAAGCGGCACAATCAGGGGGCAGAAGGCAAGAAAAACGGCACAATCAGGGGAACAGAGTCAAGAAAAACGGCACAATCAGGGGGCAGAAGGCAAGAAAAGCAGCACAATCAGGGGGCAGAAGGCAAGAAAAGCGGCACAATCAGGGGGCAGAAGGCAAGAAAAGCAGCACAATCAGGGGGCAGAAGGCAAGAAAAGCGGCACAATCAGGGGGCGGAAGGCAAGAAAAGCGGCACAATCAGGGGGCAGAAGGCAAGAAAAAAACGGCACAATCAGGGGGGCAGATGTGAGGAACAGCCTCAAAAATGAGTTTCACTTCACACCCTCATCAACATTAATTTATTTTTTCATTCAGTAAACAGCACTACTTTTCTTCTTTTCTGTGGTGTGTTAAATACATGGTCACTCGTACATTAATGATAATCTCTTCCGAATAATCATTGCAGTACATCAATCATGCTCTACAAAAAGAGTACAGACACCTATACTTGTTAAGGATTTAAAAGAAGGAGATATAAATGAAAAAAATAGTGAAAATGATCAAATAAGAAAGTAGAAGTGCACAAATGGCAAGTAATCACACTGCCTTAATAATGAAGACCCTGAGCCAGCCATAGCAAGCTTAAGGTTATCCTCATCATCTCACATTAGAATCACAAAAGGCTACAAAGTCATCAAAAAGCGGGCTCTCATTCCCTGTCGCCAAACCACTTCCCTGAAATATCTTCCCCATCACTTCCTAAAGGGTTCGTCACATGTCTACAGTAACAATACTGAAAAAGCCAGCACTTTTAACTTGGCTTCCAGCTAAATCAGAAAATTCATAGAGACGTAAGAGTGAAATTGACTAATGAGAAAGCTCAGAGGGGACTCGGAAACCTCCACAGAAAAGCTCTCACCCAAAAGGAGTGAAGTGGCAATAGGTAAAGTTGAATGATAAAACCCAAAGCAATGAATTCAAGCTGAAAGGAATGAAGACCACAGGGAAAACAGAAAAGAAACAAATTTAAGATTCATCTTCTTCCGCCACTCTTTATCTTTTAATTCCATAAAAAGGTGCAATTTCCTCAACTGTGTGCTTTTCCTGCATTTGCATCTTTTACTTCAACATGCCTCACCTAACTGCCAGGTGCCACAGTATGCTCACTGAGATAACATTATGTTTGAAGAAAACAGGAGAAGGAAAGGAAAGTCCATGAATGAAACTAATTAGACAAACTCTGAGTCAATGTATTCATTTAGCAAGGAGGCATTACTGCAAAGAAAGAATGTGGCAAAATGAAAGCTCCACTAAAAAGAGCTCCTCTTTTGTGGCTCCTTTTTTGAGCGGACATTTAAGAAAAACTGGAGGCAAAAGAAACAAGGGGGCAGTCTGGACTCACCGGGGGCAGGTGCAGGGTGGGTGCCGCACGCAATGCTGGGGGGCAGCAGCAGGAGACGGACAGCTGCGGGTCAAATCCAAAATCCAGCGGTGAGGGGGCCCAGGCAGAGACACCACCGGCAGCACACGGGGCGATCCCGGCAGCGCTCAGGGTGCAGATCCGGGGGGCGAGAAGGCAGGTCCTGGGGTAAAATGGCAGATTCTGGTTTAGCGCGTGTGCTGGAACAAACGGACAGTTCAAAGGGCCAGGTCAGATGATGGGGCAGTGGTAAGAGCGCTGAGGTAAAAGGGCAGAGGAGCAGCGCCGGGCTGGGTGTCTTCAGACGGAATGAAGCGGTCCCAATAAATCCACAAGTAAAAAGTCGGAGAGGAGGAATAACAGGACCGAACCTGAACATCGGAGCTGTTCCTCACAAAATAAAACAAGCACGACGAACGCGCGGGGGGGGGCAGGACAGCAAGCACGAACAACGAGGGGGGGGGGGCAGGACAGCAAGCACTCACCTGAGGACGATTTCTTCCGGCGGCGGTCGGGGGAAATGGCAAGATAAAAGCGCCGCCAAAAAAAAACAACAAGTAAACGCCCACCTCTGAATGACGAAAAAAAGGGGCGAGCTTAAAAAAAGCAAGAAACGCCCACGAATCTGCTCAAGCCGGGGACAGAACTAAGTGAAACACATCTCTTCCAATGGCTAGCCTTCATTTATGAAGAGAAGACGGATTCAAGCCCCAGTACTAGGGAAACAAGATCTCGGCTGTGCGACACTGCTGCGCAGTGTACGCTAGGCCGAGCCCTAAAAAGCGGGTTTTAGGCATGTGAGACCAGCTCTTATCTTTTTACAACTCCTCTCTTATGACACTGTTTTGCATATGCTATACTTTTTACAGGTCGCTGTTAGACTCAGGTCAAGCTGCGATTAACTTCTGTACTGTAATTCATGAATTTGTATTTTATGTTTTGATTAACTTGGACATATTATATTTGTCAATCTGCAACTTGGAAGATGTTTTATCATTTTATACATGACTTTTAAGGTTTTCCTTTATAAAACCGAATAAAGTTTGTAGATAATAATCACTAGGGATTCATTTACAGGGTAGCATAGTATCCCTCACAATAACTTCAGGAGTCACAGTTCACACAATGTACATGCTTTGTTCCCCCTACTTCCAACCTTACATATACCCCTAATCACCTGCCCAAACCTCCCCCTGATGATGCCAATGTGGTCCTACGACAACCCACAGACCATATGTTTGGCCCCTTTGAAACTGCCCATACAATAAAAATGCTGCAGTTGTAAATACATATCAACTACCATTTGTTGTGTTTGAAACATTTTATTGAATAATAAAACCTAATAAACATAATCTGATTATTAAAGCAAAACAGAACATCAGTTGCCATACACATAAGAGACAATAATTGTACATAAAAATCAACATACTGTAACACTGCAAAGTTATGTAGAGCACAATTCCTAATTTCGGGCAATCTTTAAAGTTCAACTATAGAAACGTTCATAAAGAACAGGAAAGAAAGGTGGTAGGATACAGAAATGTCATTAATGTAATGCTTTTACATATAGAAAAACAAAATTAATTATTGTGTAATTTGAATTCAATTTGAATATTTTAACCTCCTCAGCATTATTTGACTCATGATTACAACCTGAATGCTTTCTGGAAAGGAACCGCCTCATGGGGTTCAAAAGCACATCTTTTCCAACCATAGGATTACAATGATAAACTTGAATTTCAATTCAATTAATTGATTTAGGCCTTTTTGGAGATCAGCAATTTTAAATATATACAAAATCCATACACTTTTGTAAAATTGTCACCTAAACTTGAATTCAATCCACCTTTTGATTAAACAGTTCCCATTCCAGCAACCATCACAGGACCACTTGTTGTTATCTTCCCAATTAGTGATAATGTTTCAGATGTCAACAACAATAAATATGTTTAGAATTTTACCTCCGAAAGGAAAAACATGCCATTTCTAAATCATGGTGCACAATAAAATGTAGAAACAGAAGGGCGTCTTTAGGTATATCATTCATTAAGGTTTGACCAGGCTTGAAACTAGAGTTCATGAACTTTTGGACATTTAAATGTCATTTTAAAAGAGCTCAAACAGACCCAGCACGAGCTCCACGAAAAACTGAAGATGAGTGAATTGTACTTAGAGAAAATGTGCTGATTAGTAATCTATTGATGTAAAATGCAGTGGTCAGGCAATGCTTGTGGATCTAATCTATTCAGATTTTAACTCCATAGTTTGTTCAATAAATTGACTAGGCATAATACTTGAAAGTCCATCTCTCAGATCAGTTCTATTACAGTTTTATTTGCGATAACACTAAAAGAGATCAATAATAAATAGATTTTAAAAGCCATGGATAGAATTGATCCCTGGTCTAAATCTAGATTATTGTCGGCAATAGAAACCAGTATAAACAGATCAAATCTAAAATGATTGAATATGTTTATTATAGTGGTTTAGAGTAAACCCAGAAGACACACTTTGGTCCTAAAACTCAGAAAATGTATCTAAAGATTATGATTACATCCAATTTATGTCCAGAGACCGCTTTACATGCTTTCCTGTTTAAGTAACAACATTTGCAAATATACTTAACAAAACATTAAAGCTGGATGTCAGAAATTCTGTCTTTAAGTATTGTGTAAGAGTTTTGTGTGATGATTATTATTTGATCTGAAGCAACACTATCACTAAATAGGTATGTGCACAGGTTATCATTCAACTAACATTATTAGCAAACTTAATTTGGAGGGAATTGAGAAGAATTGCCTCATGTACCAAGGGTTTTATTGTTCAAAAATCCACTGGTTCAGTAATTCACAAAGTTTGCAAATGCTAAACCCCTTTTTGAAATGTACTAAGCCCATTTAACAATCCATAATTTGGAAGGGGAATGTTAATAGTGTCCTTTCTGAATATGTTATACATCCTTAAAGTATGTATTAAGCTTTGAAACCGTATGTGGGCTGAAAAAGAGTAACAGGAGGTAGTAACCCAAGGGGACATTTGTGAATCTGAAAGTAAAATGGGGTGCTGACTCCACAAACAACCACTTTTACCAAATGGATTATTAATACGTGAACCTCAGTATTTCCTATATATTGCTAAAATGTAGTCTCTAATATTTTTGTCATGTGGTGTAAATATTTGTTTGTGTTATTTTATTTACCATTTCAATATTGTCATGAAATGTACCTATTTTTTTTTGTCAAACATATTGAAATATCTTTATCACAATTTTTGGGGCATTCTAAAAAATGTTTTCATTCTAACTTAAAGCTTCCTATGAAAAATACTGACGCGCAGTCCTAGTTTCTCCTGGATCACTTAGCTTTCTCACTAAACCAAGCACAATATTGATTTGAGAGCGGTGGTTATTGTAGTCATATGCACTGGGGTTCATTTTAAAAAGACAAATATAGGCCTTCCTTTATCTTTAGAAATAATACTTGCAAACATTTGTTAAATAATTTCAGATAATTTACTGATAAAGATATCAGATAAAGATCCCGTAATTTCTTATACCTTGTGGTATCAAAAATCTGCTAGAATTAACAGACGTCTCTTCTAGATAAAGCCACGTATGAGAAGGTATTAACTGCGATTATCAACTTTCCGTTATTTTAATTTTCTCAGTGCACAGAGTATTTTTCCTACATTGATCACAACATTTCAAGCAATGGTATGTGCTTAAACGTACAATGAAGGGGTAAAAATGTATTTCTACAACAATCAAGAAACCCTTGGATCTATGAGGATTACTGTTGCAAATTAAGACCTAGCTAAAATGAAATATCCCTTTAAAAGGAAGATTTCCCTCACCCACCATAGTTGGCATGCTTCCTCATTCGGAAGCTCCTCGCTCAGTTACACCTAGTCACGGTACAGGGTACAACCCCCTCACTGAGAGGGAGGAGTTCAGGCATGTTTTGTTATAGAGAAAGGTATACTAAATACCACAATAAGGAGCTCAGGGTAGTGGAGGCAGCAGAATGAAAGTTAAAACTTGGTAAAGGGTATATGGATTCCATTATTTGTACTCCCTTGGGCCACGATTAAAAACAGGGCACTGTGGTAGAAAAATATATGCACTGTTAGTGTTAATAGGAGGTCAACATGTTTCAGCCTATTAACCCTTCAAAGAAGTGTTTGCGGCTTTCTTCAGGACCTAATCAAAAGTGCTGCTGCTCATTGTACTCAATCAATAACAAGCATTGGCAGAGCCAATAGGTCTTGCCTTTGGGACCTTATAAGTGTTTAGCAATGCAGATCCAGTAACAATGTGAAATAATTTCTATTAAAAAAAAAGAAGACTTTATAACTGGTTAATCAATCGTTTCTGGAGGTTTAGTATATAACAACTCCTTTTTAGGTCTCGCCTGCCAATGCGCTTGCGCATTGCTGGCGAGAGATATAGGGGCTAAACCAGGGCTAAACCATCGGTGGATTTCGTACAGTGCCTGTGGAGCAGTCAAGCAGAAAGCGCGTCCACATCAAAGGCATCTGAAGCTTCCCCCAGCGTGCGCTCGGCCTCAGGCATTTCTCCTCCCCTAATTATTCACTGCCCACGGCCGGCCAGCGGTATTTTCACTTTCACGGCGGCCAGGCCGCGTCTCACATTTCTCCTCCCCCCTCAGCAATGCCAAGAGCTTGTTTTAAATTTTTCTATTATTGCAAACATAAGGCTGACACTTTAGCAGGCACTGCGTTTTCTTTTCTTCTTTTTTATTCAGTGGAATATGCTTTCAAAATATAAAATAAATAAATATCGCACTAGCTTTCCAAGGACCGATTTATTATTTTAACCAATGCTCGATTCTTTTTTAGTCAGAGGAGGATGGTTTACTGTCAAGCAGTTACGCTATCTGTGGGAGTCTCATGGAGTCCTCACTCTATTCGCGTTATTTTGAGTAACACTTATCTGACGAGACCTTTTAATTGGACAGGATTAGTATGAGAATAGCTCCGTAGCCTAGCCTTTGTGCCCGTAAGAATCAACACATTTCTCAATAGAAAGACTGTTTAAAAGCTCTCTGATGCATTTTGAAGTAGGAACCGGAGGAAAAACAAACGACCAGCAGATGGTGGTGCTGAATCACATTTGTAAACCCCAGACGACCTTTCTTTACCGCTAACTCGCCGGACGTTCCTTACTGGCCATCCAGGCCTTTTTGGCAGTAAAATGGACCGGAATCCTGGTCAACTGTGCACATTTATTTTCCCAGTCAGCTTCTCTCCGATACTTTGTGCAAAAACGTTTTGACAAGAACTGGGAGTGACGGTAAGATTTTGCTGCCCTGAGCAAAGTGACAATTTGTCGTAACATTCACTCCTCACTTCAGTTCCTGAGCAGACGCCTAGTAACGTATATAGACAGCATAGGCGAGGCACAAGCTTTAATTCTGCCCGTTTATTAGAAGAGTAAAGTGTGAACAGGTCCGCCCCTATATTTGTGTTACACTTCACGTTTAACAGGCCAGTCTGGGAGTGAGTTTAATTAGCACATGAGGAAAAGTGGACTTTAAAGCCATGAAAATGAATCTGTGTCACCTGCAGGTCATGTGTTTAAATGCTGAATAGGTCAATTTAGATTTTCATCCTTACGAGGTTGATATACTAGATACTTTTAAGTTGGTTAACATTAAGGAAAACTTTGATATCAAGTGCTATATTAAAGAACCAGTTATTATTTTAAATAAAGCCACCTGTCATATAGGGGTGTTCATGGGCTTGCTCGCAATGAATATTCAGAAATTACGTACTTTGCAGGCAGGGAAATCCACCACTTTGGAGTTCAGTGCTATGCTTAAAGTTGGGCTAATCGTCATGTTTCCACTGATGGCGCCTCTGTTTTCTTTACCGGTGGAAATCTTTGATTTTGACCAAGAAGCTTTCAGGGACCTTATGATGAAGGTCAAATCTGGCTCCCCTGAAGATTGCTGCCCCCGAGGATCCTAAAGGAAGCCTTTACGGCTTGCCCAGATCCACCCATGGCCTTATTAAACCTCTCACTATCTCAAGACTATGTTCCCAACACTTTAGAAGAGGCGTCAGTCATCCCTCTCCTGAAAAAACCAGGAGCAGACCCCGGGTCTCTCACAAATTACCGTCCCATCTCTTTGATCCCTTACATGGCCAAACTACTTGAAGCTCATGTAGCCAAAAACTTGTCGGCCTTTTTGGAGCAGTCAGACTACCTGGACACTCACCAAGCAGGGTTCCGCCCTGCACACTCTACAGAAGCAGTTATATTATCAGTCTTGGACCAATTACGAGCAAAAGCGGATGGAGGATCGCCCCAAGCACTTGTGCTTCTGGATCTCTCCGCCGCGTTTGACACGGTCGACCACCACACCCTGGTCGATCGGGTCATGGGCTGGAATCCAAGGACTAGCCCTCAAATGGATAAGCTCCTTCCTATACAACCGCTACCAAGCGGTCCGTCTGGGAAACTTCACAACCTCCAAGATTAAAAATACATGCAATGTCCCCCAGGGCTCCTCCCTATCACCCCACTTATTCAATCTATACCTTCTCCCACTCATCCATGCACTTAAGGAAGGAAAAATTCAAACCTTTAACTACGCGGATGATTTTCAGTTAATCTTCCCAATCAATAACTCCCCCACTACTGTCCACGAATTCCAGACAACAATGCTGTTCATCCGTGACTGGATGAACAGCAATCACCTTAAGCTTGAATCCAATAACTCCCCCACTACTGTCCACGAATTCCAGACAACAATGCTGTTCATCCGTGACTGGATGAACAGCAATCACCTTAAGCTTGAATCCAATAACTCCCCCACTACTGTCCACGAATTCCAGACAACAATGCTGTTCATCCGTGACTGGATGAACAGCAATCACCTTAAGCTTGAATCCGGACAAAACGGAAGTCATCCTCACAGGTGGCCTAACGAACCCCTAGAGCCCCCTTTTTTGGCCTACAGATCAGGGACAATCCCCCACCCCCTCTACCTCTGCTAAAACCCTGGGGGTAATAATCAACTGCGATCTTACCATGAACAAACAAATTGGAGCTGTGGTCTCTACTTGCTGTTTCCAGCTAAGAAAAATAAGAAAAAATTGTAGATTCCTTAGCCAGGAAGCATAGATTCAGGCAGTCCTTGCGATGGTAATATCCCACATCGACTACGCCAACTCCCTTTATTTCGGCATCCCGACCTACCTCATCAACCGCCTTCAAATGGTTCAAAATCAGGCTGCCAGGCTGGTCCTTCAAGCAAATAGGAGCCAACACACCACCCCACTGCTAAAGAAGCTACACTGTCTCCCTATAACCCAGAGATGCGCCTTCAAAGTGGGATGTATCATTTTCAAATCCTTGAATAATAAAAATCCTAAATTCATCGATAATTTGATCAACAGATACATTCCCACTCGCAACCTGCGATCTGCCCATCTGCACCTTCTGGCTATACCCCCCTTCAGGCTAAAACGCGCTGGAGGGTCAAGATTCGCCACCCTAGGCCCAAAATTGTGGAAGTCCATAACTCTGGAAGCTAGAGCGTGCACAGACCTCATGAGATTCCGGAAACTACTAAAAGAACGAGTTACTTACCTTCGGTAACACTTTTTCTGGTAGATACAGTATCTGCCTGTGGATTCCTCACCTTGTGAATATCCCCTTGCGTCAGCAACATCCGGAAATTCTTTTTGTAGCTTCGCGCCGACGTGGACGACGTCCCAGAGGCACGGCATCGCGCGTGACTCCGCTGACGTCACCGACACCATAACAGGCCCACGCCGGCGTGATGACATCAGTTCCGCCCTTTTTCCGTGCTTTCGAGGCACACGGACAGAGCGATGACAGTAGATATATACACAGAATACACAGTACACAAATGTCAAGATAACACAAACAGTGTGAAGCCAATGCAGGAAAGCAATTGAAACAAAACATTTTCTTTGACAATAAAAAATATTTACATTACAGTAACTCAGGTATAGAAGAGTGGACAACGGGGAGGCGGGTGGGTCAGTGAGGAATCCACAGGCAGAAACTGTATCTACCAGAAAAAGCGTTACCGTAGGTAAGTAACTTTTTCTTCTGATAGATACATCTGCCAGTGGATTCCTCACCTTGTCCCACACCAGTCCCCACTCCCGGAGGAGGGTGTCCACTCTCTTATACCAGAAAATCCTGCAGGACAGAGCGAGCAAAGTGGCCGTCCCTCCTCACCTCAGCATCCAAGCAGTAATGCTTCGTAAAAGTGTGGAGGGAGGTCCAAGTTGCCGCCCTACTAATGTCCTCAACAGGTACACCTCTAGACAAAGCAGATGTTGATGACTTTGCTCTAGTAGAGTGAGCTCTTATGCCTTCTGGAGGTTCCTTACCAGCAAGAGCGTAGCATATCTTAATGCACAGGATAATCCATCTTGATAGCGTGCCCTTCCTTTCTTGCAGCCAGCAAAATCAACAAAGAGCTGGTCATCCACACGATAGTCTTTAGTCCTATGGAGATAAAAGCTCACCGCCCTCTTAGGGTCCAGACGGTGTAGTCTCTCCTCCTCCTTGGAAGGGTGAGGGGGAGGATAGAAGGTAGGAAGGGTAATGGACTGTCCTAGATGGAAGGGAGTTACCACCTTAGGCAGAAAAGCAGCCCTGGTCCAGAGTACCATTCGTTCAGCGTGAATAGTCAAGAATGGGGGCTTAGAACTAAGAGCTTGAAGCTCGCTTACCCTTCTTGCCGAGGTGATTGCTACAAGAAAAACAGTCTTAAAAGACAGAAGCCTCATGGGACACCTGTGTAATGGTTCAAAAGGTGAACCTATCAAATAGGTCAAAACAAGATTCAAGTCCCATTGAGGCACAATAAATGGAGTAGGAGGGAATTTGTTAGTCAGAACTTTTATAAAACGTAACACAATAGGTGATTTAAATAAAGACGGCTGGTCCGGCAAACAAAGGAATGCCGACAAGGCCGATAAATACATTTTTTACAGTTGAAACAGCAAAGCCCTGCTGGGCCAAATAAAGAGCAACCTGAAGTATGTTGGACAAAACGAGCCCTCAAGGGGTCAATAGATCTCTCTCCACACCAGGAAACAAATTTGGACCACCTATAAGAGTAGATAGACTTGGTGGAGTCACGCCTGGCTGATAAGATGACATCCACCACATTAGGTGGGAGAGAAAAGGAATTTAGGTTGCCCCATTCAATCTCCAGGCATGAAGGTGTAAGGTCTGGAGGTGGGGGTGCAGAACCTGCCCCTCCATCTGAGAGAGTAGATCTGCCCTGAGAGGGAGACGGAGCGGCGAGCAAGAGGAGAGGCGGAGAAGATTTGTGTACCACACCCTTCTTGGCCAATCCGGGGCGACCAATATGACTTGGGCCCGGTCTTGGCGAATCTTCCTCAGAACCCGAGGAATCAAGGGTATGGGAGGAAACGCGTAAAGTAGTTTTGAGTCCCAACTCAAATGAAACGCGTCCCCCAAGGCTCCCTGTATCAGAAACTGGAGACTGCAGAATGATGGGCAGTGAGCATTCTCGAGAGTAGCGAACAGGTCCACCTGAGGAGTCCCCCACATCCGAAAAATGTAACGAACCACCTCTGGGTGAAGCCTCCACTCGTGGTCGGCCGAGAACTGCCGACTGAGACTGTCTGCAGGCACGTTCAGTACTCCGGCCAGGTGATTTGCCATCAGACAAATCTAATGGTTCTTAACCCAGGACCAGAGACGCAGTGTCTCTCTGCAGAGACACTGCGACCCCACACCTCCCTGTTTGTTGATATACCACATCGCGGTGGTGTTGTCCGTCAGGACTTGAACCGACCGCAAAGGGAAGGGAGGAAGGCCTTGAGTGCTAGATGTATTGCCCGCAACTCTAGAAGGTTAATGTGAAGCAACCTTTCCTCCGGAGACCAAACACCTTTGACCTCCAGATCCCCCAGATGAGCACCCCACCCTAGAGTGGATGCATCTGCTATTACTGTGGCCACCGATGGAGGCAGTTGAAAAGGCTTTCCTTGTGACAGATTGCCTTCCACGCCTCACCAAGACAGATCCGCTGCAGCTTCTCTGGAGATCCTCACAGACTCCCTGAGATCCCCTTGATGTTGATACCACTGCCTGCGGAGGCACCACTGGAGCGCCCTCATGTGCCAGCGTGCATGGTTGACCAACCGAATGCAAGAAGCCATCAGACCGAGCAGACGAAGGACCTTCAGGACTGGAACAACCGCTCCATTGTAAAATAAAGGAATCATTTCCTGAATCCTTTGAGGTGGAGGGAATGCATGACAAACAGTTGTGTCCGGTACCGCACCTATGAACAGGTTGCGCTGGGAGGGCACCAGGTGAGATTTGGGTACATTTATCGAAAAACCCAATCTGTGCAACAATTGAGTTGTCTCTTGCAGATGATGGAGCACTATCTCTGGCGACTCTGCTTTGATCAGCCAGTCATCCAGATAAGGGAATGCCGGAATCCCCGACCTTCTGAGATGTGCTGCCACCACAGCCATCACCTTGGTGAAGACTCGAGGCGCAGTAGTAAGACCAAACAGATGGACCATAAACTGGTAATGCTGAGATCCCACCGTAAAACGGAGATACTTCCCGTAAAACGGAGATACTTCCTGTGAGACTGCAGGATAGGGATGTGAAAATATGCATCCTGCAAATCTATTGACACCATCCAGTCTCCTTGTAAATTGATACTTGTATAGCGCACTACTCACCCGCAAGGGTCTCAAGGCGCTTGTACGAATACCGCTGTGGAACCCATCCTGGCTTTCCCTGTGAGGTGTCCACTCCTGGGCACCCCCAAGGTGGAGGCCAGGCATCCTTAGCGTTGTAGAACCTGCACAAGGGTGAGCATCTTGAACTTTTCCTGCTTCACGTAAAGGTTCAAGATCCTGAGATCCAGGATTGGACGAAGTCTGCCATACTTCTTGGGAATCAGGAAATACTGGGAGTAGCATCCCTGACCCCTTTCCTGCTCCGAACCACCTCTATCGCACCCTTTCTTAACAGTGCCAGGACTTCTTACGGCAGGAGCAACAGGTGTTCCTCCGTGCAAAAACCTTGGCAAGGAGGGTAATTCGGTGGAAACTCCTGAAAAGGAAGAGCATACCAATTTTCTACAAGATTGAGAACCCAAAGATCTGATGTAACTGATTCCCAATCTTGTAGAAAATTGGTAAGCCAACCCCCCACAGGACCCGCATGATCCGGAATGGCAGATCTAGGGCTGCTTTGCTGTGGTTGGAGGGGGGTTAGAAGAGGAAGAGGGGGAGGAGGATGCTTGACGCCCTCGAGGACGAGCTCTTTGACTGCCCCTGTATGACTTATACAGCGTATTTTGCTGTTGCTGCTGCTGCTGTTGAACTTGACGGTAGGGACGAAAGGAAGCACATCCAAAACCTCTATCCCTTTTAGTCGTTGAACCTCTGGTCTGCAGCCCTAAAGATCTGGTAGTAGCCCTACAGTCCTTAAATCTTTCCAAATCCGCATCAGCCTTTTTACTAAATAACCCAACACCATCAAAGGGCAAATCCAACAACGCAGCCTGAACATCCGCAGAAAAGTCAGATGACTTCAGCCAGGCAGCCCTTCTAGAGGCAACAGAAGCACCCATAATACGAGCAACTGAATCAGCAGTGTCAAGCCCACTCTGAATCACTTGGCGTGCAGCCGCTTGCGTATCGGCCAATACCTCATTAAAATCATTCCTGCTGTCCTCAGGAATTCTAGGAGCCAACTGGCGTACTGAGTCCATCAGTGCATGTGCATACCTCCCCAAAAGACAAGTGGCATTGGTCGATTTCAATGCCATGCTTGCTGAAGAGAAAACCTTCTTAGCAGTCTGATCCTGTTTCTTGGATTCCTTATCCCCAGGCACCTGAGGAAATGCACCCACAGTCTTTTTTGAACAGGCTGTCTGAATAACCAGACTTTTAGGCAAAGGATGCGAGGATAAAAATTAGGGATCCCCAGGTGCAACTCTATACCTCCTTGCAACACCTTTGGCACTGCAGGAGCTGTAAGAGGCTTGCCCCAAACCTCCAATATAGGCTGAGTTAATGCATCATTAAAATGGAGCAACGATTCGACAACAGAACTCGGAGAATGAAGGACCTCAGTCAAGAGATTGGATTTATATTCCACTGTAGGCAAGGTTAAATTTAAAAGTTCCGCAGCCTTCTTAATAACCACATGGTATGGCACATTGTCTTTTGAAGAGGCGTCAGACACAGATGGCAGTTCCCATTCCGGAGAAAGCTCTAGCCCACTTGCTTCTCTCAAATCATCAAAATAGTCCTCCTGAAGCTCACCTTCTTCCATATCAGCCTCAGCTTCCCTATATATTTGCTCCTCAACAAGGTGCTGAGCATCCCTTCTGGATCTCTCCTGAACAAGCCTCGCCGTCGGATCCGTGAACGACTCCGACGGAGCCGGTATCGGAGTTGAGATCGAATCCGGAGGAACAATGCGCTGCTCTCGAGGTCGAATCGGAGCCGGCGACGACGGCATCAGCGTCGACGACCTCGGCAGCGCAGAAAAAGGCCAAGGCGGATTCGACGCCGGCATAAATGGCATGAAAGGAGCTGGAGCATAGGAATGGGGAACTCCTAAATTATATGCCATAGGACCCATGGGACCTGAAGGCGCACCAGAGGGGTACCAAGCTCTCGAATAGACTCCATACATAGCGTTTAAAAAGGCAGTAGGGTCTTGTCCAGGAGCTGGGAAGGGTGGGTAAGAACCCACTGGCTGAACCTCGGGAGGTACCAGATTCACCTCTTCTTTCACAGGTGGGTGGGTCGGAGTCATCGAGCCCTCTGCCAATGGAACCTCCTCATCCTCTCGAGCCGGAGACGGCGCCTGAGATGGATTCGAAACCGGAGCCTCACCTTCTGGATCCAAGACCTCGGGCAACAGAGACACTACATCCTCTCCATGTCTCTTCTTAGGCGACTTCGGCCTCGAGTCCGACTCCTTACCGGAATGATGGCGAGATCCATGCCTCCGCTTCCTATACTTCTTTCTTGACTTCGAAGCATGATCGGAAGAAGACCTCGAAGGCGACGCCGTACGGGATCTCGACCTGGACTTCGACAGAGCCTTTGACTTCGACCTCGACTTTCTCAAATGCGATCTCGAAGTCTTCTTTTCCTTTCTACCTTTCAACTTCGCCACCAGAAGTTTAGCTTCTCTCTCTCGGAGTGCCTTCGGGTTCATCTTCTTGCACGAAGAACCGCTTTCGACATCGTGGTCCGAACTCAGACACCAGATACAGTCATCGTGCGGGTCCGTGATCGACATCTTTTTGCGCACTCCCCACATGGCTTGAACCTGGTCTTCTTAGTCGACATCTTTCAGCGAGACAAAGAAGCAAGAAAACAGAGAAAACAGTAACAAAGTTACTACACCTACAGAGATTCCCAGAAACCGTTAGCGTCGACGACGCAGAAAAAAGGGAACTGATGTCATCATGCCGGCGTGGGCCTATTATGGTGTCGGTGACGTCAGCGGAGTCTCGCGCGATGCCTTGCCTCGGTGACGTCGTCGGCGCAAAGCTACAAAAAGAATTTCCGGATGTTGCTGACGCAAGGGGATATTCACAAGTTGAGAATCCACTGGCAGATGTATCTATCAGAAATGTGGTTATTCAAGCAGGCATACTATTAACACCCCAGTTTATCACCTCTAGATCAGCGCCAAGAAACCAACCTGGTGTACGTCCGCTCTCAAATAAAGATTAACATAACATAACATAACAAGACTGGCGGGAAAAACTACGTCAGGAAGAGGGGGGTGTGTCTGCCTTGCCAACTCCACCCCTCAGGTGGAGGAGGGGAGGTGAAGCCCGACCCCGGGCTCCGGCCATCTTGTAGATGGGGGGCCCTGCAAAATCCCAGCTAGGCTCCTGCTCCCCTCCCCCAGGAGAGGAGCAGGCTACGGGGTGTACTCACCCCAGGACAGGGACGCATTGGTCCCTGTCTTTGTCCTACCTGTAACACCCCTAAATTTAGTAGGGGCACCCTGAACAGATTTCGATAACCAAAGAAGAAAGAAGATCAAGAAGAAGAAGACCCGCCGTGCAGCTGCTAACAACAGGACAACAACAACTGACTTGGCCCCAGTCCTACCGGCCTGTTGATCCTGGAACCTGATCCTGCCTAACCCTGGCGACTCCTGTGGACAGCAACCTTGGGACATCCAGAGGACCTGCCTGCCTTGACCCTCTTGAAGTTTGTGACTCCCTCCAGCAGAGGCTCTGCTGCAACAACCACCCTGGTGCCAACCAGGAAGCTCCGGACCAGCCCACTCTGCACCCGCCGAGCCCAGGCTGTGCCCAACCGAACCAAGACCACGAGAACGCCCCCCCCACGACTGGGACCCGAAGTCCAGTGCCAAAAGACCCTCCTCGACGACCCAGACGACGCCTGCAGACTCAGAACCAGGGGCCACCACGAGGGTAAGCTTTTCCGACACCCAAAGACACCCCTGCACCCGGCACCCTGCGGCTCCCTGTGCCCCCCTTTGGGATACCTACCTGGGCTCCAAGACCCCAACTTACCTCTCGAAGTGCTTGTCGCCCCTGGAGAGTCTCCGTCCCCGAGCCTGCAGCCTTTTTTCCTTTTGGACCTTTCCCATTGAATAACATTGAGCGCCGACGGCACAAAAGCACCCTGTACCCAGCCGACCGAGGGCCACTGGCTGTGCCACCTTTGTCCTAGCCTACTTCCCCCTTGCCCTGAGCAAGTGACCAGGAGCCCAGCTCCCACAGCCGCGTGGCCTGCTAGCCAGCAGCCACCAACCGAAGGCTCCCTTTCCCTCATTGGATATCATTAGGCCTACCTACCTCTGCACCCGGCCGCCCCTGTGCTGCTGGGATTGAACTAACAGTACTTACCTCACCCTGGGGGACCCCTGAGTCTATGCCCAGAACCTTAACTTCACCAACCACGTAATCACCTGGGAACCGGTAGCTCACTTACCTGCCATTGGATAACATTGACCAATTTTGAAGTTTTGAAAACTGAAAATATTCACATAAAATCAGCCAAAGTCCGAATTCCAAAGTACTCAACAGTGACCAGGGGAGAAGTCAGTGCTGTACCTTTCAGCCCAGTAGTGAACCGCAAAATTAATCCTTTCCGGGTTTACTATTAATCAGTATTATCTCCATAGGAACCCATTGTCTGCTTTTCTATGAAATTTCTTTTAAGTGTCTACTTTTGAAAACTTGAAATACTCTTTAAAAATCACACGAAATATTGAAATGCAATTACCTACCTGTTTTAAGTCAAGACCCCAGTGCTGGCCCTAGGAGACCAGTGCTGGATTATAAAAGTAACGCAATCGTAATTTACTTGCAACCTGAATTTTCTCCCATTGAATAACAGTCAGATTTTCATTGAAAAGTTTCTAAGTGTTAACTTTTAAAACAGCTTTATATTCATGAAAATTCACTACAGTAACTTAAACGTTTTTTGCTAATCTGGTTTCAGCTTAGACCCCAGAACTGAATCTAGGATCTAGTCCTGGAACTACCAAAGTAATCTATAAAGTAATCAACTGTACTTATATGTGGAAAACCCATTGAAGTCAATGCTATAGTGTGTTTTAGGTTTGTGTTGCTTACTTCCAATACTGTATCCATTGTGTGCACAACCTTTATTGCTCCTTTGCAAAGTAATTACATGAGAGTACTCACAAGAAAAGTATATTTTTATAACTGTTGGTTCTAAAAATAAAACAACTATAACTGTGGATATAAAACAATTGGCCTGGAGTTCAGTCCTTGAGTGTATGAAACCTTTTGCTGACTGAGTGTGTACAACAAATGCTTGCTCGCAGCCGGACTTTGTTGCTGCTGGGTGTTCTAAGCTACAAGGAAGCTTGGGGAACTACAGACACCAGAATCCCCTTAACTGCACTCACCTGGGCTGAAGCGCAATCCCACTCACCGCACTACTTTACGGCTCGCGGCCCCCGCTTCGCGGGAGCCGCTTGCAGCCGGACTTTGTTGCTGCTGGGTGTTCTCTGCTACAAGGAAGCTTGGGAAACTACAGACACCAGAATCCCCTTAACTGCACTCACCTGGGCTGAAGCGCAATCCCACCCACCGCACTACTTTACGGCTCGAGGCCCCCGCTTCGCGGGACGCGTGCAGGTGCGCGCCGGGCGAAGCCCGGGCCAAGGGAGGGCCTGTTTGAGCCCGTACAAGAACGACCGAGGACGGGACGGGGTTCCCCCCTAATAGGGAAGGCAGTAGTTAGGGAAGGCAGTGGCAGTCGGTCTAGTGTTACACAAGGAGGGGCTATTTAGGCAGCGAGGAGCTGCCGGCTGACCGTGGTTAGGGAAGGCAGTGGCAGTGTCTCCCCGAGCCGCTTGACGCCAGCTAGCTCGCACAGCACCTCTTAAAAACGGACCGAGCATTTAAACTGTGAAAATTCCTGCATATTGATATTTAAATATTGTCCATTCGTATATAGATGGTTTTTATATTGCGCACTGAATATTTTTAAACACAGTTAGTATCGCCGTTTTAATAAGCTATTCCTCACGTTGCTGGGACTATTGTGGTATTAAATTACACTCACACACTAGGAAGTCTGTTCTCGATGGTGTAGCTTGACAGGAAAGAGACAGGCATTGACTCCACTTCCGCTAACACGAAGCGGGTGGCGGTCTAGTGTTACACAGGAGGGGCTATTTAGCTATTTAGCCCTCTCGTCGCTCGAAGCGCGCAGCGGTCGCGCGCAGGGGAGCGCCTGAGGACGCGCCTGAGACAAGCCAGAGAGAAGCCCATCTGCGCCCGTCCGCGACCGGACGAGGCCAGGGGCCATGGCGCCAACATCCACAGGAGGAAGTATGCCCTCTAAGGTTAGGGTGAGTTATTCTTCCCAGGCATTGATGCATTTAAGGGTAATACCACAGATTACTTGTGGGACAGAAGAGCGACCCCCTCCCGAGGGGCCGTCCTCATGTAGGCGCTGTCATTTCCAGACAGTAAGCGATCCCTCTTACAGGAATATGGATTACTCCCAAAATTACACCACATGTACAGTCATCGAAACAACTCAGGGAGGGAGAAACCTGTTATGTAACATAAGGTCTATGCCCAAACATTACACTGAGGTGTGGGATCTTATTTCTACGCAAAAACCTGATCTGTGTTTCCTTACTGAGACATGTCTCAAACCCCATTCGGTCCCTGTTATCACCTATGGGATCCCAGAAGGGTATAAGATTATTAGATTGGATCGGCCTATTAACGCAGGAGGGGGCATAGCGATTGTTCATAAATTCAGCATATCTGTCTCTATTCTAGATCAATGTTGTACCTCTGCTTTTGAAATGATGATTTTTAAAATTGGTACGTCTGCTAAATATTACAGGAAGGGAGCTTTAGTCTATCGCCCTCCGCGCCCTATGAAAAAAGTCTCCAGCTCTTTGGTGGAAGCACTGGCTCCCTATGTTAACACGGATAAAGACTTCTTACTGCTTGGAGACTTTAATATCCACAGTGAGCTAAAAGATAATATGGATGCCCAGTCATTCCTGAATGATGTTTCTCTGTTAGGGCTAAAGCAGTGCAATAGTGGGGCTACCCATCGGGCGGGGCATACTTTAGACTTGATCTTTTCCAATTTTCCTGACATTGAGTGTTTTGCACCAAAACAGACTAACTGGATAGATCATTTTATTTTGGAGTTTTCAATGCCTAAAATTGATGTACCTCTCAGCCGCTCTTTACAGATTCCGGTACAGCGAAGACAATGGCATAAAATATCTCACAAAACTTTTAAGGAGATATATATTGCGCCAAAATTTCCGCCCACAGAAAATATTGATTCCGCTTTACTTAAATATGAACTTGCGATACTCACAGCAGTGGAACAGATTGCCCCACTTAAAACTTTCAAAAACCGTCCTGCCAAAAAACAGGAAGTCTGGTTTTCTGAAGAACTGCGGGTCCTTAAACGAACCGCTAGGAAACTAGAAAAAGCTTGAAGAAAGTCGCACTTGGAGGTCTATGAATCCAGCTATTATATGGCACTAAGCACCTACCATAAAGCCATCCGAGTTGCACGTAAGAGTCATGTTACCTCACAACTGGAGGCGGCAGGCAATGCTATATCAAATTTTAAACACCTTCCTGAAACCAGTGGCGTGTGAAAGTACGGAAATGTCGTCTCAGCAATTATGCAACGACATTTCTGTTTTTTTCACTGATAAGATTGACATTATCTACCGAAAAATCAGGGCATCTATCTTATCCACAAGTGATCACATAACTTTTATACAGGCGAGAGTGGATGTCAATCCTGACCCATTACTCAAATTTTCTAATATCACCCTGTTAGAAGTAGAGGGGCTGATCGACAACATAAAAAGTGGGAGTCCTTCAGATCAGTTACCTGCGAGAACAATGGGAGTTGTGGGCAGGGTACTTGCTCCCGAAATCCAGAACCTTGTGAACCTCTCGCTTAATACGGGTTGTGTTCCACAAGAGTGGAAAAAGGCTCTTGTAAGACCTATTTGGAAGAATACCTCTGTTCCATGGACCGGTATGTTCAACCTTAGACCTATCTCCCTGCTGCCATTCATGGGCAAAATCATCGAAAAGCATGTTAATAAGCATTTGTCTAACTTCCTGGAACAATCAGCCAGCCTAGATCCCTCTTAGTCCGGTGTTAGGCCGAAATATAGTACTGAAACGGCCTTGCTGTCGATAACTGATGACCTCCGCATGTACCAGGACAAAGGTATTTCAGCTGTCCTGGTACTGCTGGATTTATCGGCTGCGTTCGATACTATTTCCCATAAGATCCTGATCGAACGACTGGCTGAGAGTGGACTGGAGGGCATGGCACTGGCCTGGCTAAAGAGCTTTCTCTCCGACCGGACTCAATGTGTCACCAAGGGTGAGTTTTGGTCGGATGAGGTTAAGATCACCAAGGGGGTGCCACACGGCTCTTGTTTGAGCCCTTCTCTTTTCAACATCTACGTGGCCCCCTGGCAAACATTATGAGAGCCTTTGGTTTTTGTCCAGTGTCCTATGCTGACGATACCCAGCTGCTTTTTCCATTTAAATCTTTAACCCCGGAGGTTAAACAATCTTTCTCCGAGGGGATGAAAGCAGTATCCCAGTGGATGTCTTACAACTTTCTTCAGTGTAACGTTGGTAAGACTGAGGTTATGCTTTTCGGTGAGGCCAAGATATTATGGGCCCCTGATTGGTGGCCATCAGATCTGGGGCCAGTTCCTGAACCAAAGCAAGTAATTAAGAACCTTGGGGTCTGCTTAGAACAGGACCGACTTCAAGTGATACAGAATACCGCGGCCAGGTTGGTCCTCAACGCTCCCTCCAGATCTCCATCAAAACCTCTGCTAGAAAAACTTCATTGGCTATCTATTCGCCAAAGAGTGAAATTTAAGACATGCTGTATAGTACACAAGGAACTGCATGACCTAGGACCCTCTTATCTGGCAAAGAAGTTTGTTCCTTACGTTCCCACACGAGCCCTTAGGTCAAGTGATCAGCCGCTTCTGAGGGTGCCTAAGATTAAAAGGGCCAGACAGGGTGGCAAGGCTCTGTCAGTAGTGGGCCCAATTCTGTGGAATAGTCTTTCACTCCAAATTAGGCATTGTTCGGATCACTTGGTTTTTAGGAAAAAATTGAAAACTTTTTTATTTCAGGTTTGAATTAGCTTGGTCATGATTTAGTCATATATGATTCTTTGTGCTGGACTATCGCCCTTTGGTTGGCTACTGTCATCTCTGGAGAGCGGAGATACTCCTTCGGGAGTTTATTCAAGCGCGTTACAAACCCGCTAATAATAATAATAATAATAGTAATAATATCTCCACTACAAGGTCGGTGCATGATTTGTACCCTGCCATTTGTTGTAGATGATCTAATTACTAGCTATCATTTACACAATGTAGTTGTTCTAAACCTCGTCGGAAATTACCACTCCTAAGGCTGGGAGAGGCAGGAAACTAATGGTGGGTCAATAGTGGGTACCCTGGACCTGTTTCTCGCGAGGGCATCTTCCGTTCTGGCCCACGAAATAGAGCTGACAGAAAGAAGATTGTCACTTGACCCTGCTTTCAACAAACGGGCATCACTGGGAAGTTTGGCCCAGGCATCTTCGCCAAACTCCCTACAAAATATTGATCTTACAAGGCCAGAAGGCAATGACGTGCGAAAGGGCAACCAACAATTGCAAATTGCTGGAGGCTTGCCTTGCAAACCAGTATGTGAAGCCGCCATGCTAAATACTAGAAATGCCCCTAACCTTCACACTGTGCATCCTGGACCTCCAACATTAAGTGTCAAAAGAAAAGCTAAAATTCAGAAATCTGATAAAGTAGGGGTAAGTACAATAACACTGACTGACTGAACTGATTAAAAGTTTTTTTAAGCGCTCGAATGCCGCAGCGTCTTGGCGCTGTAGAAAAGAAGACAAGAATGAGACAGATCAGGGCAGAGAGAACAGCCACGTTTTCAATGATTTTCTGAAACTTAAATTAGAAGGTTGTGACCGGAGCACAGAGGGTAGTGTATTCCAAAGTTTGGAGGCCTGATTGGAAAAGGATTTTCTACCCCAGCGCGCTCTCCAAATTCTAGGCACACAGATCAGGTCTTGGTTGGCAGATCTTAGGGTTCGGTTAGGCACATAGCGTGGGAGGAGTTTGGCCAGGTCATCTGAACCTTTGCCATGAATGGACTTGTGGACCAGGCAGAGGGCTTTGAACTGTACTCTGCGTCTGATTGGGAGCCAGTGTAACTCTCGTATGGCTTTAAAGGTGGGGTGGCGCCTTGGCAGGTTCAGCAGAGCTCTAGCAGCCTCATTCTGGATAGCCTGCAGTTTGGTCATTTGTTTTTCTCCCGTACCCAGGTAGAGAGAATTACAATAGTCGATCTGAGACATTACTAGGGCAGCTACGACGGTCTTCTTTAAGGTGGAGGGAATGTAAGGTAAGATTTTCTTGAGTACCTTCATAGAGTGGAAGCATGCTGAGGTGACTTGATTAACTTGTGCCGTGCAGGAGAGGTTTTTGTCCAGCAGAAACCCGAGGTTTCTGACCTTCTCAGCTGGAGTCGGGCAAGAGCCAGCTTCCGAGGGCCACCATAAGTGACTCCAGATCGAAGGCTTCTGACCGAATTCTATAACTTCGGTCTTCTCTGTATTTAGTTTGAGAAAATTTTGACTCATCCAATTTTTCACGTGAGAAGGCAGTCTCTGAAACGCCCTGCAGTAGCTTCAATAGATTCAGAGACAGACACAATAATTTGCGTGTCGTCGGCGTAAGACACTAATTTTAAACCATGGGATTTTATTAGGTCGGCCAACGGTGTTACATACAGATTAAATAGAGTTGGTGATAATGCCGACCCTTGCGGGACACCCCCAGGGAGAGTAAATTCCTCAGATGAGTCCATCCCAATGTACTTGTTGGATTCTGCCAGTTAGAAATTATGCTAGTAGGGCCTAAGCGGCATCTGAAATGCCCAGTTTTTCCAATCGACTCAATAAGACCGAATGGTTGACGGTGTCGAACGCCGTGGTTAAGTCGAGTAGTATAAGGGCCGTTCTTCCACCGTCATCCATCGTCTTCCTAATGTCCTCCGTTGCCATAATGAGTGCTGACTCAGTTGAATGGCACGCTCGAAAGCCATGTTGTGTAGAATCTCGAAGGTTGTTATGCGTTAAAAAAGTTATTAATTCTAGATTCATAGCTTTCTCGAGGATTTTAGCTGGTAGAGGTAGGCAGGATATGGGCCGATAGTGTTTGGATTCTGTGGGATTAAGCGTTTCTTTCTTGAGAATCGGGCGGATGCAGGCTTTTTTCCAAGTTGAAGGAAATTTGCCCAGGCTGATAGCCTTATTTAATAAGGAGGTCAGAACTCCAGTTATCACTTTTGGGATTGAGTCTAATATGTGAGGGGGACATGGATATAGAGGAGATCCTGACTTCATCTGTGGGAGAAGATCAGCGACCTGCGGCTCCTTTAGGGCGGGAAAGCTGGAGTAGGCAGGGAGGGTGAGTGAGGGTCCTTCCCTAGTGTTCGTGATCAGGGGCTGGGTTGGGATTGCGAGGGTGTTAGGGCCAGTGTTGGAATTCGTGGCCACGATGTTGAGACCATCATATACTGCCTACCACCAACTCCGCATAGTCCTGCTACATGCTAGCCCATCACGGAAGAGCCCACATCGATATTGAGTCCTGGTGTTGTTTTCCCCGCTGAGTTGGGATTGGACTTTTGGACCAAACTTGAACACATTTTTTAAAAGACATGTCTCCCCATTTATGACAGACTTAACTTGATAGAAAACAGGCTTGCAAGTCGTTTAGTTCGGCTCAGGCACGGGTGGGAACCAGGATAAAGCGATAACAGAAAAACAAAAGAGATTATCTAAGCAAACTAATGAATCTGAAATTCCCTCTACCCCTATGCCTACGAGTAATAAGCTGATATCAGTGCCCCTGTTCTAATCCTACTTCATCTCATCTAATGATATTGCAGTGACTAACCACATTGTGTTGAGTGGAAGGGCATTGATAGAAGATGGGAGCAGGGCTATAATTGAACAACGCCAAACGAACAATAATATTTCTCATGTTCCATCAACAAATGGGTTACCGCGTATAGATCTTCCCCTGGTATCCACACCGTTATGTGTGGTTCTTGCGGGGGTCCCACCATTGAGCCAGGGTAGAAGGGAGGAGTATATGGAGCTTAAGAACAAATGTATCCATTGCCTTAATTACAACAGGCCTCTTCCCCCTATGGTATCTACTGAAATTTTGTTTGCAAGGCGCGTGGATTGGATTGGGCCACGGAAAAAGTCTATCGACGGAGGCTGTATAATTATTAATTTTAGGGACAGAAGGGCTGCCTACTGGCACCAGGAGTCGACTCGACTCGAAAAAGATAGACAAAAATGTCCAAAATGTTAGTAAAAAAATGACTAAAGGTACGTGCTCTTCCCGGATCTGCGCTAGCTGGCGCGGAAAAAAGAAGAACTGACGTCAATACGCGAGGGTGGCGTCTAAGTACTCCAGCGACATCATTCCGGCGATCACGACGCCGACGACGGACACGGAGCCGCAGACGAGGCCTACCGACGTGCAGGGGTACTGCTGACGAAAAACTTTCCGGATCCAGTCTGACACCTGGGGGTAATTCTAAGGTAAGGAATCTAACACTAACGTGTTTCTTTCAGATTATGTCTTTCAGATACAAGCTTTTTTGGCCTAAAGATTATCTCCAGTGTGGAGTTTCTCATGGTGAGATAGCGTTTTTCTCTGCAGCTTTTCTGGCATTCAGAACACTCATAAGGTTTTTCATCAGTATGGAGAATCGCTTATGGTTAGTGAGGCTGTGCTTATCAAATAGGAATTTCTGGTATTCACAGCATTGGTAATGTTTTTTCCCTGTGTGCGTCTGCTCATGTAGAGTGAGATTGTGTTTTAAATTGATGCTTTTCTGCCATTCAGAGCACTAAAATATTTTGGTGTGTTTTCTTATGGCGCTTGAAATGATCTCTTCCTCTGAATCTTTTCTGACATTTAGAGCACTGATAATTTTCTTCCCCAGTGTGGATTCTCATATGTTTAGTGAGATTACATTTAAGGCTGAAAAATATTTGGCATTCGGAGCACTGTTAAGGTTTTTCCCCAGTGTGGGTTCTTATATGCTGAGTGAGCCTGCCTTTTACACTGAAACATATCTGGCATTCAGAGCACCTATAAGGTTTTTCCCCAGTGTGGGTTCTTATATGGTGAGTGAGACAGATTTTTTCACTGAAACATTTGTGGCATTCAGAGCACCGATAAGGTTTTTCCCCAGTGTGGGTTCTTATGTGATTATCAAGACTGTTTTTTTGGCAGAAACATTTTTGGCATTCAGAGCACTGATAAGGTTTTTCCCCAGTGTGGGTTCTTATATGCTGAGTGAGATGGCTTTTTTCAATGAAACATTTGTCGCATTCAGAGCACTGATAAGGTTTTTCCCCAGTGTGGGTTCTTATATGCTGAGTGAGACTGAGTTTGTATATGAAACATTTTTGGCATTCAGAGCACTGATAAGGTTTTTCCCCAGTGTGGGTTCTTATATGCTGAGTGAGATGGCTTTTTTCAATGAAACATTTGTCGCATTCAGAGCACTGATAAGGTTTTTCCCGAGTGTGGGTTCTTATATGCTGAGTGAGACTGAATTTGCCTCTGAAACATTTCTGACATTCAGAGCACTGATAAGGTTTTTCCCCAGTGTGGGTTCTTATATGCTGAGTGAGACTGAGTTTATCTCTGAAACATTTCTGACATTCAGAGCACTGATAAGGTTTTTCCCCAGTGTGGGTTATTGCATGTTGAGAAAGACTTCTTTTGTCAATGAAAGATTTCTGGCATTCAGAGCACTGATAAGGTTTTTCCCCAGTGTGGATCTTTGTATGCCGTGTGAGAGTACGTTTTAAACTGAAACATTTCTGGCATTCAGAGCACTGATAAGGTTTTTCCCCAGTGTGGAATCTCACATGTGCAGTTAGAAGTGATTTAAGTTTGAAATGTTTTGGGCATTCAGAGCACTGAAAAGGTTTCTCCTCAGTGTGGGTTCTTACATGAAGAGTGAGACTGTTTTTGTCAATGAAACATTTCTGGCATTCAGAGCACTGATAACGTTTTACCCCAGCGTGGATCTTTACCCCAGAGTGGATCTTTGTATGCCGTGTGAGAGTACGTTTTAAACTGAAACATTTCTGGCATTCAGAGCACTGAAAAGGTTTCTCCCCAGTGTGGGTTCTTACATGAAGAGTGAGACTGTTGTTGTCAATGAAACATTTCTGGCATTCAGAGCACTGAAAAGGTTTCTCCCCAGTGTGGGTTCTTATATGAAGAGTGAGACTTCTTTTCTCAATGAAACATTTCTGGCAATCCGTGCACTGATAAGGTTTATCCCCAGTGTGGGTTCTTATATGCCGAGTGAGACTGTTTTGGTCACTGAGACATTTCTGGCATTCAGGGCACTGGTAAGGTTTTTCCCCAGAGTGGATTCTCATATGTTCAGTGAGATAAAATTTACGGCTGAAACTTTTTTGGCATTCAGCACACTGGTAAGGTTTTTCCAAAGAGTGGGTTAATGCATGTCGATATAGACTCGCTTTGACACTAAACCTTTTCTGGCATTCAGAGCACTGATAAGGTTTTTCCCCAGTGTGGATTCTCATATGCTCAATGAGATATTTACTGATGAAACTTTTTTGGCACACTGAGCACTGAGAGAGGTTTTTCCCAGTGTGCATTCTCTCAAATTCAGTGAGATGAGATTGATGGCTGAATTTGTTTTGGTACAGGTAACTTATTTCCCCAACTTGGGTTATTTTGCTTTGATTGAGGCAGGTTTGAACACTGAATTTGTTCTCACAGCCTGTGTTTTTATAAGGTGTATTTCTAGAGTTACATTTAGTTTTCTCTTGCTTATATGCCACCGTAAGATTGAACTAGATTTTAGAGTCTGACTTGTTTAGATAATGTTCAGTATTTATCTCTAAAAGAAATTGTGTGTAATCTGCTTAACATTTGAATTTAGCAAAATATGTCTCGAAGCAGCCCTGTAAAACCTGTTGAAATGTTTCTAGCAGATAAAAGTCTTTTGGTTATAGCCTCTCCGGCAGCAACTTATTTTGTGACTTAAGTTTTTCTCAAATCTATTTGTATAGGTTCTTAGCAATGCAGTGATAAGGTGTTAGTCTGATATTTAATGATTAAACTGAGAAGTACCTTTTTGCACTGACGTAATGGCAGTAACTGAGAACATTAGAACATGCACAGTACTATTGAGGCTCACCAGTCGCAGAACATCAGTTAATTTTACCCTTTCTATGTTTGGTGTAAGGTGTAGCTCTGAAGACGAGGATTTATTTACATTAGCTATAGCGCAACAGTGCTCATTTAATCCATTTTTATATTTAACAGTTTTACATATCACTCCTGCACAACAGAATGTTGAGGCGATTTACATAGAATTACAGAACAGTACACATTAAAAAGGAAACAATCTGAGATGGTCATGAAAACAATAAAGTTATGAATTTTTAAGGTTTTCGCCAGAGTGAGCAGAGTGGGTCGAGGTGTTATATTCAGAGGCAGATAGTCTCAAACTTGTGTAACTGGTTAAAAACGGTTGTTGAACAAAGGTGATTTTCCAATCTTATGGTTGTTAACGTGTCAGCTTCGGAGTCTTCTTGGAGCGTCTTTTCTTTGATGGTATGCAGAAGAAACCTTTTGTTGTAACTTTCTTTTATGCAGTGTGTGCTTCCTCTCTAGAATTACATGATGCTTTAGATGAACGTTATTCTGTCATGCTGAGGCAATTTGTCTTTCTGATAATATTTCAGATGAGGATGCTGAAGTGGTCTTTCTACATTATTTCTGATGCTGTGTGCACAGATATGGCTTTGCTCTGGGTTAATGAAATGCAAAATTAGAGACTTCACTTACAGGTAGAGTACTTTCCTCGCCACACTTAGATTTTTGGAAATGATTTAAATGTAGAATGCTGGATGTCCTTCAGTTTTTCAAAATAATCCTTCTTATGGCACTGACATTTAGTGGCTTAGAGCTAAATCTTGCTTTCTTCGTCCGTAATTTCAATCACCTATAGTATTAAAATTAAATAGTTAATACATGTACATTTCCAAAAATAATAATTCACAAGCCAAATCAATGCAGGATTTTTAAAATGTTGAGCTGTTTTTCAGACAGAGCAGAGTGTAGAATGGTAGCCTGAGAGTACTTGGATGTAGGAGTGAGGATTTGTAGAATTTTTAGCATTTTATTAAGCTCACAAAGGATACCCTATAGAGTTGTAACATAGAATCCCAAATGCAGATATTAAAGTCATATGGACTGGCACCAAACTGATATTAAAATAATATACACTATTAATTAAATTGTAATGCAGATTTCTGGGACGGGAAGGACTCCGCCACGGACAACAGGCATTCTCCCCTGCCCTGAGTTACCGCCTACTTGTATCTGGTATCTTGACTTTTGAGTTTTGGCCTCTGCCTCAAACAAATCTATTATGTGCTGCGAGGACTATGCCTAGACCAATCCCTCGACTATGGTCCAGAGTATGAATCAAGGGCAATAAAATGAAGGCGTACTTTCATGTGTTCATTTTATTCCACCTGATTATCAGTTGTTAGGTTTTTCTGCACCTGGAATTACTGGGTGCAGAAAATCAGGACACAATTATTTTCCAGACAGAAAAATTAGACTTTAAAGACGCATAAGACTCTGGGTGTGCATCAGAAGCAGCCAAGACTTATGCCGTTTTCTTTACTAACTGGGGGAAAACCACAATTCTTCCCTCTGTTGGTGTTCACAGTCGTTGTCGGCCTATGATTCGGCATTGAGTGCAGAGCGTATCGAGTAGAGCCGAGGAGGAGTTAACAAGCAAGAGGAGTGGAGCCTGGGACGACTGCCCGGGTTTGTTTTGTGACCAGTTCCCGCTCCCGAAGGTATCTCCCGCTTCACCCGCGTCCTGTTATACGGGCGCTTTAAGTTCGACGGATCTGTTTTGGGGGCAGGAACGGCCACTGCCGGCACCGCAGTGCTAAGGCACTGCTGGTGCTGCTCGTGCGGCGGACGCTGCAGGGGTCGAAGGAGCCTTGGCCTGCGGTGCTGCTGGAGCGGCGGCTGTGACGAGGGACATGATTTTCAAGGACCACAAAAAGAGGAGTATAAGAACCTATCATTCATAAATGGGCAACAACATAGCCCAGGTATTCAGGTACCTGGAAGTGGGAACGCCGGAGCAATTTGGGATTTATTCTTCAAAACCTCGCAATTAAATCTGGAAGCTTTAACATATCAGTCCAACAAAATGGAGGTCCAAATAGATCTCTTGAGGGCTATGGCATCCTCTGTTGCCGGAATTGAGCAGAAGATAACAACGCAAAATAATCTAATAGTAAGGGCACAATCTCAGCCAATATCTACGTATGCAGAGTGTAGTTGTGCCCCGCTAATTAACAAACTTGCTATCATTCCGGATATTTTAAAAACGATAATTGACAATGTAATGGGAATTTTCCTAATGTGGGAATTCAACCCATCAAGACCGACTGCCCCTCTAAAGATGCAATAAAATGTAAAGACAATACTGTTGTTGTTAAAGAAAAAATAGATGATAAAACAAAAGATCAAGAAGTGATACACCTATGCTGGACACAATCAACATTGACAAACGCAGCTCCAGAAGTTCATCTATCAAAAAGACAGAGGAAAAAACAACAGAAAGCAAGAAATAAAGCTTCTAAAAGTATAAAAAATACAACTTCATCAGATATAGTGAGATTGAACACTGGAAACAACCATGACCAAATATCATATTGTGAAGGTGAGGGTAAACAAATGTTACCAACAACACCCTTTTACCCTCTATTTAATAAGGATATATCGGAGGTAAAAGCAGTTATGAATATGGCCGGGATGCCCGCCACCCCCTCCCAACACCAATTCCCCATGGGAGGAGACAGACACAAGTTTGAGCTTTTGGAAGGCTGGGGGGAGTTACCCCCCCGGCCGTATTTATTAAAATATGAAACAAAATTTAAAACTTTAAATAAAAACGTTTCATACATTATGTACAATTTTACTTTCATTAAATTTTGATGAAGACATGTTCTTTGGCTAACCTTAACAGATCTCTAATACAAAGGTTTCCTAGCCGAGTCTAGCATCCTGAAAATGCATACATTCTAAAATAAAATTGTACATCCTAGCATTAAGGGCCAACGGCAAGGTCTTAACCGGTGTCAGATCCCTACTACCAAACTCCCGCCCTCACGGTGTGAGTGGCGCATGGGCAGAGGACTTTACCCTCGTTGCCAACTGTAACTTCCCTTGTCGTGGGGGCCCCCTTTCACTCGACGCCATTTTAAAGGTCGTCCGAGTTCCCGTGTGAGGTATCTGTAAGAAGGACAGCGTGGACTCCCCCCTTCCCCACACACTCTTCCGCCGGAGCGGATATCCGGCCCCCGGGAAATTCGTAGGAGGGGCATATATCCGTCTCCACCCTTGAGAGGGGCCTATGGCCGTCTCCCCCTAGGCGACCCATCCGTCGTGGGTGCCGCCTCCCCATGGGAGAGGCCAATGGCCGCCTCCCCCCGGGCGCCCCCATCCATACTGGGTGGCGCCCCCACTAGGGACCTTGAAATTACTGCTCACCGATCATGACCTTACCGCCCGACCAAAATAAATACGACAGTTGTTTTACCTACTAAGGAAAGAAAATACGCCTAATCTGCAACAGCTTGGCGATTCATCAATCTTTTCATTTCTACAAAGGAAAAAAGTCCTAAAGCACAAGACAATTTTATCATGTGATACACTCCTTCACTTTTTCTACAAAGGAAAAAAGGCCTATGCACATCAATTCAATCCAAGGCATACATCAATGCTGTAAAATGTGACTGCATCTCTTTAATACATTCGAATATCACCAACATGTACTTTATTTAAACAAACATTGCAAGATGGGGCTGGTGGGTGGGTCAAAATTGCTGCTTGTTCCGTCGAGGGCTCACGAGCAACGAGTGGTGCAGCCTTCAGAGCACTGGAACAAGAGGCCGCCTCCTTGGATTCCCGCTCTATTTATCTGTCTGCGGAAGGGCGGGGGCCCTCCTCGGGTACGCCCATCTGGGCACGGTCTTCCGGGCGGGTGTCTAGGACAACCCCTTCTGGGCGGGAAGGGCGTGCTCCGACTACGCCGCTTTGGGCATACCAGCCGAACCACGCCCCCCGTCCAAAACGGTTTCCCGGGGGGAGCGGGGCACCCATCCATACGTTCGGGGGGACCAAGTGGTCTTCCCTTTCCATATGGCCGGGATGCCCACCACCCCCTCCCAACACCAATTCCCCATGGGAGGAGACAGACACAAGTTTGAGCTTTTGGAAGGCGGGGGGGAGTTACCCCCCCGGCCGTATTTATTAAAATATGAAACAAAATTTAAAACTTTTACTAAAAACGTTTCATACATTATGTACATTTTACTTTTATTACATTTTGATGAAGACATATTCTTTGGCTAACCTTAACAGATCTCTAATACAAAGGTTTCCTAGCCGAGTCTAGCATCCCGAAAATGCATACATTCTAAAATAAAAATTGTACATCCTAGCATTAAGAGCCAACGGCAAGGTCTTAACCGGTGTCAGATCCCTACTACCAAACTCCCGCCCTCACGGTGTGAGTGGCGCATGCGCAGAGGACTTTACCCTCGTTGCCAACTGTAACTTCCCTTGTCGTGGGGGCCCCCTTTCACTCGACGCCATTTTAAAGGTCATCCGAGTTCCCGTGTGAGGTATCTGTAAGAAGGACAGCGTGGACTCCCCCCCCTTCCCCACACACTCTTCCGCCGGAGCGGATATCCGGCCCCCGGGAAATTCGTAGGAGGGGCATATATCCGTCTCCACCCTTGGGAGGAGCCTATGGCCGTCTCCCCCTAGGTGACCCATCCGTCGTGGGTACCGCCTCCCCGTGGGAGGGGCCAATGGCCGCCTCCCGAAGGGCGCCCCCATCCATACTGGGTGGCGCCCCCCCTAGGGACCTTGAAATTACTGCTCACCGATCATGACCTTACCGCCACAGGCCGGATAGTTGACCGACTATCCGGCCGCCCCACACCTCCTAAAGGTCATGCCTCCTCAATCCCCTTAGCCATGCTATGAAGTCTCCTATGAGTAAATCATTCCCCGCCCTAGACAGGTGAACCCCATCATTCAAGTAATAGTGATCACCCCGAATACACCCATGGGGAATGCTTTGCAAATGGGCGGAGCGAAACAATTTCCCAATTTTATTGTTGACCCTCTTTACCGAGTGGTTCAACGCCGTCACAGAGAAACCCCCCCCGCCAAACTCTCCTGGGGATCATGTGGGACCAAGCAATTGTGCACCCCGGGAGTTTCCTAGCCAACCAGCTGTCTGCCGACAATATGTGTTCCACTAACACTTGTCTTCCCAGTCTTACCAAGTCATTGCCCCCCAGGTGCACTATGATCACAGATGGCGGTGACCTTTGCCGCCCTAAGAGACCCTCCACAAACGATTGAAATTGGTCAAAACAGAGGCCTCCCTTCCCATGGAAGGTTACTCTAAACCCGTATTCCCCAGATGCGTGAGTCGCGTCACCTGCCATGAATACTTCCCCGGCGCGCCTCCCGTATGAGTGGCCCACAACCCATACCACTTGATCTCCAGTCGGTGATCCTCGACCGCTGGTCCTCTGGTGTTGGGTTGATCCCAGATTCCGCCCCGCGTCACAGGCTTGCGAAACTGTAATTCAAGCAAAAGACAACAAGCGTGAGTGCATTTCATCAGTCTTTTACAACATGTGCAGTCGCACATACCTCTTGAAACAGTTCGAGGACCAACGGCCTAACTGTTTTACTTCTTCCGCACCCAGACCCCGAGCCGTAGCCTCAGTAGCGGCCCCTATTCTGAATGAGTGGGTCCCAAAATCGCACGGGTCCATGCCCGCCGCAGCGATTGTAAGTGCCAGCACCCTCTGAAACTGAAATTTCGTCAGAGGGGTGCCATCCTTGTGTCTAAGCAGGCTCCCTCCCCTGTGTTGCCGGCCTCTGGGGCCTCTGTGGGGCTCCCTCGAGCGCGCTGCACAACAACACTACTCCCTATAGCTTCCTGGTCTGTCTTGGACCTGGCTATCGAGATCAACATCGAATCACCCCGTATTTGAACGTGATCCCTGCATAAGCCTCCCTCCATATCTTTCTTGTTCCTCGCCACGAGTTCGCTTACCCGCATGGCCCCATGGAATGCCAAAGCGAAAGCTGCCCGGAACAGAACTGCTTCGGAAGGGGAGGAGCATGTCTCATCCAGCTTTGCCAAAAGCAGAGACAATCTCTCTAAACCAATCGGGTGCCTCGTATCTTGTCTGCGACCCTCAAGGCGTTGCCAACCGCGGAGCGCCTTCCTGACTAAAAAGGAACCAGTCGGGTCCCGTATGCCGTGGAGCTGTGCCATGAATGATATGGCCGCCCTATGTCTGTTGGCAGTTGCCGCTGATCGGCCTTCTCTATGAAGCGCCACTAAGAACCCCAGGAAGGATTCCTCCTGCCCGAAGCTATGTCTCCCTGCCGGGCCTAAAAAGGCGCAGTAAGAATGAAACGCTCCCTCATAGGCTTTCCTCGTCCTGGGCGCTAGCTGGCTGCCACGAGGTCCTGTAATCCGGGGCACCGATCAGCCATAGTGCTTCGGGGAACGGTGCCGCCACTAGATCCGCTGTAGGTAGATAGCCCCTGAAAGCCTGCATATGTGAACGAGAGAGTGCATCAGCTGCATTATTCAGTACACCCGGCACATGTTTTGCCCTGAACTGTACATTCAATCTCATGCAACGTAATACAATTTCTTTCAACAGCCTCAAGATCCACTTGCAGCGTGCTGCCTGCTGATTAATGCACTTGACCACTGTGATATTGTCCGACCAAAACACTACTGAGCGGTCCCTAAAATCATCTGGCCATGCCAACAGAGCCACCCAAATGGGAAACAGCTCCAAGAACCCAATGTTACCTGTTAGGCCACTGGAGTGCCACCACGTCGGCCATACTTGTGCCGACCATCGGTTACCAAAGATGGCGCCAAATCACACGCTCCCAGCTAAGTCGGTCCACAAACCCAGTTCGTCAGACGATGCTGGGGGTTTGTTCCACGCCACTCGACCGTTGAAGTCCGCCAGGAATGCCAACCAAATGCGCATATCCTGGCGCACCTCTGCCGACAGGCTTGTGCGGTGGCGTCCCTTCTTGAGGCCGGCCATAGCCTGTGCAATGGAACGTGAGAATGGGCGAGCCATCGGTATTACTCTCAAGGCAAAGTTAAGCTGGCCCACCGTTTGTTGTAACTGGTGCAGGGTCACTTTTTCTTTACCCAGGCATTGTATTAAGGAAGCCCTGAACTTGGCCACCTTCTCCATTGGCAGACGGAAGCATCCTTCCACTGAATCGAGCACAATTCCCAGAAACTTCAGTGAAGTAGATGGCCCCACTGTCTTACCTGGTGCCAATGGGACCCCGAACTCCTGCATGAGAATGCAGAAGTCCTGCAGTGCCTGTGCACATTTCGTAGTGCCTGCCGGCCCTAAGAACAGGAAGTCGTCTAAATAGTGCATCACCTGTCTATGCCCTGTGGCCTCGGCGAAAGCCCATTCTAAAAAACAGCTGAACATTTCAAAATAAGCACAAGAAATTGAGCAGCCCATGGGCATGCATTTATCCATGTAATACTTCCCCTGGAACGTAAATCCTAACAAGCGCGGGTGTACCGGGAGCAACCTAAATGCTGATTCGATGTCTGATTTCGCCAGCAGAGCACCGGGGCCCAGGTGATTCAGTAGGTCAACGGCATCGAGCGATGCGTACCGAACTGAACAGACATCCGGGTCAATGGCTTCATTCACCGAAGCCCCCCTCAGGGCCGACAGATTGTGAATGAGTCTATACTCCCCTGGGTCTTTCTTCGGAACCACTCCTAAAGGTGAACACACAAAATCCGCCAATGGCGGGCATGGAAAAGGTCCTGCTACCCGTCCCAAGCTGACCTCTTTGGTAATTTTCTTGGCTGCCACTGCAGGGTTGTGTTGAACGGATCGCTGATTTTTACAAAAGGGGCTCCCCCGAAAATTCCCCGCCGAGATGTTGAAGCCATATAGGAAACCATTCCTCAAAATCCCGGCGGATACATGATCAGGGTATTTGTTCAGCCAGGGAGTCAAAGCTATGATGTCGATGGGTGAAGACGATTGCTTCCCAAGCATCACTTCAATCCTGCTTGGATCCCCCCTTTCCTCCCGAACTACGGCTTTTGGACCTACAGCTACTTTCCGGGTGTGAGGAGTTCCCACAGCCCGCACATGCATGCCGGAACCTACATGTTCCCTGGGGCCTGTTACAGTTACCTCTGTTGAAACCCCAACAAACCCCGCGCTTGCCCCCATTTCCGCCGGTCTTGGGCTGTGATTCCCCACCAGCGCTTGCTCGAAAGGGCTGCGCCGGCCTTTGTTGAAATGTCCCAGACCCGCTCCCGCCCGGCGAGGACGTACCCGCCGATCCAGGCAAGAGCTGTTTGTGCCATGATACCGCGTCGAGGCAATCCCATGTTAAAGTTGCATCAAACTCTTTAGACTTTCGAAAGTGAACATCATAACCTTTCCACTCATTCCCCCCGTACATGTTATAAAAATCCATGATCCTGTTCTGGTAACAGGATAGATCGGGCAACACTTCAGGTTTACGTTCCCCCCATTACTGCCATAAATATAGAGAAGGCCTTCACCCAGTTCGCTACGGTCTCGTCGACCCTAAATTCCGCCATCTTGGCCCGCCATACGCGGGGGTGCCATAAATCTTTCTGGGTCTTTGCGTTCTCTATCTCACGATGGTCGGTCAATAGTGAAAACATATTTACATATTTGTCCCCCCATATCATTTCCTTCGTGGCCGCCGGGATGTGCTGGGCTACCCTTTCGCGCCTCGAAGGCACTGAACTCTCCCCTACCATTGGCAATGGGTTCTTACCGGGTTCAACCGCCGTGTCTGCTGTCTTTTCTCGGCCAACCGTCGTCACTCCCGGTGCCACCTGTGGGGGAATAGAAGGAACATTCGGCGTCCCGGCTTCTCTTGACTGCCGTAACTGCTCGATTATTAATCTGGCTTCCTCGGCCGGACCCCCCGCGGCCACTGCCCCCCCTGTTTTCTACTTAAGCCAGGGTAATACTGCCGCTAACTGAAGGGCCAGTTCTGGGGGCATCTGATCATCCTCGACCGGAGTTATTACAACAGGGATTGGTAAACCCACATCTGGACTCGGTACCGGGCTGTCCACCGCTGTGACGGGGTCTGCTGGGGGTACCTCCGGGACCGGGCCTTCCCCGGAACCCGCCCTCTTCTTACTACGTCTCCCCCTACCCTCAGGGGCGACTCCGGCAAGGCCGGACCTATCACCTTCTCAGGCCGCCCCGAAAGGTTGTTCTGGGCTGCTATCTGCTTTTTAACCTCTGCTAAACCCCGACCGATTGAATCTACTTTACCCAGTTTTCGGTCCATGACCGCCATTCGGTTCGACAAAGTGCGCAGTATCTTCTCCAACTCTGAGCTCTTTCCCGCTTTTTTGCCTGACATGACTTTGTTCACTCCGTTCGACTTGATCGACGAGGTCCTAGATCCTTCACACGCCTGATACTGAAAAAGAAACAACAAAGATTACAAGTTCTCAAAATTGCTGCTTGTTCCGTCGAGGGCTCACGAGCAACGAGTGGTGCAGCCTTCAGAGCACTGGAACAAGAGGCCGCTTCCTTGGATTCCCGCTCTATTTATCTGTCTGCGGAAAGGCGGGGGCCCTCCTCGGGTACGCCCATCTGGGCGCGGTCTTCCGGGCGGGTGTCTAGGACAACCCCTTCTGGGCGGGAAGGGCGTGCTCCGGCTACGCCGCTTTGGGCATACCAGCCGAACCACGCCCCCCGCCCAAAACGGTTTCCCGGGGGGAGCGGGGCACCCATCCATACGTTCGGGGGGACCGAGTGGTCTTCCCTTTCCAAAATAAATGCTTAAACAAGCAAGCTGATAGTATGGAAATGATAGAGAATGCGAAAATTCAGTCCTTAGAAATGCTGCAAGTGGAGGAAAGTAATAAACAGGTGGAAAATAAGCCATCACAATTGGAATAGAGCAAAGAGTGAGAGTATTAGAGAAGATGAAACAAATAGAGATTTGTTAAAAACCTGGAAGGATATTAAATTACCACAAGATCTGGGAACCAAAACGAAGCAGTTACATAAACATCGACAATCATGGTCTCAGACTGTTAGTAATCATAATGGAACGTTAATTGAACATACTCAAGGTGAAAATAGTCTGCAACAAATTAAATAAAATAACCCAGATAAAAAAGAAGGAGTGGTGCAGGTAATTTTTACGCCAGAATATCAATCTAGGGGTAATAATGATATCTTGACTCGTGGGAACATATTAAAATTGTGTAATGCAGTACCCTCATTAAAGAAAATTAAATGTACCTGCATAGAATCAATTGAATTAGACACATCAAGAATAATAATCGCGAATCAACATTAGTAATTTGGACATCTTCTACTGGCCCCAGCCGTATTATGCAAGAACATAATCTCTTTCAGAACTGGGGATTAAAAATAACTCCCCTGCAATCTTCCTATCCTAGCCCTTTTGTTTCAACAAAATTACAAAATCATAACCAAATGAGAACCGAGAATAATAAGAAATACTCCATATTAAAAAACCCCATAGGTATGACCAACAGGCATCTTTTAAAATAATTAGAGGGAAAAAATAGGAGAATTATTATTTGACACTGTCAAATTAGGTTGGCTAACAGCAGCCCTCCATAATGTCAGGCAGGATTGGCATCTACAATCTGAAGTTTCTTTAAGGGGGCCAACAATTATGAATGAAAGGGTCCGATTATGTTCGTGGAATATAAATGGCGTTCAAGCAAAGCTCCTTTTAGATTAGAAGGGTATAGGTTTATTACTCATTAGCTAAGAGAACAAGTAACTATGGCAGACCTTGTGGGGGTTTGGCTATTTTTTATATCAACTGAGCTAAAAATGGTAAGTGAAATGGACCTCCCAAGTCAAAAGGATGATCTAATTGTCAAAATACGATACAAGAAGCAAAATATAATTAAATCTCTTGTAGTAATCAACGTATATAATCACGAAGAACAATGGCGACCAATTTGATAATTATGAGAAGGCAGCAACTGGACAATGACACCCAAACTGAGATTATTATTACCGGGAAATATACCATGAACATGCTATGGTCTTACGATAGAGATGTTGAAATACAATGGCAAAATTACTTATGGTCAATTCCAAGATTATCATCAACAATGGGTATGAGGGAACAAAAGAATGAAAAAAATCGGCAAGACTCTTGTAAAAGAATTATACATCATAGGTCTAAGGGTGCTAAATGAGCAATTTCCCCAAGATTCGCCATCTGCATGGACTTTTCAAGAAGGGTATCATAGGTCTAGAATAGATTATACCATAGCATTGTTGCATCTATTTCATACATTTCTGTCTTATCAGATAGTGGGAATAGATATAAGCGACCACGATCAACAAATAATGGAGTTAAACCTAAATGGCCTAAGATTTGAAAACTATATGACACTTCCGGGAGAAATAACGACAGTAAATTATAAGAAACTTTATTGGTCAGATAACACCAAAGATTCTATTACAAACACTGCGCAGGCAATTGTTGATTTTCACTTCGAAGGAGATTATTCGAATGCTGTCGAAAAATGGTCTTTCTTCACACAGCAATTAATTACCAGTCAATCTCAATAATATGGTAATAAAGGTTAGTGGAGGAAAAAAACAGCATGTTCATTGGTGAAAATTTAGTTTGAAAGCCATCAATTAAAAAAAATATGTAACAGAATCCTGAGATTGTAAATTAAATTAACTGGGAACTTTTTTACCAGAGTAAAACTTAAAATGATAAATACAGTAGTAAGGAAAATGGTCTGGAAGGACAAAATGCAAGAAAAGCAATTGTTGTGGGCAAAAGCTCTATATGCTTGCAAAAGGAGTAATTCAAGAGCCTTCTGGATTCTAGTAAACAAACTGAGTAGATCTAGTAGGAAATCTACTTCATCAACAGTAACTGAATCTGAATGGGTATCATTCATAGATATGCATTTGAATCCTGCTCCTAAAATGGCTGTGAATTCTACTGATTGGGCTATGAATTGGAGGAGAAAAGAAAGATAACTCAAAACCAAGTATGTAAATTAACAAAGAATCAGAGATCCAATGGTGCCCCAGGCCCAAGTGGGATTCTCGCTGTGTTGTATAAGGAGAAAGCATCATATTAGTCGAGCTATCTAACACCAGTATTTAATCATGCTCTCCAATACGCTCCAAGATACTGAAGCTAAATTAGTTGCATCGGTTCTACTTAAGGAGTTAATTGATTGGGCTAATGAAAACCATTTAATTCCACCAAACCAATCGGGTTTGTACACAGTCAAGGTACAACAACAAATGTGTTAACACTGGGAATTTTAATGGAAAAATATCAAACAAAAAAATAGCCATTATATTTATGTTTTGTTGATTATAAAGCTGCCTTTGACTGTGTAAATAGGCAGATTTTATGGAGGAAACAGGATTGTTATGGCATTAGCTTCAGCCTTGTAAATGCAATAAAATTGTTATATACTGATACCTGGACAAGAGTCCGGCTAGGGAATGGCTCAAAACTTTCAAGGAAAATTAAAAAAACTTTAGGCCTAAAGCAAGGGTGTGTTTTAGCTCCATATTTATTTAATTTATTTTTATCAGACTTTACCCTTGCAATGAACAATGAGTTAGCAGACTCACCAAAGCAGGCTGAGAAACAAATATCGAACTTATTATACGTTGATGATGTCATCCTGCTAAGCCAAACAAGGATAGGACTGCAGCAATTAATAAACAAAACATCAATGTGTTCAATTGAGAACAAAATGACAATAAACGAAACAAAAACAAAAGTAATGAAAGTCAGTACCAAGAAACGGAAGGGCAGTCAATACAAATGGTACCACCAAAAGAGGTAGCTAGAAAAAGTTAAATGTTCTAAATATCTAGGGATACTGTTTGAAGAGAAAAAATCTTTTTCATACCATAAAATGGAGATGAAGAAAAGAGCCAAAAGTCTACAAGGGGTTTTTCGCCTACTTTATAGCTCCTCTGGAGGCCCAACTTATACCCCATTAATAAAAGTAATAAAAGCGAAATTGCTTCCGAGCCTTATATGGAAGTGAAATACTCCGTGTTTTGGATTCTGCATTATTAAATGATGCTATTACAAATACATTTGAACATCTGTTTCGGCTTCCACTTAATGTATCACCTGCTCAGATAAGGCTGGAATTTGGCTTTTGTAATCAACAATATGCAAGAATGGGTCAGTATGTTAAGACCTGGAGACAAATCAAAACTAATATCAATAACCCAATATGCACATTTTTGTGGAAAGAAATGCAACAAAATGATAAAATTGTCCTTCTGTAAATATCTGCAAAAAGCTCTTGAAGAATTGTCAATTGCTGAGATCTGGGAAATGTCTTTAACAGTACATAGTTTAAGAAAATAATTAACAAATCAGTTAAATATTTGTCACTTTTAAAAGACAACGAACTGTTTATTAAGAGATCCCACGCATGCATGTTGGTCCAGGAATGTACAAGTCTTAAGGTCCAACCATATTTATAAATACCATGGTCTCTACAAACCAAAAACACCTTTATGAAAGCACGATTCGGCAACTTACCTAGCTTAAAACATGTAGTGCCCTGGTTGAGACCATCTAAGCCGACTATGTGCAGAGTATGCAACCTATGGGACGAAAGTATTTTGCATTTTGTTTGTATATGTGCAGTAATGATGGAGGAAGGAAAACGATATTTGAAAAACTGCTTCATTGACAGAGGTGTTCGTACCTGCAGACATGCCATGGTAGTTTGTTTTAGACCGTCGGGTATTAAAATGAACGCCAATTTTACAACATTTTTAATACTTGTGAAAAAGAAGATGGATACTTGTGAGGTGCCCACAGGAAATCTGGAAGTCTAAGATAATTAAGAACAACATTTAGGACAATTTTTATGATATCACACATAAATTACAGAAATATTAATTGACACTATTTATATTAAGTCCTGGAAAGATGACGGTCTGATGTAATGTCTATAAATTGTGTTTATGTTAATCAAACTTATTTGGATTTTTTGAAATGTTAAAATTATTGGTCTGTATTTTAAAGTGGTGTGTTTTCTTTAAGAATGTAGTAATTGTAAGATTTTGTTAATCATGTAAAAACAATTTTCCTTACTCCCTCTGTTAGAAAATGCTTTCCCCTTCCCTCCCCTGCTTCACCTATCTCCCCAACCAACCACATGCATATATCTACCACCTGCTTAAAATAAGTGGCAAATAAAAGCAGAAAAACACTATGAAATAGTGAATGGCATGTGGTTTGACAGGCAGAAGAATCTGTTCCTCGTGGCAACTCTTCAGTCCATTGTGTCAAACTTGTAACTGGACGTTACTGGGGTAAATCTACCACAAAGTTAAAAAAAAAAAATTACATGAGATCTTTCTGCCACTCCAGTACTGTGCAACTTCTAACAAGGGGCTATGAGAGGTCTAGGACGGGTCCTGTGACCTGGAGGGTCACACAAAGTGTGCCCTTATTTAAGGCAGAGGACTGTCATGGGTTTACCAACTAGAGAGGTGGTGGCAATGTACCCTGTTGTAAGGATCAATAGCCTGATGAGATCTTTGCATTATGGTCATTGGAGTGGCGTCCTACTGACACACCCATGTAATGCTCCATTTCTATGCCTGTGCCCAGACTGTGCGCTACCATCAAGTGCGTGTTTAGAATGTTGGTGTGCGTAGGATAAATGCAATGTGAGAGTGCGACAGAGTAAACCGCTAGTCTGAGGGACACCCCCCACCCCCAAGACTCTCACAACAGTTCAAGGCAGAATCTAATACTCTACGACAACGTGATTGTTGAGGCCCAGTTGGACGATTGTGTGCTGCTGCTGTGTTCAAGGTTGCATTTGCCAAACTCCTAACACAACTGGGTCTGAATCTATTGGTTTACTGGAAAGCCTGTGTTGGGCTTTTAGCGGCTGAATTCCTGACTACTCTGTGTCAGAGGCCCATGAGGGACTACAACTACCCCAGTGTTGAACACCCTGTCTGAGCCGGCCACAGTGTGGGCTCAATTGCTGACAGTCAGGCCTCCAGAGGGGCTGCACTTACCGACAGGCCAGGTGTGACTGCTACTTTGGGACTGCTGATCTTCAGGCAACTGCAAAGAAAAGACAGAGTGGGTGCTCTACTGTATGCAGCCCTACATCCAGGACAAAAGCGCTCCACAAAAGCCTGCTAGTGGGTCACTGCTCTCTCGAGTGTTCGGGCATGCCATTCAAGTGCCGGGAAACAGGAAAGAGACCCAGACAAGACTGACTCATCTTGTGAAAGGGTAAGATGTTTACGACGGAGCATATACGCATTGGGGTGACTGGAGTGACAGAACTGCACCTATACTATATTCATGATACTCCTAAATGCCCCTAGAGGGGAAGAGGGGATCAGAACCGGATGCACCTTCCTGCAGCACATGGAGTCTGGCATGCCTGCACTATTTTTTCACCCAGACTGTCCATAAAGTTGATTTTAGTGCCGCTACACACATAGCAGGGGGAATCTCAGACCATTCGCTGGTGGAGGTGCAACTTGGTGGTCCGGTTGTGGACTTCATGCTACCCCCAAGGGTTGATCTGTGATATTTATAAGACAAGATGTTCAAAGCTCGTATGAGAGATGGAGCAGACTTCTATTATAAGGAGACCGGGCGGCCTGTTGAATCATCTTCCGTGCTATAGGATGAATTCAAGGCAGTAATTCAAGTCAAGCAACAAACCTTGATTGGGGGAATGCCGGAGGAACGTAAATTGAAGTGCGAGGCTCAGGACAGGGAATGTGCTTTCCTGGAGGCACGCTTGGCAAGTGGGGAATCAGATTCTTTCCCATTACACCATCAACTGAAGCAGCACACATTAAGAGCACTAATGGAAAATAGCGGGCACTCATGCGCTGGCTACCCAGAATTGTCTCTATGATGTCGGTGATAAAGCCAATGAGTTGCTTACATGGTTAGAGAGACAAGACAAAGGACCGAACTGGATCCTTGAGGACACTGACAAGGGGACGGAAATACTGGGAAAGACTTCCTGAAAGACCTGACCCTACCAATGCTAACGAATGAGGACCGAGACGCACTAGAGCAAGACCTGCCAGTAGACTAAATAAATAAGAAAATAGGAACCTTGCAAACAGGGCAAGCGACCGGGCCTGATGAGCTCCCCTTAGAATTATATAAAAGCAGAGGTTTAAGACTGCGTGAAAATAAGGGTATATCCCAGAGGACCAAAGAACGTCTGAGGTGGTGTTCATCCCAGAAAAGGTCGAACCAGCAACTGAGTGTGGGTCTTATAGACCTACCTCCCCGCTTAATATTGAGACTAAGGTCCTTGCGTACACCCTGGCGATCTGCGTCCGGACAGTAATTGCAACAGTGGTTCATCCTGATCAATCTGGCTTTATGCCACACCAGGGAACGCACTTAAATCTCCAACACCTTAATGGAGTACCATATGCAACAGGGGATTCCTTTGCTAAAACCAGTGGCGTTGCTGTCAAGCTCTTGTAATGTGGCCCCTCTAGTGCGCATGAGCGTCAATAATACAGTCTCCCGAGTCTTTTCCCTCCGACAGGGATGTTCCTTGTCTTCTATGCTTTTCTCAGGTGCGTGGGTTCACCAGGACCTCTCTGATGGGGTACTCCAGTTTATCAGGAGTGGGATGAGAGAATCTCCCTCTACACTGATGTTTTGCTATATGACACACAACCAGCCTTCTCGAGTGAACAAATCTTACACATTTTTCACATACTTGGGGATCATTCAAGATATAAGATCAATTGGAAGAAGTCCTTAATATTCCTGCTGGAGGCAATGGACCCTGCGGCTACACTCTAGGTGCACAGTTCGGGTGGCACTACATGGCTTTAAATATTTGGGCGTAATCTATCTTTCCTACTACCTTTTCTCTTTCCGACACTTTTCTGTCCACTCATCACTGCTCACTTCTTATGGGCTTCTTGTCCGTGTTCTTAGTGTTGTTGTTTTTAAAGGGTCCTGTGACTTCCCACAATAGACCAATATTGCTATAAATAATGTGGCACGAAGGTTGTAGGCGACATGCTGTGTTCAAGCTACTTTGCTACTGCTTCTCTATACTCTTGGAGACTCTCTCACAGTACGCTGCCGGCCCTAAATAGGTTTGTGAGCTTAACGCTGTGTATATCTGGACCTGTGTTCTATTCTTTACCTACCAAATAAAAATTTATTTCAAACAAAATATTTGGGTGTGTTCATTACAAGAGAGCCACAGGTAGGAACATAAACCCGAAATTAGACCGCTGTTGCAGGGATACCCCAAACTGGCACGCTGTACATCGTGCAAAAAACGTCCTTTAAGATCCCACCAGGCATTTTCTTTCAAAAGGTAGTCTGAGAACTTCGGCTCCTGTTGTGGGATGGTGGTACTTCACGCTGAGTAAGTTGCAGAGGGGAGTTTAAGGTGGACCGGCTGTCCGGAGCATTCTCAAGTATTACTGGGCCACGCAGCTGGTCGCAGTCAACAACTGGATTTTTGCGGACCGTGAGGAACCTGCTTACCGGGTAGATAGATTGGCCATGGGCAAGAGAGGTTACCCCACCCTGGTGCTATATCGAAGAAAGTATGAGTGCACCCTACCTACTCATACACAAACATTGGTAAGGGTGTGGAGAGAGGCTACCAAGTATTTAGGCTGAGAAGGTAAGCTGACTGAAATTACTCCAGTGTATGATGGTGATCTCGTAAGTGCAGCGGGAGGATTGCAGGGCTTCACAAAATGGGGATTGTTAGCTTAGGGCGGCCAGGCGATGTGTGGAGGGGACAGGCGCTTGTGTCCTTCACAAACCTACAACAAAAGTATAAATTAGGTGACTAAAAACAGTTCTGACGTTTGCAGGTGGGTCACGCTCTGCAAGGTCACATATAGGAAGGGGAGCAGTTGCCTGAAGCATCCCCACTGGAGGACCATCTGCTAACTAATCCCCTGACCGAAAAAGCAATCTCAACCATCTATAGGAAGTTGATCTACAATTCCCTGGATCGCTTGGGGACAAGGAGGGATGTGTGGGAGAGGGATCTAGCAATACCGATTGGGTTAAGGCCATTCAGGGTGCCAGGGAGGTGGCAATTAGAACTCGGTTTGGTCTAATTTAACTACAGATCCGACATAGTGTTAGGTGTAAGTAGGGTTTGGTCAAGTTTCATGTCTTTAGGGGGATTCCATAACTCATTACATGTATTCATAGCTGTTTTATTTGACTTTGACAATGCTTGTTGCTTTTGGGTATTCATTGTTGTTGTTGCCAAGGTTTGTTGCTAAACAGTAATGTCAAGCGCTAATGAATATGTATAATGGGCACACATGGAAGCTTTGCCCAAACCGCTTTTCCTTTACACGTGCTAATGCCAGCTTACGTTAGCACGTAGACAGCAAAGACTATAAAAGGCCCTGTCTCACTCGTGAAGACGCTTCGCTTGGAGTTTTCAGCGTCCCTTCACGAGTGTTCCAGCACAAGAATCCTTCCTTCCCCGCTTCCAGTCCTGTTCCCTCTTACCTGGTCTACATCGTGCTTCCCCATCGCGTAGAGCAGAGGAGGACTCCGCGAGCTTCAGCAGAGATTTCTTCGGCGCTCCGAGACCCAAATTTCCGGTTCTGAGACGGGGAAAGATTTCATCGTCGGACCTTTTCCCTCGGCGATTCCGGTCCCCAAGGGCTTCCCTTTGATGCGATTCCGGTCTCCACGAACTTCCTGTTTGGAGTTCAAGTGACAGTAAGATTTAATCGTAAATAGACAGCAGTGACTAAAACCAACAAACATTGATAAAAGCAATTGGAAAAAACGATCGTTATTGAGAACTAGTAGCTTGCTTTTGAACTAATTTTGCAAAGGTCATATTTACAAGTTCTGAGACTCTTTTATGAGACAACAACCTATAACCTTAGTGGTGTATTTGTGATTAATGTATCAGCAGTGATTTTTCAACTGTATTACGTTTACCAAGTAACAACTGTGTCTGACAATATTGAGCAGTGATTAATAACTGCACAGGGGTTATACATGACAGAATGTCTTTTGGCAAAGCTTAGAGGTGACATAGTATAATAAGAAGCTGATGTTCAAGTATAGCAATTCCAAATTGACTTGTTAAAGGAATTGTAGGTTTGCCTTGTTGTTTTTTGTCTCACCTTATTTTTCAGATCCCACTTGTACAGCGCTAAAAGCCAAAAGCAAGTTAAGGGAAGTTACCTGGGAGTTATTTGTGTTCTCGTTGATTAATACGTTATACTAACCAAGTAACCAGTTGAAATCAAACTGAGGAGGCTATAGTTTTAACCCTTACATTTGTTTTTTAAGGAACAATAGCAGTATTGTATCAAGGTTGGCTTAAGACCTTACAAAGAAGTATAGGAATGGGCTGATCTTTAATTAGGTATGTACCTACATGTATGTACAATAGTTCATATGAGTCTTGGTTGAAAGTAGCGTGATTATAATTGTTGTCTAACTGGATATTTCAAGGTGTTACAAAGAGTTCCTCTCCTTGTCTCCCTATTCAGTTCTTGAAGGAATTGGGATTGAGCATCCTCAAGACGGAAACAACTGGAACCTTGTGGAGGTACGCTTGACACATAGGACCTACTACTCCAGAACTTTGTTGCACCGAATAGGGTGGGCAGCCACCTCTCCGCGTAAGGGAATGTGAGGGGGGGCTTTTTTTAATGTGGTGTGGAAATGTCCGGTAATTCAATGCTACTGGGTAGAGATCATGAGAATAATGTCCCAGGTCATGGGACTAGCGATCCCCATGGGGGCCAAATGGCACCTCCTGAATATCACGAGTGAGGTGACATGGCATAGTTTTAGCAGAATATGACTGGCCCTGGCTTCGGCGGTTGGCAGCGTAATATTGCACAGGGTTGGGGAGCCAGCTCACCCCCCACGGTGGAGGATTGGGAAGCAGGTCTTGATTGGTGTTAACGAGTGGACACAGGGTGGTTCTCAGCAGGGGCTGCCCTTGTAAATGGTAAAATATATGGGAGGGATGGTAGAGCTACCGGGCCATGTGAAGCGCCATGAAGTAGTGAAATTAAATATGTACCATCCTTGCGATCTAGTTTTATGTAGTGGGATTTGGCCAGGAAGTGTCAGCACAAGCCAAGCTATGTTACTCACTCCATATTTGCAGACTTTGCCCCTTTTAGTTCCAATCACGCTCACTAATGTGCACCGTATTTTCGTTGTCAACACCATCGATTGAGCACTAGTTCAATAAAAAGAGTTTTTAAAAGTACCTGTGTCTTGGCAAGATAATCAGTGTGCTGGTCATTTATTAAATCGAGTCTGTTGATCTATTGTTGAGCACTGTGTTCAAGCTGGTCGACATTACAAAGCTGAAAATATTGTGACTGCTCGCCCTCGCTAACTTGAGAGTCAAGTACAAAAAAGGGTTTACTTGGTCAGTTTGTGCAGCCTTACTAGGCAGGTCACATAACATCAAAGGAAAGTGACCTCAACCCAGTAGCCGCTGCCTATCCCATGGCCCCAGAACTGGACTTAACATAGAGATGGGACTGAAAGTCCCTTGCTTTGTCAAGCTGAAGCGTTTGGTCCTTGTATGTTTTCAAGACCGCAATCCAGTATGACATAATTTAACATAACCAGTAACTTGTTCAGCTGACATTGCAGAGATAAACCAATGTAACATATTTAGCAGTTTTTAAAAAAAAAGGCTAAGTTAAGGTAAGGAACACAGCAGCGTCTTGTCATTTACGTATTCACACACAAGAAATCACATATAGGCAGCATTCTAATTAACTCTTCTTTTCTCCACTCCTCTATTTCTATCAAGACTATGGGTTTGATTTGAAACCCAAAGTGTCACCTGACTTGTTAGAGATCTCTGCTGGCCCTGTGGGGCTCTCTGTCCCTTCAGAGGACCAGCAGTCATGGTACGATGTATTTACACCGACGGCACTCAAGTAAGGCTGGACACATGACAATCCAGCAGACTTGCATTAGTGCAAGCAGACCATCCGTTTGTTGGACAGGGTACTCCACCACGCTTGTGAATGAGTACCCTGCTCACCGAACTCTAAATCATGACCTTTATCTTGTCTGTGCTATGCATGTATCTCTAGGTCCGCTTCTTTATGTCCGTCAGCTTCCAAAGCTGGAGTTTGTTTTTAAAAACCAATAACTAATCACCTTCACACCCTCAGAACTTTCTCCCTGATTAACTTTCTCCCAGGAAGTGGGGTTCATTGAAAAAGAAATTCTCATCACGACTGACAGGTATTCCCTGGTGGTCCTGAATAAGAGAAAAATACATCAGACTGCCTGATCTAGAGAGGAAGGGCCGTCCCATGTATTTACATCAATGCCACTCAAGTAAGGCTGGACACATGACAATCCACCTGACTTGCATTAGGTCAGGCAGACCATCCGTTTGTTGGATGGGATACTCCACTGCTTGTGAAGGAGTACCCTGCTCACCAAACTCTAAATCAAGACCTTTATCTTGTCTGTGCTATGCATGTATCTCTAGGTCTGCTTCATTATGTCCATCAATCTTTGTATTATCTACAGGTTATTGAGGCTTGTGTGTTTAGTACAAGTTTATTCTTACGGTGTGTGTGTGGGAGTTTATTTGAACCCTGTGGTTTAATCTGCACTTGTTGTTTATGCGGTGTTATGTGGTGTTGTCACACCCTTGCAATTATAAAAGGTATGTTACAGGCGACCAGGTGTCTCTTGCCCGTGACTTCTGAGGACTTAATGAAGCACAGTTAACAGCAGCAACATTGCAAAGTGTCAAGAGCCTGATTTAGAGTTCGCTGGCCGGGTTACTGGCCGGGTTACTCAGACACAAACGTGATGGATATCCTGGCCGCCGTATTACAAGCACTACTGAATATAATATAAGGGAGCCTCGTTTCTTTCTTTCGTACTTTCTATTTCCCTTGTTTTTATTATCTTTATTTTACTTTTTTTTCTCTTTCTTATTGCTTTTTCTGTTTCTCTCTATTCCTGGTTTATCTTTCTTTCATTCCTTAATGCTAAGCCCCTAAAGCATTTTATTCATTCATTTGTATTTCTTCTTTCCTGTCATGGAGATGACTGCACAGATATCCTTACTAGTAGGATCTTTTGAAATCTGCATGAACCTATTTACTAATGGTCCTAGTTGAAGGTGTCATTTAGAAGTTAAGGAAAATGCTACTTACCAGTATTCATCAGTTCTTGGCATGTAGAGCTGCAGAGTTACACACTGTGTATAGATCGCCACCTAGTGTTGGACATAGATTCCTTTTCCTTTCACCCTAGTAGTGCCAAATTTCTACTTGTATGGGGTATTTCACCCTTTCTACCCCCCGATTATTGGTGGGTTTTAACTTACTCTCTCTGATTAAATCACTTGTAATTAAACAAGTTTGTGAACTGGGTCAATCCCATATATTTCTAGTATCTCATTTATTTTAGGGATAATACCCCATGGGTTTAAATACCTTTAAAAGTCCGGCCGGATTTAGATTCTTCAATTTCTCAATTCCACCTTTTTAATTTCTCTTAGACTCATGTATTGTAGAGCCTTAAAGAATGAAACCTGTAAGAGAATATTTTTGTTTTTAAACCAGGTACATCCTCCTCTCATGATTTTAACTTTATTACCTTAATACAAGATTTATACTGAGACTTCGGCACGTTGGAACCACCGTAATGAATTTTGAGGGTTGCGTTTTGCAGAGGTCTAGGGTGCTCTTTCAATCATTAGGAGTCACTTGTAGGATACATAAACAGGTTGATAATATGGTCAGATTTGATTTTGTCATTATTGATTATCAGTTGTTTCCACTGCCGAGTCCTCTTGCAAAGTTTTACTCACCCCTTGTTATTTGCTTGATATTTTGCCAGTGTAATAAGTTATATGGTGCGGTTGCATCTCCTGTAATAAAAGTGCATAGATGCAATCAGAATCTGCTTGCAGCATTACATTCTGCCTCCTTTTTATTAAAATAACAGTATGTCTTCTATTATTTTTACGCTTTTAGCTAAAGCCTCTTTTTGAGATCGGTTTGAATTTTGCTACAACCTATACAAAAATCCCTCATGGTTCCCTGAGCATGAGCCCCAATCTAGCTCCCTTTCAGCGTGCCCTTTAATACGGAGAGGATCTACAAATTTGTAGAGGATAGCTATTACAAATCGCTCCTACTTGAGCATGCACAGGATGTTACTCCCCTTTAGCGTGCCATATAGTAATGCTGGAGCCTTTCAAGTCATACAGTGCAACATTACACGTGCACCCTTCTCGAGGATTGGTGTTGAAACTAAACACCAAAGCTACTCCCCTCCTATCGAGGATTAGCGCTAAACCATGCAGTAAAGTTCCCGCTTGCTAGATGGAAACTCCAGTGTTAGTCTCTAGGTACAGACTAAAGGCTTCCCATTTAACCGCGTCACCCTGCAACAGATGGTCTGCACATACCTTATCATCCAGTTTCGGCCTCCCTGCTCCAACGTACCGGCTTCGGATTCCTCAATTTGTATGTTGACTTCCTTCAATACTGTCCCTGCTGGATATGACCCGGACCTAGTTCTATTCTCGTACTTGATTTGTTTAAAAAAAAAACTCCGATGCTCCATTTTAATTATTTCCATGCTTTATTTTGTCATTCCGTTCGTTTTGTAAATTGCAGCGTCTTTTGTTTCATAATTTCTTCACTAGTTATCTAGTTATCTCGCTACTGTGGCTGTTAATGCCCCGGAAGTAGTTATCGCGGCATTGTATTTTGCCGGTTTTGACATATTATTCCTATATATTGGGTCCTCTATTTTTGAACCTCAGTCAACGGAGTAAAACAAGTCTTATTCATAATGTGCTTGAGATTCACGGCATCTTTAATTTGCCGGTTTTGCCGAATTCGTTCCTGGTCTCAACATAACGGCGGCCATCTTGGAACAGTAGAGATGTAATGAAGTTTAGTGCGGCCATATTGGGCCAGTCTTGTTGTTATTCGGGATCTACACTTGTTATGTAGGATGGTCCTTGCTTTTGTATTTTATTGTCAGTGTGGAGGGATAGAGATTATATTCATACATGCAACAATTTGGAGATATATCATGTTTTTTTAGATCACGCTGGTCTCTCGAAAAACCCATTGTTAGACGGACTGGGAGGGTCGGCCGAGGACAAGGGGAGAGGTCTCCGGGGAGAGCCGTCCCCAGCAATCGTACAGACGAGTAACTTCCCCCCCACAGATGTACGGTGTAGTGTCTTAGCATGGACACGCTCTAGTGTTCAGGTGTGATGTAACATACTTTACACCCACCCACCACAGACGTCATGGTGTCACATGACGCTGCCAATAAAAGAGGCCGAGCGCACGTGCTCAGGACCTTTGCTACTACCCAATCCTGGTGTCTGTGTCGATCATTGCTGCGCCTAACATGCGGACCTAGGGCACCCAACCTTCAACATTACAATGGCGACGAGGTCGGTAGTGCAACCCATGCGTGCCGCTACCCTACACTGAGGAAAAGGGGGAGAGAGCTGCCCGCCTGAAGGGCATCCCCTGCAGCTAGGCGCAATCACCGAGGAACCGGAGGGCACGTCCGAGTTCCCCAGCAGGCAGCAACTGCGAAGCCCACCGCACCAGCCTGGCAAGTCGAGCCGACCGGAGCCACCCGCGTCGGCCGCCACCATTCAGCGCCACCAGGAAAGAGCGGACTGCCCAGTGCCCACCTGAGACGGCCGCGAAGCAGAGATCCCCACCCGAGAGGCGCACTGGCCAAGCGGAGCACAACCGCGAAGACCGCAGCCCAGGATCTGGCCCGACGGCCGAAGGTGAGCCGGGAGCGGGAGGTGACTCCCCCGGAAGACGGTGCCCCGAAGCGGAGCTTACCCGCTAAAGACATTACCCTAATGCCCAAGTATAAGCAGGACCAGCGGAGCCTACCCGCGGCCTGCCTGAGTCATCCCCTGCCCCTACCGCGTGTGTTACTGGAAGCGGTGGGGCCCAGAGACGAGCGACGGCGCAAGGGAGAGTGCGGCCGGACCCGCAACTACCAGAAACAACGAGGGGGAGGGAGCGGAGTAGCTAACCGCCTCCCGACCCCCCTCGCAACGTGGTCCGAGCAAGCGGAGTCCATCCCGCGGCCCGCCGGTAGCGCCCCAGCGAAGAAAAGACTCAGCAGCGCCAGCGGAGCCCACCCGCGGCCCGCCGGTAGCGCCCCAGCGAGAAAAGTACAGCAGCACCAGCGGAGCCCACCCGCGGCCTGCCGACGGCACCGCAGCGTGTAAAGACACTGCAGAGCCAGCGGAGCCTACCCGCGGCCTGTGAGAAGCATGGCAGGTCTCCGTCGCGCAGAGTGGGCAAGGTGAAGCTGCTGCGGCGGGAGACCGGGAAAAAAGTGAAGCCTGCCGTGCCGGAGAACAATCATCAGCCAAGTAGGCAGAGCCGGCGGAGCCCAACCGCGGCCTGCCTCGAGCGCCCCCCGCCCAGGGAGGAGTGACCGGAGCGACTCTCTCCCCCGCCTGAGGAAAGCATCAACAACCCCCCGCCCGCGTGAGGACTGCCGAGGCTGCCGCGGGCTGGGAGGGGAAAGCGGGAGAATGAGGAAGCGCCTGCATGCGGCCAGTGCGGCCGCGATCTAAGGTGCCCCCACCTCGTGGGCAGGAACAAAGTGCCTGCATGCGGCCAGCACCGCCAAAAGCAAAAGTTCAAAGGAGCCCCACCGGGACACTGAATATAAATGGAAGTGCCCCCCCGGACATCAAATGATAGTGCAGGTGCACCCGGTAAGAATCAGAACATGTGCCCTGTGAAGCAAACACAGCAATGCCCCAAACACTGACACAAATGAACTGTGCAGCATTCGTCCAACACACTGCATGGGGCGCCTGTACTTGTCTGCCCCCAAATAGTATAATGAACACAAGAGACTCACCAGCTACCGGCAGCAGTCCCTGCCCCCTGTGCACTGAGAGAGACAGACAGTAGAGTACACAACACGAGGAAGACAAGAGCCACCAGGCACGCACCTGCCAAACCGGAGTCTACCGCCATCTGGTGGCCAAAGAAGGAAAAGCGCACCTGCATCAAAAAGAAATAAACAAGCATCGCACAATACCAGGCAATGCAGCAGGAGCAAGGGGTAACGGACTGAGTAAAGCCCTCAAGGAGAATCGAATCTCACGCAGCAAGTAAGTGTGCAATCACGCACAAAACATCCACACGCACCAGCAAGGAGTCGGCAGACGCCACTTCCAGAGTGACGTGGGAAGAGGCACTAACGCCTCACCAAGCATCCTAGCACCGACAATACGTCTGGAGAAAACGACTGCCAAGCACTGGAGGAACGATCAAGGAAAAGACTGCCGCGATAAGGAGACGGAGAGAGCAGTGACTCCTAGTGGCCACAGGTGTTCACCGCAGCATCAACTACTCCCGCCAACGGTCCGAAGCAGCAAGTACCTGACGCCAGCTCAAGCAGCAAGTACCCAACGGTCCAAAGCAGCAAAGTACCGGACGTCAGCCAAAGCAGCAAGTAATCGACGTCAGCCAAAGCTGCAAGTACCCAACGACACGCAACAAGTGTCCGAGAGCCCTGAAAAGTACGTGCGCAGATAACGCGCCACGTGGCAACGCACAGCCACCACAAGATGAAAGAAGGGCAAAAGGTAACGCCACAGTGCAGAACAGTTACCGGGGACGACCACTAAGCGTGGCGCCTCCCAGAAGCCGATCCACAGAATGATCGCGTACCAAGTCTGACCCGCGACGGGTCCCCAAACACAAGGAAAGTGCTAACGCACCAAGTCCGACAGGACGACCGAAGAAACCTGCCAAGCTTCGGCAGGAGTGGACCGCCAAACGGTCCAGGACGTTCAACCTAGACAAGGTCTATGAACACCATCCCACGAACGTCACCAACAAGAATCTAGAGAAGAGGGTTCGCGACACCAACTCTGGCAGCTGAGGAAGAAGGAGGAAGTGTCCCTGTCGGGGACAAAACCAGGAGTACACATGCAGCGGGCGCGCCCTGCATGGGGGAGCCAGGTCAGGAGAGAAGATGCAAGAACGGACCAAGTGATGTCGCGAAACAGGAAGGAAGAAAAGGAGAGATCCGAGTGGCACGTCTGCCACCGCGAAACAGTAAGGAAGAAAAGGAGGGATCCGAGTGGCACGTATGCCACTGTGAAAAGAAAGGAAGAAGAGGAGAGATCTGAGTGGCACGTCTGCCACCGTGACAAGAAAGGAAGAAAAAGAGAGATCTGTGTGGCACCTCTGCCACCGTGAAAAGAAAGGAAGAAAAGGAGAGATCTGCGTGGCACGTTTGCCACTGTGAAAAGAGAGGAAGAAAAGGAGAGATCTGTGTGGCACCTCTGCCACTGTGAAAAGAAAGGAAGAAAAGGAGAGATCTGCGTGGCACGTTTACCACCGTGAAAAGGAAATGAAGAAAAGGAGAGATCTGCGTGGCACGTTTGCCACTGTGAAAAGAAAGGAAGAAAAGGAGAGAGATGAGTGGCACGTCTGCCACCGTGAAATGAAAGGAAGAAAAGGAGAGACCAGAGTGGCACGTCTGCCACTGCGAGAAAGAGAAGGAAGTATACCCACGTGGCCCGTGCCACAGTCAAGAAGGGAAGGAAGTATATCCACGTGGCCCGTTGCCACAGTTAAGAATGGAAGGAAGTATATCCACGTGGCCGTTGCCACAGTTAAGAATGGAAGGAAGTATATCCACGTGGCCGTTGCCACAGTTAAGAGTGGAAAGAGAAGTCAGTGCGAAGCATGTCCCCACAGTGAATCCAAGGCCGAGACTGGCACATAACCATCATTCCACGGCGAACAACAGGAACTCCAACCGCACCCGTTGCCACGGAAGTCAACAACAGAAAGACTGTGAGGACAAAGGGGCTACCCAGTCGTCTACAGACTGTTTCCATCGAGCACCACCTACCGGTGCCAATGCGGACTAAGGTTCCCCGAAACAGATTGAACTCCATCTGCCAATTCCAAGCAGCGGCGGATAGAAAGGCATGGCGGAAGCTGAACACTTCACTGCATCCTGAGACATGTTATTTTCCCCTACTGTGAATTCTGAAGTTGAGTCTTTGCAATGGGTAAAAAAGGGGAGTGGTGTAGTGTCTTAGCATGGACACGCTCTAGTGTTCAGGTGTGATGTAACATACTTTACACCCACCCACCACAGACGTCATGGTGTCACATGACGCTGCCAATAAAAGAGGCCGAGCGCACGTGCTCGGGACCTTTGCTACTACCCAATCCTGGTGTCTGTGTCGATCATTGCTGCGCCTAACATGCGGCCCTAGGGCCCCCAACCTTCAACATTACATACACCACACAAAGATAAGGTTTAACGTTCTTTATAAGCAATCTTTAGGTACAATAGAATGGTACAAGGAGGTCAGGACTCAGGGGTCCCCTCGATTCTTGTCTCTTGGCTGGGAAAGGGGGTAGCGGGACAGTCTTGTTACCAATCTGGTAGGTGCGATGATATGATGGATAGCTCACAATCCTCGAGCTCGGCGTTCTAGGTGGACGGACTGCGGCAGCGCCGGCAGGTCCCGGGATGATCGTAGGTAGCGACGGTCCGCGGCGGCGCCAGCAGGTCCCGGTGAAGGTGGTAGTTACAACGGTCTGCGGCAGCGCCAGCAGGTCCCGACGAGGATGAAGGATGCAGAAGGTTGCGGCAGCGCCAGCAGGCAGGACGATAGTTCACAAGGCAGGGCTACGGCAGCGCCAGTAGTCCGTCAAGGATGAGTTCTTCACGGTGTCTCTCGACTCCAGGATACAACTGCCTTCCTGCTCTGGAGCTGCCCCAGTTATAGGTCTGGCGCCCTTTGATGTCCGGGCCCTCGCACTTGGAGGTCGGGAGGTCCGGGATGAGGGAGTCCAGACACCCAGCAGGGGGGTGGAGCCAGCGCCCGGGGAGGCTGGGGGCGATCAGCACCTGGCGGGGGAGAGCCATCGACACTTCTTTCTCCCATTGACCTGCCAAGTGGTCCGTTCACCTCCTGGGTGGATGGTGGTGCCGGGATGTCGGGGCCTGGCCAGGCCCAGGGTTAGGGTCGAGCTGAGGCCACGCGGCCTCGTGGTGCAGTGTCCAAGATGGCGGCCGGGCCGGCCGAGGGAGTCGGTAGTGGTTCGGCCCCATGATACAGAGATGTCCGGGGGCAGGAGTCCCGTAGGAGACGGGGTGCGGATTGCTTCTGTGGGTAACACCTGGAGGTCCGGGGCTTGGGCCCTGGCATGCGGGGAGGGAGCAAGCCCTTCATGTGGCCTGTCCAACATGCGTCCCCCCCAGCTGAAGGCGGGGAGAGTCACCCATCCTCTTGGGGACTCTCCTCGTCGAGGCGGAAAAAGCGTGACAGGCCATCCGCGTTGGCGTGGTCTTGGCCAGGTCGGTGTTCCACAGTGAAGTCCATCCCCTGCAGGGAGATGGACCAACGCAATAGTTTGGGATTTTCCCCCCGCATCTGCATTAGCCACTGCAGGGGCCGATGATCTGTTTGCACCCGGAAGTGGGTACCGAAGAGATAGGGCCGGAGCTTCTTGAGGGCCCACACCACTGCGAAGGCCTCCCTCTCGATGGTGCTCCAGCGCTGTTCTCGGGCCAGGAGGCGTCTGCTGATGAAGGCCACTGGTTGGTCAAGTCCTTCGGGGTTCAACTGGGAGAGGACCGCCCCGATGCCATGGTCGGAGGCATCCGTTTGTACGATGAATTCCCGGCTGTAGTCGGGGGCCTGGAGCACAGGGGCAGTGCACATGGCGGCCTTCAGTTTCTCGAAGGCCGCTTGACAGTCTGGGGTCCAGTTGACCTTCTTCGGGTGGTTTTTGGATGTGAGTTCCGTGAGGGGCCCCACAATGCTGCCATAGTCCCTCACGAACTGCCGGTAGTAGCCGGTGAGCCCCAAGAAGGCTCGGACCTCGGTCTGTGTGACTGGAGGCTGCCAGGACTGGATGGCAGCGATCTTGAGTTGAAGAGGGGCCACCAGACCGCTTCCCACTTGGTGTCCGAGATAGGTCACGGACCCCTGACCAATTTGGCACTTGCTGGCCTTGATTGTGAGGCCGGCCCGTTGGAGGGCCTGCAGGACCTCTCGGAGGTGGTGGAGGTGGTCGGACCAGTGGCGGCTGTACACAGCGATATCGTCCAGGTAGGCGGCACTGAACTCCTCGAGTCCCGCCAATACCTGGTTCACCAGTCGCTGAAAAGTAGCTGGAGCGTTCTTCATGCCGAATGGCATGACCTTGAAGTGGTAGTGGCCATCGGGGGTGGAAAAGGCGGATCGTTCTTGAGCCCGGGGTGTGAGACCGATCTGCCAATAGCCCGCTGTCAGGTCGAAGATGCTGAGGTAGCGGGCAGCCCCCATGCAGTCGATCAGTTCGTCTGCTCGGGGGATGGGATGAGCGTCGGTTCTGGTGACAGCGTTCAGGCCCCGATAGTCGACGCAGAATCGGAGCTCAGGAGTGGTGCCGGGGGCAGCAGCTTTGGGGACCAGCACGACCGGGCTGGCCCAGGGGCTGTCCGAGGGCTCGATGACCACGAGCGTGAGCATCTTTGACACTTCTTCTTGGATGCAGGCCCATACCCGATCTGGTACGCGGTACGCCCGATGTCTGATAGGGGGACTGTCCCCAGTGTCCACGTCGTGCAAGCACCAGGGGGTGACCCCTGGGGTGAGGGAAAACAGGGTCGCAAACTGCAGCAGGAGGTCCCGGCAGCCTTGGCGCTGTTCCGGGGTGAGGGCATCTGAGAGTCGGACCCCGTCTACGGAACCATCTTTCTCACGGGTCTTTAGGAGATCAGGGAGAGGCTCGGAGTCTTCTTCCGCTCCACTGTCTGTAGCCATCAGGAGGCTGAGCTCCGAGCGCACAAAGTGGGGTTTGAGTCTGTTGGCGTGGAGGACCCGGAGGGGGTTCCGGGGAGATTCCATATCGATGAGATAGGTGACGGGGCTCTTGCTCTCGACCACTTTGAAGGGCCCTGTCCACTTGTCCTGCAGGGCACACGGTTCGGTGGGGGACATCACCCACACTTGTTGGCCAGGTTCGAATTCGATGGAGGAGGCATTTTGATCGTACCATTTTTTCATGTCCTCCTGACTGGCCTCAAGATTCGCTTTTGCCATTTCTCTGAATCGTCTGGTCTGATTGCGTAGGGTCAGGAGGTACTTGAAGACGTCTGGAGGGGTCTTCAGGGGGGCCATCTCCCAACCTTCTTTGACTAGGCTGAGGGGCCCTCGCACAGGGTGTCCGTACAGGAGTTCGAAAGGGCTGAAGCCGAGGGACTTCTGGGGGACTTCTCGATATGCGAAGAGGAGGCACGGAAGTAGCACATCCCACTGGCGACGGAGGGGCTCTTCCAACCCCCCGATCATTCCCTTGAGCGTGCGGTTGAACCGCTCGACTAGTCTGTTTCCTTGAGGGTGATAGGGGGTCGTGAATCGGTAGGTGACCCCGCACTGTTGCCAGAGGGATTTCATATATTTTGAAATAAAGTTTGTGCCTCTGTCGCTGACGACTTCTCGGGGGAAGCCCACCCGTGAGAAGATCCCCATTAAGGCCCAGCCGACCACCGGGGCTGTTACAGTTCGCAGGGGAACAGCCTCGGGGTAGCGGGTGGCGTGGTCCACCAGTACCAGGATGAACCGATGTCCTTGTGCTGTTTGGGGGTCCAGGGGCCCCAGAATGTCTATTCCCACTCTCTCGAACGGGGTGGTGACAACTGGGAAGGGTTGCAGAGGTGCTTTAAGTTTGCGGCCGCTCTTCCCGCTGGCCTGGCACGTGGGGCAGGACCGGCAGTGGTTGAGGACGTCGTTTCTCATCTTTGGCCAGAAAAAGTGGGTCACCGGGCGACTGTAGGTTTTGTCCTGACCCAGGTGTCCAGCCAGAGGGACATCGTGGGCCAAATTTAACAAGAAGTCTCTAAAACGGAGGGGCACCACCAACACTCGACTGGCCCCTAACTCCGCGGAGAGGTGTGGCTCACTGGTTAGAGGCGGCAGACCCGAGTGCAGAGAACGGCCCGGGACCAGGGTTCGATTCCCGACGCGGCAGGGTCTTGGACCAGGATCAGCGGACTGATAATTCTCGCATCGGTGCCTACTCCGACCAGGGATCACACTCGGCAACTCTGGGCATTAGCTTGCCTCATCTCCACAACGGCCCCACACAAACGCCGGGGATGCCTGGTTTCACCTTGGAGACACCCAGGAGGGACTATCTCACAGGGAAAGCCAGGACGGGTTCCCCAGCGGTCTATAGCGCTACGAGGCCTCCGGGTAGCAGTGCGCTTTACAAGACACAACAATTAATTATTTAATTAATTCTCTGTTCACTATACAACAGGTCGTTTTCCCAATAGATCCAATGGGCTCCGGTGGTGTCCCCTGCGCTCTGGGCGAGGGCTTGCTGGCGGAGTCCCTCGAGGGAGGGACAGGTCTTCTGCTCTTGACGGAACTGTTCCTGGGTGTGCCCCCCTTCTTGACGCCACTGAGCCAGGTCGGGAAGGTCCTGGGGCTGAGCGAGCCCTTCGGGGGTTTGCTCTGGGGGGTCGGTATGGTCGGTGTCCTCTACTGGAGCGATCGGTGGAGGAGGTGCTGGCCATTCTGGTTCTTCTGGTCGGGGGATGGCACGGGCGGCCCTGGACCGGGTGGTTACGCACGCCCAGTCCGGGAGGCCCAACATCCCCAGGTGCTCTCTTCTTTCTACGGCGGCCCACGGGGAACTCTCAAGATCATTCCCCAGGAGACAGTCCACGGGGGCATCATCTCGGACCGTCACCTTCAACATGCCGGAGACTCCTCCCCATTCGAAGGGGACGCAGGCCATCCGACACAGACTCTCCGAATTGTCGGCTGAACGGACGGGGCAGAGAATGTTCGGCAGGATCTGTTCTGGGGTCACCAGGTGACAGCGGACGGCCGTCACACTGGCCCCCGTGTCACGTAGTGCTTCGGCCTTGCGCCCATTAATGTTCACCCACTGACTATATTTTCTGGTGTTGGCGGGTAGGGGAGCCCGCGGGACCATGTCTCTTCCCCCTAGGCACGCTAGAACCATGGCGGCAGGTTCCCACTCTTGTTGTTCTTGTTCGCATTCTTCCTGTTCTTCGGAGATTTGTTCTCCCCCCAGGGCGGCGGCAGCTACCTGGCGGGGCCTCGGAGTTTGGTTCTGTGGACAGTTCGGGTCATTGGCGTAGTGGCCGACTCGCTGGCATCGGTGACACGTGACATTGGCTCGGAACCCCGGGCGCATCGGGGGGTTGCCCCGGCTGGCCGGGGCCGGGGTGCTGGCAGCGGGAGCGGCCGGGACGGTGTCTCTTCCTCGTCCTCGGGGACGGTGCTGACCTTGGTTGTTCCGGTTCTGTTCGTGCGGCCCACTCCGGCCTACTCGGGTGCTCTCCCACCGGTCAGCCTCGGCGGCGAGCTGCCGTGGGTCAGTCAATTTACTGTCGAGGAGGTGCTGCCTGAGCTCGGCGAAGCAGTTGTTAGAGAGGTGCTCCCACACCATGAGATTAAAAAGTTGCTCGTAGGTCGTTACGTGGCTTCCCTTGATCCAACCCTCGAAGGCTCGGCTGAAATAGTTTACATATTCCACCCAAGTTGTACCCGGGATCCGGGTGCAGTCTCAGAACCTCTGGCGGTACATTTCGGGTGTGAGCCCATATCGGGTGAGGAGGGCAGCCTTCATGTGGTCATAGGATGTCATCAGATGGTCTGGGAGCTGTAACAGGGCATTGCGGCCTTCATTAACGAACCTCCCCCATAGACCGGCTCCCCAGTCACTTCGGTCGATCCGGTGGGAGGTCATGGCGATCTCGTAGGCCTTGAACCACTGTTGTATGTCGTCATCTCGGAAATACTCTCGGACGACATCCTTGGGGATGTGGACCTTTTTTTCTGTCGCTCCCGGGGTGCGCGGTTGCTCGGGCACCCACAGTTCTTTGTTTTGCTTCCGTAGGTCTATTTCTGCCAGTTTGCGCTCGTGTTCGTACGCTAATCTCTTTTCTTCGAGCTCTCTCTGCCTCTGTTTTTCTTCCCGTTCTTCTCGGAGCCGCAGGTGTTCTAGGTTCAGTTTTTGTTCGGCTAATTTTAGTTCACCGTCCATTTTGAGCCGTGCCATTTCTAACTCATGCAGTCTGCTTTTTTCTCTCTCTTGGATCTCTTCCTGCGAGAGACCCGTTCTTCGCTCCTCGGGAGCCGTGGTGTTCCTCTCTGATGCTGCAATGTTTTGGTCCGGGGGTCTGGCGGCCCCGGTTTCTGCCCATGACTCAATGGCGTGCTTGAAATCGTCTTTAGTGCTCAGACCGGTGGTAGCAATGCCTAGTTCAATGCAGAATTGTTTCAACTCACGATGGCTGTACTCTTCCAATTTCTCCATCTGGAATTTCTCGGTGGATCCGCTCTCTTTGGTTGTCATTGTGGTTTCGTCGTGGGGTGAGCTACTCTCTGTACGATTATGCGTTGATTCGGATCGCGCCGCTGGCCACCAATGTTAGACGGACCGGGAGGGTCGGCCGAGGACAAGGGGAGAGGTCTCCGGGGAGAGCCGTCTCCAGCGATCGTACAGACGAGTAACTTCCCCCCCACAGATGTACACCACACAAAGATAAGGTTTAACGTTCTTTATAAGCAATCTTTAGGTACGATAGAATGGTACAAGGAGGTCAGGACTCAGGGGTCCCCTCGATTCTAGTCTCTTGGCTGGGAAAGGGGGTAGCGGGACAGTCTTGTTACCAATCTGGTAGGTGCGATGATATGATGGATAGCTCACAATCCTCGAGCTCGGCGTTCTAGGTGGACGGACTGCGGCAGCGCCAGCAGGTCCCGGGATGATTGTAGGTAGCGACGGTCCGCGGCGGCGCCAGCAGGTCCCGGTGAAGGTGGTAGTTACAACGGTCCGCGGCAGCGCCAGCAGGTCCCGACGAGGATGAAGGATGCAGAAGGTTGCGGCAGCGCCAGCAGGCAGGACGATAGTTCACAAGGCAGGGCTACGGCAGCGCCAGTAGTCCGTCAAGGATGAGTTCTTCACGGTGTCTCTCGACTCCAGGATACAACTGCCTTCCTGCTCTGGAGCTGCCCCAGTTATAGGTCTGGCGCCCTTTGATGTCCGGGCCCTCGCACTTGGAGGTCGGGAGGTCCGGGATGAGGGAGTCCAGACACCCAGCAGGTGGGTGGAGCCAGCGCCCGGGGAGGCTGGGGGCGATCGGCACCTGGCGGGGGAGAGCCATCGACACTTCTTTCTCCCATTGACCTGCCAAGTGGTCCGTTCACCTCCTGGGTGGATGGTGGTGCCGGGATGTCGGGGCCTGGCCAGGCCCAGGGTTAGGGTTGAGCTGAGGCCACGCGGCCTCGTGGTGCAGTGTCCAAGATGGCGGCCGGGCCGGCCGAGGGAGTCGGTAGTGGTTCGGCCCCATGATACAGAGATGTCCGGGGGCAGGAGTCCCGTAGGAGACGGGGTGCGGGTTGCTTCTGTGGGTAACACCTGGAGGGCCGGGGCTTGGGCCCTGGCATGCGGGGAGGGAGCAAGCCCTTCATGTGGCCTGTCCAACACCCATGCTTTTATAGACTGAATTAATCAGTTGTCACAAACATTAAAATTTCATCTTTGATGAGCTTTCCGTTTATGGTCACCTAATCATTGTATTCATTTCCAGTATAGTGCATAGTCATATACATATAAATTACAGATTTTTCACATACAGGTTTGTATTTCAAACATGATCTTTCTACATTTTCCCATAATACAAGGTCCTATTTGGAAAAAGGCAATATGAAGCTTGCACAAAATAATTTGTGTAAATCGTGACTACCTTTATTTTGCTATATCTGCCTGGATTTCAAACACGATCTTTCTACATTGTCCCATGGTGCACAATCCTTTGTGTAAAAAACAATAAAATTCTTGTACGGAATCATTAGTCTAAAAAAACAATCAGTTTATTTGTACGTAATCATTCATCACAGTCTTTGGTTCACTATATGTACCTTACTGGATAAACCACCCTTGTATATAATGGTATCCCTCACATATCTAAATATGGTCAAATAATGAGTCTTTCCCATTCCTCTTTGTTATTTAAACCTGTTCTGTAAGTATTGAAGAGAGACATATAAAATTGCTCTCTCTTTTTCCTTTTTAGATGCGCATTTCCACCTCTGATGCTGTGTTGAATTACTTCAATACCACACCATTTGAGATTCTCTATTTTATGACTGTGGCGAAACATCCAGGGAAATAAAGACACGAATCACTGAACAGAAGTCAGCCATTAGAACTAAAAAGAAAACAGCGCCACTCATAGACCATAGGCTGAGCCACAGCCACCCGCAGTCTCCTCTGCCGGTGCTGTTCCTCAGGAGTGGTTCCTCGATCTCCTCAGCGGCTTCTCGGGTCCTTCACCTTCTCCTCAAGGCCGCAGGCGGGGCTCTACCATAACACGGGAGCCCCGCGGACTTCACCTGCTCGCTCCCTGCCTCACTTCTCTGCACCGGATCGCGGGGTAGGCTCCTGTCCGCTTCCGGTTTCTCTGCCCACTACTTCCAGGTCGTCGCAGGCAGCGCAGCGGCCCGGAGGGAGAAAAGTGGATTCTGGCAGCAATCCGGGGTAGGCACCCAGTAGATGAGGGATCAGAACGGGGTGAGCACCCGTATTTTAAGTAATAAAACGGGGCTAAAACGGGGCTAAGCCCAATTTAAAAGAAAACGCTCCTAAGCGCTAGGGGGCACAAAAACGCCAGATAAGCGGGGTGGGCACACGCGCCGTAAATCAGCAACCAGAGAGGGAATCCCCCACACGCTGGGGGATCCCTTAGGCCAGGCAACACCGCTCCAGCGGCGCAAATGTGCTATTTTCGGCAGGGGGAGGCCAGCGCTTCCGAGGGGCTGGTAGGCAGGAATCAAAAAGTCCAGGAAAGTGTTTAGGCAGGTAGGGGGGCAAGGCTGGGCCCAGGGGCCAGCTCACAGGGCCCTCCAGGCAGGGAGGCAGTCCCAGTGGCGGTCCTCCTGGCGCCAAGCAGCAGCGGCCCCCCTCCAGAAAGGATCTAGGAAGAGAACATTTTGTAAGGGGACACAGACCCTTTTTATACAGTAAAATCTCTTTGTCTGTGTGCAGGGTGGGGGAAAAACCAGTCGCAGCTGGTTTTGGAGCACTGTGATTTACTCAGCCACCCTTCCTATTCACTGGCCAGGCTAGGGTCATCAGTCGCACCACAGGGGGCGGAGCCAGCATTGTGTGGGGAAAGCCCCGCCCTATTCAGGTCCCAGGTGCACCCCTCCCTCACATCAGCATGCTAATCTCAACACTCACCACCAGGGCAGACCCATCCTGACTCCTGGAGCCAGGCTCACCAGCCAGCTCCAGCCAATCACACGCCAGACACAAATTACACAAACATGCCAACTTCTAGAAGTGGCACTTCCACACTAGACACAATCACGCCGCATACATCATTGCGCAGCATTTGATCACACGAGTCCGCACATACCAAACTTGCACCTGCACTCCCCATGCATAAGGAACTAACATGGACACATACACTCCCCATGCATTCCTATGGGAGGGCAGGCCAACCTCACTACACGCACGCACTTTACCCTGGGACACAGTGGTAAAGAATGCAGAAACCAAAAATCACTACCACCAACTCACCTTAATAAGCAAAAAGGTCAGGGGTGAACCTGCCAGAAGGGCCAAGTCCAACACAACCCCCTTCCAGCCAAAACGCAGGGCAGACCAATCACCACCGTTCAAGATGAACACGGACCTGAGGCAGCGGTTGAATTGGGTATGCGGCTATGCAGCAGTTTTGACGTCGTTTCCGATCATGTACTTGCTAATGTCAAGGGGGATGCGGTAAACTTTCAAGTGTCTAATACTTTGCAGGCAGTTCCAGATGCCGATAAACCCCGACAGTTATCAAGAATTATTGTGGTGGCTTGTAGGAGAGTAGAGTCTGCTTCCTATGGTCACCCCCACTTTTTGCTTTTGCTTGACTGGTTTTCGACTTAGATGTGGCTGTGGGCCTGCTAATCAGACCCACAGCCCAGATGCACTCTCTCTAAATTTAACATGTACCCTAGGTACAACCACAAATGGGAATTGGTTCACCTTGTTAGCCCCTGTAATAAGTGTACCCTAGGTGCTCAGGGCATAGGTGTAACCAAGGCCTACCAGGGGCTGCAGCATGTATTTTGCCACCCCTGGCTGGCCACTCAAACAGACACAACTGGCTGATCATTCAGCTGGGGCAAGGTCGTGTAATCACCCCTTGCTTAGGTGTAGTATTCCTACACCTATATATATAGACACATAGTAACCTATAAGTCACTCCTATGGCAGGCCTTAACAATCCATCCTGAAGGCAGAGTGCTTGGTTATGTGTGAGATGGTGCTCTAGCATGAGCTGAGCTTGTCTTCAGCTTTCGGAACCATGTCCTTATAGCTGTTCTATGATATTGCCATACCATATACTCTTAAGTGCATTATAATTAGGGCTCCCGGTTTTATGGTATCTATTTTTTTGCCATTTCCGTCTGTATTTATCCATATTTATTATTTGGGCATTTTTTCTGTATTTATCCACATTTATTTTTGCCACAAGCAAAAGACGAAGCTACAGCTAGTATTTTTCCACATTTATTTAAATTGACAATACACACCTGCGCCCGGTTGTTATTGGTCAACACGATACATTCATTTGAAAACTTTGCCATTGTAGTACAAGCACATATGGTGAGAATGCCCCAGTGCAAGTCACATGCCTCCCAACGGCTGGCAAAGATGTGCTGGGGTTCCAGCTGGGTAATGGGGGCTTCCCACCGGCGGATTCCAGTCACCACTGGGCCCTCTGGCATCGAAAAAGTCTGATGCTTGTAGGGAGATTGAAGAAGAGGGTGTTTAGAGGCAGGTTGGGACCAGTCTTATTTGCCAGGACGGTGGCTGCCACCAATTAAATTCTACCATAGCGTGTGCTGGGTACTAGTCCAGCTGGAGCATTTGGTATAATCCTGCTAGTTTTTGTCCTGGTGGAGTTCGACTACAACTAGCACATGAGAAAGACATTTGAAGCAAATCCTACTTGAAAAGGCTCTGTCCAAAGCCTTTTGCCTTAGTTTATCGCGGTGGGGGAGGTAAAGGGTCCACCGTCGCGCCATTCTACGATTGATGGCATTCAGGAGACACATAACAAAAAGACGGCTGGGGAAACGAGAAACAAAGGGCAAATGCGAAACATCACAACTCCAACAGAGCGCGAATGCGTCGTCGCTCACTAGCGATAAAGACACAAACCACAGTCAATATTATACCATTTGATATGATGTTGAATCGCCCAATCCCAAATTTGCTGAGCGTTTAGGGATAGCAAAGTGGATCTCGTGCCCCCTTGTTTGTTCACATAATGCATGCTTGTTGTGTTGTCCGTTAGGCTCAACACTTAAGCTCCTTGAATGAGGGTGCGGAAGGACTTAAAAGCCAGGAATATCGCCAGTAACTTCAAAAGGTTTATGTACCAAGTTCGTTGGTAGGGGTCCCAATTCCCCTTGACTGTGATGGCTTGAAGATGCACTATCCACCCTTCGAGGGAGGTGTCTGTCGTGAGGATGCAACTTGGAGCGTCCACTACCAATGAACAACCGGCTGAAATTGTTATTGTTAACTTCGGTTTATATAGCGCCAACTCACTGGCAGGTCTCAAGGCGCTCATGACCGAAGGACACAACAACTATTAACAGATGGAAAGGCCAGTATCACAGTGCAAATTAAGTAGGACCCAAAGCCTCCCTGAACAAAAACGTTTTTAACGATTTACTAAAGCGCAGAAGATTTGCTTCTTTGCGAAGAGACTCAGGTAGTCTGTTCCAGATTTGTGGAACCAGAACAGAAAAGGATCTCCCACCTTTGTTGCTAAATTATAGCAGGGGCAGGTCAGCAACTGGGCATCAGAATACCTCAGCCTTCTTTCAGGTTTATAGACCTCCAGACGTTCTTTAATGTAAGCAGGTGCTTGCCCATAAATTGCCTTATGGGCCGTGCATAAGCTTTTAAACTCTGCCCTTTGCCTTATGGGCAGCCAGTGTAGCCTATGTAGCAAAGGGGAGGCATGGGATCTTCTCAGAAGCCTGAAAATTAATCGTGCAGCGTCATTCAGGACAACCTGCAGTCTATTGGTCAAGAATTTCGGCAAACCTAAATAGAGAGCGTTCCCATAATCCAGCCTCGAGATGATTGTAGCAGAAACTACCGTGCGAAGCATGGACGGGGAGAGAAGAGGGACTAACTTGCGCAACTGTCTCATTAGACCGGTACATGTCCCCACACCGGAGGAAATCTGGCTGGCCATTGACAGTTCACAGTCAATATTAATGCCAAGACTTTTTACCTTGTCGCAAGGCTTCGGAGTAGGACCTAGTTCCTGGGGTCAATACAGATCACTCCAGGGTGAGCTAACGGTCGAGACCACTAAAACCTCGGTTTTTTCAGGATTAATTTTCAGCAGATTTGTAGGCATCCAGCTGACTGTATATCTAAGAATATTCTGTACATGGTTCTGCGCTGAAACCGTATTGTCAATGCTGAGTAGCAGCTGGGTGTCATCGGCGTAATTAAACATTCAGCAACCCATGTTTGCTAAGGAGTTGATCAACGGTTGTAAATAAAGGTTGAACAGTAGTGGGGATAGTGCGGAGCCCTGCGGGACTCCGCACATCAGACTGCCCACCTCCGAAGTACTGTCCCCAGCTGAATCCTCGGTGTCCTTCCCGACAGGAAGGATTGAAGCCACTGGTAGGCCGTATCCCTAATCCCAAAAATGGCCAGTCTGTCCAGGAGCAGGGTATGGCTGACAGTATAGAACGCCGCTGATCGATCTAAAAGTATCAAAAGTAAGAAATGTTTGGTATGCGAGTCCACTATAGCAATGCTAGACGTGATGTTGATGACATCGTCGAAGGACCATGAGACTTGTTGCCACTGGTTGTCTAGTGCCTCCTCTAAGGGTCTCATTTTGAGGCAAAAGTTAGGAATTAGGGGAATAAAGAAAGACAGCATCCCCAGAAGCGATATGAACTGTTGAACAGAAACTGACTTTTTTGTGCGCAGGAGAGTTGTCAGTTTGGAAATCCACTGTTGTCTTTCGTTTGAGAAAAAAGCCCTTGTTTGCTGTGTGTCTATGATGGCCCCCAAGAAGGTCCTCACTTGAGCGGGGGTGAACTGAGACTTTTCTAGATTGCTGGAAAAACCCAGAGACTGGAACAGAGACAGGTATGATTGAGTGTGTCTGGTTGCGACTGCAAACGACTGCGCCTTTATAAGGCAGTTGTCGAGGTAGGGAAATATTTGGACACTAGCTTGACCAAGATGTGCTGCTACCGGTGCCAAGACTTTGGTGAACACTCGGGGCGCAAAGCAAAGGCCAAAAGTATTGTAAATTAACGCCGATTAGGTTGAGCATTAGCGGAAGACATGTTACATTAGCCGTTATCTTAGCGATTGAGCCGACTCCATTTTGTATTAATGAACGGCCATCTTGGCCATGTGCTCGCCACGAGGTTTGTCCTACCTCTTTGTTAACTGCATTCGCTGTTTTCAGCATGTCCAGAAATGCCCAGTAGAGTCAACATCTGTTTGTAATTAGTGCGCGATAGGAATATGCTTTTGGGGGTCTCAAGAACTGATAACTCCACCCATGTATAGATTGTGCTCTGAAAGGTAACAACTTCATGCTCCATTTTTGTACCGCCTTCTTTTGAACCCCTCTGTTTGTGTATAAAAGGTGCCATGTGCTTTAGTTCGGTGTGCTACTCAATACAATACTGAAGGGTGTTGTGTGGATTGTAGTACCACCTTTAAAGGTTTAATAAACTTTGCTTTTGTATTTTCCAGTTTCTGTGCCAACTTCTTCCTATGGTCTGAGGACCTTGTGCAGAGAAGGGCGAACCCCTTGTACTAGCAGGCCTTGCTGAGGCTTGCTTATGACAATTGGCGCCCGACACGTGGGGCTCATCGGCGACTCGGATGCCCAAAGGAGTGGTTGTGACGAAGGATTGGAATCTCGCCGCGGACGCGATCGCATGCCAGAAAAGACCAGAGTCTTGGCATCCAAAACGTTTTTTCCTTTCTTTCCGATCTGACCGTCCAGGTGGTGCCGGTCTTTGACTGAGATCTCTTCTGTAGTTTGCCGTGCAGTGGCCGTTTGGTCGAATTTAGAACTTGGCAGTTGGAGACTGGGCCCTTTGATTGGTAAGAATCGTTGGACAGTACTTGCTGTGGGTTTTTGGAAGCCTGGGATTCGCAAGGCAGTTTTAGGATACGCTTGCTGTGGCATTTGGGGAGGCGACTAGTCGAGATATGTATATGTATGTGTATGTGAATGTGTAATATATGTGCTGCAATACATATAGGCAGGTAATGAGGAGATATTTCTCTGACATGCGATTTTTGATGTGAACGGCACAACGTATTAAAGATACCTTAAGTGCTACTTTGATTATAATACTGCATATTTTGCACTATTTCTGGCATGCCTGCTCTTAGCGCACTTCGTAGGATGTGCTGCTTTTGTGGAATGAACCGGTTAAGACTTGAGGAATCGCAACCAGCTCCCCCGGAGGGGACGCCTAATCGAGAGATGTATGTTAAGTATGGTCTTTCCCCTATAATGTACAGCACATTGTGGAGGAAATACACGCGTAAAGACCCTGAGTTATGTTGGCCAATGCATGGGTCATTTGATATGCGAAAGATTGAGTATGTGGAACAGTGTATGTTTGAGTGAAAATCGAGACAAGATATGTTTGAGTGTGTGCGAATGTGGGTGAAAGAAGTGCGTGAACTTGAGAAACGTGAGCAAGCGCTGATTGAGAAAGAGCAACGGAAGAGTGTGTACGAAAAAGCGCAAGAATTAAGAAAGAAAGAAGCGAAAGAATTGGAAGAAAGACAGGAGAAGGAGCGCAGATTACAGATATCTGGCCAATATGCTGTTCGGCAACCTCTTTATTGTGTCCTTAATAAACTACAGGATGATTTTTCATTATTAGATCATCCTCCGCCTCCATATGCCGTTCCGTCCGCTCCATCTGGTGAAGCTGAGGATTCCGACTTGGATCAAACAAAGCGAGACACCTGTTCCATGTTGTCGGTTGACCGTGCGTCCGAATTGAGAAAGATTGCTCGTCGAGCAATGCATGATGATATTTCAGTGTCTAGTGTTTTAGATGATTTACAGGGGTGGCAGGACAGAGAGAAATTGTATTTTATTGACCAGTTTGCTGAGGAAGTGGTCGGGTTGTTTCGGAAAGTCTCTGGTGTTCTAGAACCTGATGATATAGCAGCCGATTGTAAGCAAATGCGTAATGGTCTTTTTACTCTCCCCCAGGTGCCTGATACGATACGGCGGTTGTTCAAACTACGGACTGAGGCACTTTGCATACGAGAGGAGAAACAGAAATCAGATACAGATGCTCGGAGGGGTTTGGTCGGCTGGAAACAATCATCCATCCTTGGGACAGATAAGACTAGTATAGTGCATGCAAAGCCTATGCGAGAGGCCGAGCCTTTATATGATCCTCCTAAAGGAGCAGGCACAAATGATGATACATTTTCTGCTGATGTGAAAGGTTACTTTATTTATAAATGGGTGTATACTCCCTGGAATAGGGCGGATGTTATGGCACTTAAAGCTGCATTACCTGACCCACGGAAAAGTCCAGCCGCTTTCTATGAGGAAGTCGAGGGGGCCATAAATTCTTGTACTATGACGTTAGCCGATATTGATTTATTCTTTGGGTTGATATTACCACCTGATATGTGAAGGTCTGTGCGAAAATTCGATGATCATACAGCGTATGGGGCATTATGGAAGGAAATAGAGAGGGAAGATGAGGATAGGGAGCCAGCGAAGAAACCATGTAAATAGATTTTAGACCTTCCTGTTGTAATATTGACTAAGTTAAAAACGATTATTCCCCCGAAAAAGATTGATTGGACTATTTTAGCATAGTGTAAGCAAAAGGCAGATGAATCGATTTCAGATTTCTTCACACGTTTTGAGGAAGCCTTTGATGATTTCAGTGGCCAGTCGCTAACGGACGATACAGGCCGACATTTATTTGTAGATAAGTATGTTATGAATTTATTGCCAGGAGTGGCTAGCCGTTTAAAAGCTAGTGAATGTTCGTGGACCACTTCGTCGCCGGCATCCCTCCTGACGATGGCTCAGTATTATGAGCGTCAGGAATTAGAAGCGAAGGGTAGTGAGGATAAAAAGTCTAAGGAATTAAAAACGTAGGTGATGTTATCTCAGGTTTATGGTCCACCTCTTAGAGGTACTGATAGAGGTGGACGAGGATTTTATGATTCATCCTATACTCGTTCGAATTTGGCTGCTGATCAATGCGCGTATTGTAGGAACTTTGGTCATTGGGCAGATGAGTGTCCGTTGTTGCGTTCGCAACGCTATACCCGTGGTCGGGGACCAATGAGGAATCGCGCAGGATATTCAGGACCCAGAGGTAATACGAATGATCGCGCTAGGTTTGACTCTAATGTGCGGGTACAAAATGGGTCCAATACCTTTGACAGGCGTAACCAATACCAGATATCTGATTATGTGCAGCCTGATTTACACGATTCTGTTTATGCATAGGATTGCTTAGGATGGGGTAAAGAATCAGTTGAAGTTCCAGTAGATCAGAGGGGTCCTTATGTTACAGCACATGTTTTGGGGTCTACTGATCAATTTTGGTTGATACAGGAGCTACTCGTAGCGCCTTGTCTAAACAATTGGTTCAGAGGGCTCCCCTGTCTGGCTTCACGATTTACATCAATAGTGTTCAATGGGACACCTTCTCTTAGCCCATTGTCACAACCACTTGCATTTCATGTCGACAAATTTGCTGCTCCATGCCCGTTTTTGCTCTCCCCAAATACACCAGATAATATTGTGGGTCTTGATATGCTTAAGCATTTCAGAGCCATAATACGATGTTCCCCTGACGGAGTACGTGTGATTTTAAATGACAAATACCCCGTGCTGGAAAGAGCTTGTCTTGTTCAGGAGGATATTGCATTAGCTTCTTTACCTGAAACCTTGTGGGCTACTTCAGATACTGATGTGGGACAGATGGTTATTCCACTGATGCATATTAGTGTAAAGGAGGGAGCTGTGTTACCGCGTTTGCCCCAGTATAGAATTTCACAGGAGGGTGAGGAGGCACTTACACAAATCGTGCAAGATCTCATTGAAGTGGGGGTTGTTGAGGAAGTTTCATTTAATGTTTGTAACAGTCCGATTCTTCCGATTTTGAAGAAAGATACTGACACTAGGATCTATAGATTCATAATCGACTTGCGAGTAGTAGGGATCACATATGGTCCTAATGAGTAAATCAGGGGGTCTGCTTACGAAACATGTCGACCAGGGAGGGCATATTAAAGACCCCCTCCCTAACCCCTTTTTAATGTTTTCAGCTGGAGAAGTTAATAAAATATATTTTTTCTACTAGCCAGGAAACTTTTATTTTTTTGCCTTGATCACCACATTCCCTACCACTCCTTTTTCCTACACCACACATAGCCTATCGCAATATAGTGGTCCCACGTTGTCGTCGGTCGCAGCACGCCCCGTCCCTTAGAGGGACGGGAAGACCCCTATGATGAAGCGTGACACTATGGGATTCATAGTGTGTGAGGGGTACTTTAAAAACACATAGCGTTCCTCCTGGACATCTCCCGGAGTAACATCCCCACACTTATGCACTTCATATGATTTATCACAATAGATATAGATGTAACGTAAGGATAGAATCTCTGTGTTTATAAACTGTATACCGGAGGCGGATTCTATCCATTACCTTTACACTCCCTATTTTGTTGTTTTGGATGTGTTTCATTAACTACTGACAAACATGAACAATCAAGAACATGAGTTTCTGGAAAACTATCAAGCACCCAATCAGAATCAGCCGCCCTTCACACCCAGGAACTTTTGAGGCTTTAGAGAGGGTGAATTGCACGTGGTATAAGAGGAACACTACAGGACTCAAAGCTCCCTTCTCAGGGATGTACTGAACTGCCAGCCTCATGGCACATCTAGCCAGCTCTTCACCTCCTCCTCCTCAAACTGTTGACCAGCTATCAGGGCAAATGAGCCGGCAGCAAAGCCTCGCTGGCTTGGTTCCACCCCGGACCAGGCAAGGTGGTCAACTCCATACTCCTCCAAGTCAGCAAGCACTCTGGTCGAGCCAGTCCTAACCCACATGAATGTTCCCCATCACAACTATTTTAATGGTACTAAGTTATGTTTCTGCCAAATGACGGAGTCAAAAATTGAAAGGTTTTACTATGAAGTGCTGAAAGAGAAATCATGAAGTTTTTCAATATTTCTGAGTCTGCCACAGTACGCAGGAGCATTATTTCTCTACAGCAGCAAATCATGTATGTGCCCTGTAGAAAGCATGTTTGAATGAAACATGGAATGCATTGCAGCCTAAACTCCATGCAACAACATAGTGTGCAAGATAACTTGTGTTATTATTCCAGCAGAACGAAATGCCATTCCTAATGTGTACGACATTTTAAAGACAAACCCAGAAAAATGTATGGTCAAGTGTTGTTCTTCTGCCTGTTAAAAGACAATCTCCATTAATGTGTCAGGAATTAAAACACTATGAGAAACCCTACTCTATGGCAGGGTGCTGCCTGCCACTATATTGCAGGTTACTTTCAACATAATCAGATTTATACATACATACTCCAGGGTGCTGCCAGCTATCGGGTCTGCACACAGCAGTCTGGAGCCACTCGGGAAGGAGGTAAGCTCTTCATTTCATCTTAAGCCCCTAGGTTACAGTCAAAGCCTGATGGGTCCGGAGAACTTTATCCTCGCTCTAACTACACCGAGCAGATAGACGTAGCCCTTCATAGGCTGTGTTTTGTGCTGGGTGATGACTGGCATCTTATTATCATTGGCGGGAGGATGAAGCTCTGATAGGAGCTGCTACAAGAAGAGCAGAGAAAAAGGACCACAGATCGCCACAGAGCGACAACTGCCCAGAATCTGAAGAAAGAACTCTGGAACAGCAAACCTCCTACACCCTGGAGATTCTCCAGGGTAAGCAAATGATGGTAATGAAATGCAAACTGCAGCATTAAGGTCACACACTACAACATCTTTCCTTTTAAACCGAAGATAACAGCCTACAATAAAAAACTAACCAAAAAACAACAAAACTTGAAAATGCACTTCCAAAAGCTGCAAAAGAGAAACAGTTAATATGATTGAAAAATATTAAACTTTGTTGGTACCTTAGTAATGTGCTTTTCTTCTGGGCTTCACTCCATCTGCAGCAATAACGCTCTGAAAGGAGAAATTACTGCTGTGAGTCTCAGAGTCTTCAGTGTTACTGGTCTCAGTCACGAAGACTGTGGTGTCGGAAGATAACTTTCTCTTATTTGGCTTTATTGTTCCAACAGCCACGCCATCGCTTTTAGCCGACACGCTACTGGCAGCAGCATCATAACTACAGGCAGATCAGCAAAGCGGATATCACCACTCACATTGGGTGAACCGACTCGTCTCTGCTACATACATCCACTCTGTTCTCAAATTTGCTTGGGGCTGTCAAAATGCAAAGATCTGCAATATATTCGCCACACTTTCCTGACTACCTTGTTTAAAAAAGTTGTGACATTCAAGCGTGATTCTTGGTTCATCTCCAAGCTGAATTGTTTTAGAGGTTCAATTGCCACACAATACTATTCCCACATTCCAGTTTGTACACAGGGTGTTTCAACTCTGGTAGGTTATCAACTGGTTGTTTTGCAGATAATTTCAGATAGTTTCTGTAAGAAACGGAATTATTATTTACGGTAGATGAGGAACAATCACAACCGTTGTCAGAGTGAACTTTCAAAGCAATTCAATTAACCTAGGATCAACCATCTGGTACCTAGGATCAACCCCCTGGTACCTAAGCACGGAACAGGCAGGCTTAACTTATGGTAATATGTAAAATATGTATGCAGAAACCAAAAAAGTTAAAATGCAAAACAATAAAAAAAAAAGTAAAATGTATTGGACAAAATGACACTAAAATGACAAAATCCAATATGGGGAATGAGATATGAACTGTAAAGCTGTAAGAATCACAAGGGGCCAATGGATGAGGTCCCGGGCATGGATTAGTCTCTCTGGAGCTGACTGCCAAGTCTGAGTGAACTTGTTCTCCCTGTTCAGCAGGAAGTCACTATACCGGAGGAAGGGCTTTAGGTGGAATGAAAAAACTTGTGATGGCTCCCAGAGGATCGTGGTCGATGTAATGAAGGGCGTGGCTTAAAAACCCAAACTAAAAATCCATGCTCGGCATAGTGTGTCACCCCACTGGTATTTTGCTGCTTCGCCATCCCATCCATATACAACAGGTAACATTACATCTACTACAAGCCAAGACTATTGGCTTTGTCAATGGTTGTTAGTTGCATAAGATAAATATGCAACAGCGATGGCTTCAAAGCTTATTGGGGGCTGCTAAGTGTAAGAGGGGCTGCGAGAGGTGAGAGAACTGTAGCTGGTGTGAGAGCGGCGCTGCGAGGGTGTGATGGGTGCTGCTAGGGTGTGATGGGTGCTGCGAGGGTGTGATGAGCGCTGCGAGGATGTGATGGGTGCTGCGAGGGTGTGATGGGCACTGCGAGGGTGTGATGAGTGCTGCGAGGATGTGATGGGCGCTGTGCAGTGAAACTATTGAAGACACAGTTTTCACATACGAGGATACCCACTGGAAACATGAGACGTTTACGAACTGTAAATCTAAAAACGTTGTTTATGCAATCATCTGCCCTTGCCCTTCAGTATACATTGGCAAAACAACACAGGAAATAAGAACCAGGATCACGCAACACAAATCACGTATTCGCAGAGGGGTAGAGAATGCCCCCTTAGTAAATCATTGGACTAGGTGCAAACATATGATTACTGATTTACGCTGGACCGTTGTGTCCAAAATTGAAAATGACCCCAGAGGAGGGGACATTGAAGCAAGACTAGCACAACGTGAAGCAATGCTCATCATGAAGTTTAATACTGCCACAAGAGGACTTAACGAAATTTCTGAAATTTACAAGCCGATTGTGTAAACCAGCTTTATTCTGACCCTCGGTCCTCAGTGCCCTGTTGCTGGACTACAAGTCCCAGAATCCCCGGGCCTCTCTCCTTCCTACACACCAACCAGGAAGCACTGAAGCCACACCCTTACTCGAGGACTCCAGACGGTGGACCCGTACACACCAGTGAGAGAGAAGGACGTCTGCCTTGCTCCAGCCTCGGTATGCTAACCCGTTTGTTGCAGAACCAAATCGCCCACGGATTACCGCTTCTTTACTAACCTACGTTTTCGCTCCCGTCCCACAGATTAGGAGCAGCCGCATAACGAAAATAACCAAGCAGCGCCATTTATACCGCCCGCTCGCAGGTAAGGCCACGATCCCCCTGTAAGCATGATGAATGATGTTTGCTAGTTGCGCACCACACTGAAACGTTTGTTGTACGTTTTTTTGTTGTCTTACACAGCTGCTGTCTAAAGCCTTTTGGGAAATACAACTTTGAGTAGACATTCTCAAGATGTCGATTGAACCTATGGATTGAGGTAGGGAGTGCCAGCTGTTTTCTGGTAGTTGAGCCCTTGTCTTACCCCCTTGATAGTCGCTCTATAACACTTTGCTAAAGCTAGTTATTTTTAACATTTCAGAACCAACATCCGGTCCTGAGGAGAACCCCACTTATTCTTAGGGGTTTGAAACGCGTCGACCAGCTTTTCTGTCCCGCTTCTGGCTACCATGATTTTGTGGATTGAGTGTTCATAAATTTGGTTTCATGAGGGATCTCATGACAAACACAATGACATTGTAAAATAGATTATATTATCTTCTACTGATTTCTTGCCAGTTGCTTGGACATAGCGTTTTTTTGTATTTTTCATTCACTTTGTATTGTCTGTGTATGAATGTATGGCCAAGTGTGTATGATATGTTGCATTTATATGTTTGTATATATTGTATATAAAACGTATTTCATTGGTAACTTTTGTATTTTCCACGCACAAAAAACAATGTGTTAAAATTTGAAAACAAGACCGTTTGCAATAAATAAAATTTGCTCGGTTTAACAAGTCAACCGGTTGTTACTTGATTTAATCAAAAACAACCTTCATTGAAACCAGTTCTTGTATTGGAACCCCAGTTTTGGCTCCTTTGTTGGTTATTAGCGAGGGTGTGATGGGCACTGCGAGGGTGTGATGAGTGCTGCGAGGATGTGATGGGCGCTGCGAGGGTGTGATGGGTGCTGCGAGGGTGTGATGGGCACTGCGAGGGTGTGATGGGCACTGCGAGGATGTGAGGGGCGCTGTGGGGTGGTGAGAGGACGCTGTGAGGGGTGCTGCTGGGGATGAGAGAGGCGCTAGTAAAGGTGAGAGGGGCTCTGCTAGAGGTGAGAAAGAACTCCAGGTGGTGTGAAAGCTGCACTGCTTGAGCGAGAGAGGGCCTGGTGGGAGTAACAGATGTGCTGAAGAGGGAGCAAAAGGGCACTGTAGTAGACAAGCAGTACTTCGGGGGTTAGAAGGGTAACACAGTGTTCAGAGACGGGGGCTGCAGGGGGCAAGGGATGCCCTGCAAGGGGGGAGTGCGGACATTGCTGGTGGGAGAAGGGCATTGACGTGTGCCTGAGAGCTGTACACGAGAGGGGATCGCTGCAGACTTCATCGAGGGCATTGAAGAGGGTGAGGCTGGGGGCACCACCAAAGTGAGGAGTGCCATGGCAGTGGCTAACAACAACAAAAGGATGGAGCTGATAGTGTGATAAGTGTGTAAACGGGCGCTCCTCTGGTGTGAGATTGGATGCCCCACGGAGGGAGGCCGGGCAGCGCGTCACTGGTTGAAGGTGTAACTCGGGGAGTGATCAGAGGTGCGCGTCTGGTAGTGAGCCGTCACAGTGAGATCTTGAAAGGAGTGAGTTTGTAGGGGGGGGAGTCCCCGTCTACCGGGACTGTGTGTGCCCGCGTGTGGCTGAGGTGTGAATAGGACGCACACTTCAAGAAGTCACTGTGCAGAGAGTGGATGTGTGCACGGGTGATAGTGAGTGTATGGAATCACCGTGTGAAGGTTGCATCCGTGCAGGTGGTGAGGAAGCAAGGAGAGGGTGAACCAGTGTGTGTAATGACTGTCTGCTGGAGGGCTGTGTGCAGCGATAAGGGGCTGCTCGTTGAAGGTCTGTGCAGCGTGATTCTGAAGGGACTGTGCGTGCAGGTAATGTCTGAGAACAACTGTCTGCCAGCAGTGCGTGATACGTCACCGGTGCCCTGAAAATCAGTGGGATATAACGTCCCCCTGTCCCCAGTAGACTCCTATAAATATCTAGGTTTCACTATAGACCACAACCTCAACTTCAATTTACAACTGGGGCAAGGCCGTACCAGAGCTAAACAACTGCAGTTCGCCTTCAGTGTCTTAAAGAAAAAACTTACGGGGTGCTCTACAGGCCATTTGCTTAAAGCCATTTCAGCAACATTTTTTGACTCAATTTCATACGGCTTGGAAATTCTTAACACGAAAGATGTCATCTCCTTAAACTCAGCACAATCAACTCTCTTTAAGGCCCTGTTCTCAATCCCCCGACACATTTCACCATCCCAAATTCATCTTGAGTATGGCCTGAGAAACCAGACACCCGACAGACAAGGGGCATTAGTGAAATACTACTGGAGAATGAGGGACGCAGAGGATAACACCTTAGCACACTACTGCTGGAAGGAAATTGAAACCCAATCCAGGCTAAGTAATTCAACATTCAGTGTTCTGAAAGACTCCCTCGCAGCACTGCAAGTCGAGGAGGCCTGGCTCACCCTCCCCACTTACTCCAGTTTCAAAACCGTAGTGAACAACGCAATCAAAAGGACCTCCCTATTAATGCACAAAACAGCTGTCTCAACAAGCATTTGCAATGCAATGGTCTCTGCATCATTAAAGGTAGAGCTATTGGCATTGCTCATGACATTTCTTTTTTTTCCTTTAAATCACAAATAAATGGCATTGTCATTTACATTGCCAATACACAGCACTCTGCACTCAACAGCACACACCACTCTGCACATGCACTCACTGCTCTGCACACTCACTACTCCGCACTCACTACTCTGCATTCACTACTGTGCACTCACTACTCTGCACTCACTACTCTGCACTCACTACTCACTACTCTGCACTCACTACTCTGCACTCTGCACACTCACTCTGCATTCGGCACACTCACTCTGCACTCTGCACTCACTACTCTGCACTCACTGCACTCACTACTCTGCACTCACTACTCTGCACTCTGCACTCACTACTCTGCACTCTGCACTCACTACTCTGCACTCACTACTCTGCACTCACTACTCACTACTCTGCACTCACTACTCTGCACTCACTACTCTGCACTCACTACTCTGCACTCGCTACTCACTACTCTGCACTCACTACTCACTACTCTGCACTCACTACTCTGCACTCACTACTCTGCACTCACTACTCTGCACTCACTACTCACTACTCTGCACTCACTACTCACTACTCTGCACTCACTACTCTGCACTCACTACTCTGCACTCACTACTCACTACTCTGCACTCACTACTCTGCACTCTGCACACTCACTCTGCATTCTGCACACTCGCTCTGCACTCTGCACTCACTACTCTCCACTCACTACTCTGCACTCTGCACTCACTACTCACTACCCTGCACCCACTACTCTGCACTCACTACTCACTACTCTGCACTCACTACTCTGCACTCACTACTCACTACTCTGCACTCACTACTCTGCACTCACTACTCTGCACTCACTACTCTGCACTCACTACTCTGCACTCACTACTCTGCACTCACTACTCACTACTCTGCACTCACTACTCTGCACTCACTACTCACTACTCTGCACTCACTACTCTGCACTCACTACTCACTACTCTGCACTCACTACTCTGCACTCACTACTCTGCACTCACTACTCACTACTCTGCACTCACTACTCTGCACTCACTACTCACTGCTCTGCACTCACTACTCTGCACTCACTACTCTGCACTCACTACTCTGCACTCACTACTCTGCACTCACTACTCACTACTCTGCACTCACTACTCTGCACTCACTACTCTGCACTCACTACTCACTACTCACTACTCTGCACTCACTACTCACTACTCACTACTCTGCACTCACTACTCTGCACTCACTACTCTGCACTCACTACTCTGCACTCACCACTCTGCACTCACTACTCACTACTCTGCACTCACTACTCTGCACTCACTACTCACTACTCTGCACTCACTACTCTGCACTCACTACTCACTGCTCTGCACTCACTACTCTGCACTCACTACTCACTACTCTGCACTCACTACTCTGCACTCACTACTCTGCACTCACTACTCTGCACTCACTACTCACTACTCTGCACTCACTACTCTGCACTCACTACTCACTACTCTGCACTCACTACTCTGCACTCACTACTCTGCACTCACTACTCTGCACTCACTACTCACTACTCTGCACTCACTACTCTGCACTCACTACTCACTACTCTGCACTCACTACTCTGCACTCACTACTCACTGCTCTGCACTCACTACTCTGCACTCACTACTCTGCACTCACTACTCTGCACTCACTACTCACTACTCTGCACTCACTACTCTGCACTCACTACTCTGCACTCACTACTCACTACTCACTACTCTGCACTCACTACTCTGCACTCACTACTCTGCACTCACTACTCTGCACTCACTACTCTGCACTCACCACTCTGCACTCACTACTCACTACTCTGCACTCACTACTCTGCACTCACTACTCACTGCTCTGCACTCACTACTCTGCACTCACTACTCTGCACTCACTACTCACTACTCTGCACTCATTACTCTGCACTCACTACTCTGCACTCACTACTCACTACTCTGCACTCACTACTCTGCACTCACTACTCTGCACTCACTACTCAGCACTCACTACTCACTACTCTGCACTCACTACTCTGCACTCACTACTCTGCACTCACTACTCACTACTCTGCACTCACTACTCTGCACTCACTACTCACTACTCTGCACTCACTACTCTGAACTCACTACTCTGCACTCACTACTCACTACTCTGCACTCACTACTCACTACTCTGCACTCACTACTCTGCACTCACTACTCACTACTCTGCACTCACTACTCACTACTCTGCACTCACAACTCTGCACTCACTACTCACTACTCAGCACTCACTACTCTGCACTCACTACTCACTACTCTGCACTCACTACTCTGCACTCACTACTCTGCACTCACTACTCTGCACTCACTACTCTGCGATTTAGCTGTCATAGTGCCAGAAAGACTTCTTACAAAGTGCTTGGTAGATGCGCCACATAATCTTACTTCGAAAGTCAAAGTCATTGATCAGTGTGTAGTAATGTTGTGTTTGAAAGATAACTATGCACTAACATGTTGCTGTTCCTGTGCAACTCTAGAGATAACCACTGTGGCTGAACTGGAAACTCTGATCATGATACCTGGGCTGAAAGCGGCATGTTAGTTAACTAGTCACCCAGACTGTGACCAGGAGAAAACGGATTTAGCCCACTGTATTTCGCTTTCCGTAACTGCAAAATCTGCACGCATGTATAAGCGATACAATTCAGACTGAGCCCAAAACAAATAAAACATACGTTGTGTGCAGCTTAATAAGACTCAAATATTGTAATATTATTGACAAATTGTGCATACTAAAAATGTATGCCCCTTGCTTTACTTGAGACGGAAGTGAGTTTGGTTAGAAAAATAAAAGATTGTCCCCGCCGCTGCCCGGCCCGCAGTAGGAAGTCAGGCAGGCCGGGGGCGGGACCGAGGGACAACAGGAACTCACCAAACTTCCTACGGAGGAGAGGAGCCCCGCCCGCGACACCAGAGCAGCTACCAGAGGAGTGCTGAAGGGAGCGAGGCTCCCGCCTGGAAGAGAGAATCTCGCCAGTGCAAGAAGCAAGGTAACGGCCTCCACCCGCAACTGGAATCCCGGTGAGTGCGAGCATCAGGAGGGGGGTCCCAACTCCACCCGCAACAGGAGTCTCCGTGAGTGCGAGCATCAGGAGGGGGGTCCCAAGTATGATGTGTGTGCCCGTGGTCCCAAGTTAGCGCATGCGTGTGAATGCGCGACAGCAGCGGTGTGTGCCCGTGGCCCCAAGATAGCGCATGCGTGTGAATGAATGCGCGACAGCAGCTGCCTACAGCGAGCGCATGCGCGTTTCAAAACCCCTCCAAGGCGATGCGTGCGGCCAGGAGTGTCTCCTGGGAAGCACACTCGCTACCAATAGTTCTCGGCGAGAAGCGCTTCCGCGCGTTTAGCCGAGACCTAAAAAAAAAACATGCCTGGACCGTGATTCAAGGCTATCAGCGGCTGAAACCTCAACCATATTTACTTGATCATTTGTCCCAGGACAGAAAACAGTACTTAACATTATTGCAGCTGGGGTCATTTCCATCAAAAGATCTGAAACCAAAATGGAAATACCCCTGGCAATCCAAGGAATGTCGTTTATGCGGAGGTCGGGACGAGTCCCTTTTACACCTGTTATGCATACGCTCCTCCCTGGCAGCTACCCGAAGAACGGTCCTCCGGGAAGCCTTCAGGAAGGAACAAATACAGACATGCAGAGCTGCTGTCATCCAATGCCTTGGGGGGGGGGGGGTCATTAATCCAACTGTCCTGTAGAGCAATAACTTTTCTCAAAATGGCAGCAAGAGAGCTGGGAAAAAAGGAAATCATTCACTAATTTAATAAGTTCCAGCATATTCATCAATGGCATTGTCTTAATGTTTTAAATTCTCCTGTTTTTAAATTTAAAATGTATTTTTACTTATGGTGGTTCACCACCCTTTTATGATTTTTTTATCGAAATCAAATAAAAGTATTCATGACTGACTGATATCAGTGGGAGTGTGTCAGTGAGATTGTGTATAGAGAGGCTTCTTGCAGAAAGTCACTTCAACAAAGTGTGTGCAGGGGGAGTGCGTTTATGGGGGTCACCAGCTAGGAAGTCACCACAGCCGATTAGGAAGTCACTGCAAGGAAAATGTTTGCATAGGGGGTCACCAGCTAGGTAGCCCTAGCCACTGCAGGGAGAGTGCGTGCATGGTGAATACCAGCTAGGAAATCACCGCAAGGAAAGTGTGTGCAGGGTAAGTGTGTGCATGGGGGGTCACTGGCTAGGAAGTTATTGCGGAAAAGTGTGTGCAGCGTGAAGGCATGCATGGGGGTCACCAGATAGGAAGCCGCTTTAAGGAAAGTGTTTGCAGGGTGAGTGCATGCATGGGGGGTTACTGGCTTGAAAGTTATGTGGCCTACACTGTCATCCACTTGAAAGGGTGTTCTGTGCGCATGCGCAGTGGGTGTTGCTGGCCGCCTTGTGGCTTCACATTAGATCAGCAGATGTTAGCTGTGTAGGTGTTGTGTGGGCATTACGGGTCTCTCATCCTGCTCCGCGACGTCGACATGAAACCATGTATTATTACATGTGTGGTATACGAGGGTCCGAGTAGGATTGCATGCCTTGAGTCAGCAGGGGGCAGTGATTCCGCAGCTTTTCACTCCTGCCGCTCGTAAGTATTCTAAGGTATGAGTAATCCACACGCACAGGGGTGTAATCATTCAGAAAAACACAGCAGGCCGCACACGATGAATACCACTTTAATTTGACAAGTCACAAAGACTGCTCTGTGAACAAGAACAGAGAACGGTGCGTGTGTGCGTGCGTACGTGTGTGTGTGGGGATTGCCCTAGAGTAAAATATCAATGTGAGAAGAAATGTTTCCTCGCAGATTTTCTGTAATTTTCACCGATACTGCGCTTAAGGACCCTAGTCTGCGAAAATATCTGCTTGTGGGTTATTATATTAACATTTTAAATGCTGCACCGTTTAATTTGTTCCCATATGAAAAGATAATTTTTTTTTTGTAAATTCTATTTTTATTGCAGATTCAGAAAATGTACAATTGTATGGTCAAGCTCGCCCATCCCCTATTGTCATCATTCCCCGATTGTTAAAAGAACATCACACAGCCATTCAGCCCACATCCCGGAGGCAGGGCGGCGATAGCTAGGAATCGTTAGTCATACCAGGAGATAAAACAGTACTTTTAACAAATGTAAAACATCTGTGTGTCCGGGCGGTTTTTAGATCTGCTTTTCTGTTCCTACCCAACCCCTAACCCCAACTAATAACTTGCCCCCAGGTAAACGATGAGTAATAGGAACCAAGGTCAGCGCTCTTATTCTAATCAAGGGAACCTGTCAGATTGACCCATCATTCAACTGCCTCTCACTGGCCACACAATCAACAATCCTCCCGTTCTCCATCCGCAGGGGCCCCTAGCCCTCCCCCCCCCACCCTCTCCCCTAACTATCGCTGGTGTGGGCCTACTACAGGACTGTCTCCAGTTGCTCCGGAACCCAGGGGACAACTTTCATACATGCGTCACTTGGAACTCTAGGCTAGCCTCATTCTTCCTGGTCCCTTTCATCGGATTGGTAATTATTTAATGTTTGCACCAATCCCTCCCATGCACGTGCCACTTCCAAACTTTTCTCATTAGCGGTGCGAGCTGCCTGTCTAAGCCGTACCATGCTTTCACTCTGCGCCCATTTACTCAGTTCCGCTGCCCACCGCCTACTAGATGGACCTTCTGATGACTTCCAGTGCCAGGTGATCTCCCTCTGGGCCAAAATAATGACCAGGTCCATAAATGTGCTGGTGACTTTCGTTTTCTTCGTGTGAGGGAACCTGAGCAACAAACATGCCGCCTTGTCAAAAGTCACCTGTCTATCTGTCACTTCATTCAAGAGCTCTCCCACCTCTGTCCAATACAATCCCAATTTTGGGCAGTCCCATATGATGTGATCTAGCTCCACCTCGGGGAGTAAGCACCTCGGGCATGCCGCACCCTCTACATGGAAATACCTCTGTATCTTCCCTGGGGTAAGGTAGGCTCTATGTACTACAAAGAAGTGCACCTGCTGAAAGCGGGCGTTCCTACAACCCTTCCATGTCCTCCTCAGGAGGTGCCCCTATGTTTCATCTGGTATAGGCTTCCCCACACTCTCTTCCCATTTCAATTTCAGCTCGGTGAGGGGTGTCAGCCCCTCGTGAAGCATTCGGGAATGCAAACACGTCACCGCCTTAAATGTTCCTGCCGTCATCACCACATATTGACAGGCCATCGTGGTCGTCGGCTCCAGCTGCCCTGCCCTCCAATGCTTCTCTGCCTCGCTACCCTGCGTACCGGGGACTCAACCAATGGTGGGTGTGACCTATCTAGTGTAATATCAGTAATTGAATTGAAATCACCTCCCAGTATTATCGGCCCGCCAAGTAATGTGCCAGTGTACCCGAAATGACATAAAAAAAACGAGATTGCTCCGTGTTCGGGGCATAAATGCTACAAAGCACCACCTCTCGGCTATACAGTCTCCCTGCTACCCCCACATATCTGCCCTCTGGGTCAATTATCTGACTCGTGACCTCACCCATATCAGTACCCCTCTTGCAAATGCTGAGTACGCCGTGCCAAACACCTGCCCTCTCCATCGCTTCTGCAATGCCACACATTCCAGTTTGGTAAGATGGGTTTCTTGAAGCAACGCAATCTGAATCCCACGCTTCACTAAGTATGCGTGTACCCTATGACGTCGGGACATGGTGTGCAGCCTGCGTACGTTCCATGTGATGCATTTCAACTCAGGTAATGTCCCCATTGTTGCCCATCCTCAGTATCTTCCCCTCCATATCTTGCCAGCCCACACCAGCAACAGAATTACCCACCCCCGAACACCCCAAAGAACACCCAACGCCCACATCCCCAGAACAGGACCCAATAACCAAGCATCAGTCCCCATCCAAACCTCCAGAACCATACAGACAAGTCCACCCTGCAGTAGCCACTACAGGTTGCCTTAAGGGCAATAGGAGCGCGGTAGAACACCGACAGGTGGCAGCGCCCGCCCCGGCCCCCTGCCTCTTAGTCCCGCCTTATAGCATGGGACAACAATATGGATCGAAAGGGTTACCAGGCATTCTTGCTCCACCGACAATAGTCCCCATGTTACATTTCGCACAGAAGACCACAATTTTATAAATCGTCCGCCGTGCGAGGTGTCACCTCAGGCCCCACGATACTGTCCACATCCGACTGTTCCATTCCTGAGTGTCTCTTGTCGTCTTCTGACTCCGACCCCCTAATCGAGTCCTCTTTCTGCAAGCCTGTTATCGCCGCTGTCGCTGCCAGGGCCCCCTGCTTGTCCGCTGCCATTTGCGCTAGCAATAGGGCCTGCTGGGTCTTATGTCTCTTACGGATGCGTTGTGATTGGCGCACCCTCATCTGCTTAGGTTGACCACTGTTGTTCCTATTCCTGCAGTCTGTTCCCGCTCTGTAGGATTCGAGCCAGGACCAAGCTTCCTCAGGCGTCAGTAAGAACTGTGTCGTGCCATCCAGGATGATTCGCAGTTTGGCTGGAAACAGCAATGAATATTGAATCCCCTCAGTCCTGAGTTCCTTTTTAACTGCCAAATATGAGGCTCTGCGTCGTTGTACATCTTGTGTATAGTCCGGGAAGATTGTGACCGTGTTGTTCTCCACCTTAAAAGGCCCCGTTGATCGAGCGTTCTGAATCAGCAGATCTCTGTCCTTATAGTGAAGGACTCGAGCCACCACAGGTCTGGGCGGACGTCCCAGCAATGGCGGCCTGGCCGGAACTCTGTGCGCCCTCTCAAGTGTGAAGAAGGGGGACAAGTCCTCCGGGGCAACTTGCGTTCTGAACCAGTTCTCCAGATAGGCTATCATGTCCGCCCCCTCTATTTTCTCCGGCAGGCCAACCACCCTTACGTTGTTGCGACGGTTCCTACTTTCGGCATCCTCTGTCTTTTTCTCCAACGTTGTTAGCCGCTGCAGCGCATCCTCCAGTTTTCGTTCAATTGTCACCACTGCCGGCTTCAGATCTTGAACCACTAGTTCAGTGTCTTTCACCCTGTCCACCAACTTCGAATGGTCGGCCTTCAAAAGACCCAGCCCAGTCGCGACCTGCACGATGTTGTTGTGTAGGGAGTCCTTTGTTGTCGTGATTGCCTCCAAGATCTTATCTAGGCGCTTGTTCAGCCGCCTTTCGGTCTCCGAAACTGCTTTGTCCCCGCCATCTTGGGCTTTATCTTGCGCCGCCTAATCGTCCCCTTTGGTTTTTGGTTTCATTATGACGGCTCCGATTTCCACAGTTCCCCCGTATAAGCCCTCCACTCCGATCTTCTGTGCCCTGGCAGCTATGGACTCTCCATCCGGTGCCAGAAGAGTGACGCAGATAGTGGATCGTGCGTCTCACCAGCTGTCCCTATGCCGTTATTCCGGCTCCACTGTTGCTCTCTGTATAGACAGGGTCCACTGCACTGTTATTGGGTAGACTCCTCACTTCTTCAATCCTCGGTTGTAGAGCGGGGCGTTTGGCCTCCCTTCGCCATCTCCTCCATCAGCCGCCATTTTAGAGCACTTGGTAAGTCTCTCGTCCATCAGATCGGTTTCGCTTCTATCGGTTCTCTACACCGTGTGGACCGGATCCCGGTGCTCAGCTGCTGCAGTCTCTCGCCTGTACTGCCTCCGCTGGCTTCAGTATCGTTTCCGCGAGCAGGCCTGCTCCCTAGTTCTCGACGGTCCGGAGATCGCTGCCATTTTGTGGGATCCGTCTTCGCTTCTTCTGTACTTTAATTCTTTTCCTTTCCTTTCCTTCATGAGTTTGGGCCCAGCGTGTGCCCCTGGTGTTCCAATTTAGGCTCTGTCACCTTTGGCTACCAGTAGCTCGATTTTTCAGGATAAAAGTCGGGATCGGGCACGGAGCTATCGGCTCACGCCGCCTGCTCCATCGGCGCCCAAGCCACGCCCCCCTCCCATATGAAAAGATCATTAACACGCACCGGCATTAAAAATGGGAAGGAAAGCATTTTTAAAGGGAACTTGCGAGAAAGTAGCTCTTTTTCGAGGAAATGTTGTTTGTTTGTGGCGGATTGCTCAAGTTGGACATTTGGAAAAACCTGATCTATGAAAAGGCCATTATTCGTGATGTCCATAAAACTTAAATCTGGTAGTAAACATCTGGCACACTCCGAGATGCAAGTAACGCTGAACGGCCTGTGCCACACAAAATACTCGTGGGACGGGATTGTCCACTCGTAAAATCGATATAAACCAAGGATTTTGACTTCAGCCTGTAAAAGTAGCTCCCGGGAATTCTGAGCTACATGTACACGCGTGCAGTGGGTAGTGACAGGGCTTGTGAAACAATATTACACCCATTGATTAATTTGTTAAAAACCTAAGTGCCAGGGATCTCGTCAGGAGGCATGTTAAGTACAGCACATACCAACATTATAATTAAAACAAGTAGCACGAGCAACAAGCCCGGGAGTTGTGCACGTGCAAAAAAAAAAACACGCGAGTGGTGCGCACGAAAGAAGGAGGGGCTAGGGCGCTGAAAGCTGGCAGCTGCGTGCGTGAACACAAGCGCTAGGTTGAGTGGCAGCACTTTTAAAAGCCCTAACAAAATGTCTCGAAGAGCAGTGCATGCGCTGGCTCAGGCGTGACCTAAAAAGGGAAAGTTAACTAATGGCAAGCGGGGAGTAATTATCCGGCAATAGGCGGAGTTTCCCCAAGCATATAGATTACTAGATGTCTCGGAGAGACAGCGCATGCGCGCTGCCTAGGCGAGGCCTAAAAATCACCAACTGAAACAAATGAAAATGATGAGACACCAACAATCAGCCTTATTATTCTAGTGAAAACTCATCACATTTAATTTTTAGGTCGAGCCTGGAACAGCGCATGCGCTGTGTGCTCGACTTACAGTAAAGGGCATCTTGAAAGTGCTACCCAGGATTTCATGGCTGGCTACAAGCTTGAGTGCACGCGCGGAACAGCCATCTGTCTCCTCCGTCACAGGTCATTAAATTGGTTTCCTCTCTGCCTCCGTCCAATCATTTTAACTTTCGCTTTCGCGGCTTGGCTTGGTTATACTGGTGGGATGAAACAAAGCTCCTTATTTTTGCTCCACCATGTCCACCACGTTCACCACCACGTCCACCACCACGTCCACCACCACTACGTCCAACACCACCATGTCCACCACCACCACGTCCACCACCACTACGTCCACCACCACCAAGTCCACCACCACACCCACCTCCACCACGTCTACCATCACCACACCCACCACCACGTCCATCACCACCATGCCCACAACCATGTCCACGTCCACCACCACACCCCCCACCACAACGCCCACCACCACGTCCACCACCACATCCACCACCACCACATCCACCACCACTAAGTCCACCACCACTACGTCCACCACTACATCGACCACGTTCACCACCCCATCCACCACCACGTCCACCACCACCACCACATCCACCACCACCCCGTCCACCACCACCACGTCCACCAACACTATGTCCACCACGTCCACCACCACCACCATGTTCACCACCATCACATCCACCACCATCACATCCACCACCACATCCACCACCACTACCACCACCACCACCACATCCACCACCAACACATCCACCACCACCACATCCACCACCACCACTAGTGCCGGGTGTGTTGTGTTTTTAAAACTTTCCCGCACTTCCTCCCTTGTGTGTGGCTGTGCCGCTGGACTCCCCGTTCCACCACAAGCTGATTGCAAGCTCGATTGAGGTGGAGGGAGCCTATTGGCCGTGACACCTGCTAGGGATTCCTTACTTCCGGTAGAAGGAGGTGAGCGGTCTAGCGCTCCGACCCCCTTCTCTTTAAAAGCCGGGGTTGGAAGGACACGCACTGGACGCGCTGCTGCTTGCGGCTGTGCAGTGATTGTAATGGTTTTTCTTTTAAAATAATAACTGTGTACCTTTGTGCTATCCTCACTATAGCTGACTACTAGCTGTGTGTGTAGTTTTTTAAATGCTGTGCTGATCCTCACTTTAGCTGATTAGAGCTGGGTGTATTGTGTTTTTAAAACTTCCCCGCACTTCCCCCGTTTCTCCCTTGTGTGTGGCTGTGCCGCTGGCTTCCCCGTTCCACCACGAGCTGATTACAAGCTCGATTGAGGTGGAGGCAGCCCATTGGCCGCAACACCTGCTAGGGATTCCTCACTTCCGGGAGAAGGAGGTGAGCGGTCTAGCGCTCCGACCCCCTTCTCTTCAAAAGCCGGGGTTGGAAGGACACGCGCTGGACGCTCTGCTGTTTGCAGCTGTGCGGTGATTGTAATTGTTTTTCTTTTAAAATAATAACCGTGTACCTTTGTGCTATCCTCACTATAGCTGACTACTAGCTGTGTGTGTAGTTTTTTAAATGCTGTGCTGATCCTCACTTTAGCTGACTAGAGATGGGTGTGTTGTGTTTTTAAAACTTCCCCGCACTTCCTCCCTTCCTCCCTTGTGTGGGGCTGTGCCGCTGGACTCCCTGTTCCACCACAAGCTGATTGCAAGCTCGATTGAGGTGGAGGGAGCCCATTGGCCGCGACACCTGCTAGGGATTCCTCACTTCTGGTAGAAGGAGGTGAGCGGTCTAGCGCTCCGACTCCCTTCTCTTCCTTATATCCCGATGCAGTCCACGGCGCGCAGTGGACACGTGCAGTGGGTGCGCCTAAGGCAAGCCAGCCTGCGCTTGTCCGTGCCCGGCCGGGACCAGGGGCCAGTCCCCCTGCCCGTCGGTCTTCCACATGGGTGTATTCGGTGGAGGAACTGCTCGTATTACGGGACAAATCACCCTCCTCCACGCCTATGCTGGGTCCAGACAATCAGATATGCCCCAGCTTAGCTCAACCCTCCCCTTACACCGCGGCCATGCCCGTACCGCTACCTGGGGACTCTGACTCAGACCCTTCATCCATCACTCTGCCCTCAGACAGGACGGGTGTCAGACGTGACTATCTGTCCATCCGGTACCTCAACACGAGGTCGCTGGTCAAACACCAGGTGGAGATATTCTATCTCCTCGACACAGTCAGGCCCGACATACTTTTACTGTCTGAGACTTGGCTCACGACAGAGTCCTCCCCGGATATTTTGGCAGCAGTCCCTGACGGCTACTATGTCCTTCTGGTAAACCGCCCCCAGGGTAAAATTGGAGGGCGGGTGGCAGCCATCATCTCTCACTCCCTTAAATCCAAGTCGCTCATTATGCTCCCAATACCCTCAGCTGACTATGTTCTTTTCAAACTAGGGTTGGAAACCCTCCCCCTTACGTTTGTCCTATTCTATCGTCCCCCTGGTCAGTCGCCCAACTTCTTGCACCACTTTGGCAGCATGATAGCTGAACTAGCAATTAACCATGCCAGCATCCTCGTAATTGGGGACTTTAACCTCTGGCCCAATGCCCTGCACGAAAGTGCCCTCTCCAGGGAGTTCACAGACCTGTTAGTCGGTCTCAACTTTTCCCAGTTCATTCATGCCCCTACCCATGTTAAGGGACATACTCTTGACCAAATCTGGTCATTGAATCAGGACATCTTTGATGTGCAGATCTCCCCATGTGCTTGGTCTAAAAACTTCTCCATCTCTTTCACGGTCCCCAAGTCCTCTACTACTACGACACGGCTCTGTAACCCTCCACTAACTCGTAACTGGGGCCGAGTATGATGAGTCTAGGCCCCAGCTAGGCCCGCAAGTACAAAGGGTTGGCCCTTCTGTATTCAAAGTACTAAAGGAAGTTGGCACGGAAACTGCAAATACAAAGGCAAAGTTTATTAACCTTTAAAGGTGGTCGTACAACCTACACAACACTCTACAGTATTGTACAGAGTAGCACAAAGAACTTGTGCACATGGTCCCCTTTTATACACAGCAGAGGGGTTCATAAGTAGGCGGATACAACACACAGCAGCATTCGTTGCCTTATATGGTTATGTCCAGTGCATGGTCAATACATGGGCGGGGTTGACGATACCCGAGACCCGCGAAAACATATTCAAGCAAGAACAGATGTGGTCAGTTCTGAGCATGCGCTAGACGCACGAAGGAGTTATTTATAGACTGTTGCTGGGCAGATCTCAGGGGTGACTAGCGAAGAGGTAGGACTTCCATGTGCAGAGCACGCGGTTTCACAAGCCATTCAAAATAGCGGATGGTCATACAAAATGGAGTCTGTACATCTAGTCAATATGACACAGAACATCGTGATTCGTACATGAAGAATTTATGTCTTCAGTGAATGCTTAATCATATCGCTGTTTTATTTACAACAGACGACCCTTTCAGCATTTGCTGAAGACATTCGGTTTACTAGGATAATCAATATAATCATCATTTATGTCAATACTCATCATCTCTGTTATGTCTTTGTTTATACTCTTTTGGTAGGTGGCATCAGCAATAGCTTTCTTATTGGGGATACAAAAAGAAACGCATAGGGAACACATCATGGGACCACTGTCACGATTCACCCCCCCCGACCTCTGGTAAATCACTGCCTGCCCTATCATAAGAAACGGAATGGGAAACTACATATCCCTTGATCCTTTGCGCCGCGCGCTCCTATGACGCGACGCGACTAGTGATTGTCAGGAAGTCTCGCGGAAGACGCGCTGCCGATTATTCCTGCTTGTGTTTGGTTCGTGTACTGTTGACTCGTCATTCAGGATCCTTGTATGTCGGCGGAGGCAAGTTTCGGCTTGCGCTGAAGGAACACGACGCTGTCAGCGTGTGGGTTCAGCGTTCCTTGTTTTCGGAGCCCGGTTGTGGAGTAACCTGGTGGGGCTTAGGAAGCGCCTACAACTTTGTGTTCTTTGGTGTGTTACCGCTCGAGTGTGGATTTACCTGGAGGGGCTTAGGAAGCGCCCGTGTCCTTCCATCATTCCAGCAACAGGTTTTCAAGATCCAGTGGGGCACTTGCTTTCTTAGTGTGTTTACGGAATCTGTTTGTTGCATACTTTCAGGGAGCGTCTTGCTCCGGTTTGCGCAGGACACCTGGGTATAGGTGCCGCCTTACATTTTTCAGTACTCATTACTCACTGTTGGAGCGCCTACAGAGCAGGATCTGTAGAGACGCTATACATATAAATACTGTACGCTGGGCATATGATTTATTTTCCTATCTTTTGCGTTATGTACAGTCTAGGGAATGTTGGAGAGATCTTGGGGTAGTCGCGGCTTGCACACCCTGAGGTTATTCTTCTAAGCATTTCCTCGGAGGAGAAAGACCTTTTGTTATCAACCACCGTTTACCAGGAATGTGATCGTTATTTTCATTATTTGGTTATATGGGGCAACTTTAGGTTATCTTTATCCTACGAATGGGTAGGTGTTCATTGCTGGCCTAATCTTTCACGTTCCAGGAGGGGAGGGAACATGGGGGTTTGCTAATGCTCTCTGTATTATATTTTCCGGTAGTACAGCCAGGGGATATAGAAGCCGCCCTTAGATCCTTCCTTCATACAGGCACACCTGTGGGATATACAGGTGAGGTAACAGGTGTTTTGTTACGTAGTAGATGTTCCAGCTTAGGGTTCTGTGGTACTTATCCCTTGTTTCTGTAATTACAGGTTACGGTTACAAGTGCCCAGCTGTTCTCCTCCAGACCCAACTTTTCCCCCGCTTGATCGCCTTAACAGACTGGGCACAATTACAGTCAGACTTGGGTTGATCTAGAGGTGAGCCCCCTTATAGCATCGATCCAATCCTGAGGAGCATCCAGAACGGACCTGACAACCACATTAAATACACATACAACATGTGATTGCTACAATAATACATAAACCAGTAAGAACTTTCCATCCCCATGTAATAATCAAAGTCCAAAACCATCCAGGAAAGGTCAAAGTACCATTTTCGGTATGTATGTCGGCAGCAATCTTATGCAAATTATTAATAGCTTTATAAACTGATGGTGTATGGTCTGGTATAAACACACAGCAACTACTTCCTATGATTCTACATGCTCCACCTCTATCTGCTAACATAACATCTAATACCATACGATTTTGTAATGCAACAATTCTAGTAATTTGTAGTTCTTCAGTAATGTTTCCAAGAGCAGCAGCAGTTTGATTCGTTACAGCTTCTACAACCCTAGTCAATCGTCGAATCTTTCTACTATTCAGGGCAGCCCCAACAAAGAAAAACAATCCTAAATTAAAAATCGATATACTGCTGCAAATTGGTATCGGTCTGGTCAATGTCATCAACAGATAGAGTTTGCTTGAATCTATTTACAGTAACATTGCTTAATAGTTTCAAGTCTTTATGGTATGATGCAGGAGCTAGAAACACAGGGGGTAATAGAAATGATACGTAGCATACCCCAGACCATCCCGCCGGTAAACGATAATAACCTTTATTACCACATACAAAATACGTATTATGGGAGGCCAGAAATGTACTAATTTTTAGTCCATCAATGTTCAGTACTGTGATACAATCACTGACACCCACAGGAATATGACCAACGCTCTAGACACACAAATCTGCTTGGGCTTGTGCAACTGAAATTACAAACTTCTCGTTTCCATTAATGTCTCTAGTGTTCGTGAAGATGTAGGGAGTCGATTCATTGTCCGGTCGATATTCTTCCCACTCCCATATTGTTCCATTGGCTTGTGGGTAGCCTTCTCTGTCCTGATGGCACTCTTTATTTAGTTTGAAGATTAATTGTCCCACTGTAGGTTTTCGTGTGGCAAAAAGTAAAGTATACCATGCTCTACAAGAGCCATTATGAGAGAAAGGGAGAGGTATGAACGGTGTTCCCCCCTTCTTCTGATGTGCTGGCATCATACCACATATCCAACAGTTTGTAGCATTGGTAGCAACGTGGGTATGATGCAGCATCTGGATAAAAGTCTTATTTAGGAATGACTGGCGATGCTTCAATTCTTGGTATGGCAATGTATAACAATAATGTTCCTCAGGCGCAGGAGTAGAAACAGCAAACAACTCACGGGCAGGAATAACATCCTCGACAAACCACGTGGTTGTAGCAACGACTGCTATAGTAATGATAAAACCTATCACGCAAAAGACTTTCTTCTTCTCCATGTCGAACAAATGTCAATATCTTCCTGAAACTAAAAAGGTTGTCAGAACTCTTCCCCCTAGGCAGATGTTGATTTCTTCACCATCGGGCCAAGACGGGTGTCGCTACACTAATGCAGGGCTGACCCCCCCCCTTGCCTCATCGGCTCTCCGTTTCACTAACCCAGGGGCTGCTCTGACAACGTGTCCCGCTACAAACATTTACTTCCTCGGCCTGAGATGGTATCTTCTTACTCCAGGGGTTGCTTGGTCCGGGAAGAGCTCCTCAGTGTCGTTCGGTTCCACAGCACGGCCTTTCTCCGCAGTCAGAACTTCTCGGTGGTCGGTCAGTACGGCAGGTTCTACCAATCCGGGTTGCACTCTACGACAGTGGATAGAGTGTATCCAATTCTTGCGGTTGGTGACTCGGACAGCTGTCCTTGTTGCAAGCAAGACCTGCTCTGGACCGCACCACCTCGGCTCTAGGCTGCCTGTCCTTTCAAATGACTTCACCAGCACGAAGTCGCGGGGTCGGAGATTGTGGCCTTCACCTGTGGACCGGTCAGGGAGCGCTTCTCGAACCTGTTGATGAATAGAAACCAAATTATCAGTTAACTGTGCCAAATAATCATTCATCATTACACAAGGTACATCGTACACTGACTTTGGTTTCGGCGGTCCCCAAATATTCATGGGGCGCCCGAACACGATCTCATATTGCGTGAGACCGGTTCAAGAATGCGGTACTGATCTGATTGACAATAATGCCAGAGGTAATGCATCTGGCCAAGTCAGAGAAGTAGAAGCTTGAATCTTTGCCATCTTAAGCTTCAAGGTGCCGTTATACTTCTCAACCAATCCCACAGACTGAAGGTGAAACACTGCATGGAATTTCTGCGTGATTCCCAATCCCTTCAGGACATACTTGATAACGTCCGCTATGAAATGAGGTCCGTTATCACTCCACAACAATCTACAAACACCATATCGAGGGAAGAACTCCTTCAATAACACCTTTGCTGTAGTAATTGCAGAATTGTCTTTCGTAGGGTATGCCTCAATCCATTTGCTGAAGGCGCAAACCACTACTAGGACATATTTCAGATTATTACAGCGTTCAAGCTGAATGAAATTCATTTGCAAAACTTCAAAAGTTGCAGTGGGTGTTGCAAATCCTCCTGCTGGAGTTCGTGTCCCTTTTCCTGGATTGTACTTCAGGCAAATCATGCAAGTCTGCACCACTCTCTTTGCCGTGCTAGCAATCTCTGGATGCTCCCAAACTTGTGTGAGCAATTTTACAATTGCAGAAGCTCCAACATGTGCTAGCCCATGTGCCATCTGAACCATAGGTTGTACGAAAGCTATGGGTAACTTCCATTTATCCATCTGCTTATTTCTCCAACAACCTTCATCGTCCAGTTCTCCATCCTGGGACCATTGCTCCGGTTCTTTATCAGAAGCGGTCCTCTGTATCTCTAACACTTCTCTCCTAGCATCGTGCCATCTCTCTGCCTCCGACTTCACAACATACATTGCGGTGGAGTCAGGCTGCATCGCAGTCTCTCGTGCTACGCGGTCTGCCAGAGCATTTCCTTCTCCTACTTTATCTGTCACCTTCTTATGTGCATTGCATTTAACTATGGCGATCTTCTTTGGATATGTTAATGCAGTCAAGAGATTGTGAACTAACTCTCCATACATTATCTGTGCTCCATGTGACGTTAGAAACCCTCTCTCCTTCCAGAGTAGGCCAAAATTGTGCGCTACTCCGAAAGCATAGCAGCTATCTGTATAGACATTCACACACAATCCTGCACTAAGCTCGCATGCTCGTGTTAATGCTATTAGTTCCGCTGCTTGAGCTGATTTCTGCGGTATGCGTGCTGCTTCCACCACTGTGTGTAACGTGGCAATTGCATACGCCGCAGAAGTCGTACCATCTGGTAGCTTCAGGCACGACCCATCCACCCACAGTTCTCCATCTACAGCTGTAAAGGGCGTATCCTGGAGATCAATACGACCCTTTGTCTGTTCCTCAGTCACAAAAATACAATTGTGTGCTTCTTGTGCCTCAGGCTGAGTCTCCGGAAATGGCAACAACGTGGCTGGGTTTAGTGTTGCACATATCTCCAGTGTAATATGAGGAGCCAACAACGTCAGCTCATATCCTGTTAGACGAGCGCTGGTTAAGTGCTGCGTCTTTGTCTGATTCAACAGAGCATCAACAGCATGGGGGACCAATACCAACAGCTTATGAGATAACACAATTCCTTCACTTTGGCGTATTGACACAGCTGTTGCCGTGACCGAGCGAAAACAACCAGGCAACGTTCGGGCAACAGGATCAAGTACTGCCGAGAAATATGCACAAGGGCGCTGCTTGTCGCCGTGCATCTGCACTAACACCAATAACGCATATCCATCTCTTTCATGTACATACAATGTAAAGGGCTTTGTGTAGTCAGGGGTGCCTAACACTGGTGCTGAACAAAGGGCTTGTCGTAATTGTTGAAAAGCATTCTCACACTCATCTGACCAGGGAAGGGGAATTGGAGTGTCTTTCGTCAAAAGTGCAAACAATGGTTTAACTACGTGTGAGAAACCCAGTATCCATTGCCTACAAAAAGAAGTGAGGCCCAAAAATGCACGTACGTAGTTCTGTGTGGAAGGTACGGGCGTGTCCAAAATTGCTTGTATGCGATCTGATGTGAGTGCACGCCCCTCCTTAAACAAAAGGTGACCTAAGTAGGTTACCTTTGGTCTACAGAATTGCAATTTCTTCTTAGATACCTTGTGATTGTGTGCAGCCAAAAAGGAAAGCAAAGATAACGTGCATTTTTCACATTGCTCCGGAGTATCGGCCGCCAACAAGATGTCATCGACATATTGTATGAGGGCCACCCCTTTAGGCAGAACAAAAGAATCCAACTGTTGTTTCAATGCTTGACTGTAAATACTAGGGCTCTCTGTATAACCTTGAGGAACTCTACAAAATCTATATGAACGATTATTCAAAGTGAAGTCGAAAAGGTATCGGCTATCAGTGTCAGGCTTCGGTCCAGGACTCTTCCGGATTACAACGATGATGTTATGGGCTCCATCTCATGACGGCCCCAAAGTCTGAAGTAGTGTACACAGACTATTGGGATAGTCACACGAGGGAGAAACAAGAAAACAGAAAGATAGAAAGCCGGGAAGGAAAGGAAGGGAACAGCGGGGAGGGAGATCTGTAACGACAAGTAACAGATATTCAAACACAATGTTTCCTTTATGCATACGTAACCAAAATCACATTCCTTCCATCTATGTTGTTGCTACTCTACTCTCTGCCTACCTGTAAAGAAAAATACGATGGGCTTTATGTAGGAGAGATCTAGGAATGGAACAAGGAATTTGGATCACTGGGAGAATGGAGAAAACAAGAATTGTGTTTTAACATTAGATATACATTCTGCACGTTGAGAAGAGGATTCTGATCATTTATGAAACACACCTGGGAATCTAGTCTTATTGCTTAACCAAACCCACTGACAGTTCCTCCGTTCTTTCTCTCCTATAAAATATAAACAGGAATACACTTGAAAATAAACGGTGCAGCTTCGAGAGTTAATAATTCTTAACTTTGAAAATGTTGAGATTACTATTGGTTTCTCATCTCTCCGGAATGAAAATACAGTGTGCAGAAGGAGACAGTTTTGCCTCAAAACCAAGGGCAAAGTATAGCCACTAATGTTCGTAGCTATAACACAACACACCCCCACACGTTTAGTCTCTGCAAACCAATGAATCCCACACCGAGTTATGACTCTTAACCTCAGAGTTCACTATGATTAGCAAAGCGTCCCCAATCCTGGGAAGTGCCCAAAAGAAACAAAGTCAATAACGGGTTAAGAAATAATCCCCTTTTGCTGGTTTGATAACCAAGTCTGATTTCTCCTTGAGAACCAATGTTGGATCACGCTCCAACTCCAATATCGCACTTTAAACACCACAATCATGGGAAGACAAAGAATCCTTCTTCCTCGTCAAACCCGTAAACCAAATACAGGAACCAAGTCAAGGAGAACACGGAACAGCCTTACCGGACTTCTTTGAAACACGCCAACCACTAGAAGAATTATCGGCAGCGTTCTGTATTCCTTGACTCCCTTTACTTCCTGAATGACGTCACCACGTGCAGGACGCCCGACGCTCCGTCTCTCCCATGCTAGCATGCCAGGAGTGGTAGTTTCTGTCTCCCGACCGGCTCTGATACCTAAAAGAAGAATAGTTCGAGGCTGGCCGTGTGACCTCGGTGACTGCCGTCACGAAGCAGACATGTGAAACATGACAATCAGGATGAAAAGGGATCGAAAAGAAAGCATTTTTCAAATCGATCACAGAGAATGTGGTCGCTGTTGGCGGGACCAAAGTAAGCAATGTCGTGATATCAGAAACCACTGGGTATTGAGGTATCACTATCTTATTGACCTCCCTGAAATCAATAATAAAACAATAAATCCTAGTGCCAGTGTCTTTCTTTAAAAACGGAAGTATAGGACTGTTGCAGACATTGTATGGGACTTCCTCCACTACCCCCACCTTAATGAGATCCTGCACAATCTGTGTAAGCGCCTCCTCCCCCTCCTGTGAAATGCGATATTGAGGTAGGCGTGGTAACACAGCTCCCTCCTTTACACTAATGTGTACCGGGGGGATAACCATCTGTCCCAAATCAGTATCTGAGGTAGCCCACAAAGTGTGGGGCAGAGAAGCCAATGGGGTATCCTCTGCAACCACACACATCCTTCCTGTCATTGAGTAATTATCATTTAAAATCACACGTACTACTTCAGGAGAACAACGAATTGTGGCTCTGAAATGTTTGAGCATATCCAAACCCACAATGTTGTCGGGCGTGTTTGGGGAAAGCAAAAACGGACAGGGTGTGGAAAACTTATCAACATGAAATGCAAGGGGTTGTGATAGTGGGCTAAGGGAAGGTGTGCCACCGAACCCTATCGATGTAACCGTTAAGCCAGACAGGGGAGCCCTCGGAACCAATTGTTTGGACAGAGCGCTACGTGTAGCTCCTGTATCAACCAGAAACCGATCAGTAGAACCCAAAACATGTGCTGTAACATACGGACCCCTCTGATCTACTGACACTTCAACTGATTCCTCCCCCCATCCTACGCAATCCTATGCATGCTGTGAATCATGATACTCAGGACGTTCATAATCAGACATTTGGTACTGGTTTCGTCGATCAAAGACGTTAGGCCCATCACGTGGCCGCGTATTGGAATCAAATCGGGCACAGTCATTTGAATTTCCTCTAGGGCCTAAAAACCTCCTCTACCTCTCATCGGCCCCTGGCCACGCCCCTGACGCTGTGCATGCAATACCGGACAATCCCTGGCCCAATGGCCCACTTGCTTACAATATGCACACTGATCCTTGGTTACATCTGAGCGACCAAAAGGAGGAGGACCCTAAAATCCTCTTCCACCTCTCTCAGCATCCCGGCGGGGCGGACCATATACTTACTCTAAAATCACCTTTGTTTTTAAATCTTTTGACTTTTTCTCTTTGTTGCCCTTCGCTTCTTGTTCCTGACACTCGTAATACTGAGCCATCGTCAGGAGGGATGCTGGAGACGATGTTGTCCAAGAGCTTTCACTCGCTTTCAACCGAGCTGCTACTCCCGGTAATAAATTCAAAACGTATTTATCGACAAAAAGATGTCGACCCGTGTCATCCGTAAGTAACTGACCGCTAAAATCATGAAATGTCTCCTCAAATCGCGTAAAGAAATCAGAAACTGATTCATCGACCTTCTGTTTACACGACGTTAACATAGTCCAATCAATCTTTTTAGGGGGAATAATCGTTTTTAATTTAGCCAAAATAGCCGCGGGGAGATCTAGAATAATCTGGGGCGGCTTTTGCGCGTGCTTCCTGTCTCTATCCTCATACCCTATCTCAGACCATTTTGCTTTAAAAGTAGTAATATCATCTATTTTCCTTACTGATCTCCACATATCCGGTGGTAAAATAAGTCGAAAAAACAGATCTATATCAGCTAATGTCATGGTACACAAATTTAAAGCCCCCTCAACTTCCTCAGGATTCTTTCGGGGATCGGGTAGTGCATTCTTTAATGCCATAACATCAGCCCTATGCCAAGGAGTATAAACCCAATTATACACAAAATATCCTCTAGCATCGGGGGAAGACATATCCAAACTATTTCCCGCTCCCTTAGGAGGAACATACAGAGGCGCTGCCTCTCGCATAGGTTTAGCATGCACTAGTTCGATCTTATCTGAATGAAAGATAGATGACTGCTTTCCGCCTGCATTCGGATTCGATTGCTCCTCCTCCTCTTTCTTTTGGCGCGCTTTTTCTTTGAGTAGAAGCATCGCGTCCCGCAACGCAAACAGCCGTCGAATCGCATCGGGTACCTTAGAGGGAGATAGGAAACCATTACGTATTGCTTTAGAATCTAACACTATATCATCAGGTTCAAAAACATCAGAATATTTTCGATAAGCAGTAACCACCTCATCAGAAAAAGTTTCAGCAAAATACAATTTCTCCCTATCCTGCCATCCTTCCAAAGACGACAACAATTCGGCGAAAGATATTTTATCTCTAAGCGCCTGAAAAGAAATTTTCCGAAGTTCACTCATGCGATCATTTGATAACATGGACCGCGTGTCTACCTTCTCCTTGGGCAATCCAGAATCTTTACCTCCCGGAGCGGACAGGCCAACATAAGTTGGCGGAGAACGATCTAATAGAGAAAATCATCTTCAAGATTAGTAAGGACAGGATAAAGAGGCTGCCGAACAGCATATTGACCCGATATTTGCAACCTTTCTCTTGTTTTTCCGCCAATTCCTTTTCCTCCTGTTTTTTCGCTTCCCGTGCTTTCACGTGGTCACTTTTCCGTTGTTCTTTTTCAATCAGCGCTTTTTCACGTTTCTCGCGCTCACGCACTTCTTTCACCCACCAACGTATACATTCAAACATATCTTGTCTCGCATGCCGCTTACATATGCACTGTTCCACATACTCAATCTTACGCATATCAAATGATCCATACAAAGGCCAACGCAACTCAGGATCCTTCTTAGTGTATTTCCTCTACAATATGCTGTACATTATAGGGGAAAGATCATATTTAATATACATGTCCCTATTAGGAGTCCCCTCTGGGGGAGCTGGTTCTGATTCCTCAAGTCTTAACCGGTTCCCAAAACAGCAGCACCACTTACGGAGTGCGCTCGAAGCAGGCATGCTCAAAAATAATGCAAAATATGCAATATTATACAAAAAATGGCACTTAAACGTTGCACCGTTCAAATTCAAACAGTGTCTGAGAAATCTCTCCGCATTGGCCGCCTATATGTGTTGCAACGCATATATTTTCACAATACTTATTCCCAAATATGACCGGTCATCACAAAATCAAATCAAATAGCCACAGCAAGCGTTCCTAAAACTGCCTTGCCAACCCAGGCTTCAAAAGCTCGCAGCAGGTACCGTACAACGGTCCTTACCAATCAAGAGCATCCAGATTCCAACTGCCAAGTTGCTAATTCGCCTAAACGGCTACTGCACGGAAAACCGACAGAAGAGGTCTCAGTCGAGGACCGGCGCCACCCAGATGGTCAGTTCGGAAGGAAGGAAGAAAACCTCGGGATGTCAAGACTAAAGACGCCGCTGGCAGTGATCACGTCCCCGGCAAGGTTCCACTCCTTCGTCACGACCAGTCCTTCGAGCATCCGAGTCGCCGATGAGCCCCACGGTTTATTAACCTTTAAAGGTGGTCCTACAACCTACACAACATTCTACAGTATTGCACATGGTCCCCTTTTATACACAGCAGAGGGGTTCATAAGTAGGCGGATACAACACACAGCAGCATTCGTTGCCTTATATGGTTATGTCCAGTGCATGGTCAATACATGGGCGGGGTTGACGATACTCGAGACCAGCGAAAACATATTCAAACAAGAGCCTAATCAGGAACAGATGTGGTCAGTTCTGAGCATGCGTTAGACGCACGAAGGAGTTATTTATAGACTGTTGCTGGGCAGATCTCAGGGGTGACTAGCGAAGAGGTAGGACTTCCATGTGCAGAGCACGCGGTTTCACGAGCGATTCAAAATGGCGGATGGTCATCCAAAATGGAGTCTGTACATCTAGTCAATATAACACAGAACATCCTGATTCGTACATGAAGAATTTATGTCTTCAGTGAATGCTTAATCATATCGCTGTTTTATTTACAAGTCGACCTCCCTTTGCTCTGTCTTTCACTTGCCACTACGACTCCTCCTTTGATTGGGGAGGGTGGTCTTCCCCTGCCCGTCAATACATTCATAACTGGTTGGCAGATGCTCGGGACACTTTTGCCCCATTAAGGAAACTCAAGACTAAATGCCCCCATGAAGCCCAGCGTTCGTTCACTATTGATCTCTCCAATATGAAACTTGCACTACATCAAACAGAGCGCAAGTGGAGGGCTCATTACTGCCCTGACAAGAAGCTGACCTTCTTGACGGCACTGAAAGAATACAAAGCCGCCATTCTTGGTGCCAAAACAGAATACTTCTTGCAGAAAATTGTCAATTCCTCAAACAAATCGAGGGAGATTTTCACGATCGTCAACGAGCTTGCAAAACCTGAGCTGGTCACGAAGCCCCCTCCGCTCTCCCAGACTCTTTGTGACTCCCTCAACAACTACTTTGTTGAGAAGATAGACCTTATCAAAGTGAGTATCCCGAGCCCTGATCCGGGACTCGACATAGGCAGCCCCCCAATTAACCCTCTTTCATTGTTGAATTTCCCCCCTATCACCATTAATACACTCCCCCCGCTCCTCTGTAGAGTCCGCTCTGGCGCGCCCTCTGACAGTTGCCCAGCCCATGTTGCTCGGAAGGTCTTCCTCGACCTCCCTGAGGTCCCCGTCGCCCTGCTTAATAACTCCCTCAGCTAGGGTCTGGTTCCCAGCTCCTTCAAATCAGCCATAGTTACACCTATAATGAAAAAACCAGGGGTGGACCCGGCCACCCTCAGTAACTTCCGGCCGATATCCCTGCTTCCTTTTCTGGGCAAGCTGCTGGAGGCCCATGTCGCCAGCTGCCTTGGCTCTTTCATCGAAAATTCTGGGTGCCTGGATCAACACCAGGCCGGATTCAGACCTCAGCACTCTACAGAGTCGGTCATGGTAGCAGTCCATGATGAACTTACGAAGGGAGCGGATCAGAACATCTCCCAGGCCCTGGTGTTCCTTGACTTGTCGGCGGCATTCGATACCGTTGATTATTCCATCCTCATTCAGCGGATCGAGAATGCCGGCATCAGGGGCACCCCGCTCAGGTGGCTTACCTGTTTCCTGCAAGATCGCAAGCAAGCAGTTTGTCTTGGCTCTTTCATGTCTGAGGCGAAGGACCTGACTTGTGGGGTCCCCCAGGGCTCTTCCCTTTCCCCCCTACTATTCAATCTCTACATCATCCCGTTGATTGCCAAACTTAGGGAGAATCCAGTGGTCATTTTCAATTATGCAGATGACATGCAGCTCATCTTCAACATTGACTCCTCCCCATCCTCAATAGAAAACTTTCAGAGCACAATGGTGTTCATCAGCAGCAGGATGAATGCTAATCAGTTGAAACTCAATCCAGACAAGACTGAGCTGGTGCTCACTGGTCCTCCAAATAATCCATGGAATCCCAGCTTCTGGTCGCTCACGCTGGGCGGAGCCCCCTGTCCGGCGAGCTCGGTTAAGAGTCTTGGAGTTACCATCAGTAATGATCTGTCCATGAAACATCAAATTAAATCTGTGATGTCGGCTTGCTTTTTCCACCTGCGCCGCATCAGGAAGATCAGCAGATTCCTTACCCACGATGCCCTGGTTCACATCGTACTGGGCCTAGTAGTGTCCCACATTGATTATGCGAATTCCCTTTACATCGGGATCCCCCTCTACCAATCCCACCAACTCCAACTCGCCCAAAAACAGGCCGCCAGACTGATCTTTCGTCAGCCTAAGTCCTGCTCTGTGAAACCACTACTGAAAAGCCTGCACTGGCTCCCAGTAGTCCAGCGCAGACTCTTCAAAGTTGGCTGCACCACGTATCTAGTCCTCGTCAATCAAGGTCCCTCCTTCATAGGTGCTCTGCTCCATCGATACACCCCCTCCCGAACACTTCGGTCGGCTGGACTCGATCTCCTCTCCACCTGCACGTTCAAGCGCAACAGGCTTGGAGGCCTAATATTTGCATCACAAGCCCCTCGCCTGTGGAACTCCCTTCCGCACGACCTACGCCACATTACCTCCTATCAGGTGTTCAGGAGAGCCTTGAAGACATGGCTGTTTGCACAGGCCTTTGATTAAATTCCTCCTGCTCTGCTGTTAGTCTCAGTTAGTCCCAAAGCGCCAAGAAACCGCTGGTGTACGTGCGCTGTACAAATGTCTTTTTCATTCATTCACCACGTCCACCTCCACATCCACCACCACCACGTCCACCGCCACCCCCACCACCACTAACACGTCCACCACCACTGTGTCCACCACCACATCCACCACCACCACCACCGCATCCACCACGTCCACCACAACCACGTCCACCACCACCACCACGTCCACCACCATGTCCACGTCCACCACCACCATGTCCACCACCACCATGTCCACCACATCCACCATCACCACCACATCCATCACCAACACGTCCACAACCATGTCCACCATGTCCACCACCACGTCTACCACCACATCCACCACCACATCCACCATCACTACGTCCACCACCACCATGTCCACCACCACCATGTCCACCAACACCACGTCAACCATCATCACCACCCTCCACCTCCACCACCACCATGTCCTCCACCACCACACCCATCACCACATCCACCACATCCACCATCACCACGTCCACCACCTTCCATGTCCACCACCATCACCACGTCGACCACCACCACATCCATGTCCTCCACCACCACATCCACCACTACCATGTCCACCACCAACACCACCACATCCACCACCACATCCTCCACCATGCCCACCACGTCCGCCACCAACACGTCCACCACCACTACATCCACCACCACCATATCCACCACCACCATATCCACCACCACTACGTCCACCACCATGTCCACCACCACCACGTCCACCACCACCAAACCCACCTCCAACACCACCACCACGTCCACCATCACCACAACCACCACCACCACTACGTCCACCACTACTAGAACCACCACCACATCCACCATTACCACATCCACCACCACCACCACCATGTCCACAACCCCCATGTCCACGTTCACCACCACACCCACCACCACAACGTCCACCACCACATCCACCACCACCACATCCACCACCACTAAGTCCACCACCACTACGTCCACCACCACTACATCCACCACCACTACGTCCACCACCACCACCTCCACCACCACCACATCCATCACTACCACCACCACATCCACCACCACCACGTCCACCACCACCATGTTAACCACCACCGTGTCCACCAACATCACCATGTCCACCACCACCACCATGTCCACCACCACCACATCCACCTCTACCATGTGCAACACCAACACCACCACATCCACTACCACCATCACATCCACAACCACCACATTCACATGAGCCCCCTTGCGGCCATCGCACGCCAACACAACCTCAACATCATCTCCTACGCCGACGACACCCAGCTGATCCTCTCCCTCACCAACGACCCCGCCACCACCAGAACCAACCTACACGAAGGGATGAAAGACGTAGCCGAGTAGATGATGAACAGCTGCCTGAAACTGAACTCAGATAATGCGGAAGTCCTCATCCTGGGATCGTCGTCCTCTGCCTGGGACGACTCCTGGTGGCCCCCTGCCCTGGGCAGCGCACCCAAACCAACGGACCACGCACGCAACCTGGGCTTCATCCTGGACTCCTCCCTCTCCATGACCAGACAAGTCAACGCCGTCTCCTCGTCATGCTTCAACATCCTACGCATGCTACGGAAGATCTTCCGGTGGATCCCCACCGAAACCAGGAAGACGGTCACCCAGGCCCTCGTCACCAACCGACTGGACTACGGCAACTCCCTCTACGCCGGAGCCACTGCAAAACTCCAGAAAAGACTCCAACGTATTCAGAACGCCTCAGCACGACTCATCCTGGACATCCCCCGACACAGCCACATCTCCGCACACCTAAGAAACCTGCACTGGCTCCCCGTCAACAAGAGAATCACGTTCCGACTCCTCATGCACGCACACAAAGCTCTCCACAACCAAGGCCCAAGATACCTCAACGACCACCTGAACTTCTACACTCCCACCCGCCAGCTTCGATCGACCAACCAAGCCCTCGCCGCCGTCCCCCGCATCCGAAGAGCCACAACGGGAGAAAGATCCTTCTCCTACCTGGCTGCCAAGACGTGGAACTCCGTCCCCATCCACCTCCTCCTGACCCAAGACTGTTCGAGCAGTAGCGGACCACCCTCCCCCAAGCGCCATGAGACCCTCCGGGTGAGTAGCGCGCTATACAAATGCATTGATTGATTGATTGACTACCACTACGTCCACCACCACCACGTCCACCACCACGCCCACCACCACCACCACCTCCACCACCACCACCTCCACTACCACCACCACGTCCACTAACACCATGTCCACCACATCCACCACCACAGCCACCACCACCATGTCCACCACCATCACCACGTCCATAACCACCACATCCATCACCACCATGTCCACAACCACCACGTCCGCAACCACCACATCCCCCACCAATACGTCCACCACCACCATGTCCACCACCACTACGTCCATCGCCACCATGTCCACCACCACGCCCACCACCACCACCACCTTCACCACCACCACCACGTCCACTACCACCATGTCCACCACATCCACCACCACCATGTCCACCACCATCACCACGTCCATAACCACCACATCCATCACCACCATGTCCACAACCACCACGTCTACAACCACCTCCACCACTTCCACCACCACCACCACGTCCACCACCACATCCACCACCACCACATCCACCACCACCATGTCCATGTCCACCACCACCACATCCACCACCATGTCCACCACGTCCACCACCACCATGTCCACCACCACTACATCCACCACCACCTTGCCCCCACCACTACGTCCACGACCATGTCCACCACCACCACCACGTCCACCTCCACCATCACCACGTCCACCATCACCATCACCACCACGTCCACCACCACCACCACATCCATCACCACCACGTCCATCACCACCATGTCCACAACCACCACTATGTCCACCACCACCATCACATCCACCACCACCACTACCACCACCACCACGTCCACCGCTACCACCACACCCACCACCACCACATCCACCACCACATCCACCACCACGTCCACAACCACCACGTCCACCACCACCACCATGTCCACCACCACATCCACCACCACATCCACTACTATGTCCACCACTACTATGTCCAACACCACCACATCCACTACCACTACTACATTCACCACCACCATCACATCCACATCCAGCACCACCAAATCCACCACATTCATCACCACCATGTCCACCACCACCACCCCCAGCACGTCCACCACCACCACACCCACCACCACCACGTCCACCACCACCACCATGTCCGCCACTACAACGTCCACCACCAACACATTCACCACCACCACGTCCACCACTACCTCATGCACCACCACCATGTCCAGCACCACCACCACGTCCACTGCCACCACATCCACCATGTCCACCACCACCACGTCCACCACCACCACATCTAACACCACCACATCCACCACCACCACCACGTCCACCTCCACCAACACCACGTCCACCACCACCACGTCCACCACCACCATGTCCACCACCACCACGTCCACCACAACCACATGCACTAACAACACCACGTCCACCACCACCACATCCACCACAACCACCACCACCACCACCTCCACCACCACGTCCACAACCACCACCTCCACCACCACTTCCACCACCACATCTACCACATCCACCACCACGTCCATCACCACTATGTCCACCACCACGGCCACCACCATGTCCACCACAAGGCCACCACCACATCTACCACCTCCACCACCACGTCCTCCACCACCACATCCACCACCACCATGTCCACCATCACCACCCTGTCCACCACCACCATCACGTCCACCACCACCACCATGTCCACCACCGCGGCATCCACCACCACGACGTCCACCACCACCACGTCCACCACCATAATTTCCTATGCAATGAATAACGTTAACAGATTTTTCAGTGGCGCATCTGCAGAAAAGTCCTCTTCCTGTTGGAAATTAAGAGAAACTTAACCTCTCACCCAAACAATACATTTACGAAAAAAATTGACTGTGTACAGCCCCCTAGGCCATACGGGCCCACACAAAACCTTCAAATTTAAGTTTTCAAATGTTACTAAGAAAGACCTTGTGACGGACGATAACAAGCATTTGCAATGCAACAGGTCGCGCATTTACACAAGTTTAAGCTATTGGGATTGTAAATGACAAAGCATTTTATTTATGTTTTGAAAACCAAAACATAAATAAAAGGCATTGTCATTTACAATGCCAATAGCTCAAACTTGAGTAAATGCGGGACCAATTGCATTGCAAATGCTTGTTCGTTTGTTGTGTGTCCAAACACCCATTTGGTAGCAAGTTGCAGGTATAACCCAACTGCCTGGTATTTAGTAAATATCAAATGAATAGCTAGTGGGCTGCCAACTATCAGGGTCGCACTGAGATAAAGAATATTTACGGGCACCAAAATAAAAATGCTCTCCATTAGTGAATTAAATATCTAAAGAAGTGGTATCTATAAGCTAACTGTAATGCACGCTATCATGCAAAAGGAAAATAATACTAGACTACTGCCTAGAATATCTGTGCAATGCAGTAAAAAAAAAGTACATAGATATGCAAGTCAGATTCAGAGAGGACTATATTCATTCTATATCATGCATTACAATATTTTTGCTTTCTCCCACTGGAAACTTGCTGTGCCCAATAAATGTTAATGTTAACATGTTCCCACACGTTTCATTCAAACTCTCCCACATTGTTGTACCAAAATACATTTAAGCCTTCTTTATTTATGTACATGAGGGTATACGCTGCTCATGTGAGTGCTTATATTACGTGAATCACGGTTCATTACCATTAAAGAGAGGCATAATAGACTTGCAATGTCCCTCTCTGTGACATTACGGCTCACTGCCTATGCTAATTTGCAAAACCTGCCCCTCTAAAACCTTTTGTTTGTTTTGTTTAGGGCTCATGTACTCTGCATTTTTGTACTTGCGGTGTGCTGTTTTCAGTATCTGTATGGATCTACTGTTAATAAGTCCCATTTGCCATTGCTCATTCCTTGTGGGCCTATCTAGTTGTAGTGGCCCTTCAATCTTGTCTGAGTTAAACTTAGTCCGGCAGAGAGGTCTCAGAGAGACATCTTCTTCCCTAGCAAGCTTGTTGGCGCTAGAATCATCTCACAATGGGCTCTACCCGAGTATCTCAACGAGAGTAATACTGCTCTATCATATGTGATGAGCTTAACGTTTTCTGGGACGAATCCGGCATGGTTCCTTGCCCTTGACCGTGTCCGGACGCAGACGGGCTGCGCGTCCGTGCTGCGGGCACCATAAGTAGGCTTTTGCTTAACTACTAGAGCGCTGACCTGTCCCTCGCTCCCCACGAGGGCGAGTCCTCTCAGCTGTGGTCACTGGTCCTGCCCAGCTCCCGTTCTACTGTTCGACGTAAGTCAGGCTTACCCTCATTCAATGCATTCATTCAAATGCATTCAAAGCATTCAATGCAATTTCAGTTTAAAAAAACATTTGTTTAAAAAAGCTTTAAATATAAAATGTGACTGTCTTAGAAGCATTCAGAGTAATTTTAAAAGTGATACATTCAATCATTCAACATACTCTGGCTTAAAAAGACTGTGCAAACAAGCAAGTTCTCAGTTAGTATTCTCTGGTACCGTGTGTCTGACCTGTGTCAGTTTCGCTGATTCTTCCTGTTTCTCATTAAGCCATGGCAGCTTCTTGAGCTGTGCAGGGTGTGAGCATCTGGAAGGGCAGCCCCAGCTCTACCCCGCCCACTGCCCCCAATGGACGCGCTACGGCTTAGCAAGAGAAGCAGGAAGGATCTGATCTGTGCCTCTTGAAGGGCAGCCCCAGCTCTACCCCGCCCACTCCCCCCAATGGACGCGCTATGGCTTAGCAAGAGAAACAGGAAGGATCTGATCTGTGCCTCTTGAAGGGCAGCCCCAGCTCTACCCCGCCCACTCCCCCCAATGGACGCGCTATGGCTTAGCAAGAGAAACAGGAAGGATCTGATCTGAGCCTCTTGAAGGGCAGCCCCAGCTCTACCCCGCCCACTCCCCCCAATGAACGCGCGATGGCTTAGCAAAAGAAACAGGAGGAATCTGATCTGAGCCTCTTAAAGGGCAGCCCCAGCTCTACCCCTCCCACTCCCCCCAATGGACGCGTGATGGCTTAGCAAGAGAAACAGGAGGAATATGATCTGAGCCTCTTGTCACCATATATTAGGAATAAACAGACTCGCTGAAGAAATGTTGCAAAAATGTAACAGACTCACTCAGTAACCAAGAATGAGTCAGCGAGCCTGTCTGCTCTGACACTTCTGGAAAGTTAGGGAAGGATTAGCAGAATGAGCAGCTTTTACTCCCATGGGACCACCGAGAGCAAAGGAGATACAGCGACCCCGGCTCAACCCCAACCCCTTTTTGAAGAACATTGAAATACACATGTAGCTGGGGCGGTTGACAGGGAGGATCTAGATCAGGGATACTCAAAGTACGGCCCGGGGGCCGCATAAGGCCCTCCAGGTCTTTACATGCGGACGCCTGGGCAGCACCAGCACTGGGCTGCCGTTTACTCGACCCAGCACTAACATGAAAAAAAAAACATATGTATACAGCAAACACTTATTTAAAGGTTAATTGCAGTTAGGAAAAGGAGGTAACTAGGCCTTTGACTTTAGGAACACTTTCATTCTTAAAGGCAGCCACTAGATATACATGCTTTGTTTCCCTACCCTGGCTTTCACCCCGCTGGCATCGGTGCGGCCCTCGGGCACACCACAGACCAAACTTTGCGGCCCCTGGGAAAATGTTTGTGAGTACCCGTGATCTAGATCAACAAAAGGCGAGAGTAGTTAGACAGGAGGACGAAACAGAAGCATGCATCTCTAAAAGGCACAAGCAGGAACCAATAAAAACAAGCATTGGCATAGCCAATAGGTCTTGCCTTTGGGATCTTATATGTGTTTAGCCATGCAACAGTTGATGTTGTTGCATCAAGGATATTGTGTTGGATAACTAAACACTTATACGGTCCCAAAGGCGAGACCTACTGGCTATGCCAATGCTTGTTTACCTGAAGGGCATTGGCTGACCGCTACCTGGTTACTGAGGCCCTAGTGAGGTTGAGACATATTTGGTTTAAATTGCATAAGGATTAATGTGCAATTAAAAGAAAACACAACACTGCAGAAGGCCTTGGAAAATAACTACTACATGTTACACGCGTTTATTGCAACAAATAAAGTAGACGATAAAATATAGGCAAAGTTGGTTTAAAACAAAAACGACTATTAAAAATCGGAATAACAAAATGAGCATGTTCCGCTATAGTGAAAAGGCAGTAAGATAATTGTGCAAATACATCAAAAGCAACACAACTAATGAACCTAGCTTTCAAGTTTTATACCCTGGAGGGAAAGGCTGCATAAATTAATTTTGCAGTGTTTTAAAATTACGGGAGTCCTGGAAACCAAAATTAGTAAGGTAGGGGTTCAAGTTACAATACTACAGCAAGACTTAAGTAAAACCCCGGCAGGTTGGAGAAGGCTGCAGTGTCGGCACAAAGAAGCATTATGTAGTCAGGCGGGTGCAGCTTGTGCCGTCTCTGCCTCCCGTCATCAATTAAGAACGCCACTGCTTTGTTGAGGATGAGTGCTTGATTAAAGGGTTTGCTGGTATTCATAAAGGATCTGGCACTGGCAAACTCCTTCTCCCTGGGATGAAGGATACTGTCTCCCATGGAGCGGACAAAATAAAAAGAAAGAAAGAAAGAAAGAAAAAGCAGCCAGGGGCCATTTTCCCTGAACTGAACATATGTAATAAGAGCGTCCTGTGGCCCATTTCATGGCACGTCAAGTCAAGTCAGAGAATTTATATAGCGCACTACCTACCCAGAGGGTCTCAAGGCGCTTAGAAAGGGGAGGAGGATTACTTGTCAAATATCCACGTTTTAAGTTGCTTTCTGAATGCTAGGTGGTTCTGGGTGAGGCGAAGGTAAGCGGGGAGTGAGTTCCATGTTTTAGCAGCCAGGTATGAGAAGGATCTGCCTCCCATGGTGGTCTTGTTGATGCGAGGTACAGTGGCGAGGGCTTGGCTGGAAGAACGTAGTTGGCGGGAGGGGGTGTAGAAGGATAGTCGTGAGTTGAGGCATTCTGGTCCGGTGTCGTAGAGTGATTTGTGTGCGTGGGTTAGCAGTCGGAAAGTGATTCTCTTATTGACGGGTAGCCAGTGGAGGTCTTTCAGGTGACCAGAGATGTGTTCGTTGCGCGGGATGTCTAATATGATCCTGGCTGAGGCGTTTTGGATTCGTTGGAGTTTCTTCTGGAGTTTAGCGGTAGTACCTGCGTAGAGGGTGTTTCCGTAGTCCAGTCGGCTCGTGACTAGAGCATGGGTGACTGTTTTCCTTGTTTCGGTGGGGATCCAGCGAAATGTTTTTCTGAGCATGCGAAGAATGTTGAAGCAGGATGAGGAAACGGCGCTGACTTGTCTGTTCATTGAGAGTGAAGAATCCAGGATGACGCCTAGGTTCCGTGCGTGGTCTGTCGGGATGGGTGCTTTTCCAAGGGCTTCCGGCCACCAAGAGTCGTCCCATGCAGAGGGGGATGTACCTAAGATGAGGACTTCTGTTTTGTCTGAGTTCAGTTTCAGACGGCTTTGTTTCATCCATTCGGCAACTTCTTTCATTCCTTCGTGTAGGTTAGTTTTGGAGGTGCTGGGGTCCTTGGTGAGAGAAAGAATTAGATGAGTGTCATACGCGTAAGAGATGATGTTGAGGTTGTGTTGGCGGGCGATGGCCGCGAGGGGGCTCATGTAAACGTTGAAGAGGGTGGGGCTGAGTGAGGATCCTTGAGGTACGCCACAGATGACTTCAGTGGCCTCGGACTTGAATGGTGGGAGGCGGACTCTCTGGGTTCTTCCGGTGAGGAACGAGGCGATCCATTCAAGTGCTTTTCCTTGTATTCCGATGTTATTGAGGCGTTGTAACAGGGTGCTGTGGCAAACTGTGTCGAATGCTGCAGAGAGGTCGAGGAGGATGAGGGCGACTGTGTCTCCATTGTCCAATAGAGTTCGAATGTCGTCTGTTGCTGCGATGAGGGCGGTCTCAGTGCTGTGTTTTGCTCGGAAGCCAGATTGTGAGGAGTCGAGGGATTTGTTGGCTTCGAGGAAAGCGGCGAGCTGGTTGTTGACGGCTTTCTCGATGACTTTGGCCGGGAATGGAAGGAGCGAAATGGGGCGGTAATTTTTTACTTCGGTGGGGTCCGCTGTGGGTTTTTTCAGAAGGGCGGTGAGTTCAGCGTGTTTCCAGCTTTCCGGGAAGGTGGCGGAGTTGAAGGAGCAGTTGATGATGTCTCGGAGGTGCGGTGCTATGACGGAGTCTGCTTTGTTGAAGATGTGATGAGGACATGGGTCTGTGGGGGATCCTGAGTGGATGGAATTCATCAGGCGGATTGTGTCCTCAGTGGAGATTGGGTTCCAGTCGTTGAGGGTGTTCACGGGGGGAGAGTGTTCAGCAAATGGTTGGGTGGGTTGGTCTCCGGGTTGGTTGTCGAAGCTGTTGTGGATGTCTGCAATCTTGTTGTGGAAGAATGAGGCTAGGGAGTCGCAGAGGGCTTGAGAGGGGGTGATGTCGTTGGAGTTGGCTGAGGGGTTGGAAAATTCCTTGAGGATGTTGAAAAGTTCCTTGCTGTTGTGGGCGTTGTTGTCAAGTCGATCCTTGAATGCTGTTTTCTTGGCCTTTAGGATTAGTTGGTGGTGAGTGCGGGTGGCGTTTTTGAAGGCGTCCTTGGTGCTAGTGGTTGGGTCTTTTTTCCAGGCCTTTTCAAGGGAGCGGCAGAGTTTCTTGGACTTCTTAAGATCATCGTTGAACCATGAGGCCTTCTTGCTGCCAGGTTTGCTTTGACGTTTTTTCAGTGGTGCTAAGGTGTCGGCGGTGTTGGATAGCCATAGGGTGAGGTTGGCGGCGGCTTGGTTTGAGTTAGAAGAGTGGGCTGGGGTGTTTAGAAGGAGCGATGCGGAGATCTGGTCGGTGGTGATCTTGTTCCAGTTTCTTTGCAGAGTTGGTTGGAGGTGGTTGGTGGGTTTTGGCTTGTTGTAGGTGAAGTGAACGCAGCTGTGGTCAGTCCAGAGGAGATCGGTAATGTGGCTGAAGGAAACATGATTGCTGGAGGTGAAGATGGGGTCGAGTGTGTGACCTGCGATGTGGGTGGGGGAAGTGACTAGTTGTTTAAGTCCGAGGTTGGCGAGGTTGTCCAAGAGGGTGGTGGTGTTGCGGTTGTTGATCTTTTCGAGGTGAAAGTTGAGGTCTCCCAGAAGGATGTAGTCTTTGGAGGGGAGCGCGTGTGGAGTGATGAAGTCCGTGATGTCTTCACTGAATTTTGCGCGGGGTCCTGGTGGTCTGTAGAGGAGGGTGCCTCTGAGTGTGGTCTTGGGGTCGATGTGTATTTGGAATTGAAGGTGTTCGGAGTTGGCGAGGTTGGTGTCAGAGCTGGTTGAGATGCGGATTGATTTCTTATGGACGATAGCGATGCCTCCTCCTGTGTGGCTGGTACGGTCCTTGCGTGTGATCTTATAGTCTTCCAGGATGGCAATGGTGATGTCTGGGGCGGAGGAAGCGTTCATCCATGTTTCCGTTAGGAAGGCGACGTCTGGAGAGATGGTGTCTAGTAGGTTCCATAGGTCAATGGCGTGCCTGTGGACCGAGCGTAAGCATGCCAATAAGGTAGTTTAAGGGTTAAAGATGCCGAGCTGCTCCACAGTCACTCACACATCTTGTAATTCAGTACTGATGACGCCATCTAAGTGAGAAGCCGCACGATCATTTCCTCTGACTGTGATCTTGTCCCATGTGATGCTGTGTGACGCCAATGTTAGGTCAAAGGTCATGTGGTGTAAAAGGGGGGGCAGGACAAGGAGATATAGATATGTAACATAGGGGAAGTTTGGTTGGTATGTCCAAGGGGCAGAAGTGCAACAGAAAAATTACATCAGGAAAGTCTGAGCTGGAGGGAATATTTAAGAGTAAGGATTTTGCTTACTTGAAAGTGCACTTAAGTATCCAAATGCACAGGGATGATATTGGAACTGGAAATGAAATCCGTCCATAATCTTCTGCAAACATATATCATAATTACTGATCTCAGAGTATCATTCCACACCAGGTGTATAGACATGCTGAACGATCAGTGTATCTAAGGGTGTCATATCACAAAGAATATACAAACACACTGGACGATCGGTGTATCTAAGAGTGTCACACCACAAAGAATATACAAACACACTGGACGATGGGTGTATCTAAGGGTGTCACACCACAAAGAATATACAAACACACTGGACGATTGGTGTATCTAAGGGTGTCACACCACAAAGAATATACAAACACACTGGGCGATTGGTGTATCTAAGGGTGTCACATCACAAAGAATATACAAACAAACTGGGTGAATGGTGTATCTAAGGGTGTCACACCACAAAGAATATACAAACAAACTGGGTGATTGGTGTATCTAAGGGTGTCACACCACAAACAATATACAAACACACTGGGCGATTGGTGTATCTAAGGGTGTCACACCACAAAGAATATAGAAACACACTGGGCGATTGGTGTATCTAGGGGTGTCATACTACAAAGAATATACAAAACACTGGGCGATTGGTGTATCTAAGGGTGTCACACCACAAAGAATATACAAACACACTGGACGAGTGGTGTATCTAAGGGTGTAACACCACAAAGAATATACAAACACACTGGACGAGTGTTGTATCTAAGGGTGTCACACCACAAAGAATATACAAACAAACTGGACGATTGGTGTATCTAAGGGTGTCACACCAGAAACAATATACAAACACACTGGACGATAGGTGTAGCTAAGGGTTTCACACCACAAAGAATATACAAACACACTGGACGAGTGGTGTATCTAAGGGTGTCACACCACAAAGAATATACAAACACACTGGACGATGGGTGTATCTAAGGGTGTCACACCACAAAGAATATACAAACACACTGGAAGATGGGTGTATCTAAGGGTGTCACACCACAAAGAATATACAAACACCCTGGACGAGTGGTGTATCTAAGGGTGTCACACCACAAAGAATATACAAACACACTGGACGAGTGGTGTATCTAAGGGTGTCACACCACAAAGAATATACAAACACACTGGACAATGGGTGTATCTAAGGGTGTCACACCACAAAGAATATACAAACACACTGGACGAGTGGTGTATCTAAGGGTTTCACACCACAATGAATATACAAACACACTGGACGAGTGGTGTATCTAAGGGTGTCACACCACAAAGAATATACAAACACACTGGACGATGGGTGTATCTAAGGGTGTCACACCACAAAGAATATACAAACACACTGGACGAGTGGTGTATCTAAGGGTTTCACACCACAATGAATATACAAACACACTGGACGAGTGGTGTATCTAAGGGTGTCACACCACAAAGAATATACAAACACACTGGACGATCGGTGTATCTAAGGGTGTCACACCACAAAGAATATACAGACACACTGGATGATCGGTGTATCTAAGGGTGTCACACCACAAAGAATATACAGACACACTGGATGATCGGTGTATCTAAGGGTGTCACACCTCAAAGAATATACAAACACACTGGGCGATTGGTGTATCCAAGGGTGTCACACCACAAATAATACACAAACACACTGGACGATTGGTGTATCTAAGGGTGTCACACCACAAGGAATATACAAACACACTGGGCGATTGGTGTATCCAAGGGTGTCACGCCACAAAGAATATACAAACACACTAGACGATCGGTGTATCTAAGGGTGTCACACCACAAAGAATATACAAACACACTGGACGATCGGTGTATCTAAGGGTGTCACACCACAAAGAATATATAAAAAAACTGGGAGATTGGTGTATCGCAGTATTTAGTAATCAAATATCATTTTAGCAAGAAAACGTGGATGTGAATATGCCTATAAGTACTGCCGGTGGAGTCTGACGAGCCCTACTCAACCGAATAAGAAATGACACCTAATAAACTTACATGAGTAATCTTTAGATGGCGATCATCCCCCAGAACGAATGACATTCGAATAGACCTCAGTAGTAATAATCTGAAATAAAAACAAATCTGTAGTACTTAAAGCATGCACCCAGCCACAGGGATAGGGATTGAACGAATGTATGAGCCATATCACAGACAATAATAACTGTCCTATTTCAGAAGCCACGAAGCATATAGGGCAGGCCCAAATGTCCATTCCCTAAACAATGAAACCTTCCAAGTTCCCATAAACATCATTTATATTCCCTAATGTTATTGAACCGCAAGGGAGAATAAAAGCCCTTGACCCCAAAGCATGGAGGTCAGGTCCCACACTTGACCCATATCACCACAGGCGTAACACGACCCAAACCAGCCTTTCTAAAAGGCTTACCAGATACGCATTGTATGGCGGCCGAAGCCCCTGGAGAAAGGTGCAGAGGCCAGCCCGATGGATCAAAGGCATACTTGAACTATCCACCACGGGGCACACAAGATGCATGTGATGTCAACAGAGCTCATGGAGCAAGATGTGTGTAACATCAATTGAGCTCATGGAGCAAGATACGTGTGACGTCAACAGAGCTCATGGAGCAAGATGCGTGTGACGTCAATTGAGCTCATGGGCTAGGCCCGAGCTGAATCCATGGATGAATGCCGCAGCCATATTTATATGTTCCCTGTGCGCCCAAAGCCAGATAAAAAATGAGGGTTACAGCGTCTGTTTAAACACATATTAATTATAGCTTAAACTTCACATCCTAAACCAATTTCACAATACAAATAAGTGATGCCGCCAAATATGGCAACACTCTAGCCCTATTAATGTATCCGAACCAATGAGGATCTATAAGTTGGCATAAGTCTATAAAAATAGTTTGATGTGCCCAAGCAAATTCAAAATGTATCCAATCATACCATAAACTATATAAAGTCCTGAGTGTGTAAATACTCTGCAGTGTCGGCACAAACAAGCATTGTGTAGTCGGGCGGGGGCTGCTTGTGCTGTCTCTGCAACCAGTCATCAATTAGGAACGCCACTGCTTTGTTGCGCATGCGTACGATGCAAGGCATCGCACGCATGCAACACAAAGAGTGTGAATTAAGCCACCAATCACGACACTAACAAGCATTGAAAATGCAATAGGACTCGGATTTACCCGAGCCCTATTGCATTTTAAATGGAAGAGCGGGCACAAATGAAGGCACGAACGAGAGGGGATGGGGGGGTGGTTGTGACACAAGAAGTTACAGACTGCGGGAGGGAACGAGGGAAACCAAATCTTTTTTTAAGTAAAGGGGCTGATAGCCTCGGAAGTGCAAAAATGACGTCAGGGCAGTCAGGAGGCGGGACAAAAATGCCGAAAATGCAGATGTTTTGATTGTAGCCAATCAAAGTTATGCTCGGAAAGTGGGCGGAGCTTGCCTCGCTATACTAGATACAGCATCTCTCCTCGAGACAGGCCATGCGCTGCCCAGGCGAAACTTAAAGATGGTAAAAGGAACTACAGTAAACAAATTTACTTTGTGTATGTCCCTTGTAGTGCGGCAAAAGGCAGTGCAGACATTTCCTAGCGTGATAAAAAGCAGTGCAGTGTGCACAGATTTCTTCTTTTAATTGTAAATACCTCTCAGTGCAGTAAAAAGCAGTGCAGCGAACATATTTCTCACGCTATAATGAAATGAAGTACAGTGCCTACAGATTTCTCGTAGTACAGTAAAAGAAAATGCAGTGTGTTGATAATGATCTACCAGTGTCGCTGAAAAGCAGTGCGGTATGCACAGAATTCTTATTAGGCAGAAAAAATCTGAATAATGTTAAAAGATTTCTCAAATATTATACAGCAGTTGAGAATGCGCAATCTATCGAGCACATATTTCTCATACAAAAAAAAAACTTAGGGGCCCATTAGTATGGCCATACTAGTGGGAAATGGGACCGCCCGCAATACTAGCGGCGGTCCCACAAATCCCATTAGGATGTGCCCGCCACAGTGGCGAGCGCTTCCCGCATTTTTAAGATTGCGGTGGGCGGTGCAGAGAGCACCACCCGCCGTAATGCTAAAAATGCATGTTGTGCTTTTCAATGCACAACGTGACATCCACCATCCATTCCATTCCATGGAATTGCAGGGGGGTACCTTGTGCTGCCCCCACCCCCCGGAGTCCTTGGGGGCCACAACGGGCCGCCCTAGCAGACTCCGCATGCCTTTCCGTGGCGGCATTGCCGCCACGGAAGGCATTCCAAAAAAGCACATTTTAATATGGCTGGCGGTGTTTGAAAGACACCGCCACCATATTGCAGCCTTTTCTGCCCCGGTCGCTAGTCGAACGGGGCGGAAATATGGCGGACGGTCTTTCCATCCGCCGCGGACCCCCCAGTCATAATAATATGGCAGGGGTCTTTTCTACACGGATGGCGGGTACCACCACCGGCCCAAAGTGTGAACAGATTTCTAAGAGTAGTTACAACACAACTGAAGTGTGCACTGATTTCAACTAGTATAGTCGAGAGCAGTGAAGCTGCTCCAGGAGAAGTAAACAGCTGTGCAGTGTGCACACATCATGCAATGCTTTATGATAGTGTAATAAAAGTAATGAAGTGTGTACACAGAGCGCAGTACACAGCAGTGCAGTGTGCAAAGATTTGTCAGTACAGCAAAAAGTAGTGCAACCCATATATTGCCGTCATGCCGAAAAAAACTGCGTGGCGGGAACGGATTACTCATAGTGTAGTAAGACACAGTGTTTTCAAAATGTAGTACAACGCAATGCAATGCTCATAATTCCCATGGTGCAGTTAAAAGTAGTGCAGCTTTTACTTATTTCTCAGTGTAGTAAGATGCTGTGCAGTGTGCACAGATCATTCATATTGCAGCATGATGCAGAATAACATGCACACATTTCTTACGGTGTAGTTAGCACCAGGGCAGTGTGCACAGATTACTCACAGTGCAGCAAGATACAGCGCAGTGCTCAGATCCCCTCTTTAACACAAATGATGCCCACAAACACCCTCAGAGCAGAAGGAAAGCCCCCCAGGGCCCCCGGATAGAAGAGCCCAGCTTAGCCCCAGGGGCCCCGGATAGAAGAGCCCAGCTCAGCCCCAGGGGCCCCTGGATAGAAGAGCCCAGCCCTCCCCAGGGGCCCCGGATAGAAGAGCCCAGCTCAACCACAGGGGCCCCCGTATAGAAGAGCCCAGCTCAGCCCCAAGGCCCCCGGATAGAAGAGCCCAGCTCAGCCCCAGGGGCCCCCGGATAGAAGAACCCAGCTCAGCCCCACGGGCCCCCAGATAGAAGAGCCCAGCTCAGCCCCAGGGGCCCCCGGATAGAAGACCCCAGCTCCGCCCCAGGGTCCCGCGGATAGAAGAGCCCAGCTCAGCCCGGCTCCTGCAGAGATTCCCTCCAGGATTATTCAGTCTATTTCTACAAACACAGCAGAAGGTGCTGACAATCCCCTACCTGAGCAGAGACCTGTGCAGACGTGTCCAGGCTCTCTTCTCCCCCTGGGCCTTGGGGCTGGGGGAGGTGGGGCCAGATCTGGGGGTCTGAGGGTGGGAGGGGCAGATCTGGGGTCTGTAGATGGAGGTAACTGTCCACCAGACAGGGCTCCTTCCTCCTCTGCAGCAGGCTGGACACACCAGGAGAGGCTGGAAGTGATGTCACCGCTGCTGGTGCTGTCTCTGCCGCCACTGACCCGAAAGAGGAAACCTTTCTCCCTTTCATACAGTGTGCAAGTCCAGTGGGTTAATTCAGCAGGCAAGGAGCGCCCTCTGGTGTCTGCTGATGGAACCGCCGTCTCCAGGCTCCAGCAGTGAATACATTTCACAAAAACAAGCATTTATACCTGTAAAGACCTGGGATTTCAGATGTCACAGATGTGAATGTTTTTAAGGGTCAGACAGTTCAACTACAGGGCCTCACACTTGGCTGCTGTAGAAAAGTATTTATAGCTTCACTTCAGATGAGCATCTTCGAAACACTGAGGTAAAGGACTTAAGAGTATTTACAGAAAGGTGACAACTGGAAGTGACAGTCTGAATTTCAATGAATATATCTGTATTTCAATGAATATATCAGTATTTTGGTTAGTTTTGCAATTAAACTGGACAGAGTATTCATTTTAAAAAATTATTTATTTGCAGTTTTTTCAAATCCACAACGTGGTACGTAGGAAAGTAAACAGAGGAAAATACCATGGAGTTTTAAACACAAGATCAGTGACAATGCAGCATAGGTCATGTGTCAAAGCAACAATTAAAGAACATAGCTGCCAAGGTTTCATATTGCTATGTGTGACATTTTCATAATTTCAGTGTGATTATGAGTGACATTTCAATGACAATGAGTGACACTTTTTTCGCGAGAAGAAATCAAGCAATGAAGATGAGGGAAACATAGTTCAAGTTCAAGTTCGAGCATTTGTATAGCGCACTACTCACCCAGAGGGTCTCGAGGCGCTAGAGGGAGGGGTTAATTTTTTGTCGAATAGCCAGGTTTTTAGTTCTTTTCTGAAGGAGATGTGGTTCTGAATAAGGCGGAGGTGGGTGGGGAGTGAGTTCCAGATCTTGGCAGCCAGGAAGGAGAAGGATCTGCCACCCATGGTGGATTTTCTGATGCGCGGGACTACGGCGAGGGCTTGATTGGATGATCTTAGTTGGCGGGTGGGTTTGTAGAAGGACAGTCGAGTGTTGAGGCATTCGGGTCCTAGATTATGAAGGGCCTTGTGTGCGTGGGTGAGAAGGCGGAAAGTAATTCTTTTGTTGACGGGAAGCCAGTGGAGGTCTTTTAGGTGTTCTGTGATGTGATCTTGGCGCGGGATGTCTAGTATGAGTCTCGCTGATGCGTTTTGGATGCGCTGGAGTGTTTTCTGTAGTTTTGTTGTAATTCCGGCGTAAAGTGCGTTGCCATAATCCAGACGACTCGTGACCAGTGCATGGGTGACAGTCTTTCTTGTCTCAAGGGGGATCCATCGGAAGATCTTTTTGAGAATGCGAAGGACGTTGAAGCAGGAGGACGAGACGGCGTTGACTTGTCTGGACATTGAGAGAGAGGAGTCTAGAATGAAGCCAAGGTTACGTGCATGTACTGTGGGTGTGGGTGCAGTGCCCAAAGCGGAAGGCCACCAAGAGTCCTCCCAAGCTGAGGGGGAGGATCTTAGGATGAGCACCTCCGTTTTGTCAGAGTTGAGTTTTAGGCGGCTCTGTTTCATCCATTTGGCTACTTTTTTCATGCCTTCGTGAAGATTGGCTTTAGCGGTGTTGGGGTCTTTGGTGAGGGAAAGGATTAGCTGGGTGTCGTCGGCATAAGAGATGATGTTGAAGTTGTGTTGACGCGCGATAGAGGCGAGAGGGCTCATGTAGATGTTGAAGAGGGTGGGACTGAGTGAGGATCCTTGAGGTACGCCGCAGATGACTTCGGTGGCCTTTGAGTAGAATGGGGGAAGTCGGACTCTCTGAGTTCTCCCAGCTAGGAACGAGATGATCCAGTCCAAGGCTTTTCCTTGAATGCCGATGTTGCTGAGGCGTTGTATAAGGGTGCTATGACAAACTGTGTCGAAGGCGGCGGAGAGGTCGAGTAGGATGAGGGCCACTGTTTCTCCGTTGTCCAGGAGTGCTCGGATGTCGTCGGTCGCTGCAATGAGGGCGGTTTCGGTGCTGTGTTTGGCTCGAAATCCGGATTGAGATGGATCAAGGGAGTTGTTGGATTCAAGAAAGGCGGCGAGCTGGCTGTTGACGGCTTTCTCCATGACTTTGGCCGGGAAAGGGAGGAGGGATATGGGTCTGTAGTTTTTCAGTTCTGAGGGGTCTGCTGTGGGTTTTTTCAGAAGGGCGCTGAGTTCGGCGTGTTTCCAGATTTCTGGGAAGGTGGCAGAGTTGAAAGAGCAGTTGATGACATCGTGGAGTTGGGGTGCGATGATGGAGTCAGCTTTGTTGAAGATGTGGTGGGGACAGGGGTCAGAAGGCGAGCCAGAGTGGATTGAGTTCATAAGGCGAATGGTGTCTTCAGTGGTGATTGGGTTCCAAACACTGAGGTTGTTAGTTGGAGGAGTGGAGTCTGAAGGGGGTGGGTCGGATTGATCATTGGGGGTGTTCTTGAAGCTGTTGTGGATGTCGGCAATTTTGTCGTAGAAGAAGGAGGATAGCGCGTCGCAGAGGTCTTGGGAGGGAGTGATGTCGTTGAATGCTGTAGAGGGATTAGTGAATTCTTTGACGATATTGAAGAGTTCCTGAATTGTTGTCGAGACGGTCCTTGAATGCTGATTTCTTGGCGGATCGAATCAATTGGTGGTGTTTGCGGGTGGCTGTCTTGAGGCAGGCCATGTTGTCTGAGGTTGGGTTTTTTCTCCAATTCTTCTCCATGGTGCGGCATAGCTTCTTGGATTTTTTAAGTTCATCATTGAACCAGGGAGCCTTTTTGCTGGCTGATTTCAACTGGTGCTTTTTCAGGGGAGCTAATTCGTCCGCACTGTGGGTAATCCATTGCCTGAGGTTGGTGGCCGCTTGGTCTGGGTCCATTGAGAGGGTGGGAGGGTTATGGTTGAGTGATGTGAGGAGTTGGTCAGCGGTGATTTTGTTCCAGTTTCTCCGGGGAATGGGTTGTGGACGGTTGTGGGTCAGGGTGGTTATGTAGCTGAAGTGGACACAGCTGTGATCCGTCCAGTGGAGAGCTGTAAGTCGATCGAAGGATATGTGCTTGCTGGAGGTGAAGATAGGGTCGAGCGTGTGTCCGGCTGTGTGAGTGGGGGTGTCAACAAGTTGTTTGAGTCTGAGATTGGCCAGGTTGTCCAGAAGGGTGGTGGTGTTGCAGTCGAGTATGTTTTCAAGGTGGTAGTTGAGGTCTCCTAGAAGAATGTAGTTCTCGGGGGCGAGGGCATGCGGGCTGACGAAGTCTGTGATGTCGTCGCTGAATTGAGTGCGGGAGCCTGGAGGCCTGTAAATGAGGGTGCCTCTAAGGGTGGTTCTGGGGTCGGTGTGGATCTGGAAGTGGAGGTGTTCGGCGGTTGCGAGATTGTCGTCGGAGCTGGTTGTAATTTTGATGGTGTTTCTGTGGACGATGGCGATGCCTCCTCCAGTTTGATTGGTGCAGTCTTTTCGAATAATCTTGTAAGTGTCCGGTATGGCTATGGCGATGTCGGGAGCAGAAGAGGCGTTCATCCATGTTTCAGTAAGGAAGGCGATGTCAGGTGACGCAGTGTCGATTAGGTCCCAGAGTTCTGTTGCATGTTTGTGGACCGAGCGGGTGTTCAGTAGGATGCATTTCAGGCGGTTGGGTACAGAGCTGTGTGTGGAGGAAGTGGGTTTGGTGAGGGTCCTGAAGCAGTTGAACTTGCAGGAGAGGCAGGCGAATGGGCCGTGGGTACGTCCTGGGGTGGCCTAGCAGCATTGTGGTGTGCGTCCGGGGTTGAGGGCGAGGAGAGTTCCGGCGTCATATGTGAATCTAGTGGGTTGGGTACGGCGGGGACCAGGGGGACAGGCGCTGGGCACGGTCCAGGCGCGGACGGGCGTAGACGGGCTTACCTTTGGTGCACCTTCGGCGCGCATGGGGCGCGACCGCTGCGCGTTACCGCTGCACGCAGAGGCATCTGTCATATGTGGATAGTGGAGGGGGAGGGGCGAGGGAGGGTCAGCAGGGAGGCGGGAACAAGGCTGAGAGGACGTGGCTCCGGGTCAATAACAACAAGATGGCCGCAATAACAAATCGGGAGCAGGAAGGGGCACACAGACAAAAGGGGGATCTGTAAACACTCTCCCAACAAAGCGCTACGATTTTTCACTGTGTAAGCGAGCGGAGCTAGATTAGGATCGAGCCTATGAACACTGGACAATGAGCCTGAGCCTGCGCAGAACATACAGCAGTAAAAAAGAATCACTCGATACAGTTTTGCAATTATAGCGCTATGGCAAGCTATCTTCAATCAGTGTAGCGCTTTTATCAAGTGGCAGCTAGCGGACACAATAGCAGAGCGAGACAGCAGTGGATGCAGCCAACGATACCACAGAGGAGCAGGGAGCACGGGAGCGACCGCTTCTGGAGGCACCAGGACGGTCACAGCGCTACAGAGGGCGGGGGTCAGGCTATGTAGTCTGTGGGAGGGAGGGTCAGCAGGGAGGCGGGAGCGAGGCTGAGAGGACGTGGCTCCGGGTCAATAACAGCAAGATGGCCGCAATAACAAATCGGGAGCAGGAAGGGGCACACAGACAAAAGGGAGATCTGTAAGCACTCTCCCAACAAAGCGCTACGATTTTTCACTGTGTGCAAGCGAGCGGAGCTAGATTAGGATCGAGCCTATGAACACTGGACAATGAGCCTGAGCCTGCGCAGAACATACAGCAGTAAAAAAGAATCACTCGATACAGTTTTGCAAGTATAGCACTATGGCAAGCTATCTTCAATCAGTGTAGCGCTTTTATCAAGTGGCAGCTAGCGGACACAATAGCAGAGCGAGACAGCAGTGGATGCAGCCAACGATACCACAGAGGAGCAGGGAGCACGGGAGCGACTGCTTCTATATTTAATTAAATTCAATTTGAGCAACAAAAAAATCTTTAAACTGCTGCAAAGCACCTGAAACGCATTAAGCCTCAGGCTGAGGCGCAGAGAAGTCTCAGGCAAAGCCAACAGGTAGTGCGCTGTAGTGTTTATAATTTTATAAACGAGTCTCCCTCAACATTTACACAGTTGTTTCGAAGTTTTTCAAGGAATGGCTTGTTCAACTCAAGGCAGCTCAGCACGAATTAGTAAATATACAAAATAAACGAACTGTTCTATTTTCCATCCACATGCTCCAATAATTGGTGTATTTTTGCTGCACTTTAGTTCAGCTAGCATTCATGTACCACACGTATACATCCGGGTACGAGCTGCCTCACAAACATGGGCACTACCTTCGAGAGACACCTATCAGCCTCTTGAGAGCGCTGAATTTAATTTCCTATCATCACCCAAGTAAAGCACAATTTTGCTGTTGGCTCGCCAGGATAAAGTCAAGTGAAAACTAAGGGGGGGGGGGGCAGACTGGAGCAGTAACACGTACACCGGGCATTTTGGTCGAGGCAGCCTCAGGCTCTTTGAAGCACACACTTAGAGGCTCATTATGATGGCGGGAGGATCGCCACCGCCGGCACGGCGGTGGCGATCCTTCCGCCATCAAATGTTGATTTACCCACCGCCAAATTAGGATTGCGGTGGGTACCGCGGTGGACGGAAAGTCTGCCGCCGCATTTCTGCCGGTGGCAATCATCTCAATTGTCTGGCAGACGGAGCAGGGGCACTAATATAGTGGCAGTGCCTACCAGGCACCGTCCGCCATATTAGGATGTGGGAAATTAAAGGCCTTCCCATGGCAGCATCAAGGATTGGGTCTAGGGGCACGTTGAGGGCCCCCCTTGTATCTGGAGGAGGTGGGGTGCACTTGGGGGTATCTATGGTACCCCCCTACATTTCGCTGCACCTGGTGCCAGGCACTGTGTCGTGCCTGCCATGTGGTGCAGGGAAATGATAGACATGCGGAATGCGACCGCCATGGTGGCGGTCGCAAACTAATTTGCAGTGCGGGACCGCCGCAGGTCTGGCGGCCGATCCAAAAACCGCGGGGATGGCGGGCAGACTCAGGTCAGCACGCCATCCTAATGAGCCCCTTAGTCACAGCCTCGTGGAGCCAGTGGGCAATTATGTGGAAGATGATAGATCAGGTGTAGTGGCATTAGTAAACAGTGTCTAGTGAGCGTTCAGGCCAGAGAAATCATGTTAAATCAGCCGGCCTGAGAAAGGTGTTGTGCCGTGCATGTTGTGTGTGAGTGTCACTGACTGGCTACTATGTGCAAGTTTGTGTTTGACTGCAAGTGTGGGTGTGACCCATGTGTGTGTGGCACATGGAGGTCAGAAGGCAAGTCAAGCACAGGTTTGCAAATTGGTTACTGGCAGCAATTGTTACTTTATGGCCCTCACTGACTCCTAGCAGGGTTAAGCAAACACTTACTTGAAATTAATTCAGGGGTGGCCAGCTCAAGAGCAGCTGCATTCCACGTGATGCCTGCCGCCTGGCTTCCCTCTCTCGGGCAGTGGACTCAACTTTACAGTCATGGGTCCCAGTGATCTGGGACAACGAACTAACCACTCCATCAACTGCAGTCAGTCCGAATGTTCTAAGTGACTCCGCCACCACCCAGGGATGTGGTGAGACCGGGTGAGAGTTGGTCAATCGCAATGCAGCGAGCCGCCGAGTTTCATTACCGCACCAGCAGCAGAGAGCATGTGTCACTGGAGGCAGCCCATGACAAGTGAAAGTAAGCTGCGCTACTGCGCAGTGATTCAAACCAGTCAGCACATTGTAGCAAGCAGGCAGCTCAGAGCCCAGCTCCCAAGCAGTCTTCTGAATAGCGCGGGCTGCCTGCCTGGCCCACTAACACTAGTATTATTAAAAGGCCAGCCTCCACTCGGCCCACGGCGCTTGACTGGCACAGGCGCTTTATGCGTGACTTCACATTTCAGTGCGGGGATGCGGACCACCACACTGAAATGCGTTAGTCTAGCGCCTGATGCATGGTACTTGGCAGGACTGAAAGGAACAGCTTATTTCGAGTTTTCTGTGAATGTGGCTTATTCCTTATATTTGATATGGTTTTATATCCTTGCACAAGACTGACATTTAGGCCCTAATTAGGATTTGAGTTTCTGATTTAGGAGTACAACTGTCTCCTAAATTATCAAGATAGCGGTCTCTTCCAGGCTGTGTTGTTTTGTTTACAGTAACCACCTCCCTCTCTCAACAAAGATGAGACCACTCCCTGTGTCTATTTTTTATACCTCATTTCATTATTGATTTTTCATATACAATGAGCTTATAACAGGGATGAAAGTTTATCGCTTAAGCAGAGTCCAAGATACTGTGTAAACTAGAACTTGTGAGAAGACATTGATAACAGGAAAAACAATAAATGAAATAACCCCTCCAGATAGAGGTGATGTGGCTCAGAAAATCCCGCAGATGATCAGGGAAAGAGGACGAGGGAGAACACGAGGGGAAGGGACATGGGAAGAGGAGAGAAATGTCAGGGTGCCAGGCCCCATGGTTGTCCCCCAAAAAGACAACTCCCACTATGAAGGCCATAGACAGCTAACTCTTCCAATGGTGGGTTAAATACTGGAATATTTACATTTTGTGAAGCAAGGCCAGACGGGCCATCAATTGCGGTGCCACCCCTAGGTTGATGATTAAGGTATCCGAAATGGAGCCCCAGTAGCACAAAGTACTGTACAGCCCGCAGGAAATGCAAAATGTCACAGGCCGTGCACTACACCTTCAGCACCTCCAGCACTTGGAATCGTCTGCCGTATGTGCTTTATAGATCTACTCCGGCATCCAGTGTAGGAATTTGAAATAACTGAATTTCAACCTGACCTCCTGGAGGAAACTTCCATGGTCTTTCCAAAGGTCGTGCCAGACCTGCTCAGACAGTGAGAGGCACAGCCTCTGCTCCAACAAACAGCATCAATTGTGGGCAGTGCAGCTCGAAAAAACGCTGTCCACAGCTGTAACATACAATCCCACCATGGTGTCCAAATATCCTTTCCACATCAGGATATAATGCAACATTGGGGCAGTCTCAAGATCATAAGGGGGAGCACCCAGCATGTGTCGCAGGCTCTGCATGAGCTGTCGGTACTGTCAGGGATGCGATTGTGGCAGCCCATAATCACGCATGTGAGTAGCAAAGGGGGGCAACTCACCGTCCCCTACTATATTGTCAACATAGCGTATCCCTCTGGTCTTCCACTGTGTAATCAGAGTTCAGATCATACTTGGCTCCGAGCAGCTCCTTGAGAAGAGCAGGGATCAGCAATGCGCTATACGTCTGAGCCAGGTGAGGCGGGAGGTCAGTCAACCACCACTGTTATGCCTCACAGTAGCAGCCAAATCGTTCATCGAATTACCTCTCAAGGGCCTTCCTGCCCTCTCACAGCACCTGTGCATAGGAGATGGACCCAGCGTTTTCCTCCAAGTTAGGGGAGAGGAGTTGGCCTAACGGCTAGGGCGGTCGACCTCGAACCTAGGGAAATGGGTTCGAGTCTCGGCAATGACGCTGAACATCCTGTGATTCTGGGTAAATCACTTAATCTCCCCGTGCCTAACAAAAATGAATGTGTCCTAATGTAACGCAACTGGTGCTATGTAATTCGCCCTGATACCCTATTCGGGTCAAGTTCGCACTATATAAAACTCTATTAAAAAAAAAGCACTGGCTCAGATATTGGTACCATCTGTGCTTGTCTTCAGGGGCTTTATTATTATTATTATTATTTTGAATTTGTATATCAGCTCACAGCTACCCAAGAGGGTTTCCCGGCACTGTACAAGAACAGCAGAGAAGTAGAGCAGTCTATTGGCTGAAAAGCCATGTTTTCAAGGATCTGCGAAATGAAAGAAGATTAGGTTGCAGACGGAGGGGCAATGGCAGGGTGTTCCATAGGGTGGGCCCAAGTAGGCAAAAGAGCGCCCACCCATGCAAGAAAGTTTGATTTTTGGGATTTGAAATTTTTCTTGGGTGGAGGATCAAAGACTACGGGAGGGAACATAAGAGCAAACTAAAAGTTGCAAATAGCTGGGCGACTGTGAGTGCTTAATGCGGAACATGTAGGTTAGGGCTTTGAATTTGACCCGCTTTGCCACAGGCAGCCAGTGGAGGTCAGCCAGCAGTCCGGCTGTGGGAGTAAATTTGGGAGCGCGGCAGAGTAGTCTAGCTGCAGAGTTTTGAACTCGCTGTAGTTTTCGTATTACCTCTTTGTTAACGCCCAGGTAGAATATGTTCCCATAGTCCAGCCTAGAGATAACAAGGGCCTGGACTACGGTACGCTGGGCGTGAGATGGGAGCATCCACACAATCCTACTCAACCATTTCAAAATGGTTAAAAATCTGGCAGCAACCTTGGTGGCTTGCTGTCACATGGAGAGAGAGTCATCCACAATGAACCAGGTTACGTACATGGGTGGATGGCTGAGGGAGGGGACCCATCTCAGGTGGCCAATGTTGGGGAACCCAGAGGTCTCGATCTTTACCCAGGAGCAGGACCTCAGTCTTATCGCCATTGAGCTTTAAAAAATTGGCATTCATCCAGGTCACAACTTTACAGAAGCCGGATCTAAGAGCAGAGGGCTGGGTGGTGTTACCTGCTGAAAGAGAGAAGAGAATCTGGGTAGCGTCGGCGTAGGAAAAAAGCGACAGACCGGACTCCTCTACCATAGCCGCCAGTGGTTTAACATAAATGTTAAATAGTAGAGGGCTGAGAATCGAACCTTGGGGGACTCCGTGAGGAGAGGGACGAGGCTTTGATTTCGATGTGGTGGAAAAGACCTGGAATGTGCGGCCAGTGAGAAAAGAGCTAAACCAGTTTAAGGCTGCCCCGGTGATACCCGGCGATTGAAGGGCCTTAATGAGTACGGTATGAGAAACCGTATCAAAGACCGCACTAAGGTCAAGTAGTATCAAGGCCATGGTTTCTCCTGCGTCAATCTTATGAAGCAGCATTTCTGTCACTCCAAGGAGAGTGGACTCTGTAGAATAGCCAGACCGGAAACCGGACTGGGAAGGGTGTAGGAGCCCATTTGTTTCAATGAACTTAGATAAATGTCCTTTGATATGTCTCTCCAGGATCTTAGAGAAAGAAGTCAGAAGTGAAATAGGACGGAAATTGGAAGGAAGAGAGGGTCTGCATTAGCCTTTTTTAATAATGAGATGGCCATAGCATGTTTCCAGTCAGGGGAAACAGTTGAGTTCGTAAGAGATGAGTTAAGCAACTGAAGAATATTGTCAAGAGAAGGTGATTTAATTTGTCGCAAAACTGTAATAGGCAATAGATCACAAGGAGAGCCAGATTTGATTTTGCTGAGATGTTGAATGACAGATTTCATGTCCAGAAGTGGCCAGGAGTCAAGATTAATCGTTGTCTGTGTTGAAATAGAGCGATTATCTGGCGCTAAGGAAGAGCAGATAGCGGACTCCGCAAAGGAAGGGACAGGAGGGGTGGCAGTGCTAGCCAGGGCCGAATATATAGTGTCTACTTTTTTAAGAAAGAATTGAGCAAGCTCTTCGCATTGTGTGGTATTGAGAATAGGAGGTGTTGGCAGGGTGGTAGCGCCCGATAGATCCTTGACAATGTTGAATAGGGTTTTAGCACAATTATTCGCCTGCATAATAGACAAGGAGACATAGTTAGCACGTGCAGCCCTGCAGTGGGAATGGTAAAAATGCTTAATGGTAAGATAAGCAAATGTAGCTTCAGATGAATACGTTTTTCGCCATCGACGTTCAGAATTTTTACATTTAGTTTTCTCCCTTTTTAGTTCATCATTGAACCAGGGGGCGGGGGGACGGTGATTATTTAGCTTCTTGGTCAAAGGTGGGAGGCAGATATTAAGGGTAGTCTATAACCAGTTGCGGAACGCTAACAAATCCAAAGTAAGATTATATAGGGCTTAGGGACATTATTAGACAGCAATAAATTAAACTTAGTCATGTCCAGGTTTTTACAATTCCTAAAGGGCATAGCCATGGGGCTGCTATTTGTGGGTGCAAGGTGGGGGCCAACTCCATTAAAGCCCACTAAAAAGTGATCAGTCCAACTAAGTGGAATGGCCGCCGGGTAATGTAAAGAAGGCAAATTGGAGAGAATAGGGTCAAGGAGATGGCCAGCTTTGTGTGTAGGCCTCCAGTTTTGAAGTAAAATGTTCAAAGCTGCTAGATCCGAAACCAAGGTATTACCAGTAGTGCAATTGGGATCCTCTAGATGGAGGTGGAGATCACCAATGATTGTGAAATTAGCTGAGTGTAACAGAAGCGGGCGAAAAAGTCAGGGAAATTAGAAGTCCATGAACCAGCAGGGCTTGGAGGGCGATACACTAGTAGCCCAGTCAGGGTAAACTGTGGTGTCAGAGTTAGTTTAAAAGGTGCAGCTTCACAATCAGAAATTGATAGTTCATCAAATTTGCAGCACAGATTTTTTTTTAAATGATAGCAATTCCTCCGCCCACCCTGTCTCCTCTATCTTTTCTTGCAATCACATAGTTCGGGGGCAGGGCTCTGGCCACATCAGGTCCCGAATAACTGTTAATCCATGTCTCCATTAAGAAGATGGCATCGGGTTGGAGATCCACCAAGAGATCAAAGATGTCTGGCTGATGTTTGGGGATGGATCGACAATTAATGCTAAAAAAAAAGAAAAATATTTAGGCGGAGCTGGCTTACATTTCTTGGCTAATTGGGTAGGCATGTAAGCAGAAGTGCTGGGTGTAGTGGTGTGACTCAAGTCAGTGGGGGAGGGGGGGGTTTAAGAAGAATGTTACAGCCTGGACAAACTGAGGTGTTGGCATCCCAACAGACGCACATTGATCGGGGGTAAGTGCGTGTTGGACTTGGCCCTTCTGGCAGGTTCACCCCTAGACTTTTTGCTTGTAATGGTGACCTGCTGATGGTGATTTGTGGGTTCTGCGCACTTTCACTGTGTCCCAGTGGAAAGTGCGTGCGCACTCTGAGTGCATGTGATGAGATAGGCCTGCCCTCCCATAGGAATGCATGGGGAATGTATGTGTCCGTGGTAGTTCCTGATGCGTGGGGTGTACAGGTTCGAATCTGATATGTGCGAACTCGTCCTAGCACTGGGGAGCGCTTTTGTGCACAGCCGGTGCCCACCCGGCATTTGCCCGCTTTAAATTGCCGATTTTGAAGCCCCTGGCGAGTGCCCACCTCGCCAGGGACCTTGCCGATATTTTTATATTTTACCTCGAGGGAGCCCACCCCTCGGTTAATTCACCCCCGCCTGCAAGTGCCTGAAAAGGGCCGCCGCACTGCCCGTGGCGACCCGGAAGTGCTTGGCCGGCCGGCCAATTGCAGCGCATCCCCCGAGGTCTGACCCAGAAGTCAGGCAAGCTGTGGCGGGACAACAGGGAGCTGACGGGAGGCCACCCCGCGCTGCTGCAGCAGAAGAAGAAGCCGGCACATTCCCCCCCCCCCCCCCCGAGGCTCCAAGGAAGCGAAGAGGTGAGCCCCGGAGGGTGAGAGGGGAGAGCGGAAACAGCGCGTGAGGCCGCGGGGCTCCCATGCCAGGAGAGAGCCCCGCCCGCGGTAGAGTCCAGCGAGAGGAGAGAAAGCCCCCGTGCCAGGTCCCGGTGAGTGCTAAAGAGAGGGGGGGAGTCGGGGCACATTGGCGCTGCCCGCCCCCCTCCTTCCGCAGTTGTGCAAAGCCCCTGAGAGGCTCACAAGGGCATTTTGGAATTCAGAGTTCCCTGAGCGGGACTCCAACGGCTGGCCACATTGTCCCAGAGCCTGCGAGGCTCGTGGGGGAGGCAGTTGGTTGTGTCGAGTCTCCCGTGAGAGACTCCAACGATTCCAGAGCAGTCTTCTTTCTCTCCCAAGCGGCCCCGTGTGATGATGAGCCCCGGGAGGCTCAAGGCGCCCCAGTTGTTGGCAGAGCCACAGAGGCTCTAGAGGGCATTTCTTCGTTCAGGAGCCCAGCGAGGCTCAAATGGGGCCAGTCATTTGTGAGGAGCCCTGAGAGGCTCAGGGGGATATTTTATTTGTTCAGAGCCTGCGAGGCTCCAGTGTTTGCCCTCCCCATTGTCTGCACCAGTTACCCAGCACTTTGTGGGCAACTGCCACGTTTAGGCCCCCTGACACTGCGACACAGGGCGTCCTAGTCCCAACAAGGCCAGAGAGCCTAGGGACAGTCACAGGTGGTGACTAATGTGAGTTTTGCGCAATTGCTCGTGCTTGCACCTCTGAATGTGTTTTTATACGTCATGTGCCTTGTTCTACACCGCTGAATGTTTTTATGCATCATGTGCCTTGCTCTTACACCGCTGAATGTATTTTATGCATCATGTGTTATTTGCACCTCTGAATGTGTTTAGGCGTCATGTGTTTCCTCCCTTACACCTCTGAATGTATGTTATGCATCATGTGTTATGTGTTTACACCCCTACAGGTATTGTGATACTTAGGTGGTTGTTCTCCTAGTACAGGTGGTGCTAGTGAGGTCCTGGTTACCAGTAGTGACTGGTTGTGTACTTTATGTTCTACTTTTGTGCTACAGTGATTTGTATGCTAAGTTCTAAAAGTGCTGATTCCTGACAGTGGTCCATGTGGCCCTGTCTTGTACATATCCCCTGTAAATTCTGCCCGTGCCTGTTGGCACATTGTAAAGTGTGTGTTTTATCTAATGTGTTTTGGTGTAATACAAAGGCTATTTTTATATATAACCTTGTGTGCAGTTTCCTTTGTGGTGGGCCTTGGGTGTTGTTGCTGGGGTGCGTGCGCAAATACTTAACTCATATCGCCTCCAAGTTTAGCCTTGCTGCTCGCGCCACATTACCTAGAGGGTGAGCAGGGGTTATCTTGGCGTGTAACTCCCTTGCCCTGACTTAGGAGTGGTGGTCTCTGACTGACTTTGGCGCAAGCCCTGGCCAGCCAGGGATCCCATTTCTAACAGTGCGAAGGTTGAGTAGCTGAGTGGAGGAAAACTTGATTTTGGTGTTGTTTTGAGTGTTACCAGGGGGAGGGATTTGGGCCCCAGGTCCCGGCCTAGTGCAGACGGGCGCAGAAGGGCACAGACGGGCGCAGACGGGCTTGCCTTTGGCGCGCCACCGGCGCGCCCGCTGCGCGCGTCCGCTATGCACTTGTTCCATGGGCTGTTTTTACAGAGCCCACACGGGCAGGGGACGCAAGCACTAGCGCGTCCCTTGCCTAAGATGACGGCAGCAAATGGCACAACCCGGAAGTGGGTAAAAAATTAGCACGCAAAGTTTCCCCTTGGCCTCCCTCCACTCAAACAGTCCGCTCTTGACTGCGGTGGACCGGGGGGGCAGAGGAAAAAGTGCACGATGCCACACCAGTACGAGGCAGCAAAAATGAAAGTCCCACAAGTGCACACAGGTAAAATATAAAAATTTCAAAGGCAATATTTCCCACTGTTTTTTAAAAGGTAACAAATCACGGAGGCATTAGCACCTTAGCTGCTATGGAACGTCCAGCTCCAGTGCTGAACGTTCCATTGCGCAGGTGCAGCTGGAACGTCCAACGGCCGACAGCAGCACTCCCGAGGTAGTGGTGCCGTTGGCCGTTGGACTGGGCGCAGCACTTATGAGGTTAGAAATTAAAAGGATGCAGAGTGCAAAATATTAGTCAGCAATAGATGCAACTAGCAATTCTAACTGTTCAAGTTATAACATGCTGTATGCATACGCCAATGGGCCTGAGGGGTTTGCAACCGTCGAAGTTTATGGTCGAGTTCTAGAAGATCATGATCAGAGGTACTGTTGGGGAGGATCAAGATGTAAACGTTTACAATGGACGAAGGAGGTGAAAGTATAGTCCACGTCCCTCAGGTGCGTCAACCACCATGGATCCATCAAGGCATGATCATCCAGAATGTCAGAGAGGATGAACCGGTCTCGGGCTGCCTGGTCGTATGGTTTCTGGACTTGTCAAGGTGCCATATTCCCGCACCCCCCCACCATTAATACCCCGGCTCTCCCGAAGGAGAGCAGGAGTTTGATCAGCCGCCGGGGCATAGATAGAGCCCACACACAAAGACTCATTGAACATCTGAACCTTGGCAAAAATATATCTGCCCAGGGGGTACCGCCACGTCCACAGTGTGCAAACCCCCTTAGATATGTGAAATAAGATGTCCAACCCACTCTCCCTATGTTCCAAAGGAGTAGATGGGTGTGTAAGTGTTGTCTGGATCCTGCTGGCATGTAGTACTGTACTTATTCAACCCCTTCTGAGTTTATCATGATCAATAGGTGATAGGTGTGTTTCCTGGAGCAATGCTTCATCAAGGAGGTGCATCTTCTGAAATGAGAGGATTTTCTGCCTCTTGATAAAATGGGTCAGGCTTGTTGACATTAAGGGGCATTTTTACAAGCAAGTGGTGGAGCACTGTGTTGGCCTCCTTGGCTTAACGCCGCGCTCTCCACTCCACAGGGCTGTACTGTATTTACAAGAATACGGTGCAGCCATGCATTTCTCCCTGTGCTGATGCTACATTTAGCTGCCTAGTGTCAACGCAGGCAGCCTTGTACCATAGTGCAAGGATTCCTGCGTTGAGGGGAACAGGCCTGACCAGTACCACGCATCAGGGGTTAGACTAACGCATTTCAATGTGGTGGTCTGCATCACTGTAATGAAATGCAGTCACACATTTGTATAGCTTTCTGAGCTGTCAAATGCTGGAGCGCTGCTATAGTAATTGGAAGTCAAACTTAGCAAAGCTGATCTTGTACATTTGAGGGTTCTGGTTTAGCTACATTCAGGCACAGTACTCCGATCCATCACATGAGACATCCTGTGATTCTGGGCAAATCATTCAATATCCCCGTGCCTAACAAAAATGAATGTGTCGATCTGTAATGCAACTGGTGCTCATATAAAGCACTATGATCCCAGATACCTCTAGGTCGAGTGCGAGCTTAATGAAACTCCGAAATAAATGCAGGGGACATTCCTATTCCAACTCTAATGCTAACCCTATGAAGCACCCTACAACTTTAGGGCTATTCACTCCATGAACAACCTGCTAGACAAAATGGCCCCATTGCAACTGAAAAGAACATCCGCAAAGACTCAAAACCATGGTATGATGGGAGACTGAATGTTGACAGACGCTCGCTTAGAGTAATTGAACGACGCTGAAGACCTACACCCTCAGCCGACCTCCTCAAACTTCTAAGGACTTCCAGAAATGCTTATTTTAGAAAGATCAGAAAATCCAAAACCGATTTCTTCAGGTCTCAACTAGATCCAGCCAAGAACTGCCCCAAAAAGCTATTCGATCTTATCAAAGCCCAAACTAAGAGCCTACCTAATGTCCTCAACGCCAGCCCACTCTTTCTTCCCAACTGTGATGAATTTGCCTCCTTCTTCGCCTCTAAGACAGAATCCATTAAATCAGATCTACTCAAGGACCTAATATTCATCTCAGACTTGAAAAAGAGCCCATCACTGCCCCTGGCTGGTGCTCTTGCGATTAACCTCCCATTATTTAAACTAAAAAACAATGCAACTTGGTCCCACTTCAACACTTACTGTGAAGACACCATATTAAAGACGCTAAACACGCTGAAACCCTCCAATCACTTCACTGACCCGCTCCCTGCGAACTACCTAAAAAACTTCATTCCTCTCTTACTACCCCTCTGGACCAAGATCATTAACACATCCCTCCTTCAAGGATCCATTCCAGACATCCTGAAAACTGGGCAGGTCTCGCCTATACTTAAGAAAACTACAGCGGACCCCTCGGACCCTAATAAATATTGTCCGATCTCTAATATGCCTATGTTAGCCAAACTCCTGGAAAAATGCATTGATATACATCTGAACAATCACATTGATCTATTCAACTTGAACCAATTTCAATCAGGCTTCAGATCACAGCACGGAATCGGCCATGACACACTTATTAGACGCCGCTCTAAAAATCCTCGACCAAAATTAAGCCTGTCTACTAATCCTACTCGACCTGTCATCAACTTTTGACACCGTCAAATACGACAACCTGCTTGATCTTCTGAAACACAGAATGGGAATGTCTGGAAATGTATTTAACTGGTTCGCCTCCTTCTTCCAAAATAGATCCCAAAGTTTCAAGGTCAACCAATCCCTGTCCATCCCCAAGCCCGTCACACTGGGAGTTCCACAAGGCTTCTCCCTCTCTCCCACCCTGTTCAACCTGTTCATGGAACCTCTTACTGATCTTCTCAGCCTCACCAAGATAAACTTCCACATGTATGCAGACGACACTCAAATATACATCAAGATACACTCACTGGAGGACATCAAACTGCTCAACACCACCCTACAATAAACCCAAACGTGGCTGGCCGAAAACCATCTACAACCTAACACCCTCAAAACGGAATTCCTTTTAATTGCTCCCCCTAACAAAACTCACACTGTCATGGTTTGGATGAAGCACCTAACAGCTCTAAATGGACAACCGCTCATAGTCGACTCAGCGAAATCTCTAGGGGTAACGCTGGACAATACCTTAAAGATGCAGAAACACATTAGCGCCTCAACAAAAGGCAACTTCCATCTAAAGACCCTTCGAGAACTGAACGCTTTCTGCCCGTATATGACTTCAAACAAGCAGTTAAAGCCCTAGTAATCCCCCGCGTGGAATATGGAGCAGTAACCTTATGCGGCCTCCCAAGGTCATCAACTGCCCCGCTAAGAGCCACGATCAACTTAGCTGTGCGACTCATCACTGGTTCTAAGAGAAACGCTCACATTTCCCCAGACCTGAGAGCCCTCAACTGGCTACCGTTTGAAGCCAGAATTCATCTAAAAATCGCTTGGATGACGCACAAGGCCCTCTACCACAACGCCCCACCATGCCTAGCTCAGAAACTGGTGCTCTCTGCGGGCAGCAGAGCCTCCAGGAGTGCCAAGACTCTTCTCCTACAACCTTAATGATTTGCCAAGAAAAAACGTATAACCGGTCCTTTTCTGGTATGGCTCCGAGGATATGGATGCTTTGCCCAGTGAAACAAGAATGAACCCTTCCACTGCGTCCTTCAAAAGAGAAGTGAAAGCTATCCTCATGGCTAAACTCATGTGAACTCTATGACTATTTACTGTATTTTTCCCTGTATATATGACTGTATCTTTTATTGGTTATGTCTTTGTATACTATATCTTGCCTTCTATTGATGACCTGTAAAGCACTCTGATACTCGCAAGAGTCTGGCTTGTGCTATATAAAACCTTCAAAATAAAAACAAAATAAATAAATACTTAAACAAAGCGGGGCTGTAATCCAAGTCAGAGTTTCAAACCCACTACTTTCTGAAGTAAGCCTAAAGGAGGTTCTGGTGGTGCCATACCAAAAGTACCAGTGGAAACCAAGTTGCGTGAAGTTTGAGTGGTTTCCTAGGATCAGCTCAACTGCAGCGGTTTGGGGAAAATGACTCTTCCCACTTCAAGAGTTTGACACCAGCCGCTGTACTAGTGGCATATGTACTGTCAGTAAATTATTTTGAGAGGGCCATCGGTCATCAAAATTCAACGCCCATGATCTTCCAGAAGAAGGTATGTCTGTCCCTTGTGAGCACTCAGCCTTTCTGGACAGGAACCAGTGAAGTTTCTGTCCCCACACAGGATCAAACTAGTCCTCGTGGATCTCTAGGACCAGCAGCTCTGAGCCTGCGATCAGGGTCGATCAGCAGCCCTAGTTTTGTTGCATTTTCCTGAAGTGTTCACCCCGTGTCTGTTACTGGTGTTGCTGAAGAGGGTTGTAATAAGTTGGAACTGACAGAGGGACTATCTGTTGTTCACTTACCAGTCTCCTACAGGGCCTGCTGGAGAGAGCCTAGAATAGGGTGGGTTTATGAGAGAGAGTTTAGTGTTCACTCACCAGCCGCCTACAGGTGCTCCTGGAGAGAGCCTAGAATAGGTTGGGTTAGCAGGTATGATGAGGTATGGCTGACCTTGGCCATGGAGCGGCGCTGTTAGCAGATAAATGTAGACACTCTTGCTGGCAGTACTAACAGTGTCACACAAGGCTTGGCATCACCATCACCATTCCTTTGTAAAGCGTACATGTTTCTATTACTTTCATGTTTTACATCTCAAACCTTGATTTCCAAACCTGTGCTGAATATACCTAGCTGGCAGCCCATCCTGACATGGTTGGAGGGGGCCTGATCCAGTCACTTATTGCGATTGTGAGGATGATTAAGTGGCGATAAACAGGTTTGACATTGAAATCCATCGGCTTTGAGTCTCTGTGCCCTCTCCTTTAAGATTTGACTAACCAACAGTGTTACATCAGGCCCCTCACACCTCTCCGATGAGGAACACCCTAGACCAGTGGTCTTAAAACCTTTTAATGCCACACCCCCAACCCCACAGCGATCGTCGGGCACCCCTCAGAATTTTTCACAATTATTCTATTCAATTGACAATGTTTAAATATGTCTAGACTAATTTAAACATTGCAGTTAAGTACAGTTTTAAGAATGCAATCAAATACATGATTGCCAAACATACTATTCTGGTAAGGCAGGCTTTAATATAGCCTTATGGCCCGCGGACGAAGGCATGCGTCGCGGGACTATAATGGGTTCAGGGCCTTTAACAAGCGGTATATCCCGTGGCAGAAGGGCTATAAGGCTATTGGAACATTCCACCCGCTAAGGGTTGAATGTATTAAATTAAAAAGATAAAAACATGAAGACAAACATTGGAATGTTGGAGCTCCGGACTTATACCAGCCATTACAAGCCCCGAGCTGCTTCAATGGAGCTCCCAACATTCCAATGTTCTAATAACAGGTACAAGTACCCTCAGTGAGTTTATTTTAAGTGGTGGTGGAGGTTTTGAAGAATATTTGGAGTCCCGTCCCTTTTGACATATACTCGTAGCTAGGATATAACGGACAAAACATGTTAGTGATGGCCCATTGGAGAGCAGCTTACTGCCGCTCATTAATTTCAGCTTAAAACAAAGCACTGTTATCAGCATAATGCTTCGTTTACCAGAGTCTAGCGCCACACCTGGGATCATCTCAGGCCCCCTACAAGAGCCCGCCCTCAGTTTGAGGCCCCCTGCCAAGGACATACATTTCAAGCATTCTCAGATCCTAAAAAAAAAATCAGATAAGAGCTGACAGAATGTGAGTGAATGACTCAATCAAGATTTATTTAGGAATTAACTAATATTTCACGAAATTGATACAGCAATAGCACAGAAGAACAAGTAAACAACTGAAATGCATTTTAACATCAACTAATCAATTCATAAACACTGGTAGGAAACAAGAAACTAGTGGATCAAAAGGATAAGATACATCCAACTTCTAAAACAGATTACACGTTTGATTAAACATTCGAAGATACACAAACTGACTAAAAAGATTCTATGGTTAATCATGCCGCTAGTTAAATCAAACCTGCGGAAATATGTTACCAGCAGCATCCTCCAACTTATGGGTAATAGGAATTCTTAAGATAATGAAGTCACTTTTTGACCTAAAACTCTATAGTTTGTTTGGGCCATACTGTTGGCCAATTACTACAGAACTTCCAAATCATCTAAGGTTAGGAGGAATGCTAGATTCTCACACTAGTGTTCTTAAAAAAATTATTTTCATTTAAAGGGCTTTAATACAGTGAAAATGTATCTCAATACATAACTGTTGGCAAATTGCCTCTTTGTTATCATATTATCCATCCCCTCGGACTCAGCAACAAGGTGTTTCAGAAATGTATGACCTTTTTATTCTGTACACTGCAGTAAAAGCTAGGGACAGCTGTCTTGTTCATCAACCAAACTACCTTTTAAATATGTTTGAGCATCCCGAGTGCCCTCCACCTAGATTGAGAAGCCAGTTCTCGGTGAACACCCACCATGTCATACGGGACAGGTAGCCAAGGCAATAGGGAGTCATCTTTCTCTACTTGAATATCATTGGTTCACAAAGCCTTCCATACCAAAAGTGCCATGGTGGATGGAACTCTGGCGCTGTGGCTGTGCTATGCTCTTTCTAGCATTTAACGGTAACTAAAGGTTTCATTTCCAAATTCTGACAGTGACCTCATCCTAGTCTACCGGACATAGAACTAGTGTACTAGGCTGTATCTCAAACCAGCTTTATAGGCATATCGGCTAGCACCTGTTTTAAAGAGAACCAGAGGCAGAAAAAGGTTTACACAATAAAAAGAACCAAATACAATCATTTTCATATCAATTAGATATGGTGTACTGGCTTTAGAAGTACTGCAGTGAATATGTGCACAAAATGAGGACATTTTAACACAATTCCATACATAGATTTGAGCCGAATAAACTGTGTGATGACAGTGATCCTTGTGGCAATCATCTTATCCCTATCTTGACTCAGTCCACAAGGGCTTTCAGTTCCATTATAGTCAATTATATATTTAAAGTTAAGCTTCCATAGGACTATGGAATGATTATTCCCCAGAGGAACCCACAGAATTCTCTTTTACAAGTTACATACGACAACAGCTCAAGCAGGTCGTACTCAGTAACACCAGCGGAGGGCTCCAAAGATTGATTTAGCTCGAATTTTAGCACTGTATGTTCTTACAGGGGCTTTAAGGAACAGCCTTCCTTCCATACTATTAAACAGCTTAAAACACTCGGTTAGTCCTGGACACAGGAAAACCGACATTCTGGATATGATTGTGGCATAAACATGTCGACAAAAAAGCCAACCCTTAAATAACCCTAGCTTTATAACTGTTCACTCTTCCAAGGTGCTCACAGCTTTCTGAGAAACTCTTTGTACTTTGGCTCCCTTATTCCACGTCTATCACAGATACCGTTGTTCCGGATGTAACACAATCTAACACCCAGTATACAAAGTTGTACTAAATAAGAACCTTAAAAAAAAAGTCTCTTTGAAATATGACACATCTATGTCTACAGCCCTCTTGTAGCAGAATACTTACAAGTACTGAACATTTTAAGGCATTTTTATGGATTATTAACAAGGGGAGTGCCAAGCCACAGACATATGTTTAACTTTCCTAAGAAATGATACATTGGTTGGACAAGAATTACTGAATTAAAAGACGGGAAGCCCAGGTCTTTGTATCACAAGTAGCACTTCTCTCTCCAAAAACACACGAGAGCTAGTCCCATCTCAAAGAAACCTTGTCACTCATGTGAACGTCGAAAGCAGAGCCATTCTGAAAGCAGTCACACTGTTGAGACAGGACCTCCTTCTAATGCCACCTCTGCCAGACTCCATGCTGACAGCAGTCACACTGTCGAGACAGGACCTCCTTCTAATGCCACCTCTGCCAGACTCCATGCTGACAGTGGTCACACTGTCGAGATAGGACCCCTGCTCTAATGCCACCTCTGCAAGATTCCCTGCTGACAGCAGTCACACTGTCGAGACAGGAAGCCCCCTCTAATGCCACCTCTGTCAGACTCTCTGCTGACAGCAGTCACACTGTTGAGAGAGGATCCCCTTCTAATGCCACCTCTGCCAGACTACTTGCTGACAGCAGTCACACTGTTGAGACAGGACCCCCTTCTAATGCCACCTCTGCCAGGATCCCTGCTGACAGCAGTCACACTGTCGAGACAGGACCCCCTTCTAATGCCACCTCTGCCAGGCTCCCTGCTGACAGCAGTCCCACTGTCGAGACAGGAACCCCTTCAAATGCCACCTCTGCCAGACTACCTGCTGACAGCAGTCACACTGTCGATACAGGACCCCTTCTAATGCTACCTGTGCCATACTCCCTGCTGACAGCAGTCACACTGTCGAGGCAGGACCCCCTTCAAATGCCACCTCTGCCACACCACCTGCTGACAGCAGTTCACACTGTCGAGACAGGACCCCCTTCTAACACTACCTCTGCCAGACTCCCTGCTGACAGCAGTCACACTGTCGAGACAGGACCCCCTTTTAAGGAACTTTTTAAAAACCTTCTAAAAAACCTGTGCCAAACTACCTGCTCACAGTAGTCACACTGTAGAGACAGGTCCCCCTTCTACTGCCACCTCTATCAGACTCCCTGCTGACAGTACATATTATCTTGAGTTTAGGGGAGCAATCTCATTTCTTTACAATCAGCAGTCAAATGCCAAAATCCAAATAATTTTTTATTCTATTACATTTCTTTTTAACATGTAAAAGCTAGTCATTATTGTGTACATTTTATAGCATCATGATTGGTTCTAGCTATATATTGTTTTTGTGCAATCAATCTTTTTTTTTTCATTTCTTTTGTGGAACAATCATTTGAAAATTCGGCTCCATTAGCCATCTACAAATTGTCGTCCAAGAATGTAAAATGGTGGTTTTGTCTGGCTATCAAACAGTGTGAGACTCTGTGACTTTTGTTAATGAGCCCGTACTGTTCTGCATAAAACTCTTGTGCTCAACCTGACTATCACAAACATGTGGCTCATTGACATTTATAAATGATTCCTCACTCATTTATAAATGTCAATGAGCCACACTGGAACACATCGGCAACGGTCCGCTATAATCAAGATGGAAGTAAGACCGCACCATTCCTATGTACGAGTGGAGTGCGGCAGGGCTGCATTTTAGCGCCATTTTTATTTTCCCTATACATCAATAATTTGGATAGGGAACTCTCCAAATTGAGTGTGGATTCCCCCCAAATAGGTCATCGTCCGGTGCCCGTCCTGCTTTACGCGGATGACGTGGTGTTGCTAGCTCGAACACCGCGGGGGCTGCAGAGGCTGATCGATGGATTTGTTAATTTCATGGCCACACTTGACCTGTCAGCTAACCTGGAAAAGTCTTATGTTATGCCAGTTGGGGTAAGATCAAACAGGAAATTTGTCTATAGGATAGGCTCCTATAAAATAGGCCTTGTCCAGTCCTTTTCCTACCTAGGCGTATTATTTAATGAGCGACTAGACTTTAAATCCCTGACGGATAAAGACGCGGCAAAATTAGTGGCGTCGTCAGGGGCCATAATGGGTTATGGGAGAAGACTGGGCAGATGGTCGCCGGAGCAAGTACTTAACCTGGAGTTGATTTTACAGGGAGCATGGTCAGGTGTGCTTGGATTTCTTTTGTTATAACTCTCTCACAGAATAAAAACCAACAATGTTTCTTTACTTTTAGTCCACTTTGTGCTAGTCTCCCAATGGTTTTCCTGATATTTCATGTTTTTCCTAGCTGTAGGGAAATAAACAATAGCAGACAATAGACACTTTTATAATTTTCAAATATATGTGTTTTTCTTCTTTCCTACTAGTTCAGTCTTCTATCCTCTGCTTTGTATCAGCTGGTATTTGAATGTCCCGCATTCTTGTAATTTTATCAGTTTCTATAATTCCTTCATCTCACAATAACTGCACTTTTTTTGGTTCAATGCACACCAATGGATGGGTCAGTATTATGAATGATGTAATTACATTATTACCACATTCACTCAGCTCTATGCTTATTTCTATGTGGGATCAGTGATAGTGGTATGCTCACTGATGTCTTTGTAGGTTTGAAGACTGACTGAAGCTCTTCACACATTCACTGCACTGGAATGGCTTTTCTTTTGTGTGTGTTCGCTGATGTTTATGTAGGTGTGATAAGCAACAAAATCTCTTCACACATTCATTGCACTTGTATGGTTTTTCCCCAGTGTGTGTTTTCTGATGCCGCTTTAGGTACGATAATGTGCAAAAGCTCTTTAGACGTTCACTGCAATAATATAGTTTTTCCCTGTGTGTGTTCGCTGGTGCTTTTTTAGGTGTGATAATTGACTAAAGTTCTTCAGACATTCACTGCAATGATATGGTTTTTCGCCAGTGTGTGTTCGATAATGTTTTTTTAGCTCTGCAGATTGAATAAAGCTCTTCCCACATTTACTGCACTTGAATGGCTTTTCCCCTGTGTGTGTTCGCTGATGACGTCTGAGGTTAGATGAATCCGTAAAACTGCTTCCACATTCACTGCAATGGTATGGTTTTTCTCCAGTGTGTGTTCGCTGATGATACATAAATCCTGAAGCGGAACTAAAACTACTTCCACATTCACTGCAATGGTATGGTTTTTCCCCGGTGTGTGTTTTCTGATGATACATAAATCCTGAAGCGGAGCTAAAACTACTTCCACATTCACTGCAATGGTATGGTTTTTCGCCAGTGTGTGTTCGTTGATGAAACATTAATGTTGATGAGTTACTAAAGCTACTTCCACATTCACTGCAGTGGTATGGTTTTTCCCCGGTGTGTGTTTTCTGATGATACATAAATCCTGAAGCGGAACTAAAACTACTTCCACATTCGCTGCAATGATATGGTTTTTCGCCAGTGTGTGTTCGATTATGTTGTTTTAGGTGTGCAGATTGACTAAAGCTCTTCCCACATTTACTGCACTTGAATGGCTTTTCCCCTGTGTGTGTTCGCTGATGACGTCTGAGGTTAGCTGATCTCGTAAAACTACTTCCACATTCACTGCAGTGGTATGGTTTTTCCCCGGTGTGTATTTTCTGATGCTGTTTTAGGTGTGACGATTGACAAAAGTTCTTTACACATTCACTGCACTTGTATGGTTTTTCCCCTGTGTGATTTCTCTGATGGTATTTTAAGCCTGCTAATCGACTAAAGCTCTTCACACATTCACTGCACTTAAATGGTTTTTCCCCTGTGTGTGTTCACTGATGATACCTTAATGTTGTAGAATTCCTAAAACTACTTCCACATTCACTGCACTTGAATGGTTTTTCCCCAGTGTGTGTTCTCTGATGAATTTTTAGAACTGATAATTGACTAAAGCTCTTGAGACATTCACTGCAATGATATGGTTTTTCTCCAGTGTGTGTTCTCTGATGGAGTTTTAGGTGTGATGATCGAATAAAGCTCTTCATACATTCACTGCACTTGTATGGTTTTTCCCCTGTGTGAATTCGCTGATGGTATTTTAAGCCTGTTAATCGACTAAAGATCTTCACACATTCACTGCACTTAAATGGTTTTTCCCCTGTGTGTGTTCGCTGATGATTCCTTAATGTTGAAGATTCACTAAAGCTACTTACACATTCACTGCAATGGTATGGTTTTTCCCCGGTGCGTGTTTTCTGAAGCTGTTTTAGGTGTGATGATTGACAAAAGCTCTTCACACATTCACTGCACTTGTATGGTTTTTCCCCTGTGTGATTTCTCTGATGGTATTTTAAATCTGTTAATCGACTAAAGCTCTTAACACATTCACTGCACTTAAATGGTTTTTTGCCTGTGTGTGTTCGCTGATGATTCCTTAATGTTGCCGATTTCCTAAAACTACTTTCACTTTCACTGCAATGATATGGTTTTTCCCCTGAGTGTGTTTTTTGATGATACATTAATCCTGAAGAGGAAATAAAACTACTTCCACATCCACTGCAAGTATATTTTTTTTCCTTCTTGGTTAGTGTCCCTGAGTCGGGTATGCATTTTTCTACATCTCTTGACTGTGCTGTCTGAAGGGCCAACATGACCGATAAAGCACTTGTGTTATTTTCACACTCCATGTATGTGTGTGGTATTTTGCTTGTTTGCTTTCTGAATAAACTTTAAAGTGCAGAGGTCACCAAATACTCGCCACACTCATAACACGTGTAAGGCTTCTTTGTGGTCGACTGTGTCTTTAGAAAGGATAATGACTCTGCAAGCTTGCGAGTAAAGATCTATCGTCCTTCTGGTCGGTGGACACTGGGACAGTACTCTGTGTTTTATATAGCAGAACCCCCATTTCTTTTAACTTTCAGTTAACTGTGCTTTTCGCTGGTTGCTATGGAATGGCTTGGAAGAGTTTACAATACACCTCCAGCACTGAATGGTGGTCTGATATCACTTTAGGAAGCAGAGCACTGCTGTAACCACCTCATGATCAGAGCTGGTATTGGACATGTTTACACAAGAAGTGGTTGATCAGTGTTGCCTTAATTTTCTACAGGTCATTTCTTCATCTTGAGGCACGGAGGTGCACCGCTGAGACTCGTAGAACCACTGAATTGCCCTGGACGGTACTTCCAGGATCTGTCAGTTTTATGTTCAGGTTCGGCTGCCTCTGTCGGCACTTATGTTTTGCTGAATACTGGAACTCAATGTTTCGGACTTTGCTTTTGCAGATTTACAGTATTATCTTCATTATTCTTAAGCATTTTGTGTAATCAAGGATTGCTTTCTGTCGGATGTAAAGAAATTTAAATTACTTAAATGGAAAATACTGGAATGTGGATATACAATTTTTAATTGATTGTAAAAGCATCGCATTTATTACTATTGTTGAAACTAATGAAGACATATTTAAGACCTATTTAATCATACAGAGAAATTTACATAAAAATTCCTTTGAACATGCCACAATCTTATTTATTTCAGCAAAGGTGTTCATAGAGTAACTTAGCAAAAAAAAGTGTGCTCGCATAGCAGTCATATACTAGTTATAGCTTTGGGTAGATACATATGGTCAAGGTTTTGTTAAAACAAGAACAGCTCTTGGAGTAAGCGATGGATCAGGAAGACTCAATACAGCAAGGTGGACACCAGGGTGTTGTGCCATACATCACATCTTATTGTTCATGGGGGTGACTGGTTTCATTCACTACTAACTTTTTTTCAGGAGGATTCCCCTCGCTGTTTTCTCGAGGCCTGATTAAGGGGGCCTTTTGTGCGCTGATTGTGTTTGGGACCCATGTGGCATAAAGGGGCTCTATCTGGCCCTTGTAGGCCCTGCATCATGTATCGACCCTCTCCCCATATAACGTTCCTGCCCAATCTAAAATGGCGCTGCCTCTAGAAATCTAGATATTGACATAGGACTTAGCATGTCCTTCTTATGGACATGTAAGAAGGACTATCATGTTCTATAGCTTATAAATATTTCCAAGGTGGCAGCCATCTTAGAATGATGTTGTTTACTAATTCTGCTGAGATTTCCAGATTGGCTTGGTCTATCGAATTTCCAGGTTCATCCTAGGCCACTGTTCACCTCATCCCCCCTATCCCTCTAATCAGGATTCTATCTTCCTAATTGCAAAATCTAGTTTGACCTAATGTATTTCAACTTCCCTTTTTTATATTCACAGCTGGGCACTCTCTTCAGGATTTGCTGATTTCCACCTAGAAATCGCATGCCTATAACATTGGGAAGCCCAAAACAGAAAGAGTATCTTCTTCAGTCTTGACATCTTCTGTCATTATGCTGCTGTTTAATGGGATGTCTTTGTAGAACAGTGACATGGAACTCTCCGCCAGCCACCCCATGATTTGCTCCATCCCTTCCTTCCTTCTTCTGACCATACCCCCTTCTCCTCAACTCCCCTCGGCTTCCCCCCACGTGAGCATGCAGTACTCGGGTCCCTCCCCTCTTTCCACTCTGGAAATTTTGTGTCCTTAGCCACGGATTCCCTTTCTCGAAGATCACTAATCTCCAAACTGGTTCCAGACGGCTGTAATTCCTACACTATCATATACCTCCCCTAAACTACCTAAAAGCGTTTTAAAGAACTTCAAACACAGGCTTCTCAAATTTCACCCAGAAACTCTTATTTCCAACCTCTATGTCTGCACAAATAAAGGAGCTACCATAAGTGACCTTATCTTTTACACTAAAAGACCAGCTCAATGAAGGAAAGCCCTTTGCTATCTGCTCCGGATCACTGCATCCACTAAAGCCCCCCACGGTCTCAGACTCTCTGTAACTCCCTCTATTGTTTTCCGAGCAGAGGCAACCGTCTACATTTATAATAATTGGATTATGCTCATCCAAGCATCTGAATGCAGCCTAGAATTACTTGATGAAATTTTCCTCTCAAACTCTCTGTGATAAAGTAGGTTTCCTCCCTGACCCAAGCTCATCCTAGACCTTTAGTCATCCCACGGGTACCTCGTTCTCTACCCTCCCCTCTCCCCACTACTTGTATTGCTCCACCCCTTTCCCCTCCTCCCTATCCACCTCCATCAGATTACCCAACAGCATTCATTTACCATTAGCCTTGCAGCTTGTTTCAACTGGCATTTTTCGTCATAATAACCTGAGCCCTCATCACACCTCTAGAGCAGCGACCACTGAAATACACTGACTCGATACTAACACCTTCACCTCATCTCTGCCCCTGACCTCTGAACATGCCCCCGCTGTCAGCACTGATGCATCTGTGACACCCTTTCTGGACCAAACCATGACACTTGCTGTGAGAAGTTGGCCTGGCATATGCTGTCCACTATTCTAGTGGGCACCTTGCACCAGTCCAAATGACCCTTATTGATAGTAGGTTTAAAGACAACCTATATAGAAAGCTATCCTAGTGGGAGCTGTGGAGAGCAGCCTTCAGGCTAAGTCTTGAAGGAATGTAAGGCAGCTTGTTTTACCAGTCTATAATCTCATGAATGGCCAAATGAAAGGAGAACCACACCAGGTATATATATAAAATATATGTATTTATTCTAAACACATCCCTCTAGTCTCTTTATGAGGCTAGAGGCAAAAGTAGATTCAGTAAACTTATTTAGCACACAGTAAATTAGCACAATATTCGTTGAGCCCTAGGGGCATACCAAACCATATATTAAGAAAGTGGTATAAGAACCACGACTGACATAGATACAAGGCCTAGAGCCTTTAGAATCGCTGAGGCCACCAGGAACCACCCAAGGTAGTGGCACCCCTGTGCCACGGGGGACGAGTGCAGTCTCTAAACACAGCCGCGAATCACCATTAACTTCTATGGGGAAAGTCGCGGTTGGAAATTTAAAGGTAAAGGACACTTAGAAGAGGACTTGGAGCAAACCCCTTTAGAACTAGGAGGTTCTAGAGTCAACACTCACTGGAGCACCGGAGTACTCGATTTACCTCACCCAAGGAAGCCGGGTGCATAGGTGTCTTTTTGTGTCGGGTTTCGTCGTTGATTTCAATGGCGAGCTGCTGAAAAATGCTGCAGGTGACCAAGTACAAAGTGTCTGAGTGGATCCAAGGGTGGATCAGAGATGTGAAGAACCTGAAAGCAGAGGGGACAGAGTCTGGGTCACTTGCCAGTGACCAGGAAGGCGATGAGAAGATGCCAACCGATGTCGGGTGATTTCAGGTGAAGGAGGAGAAGCTTGACTCTTCAGCCACGAGGACCAGGAGGCGTCGAGGACGACCAGGAGCTGGATTCGAGCTGTCCCACAAAGGAGTGCTGCAGTGTCAGTTTCCAGATTGGACCCAACATGCCCTGGCAACAGCAACCCATGCCGAAAGAAGAGATTGGCTTCAGTGCAGACCAGCAAGGTCTGAGGTACTCACTTTTTGGAGGGGAGTCAGGGCAAGTCTGGAGCAACCATGAAAGCCCAAGGAAAAGAAGAGTCTCTGAAATGCCTGCTTGAACAGGGGAGTCGCTCCTTGACCCCAAGGGAGATTCTTCCGTCTGCTAGTCGTGTAGAATGTCGCAGTTCCAGGATATATGTTGCAGAGTTTCGTCCAGGTGTAATCTGAAGTCCTAAGGACTGGGGTCCATACTTATACTAAGTTAGGGGGTTGGACATACTCTGGGGACACACATATGGGAGGATGCAGGGAGGGCGGTGGCTACACCCCTTTCCCTTTGTCCAGTTTCGCGCCAGAGCAGGGGCTCAGTGCCCCTGCAACCGTTTTGAACTGGGATATGCACAGGGACACCAAGTGTGCCCCCAGCACTGTCTGAATAGCATTTTATGAATGCACCCACCCATCCCCAATACACTAAAGCCTATCTGGGAGGTGGTTACACCTCCCTGTGACAAGACACCTATTGTCTAGGCCTCCCCTGCCAGAGTTTCATCCAGCAGCAGAAGGTCATACCCATGTCTTTGGCTGCAGCGTCCATTTTGTGATGCTGGGACTCTTTTAAACTATTACCGGTTAGGTTAGTGTTTACATGTCTCTCCCTCTAAAAGGGTGGAATTCTACTCCCGCCGCCAGGACTGGATTACAAAGTGTTTGACACCAAACCCAACATGTTTCATTCAGCCTTTCCAAAGTAAGCATTTACCGCGAGGTTATAATGCACTTAAGAGTATATGGGGTGGCTGCATCACAAAACAGCTTCAGAGAATAGATTCCGAAAGCTGCAGAGGGGTCCTGCTCATGCATGGGCACCCTCTCACACTAAACCAAGCACTCTGCCTTCAGGATTGATAAGGCCTTACATAGGAGTGACTTATAGGTTTATATTTGTCAATGTTTAAAGGTAGATATAGGTAACCTATATCTTAGTAAGGGGTGCATGCACCACCTTCCCCAGGCTGCAGTAGCAGACCTGTGGTGCCATTTTTGGAAGGTTTCACAGGGGTGGAATAATACATGCTTCAGCCCCTGGTAGGCCTCTGGTGTACCTATGCCCTTAGTACCTAAGGTGCCATATACTAGGGACTCACAAGGGTAACCCAGTTACCAATCTGGAGTGTACCTAAAGTACATGCAATCATTTTAGAGAGGAAGCAGCTAGGCTGGGGTCCTGGTTAGCATGCCCCTCAGCCAGACTAGAGTCGAAAAACAGTGAAACACCAGCAAAAAGTGGAGGTAACTATAGTACGCAGACCCTACTCTCCTACACAACTTCCCCGCCCCCCCCCCCTCCAATGCAGGGACATTAAACTAACCTTAACCAGTTGAGTCTTCATGTTCTAAGTGGATATACCTGGAGAGTCCATCTGCATTGGCATGGTTACTCCCAGGTCTGTGTTCCACTGTATAGTCCATACCCTGTAGGGAAATGGACACCCTCAAAAGTTTGGAGTTTTCACCCTTCATCTGTTTTAGCCATAAGAGGGGCTTATGGTCAGTCTGAACAGTGAAGTGATTGGCAAACAAGTATGGCCTCAGCTTCTTCAGAGCCCAGACCACAGCAAAGGCCTCCCTCTCAATAGCTGACCAACGTTTCTCTCTAGGGGTCAGCCTTCTGCTAATGAAAGCTATTGGGTGGTCCTGACCTTCCTCATTCAATTGTGATAGCACAGCCCCTACCCCCAACTCAGATGCATCTGTTTGGACAATATTCATTTATGAATCTTTATTTCGGCAATTTGCCATAAAAGATAAGCATAAAATTAGTAGAAAATAAAATCAGACATCAGTATTACATCAATATTACATCAATAGCGTGACAGCACACAAATAGAAAAAGAAAATGCCCCAATACACATCACCTGTACTATATAAATAATCAAATAAACCAGTACTGACTGATTAAAACCATCTAAGATATTACAAATTAAAAATAGAGACAATTTAACAATATGGCTAAAATCTCATAAAATGACCTGATACTAGAAGTTTATACTCTAACTATGCATTATCTAGATCAGGGATGAAGTACCCTAGGAATTAGAAGCAATCTCTTGTGCCATGCTGCTTCGAGAAATTTGGCCACTGCAAAAACAGTTACTTTTGAGAGGTCAGTTTTAAGAATTCTAAAGGCCTCAGAGCATTTAGCAAACCCTAGATATTTACATAGTGGAATTATCCAGAACCTTCTGGCCGCAGTGTAGGCAGGGCAAAAGAAGACTAGATGCAATTCATCTTCAAGCCTACAATTGCAGCCCGGACAGTTTTCCAGGGAGTGCTGGTTCCATTTACTAGTAAATGCTCTTAGCGGGAGAGTCCCATACCGCCCATACCCATACCGCCATTGCAGATATAATTTCCTGGCCAGATTCGGAAAAATTCGGAAAAATATCATCAAGAACTGAGTGGAGAAGTGTGGCTCAATGGTTAGAGCGGCAGACCCTGATGCAGAGGTCTAGCCCGGGACCAGGGTTCAATTCCCCGCCTCGGCGGGTCTGGGCTCAAAAATTCCACGGACCAGATAATTCTCACCTCGGTGCCTATTCCAATCATGGAGTCCCACTCTGCAACTCTGGGCAATAGCTTGCTTAGGCCTAGATGTAGGTAAAATAGATTTACCGATTTTTAATTACCGAATTTTTACCGATTCTGTAATTAAAAATTGGTAAATCTAAGGGATGGATATGTAGGTATTCCAGATGTGCTGGAATACCGATTCGGAAGAATTTGGTATTTACCGATTCGGTAAATACCGAATCGGTAATGCCCATTCATTCCTATGGGCTTTGAAGCCCATAGGAATGAATGGGCATTACCGATTCGGTATTTGCACAAGGGTGCAGGGGGTGTCACTTTGACACCCTCTGGCACCCCCAAAACAGGCTCGGGTGCCATGTGGCAGGTCTGCCTGTCACATGGCATAGGTGTGCATGCACACATGTGCATGCACACCGGAATCGTTATTTCCCATCAAATTGGATTTGATGGTAAAATACCAATTCTGTAAGGCCTCTGGGACTCTGAAGAGTCCCACCTACATCTCGGTGCCTCAGAATTTACCGAATTTTTATTTTACCGAATCGGTAAAATTACCGAATCGGTAATTTTACCGATTCGTTAAAATAATGCCCCCTACATACCTGTCACCCATTTACCGATCGGTAATGGCCAAAATCGGCCGTTACCGCTCGCTAAATGGTCTCAAACGGCCACCTACATCTGGCCCTTAGTCTCCACAATGGCCCCCACAACGCTAAGGATGCCTGGCCTCCACCTTGGGGGTGCCCAGGAGTGGACACCTCACAGGGAAAGCCATGATGGGTTCCACAGCGGTATTCGTACAATCGCCTTGAGACCCTTGCGGGTGAGTAGTGCGCTATACAAGTATCAATTTACTCAAACTTATAGGAGTCTTTCACCCCAAGAAAAGTGTTAGCCAAGAATCTGGGGATTTACCCTGTGTGTGAGATGCAAGGTTACATGCATAATAAGTTACCACTAGATGTTTTCGAGACAATCCCTGACAGGCCACTTCAGGATCACTCCACAGGGTCGGAAGGCCCAGCCGGGCAAACTCAGTTTTTAGATATTTAAACCAGGGATGTTCTCTATAGTAGGAAGAGCAAGAATTTCCTGCAGTTCCTGCCTGTAATTGGCTAACTCAGGAGTGGACCATAATCTTCTCCAAAAGGTTAGGGGCTTTACACCCACTACTTCGTCCAAGGGTTTCAGGCCCAGATCTAGCCTGAGGGGCAGAAGGGGGGTGCTAGCCGGTAACTTTAAAGGTTGTCTAAGAAACTTGTTTTCTACAATGACCAACTCTTTTTTGCAGACACGTCCCCAAAGTTCACTGCCATAGAGAATCGCACCTCTGGCCTGGAGTCTATAAATCTCCAACGGGGGGCTAGCGGTTTAACAGTTGATTTATTAGAATTGGCTAGCCTAATTATTCCCCCTGCTATTTGAGCCAATCTGAGCTGGGACTTAACTTGATGATCGCCCCATTCCAATTTATCATTCATGGGTACACACAGATACTCGAACGTAAAGACTCTTTCTAGCCTGTTCAGGCCTATAGAGGGGTTGGGCGTGTTTTTTTGGGAGGATTAAAAATCATGTACTTGGTCATCATGGAATTTATTTCGAGACCATGCTCTCCACAAAATGCCTCGAAACCCGCGAGAATACGCTGAATCCCCATTGGGGATTTCGACAGTAGCAGGGTGTCGTCCGCAAACATGATTGCGGGCACCCTGCTGCCACCGAGCCTAGGTGCATCTGTGTTGGGGACATTGTTTAGGTGATCGATTACCCCGTTAACAAAGAGGCAAAACAGGGTCGGTGCAAGAACACAACCCTGCCTTACCCCTCTGCCAACGGGAAATCTTTTTGAAAGGCTACCCATTCTCCCGCACCTAACCTGTGCATAATTGTGTGTGTGTAGACGAACAATGATGTCTAGAAGAACGGCGGGGATGCTGAGTTTCGCGAGTACCGCCCATAGTTTACTCCGCAGAACCAAGTCAAAGGCTGCGCGGAGATCAACAAAGACGGTATACAACGTACCCCCCTCCACCCGCACCGTCTTCCAAAAGAGAAGGGCCAGACGAAAAATTTGGTCCGTAGTTGACACCTTGGACCTAAACCCAGCCTGAAAAGTGCTTAAGATTGAATGGTCCGTCATCCATTCCTGCAGGCGGTCAAGTATCAGCCTCGCAAAGATTTTTTGTGAAACATCAATGAGGCTGATTGGCCTGTAATTGGCTGGGAGCAGAGGAGAGCCCTTCTTGAAGATAGGTACGATCTCTGCTCCCAGCCAAGTACTAGGGACCGCCATTCCACCTAGAATTGCATTAAAAACTTCCAGCAGGTAAGGGGCCCAGACCCTAGGTTGGTGCTTAAATAGATCTCCCGGGATTTTATCTAGCCCGGAGGCTTTACCCGATGGGAGTTTAGATATTACATTGAGGACCTCCCCCAATGAAAACTGCATTGGCTCAACGCCCTCCAAAGTTTTAAACTGCACGATTGACCCGCCGGAGAATAGAAGGCGTTTAAACGATAGCCCATCTTGGAGCTTGGGCAAGCCAGGGCTAACCTCTTCATAGAGGCTGCAGAAGTGGTCCTCCCACACCGTAGCCGCTATATTAGCCTCTACAGCTTGAGTCGGCTCGGCAGACCCTGTTCTCACTATCTGCCAAAATTTGCGGGCATCTGTAGTCTGAAGAGAGGCCAACATATTTTCACAATTGGAATAATCCCATTCCACCTTTGCATGATGGATAGCTTGCTTCAATTCCGCCCTCCTAGTCTTAATTATCTCTATGTCTCTAGGGTGCTTCAATACAGCGAGGAGGTCGGCCTTTGCCTTCCTGCAAGCTGAGTTGAACCAAGAGGGTCTTTGCCCCCTCTGGGGCCCTTTCCGCACAATAGGATTTAAAAGTTCCGCAAGGGTATCCACCAATTCCGTATGGAGGGTGGCCAACTTAGGAAACAATTTTTCTGGTGAGGATTGACTAATAAGAGCCCCGACGTGTTCAAATATGGGGAGGATCGGTGCATAAAGCTCGGAAATGTGTGCAGGATTGTCCAGGAGCTTGGCCCACCTCACTCTGCGCCTAGCATTAGTTAAAATTAATTTAGGATCTGAAGATGCCTCTGCCGGCTGATCACCCGTGGGACCGCTGGGCGAAGCCAGCGAAAGAATCAGCGCATTATGATCGCTTTCAGTTCTTTGGACTACTGCAAAGTCAGAGACCTTGTTCCAGTCCGATGTCTGAACAAGGATGTAGTCCAAATGAGACTCCTGCCCTGGTTTATTAAAGGTGGGTTTTGAAGGGATGTCACTCTTAATTCGACCATTGCAGGCCCTCAGAGAATTACTGAGAGTGAGTGCCAGAATTTGTGTTGCTAAGGGAGACCATGGCTTAGCTGGGGGACCAACTAATTGCGGATTCCCCACTGGTCATCCTCCTCCAGAAGTGCTCCCTCCATAGTCAGGGTTAACTGCTCAAACTGAGAGTTAAAATCACCCCCCAACAGGATCCTAGCACCCTGAGGTATTGTGGGCAGAAATAGAGAGAGCTCATCAAGGGTGGGTGAGGGCTTCGTTATACTCATTGGTCTGGAATATACATTTATCAGCGCGCGTTGAGTATGGTTCAACCATTCCAACAGCACGCTCTGAACATCCAATGAGTTAGTTTTGACGACCCTAGCCTTGCAACCAAGATGGGTTGCCACCCATATGCAGAGGCCCCCCGAGGGCCGTCCTTTGCCCACCCATTTAGCTGGAATTGAAAAGTTTGCATAACCTGATCGCCATTTGTCCTCCCGTGCCCATGTCTCCTGAAACATGCATACATCCTGTGTGTCGATAAAAGACCCCCACTCAGGGGAGTCTAGTTTACCCTGGAGCCCAGCCAGATTCCAGGAGAGAATGGACAAACAGGATGTACGCTCGCCGGGAGGTGTAGGAGGAAAATCAAGTATAGTAGCCATAGCCACAGTGGTATCTGCCAACTCGGCGAGAGGTTCGGTAGATTGGAATTCCACACCGGTCACACCCTCGCCATTGGCGATTGTTTGACCACCCGTGCCCTGGTCAGACTGTAGTCTTCAATCACAATCGTCCATACCTGAGAACACATCAAACCTATTTACTGACTCCAGGGGTGTAAAAGGTCTCAGGTGATCCATTCTCCTATTGGTATTTCTATTAAACCTAGGAGGTACCATAATCCACCCGAAGGGATCAGCAGCGGGTAAAGGGTATGGGACTTGAAACGGATATTTAGTATTGTAAGGTAATGAAGAGATAATCTGATTGGGTACCTGGCCACCAATGTAGGTGGGGGAAAACACCAGGGATCTAGGGTAAAAATAAGTCAAGGGACGAGGGACGATGGAATTGCTATCGCTACCTAGGGGCCAATTTAATATATAATTGACCGCTCGCTGGTCTCTAAAATTTACAACAACTAAGTCTCCCTCGTTGTCCTTGACCCTACTACCCAGCCAAGAGAGACGCCGGACATGCACAATGTCACCATTGATGTTTTGTGTGAGTGGTCTAAATTGGCTGAGCCAGTGCATAATTTTATTTTTCAACTGGTGAAACCCTTCCCTCTTATTGTCTGGCAATCTAGGGACCCCTGTCAGAACAACCACGTAGGGGACAGCTTCTGGGGGTAGTTCTACTTGGGGGGTTTTACGGGAAGGTGAACTGGCATATCTGGTGGTACCCCATGAGCTCTCCCGTGTATTTCCTGCAGAAACTTTTCCAGGTCCCCTCGGAACTGCACTACCTGGGTTTGGAACTGGATCGTTACCCTGCTTAGGTGGTGGAGCCCTGTGTTGCTTGGGATTTGTTGGTTTACTAGATTGGACTAGACCTTTAGAAGCACTGGTGGTACACAACGTCACTGTGGCTGAGGGTGGGGCATCCCCACTCACCAGTACCTTGGATAATCCCTCATGATTACTAATGGCAGACTCAATGTCCTCTAGCCTTTTCTCAACCCTCTCTATAATGGGTAAGATGAAAGACCTTATTAAGTTAGCATTTCCTTGCCTAACCATTTCAGCCCGCCTCTACTGGTATGTGTATCTGACTGTCTGGGATGTGTGAGTGACAGGGCTGGGGGATGACAGGTGGTGAATGCAAGGATTACACCTTAGTGGGAGGTAGGAGTGCCCCTGGACTCTTAATAGGGCAGTGCTCTGCCACCACAATGCTGGCTCCGCCCCCTGGGGAGCGACTGATGATTCAGCCTGCACCTGGCCCAGGAAGGGCGAAGCACTGTCAACAAGGTACTCCTGGCTGCCCCTATCCACACAATGCTGGCTCCACCTCCTGTGGAGCGTCTGATGTGCCTGCCCCTCACACTGAAAGCAGAAGCCAGAAGTACACCCAACAAGTACTCAGAGACTGAAAGCAGTTATGCAAAGGCCCCTCTGGCCTGAGAAGACAAAAGAAATGCTGTATAAAAGTAGGAGCCCTGCTCCTTGTAAATCAGAATCCTGTTTCCCACAAAGAACCTCTGCCCGACTAGAAGGAGAAGAAGACGCTGGAAGGACTGGCCTGCTGCTTGCCTTGCTGAGAAAGGAGAGGAGAAGACTTTTGAAAAGACTTTGCTGACTTGTGCTAGAAACATTCTCCAAGGGCTTGATTGAGCTTGCCCCCTGAACTGAACCCCAGGACCAGTGAGTTCTCCTGTGCTTTGGCTCGTCCCCTGCCTGAGGCCGAGTATTTTCTCCCGCCGGAGGTGAAGTCTGCCCCCTCTCGCCCCCTCCTAGGGCCGTGGTACCCGGAAGCCAGCCTGCCCTCTTGCCCTTGAGAGCCTCTGCCCCAGGGCTAAGGCTGGCCGCTCCTCTACCCCCGCCTGCTTCACAGAGCACTTGAGTGAGACTTCAGCCCCTCCCGCCGGAATCCCGGGGATGCGAGCAGCCTGCCGCCTGGACGGCCGCCCGTGCATCTGATTGCACCCGGCCGCCCGCCTTGCTCTGCCCCCCCACAGGAGAGGCCGCGCCGCACTTTAACCCTAAACAAAATGCTGTGTGCATCACATCCTATTGATGGACAACTAAACTAAAACAGTACAATTTCATGTGAATTCATTAAAATATACTGTACTTCTACTTTCAGTCATATCACATACATTTATTTTACAGAATGAATGGGTGTTTCATTCTGTAAAATAAATTGATGTGATTCACATGAAATTGTACTGTTTTAGTTTAGTTGTCCATCAATAGGATGTGATGCACACAGCATTTTGTTTAGGGTTAAAGTAAATAGCTAGTTGATGTTTCTGTTTTTGTCAACACATCAACTATTTGTATATAACTAACTATATAATTTTTTGTACAGGGGGTTACATTTTGAAAAGTTTAGTCCTGATGATGGTCTTGTTGATGACAACCCATAAGACCGAAATGTCGACATAAGTATCATCTCCCCAGCTATTTATACTACAGGACACCACAATACATTAATGACTTTGGTTTCCTCTTTTATCCAATGGAGTTGATCCTGCTGTTATGAATTGTCAATCAAATTTGTATATGTTGCTATTCATGATTGCTTATATATAGTTTTGCTCATTTTTATCCCCATTGATTAATTTCTGTGATTCATATCAATATAAACAATCTTTTTATAAACATACCCTTTTTCTGCTGTGTGCTTTCTATATTTTTTTTAAATAATGAATGTTTTGCTTTGTGAAAAACTATTTGATTAATCGGATGAGTAATCCTTAGGATACATTGGGTTCAAATGAATGAACCAGCAAATAGAGAAAAGAATTGAGTCAGATTCAAAATATAATCCCTTGTAGTCACCTTGTACTCTGATTCCTTGGCAGTACCAGCACAGATGACTCTGAGGTTGGTGTGGGGGAAAGTGCAGGTGGTTCCAACTGTTGTGACCCAAACAGCAGAGGTCACAGAGGCTGGGGTGTGGTAGCTCGCTCCGGTGTAGTTGCTGCCTGCGCTGTGGGTGTGGGTGGCAGAACAGTGCTTTGACCTGCACTTCTGGGTGTTTCCTCACTCCTCTCCGTTGCTGGTGCCATCTCCTCCCTTTCCTGCGCTGTACTGCGCGATGACTCTCCTGTGGACAGATATGAACATTGGCTCAGTGATGTGTGTCATTATTAAATCACATTCCTATCACACAATTGCCTGGTCCTCAACAGCTTCTGAATGTAGTGTGTGGCATACCTTGCTGATTCCTATGGTGACTGTATTGATGTATGTTCCTATGACTACGGGGACTGTTTTCTAAACGCTTCCAAACGCTTCTTACTGACCGGACATCAGCAGCGGGAGCTCCTTCCTAGAGGTCATCAGAGGCAGCGCCTGCAACTCGCCGGACCCGCTTTGCGGGTCCCGCAGCGCGGCTGTCACAGAGGGAGCCGCTGTTGTTCAAGGGGCTGGTGCATTCCGACCGGCAGGGCTGCGAGCACTAGGCAGGGACTCCGTGGACCAGGAGTCCCTGCGCGCCCTATTACCACCAGCTGGGCTGCTCTCCCTGCCGGCCACGCCCACCCGCCAATCACGCCCCTTGCTATAAAAGTTCGTCGTGTACCCGCAGCGCGGGAGCACACCGGGAGAAGCCCGGGACAAGGGCGGGACCGTCTAAGGCCGTCCAAGGACGATCAAGGTCGGGCCGGGCCCACTCTCTTTCATCGAGATCTTGTGGACCATAAGCACTTGCTCCCATTTACTCTTATTAGGAATGTTATTTGTTTAGCCATAGACCTAGCGCCTCTTCTGATTCCTTAAATTGCATTGTTTATATCTACATGATGTCCTTAAGATCAGGGAAGGGTAGGCAGGTAACTGGGAAGACGAATAGTGGGAAAGCAACTGGAACTTTAGATGACTTTATTATCCGGGCAACGGGGATATTAGAAAAAGAAATTGCCCTTACAGAAAAGCGTTTGTCACTAGACTTAGTAACAGGGAAACGATCTTCTTTGGGACGAATTGGTTCTACAACTACTCCCGAAAAGAGTATAGCAAATAATTTGGAAGCCAGCCCAACTCTTGTAGTAATTTCAGACTCCCAGACATCAACTGTTGAAGATATAGTGGACTGCCCAGATGAAGTCCGTATATCATCAAGTATTACGGGGGATAGTACCCAACATTGTAATTTGAGCACCAAGGGGTCTATTCCCACTCAACCCCAGGTCTTAGACTGTGACCCAGTAGTTATACAAACCAGTAAACGGAAGAGACTTGGGAATCATAGGAAGGGAAGTAGAGCTAAATTAGCTAAGACAGCTGCACCAAGAGTTTTGGCAAATACAGCCAGGCAAAAGGGAACTTATTCAGGAGAAGTGGGACATAGAACCCTTTCTTGTCCAAATAATAATGAAGAACTATTGGCAAATATTGAGAAATTGGTGAAAACCCTCCTGTTGCCCCTCTTAGAGAGAACACAAATTGTTAACTTAAAATTGGATCAACTAGAACATCTTATCTCACTTAACACTCACTCTCTTGAAATATTGGCTAATAAGAGTAAATCTCCTGAGACTGTGGGTAATAGCATTACATCAAAGAAAGGGGGCCAGAAAAATCAAAGTAAAGCTCCCCAAACACCTATAATTGCGGACCCCCAGGAAGTCCCTGTACAAACAGTTCTGACTAAACCTGCAGGGGTGGCTACTGTGGGGTGCCAAAGTAAAAATGTGGATTTACAAAAGGGGGTGGTGATGAACAGAGTGTCTGAATTGAGCAGACCACTCTTACCCAGTCCAAAGATCAGGGCTTGATCCATCACCGTTATTTATCTCACTGCCCCAGCCCAGCTCAGAACCTGGCTATATGCAAATCAGTCTGTCCCTGGCCCAGTGCATCATGGGAACAGGGCAGACTAAACTACCAAGCCAATTCTTTACCAGAAAGGAGCCAAGCTACCGGGGACCGGTTTCTGGCATTTCAGCCTCTTCGGCCCGGCTTGCTTGAATCCTGATGGAGCAGTGAGAAAGGGACTCATGTCTGAGTATACCCTGCCACACCTATAGTGGCCAAAATCGATTTACAAAAGGGGGTGGTGATGAACAGAGTGTCTGAATTGAGCAGACCACTCTATTCTGTTTAATTCAGAGACTCTGTCCCTCACCACCCCTTGTTGTAAACAAAGTAAAAATGTGGCAGCCACAGCATCAACATCTAAGGCAACTACATCTAAGCAGGCAGTCACCTCTGGGCCTAAGCCAACTCCATTGCAGGGAGTGACAGTCTCTGGTGAAAGAGCTCCTCCAAAAAAACCACTTTGTGTAAACCTGCCACCAGACTCTGACCCTTTTATGGTAATCCTGACAGGAGTCCCAGCAGTTATGCCAAATAAATTGGAATCAAATCAGGACCTTATAAATAAAGTAATATTCTGGCTTAATAATAATAGGCCACTTCCCCCTGTCTCTAAAACAAAAATACTCAGTGTGCGAAGAGTCCCCTGGGTGGGGCCAAGTGAGAAGAATCTAGAGGGGGATTGTATCCTGATTAACTTCAGGGATAGCTGGGTAAAAGATATGATTTGCCGTAAACCAAGGTTCGCCAGAGTGGGGGATATTAAATGCATAGGTTTGGAATACTTTTACCCTAATCTGAATCATGTTCCCCCGAACCTATATCATAATAATTCTGGGTTGAGTTTTCAGAGCGAAATACATCCTGGGTGGACACAGAGAAATACTGCCGCATGGCCGACCCAAAATCACCCCGGAATGTGGTACCAGGGTGATGGTTATTTTAGGGGTCCGCCATGTAATAATAACAACCTCCTGCAACCACCCTATAATGACCCAAGATTAAGAATTCAGGGAGAGGAATATTTAGGGTGGATGCCAAGTAATATTCCCCTAAGAAACCGTTTTGATCCACTCGTGGGTATGGAGGGGCTGGACTGACCACTATTTAGTCAAAATGAAAATGTTTTACCAATAGGAGAGTTGAGCCTGAGGGAGAATGGGGATGAAAGATGTAATGACACCTTTGTGGAGGATGCCCCTGTTTGTGAAGAACAGATTATCAACCCCCAAGAATCAGAGGTCCGTATTATCCCAGAATGTGAACCAAATTTGGCAACACGACCAGAACCAGTTGGTGATAATCTATGTGAATCAAGGCTGCGCCTGATCTCATGGAATATCGCTGGTCTTGCTAGTAGATTGGAGGATGAGGCCTGGCTGGACTATGTGGGTGGTCATGACATTCTGTGTTTTCAGGAGACATGGAGCCGGACGCCCCAGGACATTAATGGTTTTCAACCATTTGATGTCCTGGCGGTGCCATCACCAGCGGGGAGGGCAAAGGGTGGGATAATGACAGCAATTTCCCTTAAATTGAATAAACTGGTAACCTCTAAGATAGTTGACACCCCATGGTACCAATTGCTTTTGTTGGAAAATCTGTTCCCGGAGCCGCTGTTATTGGTCAATTGGTATTACAATATCTTTGATGACAATGAGATATCCATAATGTCGAGCTTGGAGGAAGCAATATCTAAGGCACGTTGTGATCAGCCCCTACTCTTCATTATTCGGGTGGGGGACTTCAACTGCTCATTGTGTAAATATGGTGATTCGAATGTGTGTGGTTTGAGGGACTCACATGAACAACCCCTGATACACTTTAAGCACACACCCCAGGGGGATGCATTAAATAACATCATTGTCTTAAATGACTTATGTATAGTGGAGCCCTGGGTTGCTCCTAATTCATCCCCAATACCAACTTTTCAGGGAAGTAGAGGCTCGATGAGTGTCATTGATTTCGCAATTGTGTCTAGTGGCTATTTTCATTATGTTGACAAGCTTGAGGTAATTGCAAATGCTGCCAGTGACCACAACCCACTAATGCTATCCCTGTGTTGTCCTGTTAATTTTAAACATCTAGTTTGGGAGCAACCCATAAAGTACAACAGGAATCAAGGTGTCACTTTGAAATGGGGGAAAATAGATGCTGTGGCCTTAGAGGCAGAGATCCTAAATACCTATAGCTCCGAAATTGAGTCATGTTTATTGTCTACAGCTAACCCTGAAAAGGTCATTAAGAACTTTGAAATTTTATGTGGGCATGTGGCCGAGCGTCTCAAAAAACCAATTGGGAAAAATAAACCTAAGGGCTTCAGATGGTTTGATGCCGTGTGCTCTGCATCACATAAATCCCTTAAAATGGCATTAAACCAAAAACCAAGGAATAAAGAGTTGGTGAGAACGACTAGAATGGCCTATAAAGAGGCCATTAGAAAAAGGAAGCAGGATTTTAAAAAACTCGCATGGGAAGATCTAGAGAAGGCCTCGGAGTTAAAAGATAGTAGGCTCTTCTGGGAAGTAGTCAATCGTCCACTTTTCACGAGCGATGGTAAAGATAATATCGTGATGCAGATTACAGGTGAATCATGGGAAGCCCATTTTGGAAAAATCTTTAACCCAAAGGCAATACAATCTCTGGGCCTGCTGGAGGATTCTAGGGATCTGGTGGCCTCTCAGACAGCCTTGTCTCTGAGCTCCTCGTTTACTCTGCAAGAGGTGGAGGATGCCCTGAGGAAAGGCATATTACTAAAAGCCCCTGGCCCTGGTGCAGTACCTCTGTATTTCTTTAGGCATAATACCGAGGTATGGGCACCATTGTTACTGAATGTGTTTAGGGCAGCTGTTATTGGCCGTATCCCGGCATCATGGAAGGAGGCAGTGGTGATGCCGATTTTTAAGAAGGGCGATAGATGTGACCCCCGATGCTATCGCCCTATATCATTAATCGATGCATCATGCAAATTGTTGGGAAGAGTTATTTTGGCGAGATTGGAAACATGGGCAGACTCGGTGGGCCTCATCGTGAACTCCCAATACGGGTTCAGAAAAGGAAAAGGGACGGTCGAACAGTGTCTGAATTTGGCACTAATCATAGGCAAGTACATGAAGGCAAGGATATCTTCCATCCACCTTGCCTTCATGGATCTTTCAAGTGCATTCGACACTGTTTGTAGAAGCAAGCTCTGGCAGATGATGGATGATATGGGCTTTGAGGAACCTTTGGTTACATTGCTCCGTAGATTGCATGAAGCGACAACTGTAGCCATAAGGTTCGGACCAGGGGGGAAAAAACAAAATCTATCCCCTCAACCGAGGGTGTGTGACAAGGCTGCATTTTAGCCCCTTTTTTGTTCCTAGTGTACACAAATGGCCTGGAGAAGTACTTGTTGGACCATTGCTGTGACTTCCCAAAGGTTAATGGCAGGAGCATCCCCATGCTTTCTTACGCCGACGACACAGTACTCATGACCCTTACAGGAAATAGTATGCAGACCTGTCTCGACGCCTTTAATACCTTCATGTTGGACCTGGACCTGAAGGTAAATTTCACAAAATCTTTTGCAATGGTCTGCGGCCCAAAGGGGACAAAATCCAGAAAGTTCATGGTTAATAACTTTACCATTGAAAAGGTAGATAATTTCAATTATCTGGGAAACCTCTTTAACAACAAACTGAGTTGGGCCCCACTAATGAAGGCTCGAGTTCAGAGCGCTAGTCGTTCAATAGAAGGCCTGTTCCGCTTCTGTGGCAAGTTAGGTCAAAAACCGGTCACACACCTAAAAACCCTGTACAGATCCAAATGCATGCCCGTGGCCACCTATGGGGCAGGGGTGTGGGGGATTGAAAGCCCTGCCACGATACAGGTCATGGAAAATAAATTCTTAAAGCGTGTACTATCAACACCATCAGGCTCATCAAATAGTTTCTCTCATGATGAAATGGGAATGAGTTATGTGAGTGATATCATTCGTCTTTCGCCCTTATTATTATGGGGCAAAATATGGCTATCTGAGGATCTTCAGTTCTCTAGAGATATTCTTCAGGACTGTAAAAGCCTTGATAATGGGAAGCAGATCCCTTGGTTGTCATATGTTTGTGAAATGTTACACAAAATAGGCCTGGGTCATGTCTATGACAATCCGGAAAAAATCCAGGGAGACATTAAAACCCTTATTAAAACAAGTTATTGGAAATACTCACATGCACTTTCCTTGGTCAGGTCAACAGGATGTGTGGTTAAATTACAGCACCGGTTTTATTTAACTTTCACAACCCATGTGCAATGGCGGTTTTATCTTACAAGGTTCAGGCTAAACATTCTGCACTTTCTCTTTGCCTTTCCTAAACAAGGGGGTTGGTGTGAGAGGCTGCCCCCTTGTTCTTGTAATAACAAAGTTAGTCAGAGTACTATACATGTTGTCCTCTTTTGTTCTTTATATAAGGAACCAAGAACCAGATTTATTAAGCCAATTCTGAAGGGGCAGCAACCATGTAATTATAAAGAAGGCTATGAGTACTTGTTATCATTATCATCTTCTGGAGTATGTTGTGCCATGTTAAATTTTATACGAGTGTCACTCCAGATTAGGAAACGGCATGGCTAACCTGGCCTTAGACCTGTACATTGTTGTGGAAATTTGTTTTTTACCTGTTGCTATCTGATGGCCATTCTAGTATAAATATTATATGAAATAACGCTTGTTGACTTAAGGTGATCAATATGGGTTTTATTGTCTGTATGTTCCTTCGTGATAAATTACTTGTGAATATATCAATTAATGTTTTAACTTTCTCAATGTATAATTTTAGATGGTTCTTTTTAAAACTATAACTGTAAATCATGTTTTATAAAAATGTTTTACTTTTATGATTCTTTCCTTGAATCGAATAAAGTTGTTTGAACCGAACCGAACCGACTACATCTCCCATGATGCATTGCTGGAAATTCCTAAAATCTGTACTGGAGTGTGATGCAGACACCCACATTGGGGAAGGGGGACAGGGAAAGGGGTGGGGATTCATGTCCATGCAGCTTACCTTGTTTTTGTGCAGCTCTGGCTGAGCTGTCAGCATCCCCGATCCCATAGACACTCTCTGGCTCCAGGGTGGATTCCACCAGCTGCTCCAGGTCTGTCAGTCTTGGTGCACGGTTCCTCCCTCCACCTGTGGCTCCTGCTTCTTTTCTCTGGCCTGCAAGTTTATTTTGTTATGATCCGCATATCATACCACCTTTGTTTAAGGTAATCAATGTCCCTGGTGATGACCCCAATAGCATTGACCTTGGACTGGATCCCCAGCCAGGTGTTCCTTTTAACAGACTCTGCAACATGCAGAGACTGCTTCCCAAAGAGCTGGGTGTGGTGTTTCACGACCTTCTCCACCAGCACCTGCAATTCTGCTGGGCTGAATTTAATTTTCCTCTTGCGCTCAGCTCCATCCTTCTGGCCATCCTGGGACTCCATTCTGCAGCTCAGCTAAGCACAGGGCAGCCTGTTCCTCTGTGTTTCCTCCAGCTCTCCAAACTGTTCAGTTGCTCTGTACCTGCATGGGTGTGGCCACTCCTAGGTACTGGGGAGGGGTAGTTGCATCTGATTGGTTGGTCCCTCTGTTGCTATGTTGTGGGGTGTGGTGGATGCTCCGGATTGGTTGACAGACTCCATTGGGTGTTTTTTGTATCACCGATTCGGTATTTACCGATTCAGAAATCCGAATGTTACTGACTCGGTATTTTGTACCGAATTTTTTCCTACATCCCGTTTTCCGATTCTGAAATACCGAATCAATATGATTCGGTATTTTAGATTCGGTAAAATGGGATTACCTACATCTGGCCCTAAGACTTCAGATGGAGGTATGGGGAAGGGTACAGATCAAAAGTGTTCATTGGGGCCCGATGAACCTAAATCTGGGCGGGGGTGACACAGTCTCGTAAAGGCAAAAAGAAACCTTGGTGCTATTTATGTAAGGAAAAGACCCATTGCACAAAAGATGTAAATTGTCCAAAAGCCACGGATTCATCTCCACCTACTACCACTGCCCCTTGGGTAACTTCACCTGTGGTACTGAAAATTCTGGACCCGTGTTATAAACATCGTCGTACCATGACGATTTTGGTGTCGACAGACCGGAAATGACGAGTACGCTACATACGTGCATTTTCGGCGTGTTCGAGTGTTGGGATCACCCTTAAACCAGAGTTTCCGTCTCGAACCCTCGGGTTCCATTTTGAGAACGGCAGCCATTTTGTGATTGCCCTCACATAGCCAAGTGACTAAAGGCCAAACCCGAGTCCGAAGGACACGTACACCTTCGCTGACTCCTCTGTGACCCGGGCAAGCTGACTCCACTGCCCGAAGCCAAACCTGTTCGGCCAGGTCCTCTCCCAGTGGCCGAGCGAGATTGGAGATTGGTATCAAGGCACACCATATCATAAGGTGTTATAGGTCTTACATGCAGTCCAGACACATTAGGGGAATCTCAGAAGTATTCCACACCCAAGGCTGGAGTAACAGGATAGATAGAGGGATACAAAAGATGTGAAAAGTACCCATCAGCCCACTCAGTAGTGGAGGCTCGTCATTTGGGATTTTCAAATGTAGAAAGTTGGTGTCCAACCAGCACTACCTTCAGTGAATACTGAGGCTAGCATAGGACCCAAAGGTTGAGCTTTCAACCTGAACAAATGACAGCACAAGTGGCTATTTACCCGAGATGTTATCTGGTCTCGGGTAAATAGCTAATCATCTTTCTTGCTATTATCACTCTGTTTTTAACCATACCATCTTGACGGGCACACCCAATAAAGTTTTCTGATTGACGTCAAGTTAGGTATTTTTATAATCACTTGGATCATTTTCCTTTTTTCACATCTTTGAGCACTGCAACTAAGCCTCTTTTTCAGCCACTTGTGCTGTCATTTGTTCAGGTTGAAAGCTCAACCTTTGGGTCCTATGCTAGCCTCAGTATTCACTGAAGGTAGTGCTGGTTGGACACCAACTTTCTACATTTGAAAATCCCAAATGACGAGCCTCCACTACTGAGTGGGCTGATGGGTACTTTTCACATCTTTTGTATCCCTCTATCTATCCTGTTACTCCAGCCTTGGGTGTGGAATACTTCTGAGATTCCCCTAATGTGTCTGGACTGCATGTAAGACCTATAACACCTTCCGTGTATTGAATATGTATAGTTGGGGGACAAGGTGCATGTAGGTCTATAACAATAATTCCCCTTGGGCCCTATTCTACTCTGTAGTTTTGTGACACCATATCATAAACCTTTCATCATGCACGAACCATGCCTAATCTTACACACACCTGTCCCTGTTTCTTGCTTTATGACTTGCTTTACGAGGAGGAGGTTCCCGTTTTATTGGGGGGTCCGCGGATATCTGATGGGAATACTGAACCTTGCTGGGTAATTGATTATGGGTTGGACAAACTGAAATGTGGACTTGTCATCATGACTCTGCTTTTTCTTTGTAGTGAAAATATGTGAATGATCAACTGTAAAAAAAGGAATGTTTGCCTGAAGCTTATTTTTGCGTATAAAAGAAGAAGACTGACTTTGTAATTTTGAGCAGTCTCCTGAGAACCTACATGCTGTTGTACTTCTAGGATACACTGTTACTGGCTGCAGCCAATAAATACGATCTTTGACTTCACCAAGAAGACTCGTGTTTCTGTAGTCTGCAGGAAGAACTCGAGGTCATAAGGGTGTGTCCCTGACACCACTGGGTTCCGAAAAACCCAGTACCTCAATTGGCGCCCAACGTAGGGCGATTTCAGCGGTACCGGTCCAAGCCAGAGGTTCGTGAGGAGCTTCATGTGAAAAGGCCGCCACTTCATCGACCCCTGTATGTCGACGTGGTCCGAAAGTCTTTGCTGCGAGGTTCCCCGCTTCCCGACGGCTACGAAGGACTGTTGCCCTGACTATCGCCCTGTTTTGGACCCTTGATGTTTGGTAGAGCGAAACAATAGACGAGTCTTCTGGTGACGTCATCGACACCTCAGTTAAGTATAAGTGGAGCGTCTCCCAGTCCTTAGTTTGTTTGGTGTCCCTTCGGGACCGCTTTGATTTGGAACTTGCAAGCGCCAAAGCCGAAGGACTCGTGTATTCACGAGACTATCGTATTCGATAATTCTTCGAAGTTTGAAAGTAGACTAGAGAGCGAAGATGCCTGGTTTTAGCAGACTTGGAAATTTGTTTTGTCTTGGTTGTAGTAAGGATTCCCGATTGGAGGACTCGTGTCCGGTTCCTCCGATTGGAACTCCAACTTATGAATTATATGTGAAGCATGGCGTAGGTCCCATCGCATATAATGAGGTATGGATCCGATACACCAGAAAGGATGGTGTTTTAAAATGGCCCCAATATGGTAGTTTTAACACCGAAATCTTAGATAATTTGGAGGTTAAACTTTTTAAGAAGAAAGCCCGGCCGGCAATGTTTGGGTCTTTTCGCCTATGGCGCAAAGAAGCCAAACAGAAAGAAATGAAATTAGCGAAGAAAAATAAACGAGGTATGTTAATGGTACGAGCTGCCGTTGCGTTCAGGGATAATGAGGAAGAGCGAGAGAGTGAACAAATGCTTAGAAGTAGACAGTTAGCAGTAGATAACTGCTACCCAGTTTTGCGACGTAAAGAACAAGAGTAAAAGGAAAAACTAGATAAAGATCCTTTAATGTCTCATTTACTGAGTTCACCACCTCCTTATGCGCAGAGTGCTACAGCACCTCAGCAACCTTTGGTTGTGCAACCCCCGATTGTTGGACCACAGGTTCTACCACGACCACCAGCTCCTCTTCAGCTGGTTCCTACTCCTCCGGCGCAGCCCCCTCAAGAGCCGCCGCCTTTGCTACCTACTCCACCTGTGTTCCCTACGACTTTGCCTACTGCACTGACTATTTCTCCTAACACTCCCTCTGCTACTGCCTCCACCGCTGCCTTACCTCAACATGTTTTTCCTCCTGTCCTTCCGTCAGTTTCTCCTTCCGTCCGACAAAGAGTGGCCAACACTGTTACTAACCTTTTCTCACCCTTCTTTGGGTCACCTAATACGACCCCTAACACGGAACGAAGACAGTTGCGAAGTCAACTGCCTGACTATCAAGAGAGAGAATTACTGAATGATTTAGCACGCAAATGGGTTGTCAATACTGTAAGATATGATGTACAGTCTATCATGGAAATTTTCTGTCAATGGGAAGCATCGAAGCAGAGATATGTTTTTGAGCAAATGTGCGTTTTTCTCTGGGAAGATTTGGAGGGAAATGATCTGGAATACGACCTGCCTGAGTTGTGCCGTGTGCGGTTCCAGTTCTCTGAGGGCATGATCGTTGGCACCGATGTTGAGAGAGCGGTTGCGACATTGTTGTCGTATCGGAGTAAGGGAGGCACTTCCCGGTCACTAATTGAGCGTGACGCAACCGGTAGGAAAAAGGTGCGACAGTACCCCATGAGAGAGGTTCCCCCAGTTTGGAGGGAAGGGGACGCAAATGCTAATCCAGCCAGATTTTCAGCGTGTGTGGGTACATGTTCCTTGGAAGCGAGCTGAAGTCTTGGCCCTTAAACAGACATTGCCTGACCCCCGTAAAAATCCTGCAGGGTATTACAAGGAATTATCACAGACTACAAGCTCATGCATCATGAACTTAGCCGATATAGACATGTTGTTCGGGAATGTTGTTCCACAGCCTTTATGGGGAAAGATTCGCCACGCCGATCATGATCAGGAGTTAGGTGATACATGGGTTAATATTGCTGCTACAGATAACAGACAAGTTGGTGGTGCTAAACCCGAGCCTTTAATAGCAGAACTCCCGGGTAGAATAATTATTTATATGAAGACGTTAATGCCTGAATTGTGTGTCAATTGGGATAAGTTGTCTGCGTGTAAACAGAAGAAAGATGAAACGGTGTCCGACTTCTTCACGCGGTTTGAAGAGACTTTCGTAGATCATAGTGGTCAGGATATGGCTACTGAGGGTGGCCAGAGGTTGTTCGTCGACAAATTTGTGCATAATTTGCTTCCCGAGTTGTGTGGTAAGTTGAAAGATTCTGAGAGTGCTTGGGCTGTGTCAACGTCAGCACAGATTTTAGCTACTGCCCAGTACTATGAAAATAGGCGCAAAGATGAGTTGGAGAAAGTAGACAAAAAGACCAAGGAATTAAAAACTAAAGTTCTTCTACAGCAAGCTTATCCACCCGTACTAATAATCAGCGTGAATATCAGCAGCCTCAGCAGTATTCGAGGAACTCACAAAGAAACGAGTTCTCTCAACAACGTTTACCGTACGGTCCTAATCAGTGTGCATATTGGAAAGAAGAAGGCCATTTTAAGAGTAGTAGCCCGGTTTTGTTACAACGCACAAATGGGTATGGTGCGAGAGGCCGTGGTGCTCAACAAACGCCTAGAGGTAGAGGACGCGGAGTGTTCCCTCAGAACGCGCGTTCTTTTCCGCCCCAGAATTCAATGAATAGTTTTGATCAGCAGAATAACGCATCTGGTAGGACGACTCAGTACTATGCTGACGACTACTATGCAGAAGATGAAGGTATGGAAGGTAATGATTGCTAGGACAGCCATAGACAAAGAGAGGGAGTTGTTTCAGTTCCAGTAGATCAGAGTGGACCTTATGTCGAGGTGATTGCATCAGGTGTGTCAGAGCCTTTTCTGTTGGATACTGGTGCTACAAAGAGTTCTATTATGCACTCAGAACTCCCTGGCGCACCTTTGTCTGGCGAAATGAATGTTTCAGTAGGTTTTTCTGGCGCCCCGGTTAGGAACCCGATTTCTAGTCCTATGTCTCTTTCTGTAGGACCTCGTGAATTGGAAGCACCCCTCATTCTGACAACAGGTTGTGGTGAAAATTTGTTAGGGTTGGATTTGTTGAAAAGATTGTATGCAACATTGTATTGTTCTCCTTCGGGAGTGCAACTTACATTGGGTAAGAAAGTGATCTGTCCGATGTATTTGTCAAAGGATAAACTTCCAGCCGAACTATCTTCTCTTCCAGATATTCTTTGGGCTACTGGTCCTAATGATGTAGGTCTTTTGGAAATTCCACCATATGTCGTGACATTGAAAGCCAATGTTAGAATGCCGCGCATTCCCCAGTACAAGATCTCTAGCGAAGGCGAAAAGGCGTTGCTAGCGATAATTTACGATCTGATTGAAAAAGATGTAATTGAAGAGACAAGAGGCAACATTTGTAATAGTCCTGATCTGCCTGTTTTGAAGCGCACTGACCCTTCCCAGCCACCTGTTTACAGATTTGTGATTGATAGAGAGGTAAATAAGATCGTTGTGCCACAGTTTCCAGTTGTCTCTGATATCACTGCCCTATTGACTATGATTCCAGCTTCAGCCACTTGGTTCTCGGTGATTGACTTGAGGAATGCTTTCTTCAGCATCCCGATTGCCGAGGAGAGCAGGGATATTTTTGGCTTCAGTTTAGGAGGCCGAAGCTTTCGCTTCAAACGCGCTCCTCAAGGCTACTGTGAAAGCCCATCGATATACAGTCAGGCCTTGAAAACACAGCTTGATACGATTGTTTTACCGGATGGCGCTACTCTTATTCAGTACGTTGATGACTTGCTAATGGCTGCAGATACTGAGGAGGTCTGTAAAGAAGCCACCTTGTCGTTGTTGCATCATTTGTCTGATTTGCATCACAAAGTGTCTCTTTCAAAGTTACAATATTGTCGACAAGAAGTGACCTACGTAGGTCACCTCTTATCGAAGGAGGGAAGGAGACTGACCTCAGAAAGAATTCAGGCAATTGCAAAATTGAGTGTGCCAAGGACACAGAGAGAAGTGCGTGCTTTCTTGGGCATTACGTCATATTGCAGACAATGGATACCGACTTTTTCCTTGCTAGCCAAACCTTTGGTGGCAATAACTTGTCAAGACACGCCGAATCCCATTCCGTGGTCTGAAGAATGTCAGAAAAGTTTTTCCGAATTGCGTGATGCATTGTGTTCGGCTCCTGTGTTGGGTACCCCCGACTACAGTAAGCCCTTTACGTTGTATGCCCACGAGAGAGAGGGATGTGCATTGTCAGTGTTGACACAGATGTTTGGGGACAAGCACCGTCCATGTGCGTACTTTTCGTCGACTTTGGATCCGGTAGCTAGAGCGTTGCCGAGTTGTTTGAGAGCCACAGCAGCAGCAGCTGTTTCTATTCGACAGTCTGCAGGGTTAGTGATGAATAACATGTTAGTGGTAATGGTTCCACACGCGATGGACACTTTGCTAAACAGGACCAAGACACAGCACTTAACTAGTGCTCGATTGTCAGGTTACGAGTTAATACTTATAGCGAGTCATGTGCACATTAAGAGGTGCAATGCCTTGAACCCAGCCACGTTGTTACCGATTCCAGTTGAGTCAGAGGATGTTGAGGAAAAACAGGATTGTCTCTTTAGGACAGAAGAAGAAACGAAAGGGAGAATAGATCTTAGGGACACTCCTCTTCCAGAATGTGATGGTACTTTGTGGGTTGATGGTTCATGCTTCAAGTTGCCGAATGGTGACACGACTGCGGCATATGCTGTTACGACTTTACACACGATTGTTGAAACTGCACGTATCCCACACGATTCGGCGCAAGCAGCAGAATTGATTGCATTAATGAGAGCCTGTGTGTTCGCGAAAGGAAAGCGAGTGAATGTGTACACCGACAGTCAATAAGCCTTCGGTGTGGCTCACAGTTTCGGACGATTGTGGCGTGAACGTGGGTTCCTGACTTCGCATGGTACTAAGATCCAGCATGGTCAGTTGGTGAATGAGATTCTTGCGTCGCTGACCTTGCCATCACAAGTTGCGATCGTGAAATGCAGTGCGCACAAAAAGATCACGGATGATGTTGGTCGTGGAAATGCATTTGCGGATGAAGTTGCGAAAGACACTGCAAGGAATGTGATGAGTCGAATGTATGTTGCAGGCCCTGCAAGGTGGATTGGCGACGTCGGAATGTGCGAAGATACAATAGAAAGTGTGAAGTCCATCCAAACTGAAGCCACAGAGAAAGAGTTGAGTGTTTGGAGAGAGAGTACGTGTAAATTAGACGCGAATGGTTGTTGGGTGGAGTTGCCAGAACATCAGCGATGGCTGTTACCCGATGCGTACGAGCTTGCAGTGGTTACAATGGCGCATGGAATGGCTCACATTAGCGTGAAAGGGATTTGCAAGTTGTTGGCTCCAGTATGGCAGAATGCTGGAATTCCTAAGTGTGCAGAGAATGTAGTCAAGAATTGCATGGTGTGTCTGAAATACAATCCTGGTAGGGGAACCCCAACTCCAGCTGGTCATTTTGCTCCTCCTACGTATCCGTTCGAGGTTCTGCAGCTAGATTTCATCCACATGGAGAGGTGCAACAATTTGAAATACGTACTCGTTGTTGTTTGTGCCTTTTCAAGATGGATAGAAGCATACCCCCTGAAAGACAACACTGCCTTATCCACAGCCAAAGCCCTTGTCAAAGAGTTCTTCCCTATATTCGGAATGCCGAGAATGGTCTGGAGTGATAATGGGAGTGAATTTGTGGGACGAGTGATGAAGAAAGTATGCGAAGGGCTGGGCATACATCAAAAGTTCCACGCTGCAAATCACCCCAAATCAGCTGGACTAGTAGAGTGCTACAACGGCACACTAAAGCTTAAGTTAGCCAAGATCCAAGCGAGCGCTGGCCTTAAATGGCCTGACGCCCTGCCTTTGGCACTCCTATCAACTAGAATGACTGCGCATTCCCGAGTGGGACTTAGTCCACACGAAATCGTGTTCGGCCGCCCGGCCAACATATGGGGAGTGCCAAGGCCCACTTAGTTCAGTGAAATCGAACACCCTGTACTGCTTGATTATTTGTACGAATTGACGGCTAAATTGCGTGTTTTACACCAACAGGTCCACGACACCCTGCCTCAGGTCTCTGAAACTCCAGGACACCCGATCGATCCTGGAACATACGTTCTAATCAAGAACTTCCAGCGAACAAAGAATGATGAACCCCGCTGGACCGGCCCCCATCTAGTGTTTCTCTCAACAAGATCAGCTGTTCGAGTGGAAGGGAAAAGGCACTGGATCCACAGCGTACACTGTAAGACGGTCCCTTTGCCTCTGCCGTACGACCAGAGGGTCCAGGAGGGGATCGCTGACTCTGAGACTGAGACTGTGCCTCGCTTCCTGCTTTTTAGCGATGCACACGTGAAAGGAACAAACTCTGAGAGTGAAAGCGATAACGTTTTGCAAGCAGCTGTGCCACCGTCAATTCGATTGGACACTACCGAACCTGAACTTTTATTCCAAGACCAAACAGCACCTGGAAGAACACGTTATAATTTGAGGCCGAGAACTATGACTATGGACAAATAAATATTTTTCTCTCCTATTCTGAAAAGTACAGCTCTCTCATCTGAGAAACTTGCTTATTTTTGTTTTTTCGAACCGCCATCCGGGTTCTGCTGCTAGGGTCGCGGCTGCCCAAGTCGTTGGGGTGCAGCCGAAGACGTTAGGTCAACGGTTCTGGTTGGTCTTAGGGAGTTGCCCTGGACTGACAGAAGCATTCCTTAGCAGAATCACCCTACCGCCGCGGGCAGCAATCATAGAGGATGGAGTTTTTCAAGATGGAGAGACCTGCCAAAGAGATTAACTTTAAAGCCAGAATGTGTATAATAATGACAAAGACACGATTTTTGATATTATGCATTTCCATGTTACTTAACGTTATGATGTTTTTAATAGGATATGTTTTATTCACTTTTCAAGTGACATTTGCATCCACTACACAGCCCTTACCTCCTTCTACTGTTTCCTCGCATTCTTTTTACCCTCTGCCTGAACACGAGTCCGCTAGGAGATCAGAATTTGCCAATAACTCTTTCATTCAGCTTTTACACCAACACCAACTAGTGGTGAACACGACTAACTGTTGGGTGTGTGGTCTTATGCCACATACTACCGATAAGGGTATTCCGTACTTGGTTCTACCGTTCAGCTACTACGGTTCTTTGTCGGCGTTTCAGACAATGTTCATATATACCATCGAACCATATCCCCCACGTTCTGCAAACAGTAACTCAAGCAACAAAGTGTTAATAGCGGGAATCACAAATATGAGCAGAGACATCGACTCGTATCGAGCCATTCCCAGGGATGAGTCGCAAGCATACACTAGATGGAACATAAGATATAGAGTTGCTCTGAGTGAGAACCAGCAAGCGAAGGGATCCTCCCCGATTTGGATTGTACCCCATCAGGGGCACCTATGTCTGCAAGGTAATGGCAAAAATCCAAGAGCTCAGTTAGGGAAAAGTGTCTGCACTGAAACATACGTTTTTACGTCCCGGACTTCTCCTTCGTTCCTAGCAGCTAAGGGTACCTATTTCATCTGCCATGATAGAGCCTATACATGGTTGCCCCCTGACTTCTCGGGCACATGTTTTGTTTCGTTCCTGTTGCCTCCCACCTACACGGCCACAGCAGATTACCATAAGACAAGGATAGTTAGAGGTGTTGTGAGGTGTCGTGAGTAAAGACGACACTACCGGACAAGAGTTTGGAGATTTTGTAAAGGGTTTTCTGCCGTTTTGGGGGCCTATGGTGAACAGCAGGAACATAAGGCAATTGACAAGGGTGGTTGAATCCACTGTAATTGAAACAGCTGGTGCCCTTAGTAACTTAACGGCTGAGCTCCAATCGGATCGCCTTATGACCCTTCAGAACAGAGTCGCATTAGACGTCATACTTGCAGACCGAGGTGGGGTATGTAAAGTGATCCAATCAAGTTGCTGCGTTTTCATCCCAGATAACGCTCCAACAGTATACCAGGCCATTTCCAAACTGCATAAAATCTCTGAATCTATTCACGTGGATGAAGGAGATTTAATGGGGTGGTTCTGGGGACTGATATCCACATAGGGATGGAAGATTCTGATAGTCGTTGGGATGATCTTAGCCATTCTTTTCCTGTTCTGTCTGTGTGTACAGTGTGCTCCTGCAATATGTGGCCTCTGTGCTGCATCATGTGTAAGGAAACCTGTATCAAAAGATGAACTAAGTAATAGGATGATGCTACAGCAACATCTCAATGACTTTATGAATATAGACCTGGACTCAGATTAGCGTGAGTATAGGAGCCCCTATGTAAGGGCAAAAGGAGGGTCTGTGGTACTGAAAATTCTGGACCCGTGTTATAAACATCGTCATACCATGACGATTTTGGTGTCGACAGACCGGAAATGACGAGTACGCTACATACGTGCATTTTCGGCGTGTTCGAGTGTTGAGATCACCCTTAAACCAGAGTTTCCGTCTCGAACCCTCGGGTTCCATTTTGTGAACGGCAGCCATTTTGTGATTGCCCTCACATAGCCAAGTGACTAAAGGCCAAACCCGAGTCCGAAGGACACGTACACCTTCGCGGAAGCCTCTGTGACCCGGGCAAGCTGACTCCACTGCCCGAAGCCAAACCTGTTCGGCCTGGTCCTCTCCCAGTGGCCGAGCGAGATTGTTATCAAGGCACAACATATCATAAACCTTTCATCACGCACGAACCATGCCTAATCTTACACACACCTGTCCCTGTTTCTTGCTTTATGACTTGCTTTACGAGGAGGAGGTTCCCGTTTTATTGGGGGGTCCACCGATATCTGATGGGAATACTGGACCTTGCCGGGTACTTGATTATGGGTTGGACAAACTGAAATGTGGACTTGTCATCATGACTCTGCTTTTTCTTTGTAGTGAAAATATGTGAATGATCAACTGTAAAAAAAGGAATGTTTGCCTGAAGCTTATTTTTTGCGTATAAAAGAAGAAGACTGACTTTGTAATTTTGAGCAGTCTCCTGAGAACCTACATGCTGTTGTACTTCTAGGATACACTGTTACTGGCTGCAGCCAATAAATACGATATTTGACTTCACCAAGAAGACTTGTGTTTCTGTAGTCTGAAACAGGAAGAACTCGAGGTCATAAGGGTGTGTCCCTGACACCACTAGGTGCTCACACCCCCTAGCACAGGTACAAGTGGTGGTACAGGGAACAAGGCAATAGTAGGGTTAACCTTGGGCTCCGAGGTGGGTTCTGGCTTAGCCAGAACTCCAGCTCAGGCTGTACTTGTCTGTGATGGTGGCAAGCCCGACTGCGCCCATCCGAGCCTGACCAGGCCAGTATCCCAGCTACTCGCAGCACAGAACTCCGAGACTCACTAACCTATTCCAGAGAGGTACTCACTGAACTCAACAGGCATACCCCAAGCAACCATGCAGAATGCTTTAAAGCTTCTCCTGAAAAAAATATCAAAGGGCCATTGACATGCTTAAAATGCAAATGGTGCCGCCTAGCACACATAGAATCCACACCTGAAACGGTGAATAACGGCCTAAGAACCAAATGCCTATAGCTCAATGCTAGATCCCTCCCCAAACACTCCTTGGAGATCTGGGACATTATTAACGAAATGAACCCCGACTTAGTGTTTATAACTGAAACCTAGCTAGATGAGAACAACTGCCCTGATATAGCCAACGCACTCCCCTCGAAATATAAAATCATACGTCAAGATAGACAAGGGAAAAGAGGAGGGGGAATTGTTATAATATTTAGGGACAACCTCAACTGCCTCTCAATCACAGTAGCGCAGCTTAATGAGCACGAATTACTAGCATTCCAAGTAGCTAAGGGTAATCACACCCTATTAGGAGGAGCAGTGATATATAACCCCCCCAGATATCATGCCCACTTCAGCGCGAAGCTGCTCACACAACTATTCCCTGTCTGTCTCAAATACAAAAACTTTCTAGTGATCGGAGATTTTAGCATTCACTTCGACAAACCAGACAACTTAGCTGCCACACATCTAAGCAATGACATGCAAATTCTCCAATTTATACATTGGATCCAAGGTCCCACTCATAATGCAGGCCACACATTGGACCTACTGTTCTCCAACATTGAAACTACCTCGATTGAGGAGATACAACCCGTGACATGGACGGGCCACTCCCTTGCTTCCTTTTCATTTGCTCAGCCTACGTTACTGGCAGGACCTTCTCTACCAGCGCACGACTTTTACAGACCTTGGAAACTGGTAACTCCAGAATCATTTAAACTCCACTGGCCAACAAACACCAACCTAGAACACCTAGGTACTCCACTAACCAACAAAGGCGCACTGAATCTAGGCACGGGGATCACCCACACTTTGAACTTATATGCCCCCTTAATCAAATCTAAATCCATAAAAAGAACCACCTCTGAAAAATAGTAAACCCCAGAAATCAAAACACCTAAAAGGAAATGCAAAATCAAGGAACACACCTGGAGAATGTCCCGACTAGATGCTGAAAAGTTAATCTACAAAACTGTTCTCAAAACTTACAATCATGCCATAAAAAAAAGGCAAAAAGGACACACTATGCACAAAGAATCAACGAAAATAACAAATCAACCAAAGAGCTATATAAAATTGTAAAAGAACTGTGTAAACCCGCCTGCATGTCCCAAGCATTGCACCCTTCAACAGAAAACGGTGAAATGATCAATAATTTTTTCACAGATATAGTAGAAAAAATCTACTCAACATTGGACCGAAACAGCCTAGTGGTCCCCACTAGCAGGGGAGATTCAGACCCCCCCTTGAATAATCACACCCAACTAATTAGCTTCGCCTCAATTTCAAAAGCAGATGTTGCTAGAACCATGAACAATATCAAATCTGGATCCCCCCTTGACCTTGACCCCTGCCCACATTTTATTTTAAGACAGATCATACCCTCCCTCACCCCAGCTATCACGCAGCTTTTAAACAACTCCCTAGAAGCAGCAACTTTCCCAGAAACATGGAAACAAGCGATTGTGACCCTGCTGCTAAAACAAAGCAGGTACAGATGTGACAAATCCGATCAACTACAGACCCATATCTCAACTCGCGTATCTCTCCATACTGTTGGAGAAGCTGATTAATAGACAGCTATCCAAATACCTAGAAGACAACAACATACCGGACCCCTCCCAAACAGGCTTCAGGGCTACCAATACCACAGAGGCCACATTGCTGGCCGTCACGGACAATATTAGAAACTCTCTGGACCAAGGCAAAGCTGTGGCCCTGATCCTGTTACACCTGTCGGCAGCGTTCGACACGGTCTCTCATCATCTTCTGCTCGAAAACGTACCGGAAAATGGGATAAATGGAAAAACCCTTGAATGGCTCAGTTCTTTTCTGTGCAACAGAACCCAAACGGTCCAGCTAGGAGCCTTCTCATCTGAACCGAAACAACTGAAATGCGGTCTCCCACAGGGAGCATCCCTCAGCCCCACGCTGTTCAATGCCTATGTCTCACCTTTGGCACAAATTGGTACAAAATTGGGATTTGGGGTTTGCTCCTATGCGGATGGCACACAACTTACAATCACCATAGGGAAGGGGCATGAAGACACCAAAACTAAACTTACTAGCTGCCTTACCGAAATGGCTGACTGTATGGCAGACCACTGACTAAAGCTAAATGCAGACAAAACCGAGATCCTGCTCCTCGGAGAAACCAAACACATCTGGGACTCTTCCTGGTGGCCCTCCTCTTTAGGAGACGCCCCCACACCCAAGCACTGTGACAAAAACCTGGGTGTAACTATTGACGACACACCATCTATGCAGGCCCACGTACGAACTCTATGTGGGAAAAGCTTCGCCACCCTGAAACTCCTAAAAAGGTTATTCCTGTGGATCCCCCTGGAAAGCAGGAAAACAGTCCCACAGGCCCTGCTAGTCAGCAGGCTCGACTATAGCAATGCCCTTTTCGTGGGCATGCCAGACTACCTATTTAAACGTTTACAGGTGGTGCAGAATGCTGCAGTGAAACTAGTGTGCAACAAAGGCAAACACAGCTCAGCAAAGGACGCCTAAAACAACTCCACTGGCTGCCCGTGCGCCAGGGAGCCTGCTTCAAGCTCCTTGGTCATGCTCACAGGGCACTCCACGACACAGGCCCCATGATCCTTCAGAACAAAATACACTTGTATATTCCCAGTAGACCACTAAGATCGCAACACCTTGCTCTGGCCGAAACAAAAAGATAAATAAGTCTAGAACAGGAGGCCGTACCTTTTCACATTAGAACGAGCTCCCAGTCGAACTTCAGGAGAAAACTCAAAACACACCTATTCCCTAAAGACTGATATCTGGCCCTTCAACTTCACCCACCTACTCACTACCGTAGCCCTTAGGGCCATGACATCCCCTGGGATAAATGTTGAGCTTTATAAATATATAAATAAATAAATAAATATTTATTAATAAATATTGCCACCTTATGTGTCAGTCCAAGTAACTTGGGAAAATGCAGGTAGCAGCCGTCGATTAATGGTAAGGAGGCCATAGAATACCGGGACACAGGTGCCGGTGTCACGTAGGTGACAAAAGATCTAGTGGACCCTGATCAAATCATACTTGGAGCGATGTAGGAAGTGACCAAAGCTAACAATGTCAGGGGTGATCATTCCTTGCCAGTTGTTAATTTCATCTAGAGAGGGGTAACTGGCCCTAAGAAAGTTGTGGTGAGTTCAGACCTTCCGGTGGAATGCTTATTGGGCAATGATTTAGAATCTTCAGCATGGGCTGAAGTAGAACTAAGGACTCATGCAGCAATGCTGGGCATCTCTCAGATGTGTTTGCTGCGACTAGGTCACAGGCCAAACAGACATCCACTGAACAGGCCCTGGATCCTGGAAGAATGGACCAACAGGGGTAAGGCTGTGTCTTCCCCACAGGCTCAGGAGGAGGATCAGTCTCCTGAGGGAGATGATCACGGTCCCTGTGAAGGTACTGTCTCAGAGGAACCTGTATCTGATCAGGTTGCACTCTTGGGGACAGGGGGCCCTTCCAGGCCACATCTGAGCCAGGAGCAGCAACCCTGCCCCTCTCTTGAACCCCTCAGACAGCAAGCTGCTGCTGCTGCTGATGGGAGTGCCGGTGGGACCCACAGGATCTACTGGGATGAAGGACTCCTTTACTCAGAGGATAGAGACCCCAAGCCTGGTGTCACCAGGAAGTTGGCCATTTCTACCTCTGAAGTTTAGGGGCTTCCTACTGACACTGGCACATGACATCCCTTTAGCAGGACACCTAGGCCAAAGTAAGACTTGGGGCAGGCTGGTCCCTCACTTTCATTGGCCTCACAAGTCAGAGGACACAAAAGAGTTGTGTTACTCCTGTACCACCTGCCACAGATGGCTCTTCCCGACCAGGGGAGGTGTGAACACCTCCACCCAGTAAAGGCATTATCGACCTCAAAGTGCAAATGCACTCTCCCCATGAGGACAGTACACTGTCCGGTGGTAGCAAGCTGGCTCAGGCCAGTTGGTGACCCCCCTAAGAATTGGTAGATTTTAGGGGACCCCTCTAAGGGGTTCTCTAAGTGCAATGTTTAATAAATCGGACACTGCATCAGCGCAGGTTTATTATGCGGAGATGTTTGGTACCAAATATCCCATATTTCAGAGCATCCTTCATGGAGCTGTAGCACTTGTAATGACAAGCGTCCAGCCAATGTACTTACTATAGAGCTTCCCTGGTCACTTACAATATCCAGGATTCGACAAGGATATTGTAGGGGCATATCTGCTCATGTAGATATGCCCTCACAGGAGAAATCCCTAAAGCAGCGTGCACTATAAGGCCTGCTAGAGGGGTGTCTTACCTATATCTCGGGCAGTCCCTATGGGCATCGCATACAGGGATGTGTGCCATGTCGACTCTTCAGTTTTGTCGGCACCAAGACAAACAGCTGCAGTGGCAGTATGTATGTATGTATGTATGTATGTATGTATGTATGTATGTATGTATGTATGTATGTATGTGATTGGTGAGGGGTCCCTTAGGGTGGCATAATTTGTGCTGCAGCCTTTAGAGACCCTCTTTAACAACAAGGCCCTTGGTACCAGAGGTATCTTTTACCAGGGACTTATGGAGTGCCAATCGTGGAAACGACAGGTACCCTTTAGGGAAGGAGATGTGGCTCAGGGGACCTGGTTGGCAGGGACCATGTGTACTTCCAGTCAAATTCTGCATACGCAGTTTCAATTATTTTGGGTAGTTCATTCACCTGTTCTAATGGAGAGAACTCCCGTAGGCGTTGGCGGATTGACACTGATGCTGCTTCCACTTTAATGGTAGCTAGTATTATGGCGGATACCTGGTTGTAGTTATTTATTTACTTCACCCCCAGTTTAGGGCAAGTTCTGCTCCGTACTCATTTTGTATTTGTCTTAAAGCATCTGGTATTAATGCTAATGAAGGAATACCATGAGTTCTGGTGTATATGGCAGCAAAGACTGTACCCCTAGAGGCGCAATCCTCTAACTGTGGTGTTATCCTCATGGGCAAGCAGATTGTTAACATTCTGTGTTTTTCAAATGGTGTTGTATTTGGGAATACTGCTTCTAACTGGGTTATTTTCTGTGCTACCCAGAAAGGAATTTGTTCAGGTTTTGTGGGCACTTTGCCCATTACCGTGTGTGATGTTTGTGGAGTCATTTTAGTACCGGTGCTCTGTGTAGGAGCTGCATTAGTTGTAATTACTGTAGGTTGGACCGATAGTGTCCTCAGGACGAAGTGTGTCATGTTTCTGTAAAGTTTTATCAACTCTTTGAGTTGAACAAGCAGTTCATCACGTGGCATTGTGTCAATGTCAGGATGTGGTGCATAGGCTGCTAATATCGGCCATGTTGCTCCTGGTCTTCCTAAAGGACCAAGCCTTGCTCTTGTAGTAACGTGGGGTACGGCGCCATTAAACCAGAAAAAATTATCCTGGTAGGTAAGCGGAATCTCAATCACCGCAAACGAAGTGTAGACCGCTGAAACTTCTTCATGTGTGTAATAATGAAACGTTTCTGTTACGGGATTCGCTGCTGGGAATATAACCTATGAGTAGAATACCTCTGTCTGGAAAGCCTCTATCACGAATATTACTACACCTCCTCTGGGTGGTAACCCATGTTTGAATAGTTTAACTGTCAGAGTATGCTTTACATTGGGAGCAATCCGTATTGCATTGACATCGTCTTCTTCAGACTGATTAAGGGCCTGGGTTATTGGGGTTAAGGCTCCTTCTTACACATTGTGTTTAAGACACAGAATAACTGTCGAAGGAATTTTAAGGTACGGTTTTATGCACAATTTAGGTAAATTCCTTCAAGCTTGAATAAACAACAACCAATACATAGGATATCTTGCCTACTCAGCTGCGGCGGAGTTTTGTGCCCACCCACTTCACGTCTTTGGTTTTTGTAAGTAGGGGTCTATGGGAATAACCCCAACTGAGCTACTCAGATTCTACTGTGAAATAGGTACCAGACGTTGGTGGCGCCATGTAGTGTAGCTCCTACAGTACCCTTCATGCAGGACCTGCGCTGTTTTTGGATAACATATACTGTGGATCTGGCGGCAGACTGCCTCTGTACACCCCAGCCGAGTATGTTAGCCTATCTTTGCATTAGCTTGCTCACAGTGCCACTGGAATCTCCTTTTAACAGAGAGATTAGTTTTTGGCAACCTCAGAACACAACATTCTTTGACCTACAGAGGCTCATTCATATTTATTTGCAACGACAAAGAAACCTTTACTGCAGCTTGTGTCAAATGAAGAGATAAAACCCCTGGGCGTGTTTAATTAACTACTGACAAACATGAACGATCAAAAACATGAGTTTCTGGTAAACCATCAAGCACCCAATCAGAATCAGCCGCCCTTCACACCCAGGAATTCATGAGGCTTTGGAGAGGATGGATTGCACATGGTATAAGAGGAACACTACATCGGCTCAAAAAAAAAACTCACTTCTCAGGGATGTACTCAACTGCCAGCTTCATGGCACACTTAGCCAGCTCTTCACCTCCTCCTTCTCCTCAAACTGTTGACCAGCTATCAGGGCAAATGAGCCTGCAGCAAAGCATTGCTGGCTTCGTTCCACACCGGACCAGGCAAGGTGGTCAACTCCATACTCCTCCAAGTCAGCAAGCACTCTGGTCGAGCCAGTCCTAACCCCACATGGATGTTCCCCATCACAACTATTTTAATGGTACTAAGTTATGTTTCTGCCAAATGACTGAGTCAAAAAATGAAAGGCTTTACATGAAGTGCTGAAACAGAAAACATTACGTTTTTCAATATTTCTGAGTCTGCCACAGTACACAGGAGCATAATTTCTCTACAGCAGTAAATCATGTATGTGCCCTGTAGAAAGCATGTTTGAATGAAACATGGAAGTATTGCAGCCAAAGATCTGTTCAACATCATAGCAGAGTGCAAGATAATTTGTGTTATTATTCCAGCAGAACGAAATGCCATTCCTAATGTGTACGTCATTTTAAAGACAAACCCAGGAAAATGTATGGTCAAGTGTTGTTCTTCTGCCTGTTAAAAGACTATCACCATTAATGTGCCAGGAAATAAAATACTATGAGAAATCCTACTTGTTGGCAGGGAGTTGCCTGCCACTACATTGCAGGTTACTTCCAACAAAATCTGATTTATATATACATACTCCAGAGTGCTGCCAGCTATCAGGTCTGCCCACAGCAGTCTTGAGACACTCAGAAAGGAGGTAAGCTCTTCATTTGATCTTAATCCCTGCGCCGAACAGATAGACGTAGCCCATCATAGACTGAATGAATGAATGAATGAATATATTTTATTGTATCAATTAACAAAAATTGTTACAAAAAGTGTCCTATAAAATATCCACAAAACTTGCTTGCTACAGTAATCATTGTTAACTGCTACACATTTGGATGCACTAGATCCTGTAAAGCAAATCCTAAAAATACAGCTCATAGATAAAAAAAAACATTAAAACCCATGTATCAATTATGAATTCAAGGCAATCAAAGGCCTATTTTGGAGTAGAGATTCCAACAAAGTGCAAAATAAATACAGCTTGTTGCAGCGTGCAAATCAGAGTCGGGGCATGCCCAAAGTGCAGTCTTGAAGTTCTAAAGTGCAAGGTGCGTTACTTAAACGTTCTTTAACTTTATGTGCAAATTTGGCGAACCTAGCCAATTCCATCGGTGTCTCCAGGCTAAACAAGAGTTTCATGGCATCCTTGCAATTACGTGTCCCATATTTTAAAAACAATGGCCTTAGTAGAGTGTGACGTGCTTGTATTAGGCAATGGCATATGCAGACCAAATGGACCATGGATTCTTCATGCTGGTGGCAAAGTCTGCAGGTGGTAATCGCCTCTAGGGTTTTCCAGCGCCTGTTGATATCTTTTATCGGCAATGCCATAAGCCTCACTGTTAAGATTTGCTTTAAAATTATCTTGTTTAATGCAGAATCGAGGTATGGTTGCCATAACCGATCTTCATAGGAGCTTACAAGTATCCCAATGTTACTTTTGGAATAATTCAACTCCTTCATATCTTCTTCTCTGGATAATGCTCCAACTTGTTTTTTTAATATAGATTTTAGTGTACCAGGCTGATAAGTCAGATCCTGCAGTTTGGTCATATCAATCTGCAATGCAGTGCAGGCAGTTTTCAGGCCGTTACTCCATGAATTATTGGCTTTCATAAAGATCATTTTCAGGGTTGACTTCATTGTGTTCGGAGGGGCCTCACAAACCCCTCGGTAGTACCGCACCAGCGTTGCCCAGTGCTCATAGTTTTGTTTGTTCAACCCAAATTCCAGTCGCACCAGGATGTTTCGTGTATGCGCTGGGATCTGGAAAATTCGCTTGTAGGCTCGGCAGTTAATATGTTCGAGGCTATTAACAAAAGCCGCAGGAAATGCTAACTGGCCATATGTTATTGAGGGAAGCAGCTTGGCCCTTATAACTCTTCTAATGGATTTTGTTGTTGGGCTATTTAGTTTAGCATTCAGCTTGCACAAAGCGAACGTCACTGCCTTTGCCTTTGTTTCGGCTGAAGCAAGGTAAGCTGTTGATTTCCCATTACTCATTAGCCAAACCCCTAAGTAATTATATTTGGGCACTGTTGTTATCTTCAAGTTGCCCAACCTCCAATGCTGTCCGAGTTTGTTGGCATACTTTCCGAATATAATTACCTTTGTTTTTCCTGCATTTGCTCTTAGGTCATTCTTGTTGTTATAGAGATTTAGTGCGTCCAATAGTCTTTGCATGCCTACTTTTGTTTGATCTAATAGCACCATATCATCTGCATACTGTATTAAAAATATTCTATTTGAGCCAATTTTCGGAGATAGAAGATTTGCATTAAGAATACTTTTAGCAAGGTCTGCCGTATATAAGTTAAAAAGCAAAGGCGCCAATACACAACCTTGTTTTAAACCACGGTCTGTTGGAATCTTTTTGGTAGCGGAGTTCATTGAAGTTTTCACCCGTACCCAAGTTCCAGTGTAAAGGCTAATTATTGCCTTTAAAAGAATCTCTGGTATTCCCAAGCCTTGTAGTTTCCGCCAAAGCAGACTCCGATTCACTCCATCGAAAGCCGCGGAGTAGTCCACAAAACATGCAAATAGAGGAAGCAACTTTTTCTGTGTAGTCTGTTCTATTATGTATGCAAGGGCTAAAATATTATCTATTGTGGACGCCCCAGGCCTAAAGCCATTTTGGCAACTTGGTAGGATTTCATTTTCATCAGCCCAGCTCTGCAGGTCTTGTAGCAGGAGGCTAGCATAACCTTTCGCTTCAATGTCTAAAAGGGCTATCAACCTATAGTTTGAGGGGTCCCCGGTATTGCCCTTTTTGTGGATAGGTTGTAGTAAAGATCCTTTCCAAGTCTCTGGGATCGTTGAATTGGCCAGACAATGCTGGTAGAGCGGCGTGAGTATGCTACTCCAGAAATCACGGTCTTCTTTAAACAATTGTCCTGGTAACCCATTAGGGCCTGGTGCCCCATCCTTTCTAATGTTTTTTAGAATTGTTGTCACGCGTTTTCCTACGTCGAAGGCTTCTGGAGGTATCTCCATATTTAATGGGTTCCTTACCACTGCCAATCCAGGTATGTCTTCTGTGGCTACCAGTGAGATTTCGGGTAGAGCAGTGCTGGTAAGAAGCTCTTGGTTGTGTGCTGATGTCAAGTTTTGTGCGTTACAATATAATGTAGTTACATGGGTTATCCAAATGTCACTAGCAACCACATTGCACCTGTCTTGGCCATGACTGGAAAGCTTGTTAATATATGCCCAGAATTCAGCCTGTTTATTTGGTTTTAGCAGGGAAAAGACATGTAGCCACTCTGAGTCTTGTTGTTTTCTTTTATTGTCCCACACATTTTTCCTGTGGATTTTCTTTGCTAGGAGTTTGTTTTGATGTGTTTCGTATTTTCCGTTTTGCTTATGGATCCGTGTGGCTGTTCTGAGCGACCTCTTACTTTGCTCCACTTTTTCGCATAGTGGTTGAAATTGGCGACAAGACGTTTCTACAGTAACTGGTGAGTGTTCTTTACCTTTTAGAAGTTGGTATACCAAGGTCGTTAATTTAATCCAGTTCTCATTAATATTACCGGTCGTAAAATCTTTGGCAGTTCCAGGCCAAATATTTTTCCACTGTGTTAAAGCTGCTGTGTCTATTTTTGTCCACTTTAGTCTCCTTGGCAGAACATAGATTTCTTCTCCATTGATCTTACCCACGGAGGTGATAGTCTGAAGGCGGGCAGTGTGTAGGGTGATAGATATGGATAGTGGGAGATGGTCACTAGCCGGGATAGGTAGCTTTTGAAATTCCGTCACCTGCCCATATAGGCGACCACACGTGAAAATATAATCAATTGTTGATTTAGTTAGCCCCTGTGTGTCTTTGTTGGAGGCCGATTTCAGACCATAGCATGGTTGTATTGATTTTAGTCTATGTATATTTAAAAATGTGTTCATCAACGTTCCTGCTTAATCTGAGGGCAAAGCTTCATCTGATTTCATTCCTGGATTTTTTGTATTAAAATCTCCAGCTATTACAATTCCACAATTTGGTTGACTGCTCAGTAATTCCTCAAGGGTATCCACTAGCGTTTTCATGTCTCTACGTCTGGGGGCCTCATTGCTATTAAAGTAGATATTCACGAGAATGATCTTTATCGGGCATCCATTTAATTTCAATCCTAGTACTAAGGCTGCCTGAACCATGTCCATGTTTAATAGAGGTTTTATTTTTATGTTGCTACTAATCCGCGTGTATATTGATAAGCCCCCTGACGGTCTTCCAAATATGTTACGCTTTTTTGCCGGCTGTTGAAATTCCATGAAGCCTGGTATAGCCATTGGGGTAAGCAACCAAGTTTCTTGCAGACATAACAGGTCCCCTGACTGCAAGAATTCATATGCTTCTTTATTATGTTGTGAAGCTTTTAGCCCGTAAACATTCCAGGAGATTACTTTGAGCAAGTTGCCTGGTTTATTGCTCAGGCAACCATTTCCGTGTGTGCTAGGAGCACGTGCGCTTTGTTTGAGCGGACTCAGGCAAAAACTGAATTTTTATGTTTGAGTATGCTGTTGTGCAAGGGACATATTTTGTCCCTTTTAGAATGGACTTTTGTGGGCGCAGTGTTGGATTTGGATGCAATCCTCTTTTTAACATAAATGGATATTTCTCTTCCTCTACGATGTGAACATTAATCCCCCAATTTGCGAACCTCTCTTTTTCTTTCATAATTTTTTGTACAAACGACCTGTCGGTCCATTTTAATATCGTTGACTCTCTGGTTGTATTGTTGTCCAAAATTTTGAATTGAACTTGGGTAAGATCTTCACTGGAAATGGTAGAGAGCTCTGGGATATGATGAAAAATTTGCAGAATGTTGGACCTGTTTAATGTGTCCAGACTTCCCCGTGATCTGTATTCAGGTGTAAAAATGATTATATTATTCCTCTCCTCTTTATACCCTTGTGCTGGTTGGCTGGCCGCAAGTGAATATGCGGCAAATTGTCGCGTTTTTGTTGGAGATACTTTGTGGTCGTTATTAGTTTCTTGGGACCCCTGAAACTCCCTGTTATTCAGTAATATGGGTATTATCATTTCTCTGTCTAGTGATATCTGCTGAGTGTTCCTATAGCTTTCTTCGTGCTGTACCTTATTCAGACTGCCTGTACAGACCAATTGCGGAGTCACTTCTAATTTGTGTTGTGGCTGCTCTTCCTTGTTGTTGGCCGGTCCGTTCACAATTGGTAGGGGTATAGGATTATTTGGTATTAATTGATTTTTCACCAGTCTTCCCCTTTGAAAAATTGGGAAAAGTTTCTGTGGTTCCAGGTTCTTTTGTGTTGGCGCTTGTATTTCGGGTGTTTTTTTGGGTCGTGCATCAATGAATTTTCTGGCGCCCAGTTGTAAGTCTAGTGCCTTTCTTTGTTGTTTTAAGTTTTTGGCCTGTTTTTTCAAACGTTTCTTCGCCCTTCTCGAAAGGTTTTTACTCGATTCTGTGGTATGCTCTAATTTTGTGGCCCCACTGTTATTGCCATGTATGTTCTCATTGATTATAGATTCCTCAAAAGATGTTGTGCTTTGTCGGGAAACAGGAGCCGACTGCAAAGCTAGTGGAGATATCTTCGAGCACAAAATTGGTTTACTGACTTGTATATTCAACAGTGTCGAATTAATTTCTGCTAAGCCTGTTTTCCCCTCTGGATTGTTTACAGTACTCACTCCAATTTCAGTTTGTAGTTCATTAGGGGGGATTGTTACGCCTACCAGACTATTCGTGCCATTTAGTGTGCCATCTTTTGCAGATCCTTCAACTATTCTTTGTAAGCTCTGAACTAAAGTTCCCTCTTGTCTTTGTTTTAGTTCTATAATGATGGATGTTAGCACTTCAGGCAGAGTGCTAAGTTTGTCTACAATTGGAAGGCATGAGCACCTTACAGGTGGTTGCAGCCTCAACAACTCCATTTTTTCGTCTAAGATGTTGATTTTAGTTTCAATGTTAATCATGGCTATTGCAAGAGCCTGTATAGTTTCCATTTGAGTTTCCAATTTTTGCGTTTGCCATGTAAGTGCGTTGATGGTTGTTGCTAATGTAGAATTTATTGATAGCAGAGAATTTTGGTTAAAACATCCATTGTGGGGTGTGCATTTTGTTTCAGTGGTAGAGTGGAGCAAATTCTGATTTCCTGAAATACTATTCTCTTTCTGTTCCTCCTGCAGCAAGATTGAATTTTGGTCCAGAACAAAGCTTTGAATTAATGATGAACTCCATATCAGGGCCGAGGACTGTGACAAATTATACTGGTTTTCCCTGCCCCCGGCCTGTAGATTTGTTTTTGCCTCTGCGCACATTTGTTGACTGGGTCTATTTGTTTGCTCCAATGTTGACGATATTTCCAAGACGTCCGATTTTCCCTGACTTGATTCATCTTGTGGCCCTCTAGGCACTTCCATGTGCTCTAAAACTGATGAGATTTCCAATATTTCTTGCTGTACTTGCCCCTTTATATCTTGCTCTTTCTCCCCAAGCAAAGAAATGTCTTTAAGCCTTTTCTCCTGCGTGCCCGAACACTCGGGCCGTGTGGCTGCTTCAAAAACTTCTGAGCTCCCCTGCTCTAACCCGTCTTTCTCCATTCCACCGCTAATCCCATAGGGTAACCGTGTCTCACTATCTGAACTTCCTGTTCCGCAATTCGGGACATTAGCAGTTTGTGGTGTTGAGTGTACTAATGCCCTGCTGTATGACAAACATTTTCCTAGTTGATTTTGGGCAGGCATTGCTGGCACTACCTTTGGAGTTGTTGGTGTTGGCATTGTTAGGGTTGGCGTTGATGGCATAAAGTATTTGCTGATTGTTTGATTTGTTAAATGTGGGTTTGAGGTTGATGATTGCACTGTGGCGGTAGATTCCAACCGCACTTGCCCCCTTGTCGATGGCTTTGATCTAGAACCTGTACCATTTCCTGCGCTGGTTGGTTTGCCCATACTAGTAACTGTTTTTAATTTACTAGTCTGACCACGAGAGAGTCAGTGATTTTATTTTCTAGTTTATTTAATTTATTTCTGTTACTGCCTTCGCCGCCACCCTTTCCCAGATTCCTCCTCCTCTGGGTGGTAAGTGGTTGGGTGGCAAGTGATTATATGCGTCTGAGGCAGGGTAATGAGGACGTCAATCCTCGGCAGTATATAACAGTATATGATGGTATATTGCAGTGGGCACTGGGCAAGAGTCCAAGAGCTCAGGCGTAAAATGCAACAAAAAAAAAGCAGCGGCAGAAGCTGAGCAGGAGCAGGGCACACTGGGTCTCCACAGGCTAAACCCAACCTAGATGTGGGCGCCCACGTGAGTGCTCCCGGGCTCTACACTTTGTGTCCTCCAGTAGGGAGAGCACGCTCTTTTTCCTGCGCTCTCCCACTTATAGCGCCCAAATCCTGGCACTCCACAAGTCCTGGCCTTACCTCCTTGGAAATTAACAAGGCACGCTAGGTGCGCACCCGTGCCGCAGGACACAAGCCCCCCACGCAGCTCTCACCTCACCTCCGAGGCTCCCGGAGTTAGCCTCCACCGCCGGCACTGCTGACCACCTGCACTGCAACACCGTACTGTCCAGTCCAATCCAGTCAGGTCCGGTCCAATCCGGAAGACAGTGGACGTGTAATGGCAGGGAAGGAATGCCAGGCAGGTTGCAGGCTGCAAGAAGTGGGCAGCGGTGAGTAGCTGCAGGCGGGGAGCGGGTCAAGCTGGACAAACAGACCGGCAAAGGCGGGTGCAGCCTGTAACAGTGATGGCGTGTGACACCTCCTCCTCCGATTGCTTCAGCTCTGCCTTGGCAATGCTCCAAAGATGCTTCTGTTTGGAAGCGCGACGTTTCTCCACTGTTTCCAGCACCCTGGAGGACTCACTTCTGCCAAAAACAGTCAGCAGTCTGTTGTATCAGGCTTTGGCAGTCAGTAAATGCTCGCCCTCAGCCCGGTTGCGGTTGGTCCCAGGGCTGATCCCAGGGCTTCTTGGGCTGCCGCGGTTCAGTTTTCGGCCGATTTTTGGCCGATTTCGGGTCGATTTTTGGCCGATTTTGAGCCGTTTTCGGCCGATACACACTTTGCGTGTCTCCTGCGATTCGCGGCACCCGCGGCCCCTCCTCCTTGCTTCAATGCGTCAATACGTCAATACGTCTCCTGTGGCAAGGGGTGCAGTGATCCAAGGTAGGAGACTAAGGTGGGTCAACACGGACAGTGAGGCATTTTACAGAATCTTACTGACACAGGCCGAGTCCAATGTTTGGAAGTGTTTGGACTTGGAGGTTGAGGGGGCAGACCTGAACAAGGCATCTGAGGGAGCAGCCAAAGAAATAGATGGCTTACTTAGGGGCAGGAAGGTCAACAAGGAACACAGAGCACCAAGGTGGTTCGATCATGACTGCACCCTCGCCTTGAGGGATCTGAAATCGGCTCTGAAATGCGTACCAAGGGACAGAGGGAAGGTATCAAGCTGCAGGGCTAGGTACAATAAAACACTAAGATGCTGCAGAACCGTATTGCAGAACCAGGCATGGGAAAACTTGAGAGAAGCGGCCGAGACACAGGACTCGACAGCTTTTTGGAGAGTTGTTAATGAACCGTGCTTTCAGGATTCAAATAAACCCAAGCCTGCCTGCCACACCCTCCCAGAAACCTGGCTTGAGCATTACAAGGGCCTGTATAACCATGGTAGCATTGAGAACTGGAAAGTGTGAACCCACCCCAGATTACCTTTTCCTTGGGAGAAATAAAGGCGGGATTGAGGGGCTAACCCGTAACAAGGCACCAGTACCTGTTGGGATTCCACCAGATCTCCTCTTAAGCCAGAAAGAACTCTGGGTGCCCATACTCACCAGAGTAATAAATACTGCAGCGCAAACAATGATGCCAATATCCTGGTCTACGGCCACAATAGTCCCCATATTTAAAGAAGAGGACAGAAATAGCCCTCAATGCTACAGTCCTATTTCATTAATTGATGTTACCGTGAAAGTGCTAGGTAGGGCCATTCTTAAGCGATTGATTGATTGGGCGGAGGAACATGAGATCATTACGGATACCCAGTATGGGTTTAGGTACGGCCGCTCCACCACAGATCAATGCCTTAATTTATATGTCCTGGCAGCCAAGTACACCGTAGCCAGTGAGGGGACGGTGTACATGGCTTTCATGGACCTCACCGCAGCATTTGATCGGGTAAATCGGAAGAAATTGTGGGGACTATTGGGGGCCTTGGGAGTTGACCCTGGTCTGGTAAATATTTTACGGACATTGCATCAGAATACTTCTGCCCAGGTCAGATATGATAAGGAGGGAAATGTCACAGACCACGTCCCATGCTCAAGGGGAGTGAGGCAGGGATGTATTTTGTCCCCCTTCCTCTTTACATATATATAAATGGTTTGACCCAGGCGCTGGTAGCTCTAGGGGTGGACTGCCCGCAGATAGGTAGGAGAGGGATATCGGTGTTACTGTATGCAGATGACGCAGTAGTCTTGTCCCGCACTGCGCGTGGACTGCAGCGCCTCATAGATGGCTTTGTCCATTTTATGGATAGCTTAGATTTGTCTCCGAACCTCACCAAATCATATGTTATGGAGGTAGGGAAGGACCATACAACAAAACTAAGTATACAATAAGCACACAGGGACTGGAAAAGGTCAAGTCATTTTCATATCTGGGGATCATGTTCGACAGTCGCCATAGTTTTAAAGCCCTTGTGGAGGAGAAATGCAATAAACTAATTAACTCAACAGGGGTAACTATGAATTTTGCAAAGAGACGAGGCCGATGGGCTCCGGAACAAATCCTGAACTTCTTCAGTTCTGTAAGCTGTGCCAAAGTTTTATATGGGAGTGAGGTCTGAGGCTTTATAGACCCGCTTAAGTTACAAACAGAAGAAAACAAATATTTGAGGTGGGTACTGAAAGTCCCACAAAGCACATCCTCCTACGTGGTTCATGAGGATCTGGGTATAACCCATCTGTGCGATAGGCTGCAATGGAAGCCCCTCGCATGCTGGATTAAGGTATGGACAAACCCAGAGGCGGCGTTAAGTCAACAAATAATATCAGACTGCATTGCACGGGCACCGGGTTACAATATTCCTTGGAGTAGACACATCAAGGAAACCCTGTTAGCCATGGGTTGTGTTGAATATAGTGAATAGTGTGGCTCACTGGTTAGAGGCGGCAGACCCGAGAGCAGAGGACGGCCCGGGACCAGGGTTCGATTCCCAGCGCGGCAGGTTTCTGGACCAGGGTCAGCGGACTCGATAATTCTCTCGCCTCGGTGCCCACTCTGATCAGCGATCACACTCGGCAACTCTGGGCATTAGCTTGCCTCATCTTCACTAACGGCCCCACCAGACCGCCGGGGATGCCTGGTCTCACCCTGGAGATACCCACTAAGGGACCATCTCTCAGGGAAGCCAGGAAGGGTTTCGCAGCGGTCGAAGCGCCTTGGGACCCTCCGGGTAAGTAGTGCGCTATATAAATGCCTATACATACATACCCACCCGACCAAATTGCTATCTAAGGATAAGGGCTGTATTCAGTCAGAATGTTTAAACAGAGCCAAGTCAAATAGGGAAGCAAGAGAGCTGACTAAGCCATCAGTAGGAACTCATCAGTTAACAAAGTCGTGCCTGGGCATGGAACATTATTTGTGTCTTATTTACAATCCTCAAGACAGATTTCTCATGACCCGTTTCAGGCTAGATTTGTTACACCATACTTTGGCGGTTCCAGCAGGGTATACACAGCATTTGGAGAGTAAGGGCTCCTGTGGCTGCGACCAACGGTCTCCACAGGATACGCTCCATTTGGTCCTACTATGCCCATTTTACGCTTACCCTAGGCAACTATTTTTAAAAGGTATTTTAAGGAAGGCCAAGTTCAAACAAGCTAAAGTGCCCCTACTGTTTCTGAAATTGTCAGTAGAACCTTTAACGCTTTTCTGTGTAGTACATTTTCTAAGATTAGCGATGAAACTCAGAACCAGTAGAGGGGAGGAATAATGGTCCTGTTTGTTCAATATTTGCTCTGATTTGCACTATACTATGGATGAAACATTTTTAACAGGGTACCTCCTTGTCATTTCTATAAGATGATCCCCGTGACGAATCATTTATATTTTATGTATTGATGTTAAACAGGTTTTTAGTATGATTTTTATAATGTATGAGATATTGTTTTTTAACACTGTACTTTTATGGTATTAGTTTATGCTGAATAAAGTATATTTTGAATTGACTTGATTGTGTTTTATTTTAACAAATGTACAAAGCAGATATTGGTGCTTGCTTGTTTCACAAAAATTATCGGATACCTGCCTCGGAGCGCACTTCTTACAGACGAGTATGGGGGTATCATGTTGCTGCTACAAGGTCCTTACCTGTGTGACTTATCGGGAACGATGCAGGGGGCAGACACAAACCAGCCACACATGGAGATCAAGGACAAATACTGAAGAATTAACTGAGCTTTCAAGCTGATGACCATTACTTGATTGACCTTGAAAATAAAAGACACGTTTTTAGTATCCTGGTGACTCATGACCATAAAAAACAAAGGTTATAAATTCAATATTGTGTCAAATTCTTAAAAAATGGAATTGGATGTGCTGAATCGGAAGTTGTCCCAGGTCATGCGTGACACCTTCCACCACTATTGCTTATGGGACTTGTAGTTTTGTTTTTCTCATTAAAAGGATGGGCTCTAAAGTCCCAGTGTTCTAAGCGATGTTGGTCAAAATCAGAGGCCTGACGGAGGATGAAGAATGACATGGCTCTGCTTAGCAGTGAGATGAATGACAGTTCCCCAGCCCTTCCATTCTTTGACAGACAGAGGCTCGTTCGCCATTCATATTTTTTTGCAATGACAAAGAAACTTTTATTGGAGCTTCGGTCAACTGAAGAGATAAAACCCCTGGGCGTGTTTAATTAACTACTGACAAACATGAACAATCAAGAACATGAGTTTCTGGAAAACTATCAAGCACCCAATTAGGATCAGCCACCCTTCACACCCAGGAATTCTTGAGGCTTGGCTTTGGAGAGGATGAATTGCACGTGGTATAAGCAGTGGCGGTTGGTACATAGGGGTGAATGGGGCGTTGCCCCACTAGCCTCGGGAGTCGGGACGGGGAGGAAGACAAGAGAGACACGAACCACACGCACGCAATGCAGCAGCGTCAAATCGATGAACTGCTCACTGCCCCGTGTGTCACAAATTAAATTCAGGCAGTCTGACTCTGACTGTTTTGGTTTTTTTTTTGTCAAGGGACGGACGATGACGAGGGCACAGCAGGTCAGAGACCTCCTGCGCATGTGCTGGCCGGGGCGAGGAATATTGCTCGCCCTGGAAGCACATGCGAAAAGAGTGATGTCACCATGAAGGGAGTGGCGTAATAAAGGCAAAAAAGGCCTGGTTTCAAATGGGTACAAAAGGGGGTGGTGATAGACGGAGCATCTGAACCAATCAAACAGTCACACCCAGTCAACAGATCTGGATTTAATCCATCACTGTTCTTTAGCACACTCTGCCACCCCAGTTCAGACATGGCCAAATGTAAATCAGTCTGACCCTGTGCCTTCTGGGAACAGTCCAGCCCGAAATGCCAAGCCATGCCTTCCCTGGACTGTAAACAAGCTTCCTAGGACCGGTTTCTCGCATTTCAGCTGAACAAAGCGGTCCATCACCACCCCCTTTTGTACCGCTTTGTTCGCCATAAGTTGGCAGGGTATGCTCGGACGTGAGTCCCTTGCTCACTTTGCCACTGGATTCGAGCAAGCCTGGCTGAAGACGGCTGAAATGCCAGAAACTGGTCCTAGAAAGCTTGTATCTGGAGCGGAGACACCCGCGAGCAGCAGATTAACAGCAGCAGCATGTGTGCATTTCTCTTTTGCTGCATTGTTTTCCTGCCCCGAGGAAAGGGATGGCTTACTTCATTTAACTACAGTGGATGCGGCTTCATTTTGCATACGTTATGCCACTTGATTGGTAAAAGAAAGAAATGAAATACCGCTATTCCAAATATTGCCAGGTGTAGCTGTGACGTTAATGGGAGCTGTGTTGATGTGTGTGACTGTTATTGTATCAATACATCTGTCCCCCATTCCATGTTTGCATTGAGTAAAAGACAGCCTGTTTCTGTTTACCAATCTATATACAAGCATTTGTAATGCAATAGGTCTAGCAATTACACGAGTTTAAGCTATTGGTATTGTAAATGACAATGCCTTTTATTTATGTTTTAAAAACGAATCAAAAATAAAAGGCGCTGGTCCTTCTCCTGTGTCGATGGCTCCACTTGGCCCCGGAAGAGTCTTGTTGTGCTTCCGGCTGTCTTCTTAAGCAGTCCCCGCTCCTGTAATCGCTGCATCATGTCCCGCGGCTCCAGCGCCGGCTTTGACCGGCACATCACCATCTTCAGCCCGGAGGGCCGGCTCTACCAAGTGGAGTATGCCTTCAAGGCTATTAATCAGGGCGGCCTGACGTCCGTAGCTGTGCGGGGCAAGGACTGTGCGGTGCTGGTCACACAGAAGAAGGTGCCGGACAAGTTGCTGGATTACAGCACGGTCAGCCACCTCTTCCGCATCACGGAGAACATCGGCTGTGTGATGACGGGGATGACAGCCGACAGTCGCTCGCAGGTGCAGAGAGCGCGCTACGAAGCCGCCAACTGGAAGTACAAATACGGCTATGAGATCCCAGTGGACATGCTGTGCAAGAGGATGGCCGACATCTCGCAGGTGTACACGCAGAACGCGGAGATGAGGCCTCTCGGCTGCTGTATGATTCTCATAGGAGTGGACGAGGAGCACGGGGCCCAGGTGTACAAGTGTGACCCCGCCGGATACTACTGTGGTTTCAAAGCCACTGCCACCGGCGTAAAACAAACCGAGGCCACCAGCTTCTTGGAGAAGAAAGTGAAGAAGAAATACGACTGGAGCTTCGAGCAGACCGTGGAGACTGCAATCACCTGCTTGTCCACAGTGCTGTCCATCGACTTCAAGCCCTCAGAGCTGGAGGTGGGCGTGGTAACCGTGGAAAACCCCAAATTCAGGATCCTCACAGAAACGGAGATCGACGTGCACTTGGTAGCTCTCGCTGAGCGGGACTAGACTCCAGTTTCCTTTCCTTTTCTCTGTGCCCCTTACCTGCTGCCCCTTGCTACACTTTGTTTTACGCTCTAGAAATAAACTGGTTTTGGAAAAAAAAATAAAAAAATAAAAAATAAATAAATAAAAGGCATTGTTATTTGTAATGTCAATAGCTCAAACTCTTGTAAATGTGAGACCTATTGTATTGCAAATGATTGTTTTGTAAAAGCACCCCATACTGATCTTTCACTTTAATGGCGACCCACCCCTTTCTTTGGAGACGGCTCGTCTGAGAAAAGGGGCCCGGCCAACATTAAAGTTAATGCGCTGCATGGGCGTTTTTACAAACAGGCATTTGCAATGCAATAGGTGTCGCATTTACAAAACTCTGGTAAACACGAGACCTATTGCATTGCAAATGCTAGTTTAATTTAGCATGAGCAATATCGACCTTTTTAAAACAAACTCTTTTCCATGTGCACCTTTTGCATTTTCGTGCTAAAGCAATACATATATTTTTGATAAAACAAAGACGGTGGCACATAACTCAGCAGGCCACAGGTTGGTCATTTAGACTCAAATGTGCAAATGGCAGGTCAATACACATGTCCAGCGCTTACGAATCCAAGGGCGCGAACACACATCTTTCTCGGGGTTGGGGCAATGCACCAATGAGAAAAGACCAGGTAGAATGTACTACTTTTCACAGTTCTCCCATTAGAATCTAAATAATGTTGATAACTATGCAGTGTAAGCATCTTGTAGAGTTAAGCACTTAAAGGAAATGGGCCCCAGAGCTGTGAACACTTCACAACTAATGTGCTTGCACCATTTGCTTTGTGGAAACATCGAGCTATTTTTATAACGACTTTCTGTAAGAAATAACACTAGAATCAGTTCATATTGTAAACATTTTGTTACATTGAGCAGAAAAATGAGAAGACCGAATGCACTCAACTATACCTCGAACAAGAAGCCCGGTGCTTTGAAATTCCGTTTAACAGTATCCACTCTTCAAACACCCGCCATGGGGCCCCCTGAGGAACTAGAAACTGAGACACCTTGTCCCAGACCCACCTGGACACCCAGTGACCTGCCAATGGCGCCTGTGCCAAACAACCTATCAGCGCGGGTTAGAGGCGTTGCATTAAATGCGCATGCGCTGAGGATAGACTGTCCTGGATTTGCATATTGATTAACACCTGCGCATGCGCGGAGGAATGACCACGGCTGAACATTAGCTAGTGATTACCAATTGCGCATGCGCGGAGTTCTGTCATTTCGTTCCCACTGCGTAGCACCCGAGCGAGGGTTACTGAGGGTCAGTTGGATGAACCACCTGAGCATGCGCGGAGGTCAGACACTGCCCTCGGGCCCTTATTTATTTATTTTATTTATTTATTTATTTATGCATTTTTATATAGCGCGGACTTTACCCGAAGGCGTCAGAGCGCTTCACATTAGGAACAGAAATGAAGCATAATGAGAAACATTACAGAAGAGCAGATAACTAAAACATACGTTACTTACATAAGGTAATAGTGACAATTGTGAGCAAACAAAAACATGAGGTAGTAAAAATTGTGAGCAACCGAAAATACATGAGGTAGTAAAGGTAATAGTGACAATTGTGAGCAAACAAAAACATGAGGTAGTAAAAATTGTGAGTAACCATAAATACATGAGGTAGTAAAGGTAATAGTGACAATTGTGAGCAAACAAAATACTTGAGGTAGTCAAAATTGTGAGCAACCATAAATACATGAGGTAGTAAAGGTAATAGTGACAATTGTGAGCAAACAAAATACTTGAGGTAGTAAAAATTGTGAGCAACCAAGAATACATGAGGTAGTAAAGGTAATAGTGACAATTGTGAGCAAACAAAATACTTGAGGTAGTAAAAATTGTGAACAACAAAAAATACATGAGGTAGTCAAAAGTGCACAAGAGGAAAAGTGACAAGTGTGCAGTTAAAAGAGAAAACAGAGTATAATTTGAGGTATGATACTGCAATAAGTGCTAGGCACAAGAACAGGCGTTACGTAGGCAAGGTGGCACTCGTGCAAGTATCAAAGGTAAAAACATGTGAGAGGTAGCAACCGTGTGTTACAAGGGCAAAGTGTTGTGTGCATGTTACAAAATGGCACCGAACACAAGTACATGGAGAATACTGCAAAAAGGCAGACACTCCCACCACAGGAAAACACTGGGAAGGCACTCCCATGGACATGGAAAGTAGTAAATATCAGTAGTGGGAAGTCTTCCTCCGAATAGCAAGAGGACGTGAATTACTTTTGGAGGTGTCTCTGGAGGAGGAGAACTTTGAGGTCCCTTTTGAAGGCCTGGGAGGAGGCGGTGGTCCGGAGCTCAGGCGGAAACGAGTTCCAGATTCTCACTGCGTTGCCTGAAAAGGATTGGGCCATTGTTCTTTCCTTCTTGAAAGTGGGAGGTTCAAGCAGTAGATTCTCTGCATTGCGTGAAGGTCTAGAGCCTCCAGAGAGTTTCAGTTTATTCACCAGGTAGCGGGGAGAGGAGGAGTGCAAGGCTTTGTGGGTGATACAAGCGGTCTTGTAGATAGCTCTAGCCTCGAAGGGAAGCCAGCGGAGGGTGGATAGCAACGGTGTGATGTGATCGCTTCTTTTGGCCCCATAGATGAAACGAGCTGCTGAATGGAAGACAGACTTAAGTGGGGACAGGTGAGATTTGGGGAGGCCAGTAAGAAGAGAATTGCAGTAGTCTAGTCAGGGCCCTATATCAACTGCTGAGCATGCGCAGAGGACAGACACTGCCCTCTGTACCGGAGCACGAGAAGTCATCGAATGAAGTGCATTGGAAGAAATAAATATCCGAAATTTCTATATTTTGAACAATGAGAAGCTCTAAACATATTTTGGAAAAATTGGGAAACGACTGAAATCAAAGGTCACTAACCTACAACCTCTTTGTAATATAACTACATTTTTAAACCTATGGCGGCAAAGAAGACACCTGAGAAGGAAGTTTGGGGCTGAGAGACACTTGCTTAGCTTGACAAGACCTCACTCGTGGATCAACACTGTGCAGCAGAGGCCAGTGCGTCAAGAAATATAGACGGGCCAGTTACTCTGAATCTCTTTTGCAAATGTGCGCTCTGTACTATTATACAAATCTCAATCACAGCTGCACAGAGAGTGTTATTATTGGTGCAGAAAAGAATGATGTTTCATTTCAACCGTGTTATTCTAAAATACAGACTCTTATTTCCTCTGCAAACTGCGTAATAATTAATTGCCCATCAATTGTCAAGGTACGAAATTGTGGCTAACATGAGGCTTTTCCAAAAATGACATTGCCATGAAGTAAATGCTAAGTAAGGAATTTTTGCACATTGGTCAGGTGGGCTGAGGGGTTTCCTGACGCTTTAAATCACAGACGGGCAAAGTTAGTTTATGCGATTGTTATTTACGAGTGGGAGGCCAAGGGGGGGAGGGGAGTCAGAAGCACTTCTGCTGTGTGACTGTGTGTAAGTGTCTAAGTAGAGTAAGTGAGGAGGGAGCGGGCTGGATGCAGAGGGCCGGGCGGCAGCGTTTAAACAGCAATCACGTAACTGCCTCCAGATGCTATTGTTTGTGAAATATTTTTTTCTGTTGATCAGACAGACTTGTGTCGCTCCGCAGCTGTACTGACTCAAAAGTACAATAATAAACTGGCTGTACAGTTCTAAGTCAGTCACGGCTCTGCCTGACGTGCAGCACTTTGCCCGTTGGGCTGATGTAACTTAAGTAACACTTACTTCGACTAGACGAGTTCAGACTGCTGTCTCTTCCCTATCCCAACGGGCAACGTCAGCAGTGCACCCAGACTAGTTATGCCACACAATGCATATGAAGGACAGGTTGCCGATGATGCCCACGGCGAAGATGATCGATGAGAGCACCATCACGGCATAAGCGCTGTACGAGTTCTCCGTCATGGGGTAGAGTGGGTTCGGGACTTGCGGGCGCTTCTGGTCGGTAGTGATTCAGTTCCCCAGGGTTCCCGCTCTCAACCCTGTCTGTCTCTGAGGCCCCGCCATGCCTGACTTTGGACGGGTCTGTGATTGACGTGAGTTTATTTATTTTATTTATTTATTGATGCATTTTTATATAGCGCAGACTTTACCCGAAGGTGTCAGAGCGCTTCACAAAAGGAACAGAAATGAAACATAATGAGAAACATTACAAAAGAACAGATTACAAAAGCATATGTTACGTTACATAAGGTAATAGTGACATTTGTGAGCAAACAAAATACATGAGGTAGTAAAAATTGTGAGCAACCAAAAATACATGAGGGAGTAAAGGTAATAGTGACAATTGTGAGCAAACAAAATACATGAGGCAGTAAAAATTGTGAGCAGCCAAAAATACATGAGGTAGTAAAAAGTGCACAGGAGGAAAAAGTGACAAGTGTGCAGTTACAAGAGAAAACAAAGTATCATTTGAGGTATAATACTGCAAAAGGTGCTAGACACTCAGGCACGAGAACAAGCGTTATGTAGGCAAAGGTGGCACTTGTGCAAGTATCAAAGGTAAAAACATGTGAGAGGTAGCAACCGTGTGTTACAAGGGCAAAGTGGTGTGTGCATGTTACAAAAGGGCACCAAACACAAGTACATGGAAAATACTCCAAAGAGGCAGACACTCCCACCCCAGGAATGCACTGGGAGTAGTGGCTTGGTAGGCCTCAGGTGGCTCATACTGCTGCACGGCCTTACATCTGAAGTCCCAGGTCTTTACAGGTATAAATGCTTGTTTGTGTGAAATGTATTCCCTGCTGGAGGCGGCCGTTCCGTCAGTGGCCACTAGAGGGTGCTCCTCGCCTGCTGATGAAACCCACTGAGCTGCACATTGGATGAAAGGGAGAAGGGTTTCCTCTTCCGGGTCAGCGGCGTCAGAGACAACATCAGCAGCGGTGCTGACATCACTTCCGGCCTCTCCTGGTGTGTTCAGCCTGCTGCAGAGGAGGAAGGAGCCGTGTCTGGTGAGCAGTTACCTTCATCTTTCGACCTTCACAGACCCCCCTCCCAAGACACCAGATCTGCCCCCGCCCCCCCACCCCCCCCCCAGCCCCAGGGAGAGGAGAGAACCTGGACATATCTGCGCAGGTCTCTTCTCAGGTAGGAGATTGTCTGCACCTTCTGCTGTGTTTGTAGAAATAGACTGAATAATCCTGGAGGGATTCTCTGCAGGTTTGCTATGTGTGACATTTTCATAATTTTAGTGTAATTGTGAGTGACATTTCAAGGACTAAGAGTGACACTTTCTCGCGAGCAAAAATCAAGAAGTTAAACATATAGGGAATCATAATATTAGAAATTACACCCATTTGACCAACAAGAAACCCTTGCAAGGTTTGAAACCTACTGCAAAGCACCAGAAATTAAAAAGCGGGTGTGCCCTTGTAACCACCAGATCATAGTGTTAAACGAATGAGTAACCATGATATGAAACACGTTTTTCAGAAGCAGTTATGTATTAAAGTTCTGTGCACATACGGTAGACATACACCAAGGTTGGGCAGGAGAACAGGCTGAGGCAGGAAAACATCTAAGCTGGGCTGCTAGAGCCTGGTTGGAATGATTGATGTGTTAGCAGACAGATCGACAAAAAAGCCAATTACCAACATATTGCCATAGCCAGGCTTTGCCGACTAGGCCCCTGACTCCTCCCTGGCTATTTATGGTGTGCAGTTGCAGAGTATCACAGTGTGGACTCCAGGGTCTCTCTGTCCCTCATGGAACCCGGCCCAAACAGGATGCAAGGCCCCAACAAAATTCTCATCTCAGCCCTCAGTAGTGTTGCAGGTTGGGCAGAAGAAAAACAACTTGATTCCTCCCTTAGCCTGCCTTTGCCCACTGGGCCCCACTGGATCCCCTCAGGGAATCAATTCAACTTTGGGTGCAGGTGGAGATTACCAGCGCTCTAGACGTATTTCACCTTCTATTTTAATACTTGACCGCGAATGCAGACACTGGGTGCTTCAAGGTTCAGGGGAGGATAACACCCAACTCCTCACTGTGTAATCCAACGATTAAACACATTCAATTTAACAAAAAGTTTGAAGCACTCCAACTTATAATAGCCCAAAATTAGCTATAGTCCATACAAAAAGACATCCAAAAGTTTCCACGAAGATTTTCTTTCTTTATTTCTTTTTTTGTGTAGATCCAATCCCAACCAACGCGTTTCGCCGAGGTTATTAACTACCTTTCGGCTTCGTCAGGGCTTATCTTCAAATTGAACCTGCCTTAAGTATTTTCAATGTTTTTTCTATTTTTTCACGCGGGTGCTTTATGATTTATCTGTTGCTATATTAGCTTGGCGGAGGGACTAGTATCCTTATATTCTCAAGTCAGGGAATCAATCAAATGCAATAGGTCTTGTTTATGAGGCTTATTGGCTCTACCAATCCATCATGCTGTACTCTTTACAGCACCAGCACAAAGAGGGAATAAAGGTGTGATAGAGCATACGTGATCTTATATATGTGTCATTATGCAAGGGCCTTGTGCATGACCATGTTTCCAAAGTGACTCAAGAGCCTCTTTGTGACATTTTGTTAATAGAGGAATAGGTAAATCGCTATGTTTTTTTTTTTTTTTAATTTGTTTTTATTGTTGCATCAAATTTCAAATTCAGTCTCATATACATTATGACGAGTGGCTTCAACATTCCGCCAGCCGCCCTCCGGATCGCAACATTTTCATTTTTTATAACTAACAACGATAACATCCAGGTGAGTAACATGGTTTCACAGAAACGTATTTTGTACACATAACCATTTACGCATTGCATGACTGTCCCCTCATCCCTCCCCCCACAGATAGTCTCCTTATCTCTTACGCCTAAGGGACTTTGGAGACCCAGTATGCCCGTGCCCTTCCCAACCTGTTCCCCCCTCATGCCCGGTCCCCTTCCACATCTTCTTCTTCCTCCGAGCTATCCCCTTCATCCTCTTCCGGCAATGGTTCACACGGCTCCCCTCTATATGTATTCCACGGTATCCATATTTTGTTCCATTTACGTGGATTTCCCCTCTGTTGGTATATCGCCCGTTCCGTCAACATGGTCATGTCCATATTCTTACACCACTGTGCTAAAGTCGGTGTCTCTGCCACTCCCCATTTCTGTGCTATGTCCCGCTTTGCTAGCATCATCCCTATGACCACCCATAGTCGCCCTTGTGGCGTGAGGTCAGTCGGGCCCCACACATTCAGCAAACAGATTCTAGGGTCTGGAATGAACGGGAGTTGCAAGGTCTGGGCGACCGCACGTGCCACTCGCTTCCAGTAGTCTGCTATACACGGACAGGACCACAGGGTGTGAAACAATGTGCCCTCCTCCCCACAATTTCGTAAGCAGTATGGGTGTTCTGCCCTCTGGAATTTGTGGAGTGTTGTGCGCGTGTAGTATACTCTGTGCAGTATCTTGAATTGTATCAGACGGAATCTCGCTGATATTCCTGCCTCTCTAGGTGATGCCATTGCGGCATTCCAATTTGTCTCATCTAGGTCCCCAACGTCGTCCTCCCACTTCTCTTTCAAATGTTGTAAGGGGTCAGGCAAGTTATTAATTAGTTTGCGATATGTGAGGGAGGTGGCGCTGGCTTCCATGTAATCAGTAAGTAGTCGATCTTCCAAGGGGGCAGATTCTGGGACTTCGGTTCCCGGTGTTAATACTGCTAGCAACGCGTGCCTGATCTGAATGTAGCGGTATGTCTCAGTGGTGTTCAGCTCATACTGTTCTCTCAGGGTGTCGAATGGGACCACCCCCTCCCGTGTCCATAGATCCCCCACCGTGGAAATCCCTATATTGTCCCATCGATCAAATCCTTTACTACGTCTCAAGTTGCCCAGTGCCTTAGAGTCCCACAAGGGTGTAAGCTGTGTAAGCACCCCCCCCCCCATTTCAGACGAGATTGGGCTTTATGCCATAAAGTTACAGTGTGTTTAGTCGGGCCTATTAGCTTCGCTGTCAGGCCCTTGTTGTAGAGCGGGGCAAGTAGTGTGGTAGTGCCGAGCTGACGTCTGTCCGCTAGGTATGCCGGGTCGTCCTGCGGCGCATGCATCCATTGGTTGATCACCTTGAGGTGCGCTGCCCAGTAATATAATTCCAGATTCGGGAGTGCAATCCCCCCACTGTACCAGTCCCTGATCAGCTTCGCCTGTGCTACCCTCGCCGGTTTATCTCCCCATAGTAGGCCTGACAGCTGCCCCGCTATCTGTTTGAAAAAGAAAGGTGGGACCAGCGCCGGTGCGTTTTCCAAAATATATAGAAACCTGGGTAGCGCCATCATTTTAAAAAGTGCGGCTCTGCCCAGTAATGTCAGCGGGAGCGTCCGCCAATGGCGTACATCCGCCTTCAGCCTTTCGAGCAGGGGCCTGAGGTTGAGATCCTGAAAAGTCATCTGGTCTCGGGCGATCCGAATCCCTAGATATCTAAAGGAGATTGTTTCCACCACCAAGGGGCAGTCTACCTCCAAACACGGCGGGGGCCCATGTATCATATATATCACCGACTTCGTCCAGTTAATCTTGTACCCTGAGGCTATGCCCTGTCGTTCACACAATGCCAGCAGCACTGGAATTCCCTCTGCCGGGTTCTCAAGGTAGATTAGCATGTCTGCGTATAATGACACTCTGTCCTCCCATCCTTCACCCCAGGTAATGCCACGCAGCAGCGTCGTGGTCCTAATAATCATGGCCAATGGCTCAAGCACCAGGGCAAATAGTAGCGGGGAGAGCGGGCAGCCCTGTCTCGTGCCCCGTGACAGTGCAATAATTCTCGAGAGATGGCCGTTAGCTGTCACTCGCGCCGTAGGAGCACTGTATAGGAGCCTGATCCATGCTGTGAATTTTGGGCCGAAGCCCATATGTTGTAGGACTGCAAAAAGGTACCTCCATTCCACCAAGTCGAACGCCATCTTGGCGTCCAACGAGAGGATTGCTGCATCAGTTTTTAACAGCGGGGCCCTTGCCATAACACCGTGCAGGCGCCTGAGATTCAGCGCCGTACTTCTGTGCGGCATAAATCCCGATTGGTCTGGATGGATAAGGTGACCAAGGTGGGGCAGCAGCCTGTTAGCCAATAACTTGGCCAGGATCTTGCTTTCAGCATTGAGGAGGGAGATCGGTCTATAAGAACCGCATTCCTCAGGGGGCTTGCCAGGTTTCGGGATCGCCACAATAGTGGCCATGCACTGATCTGGTGGCAGGTGTCCTCGTTCCAAGCTGTCTATATACATGTTCAGTAATGGGGTCGAAAGTGATTCCGACATGGTTTTATACCACTCAATCGGGATTCCGTTAGGTCCCACAGCTTTCCCTGGACGTAGTCCCGCGATAGCAGCCTGTACCTCCTCAGCCGTCAGGTCTGCCTCTAGGTCCTCGGCATTATCTGGGAGCAGGGTTCGGGTGGGTACCCCCACAAGCGCCGCTTCCGCCATCTCTCTTGTAACCTCTATCTCCGAGGTATACACCGTCTGGAAATGATCGGCTAGGATTTCCACTATCTGGGCAGGGCGGGTGTGCAGCGCCCCTTCTCCATCTTTCAGCTGTAAGATATTCCTCTGTCCCTCCCTTTTTTTTTCCAGCCAAGCTAGGAGCTTACTTGCCTTATCCCCCACCTCGTATATCCTATTCGTAGTGGCTGTCATGTTGTCAATCACTCTACGTCTCAGGAGATCCGTATGCCGTTTCTGACACAGTTGAAGTGTGTGGAGCGTTTCCCCGGTCGGGTCAGCCGTATGAAGCTCGTTCGCCTCAGCAAGTCTGTCCTCTAGGTCCAGCAGTTCCCTTTTCTGAGTGTGTTTGTAATTTGTTATGGTGGAGATTGCTTGACCTCGGAGTACCGTTTTATAGGCCTCCCAGAGGATCGATGGGGAGGAGACCGAGCCAGTGTTTTCTGCTAGGTAACATCTTGTCGCTGCTTTAAGAGCTTTGTTCACCTGTGGGACCCTGAGGTAGCCCGGGAATATCGGGTATATGCGCTTTTGCGTCCGCTCTGGGTTGGAGAGGGTCAGCGTCAACGGGGAATGATCCGAGACGCCCCTTGGTTTGATCTGTACATCGTCGACAGTGAGGAGCCCCTGCCCTGGGGTAAGAAAATAATCGATCCGCGACAGACTGTCGTGGACCGCTGAATGATAAGTGTAGTGACGGTCTGTTGGGTGTATATGCCTCCAAAGGTCTATCAGGCCCTGCGCTACCAGGAAATCATGCAGCCGGGAGGGCCCTGGTGTCTGTGTTCGCGATGGGAACCTATCTAGCGTATTGTGTGCCACTGCGTTGAAGTCCCCCCCTATTATGAGGTCCCCTTCTGGGAGTTCCAACAGAAATGCACCCAATTCTGGGAGAGCTATCGTGTGCAGTGCCGGTGGAATGTATACTGAGACCACATTCAGCCGCCTCCCCTCCCACTGCCCCAGTGCCGCTGCGAAGCGCCCCTGTGTGTCTACCTTCGTGGACTGGAGTATAAATTTGGATGATCGATGCAGTAGTATTCCCGTCCCTCGGGACCCCTTCGTGAACTCCGAGTGGGCAATCATCCGGTAGCCTTTCCTATCTAGGGCATGTGTGGCTGTGCCTGTGAGGTGTGTTTCTTGCAGTAGGACCAGAGCCGGGCCGAACCTCTTTATACTGTGTAGCACCAGCCCTCGCTTGACCTTGTCTCCCAGGCCTCTGACGTTCCAGGACATAAGCTGTAGCGGCTCCACAGGTCCCGTCTCAGGAACCCCCCTCCCTATGTCAGACCGTGTATTGTGTGTCATTGTTCCCGTGGTAGAGAAAACCCATGTTTCGAATGGAGTGAGGTGCAGGGCCCTGGCCTGCGCATGCCCTGTGCAGTGTGTGCGTCTCGTGATACCAATCTTCACCTGTGAAACAATTCAAAAGAACCGAACCCCCCCATCCCCAACTACCCCCCTCCCTGCCCCCCTGCTTGACGGACCCAGAACTGCCCGCCCCCCCAACTTAGCAGAGTCCCTGACCCGAAACCCAAACAAAGTACTTGCTCGTCGGGGTGAGGGACTCTCCGGAGTCGGCGGCCTCCCTCCATGTCCGCGGAGGACCTCCGCCCGGTGTCCTTGACGACCAGTCCAATCAGCAGTACATTTGGTCTACGCTACTAGGTCCGGGATTTCAATGTTCATCGTTATTCTCGGTGTCATGTGCTTCACTCAGTGGTGAGTGTGGATCCGGGTCTCCTCCTGATGTTTGGGAGCTCGCATGGGGTCCATTTGTACGGTGTTTATTTGGGCGTGTGGAGCGGCGAGGTGGGTCCGCTTGTCTCCATCCTTCTAGCCAGTCGTGTGCAGCCTCCGGCGTGTCGAAGAACCAAGTTCTGTTGTCAGCCACCACTCTCAACTTGGCTGGAAACAACATGGCATAAGGGAGTTCTCTTGCCCTCAATTCCTTTTTAACTTCAAAGAATGTCCTTCTTCGACATGCGACCTCCGCCGTGTAGTCTGGAAAGAACGCCAGAGTTGAGTTTTGGATCCTAACTGGGGGCGAGTTTCTAGCCGCTTGTAGGATCGCGTCTCTGTCCCTGAAATTGAAGAGACGGGCTATGATCGGCCGTGGTGCTGCGCCTTGTTTTGGTCTGCCTCCTGGGATCCGGTGCGCCCTTTCCACAGAGAAGAAAGCGGATAGGCCCTTGGGTTTGAGTTCATGTTCAATCAGGTTTTCCACGTAGAGGTCCATTGCTCTTGTGTCCTCCGATTCCGGAACCCCTATAATGCGGATGTTGTTCCGCCTCGTGCGCCCTTCCTGCTCGTCCAGCTTCGCACGTAGGTCCCTGTTTTCGTTCGAGATTCGCTCCACACTGATCTGGAGTTCCGAGACGTCCTCTACCAAGGATTTGGTCACCACCTCCATTGATGAAACTTTTTCGGACATCTTATGGAAGTCAGCCACCGTTGCTTGAACTTGCGCCAGGGCTCTCATAACGTCATCAAGGGTTGCTTTTTTATCCCCCTTTTGGTCGGCCGGCTTGCTCGCCTGTGCTTTGGCGTCTGGTGGGGAGGCGGCCGGTTTTTCGAACGCATACCTCTCAAGACGCGACTGTGCATTGCCTCCCTTCGGACCTTTGCCCGCCATGTCCTCCGTAGTCGCCCCCAGGCGGTGTCTGTGTGCAGCGTTGAGCAGTTAGGAAGAGATATGTCCCCAGATGGAGCCCCGGCGTGTGCCCACTGTCGTGATTGCGGCCTTGAGGTGCAGCCGGCCAAAGGAGCTATGGAGAAGGACCCTGCTTTCGGGTCCCCCGGTGAGGGCAGCCGTTGGGGTGTCTTTACCGTGTGGTCCGACGCAGATCAGCGACCCTGAGGGAGCGTGTTTCGCTCCGAGACTGGGTGGTGTGCGTGTCCAGCTGACCCTTGGTCCTCTTTAGTCCCTGATGTCTCCCTACCGCAGGCAGCGTCACTGAGTGGACCGGCAATAAATCAGGATCCTCTGCCGTGCTGTCCGCGGTCCCGCCGTTCTCAGTCCCAGCAGGATGTTGGAGGGTATGCACGCCCTGGATGGTCGGTGCAGCCCGTTAGGGTGAGGTGCCGCCTTAGCCGTGTGCCCGCTGTTACAGTTCTCCAATGGCCACCCTCGTATCCCCTCTCAGGGTCCCGGCGTCTCCGTGTCAGGTCCCCTGCTGGTTGCCGGTCGGTTGTGACGTCGGGTCCGTGAGTCCGACTCCCGGCGGGGCCGCTGCCTGGACCCTCCGTTGCTCGGGAGGTAAGATGTCTGCCCTGCGTTTTGACGGGACGAGTCCGGACCGACGTCCAGTTCGCCCGCTCACTCACCGGGCTGCAGTCAATGAGCGGCTCTCTTCCTCCTGCGGGCCACCGATGTGTCTCCGGTCACTCCGGTCTGCTCACCACTCGCGGTCTTGGTGTTCCGCTGTGTGCGCCCACTTCCGGCCCTTCCACGCCGAGTCCACGGCACTTCCTGTCGGCACCTTCTCGCCAGGCGGGCCCCCGGCTCCTGCGTCTTCCCAAGGCCAGAGCGGGCGCGTCGGATATCTTGACTTCCCGCAGGCGGATTTCCCTTCTGTTTGCTGTCGGGTGTGCCGCCCGGTCCCGGGCTTCAGTCCCTGCCCGCAAAGTGCATTTCTGGTCCGGATGTGTGCTCGGATAGTTCTGGAGGCCGCTTCAACCGCGGAGCTCGCCCTCTAAGCTGCCACCATCTTAGGCTGCCAGCCACGCCCCCCCAAAAATCGCTATGTTTTTAAAGCGCTTTCCCCGAATTTTTTATTTGAAGTATAAAATTAAAAAGCAGTAATTAAAATACATAGGACTGAGGTGGGGGCGGAGGGGGGGAGCAGCACTCAAGGGAGAGGAATACTGTGGGATCGGAAGGAGCATTCAAACGAACGACAGCAAGAGGGAGCATGGGTGAGAAAGAGCAACATGGATCCGCTCCCATGCTACAGATTATCAATGCACACTGCAACATTGTGATACTTCTGTTCTATTTGAATGGCACCTAAACATGTTGCATCACTTCTATTTGCATGTCACTAGTATGCATGACTAAGCAAGGCTTAGTCATACATACTAGTGACATTGGTGGGTCACAGCTGAGTCGGCAGCCAGGAAGTGTAGTTATTTATAAAAACTATGACTACTCTCTCGGCCAAAACAAACTAAATCATTACCCCAAAGTGGATACTTTCCAATGCAGCCAGCAGCACAGATGTGCTTGGGTCTCAGCAACGTATCTTATAACATAGAATCAACACCCAAAGTCAGTACCAAACACGCTAACGCGACAGCAGCACCTCCGGGGATTGATTAGGCAAGCCTAATGCTGAGGCACCGCAACAGGCGCTGTAATTGTTATTACTGCTCCCCCTGTCCCCACTCCACCTGTAGCTGAGCCCAGCATTTCCAAGATGCAAGGACTCACACCCTGCTCTCCCCCGAACCCTGCTCCCCCTGTCCCCACTCTACCTGTAGCTGAGCCCAGCATTTCCAAGATGCAAGGGCTCACACCCTGCTCTCCCCCAAACCCTGCCCCCCTGTCCCCACTCTACCTGTAGCTGAGCCCACCATTTCCAAGATGCAAGGACTCACACCCTGCTCTCCCCCGAACCCTGCTCCCCCTGTCCCCACTCCACCTGTAGCTGAGCCCAGCATTTCCAAGCTGCAAGGACTCACACCCTGCTCTCCCCCAAACCCTGCTCCCCCTGTCCCCACTCTACCTGTAGCTGAGCCCAGCATTTCCAAGATGCCAGGACTCACACCCTGCTCTCCCCCAAACCCGGCTCCCCCTATCCCCACTCTACCCGTAGCTGAGCCCACCATTTCCAAGATGCAAGGACTCACACCCTGCTCTCCCCCAAACCCTGCTCCCCCTGTCCCCACTCTACGTGTAGCTGAGCCCAGCATTTCCTAGATGCAAGGACTCACACCCTGCTCTCCCCCAAACCCTGCTCCCCCTGTCCCCACTCTAACTGTAGCCGAGCCCAGCATTTCCAAGATGCAAGGACATACATAATATAATATTTAAAAAACATCTACAAACAAGCCCCCAAAATTTAAAAAACAGAATGTTTCATAATCAACATACAATCATTTCATAATAATTAATTTAAAAGGGTTTTCGATTTTTTTGCACGAATCAGCCACACCCACCCCAAAAATTTGGTTACACAAATCACAGACATTTCAATTCGTATATCACGTAATTTCAACAGGGCTTCACGATTTCCCCCCCAAATTCAAGGTTTTGCAAATAGGTTTCAACCATTTCAATCGAGGCGATCGATATGCTGGGCATGCGAAAAACAGATGACCAATACTTTCTACCTGGTCAGGACAAAAAAAACATTTATTACTTGTTTTCTTCGCCGACTTTGCAGTAAAGGAGTTGGTCGGCAAAGTGCCCACCCGAAACTGATGATACAGCTTACGGTCTAGGGTTTTGCCGATCAAGTCCCAATAGGGCTCAAGGGACGGTGTTACCTTATGTGTTAAAAAAAGTCCTGTTAAGCTGTTGTCTGAAGAAAGAGTGACCAGTGCAGATTTCTTTGCAGCCCAGAACTGATCTTTAAACTCTTGTTTGGATGGGAACCTAGAGCATTCAGGATGTAACCATAATTCGGGGAGGCCCATTGAATACAATATTTGTTTTACTTCCCGGAGCCATGGGATTTTGTGAGCACCCCACAATGATTTGACCTCGCCCAATTCATGAGCGAAAAGACTAAGCTCTGGGGTCGTCCAAAGGTGACGCCAGAGTGCTACGAGACGATAATCAATCAATCAATCAAAGACATTTATAGAGCGCGCTGCCTACCCGTAGGGTCTCGAGGCGCTTAGGGGGGGGGGGGGGGGGGAGCCGCTACTGCTCGAACAGCCAGGTCTTGAGCTTCTTCCTGAAGGAGAGGTGGTCTTGGGTCAGGCGCAGGTCGGCCGGGAGGGAGTTCCAGGTCTTGGCGGACAGGTAGGAGAAGGACCTTCCTCCTGTAGTGGCTCTGCGGATGCGTGGGACGGCGGCGAGGGCGTGGCTGGCGGATCGGAGTTGGCGTTTGGGAGCGTAGAAGTTGATTCGGTTGTTGCGGTAGCTCGGGCCTTGGTCGTGGAGAGCTTTGTGTGCGTGGGTAAGGAGGCGGAAGGTGATTCTCTTGTTGACCGGGAGCCAGTGCAGGTCTCTTAGGTGTCCGGAGATGTGGCTGTGTCGTGGGATGTCGAGGATGAGTCTGGCTGAGGCGTTCTGGATGCGCTGGAGCCTCTTCTGGATCTTGGCGGTGGTTCCGGCATAGAGTGCGTTGCCGTAGTCCAGTCGGCTGGTGACGAGGGCCTGGGTGACGGTCTTCCTGGTCTCTGTGGGGATCCACCAGAAGATCTTCCGCAGCATGCGCAGGATGGTGAAGCATGACGAGGAGATGGCGTTGACTTGCCTGGTCATGGAGAGGGAGGAGTCCAAGATGAAACCCAGGTTGCGTGTGTGGTCCGTCGGTTAGGGTGCGGTGCCCAGGGCGGGGGGCCACCAGGAGTTGTCCCAGGCGGAGGGCGAGGAGCCCAGGATGAGGACCTCCGTCTTATCTGTGTTCAGCTTCAGGCGGCTCGTCGTCATCCACTCGGCTACCTCTCTCATCCCTTCGTGCAGGTTGGCTCTGGCGGTGGCGGGGTCGTTGGTCAGGGAGAGGATCAGCTGGGTGTCGTCGGCGTAGGAGATTATGTTGAGGTTGTGTTGGCGTGCGATGGCCGCGAGGGGGCTCATGTAGACGTTGAAGAGACTCGGGCTCAGTGAGGATCCTTGAGGGACGCCGCAGATGACTTTGGTGGCCTCTGAATTGTACGGTGGTAGGCGGACTCTTTGTGTTCTTCCGTCGAGAAAGGAGACGATCCATTCCAGCGCCTTCTCCTGGACTCCGACGTTGCTGAGGCGCTGCACTAGGGTGCGGTGGCAGACCGTGTCGAAAGCCGCGGAGAGGTCCAGGAAGATGAGGGCCGCTGTTTCCCCGTTGTCCATCAGGGCTCGGATGTCGTCGGTGGCGGCGATGAGGGCGGTCTCGGTGCTGTGGTTGGCACGGAAACCGGACTGCGATGGGTCGAGGGATCCATTCGTCTCGAGGAAGGTGGCCAGCTGTTTGTTGACGGTCTTCTCAATGACTTTGGCTGGAAACGGGAGGAGCGAGATGGGGCGGTAATTCTTGAGTTCGGTGGGGTCTGCTGTAGGTTTCTTCAGTAGAGCGCTGAGTTCGGCGTGCTTCCAGCTCTCGGGGAAGGTGGCGGTGTCGAATGAGGTGTTGATGATATCCTGCAGGTGGGGTGCGATGACAGCGTCGGCTTTGTTGAAGACGTGGTGAGGGCAGGGGTCAGTTGGGGATCCGGAGTGGACGGAGTTCATCGTGTGGATGGTGTCTTCGGTGTTGACCGGGGTCCAGGCGCGGAGGGTGGTGGTGGGTGGAGGTCCTGCGGTCGTGGCGTGCGTCGGTAGAGTGCTTGACGAAGTCGGCGATGTCCTCGCTGAATTGAGTGCGTGGTCCCGGAGGTCGGTAGATCAGGGTGCCTCTGAGGGTGGTCTTCGGGTCGGTGTGGATCTGGAAGTGCAGGTGTTCGGCGGAGGGTGGGGTGTTGTCGGTGCTGGTCGTGATGCGGATGGTGTTCTTGTGGATGATAGCGATGCCTCCTCCCACCTAGTTGGTGTTGCGGTCCTTCCGGGTGATCTTGTATCCTTCTGGGATGGCGATGGCGATGTCGGGCGCTGAGGAGGCGTTCATCCAGGTCTCCGTGATGAAGGCAACGTCAGGGGCTGTGGTGTCGAGGAGGTTCCAGAGTTCGATGGCGTGTCTGTGGACGGAGCGGGTGTTGAGCAGGATGCACTTGAGGTGGTTGCTGTTGGTGCTCGGATTGGCGGGTGCTGGTGTCGGGCAGGTCCTGATGCAGGTGAACTTGCAGGTGTTGCAGCTAAAGGGTCCGTGGGTGCGTCGTGGGGTGGCTCGGCAGCATCCCGGGACTCGGCCGGTGTTGAGTGCGGTGAGGGTGGTGGCGGTGTACGTCAGGCGGGTCGGTCGGGGTCCTTGTGGGCCAGGGGTCCTGGCACTGGGCGCGGTCCAGGCGCGGACGGGCTTACCTTTGGCGCGCCTTCTGCGCACAATCGGCGCGCCCGCTGCGCGTGACCGCTGCGCGTTCGCACGGTCGCCATATAAGGCGAAGTGCGCGGGTGGGCGGAGCAGCTGGGAGGCGGGAGCGGGGTGGGAACAGAAGGAAAAAAGGGGCGGGGTCAGTGGTGGTGGCGGGAGCGGGGAGCGGGGAGGGAAGGCGGAGGGCGGCGAGGTAGGCGGGCAAACAGGAAGGAAAACGCTAACACGGGCAGAAAAAGATTAAAATACAGGCACAAATGGAGAACACAACGCTAACACGGGCAGAAAATATAACAGAAAAACAGGCACAAATGGCGAACAAAACAAGGCAAAAACCAAAACAAACAACAGCCGAGACAACCGGCAGTGAGGCAGGCAGCGAGGCAGAGGGCAAGGCGCTGGGGCACACGCAGCAGCTGGTGGCCGTGCGGCGCGGGGGTGTCCCACAAGTGGGTCACACTCACCTGCGTCGCACGGTCGCCATATAAGGCCAAGTGCATGGTTGGGCGGAGCAGCTGGGAGGCGGGAGCGGGGTGGGAACAGAAGGAAAAAAGGGGCGGGGTCAGCGGTGGTGGCGGTAGCGGGGAGCGGGGAGGGAAGGCGGAGGGCGGCGAGGTAGGCGGGCAAACAGGAAGGAAAACGCTAACACGGGCAGAAAAAGATTAAAATACAGGCACAAATGGAGAACACAACGCTAACACGGGCAGAAAATATAACAGAAAAACAGGCACAAATGGCGAACAAAACAAGGCGCCATCTCGTTCAGAGGTCTACAACCTAGATCTAAAAGCAATGGTTTTATTGGTGATGATTGTGGAAGCCCCACCAGGTTCCGCAGAAACCTATTCTGTGCTGTGGTTAGTGCAGACAAGTCTTTGTAATCCCATATGTCCGCTCCATACAGGGTAGCAGCATTGGCCTTGGCCTCATAAATTTTTACCGCTGGTATAATGCGTTTGGTCAAGGTTTTTTTTTTGTTCCTGCAAGAAGCATCCCGTAAGGCGAACAAATTTAAGTTTTAAAACCTCCAACTGGGGGTTCCAGGTAAGTTGGTGATCAAGAGTCACGCCCAGATATGTCGTGACCTTGACCTGTTCAATTGGGGCACCATTCAAAGTAACCGAACTTTTAATTGGTTTGTTTTTGTTAAAAACCATGAATTTGGTTTTATCGACATTGATCTGTAGGTCATTGTTTATACAAAACTCAGCAAATCTATTCAGGGCTACCTGTAACCCGCTCCGGGTTTTAGAAAGGAGCAGGGTGTCGTCGGCGAATATTAACATGGGATATTTTAATCTCCCCAGGATAGGTGCGTCTGTTTGCGTATCACTAAAGAATGCAACCACCTGGTTGATAAACAGGAGAAACAGGGTAGGGGCCAACACGCAGCCCTGGCGCACCCCTCGTTGGACTGGGAAGCTGTTGGTCACCTGACCCGGTCTCCCCCAACTTACCTGGGCAAAATTATCCTCATGTAAGCGCCTGACTAGTTCTAGAAGTTCAAGTGGGAGACCCATAAGTCTGAGGGCTTCTCATAGTTTTGCCCTAGGGACCAAGTCGAAGGCCGACCTAAGATCAACAAAGGCGGCATAGATGACCCCCCCGCCCAAGAAAACCACCTTCCAATACAGCATAGTAAGTCGGAACACCTGATCTAGGGTGCTGGTGCCTGATCTAAACCCTGCCTGCATGGGGGAGAGTATGCTATTCTGCTCGATCCACCCCTGTATTCTTGCTAGGGACATTCTTGATACAACTTTTTGAATAGGGTCGATCAGGCTAATGGGGCGATAGTTGTTCGGTGATGATCGGTCCCCTTTCTTATAAACTGGAAGTATCTCAGCACCTTTCCAGGATTGTGGTACCCTTGCCCCTGCTGCAATAGAGTTTGCTAGTGTTGTGATATATGGAACCCACAGATCAAGGTTCAATTTAAAAAGGTCCGCTGGTATGGCATCTAAACCTGGGGCTTTACCAGACTGGACAGAACCTAGGGCATGTACAGTGTCTGAGGTGTAGAAAGTAAGCCTGTCCCCATACGATATTGGTGTTATCCCCACTGTAGGCTCAATTGCCAGCTCCTGTTCAGTATTTGTACCTTTAAATTGGGCGGAGAAAAATTCCACCCAATCCATAGCGGAAACATGATTTACAGGGATTTGGGAATCCGAATCCCTGCCCCATCTAACTATCTCCCAGAATTTTACTTGGTTAGACGACTCACAGGCTTTGAGGAGATCTAACCAGTACGAATCGTCCCAATCCCTCTTAGCTTCCCAAAGGGTGTGTTTATAAAACTGTCTAGCTTTCCTGATATCAGGGGTTATTCTAGTTTTAACAGCTGCTATTAGTTTGCTGTGGGCTTCTCTACAGTTCTTATTGTACCATCTTTTGTGTGGGTTGACTTTCTGATTTTTAGATGGCCTAGTGAGAAGATTTTTGAGAGCCGCAAAACATTTCTCATGGAGATCAATAGTAATGGACTCTACCCCGCCATTGGGAGATAATACAGTCATCCTATTTCTTGTGTCTAGGACCAACTCCTCTATTTGACAGATAAGCTCTGGGGACGCTATATCCTTTTGAGCTGGACATTGCCTGGAGGCGCTTACCTCTTTGGGAGCTATCCTGAGCTGCACACGGACCTCGCCGCTACACCAGAGGGGCTGGACCTGTAGTCATTGCCAGGAGTGGAACTGAGCAGGACCGGGACTGAGGGCTACAGCAGGGCTGCGAGCCTAGCAGGGACTCCATTTCCCAGGAGTCCCTGCGAGACCGAGTGACACCTTCCGGTCCGCTCTCCCTGTTGGCCCGCCCACAGCCCACTGGAGGGCTTTTTAAACCCACGTCTTCCTGATTTCTTGGGACGCTATATCCTTTTGAGCTGGACATTGCCTGGAGGCGCTTACCTCTTTGGGAGCTATCCTGGGCTGCACACGGACCTCGCCGCTACACCAGAGGGGCTGGACCTGTAGTCATTGCCAGGAGTGGAACTGAGCAGGACCGGGACTGAGGGCTACAGCAGGGCTGCGAGCGTAGCAGGGACTCCATTTCCCAGGAGTCCCTGCGAGACCGAGTGACACCTTCCGGTCCGCTCTCCCTGTTGGCCCGCCCACCGCCCACTGGAGAGCTTTTTAAACCCACGTCTTCCTGCTTTCTTGGGACGCTATATCCTTTTGAGCTGGACATTGCCTGGAGGCGCTTACCTCTTTGGGAGCTATCCTGAGCTAGTCATACGCACTGGGGGTTAGTTCAGAAAAGACCAATTCCTTAATCTTTCGAAATAATACTTGGAAAAGTTTATGTTCAATAATTTCAGATAACTTACTGATAAAGATATCAGATAAAGATCCCCAAATTTCTTATACCTTGTGGTATCAAAAATATGCTAGAATTAACATTCCAGTTATATTTGCGATGATCAACTTTCTGTTATTTTAACACATTTTGTCAGGGCACAGAGTATTTTCCCTACATAGATCACATTTCATGCAATGGTCTGTGCTTGAACGTACAATGAAGGGGTAAAAATGCATTTCTACCACAATCAAGAAACCCTTGGGTCTCTGAGGATTACTGTTGCAAATGAAGACCTAGCTAAGATGAAATATCCCTTTAAAAGGACAATTTCCCCCACCCACCATAGTTGGCATGCTTCCTTATTGGGAATCTCCTTGCACCATGAAACAACCCCCTCACTGAGAGGGAGGAGTTCAGGCATATTTTGTTATAGAGAAAGGTATACTAAATACCACAATAATGAGCTCAGGGTAGTGGGGGCAGCAGAGTGAAAGTTAAAACTTGCTAAAGGGTAAGTGGTTTCCATTATTTGTACACCCCTGGGCCAGGATTAAAAATAGGACACTGTGGGAGAAATATATATGCACTGTTAGAGTCAATAAGAGGTCAACATGTTTCAGCCTATTAACCCTCCAAATAGGTGTTTGCGGCATTCTGCAGGACTTAATCAAATGTTCTGCCGCTCAATTTACTCAATCAATAACAAGCATTGTCATAGCCAATAGGTCTCGCCTTTGGGACCTTATAAGTGTTTAGCCATGCATATTCAGTAACAATGTGAAATAATTACTATTAAAAAAAAGAAGACTGTAAAGTAACTAAGCTAGACGTGACTTTATAACTGGTTAATCAAACGTTTCTGGTAAGAGTACACAACGTCAAAAAATTCAATACTGCTTTTATATTAATATACCTTTGAAAGCTTGAAGTGAAAGACAATTCTAAGTGGCATTTGGTTATGAGTAGGCGCTAATGACAATTTCCGGATGACAATGTAATTAGCATTTTTTGTATAAGATGTGTTAAAAGTATGGGTAGGGAAAATGGCTATTTTGGCCAAAGGCTCCCCTTTCTATATGCATGCTAGTTTTAATTTGTAAACAGAATCACAATTTGTTATGTGGTAAACTGTAATGTTAGATGAATCTGTTTTACCCTTCTGATAAGCAAGGGATGACGATGAACCGTTTTTTCGTCCCTGGTTTTAAATGGATTCAGGTTGGAACAGAAGAGGTGTTAGTTGACTTTACCTCAGAAAATGGTTGTTTCCCGCATGCTGCTTTCATGCGACTTAAATCCCTTCAGTGGAAGAGGCGGCTGCATGCCTGCATATATGGCCAGATCAGTACTTGGCTGTTTTGGTTCTCCAGTGGGGCTAGAATAAAAGCTGTTAAGGGCAGGGGCTTAGCTTCCCATTGGTGCAGCAGGTGCAGTGGCACCAGGTCACAGATGCCTTAAAGGCCCACTGAACCCTGATAACTGCTGTTTGTCACAGTTCAAACAGAGGCCTGAGGGGCCCACAGAACAATGATTATTGCTGTTTTTCACAGTCCAAATAAACGGCAGAGGTCACATTTCCTTTCTTGCCTTTGGGCCCAGGGCACACTGGATAGGCCACTGGTTAAGGATGCAGTGGGGAAGAAGTGGCGAGACAGGTGAATTATCTAAACAGATCAACGATGACTTCATGCCTGGGTATTAAAGTATTCATTACAATTAAAGACTTAAGCAGGAATAGATATCATAATAAAGGAAGGCCTATATACAAATGCAGCTCGATTAGCGGCTGCCTTTAACTTCTCACTTATCACCACTCATAATTTACAGTTTTATATTAGATGCAGACATACATAGTGACCTATGAATATGTTTATCTATCTTTAGGTTCAAATGACCCATCTTTTCGATATGCAAGTATCAGACAGGTCGGAAACGCCTAATGGCTTTGAACTTAATAAAGCCACATTAATCACTGGTCTTGAAATACAAATAGCAGCATTAGGCACGCAGAAGTGTATTCTACGTAATCTCATTATGTTCAGGGTATGGGAGAGTATTTAGGGCACTTTGACAAAAACATTTCTGCCACCATAGAAATTCAATCTTCCATGTCCTACCCTAGTATACAAGTAGTACCACATTCTTTGTATACCTGAATTAAATAGGCACACAAAATAGTACTGTATTTAAAGGCCCAGTTCGGAATTACATGGAAGGTGCACTGCCCCAGACTACACAACGGTGCAGTTTTCAGTGGGTGCTATCATCCCACACAGGGGGAGTACACCAGATTATGCTGGAAAAAACATGTGGTGCCCCAACGTAGGCGCAGTTGTAAACTACCAGTCTGCTTACAAAGTAAAGCGTCTGGCAGCTATTAAATGAGGTGGCACGTTTTCCCTGTAGGTGGTTGGGGTCTGTCACCATCCTGTCAGGTAGGGGTATACAATCAGTGCGCCTCCTAACTGCTTGTTTGCCTTTTCGCCCGTGTCAATAATACAGTGCAGTCCTTGGAGGAGTAGTCAATTTGTATTCATGAAAGACACTTGTGTTTCTCGGATGTGTAATCCCCAGATGATGCCTGAACTGTTCCCCAATGGGCTATTTGTACATCGTATTGAATTGTATGGTCTTATGAGGACTGTTAATAATAAAAAAAGATTTAGTGAGTGTTTATCGCCCTCTATGTCACTCTACTACTAAGCACCTAATACAGCTTGTACAGTGCTTACTGTCATCTGCTCACTTACATTATGCCTAATATAAATAGTGCACAATTTAGGCGTTCGTGTCTATCTACAACGTGGACCTGATATGAATAGCAGTACCTACAAGGTGGATGGTACAATTCAACAAGAGTCTAAGATACTCCAGCACAACTGACTTTGCATCAACATTACGGGGCATCAGTCTTGATGGAAAGCCAACTTAAAACTTATCAGTATTGTATACATTATTATCAGAGACTATACTTGCCTCTTGGATACAACTTTACAACAGAATTGTATTAATTTTTGTACAGTTGTGTGTATACAATAAAACAACCTACCCACCATAATTGATCCGTCTATTCATCTTTTGGGGATCTGGAGTAGCATGCTACTCGCCGAAAAGCACTTCAACACTTCATCAGGGGTAGCAAGTGTAGGAAGGTGGATACCTGACTATGGTTACCCCAAACTTTTTGCCTGGTGTTTAGCTGTTTTTTGACTCAGTTGGCCTGGGATCCTGCTATTCAGGGCCCCAGGCTAATTGCTCTCTCCTTAAAATGGACTCCATGTACCTTAGGTACATTACCAATTGGAACTGGTTCACCTTATTGGCCCCTGTAACAGTGTACCCTAGGTACCCAGGGCATAGGTGTTTCCAAGGCCTTCCAGGGGCTGCAGCATGTATTGTGCCACCCCTGGCCTGGCCTCCATATTTGACACAACTGGCTGATCACTCAGCTGGGGTAAGTTGGTGTTATCACCTCTTACTTAGATATAGTATATCTATATCTAACATATATGGACACATGGTAACCTATAAGTCACTCCTATGGCAGGCCTTAACAATCCTGGAGGCAGAGTGCTTGGTTTCATGTGTGATGGTGCTCTGGCACGAGCTGAGCCTGTCTGCAGCTGTCGGGAACAACTCCCTTAGCTGTTCCGGGATATTGCCATACCATATACTCTTAAGTGCATTATAATCCTCGCGGTTACTTGCTAACTTTGGTTTGGGTTTATCAAAACATGTCGAGTAAGGTGTCATACGAATTGGAATACTACCCCCTCGCCAATTCTGGCGACGGGGGTAGCATTCCACCCTTCTAGAGGGACACGGCATGTACATAACCTGAACCCCGGTTAAAGTTAACTCGAGCCTCAGCATCACAAAATGGATGCTGCCACCACAGACACAAGTCTGACCTGCTGCTGGGAGTCTTTCCAGCGAGGGAGGCTTGGACAAAAGGTTTCCTGCCTTGGGAGGTGCTAGCACCACCCAAGACAGGATTTTGTGTATTAGGTAGGACAGGGCTGAATAGAATGAGACATGCCTGGGGCACACAAGGTGTCCCTGTGCATATGCCGGTTCAAACCAGTGCTGGGGCTTTCCGGCCCCAGTCCTGGCGCGGAACTGGACAAAGGAAAGGGGGTGTAACCACCCCCCTTCCTGGTCCCACCCAGAGGAGGGACCTAGCAGGTGATCCGGCCCCTAGATTTGGAATAAGAGTAGGAGCTGTGTCCCAAGACTTCAGATCATCCTGAACTCAACTTGAAACTAAGAAGAAAACTGGACTTCGACATTCTGCTGCACAGAAGACTGAAGAGCATCTCCCTTGTGGCCAAGGAGTGACCACCCTGTGAATACAGGCACCATCCAGCAACTCGACGTCTGCTTTGCCGCCGCCTCCCGCCGGAGCCCGAGCCCAGAGCTCGACAAGACCTGGATTCTCAGACATCTCAGAGCCCGATCCACAGTCCCTGAAAAGAAGAGACCCATGGAGGCACCAAGAGATGTGGGACTGGCCATCTTGGAAGATCCACGAGGAGCTGACTGCGCAGCACCCGAGGCACCCTTGATGCTGTGCTTTGGGGTTTGAGAAGCCCTGCCACCGAGCAGCATCTGCACCGAAGATCAGCCCCCCAGCATCTCCACGATCTGCGTGGGGCCCTTTTGCATTTTGTCACTCGGCGCGTCATCCCGGTTACTGGCCCGTTGGCTAGTGGCCATCTTGGTGACAAAATCCGAATTCAACACCACTGGTCTGGTTGCTCCAGACTGGCCCTCGCTCCTGTAAAAAGGAGCAGCCCCTCTGACCTTGCTGGTCCGAGTGAGAAGCTTGTATCGTTTCCTGCGTGACTTGCATTAGCCAAGGCCTGTTTGCTCCGATCAAGAAGCCGACACCGCCATCAGCTAGAGCCTTCATGGGAAAGCTCGTGATCGACTCCTGGACATCCTCGACCTCTTCGTGTCCACGTGGCTGCAGAGACAATCTTCACTTCTTCACCTGTTTGCACCCAACATCGCCTGGTTCCCTCCTGGTTACACTGTAGTCACTGGCTAGTGGCTTTGAACATTGTCCCCTCTGCTTTCAGGTCTTCACCTCTTCAGATCCACCCTTGGATCCACCGGAACTCTTCTCGACGACCCGCCTGCAGCATCTTCATCTACAGGCTAATTAGACCAGCGCGACGAAACCCGACACACTTTGAGACATATGCACCCGCTTCCTGTGGGTGAGGTAACCCTGGCACTCCGGTGCTCCTGTGTAGCAATACACCTCTAGTGTCTTTGTTCCAAGTTGCTAGGTTCTAGGTCATCCGGAAGGTTCCCTTTGCAGTAACTTTGTACTTTTTACGCACCATTGACTTTGCATTGGTACATGCGTGTGCTTTAAGAGCTGCACCCGAGTCCCGCGGGCCTTTCCCGACTTCATCACTGCTAGTCCCGCATAGCTCCAGCGATTCCCAAGGTCCTAGGCCTACTTCCTTTTCGATTAGTGATACTTATACCACTATTTTAGTATATGAGTTGAGTGGCCCCTAGGGCCTATCCATATTGTGCAACTTTTGTATATTTAAACAGTGTTCTGTTTTAACGCATTTGCTTCTATGCTCATAAAGAGTATAGGGGATACTTGTAGTAAATAAATATATATATATTTTCAATACATATCTGTGTGGTGTCCTTTCATTTGGTATTCAAGGGGATTGTATATGGTAAAACAGCTTGCTTCAAATGCCTTACCAGAGTTTAGCCTAAGACTGCTTTGTCCATGCTACCTCTAGGATAGCTGGTCTATAAGGTTGACTTACAACCAATCATCATAAGGGTTGCTTGGCATGGTACAAGGTGATCACTAGAATTAGTGAGCATCATATACCAGGCCAACTTCTCACAGCAAGCGCTATATAAATGCAAAACCTTCCCTCTTCTATCCCCCCACTATCTTTTTTAACCCAACTAACAGACCAACATGTACAGCTCTCAAATACATTTTATATTTCCCTATACTAATTCACCAATAATCATTTTTGGATCCTGGAGTAGCGTGCTACTCGCCGAAAAAGCGTTTCAAAGTTCATATGGGGTAGTAAGTGTTATGTAAATCTAAATACATTACAATTACTGTTTACATCGGGCTGCACTAACAGGAGGATAGAAGTAGAGTGGGGATCAGAGTTTATCTGCCCAGAACGAAGCATACTACGGAAAGTGTGTGAACAGTCTATAAGCAGAGGTGATGGCAAGCAAAAAAGCAGTCTTCAAAGGAGGCGAAGAGGACAATTTGGTAGGCGCTCAAAGGGAGCAAACATAAGACAAGTGAGGACAAGATTCAACTCCCACTAGGGCATTACGAAAGGAGAAGGAGGAAAGAGAAGAGTAATGCACTTCAAAAATCTGTTAACAATAGGATCGTTGACCATGCTCAAGGGCTCGGGGTACCATACTTGGGACTGATCGCGTTTGATCTTCTTCAGCAATCTTGGCAGAAGTGGTACAGGAGGCCGCAACTCCACTCGCAACTAAAAGGGTCGCCGAGCGAAAGCCGCCTTGGAAACTCTAACAAGCAGACTGCTGACATTGAGCGTTCTCTTCGGTGGCGAATAGATCTAACCAAGGCTCTCCCCACTACTGAAAGAGACCTAGCACCACCTTCGAGTGAAGATGCCATTTGTGATCCATCATGCACTGACGGCTGAGTTTGTCTGTCCTGGCGTTCAGTGAACCTGTTAGGCGTTGAACCACCAGAGATATGCCCTGATGTTCCAGCCATGTCTAAAGGCGAAGAGCCTCTTGACATAAGGTCCACGACCCCACCCTGCCCTGTTTGTTGCAGTCCCACATGGCGGTGGTGTTGTCCGTGAACACCTGCACCACTCTTCCTTTGACAGAAATAAGGAATGCCTTCAGTGCAAGACAAATCGCCTGGAGCTCCAGAGGGTTGATGTGGTGCCTGGACTCTGCCAGAGACCAGAGGTCTTTGATCTCCGCCACTCCCATATGGCTGCCCCAACCCAGGAGTGACGCATCCATTACTACTGTGAACTCAGGTTGGGGAAGGGAGAGGGATCTGCCGTTGACCCAATACTGGTTTGTGAACCACCACTGCAACTAACTTGCAGTCCCCTCCGAAATCTGAAAGTCATCGAAAAGATTCCCCTGGTGCTGCGCCCACTGGAACTTCAGGTCCCACTGCAGAGCACGTATATGCCATCTGGCATGATGCACCAGCAGGATGCAGGAGGACATAAGGCCCAGCAGCCTCAGGGTCATTGTCACCGAACACCTGGATGGAGGCTGAAACATCGGTATCATAGCCCAAATATACTGGACTTGCTGCTAGGGAGGATAGACCCAAAACTGTGCTGTGTCCAGAACCGCTCTGATGAAAAGGAGCTTATAGGAGGGAATCAGGTGTGACTTCAGCACGTTAACTGAGAACCCCAGCAAATGCAGGAAGTCCATCGTAGTCTGGAGGCGGGAGACGACAGCCTGGGCGAGCTCACCTTCAACAGCCAGTCGTCGAGAGAGGGGAAGACTGGAACCCCTGATCTGCGCAGATGAGCTGCGACCACCGCCATCCCTTCCGTGAACACCCGGGAGGGGGGGGGGCTGGTAAGGCCAAAGGGGAGCGTGGTAAACTGAAAATGTGTGTGGCCTACCGTGAACCGTAGGTAATGCCGGTAGGCAGGCAAGACGGGGATGTGAAATTAAGTATCCTGCAAGTCCAACGCTACCATCAAATCTCCAGGTTCGAAGGCAGACAAGACATGAGCCATGGTTAACATCTTAAACTTCTCCTTTCGGAGGAAGCGGTTGATGTCCCTGAGGAATAAGATAGGATGCAGGCCTTTGTCCTTCTTGGGTACCAACAAGTAGTGGGAGTAGCAACGCCGACCTACTTCTGGCACAGGGATGCGTTTGATAGCTCCCTTGGCAAAGAGATCCATAACTTCCTGGAAGAGAAGGGCCAAATGATCCTCCGACATGGGATGAAATCACCACAAACTGCATGACCCTGACGCACTCCGCTGCTTGCGGAACTCCGCGTAGACCGCCAGAGTTTTTTTGTCACTTTGCGGAGTTCCTCACTGAAGAACTCCACATAGGCTTAATCTTATCATGAAAAAATAGATATCAGTCATATGTTAAGAAACAAGGGTGAGTAGAAACCTTTTGGATGGAGTAAAATTTAAGAATTTATTATTGTGATTTTTTGTGCTATTAGTTGATTTTTGCAAGCACTAACACTTCTCCGTGTAAAGTAAAGACATTGAGAGTTTTGTAACTTTCAGATACTCAAACTGTGGATTCTGTTGAAATGAAAAATATTTCCAGGCCTGAAATTTCTTTGGAGGTTGCAAGCGGGCAGCCTAAGTTATCATGCAGAGTTTCTTGATGAATTCTATTGCAACTACAATATGTGCTCTCTCATATAAAGTCAGGTTGTTAGAAGCTTTTCTGCAACTCAAGATACGCCTTACTTTTCACCTCATGTTGATGCATTTCTCATGTTTAGTGAGATCTCCTTTCTGAGTAAAACGTTTCTGGCTTTCCCCTTGTAGGAAATGGGACCCCCGGCCGGCCAGGGCTTGCGCCACAGCCAGTCAGAGACCGCCACCCCTATATAAAGTCGACCCCTGCTCAACCTCTAGGTAACGCGGCGTGGGCAGTCAGGCCTATCTCGGAGGACATGTGTGAAGCATTTGCGCACGCACCCACCAACAGCAACATCCCAGGCCTCCCACAAAAGGAACTCCACACAAAGTATATATGAAAATAGTCTTTGTATTAAGAAGGACACATAGGAACACACATTGTACAAGGTGCCAGGGGCACGGGCAGGGTTTACAGGGAAGAAGGTACAGGGCAGGGCCAAGGGGCCCCTGCCAGGGGTATGCACATGATGGATCTAGCATTAGAACACATATCCACTGGGAGCTTCCTCGGACTAGGACTAGAACACATAATCACCAGGAGCTTAGCATTAGAATACGTCACGCCCCGGGGTCTCATAGAACTAGCAATAGAACTCACTCTAACCAGTATAGACATACATGAGGCAAGGTTATACAGGAGGGAAGGAATGGCAAGGTACATAACACAACAGAGGCCCCCATCAGCAGGGCAACACATAAGAATTCTCAGCATTACTTTGATAATAGTCAGCAGCGCCCCCTAGGCCAGATGGCCTTCCTGGGGCAAGGGCGCTCTAGAGTCTCGATGTCCAGAGTGGGCTGCAAGGGGCCCGGGGCAAACCTAAACGTGGCAGCGGCCCACGAAGTGCTGGGCCGCTGGGGGACTTGGACGTAGCCTTGCAGGCTCAGGGGGACAGGGGGGCAATGGTGGAGCCTCTCGCAGGCTCGGCAGGGTCAGGGACACGTGGTGGAGCCTCTCGGGGCTCGGGGATTATAGCTGGAGCCACTCGGGCTCAGGAACACTGGGCGGAGCCTCGTGGGCTCGGAGTGCCAGAGACACATGGTGGAGCCTCCTCGGGGCTCAGGGGCAAATGGGCCCGGGGTGGAGCCTCCTCGGGGCCCAGGGAATTTAGATGGAGCCTCTCGGGGCTCAGGGGGCCAGGACACGTTGGAGCCTCCTCGGGGCTCGGGGGAGAGTGTGCAGATGGAGCCTCTCGGGGCTCAGGGGACAAGGGATGGCCAGGCGGGATCCCCCTCGGGGGACCATGCATCAATGGGGGCCCCAGGGGCCATGACGGAGCCTCGCGGGGCTCAGGGAGGAAGTTGCGGACAGGTGGGGTCCCCCTCGGGGGACCCGGCATCCCTGGGGGCCCCGCGGGCCTCTATGCACATGTGTGCCCACGCGGGAAGGGAGGGGCGAGCACCGGCAATGTGCTCCGACGCCCCGCCTCCCCGCCTGCAGCACTCACCGCTCCAGTTGCGCCGGTTTCTCCTCGTTCTCCGGGGCTCCCGTTCACTCCTGGGGGGCCCTGGGGGGAAGCGGCACTTCTGTTGGGGGACGCAGGGGCGCGGAGTCGGCTCCCGCTGCCCCCTGCACTGCTCGGCTCTCTCTCCCCGCCTCCACAGCTCCCCGGGCCGCCGGCCAATCAGAGCGCGGCCCGGGGGATCGTCATCAGCCAATCAGAGAGCGGCCCGGGGGCGGGCCTCACAAGGGTTCCCGGGCTGCGGCGGTGAACACCGGGGGGATTAACGAGGAGTGGGCTCCCTCGATAATTACAGCAAGGGCGGGGGCAAGCGAGGTAGGCACTCGCTGGGGGCTCGGGCCCCTCACACGATCGGGCAATTGCCGGGTGGCACCGGCTGGTGAAAGATAGCGCTCCCAGCGCTAGAAACATAAATGAAGCGCCCCAAGGCGCTAGGCCGGCAGGAGAGCGCTCCCGAGCGCTAGAAGCATTGATGAAGCGCCCAAGGCGCTAGGACAGCAGGAAAGCGCTCCCCAGGGCTAGTGGCATGGAAAGCAGAGTCCATAGGAAGTCCGTAGTTCAGGAGCAGAACAGGGCCCAGGGAGGCACGCCCTTCCCTGAGCCCAAGCAGCAGCACGACCCTGGCAGGGTCCCAAGCAGGAAGAAGAAGAGAGAGAGAAGAGGGCCCACCCTCCTTTTATACAGGAGCTCCCTTTGTCTCCAAAAGGGGCAGGCAGAGAGAGAACCAGCTAGAACTGGTTATAAGGAATTTCTTGGTACTGGCCAGGCTAGGGACACTGGACGCACCCCAGGGGGGTGGAGCCAGCCTGGTGGGGGGAGGCCCAGCTGGCTTTAGCCAATCATACGCCAGCACACCTACTGCAGACACGCACCAAGGTCTAGAAGTGGCACTTCCCTTCTAGTCACCCACATGCCGCATACATCATCTTGTAGCATTCAACCTCACGAGCGCACACATACCAAACTCGACCCGGCACGCCCCAAGCATCAGGGACTACCAGAGCCACATACATTCCCCATGCATTCCTATGGGAGGCAGGTCTCTCTCACCACACACACACTCAGAAGGGGGATCACCAGTCCCAGGTCACATATAACAAGCACAAAACTTCAGGGGGGGACCTGCCAGAAGGGCCACGTCCAACACATGCCCCTCCCAGCCCAAACGCAGGGTAGACCAATCACTACCGTGATGGACTTCCCTGCTGCAGGGCGATAGAACATGGACGTGGCCCGCGCTGCCGAGCCACCCTCCAGTTCGACGCCACATGGACCGATAGACACACACAGACTAAAAATTAAAAAAAATAAAAAATAATAAAGACATAGGCCCAACCAGGCTACCCCACTGGCACGCCTTAGTTGTCCGTGACTAGGACCAGGCCCTAGGCCACCCAGATACCACTGGTCCCTGCTAATCCGAAGTGGGTGGTGGTAACCCCTGGCCCACAATAGCCCTTCTCCACTCCCTTTCTCAGGGTAGCCACGACTACCACTGTTCCTTCCACCTAGGGTCCGCACCCTCAGGCTTGCCAGAGGTCACGGGCAAGAATGCCCCACCCTACCTCTACTTCTGAGGTTCCGCGCTCTCCCAGGAGAACACCCTCAGAACACACTCGCTTACCAGTCTTGGAACTTCCTCCCTCCACTGGTCTTCCACCTGGGAACTAAGTGTTCAGCTCTCCCCTAAAGCAAGCCGCGGCCGAGCCAGCAGGTATTCCTTGACCGGGATACCTCTTAACATGAATTCAGCCAGGGCAACACATGACGCCTAAACCACAACAAGATGAGCCGCGGCAGCGCCAGCAGGTCTCAGTGTTCAGCTCTCCCCAAGGCAAGCCGCGGCAGCGCCAGCAGGTCTTCCTTGTCCGGGATACAACTCAACATAAATTCAGCCAGGGCGACACCTGACGCCTAAAACACATTCAGCGGGGTAAGGAAGACATGATGCGTCAAACACATTTAGCTGGGAAAAGGGGGGACCCCTGACGCATCAACCACATTCAGCGGTGTACGGAACACATGATGCATCCAACACATTCAGCGGGGTAAGGAAGGACACTATTATCGTTGATTCAGCAAGCTCCCCATCCCAGAGAACTTACACTCCATTACTCAGCACACCTCAACATTCATCCACACACCGTCCCCTAGACTGGTAAGACAGTTTTCCACCGCCCCTGATTCCTCAACCTGACCCTTGTGGCACAGGTACCATCACTCTAGGGAAGGGACAAGGACCACACACTTGAACACAATTACGCAACTACTACTGGATCCCACCCTTCTGGTGAATTCAGAAAACCATATTGTACTAGGGAGATTATTTACCCTCCCAAGCTAGGGACACCTAACTCACAGTGTATACGCACACATTTTTCCACAGAACGGACATTTAAGTAACCTTAAAAACTTTCCACAGAACGGGTATTTCTATTAATCATTAAACATTTCCATAGAACAGACATTTTTAGCAACCTGACCTGACCCATGTGGCGCAGGTATCATTACTCCAGGGAAGGGACAGGGATCATACACATTGAACACAATTACGCTGCCACCACTGGATCCCACCCTTCTGGTGAATCCAGAAAACACATTGCACCAGGGAGTTGATCTACCCTCCCGAGCTAGGGCCACCTAACTCATAGCGTACCAGAATACATTTTTCACAGAACGGACATTTAAGTAACCTCTTAAAAACAATAATCTCCTTTCTTTGCGACCCTTTACAATGCAGAGTTTTGTAGGGAGACCAGTTATCGTTGTGGTACTGCACAAACACAAGTCCGGATCCCACCGCTAGCCACCAGTGTAGGAAATGGGACCCCCGGCCGGCCAGGGCTTGCGCCACAGCCAGTCAGAGACCGCCACCCCTATATAAAGTCGACCCCTGCTCACCCTCTAGGTAACGCGGTGTGGGCAGTCAGGCCTATCTCGGAGGACATGTGTGAAGCATTTGCGCACGCACCCACCAACAGCAACATCCCAGGCCTCCCACAAAAGGAACTCCACACAAAGTATATATGAAAATAGTCTTTGTATTAAGAAGGACACATAAGAACACACATTGTACAAGGTGCCAGGGGCACGGGCAGGGTTTACAGGGAAGAAGGTACAGGGCAGGGCCAAGGGGCCCCTGCCAGGGGTATGCACATGATGGATCTAGCATTAGAACACATATCCACTGGGAGCTTCCTCGGACTAGGACTAGAACACATAATCACCAGGAGCTTAGCATTAGAATACGTCACGCCCCGGGGTCTCATAGAAAAAGCAATAGAACTCACTCTAACCAGTATAGACATACATGAGGCAAGGTTATACAGGAGGGAAGGAATGGCAAGGTACATAACACAACAGAGGCCCCCATCAGCAGGGCAACACATAAGAATTCTCAGCATTACTTTGATAATAGTCAGCAGCGCCCCCTAGGCCAGATGGCCTTCCTGGGGCAAGGGCGCTCTAGAGTCTCGATGTCCAGAGTGGGCTGCAAGGGGCCCGGGGCAAACCTAAACGTGGCAGCGGCCCACGAAGTGCTGGGCCGCTGGGGGACTTGGACGTAGCCTTGCAGGCTCAGGGGGCCAGGGGGGCAATGGTGGAGCCTCTCGCAGGCTCGGCAGGGTCAGGGACACGTGGTGGAGCCTCTCGGGGCTCGGGGATTATAGCTGGAGCCACTCGGGCTCAGGAACACTGGGCGGAGCCTCGCGGGCTCGGAGGGCCAGAGACACATGGTGGAGCCTCCTCGGGGCTCAGGGGCAAATGGGCCCGGGGTGGAGCCTCCTCGGGGCCCAGGGAATTTAGATGGAGCCTCTCGGGGCTCAGGGGACCAGGACACGTTGGAGCCTCCTCGGGGCTCAGGGGAGAGTGTGCAGATGGAGCCTCTCGGGGCTCAGGGGACAAGGGATGGCCAGGCGGGATCCCCCTCGGGGGACCCGGCATCAATGGGGGCCCCAGGGGCCGTGACGGAGCCTCGCGGGGCTCAGGGAGGAAGTTGCGGACAGGTGGGGTCCCCCTCGGGGGACCCGGCATCCCTGGGGGCCCCGCGGGCCTCTATGCACATGTGTGCCCACGCGGGAAGGGAGGGGCGAGCACCGGCAATGTGCTCCGATGCCCCGCCTCCCCTCCTGCAGCACTCACCGCTCCGGTCGCGCCGGTTCCTCCTCGTTCTCCGGGGCTCCCGTTCACTCCTGGGGGGCCCCGGGGGGAAGCGGCACTTCTGTTGGGGGACGCAGGGGCGCGGAGTCGGCTCCCGCTGCCCCCTGCACTGCTCGGCTCTCTATCCCCACCTCCACAGCTCCCCGGGCCGCCGGCCAATCAGAGCACGGCCCGGGGGAGCGTCATCAGCCAATCAGAGCGCGGCCCGGGGGCGGGCCTCACGAGGGTTCCCGGGCTGCGGCGGTGAACACCGGGGGGATTAACGAGGAGTGGGCTCCCTCGATAATTACAGCAAGGGCGGGGGCAAGCGAGGTAGGCACTCGCTGGGGGCTCGGGCCCCTCACACGATCGGGCAATTGCCGGGTGGCACCGGCTGGTGAAAGATAGCGCTCCCAGCGCTAGAAACATAAATGAAGCGTCCCAAGGCGCTAGGCCGGCAGGAGAGCGCTCCCGAGCGCTAGAAGCATTGATGAAGCGCCCAAGGCGCTAGGACAGCAGGAAAGCGCTCCCCAGGGCTATTGGCATGGAAAGCAGAGTCCATAGGAAGTCCGTAGTTCAGGAGCAGAGCAGGGCCCAGGGAGGCACGCCCTTCCCTGAGCCCAAGCAGCAGCACGACCCTGACAGGGTCCCAAGCAGGAAGAAGAAGAGAGAGAGAGAAGAGGGCCCACCCTCCTTTTATACAGGAGCTCCCTTTGTCTCCAAAAGGGGCAGGCAGGGAGAGAACCAGCTAGAACTGGTTATAAGGAATTTCTTGGTACTGGCCAGGCTAGGGACACTGGACGCACCCCTGGGGGGTGGAGCCAGCCTGGTGGGGGGAGGCCCAGCCGGCTTCAGCCAATCATACGCCAGCACACCTACTGCACACACGCACCAGGGTCTAGAAGTGGCACTTCCCTTCTAGTCACCCACATGCCGCATACATCATCTTGTAGCATTCAACCTCACGAGGGCACACATACCAAACTCGACCCGGCACGCCCCAAGCATCAGGGACTACCAGAGCCACATACATTCCCCATGCATTCCTATGGGAGGCAGGTCTCTCTCACCACACACACACTCAGAAGGGGGATCACCAGTCCCAGGTCACATATAACAAGCACAAAACTTCAGGGGGGGACCTGCCAGAAGGGCCACGTCCAACACCCCTCCTGTATAATGCTTTAGTCCAGTGTGAATTCTCATGTGAAATGACATTGTATTCAAGACTAAACCTTATCTGACATTCAGAACACACATAAATGATGTTCACTCTTCTAGTGAGCACCTTGAACAAGTCCAAACAACCCTTATGGTGATGGTTGTAAACTCAACCTTTGTAGCAGGGATTCTGTACCTATACAGAACTGTGCATAGAGACCCAGAACATCAGTGAATGAGGGTGTGCCAAAAACTCACCTCAGTATCCAAAATCCCCTACCAGACTAGCAATCAGTGTCTCATTGGTTCTTTCTCATGCCCAATGATTAGACAACCCAGAACATGAACTCAGAACACCTCAGGTAAAGTGGAATACATGAACACTCTTTCGTCATACCAACATATCAGTCCAGAACGAGGAGTAAATGAAGACACGTGCAATTTTGAAACGTTTATTTCTAATGCCGTGTTCTTAAGCGCAGTGTCTTAGATAATACAAGGAAACATTATCAAGAACAAGGTTATCAGCATTGTTACTATTTCATAAAATACAAAAGGAGAAAGCATGTCAAAATGCTAATAGTAAAAGGTTACATTAAACATAAGTTTACCCTCCCTAGCCAGTATATTATATTATATCTAAAGAAGGTCTCTTTTGGGTTTAGAAGGGCAGACCCATACCTCTTGTGCTTAGCAGAAACGGATCACATCATCTCCTGCACCAACACTCAGCATACGAATCTCCATCAAGTGTATTTTATTTCTCTGTGCAGTGCATTATTAAACCCGCTCAAACCCAAAGTTGGCCACAGCTGCATATGTGTTATGTCTAGACCGTGCGCTGATCAACTCGAACAACAAGCACTGTGTTGAAAAACCTTGAAGGCATCGGCACTCACTGTACGGACATAGATTATCAAGCAAACCTTGTTATTCTCGTGTCAAACAAAATATGCAACTAGGCGAAAAGCTGTAATAACATAATGTGCCGTGTGCAGAGGCAGAAGAAAAGGAAAATGGCTTTTAAACTTGTAAAACGCTCATGCTAACTTAACACAGTGTGAAGGTATAATTACAAACACGTGACCCCTTATAGACCAGCTATCCTAGGGGTAGCATGGACAGAGCAGTCTTAGGCTATAACTCTAGAGGGCATGTAAAGCCAGCTGTTTTACCATACGTAACCCCTTGAATACCAAATGAAAGGACACCACACAGGATATATATAAAATATATATGTATTTATTCACTAACATACTCCTCTGAACTCTTTATGAGGACAGAGGCAAAAGCCTTACACTTAGAAATACTTTAAATATCACAATTTACAGTTAGGCCCTAGGGGCGTGTAAAACCATATACTAATTTAAGTGGTATAAGAACCACGACTTGTGAAAGGAGAAGGCTTAGGGCATCGCTGGGGCTACACTATCTGACCCTTAGGTTAGGAGTAGGAGGCCCACAGGCGGCGCGTGCGGAGTCGGAACACTCACGCGGCAGTCAATACAAAGTCTATGGGAACTTAAAAGGTAAGTAATTATAGTTTTAGGACACTTCCGGTTTAGATAGGAGGAAACTACAAGCACATCTGGACACTAGGATAGTCAATCCCTACAGGAGCACCGAAGTACTCGCTTTACCTCACCCACGGGCTGCGGGTGCATAGGTGTCAAAGTGTGTCGGGTTTCGCCGTTGATTCCAATGGAGCCGTGACGAAAGATGCTGCAGGCGACCAGGAGGAAGATGTCCGGGTGGATCCAAGGGTGGATCGAAGTTGAAAAAGGACCTAAAAGCAGAGGGGACAGAGTCTAGGTCACTAGCCAGTGACCGGGTGGAACCAGGAAGAAACCAGACGTCGTCGAGGAGCAATCAGGTGCTGTCGTGAAGCTGGACGACCAGGCGCTAGCGAGGAGCTGTCCCACGAAGGTTCTCGCAGAAGGAGGGGTCGACTTCAAGATCGGAGCCAACAAGCCTAAGCAAAGGTAACCCACCCAGGATACACAAAAGGCTTCTGGTGCAGACCAGGAGGGTCTGAGGTACTTCACCTTTTCAGGGAAGCAAGTGGCAGTCTGGAGCAACCAGACCAGCGATGGATTTCTTAAAGGATAGTCGTCACAGGGCTACTAGCCAACTGGCCAGCAACCGGGACAACGCGTTGAGTAGAACACAAACAGAAGGGCCCCACGCAGAACACGTGTAATGTGGAGGGCTGATCTTCGGTGCAGGTGGTGCTCAGTCTCTGGGTGTCTCAGTCCCCAGTGCACAGCTTCGAGGATGCCTCAGGAGCTGCGCTGGTAGCAATCAGAAGGACTTTTCAAGATGTCCGGTCCACGAGGTCCAACGCAGTCCACGGTGCTCAGCTGTGCTGGAGTCGTGCAGTGGGGTCAGAGGGCTCAGGGAGTCAGGATCTTGTCAGGCACTGCGCTCGGGTTCCGGCGGGAACGGGGGCAAAGCAAGCCTTCAAGTTGCTGGATGGTGCCTGGTTGCCCAGAGTGGTCACTCCTCGGCCACAAGGGAGATTCTTCAGTCGTCAGCTCAGGTGAATGTCGAAGGGTTCAGAGTTTCGTCTTCAGTTCGATTCCAGGATTAATCTAAAGTCTCCTGGGTCAGCTCCTATCTTTATACAACTAAAGTGGGCTGGTTTACCTACTACGTCCCTCCTATGGGTGGGACCAGGAAGGGGGGTGGTTACACACCCTTTCCTTTCTCCAGTTTCGCGCCAGAGCTGGGGCAGGGTTGCCCCAGCAACCGGTTTGAACTGGGGTATGCATGGAGCACCTAGAGTGCTCCAGGCAGTGTGTTTCTTTTCAACCCTCCCTGTCCTAATACACAAACTCCTGTCTGGGGCGGTGCTCGCACCTCTCCAGGCAGTAAACCTATTGTCCAGGCCTCCCTAGCTGGAAGGACTCCCAGCAGCAGGAGGCCAGACTTGTGTCTGTGGCAGCAGCGTCCATTTTGTAACGCTGGGGATCTGGTTAACTTTAACCGTGATCGTCAGAACTAACATGTCTTCTCCGTCTAGAAGAGTGGAATGCTACCCCCGTCGACAACATTGGCGAGGGGGTAGTATTCCAAAGTGTATGACACCTTACACGACATGTTTCGATAAAGCCAAACCAAAGTTAGCATTAACCGCGAGGATTATAATGCACTTAAGAGTATATTGTATGGCAATATCAAAGAACAGCTATAAGGAAGTAGTTCCGAACGCTGCAGACAGGCTCAGCTCATGCTAGAGCACCATCTCACATATAACCAAGCACTCTGCCTTCAGGATTGTTAAGGCCTGCCATAGGAGTGACTTATAAGTTACTATGTATCTATATGTATGTAGGTATAGGAATACTACACCTAAGCAAGGGGTAATTACACGACCTTGCCCCAGCTGAGTGATCAGCCAGATGTGTCTATTTGGGTGGCCAGCCAGGGGTGGCATAAAACATGCTGCAGCCCCTGGTAGGCCTTGGTTGCACCTATGCCCTGAGTACCTAGGGTATACTATACAGGGACTCATAAGGTGAACCAATATCCAATTGTGTATGTACCTAAGGTACATGGAGTCCATTTTAAGGAGAGAGCCGATAGCCTGGGGCCCTGAATAGCAGGATCCCAGGCCAACTAAGTCGAAAACCAGCTAAACACTAGGCAAAAAGTTGGGGGTAACCATAGTCAGATATCCACCTTCCTACAGTGTGTTTTCTTATGGCGCTTGTAACCATCTCTACCTCTGAATCTTTTCTGACATTTAGAGCACTGATAATTTTATTCACCAGTGTGGATTCTCACATGTTCAGTGAGATGAGATTTTTGGCTGAAACATTTTTGGCATTCGGAGCACTGATAAGGTTTTTCCCCAGTGTGGATTCTTGTATGCTGAGTGAGACTTCTTTTTATACTGAAACATTTCTGGCATTCAGAGCACTGATAAGGTTTTTCCCCAGTGTGGGTTCTTATGTGCCGTGTGAGACTACTTTTTATACTGAAACATTTCTGGCATTCAGAGCACTGATAAGGTTTTTCCCCAGTGTGGGTTTTTATATGCAACGTGAGATGTCTTTTTTCATTGAAACATTTCTGGCATTCAGAGCACTGATAAGGTTTTTCCCCAGTGTGGGTTTTTATATGCAGTGTGAGAGGTCTTTTTTCACTGAAACATTTCTGGCATTCAGAGCACTGATAAGGTTTTTCCCCAGTGTGGGTTCTTATGTGCCGAGTGAGATTGCTTTTTTCACTGAAACATTTGTCGCATTCAGTGCACCGATAACGTTTTACCCATGTGTGGGTCCTTGTATGTATAGTGAGTCTCATTTTGTCACTGAAACATCTCTGGCATTCAGAGCACTGATAAGGTTTTTCACCAGTGTGGAATCTCAAATGTACAGTTAGAAGTGATTTACGGTTGAAATGTTTTGGGCATTCAGAGCACTGATAAGGTTTTTCCCCAGTGTGGGTGCTTATGTGCTTTGTGAGACTACTTTTTAAACTGAAACATTTTTGGCATTCAGAGCACTGATAAGGTTTTTCCCCAGTGTGGGTTCTTATATGCACCGTGAGATCGCATTTTTGATTGAAACATTTCTGGCATTCAGAGCACTGATAAGGTTGCTCCACAGAATGGGTCATTGCATGATGAGAAAGACTTTGTTTGTTCCAAAACCTTTTCTGGCATTCAGAGCACTGATAAGGTTTTTCCCCAGTGTGGGATCTTATATGCTTAGTGAGATTGCTTTTTTGACTGAAACATTTCTGGCATTCTGTGCACTGATATGGTTTCTCTCCAGTGTGGGTTATTGTATGCCGAGTGAGACTGTTTTTGTCAATGAAACATTTCTGGCATTCTGTGCACTGATGAGGTTTTTCCCCAGTGTGGGTTCTTGTATGCTGAGTCAGAGTGCTTTGATTACCGAAACATTTCTGGCATTCAGAGCACTGATAAAGTTTTTCCTTAGTCTTAGAGTGGTATCTTGTATGCTGAGTGAGACTGCTTTTGTCTTTGAAACATTTCTGACAATCCGGGCACTGATAAGGTTTGTCCACAGAGTGGGTTATTGCATGTCGAGATAGCTTCAGTTTGTTACAAAAACTTTTCTGGCATTCAGAGCACTGATAAGGTTTTTCCCCAGTGTGGAGTCTTATATGCTGAGTGAGATGGCTTTTTTGGCTGAAACATTTCTGGCATTCAGAGCACTGATAAGGTTTTTCCCCAGTGTGGCTTCTTATATGCTGAGTGAGATTGATTTTTTGGCTGAAACATTTGCGGCATTCAGAGCACTGATAAGGTTTTTCCCCAGTGTGGGTTCTTATATGCTGAGTGAGACTGCTTTTTTCACTGAAACAATAGTCACATTCAGTGCACCGATAACGTTTTACCCAAGTGTGGGTCCTTGTATGTTTAGTGAGTCTCCATTTGTCACTGAAACATCTCTGGCATTCAGAGCACTGATAAAGTTTTTCCCCTGTGTGGAATCTCACATGTGCAGTTAGAAGTGATTTAAGTTTGAAATCTTTTGGGCATTCAGAGCACTGGTAAGGTTTTTCCCCAAAGTGGATTCTCATATGTTCAGTGAGATGACATTTTTGGTTGAAACGGTTTGGGCATTCAGCGCACTGGTAAGGTTTTTCCACAGAGTGGGTTAATGCATGTCGATATAGACTCGGTTTGATACTAAACCTTTTCTGACATTCAGAGCACTGAAAAGGTTTTTCCCCAGTGTGGATTCTCATATGCTCAGTGAGATAAGATTTACGCCTGAAACTTTTTTGGCATACTTTACACGGAGAGTGTTTTCCCCCAGTGTGGATTCTCATATGCTCAGTGAGATAAGATTTACGCCTGAAACTTTTTTGGCATACATCGCACTGAAAGTGGTTTCCCCCTGTGTGCATTCTGTCAAATTCTGTGAGATAAGATTTATGGCTGTATCTTTTTGGGCACAGGTAACTTTTTCCCCCCAACTTCGGTTATTTTGCCTCAATTTTAGAGTCGTGCTTGTTTAGATAATGTTCAGCACTTATCTCTAAAAGAAATTGTGTGGAATCTTCTCAACACTTGAATTGAGCAAAAAATGTCTGGAAGCAGCCCTTTAACACCTGTTGAAATTGTTCTAGCAGATAATAGTCTTTAGGTAATAGCCTCTCCGGCAGCAACTTAATTTGTGACTGACGTTTTTCTCAAATCTATTTGTATAGGTTCTTAGCAATGCAGTGATAAGGTGTTAGTCTGATATGTAATGATTAAACTGAGAAGTACCTTTTTGCACTGACGTAATGGCAGTAACTGAGGGCGTTTGAACGTGCACAGTACTATTGTGGATCACCAGTCGCAGAACATTAGTTCCTTTTACCCTTTCTATGTTTGGTGTAAGGTTAAGGATTGTAGTTCTGAAGATGAGGATTTATTTACATTAGCTATATCGCAACGGTGATCCATTTTTATATTTAACAGTTTTACATATCACTCCTGCACGACAGATAATGTTGAGGCGATTTACATAGAATTACAGAACAGTACACAATAAAAGGGAAACAATCAGAGATGGTCATGAACACAATAAAGTGTTGAATTTTTAAGGTTTTTGCAAGAGTGAGCAGAGTGGGTCGAGGTGTTATATCCCGAAGCAGATAGTCTCGAACTTGCGTAACTGGTTAAAACGGTTGTTGAACAATGGTGATTTTCCAATCTTTTCGTTGTTAACGTGTCAGCTTCGGAGTCTTCTTTCAGTGTCTTTTCTTTGATGGTATCCAGAAGAAACCTTTAGTTGTAATTTTCTTTTATGCAGTGTGTGCTTCCTCTCTAGAATTACATGATGCTTTAGATGAACGTTATTTTGTCATGCTGAGGCAATTTGTCTTTCTGATAATATTTCAGATGAGGATGCTGAAGCGGTCTTTCTACATTATTTCTGATGCTGTGTGCACAGATATGCTTTGCTCTGGGTTAATGAAATGCAAAATTAGAGACTTCACTTACAGGTATAGTACTTTCCTCACCACACTTAGATTTTTGGAAATTGTTTAAACGTAGAATGCTGGATGTCCTTCAGTTTTTCAAAATAATCCTTCTTATGGCACTGACATTCAGTTGCTTAGTGCTAAATCTTGCTTTCTTCGTCCGTAATTTCAATCACCTGTAGCATTAAAATTAAATAGTTAATACATGTACATTTCCAAAAATATAATTTACAAGCCAAATCAATGCAGAATTTTGAAAATGTTGAGCTGTTTTTTAGACAGAGCAGAGTGTAGAATGGTAGCCTGAGCGTACTTGGATGTAGGAGTGAGGATTTATAGAATTTTCAACTTTTTATTAAGCTCACAAAGGTTACATGTACCCTAAGGAGTTGCAACATAGAATCCCAAAAGCAGAAATTAAAGTCATATGCACTGGCACCAAACAAATACAAAAAAAATATATACTATTAATACTATTATACTATACTATTAATTAATTTGTAATGCAGATTCCTGGGAAGGGAATGACTCCTCCACGGACAACAGGTGTTTTCCCCTGCCCTAAGTTACCACCTACTTGTATCTGGTTTCCTGACTTTTGAGTTTTGGCCTCTGCCTAAAGCAAACCTATTGTGTGCTGCGAGGACTATGCCTAGACCTATCCCTCAACTATGGTCCAGAGTATGAATCAAGGGCAATGAAATTAAGGCGTACTTTCATGTGTCCATTTTATTCCACTTGATTATCAGTTGTTAGGTTTTCCTGCACCTAGATTTACTGGGTGCAGAAAACCAGGACACGATCTTTTTCCAGACAGAAAAATTTGACTGAAAAGACGCACAAGACTCTGGGTGCAGCAGAAGCAGCCAAGACTTATGCCGTTTTTTTTTCACTAACTGGGGGAAACACACAATTCTTCCCTCTGCTGGTATTCACAGTTGTTTTCGGCCTGTGATTCGGCGTTGAGTGCAGAGCGTATTGATTAGAGCCGAGGGGCCGAGCCGAAGAGGAGTTAACGAGCGAGCGGAGCCTGGGACGACTGCCAGGGTTTGCTTTGTGACCGGTTCCCGCTTCACCCGTGTCCTACTATACGGGCGCTTTAAGTTCTACAAATCTGCTTTGGGGGCAGGAACGGACGCTGCCGGCACCGCGGTGCTAAGGCGCTTGTGTTGCTGCTCGTGTGGCGGCTGCTGCAAGGCACAGAGGAGCCTTGGCCTGCCACCTGATTTATGTCAAAAATGTGTTCATTAATTCCACAGGCAAAAATGACATCATCACTTGGTCCCACGCAGGGGATCAGAAAGCTTCAACAGAATTATAACAGGTGGACAAAGTGCATTGATCAATATAAACCAGCTCCTCCTCTTATTAGATCAGCCAAATGAAAGATACAGCTTCTAAGTGCCCCAGAGCTGAGACACAGAGATGAAAAAGAAAAAAAGAAGAAGATCATGCAACTTTGCTAAGCCAGCAGATAGGTCTAAAGAAAACTTAACAGCCTTCTGTAACGGTAATTTCTCCAGGTTGCTCCACCGGGGTGTTGTATGCAGAATAGCCAAAAAGCGTGGACAAACTCATCCTAACATGGGATAAGTAATTATGAATCTAACAAGGAACAAAGAAAAAAACCACAAAAAAAAATCCACCCCCACCCATGGTGTTCAAAAGTTTATTATGTTTTTGGCTCTCAATGAGGGCCACATAAAATAAACGCACAATTATACAACATTAATTACAATAAAGTCACACTAAACAAAACAAAAAGGAAACACTTCATATTCACTGGTCGAGCAATCATCTAACATCTCCCTATGTATCATTAATAAATATCTAAAAATCCTTTAAAAACATAAAAAATTCTGAAGCAGAACATTTCATTTGGAGGACAATAAAGTGCATGGAAAAAGGTTTTTACATTTAAAATTCCTAATTGTAGACAAATTGGTTTTAACCATTTATAGCGCAATGGGCGTAGTGCGGGACAAATAAACAAGACATGATTACGATCCTGTACAGCATTATGACAGAGATTACATATTGGAGATACACCATACCACTTTGCAAAAAGGAGATTTAGTGGGAGCAAATCTTGTTTTAAAAGGTACCATAACCTACGGACTCTATGAGGAATATTCCAAGTAAGGTATTGTTGGGCCAGCTTTGGTGTATATGTGTTTAACAGTGATTGCCTTTCTTTTTTTCTCGGTTGGGCAAGCATATCCAATTTATAACAGAGTTCCCAAGATGCACGTTTTAATTTAGACTTTAGCTCAGAGGGAGTAAGTAAGAACAAAGTGCTTACATCCAGCTCTAACAGAATTACTGCTTTTCTAAAGTTTTTTACTAACAGAGAAAACTCGTTAAAATTGCCCAGGAGTTCCCTTTTAATGGCTTCCCGTAAGGAACCCGATTTACCTCTAGCCAAACAGGCTACCCATCTTACGAGGGCAATCAACCCCTGTACCCAACAACTTCGGAGTCCGAATTCCAGCCTGCATGAAGATACAGAGCAAGCTGTATTGAGGGAAGAGATTTTTCTTAGTACCTTTCCTTCCGTTTTTTGCAAGAATCCCCAATGTTTTAACTCCACTAATTCAATTCCATACAGTAGAGTTGCAGGTATCTTTGCTCTAAATACATCCAAAAATAGTATAAAGTGTCTCTTCCCCGTGGCATTGTACAAGGAACATAACCCCATGCCATGAGCCAATGCTTTACGTGAATTGTGCTCAATGTGGGGTTTCTCACTTAGGTTTGCTGAGATTATTTTACCTAAGAAGGTGTAGGTTTTAACCACCTCTAGTTTCTGTCCTCCTATAGCCCAACTATAACTTTCAGACCTACATTTTTTCTTTCCAAAAATGCACATAATTTTACTTTTCGAAGCATTGATCTTCATGTAATGTGCTTCTGCGAATTGGTTTAATGCATGTAGGCGGTTAGACAAGCCCTTCGGGGTTAAATCTAAGATGAGTATATCGTCTGCATACATTAGAACCGATATAGGTGACCCTCCAATTATCGGGGCTAGTCCCCCACAAGCTGCAATGGAAGTAGGTAGGTCTGCTGTATATAGTGAAAACAATATAGGGGCCAGTATACACCCTTGTTTCAACCCATTCAGAGAAGGGATAGAGTGAGAAAGACCCCTTTCTCCGCCTTGTAGCACCTTACACCACGTGTTCGAGTGAAGAGACTTTACCAATTCAAGTAACTGCATTGGCATGCCCAATGCAGCAAGCTTTCTCCACAGCGTTGGACGATCTACCTTGTCAAACGCTGTGGAGAAGTCTATAAATGCCAAGTATATGCCACCACCTCGAACACGTACATATTTGTCAACAATCACCTGTAATGCTGTCAAATTATCAAGAGTACCATGCTCTTTACGAAATCCTGTTTGTTCCAAGGGTAAAATACCATTTAATTCTACCCATTCAGTAATTAACATTAAAAGACATTTGGCGAACATTTTTCCTATTGAGTCCAATGGAGCTATTAAACGATAATTCGTAGGCTTATCCCGCTCTCCCTTATCGGATTGTTTCTGCCTACCTTTGGAGCGCAGCGGACCTGCTGTTTAGCGGACCTTCCCCTCTTCACCACCATCCACGACTCGCCGGACCCGCTTCGCGGGTCCCGCAGCGCGTCGACCGGCAGAGGGCTGCATCAGGATCAAAGGAGGAGCGCGGGGTCAGGCAAGTGTTCCAGCGGGGCTGCGAGCAAGGCAGGGGACTCCAGTGACCAGGAGCCCCTGCGCGCCCAACCAGCAACACCTGGGCTGCTCTCCCCGCTGGCCACGCCCCCCCGCACACGGAGTGAAAAGTAGCCTTCTCCCCAGCGCCTGTGGGACACCTTATCGGATTGTTTCTGCCTACCTTTGGAGCGCAGCGGACCTGCTGTTTAGCGGACCTTCCCCTCTTCACCACCATCCACGACTCGCCGGACCCGCTTCGCGGGTCCCGCAGCGCGTCGACCGGCAGAGGGCTGCATCAGGATCAAAGGAGGAGCGCGGGGTCAGGCAAGTGTTCCAGCGGGGCTGCGAGCAAGGCAGGGGACTCCAGTGACCAGGAGCCCCTGCGCGCCCAACCAGCAACACCTGGGCTGCTCTCCCCGCTGGCCACGCCCCCCCGCACACGGAGTGAAAAGTAGCCTTCTCCCCAGCGCCTGTGGGACACCTTATCGGATTGTTTCTGCCTACCTTTGGAGCGCAGCGGACCTGCTGTTTAGCGGACCTTCCCCTCTTCACCACCATCCACGACTCGCCGGACCCGCTTCGCGGGTCCCGCAGCGCGTCGACCGGCAGAGGGCTGCATCAGGATCAAAGGAGGAGCGCGGGGTCAGGCAAGTGTTCCAGCGGGGCTGCGAGCAAGGCAGGGGACTCCAGTGACCAGGAGCCCCTGCGCGCCCAACCAGCAACACCTGGGCTGCTCTCCCCGCTGGCCACGCCCCCCGCACACGGAGTGAAAAGTAGCCTTCTCCCCAGCGCCTGTGGGACACCTTATCGGATTGTTTCTGCCTACCTTTGGAGCGCAGCGGACCTGCTGTTTAGCGGACCTTCCCCTCTTCACCACCATCCACGACTCGCCAGACCCGCTTCGCGGGTCCCGCAGCGCGTCGACCGGCAGAGGGCTGCATTAGGATCAAAGGAGGAGCGCGGGGTCAGGCAAGTGTTCCAGCGGGGCTGCGAGCAAGGCAGGGGACTCCAGTGACCAGGAGCCCCTGCGCGCCCAACCAGCAACACCTGGGCTGCTCTCCCCGCTGGCCACGCCCCCCCCGCCTATCACCGAATGACAGCACAGCAGTAGTATTACTAGGAGTGCAGTATCCCCGCCTCGCGGGAGCGACCGGGAGAAGCCCGGGACAAGGGTGGGACCGTCTGTGGCCGTCCGGGGCCGCAGGAGGCCGGGCTGGGCCAGGATATTTTCACCTTACCCGCAGTAAGCAGTGACTTTGCTCTTTGACATTTGGGACTGTTAGCATTGTATTTGAGTCGTTATTCCAATCCCCATATTCCGTTTTCCCTGTTAACATGAGCCATTCTGCTCCTCCAGGTGTTAGCGTCTCCATCTTGGGTCCCCTTGATAAATTCTTCAAGAAATCTGCCAAGGAGGTCGATATGGACCTGCTTTTGGCCGAAAGGAGAGCTGAGCGTAGACGCTCAATTGAGCAGCTAAAGAGTATTCCACTGCCAGTCCTTAATCTTACTAAGGACCTCCCAACCCAAGGTTTGAGCGTTATTGACGCTGACACGACTGATCTCAATCTCACCCCTAGCATATTTAGGTTCCCTGCTATCTCCCCGCCTTGTAGTAGTGCTACTAGTGGAGGCCAGCTGATTTGTCCCCCTATTAACCACTCTAGTATTATAGAAATAAATATCCCTGAGTCACATAGTAGGGAAGCAGATACTTCCCCTATGCGGCCCATTTTGTCTCTGGGTTGTATAGTCCCAGGAGAGACTATGCCGGAGGCAAATGGCCTATTGCCAGGCCGCTCGTCCAACATAGCTCTAGGGGTGGTTCACTCCCCTCCAAGGAAGAAGAGGCGTAAAGGGGGGGTAAAAAGGAAAGGACGTAGTCACCACATCCTACCTCTACCGAAACCCACCACAAATAGTGTGTTGGGCCAACCCCCTACAGCAGAGTCCCGCACCACTGTCGCTGGTGAGCATGCAGTCCCCGACGTAGTAACTTCTGAGTCTGTGTCCCTAGGGGTTAATGAAGCGACTCTTGACATCATGGGGAAACTTATCAAATCTTATATGCTTCCTCTGCTGGAACGTGTAAGGGTTATGGGCGAAAAATTGGATCGCCTTGTGGCGTCCTTTGAATCGTCTCATACCTCAGGCTTAGATAAGATCAAAGGCCCCCCCAGTAACCCTGCAAGCTTACCTCATGCTGCAGGTGCATTAACCAAAGGCACTAGTCATTCTTCCTCCACTACCACCAAAACACTCACTTCCAATTCCACCAAATCTGTTTCCATATCAAGCAAAGCACCGTTAGTGGTTGCGAAATCCTCAACATTACAACCTTCTGTGGCAGCTACCCCTAGTGTGGCATCTACTAAACCATTGGCCAAGAGGGCAGTACCAGCAAAAAAGAATGGGATGGGCAAATCTGCTGATGCAAATTGCAAACAGAAGAAACTTTTACCTTCAAAAAGAAATGTAGACCTGCCGCCCGATTCTCTAAACTTTGTTATTGTCATGACAGGTGTGCCACCATTACAGGAAGGTGACAGGGAAAATGACGATAGTCTAAAAAATAAAGTCATCTTCTGGTTAAAAACAAACAGACCCCTTCCTCCGAACCTTAATGGGGACATCGTCACGGTTAGAAGATGTCAGTGGGTTGGGGTGCGTCCTAAGGACATTGAGGGGGATATTGTCATTATCAATTTTAGAGATCATAGGGTTGTATCCCACCTCACTGACTGGTATGTGGGGAACAATGAGGGTGGGATTTCCACAAGGAATCTAGGCTACTTCTACCCCGAAACCTTGACTAACCCACTCAAAAGTCAGCCTTGTGGTTCTATTAAATCCAAATACCCCCCAAATGGTCCAACTTCACATCAAGCTTCCATGTTCCCCACTTTAACCCCGAAGCTCTATATCGCTCGTATATCCAATCTACCTATAACTGTCCTCCTCAAACGCCGGGCTGGGCTAAGCCTTATATCCAGCCTTCTGGTCCTCCGACATCCTTGGGAATGCCTTTTTCTAATAATCCCCCGTACCCCTTGATCCCCCCTACACCAGCTTTTACACAGGCTCTGCAGCCCCCCAGCTTATTTCCAGCCTTTTCTAATCCCAACAGGCCCCCCCATCCTAAAGATTTGTGGAACATCCCACTGAGAAACTTATACGATCCTCTTTCAGGGCTGTCGTCTAATGATTGACAATCTTGTCAGAAAAGCAACGACGCCCAGTTTAATTCTCATGTGGGAGTGGTTCCGTGTATTTGCCCTCGCAATGCGGTAAGTGTAAAAGTTTCAGTCGTGGGTTGTGAGGAAGGTAACCCTGTTCACCCAATTGGGTGGGTCACTTCTCCTCCGTCTCATGACATTCTGCCCCCTTCTGTTGCTTCTGCTACAGGCTCACTTTCAGTACAGGCATTACAGGTTGGGGTTTGTAGGATGCCAATTGAAGGGGTTCCTGCTGAGGTTTCCCCATCCATAGTAAGTCTCCAACAATCCGGTGAATCCTCTCTTGTAGATGTCATTGTTCCGGGTGCACAAGTCCCTCTTAAGGGTACCACGCTGGGTTGCTGGAATGTGGCGGGTATAGATTCCTGCATATGTATACCTGAATGGGCTGACTTCATCAGACAAGGTGACGTCTGGTCCTTTCAGGAGACATGGTCAACTCTTCCGGTTTATCTCCCAGGTTATCTGAGTTTTAACAAACCCGCAGTCAGAGGTCAAAGAGGCAGGGCCATGGGGGGTCTTACTGTTTGGGTGCGCCAATCAGTAGGAGTCTCTGTTAAAGAAATTTATATTGACTGTCCTGATATCCTCATTGTTAGCCTGAAGCTCAATAGTGGGTTGGTTATTTTGTTGTTTAATGTGTATGCCAGAGGAACACCGGGTGGTCGTGTATCAACTACCCTAACACTCTTAGATGAATTTCTTGGCTCCTCACAGCTAGAGGGTCATGTGGTGGTTACGGGAGATTTCAATACTTGTTTCGAACCACTAAGCGGGGAGGATGGGATGTTAACGGAGGCCGAGGACTCGACATGGGGAATTCCTCAACTAGAGCTATCTCCGATCACTAAATGGTCCCAAAGTGCCACTTTCATCAAAGGCCTATGTCTGAATTGGGGACTGCGTGCCCTAAACGGTCGTACTAGATCGGACAACCCAACATTCTTTAATGGAAGGTTTAGTAGTCGCATCGACTACATTTTAGTCGATGTAACTATGTGGCCCCTAGTCTCGGATATGTTAATTAGACCTCGGCCTGAAAGCGATCACGAACCTCTCCTAGCAGAACTGAAGGATTTCAGTTTTGCCGGGCCCTCTGTGCACCCCTCCAATGTTGTACATGAGGCCATGGTATTAACAAATGATATGAGGAGGGTTCGGTGGCCTAAGGTTGCCGTGGACGTGAATGCACGCACTAAAATAAGATCCCTGGTTTCTGACTCCCTAAGTTTATTTGAGCATTGTGATGACTCGAACCAAATATCTCACAAAATTTCCGACATCCATGCTAGTTTGTTCACATCCCTTAAGACCTTATTTATTAAAATAGTTGCAAAAAAGGGCACTGGAAAGCCGAGGAAGCCCGCGAACTGGTTTGATGATGAGTGTGGCACATCTCATTCAAACCTGTTCAAAGCTCTAAAATCTAGGAACCCAGCCCTAATTAAATCTTCCAGGAAGGCCTACAATATAGCTAAGAGGCGGGCTAAAGCCGCCTGGGATGAAGATCGCTGGGCTCTCCTTGTTGAGGCCTGTGGCTCTAGGAATCTCACGCACTTTTGGCACCTCCTTAAATGGGGAAAGTCCCTGGATGATCGACCTAGCCCTGCTTCTGTCGACCAACAAAAATGGGTGTCCCATTTCGAGGAACAGTTCAGGTGCCTCAGGGAAGGGGAAACACCCATTGGCTGGAAGCTGTCCTTTGACACCCTTGTGTTTTCGGCCAAAGAGGTTGAAAACGTCCTGAACACCATCCCCAGGGGCAAAGCGCCCGGCCCGGATTGTATTCCTGCAGATATTTTTCAACAGGATCAAGACCTTTGGGTACCCTATCTACTGCACCTGGCTAACACGCTGGCCAGGGGAGCAAAGGTGCCTGTTTCTTGGGCGGGTGCCGAGATTTTGCCCATCTTCAAGAAGGGTGATCGGTCGGTTCCTTCTAACTACCGGCCGATCAGCCTTATTGATGCTGTCCAAAAGATAGTGTCACGACTTGTCCTATCCAGGGTCCAGGCCTGGATTGAGGAATATAATATTCTTACCCCTCTCCAAGCAGGGTTCAGACCCCATGTAAGTACCCTGGATCAGGCTTTTCGGTTTATGTTACTACACTGGAAGACGGTCACTCTGGGCAAAGGTAACCTCTTTGCGGCTTTCGTAGACCTTCGGTCTGCGTTTGATCTTGTTCCGAGGGTTGGGCTCTGGAACTGCCTTCTGGAATTGGGTATGCCTCCCTCTCTGGTTCGTATCATCGTTAACCTTCATGCTGAGACCTACGCCTTTGTAAGATGGGGCAAACCTGGTGAGGTGACTAATAAGTTTCCTGTGTTGAAAGGTGTCAGACAGGGATGTGTTTTGGCACCAACCCTGTTCTCCCTATACATTAATAGAGTCACCAAGTACTTTGAGGGCTGTCCCACAGATGCTCCTAGTTTGGCTGGCATGAAGATCCCTCTGCTCATGTTCGCTGACGACACTCTCCTGATCTCGATAACCAGACAGGGATTACAGCTAGCACTGTCGAGGTTTGAGAGTTTCTGTAGTGAGCATGAGCTGGAGGTGAACGTTGCCAAGACCAAATTTATGGTCATGAGGGGACACAAACAGGTTAAGGCTAGGGTCACTATGGGGAATTCCCCCTTAGAGCAGACCAAGCATTTTACCTATTTGGGTGTTTCATTTAGCGACACACTAAACTGGTCCCACCAGATCGAGCTCCTGACCCTGAAACACCAACAGTTGGGTGGAGCTTTGATCAAGGAACATAAAAGCTCATTTACCAAACCTATGTCACCGCTGATGATGATCTATGGTGGGAAGGTTTTATCGGCGGTGCTATATGGTGCTGAGCTATGGGGTGGAAGCAACTTGGATTCCTTGAAACACGCCCAAAACAAGTTCCTAAGGATGGCAATTGGTCTGCCACAATCGACACCTTTAATCCCCCTTCTATACGATCTGGGGTGTCACTCGGTGGTCGATTGTGCTAGATATCGACCGATCTCATTCTGGCGACGCCTGTGGACAACCCCAGACCTACACCACTATGCTGAAGCCTGTCTGGAGTTAAAAAAACTCTCCGGGAGCCTTAAAAATCGGATGGTTCAGAGATCTCAAGGCTACTCTTCAATCTTTGGGCCTCACTGAGTTGTGGTTGTCGCCTGAGACAGCCACATTTCCATCTAAAAATGAGCTGAAAAAATGTTATTGGGCCTGGGTGTTGCTCAATACTTTTTGAAAAACAAGCCCAAGTAGTCTTTCAGGTTTATTTTTGGTACACAAAGATCTACCCAGGTTAGAAAAATTCTGGGAAACCATTACCAAACCTCTGGACCGTAAACTCTTTTTTCAATTCAGATGTGGCACACTCCCTATTGGGGACTTCACCAATAAATGGGGAAAAGCTAGTCTGGGGCTTTGTGCAAACTGTCAAGGGTGTGGGGAAAGTATATCTCATTTTCTGTTTGTGTGCCCCCTATACTCTGCTCCCAGATCTAAGTGGCTCAAACCAGTTTGTAGTCAACTAGGCACTCGCTCGTCTGCTGAGGCCCTGAGATTGTTAAAAACTAATCTGGATCCGCTCAATGTTGTCGGGGTTGCAAAGTTCCTTGGCTGGGCCTGGGTTATCAGAAGCAGGTTTATTAAACTAAATTAGCAGTGACTGTTTTATTTTGTATTATTGTGGTATCCGGTATCTGTAACTCTTTTAAACTTTTATATATTTCTGCATGAAGTTATTTGATGTCAATGATTTAATACTGATTTTATATATGTTATTGTGTATTTTGTATTTATGTCTTTTATGATGAATTAATCGAATAAAGACTTCTTGAACCGAAAAAAAATAAAAAATAAAAAAATATGGGAATTAATATACTTCCCCTCCAAGAGTTGGGGACTGATCTTGATATGAAGCGTGCGTGAAACACTGGAAGAAGAATCCTACTCCAAGAGGTGACATCTTGCTTAATTATTGACATGGGCAACTCGTCCGGACCCATAGCTCCGGAAGAGCGCATACTCTTTATCACGGAAGCTATGGATTTCTCGGTCGGGAGTTCTATATTATGCTCTCTATTCGGGGCTAGGTCCCGATTATCACCCTCTACACCGTTTGATGCGTATAAACTAGATATAAATAATATCCAGACATCTTCCGCAATAGAGATGGGGATGGGGGTGGTTCTTGCTCCACATCCCTTCCCTATTATGGACCAGAATTCTCTAGATTTGTTAAAGGCCGAAGCCTCTCTTAGCCTAATCCAGAGGGAATCTTCTTTTTCTCTTTTTAATTTTGTTCTCAGTCTGACCCTCCTTCTTTTTAGTAAGGCTAACTTATGCTCATTTTCCCTAGATCTATTAAGGTACTGTTGCCTCACAAGTTTATTTATTTCCTTATTTAAAGGTAATAATATACTAGGAGGGAAGTGCAACTTCTTAGGATTTCTAATTTTCTTTGCTGTCATGATAAGCTTCTTCATAAGGATTTCGAAGTGAAGAAATTCCCTACCCTGCCATTCATCTAATTCTAGTAAAGTTTGGGCAAGAATATTTTGTACATCCTTCATAGTGGTAGAGTCCCAGAAGCATCTTCCAGACTTACAATTAATAGAAACTCCTTTATTGACTAAAGACCAAGAGTCAGTATCTGGAGGTTGTAATGAGACAGTTATGTTGATCATATTATGTTCGCTCAAGGAGGAATGAGAGATCATTATGTCTCGAATGAAAGAGAACGTATCATAGTCCGTAATTACATAATCCAGGATGGATTCACCCCTAAATGACCTATGTGTAAAATTAGCAGGAATGTCGGAAGGCATCCTACCGTTTACAATTAGCCCCTCTAAATAGGTAAGTTCTTCAAGCAATATCTTTCCTCTTTTATTAGTTTTTATTTTACTAGGAAAGATTGCTTGAGGTATATTATATGCTTCTTCCTTGGATTTGTTTCTAAACATGTCTGAACTAAAGTTAGACACTTTGCTATTTAAGTCACCCATGAGTAAGATATATGGGGGCTGATCGAGCTCTAATAATTGTTTTACATAAGAAAACATTCGCTTTAAGACAATGTTAAAAGTATCTTCAGGTGGAATGTATGCATTTAAAATTACAAGCAAAGACCGTCTACCTACTGACGCTAGATTATTGATAGTTATTGATTGAAAAAGATTACTAGTGTCCGTGTAATGGGAAAATTGCCATTGTAATGAGTTAGATAAAAAACAGGCAATTCCACCTTTTGCATGACTTTTTTTTGAAGGTGTAGCGGCGGCCTCAAGAACAAAATAATCTTTCCCCCCATATAGGATATTTTTACACCATGTTTCCTGAATACATAGCACATCTGCGTTCAAAGAAAATAGAAAATCAAGCTTCTCTGGGCAATTATGGAGTCCTGCTGCATTCCAGGAGATGACTTTTAGTTGTCTGTTAAAGATGTTGAAATAGTCGTGAATTGTTCGATGTGTTATTCGATAAAACTCCTGGTAACCAATTCCACAGCTGATTATCTTCTGTTAGAGGAATATCCATATTCTCAGGAAGAGGGAGTACCTGAGAAACCATGCGTTTACCTCTAGAGACCCAGATTTTTAGATCTTTATTATGGGTGGACGGGTCTTCCTGCCTAGAACCCAACTTTGTAGTTCCTTCTCTAAAGAAAATACGCTTTCCATTATTAAAAAAGGGTAACACGTCAATCCCTCTACGTTGAAATGCTTCCGCTTGTTGGAAGACAAGGTTAGCAATTATTTTTGAACAAAATTTTACCCTTGCTTGTTGCCCATTTTAAAACCTTATTGCTGAGACCAAGTCAATATCACTTGACAGAATAAGTTTTAAGCTTTCAATATCCTTAAGGCAATTAAGCAACCAAGATCTGTTCAAATTTAGGTCAAAATCAAATAAGGGAAGAAAATCCAATGTCAAGGTATCCACACATGGGATAGAAACTTTCAATGGCTGAATGGTTAAAGTCGTAGTCACTTCAGATGGAAGCCGAAAAATAGGTGCAGATGGATTAAGTACCCTTGTTACTGTAGGCATATTTCTTGTGTCTTCATCAACTGGTGCTGGGGGTTCTATCCCATTAACCTCAGAACATAGAACTCCCCCATTCATAGTGCTGTCAACAGGGGTACTTTCTACTACAGGGTTAGTGATACAACCCACTGCCTCTTTACCGGGAGTATCCAATAATGAGCTATCTGCAATTTCTATAACATCAGGCGCTTCAGTTATTATGTGCTTTTGAAAAATAATTTGCCTCCTTTTCTTCTTGTACTTGTGAACAGGCTTCCTATTTTTCCCTTTATTCTTTTTACTTTTTTCTTTTACTGTTCCCTTAGTCACTAAAGTTCCTTCAGGTTCTTTTTTATCCTGATTAAAGATGGGAAAAAGTTAATTTCCAGCAGTTTGGTTAACCTCTACCAAACTTTCTTCCTTCAAGGTTGGTTCCAATTCTTTCATCCGGTTTAAGGAAGATGGGGTAGGGGTCTTGGAAGGCTCATGAATATCTACCTTTAATGTCATCCCCACCGGTGCATTTTCTCTCAATGAATTATTACTGTCTATGACATTTTGGATAACAGATTCAGTAGGGGGAATAGTCCCATTCTCAGCATTTTTAGCCAGTAATACTTTCAATATCTCAGTAACTGAGTCCAAAATGCAATCAGAACTCCCTGCAAATTTACCCAGTAAGAGTAATATAGAAGCCAGTAAATGTTCAAGTGCTATCAGAGAATCAGAAATCGGTTTTTCATTTTTTGGGTAACCAGATGCAGTAAGAGAGCAGATCCCTGATAGATTAAGTTGCGGAGATTTCAAATCACTCTGCATTGAGGGGATGTCATTAGATGTTATAGAGGGAGTGCTACTATATAGCAGTAATCCTGATGGCGTTGCTCCATTTGGAGTTTTACTAGGATCAGGCTGGTTCAAAATTCTCTCGTCCATATAGCGACCACAAAGTTCGAGATCGATACTGGACGAAATAGATACTTCTCCTATATCCTCCTCCTGATTTTCTGTGCCCTTAAGAGTATTATGCTGAAGTACTTTTGAATTTGTTAACATAGGATCAGAGTGGTCTCCTTTGGATAAACATACTGGGAGGATTGCATCATTAGTCGGAGTCCGGGAAGGCGAGTTTTTTTCCGCAGTTAGTTCAAGATTAAAATCTTTCACTACATCAGACTGCGGTTCCGTCTGTTTTATCATCTCATCATCAGTTATTATTGGAACTTCCATAGGTTTGTTCACAGGTTTTTCCCAAATTTGCAATAACTGCATCTGTCCCTTAAGTTGTACGCTATTTTCATATTTATTCCTCAAGGGTTTAGATCTGGTTTTTATACATGACCTCCCCCCTAGGACTCTTCCAGAGCGTAATTTCTTTGCTGTCATAATGTGTGGAGAATTTCTAACCAGGCAGCAGGCTTGTAAAAGCAGAATATATGAATGTTTTTTAAATTTAAATAAACGAACAGTCAATAAAATACGAATCCACAGGGAATTGATGTAAATGCTCGGCCAGTCGACAGATATATCTCCTCACAGTTTACACATCTGCAAACATTATAAGGTCTTACTTAAAATGAAATGAAAATACCGGGGCCCAGCCCGGCCTACCTCGGCCACAGAGGGCCACAGAGGGCCCGCCCTTTGCCCGGGCTTCGCCCCGGGCGCTCCCGCGACGCGGGGGTGACGCCTCTTTAAAGCGCCGCCTGGCGCGCTCTGGTCGCGGTATTCTCGCCGCTGGGGCTGGCGGGAAATGTAGTTTCCAGGCCCCGCTGACCTCCGGTATTGGATGCCCCCCTCCGCTCGGCGGCCGTTAGGTGGTTGGTGCGGCGGCGGGAGGGGGATGAAAACGGACCCAGCAGCAGCACAAATTGCAGGAGATGCAGTCCACAGCAGGTAGTGATCCCGATATGTGTAGGAGCTTCACCCGCTCCACCGGGGTGACGCCTCTTTAAAGCGCCGCCTGGGGCGATCTGGTCGCGGTATTCTCGCCGCTGGGGCTGGCGGGAAATGTAGTTTCCAGGCCCGCTGACCTCCGGTATTGGATGCCCCCCTCCGCTCGGCGGCCGTTAGGTGGTTGGTGCGGCAGCGGGAGGGGGATGAAAACGGACCCAGCAACAGCACAAATTGCAGGAGATGCAGTCCACAGCAGGTAGTGATCCCGATATGTGTAGGAGCTTCCCATGGTGGCTGTGTGTTCATACTAACGAGAGGTTGGTCGACACTGGGATTGTGATCAAAACTGGAAGAGATGGCGGACTCTGATGGTGGAGGGACACACCGCAGACGGACGGCCCTGGGAGAGGAAGGAGACAAGGGGGCCCCATTTAAATTCGAAATTCTTATAATTATCCCAGAAAATATCAGCCATACGTTCTAGACTAAGCAGTCTCCAAAGACGCGGGTGCCATAAGGAAATAGCTGTAGCCTCCCTGCTCTTCAAGGCGGCTGCCAGGGTGACCTTAGCTGCCCCACACGCACCACTCTTAAAGTATGGGACTCAATTCCGGGCGACGACAGGTGGACTTCTTTTCCATCCCCATTCACTCCAATCCATTTCAATCCAGCTTTCTCCCCGGCCCAACATGAGGGACCATTTGATGCCTGGAGAAGGGGAGGCTGCTTGTCTCTAATACATTTGTTCCACAATTTTGATCCCCTTACTTTCGATCAATGTCAAAGGGACTTTGAATGGAAGAACACGGAAAGATATCAGTATATCCAATTGATACCCTGGGCCCTCACACCTCAGATACGGGAGGCTGCCACTCGACCTCTCACAAAATTTGAGGCCTTTCGCACCAAGACTGCTAACATGAAAGGGGTGATCTCATTTATCTATAGCTTCCACCTTAAAACAGTGCTTTCCCTACACCCCCGGTATATGTTTAAGTGGGAAGACTTAATTCACCGTTTTATTTCTGATGAGGAATGGACGCATCTATGGTACGACATTGCACGCTTCAATCATTCCTCAGAACTCAGGGATCTGCTGCCTGATTTTACGTATACACCAATCATTAAGCAGAACAGAGCTGAGCAGAAGAGTGGAGGGAAGTGTTAAAACGGTAAGGCACACCCAGCTTGCTTGCTAATCTGCACGCAAATAAAAGCACAAGCTTGCCAACAAACTGTAAAGCAAAATTGAAAACTAGGTTAGCAAACTTCAAGCGCTGGCTCGAGCATCCCGTGGGGCTGTCAGTAGATTAGCCTTGTGTGGAGTTATAGGTCAAATGGCATGTTTACCGTCTCCATAATAGAGAGTGGGAGGAAGGTGCTGGGCAGTAGAGAGGAGAGCAGGGCCAGGGGAGAGGGAGGCTAGGAGCAGAGAGAGAGAGGAGACGGACAGCAGGGACAGAGGAGCGCTGAGGGGGAGGCCAGGGGAAGAGACAGAGCTGAGACAGAAGGAAAGTGAGAGTCAACAAAAACAAAGGGAGACGGGGGCAGATGAGGCCTGAGAGCATAGATCGAGAGAGACACAGAGCAGATGGGATGGGTATAGGCAATGAAGAGGTGAATGAAAGATTAGTAAGAATTAAGTAAAAAAAAAAGGAAAAAATAATGGAAGATGAGAGATATGAAAGAGGGGAAAGAGACACAGATTGAAATCATACCGGTCAACTCATCTGCCTTTGCCGGGTGTCACCGGCACGGGAGGGGCATTTCCTCACACACGCAACATTGTATTTTACAAAGCGCTAATTTTTCATGCACTGTAAGTAACAGCTTGTCACAGTTATTATGGTGCTGAATTTACAGACCTACGGGAGAGGGGGAAGCTGAGTTTGCCAGCGGACTCAAACTGGTGTCATGCTGCCTTTCAAGAAATGAAATTCAGCTCAGTGAGTGATCCGAACGGCACGCTAATAGGTAGTGTCACAGCTGAGTGAAGAGAGCAGCAAAACAGAATACTGTCTACTGCAGAACCCGCTGCTAATGAATGAAAAGACTGTTTCAGAAGGGACCCTGTTACTGCAGCAATTCTAAATTAAACACTTGGTTGTTTCTGACAAAAGCAGCAGAATATATTGGCCTCATTTTCTAATTTTGTGTACTTGGGTGTTAAAACGGTAAGGGCACACCCAGCTTGCTTGCTAATCTGCACGCAAATAAAAGCACAAGCTTGCCAACAAACTGTAAAGCAAAATTTAAAACTAGGTTAGCAAACTTCAAGCGCTGGCTCGAGCATCCTGTGGGGCTGTCAGTAGATTAGCCTTGTGCGGAGTTATAGGTCAAATGGCACGTTTACCGTCTCCATAACAGAGAGTGGGAGGAGGGTGCTGGGCAGTAGAGAGGAGAGCAGGGCCAGGGAGAAGGAAGCTAGGAGCAGAGAGAGAGAGGAGACGGACAACAGGGATGGAGGAGTGCTGAGAGCGGAGACAGGGAAGGCCAGGGGAAGAGACAGAGCCCAGACAGAAGGAAAGCGAGAGTCAACAAAAACAAAGGGAGACGGGGGCAGATGAGGCCTGAGAGCAGAGATCGAGAGAGACACATAGCAGATGGGACGGGTATCGGCAATGAAGAGGTGAATGAAAGATTAGTAGGAATTAAGTAAGAGCAGATAAAAGAACGGCACAAACAGGGGGGGGGGGCAGAGGCTTACCTCATGTCCTGTTAAGACGCTGCTCGAGCAGCAAAATTGCAGCCGCAAGGGAGTGAAATGTTTGGATTCGGGGGCGTTTTTGGCCGGAATGACGTTCACAAAGGGGCAGAGAGGGAAAAAATCTCGGGAACGCCCACAAATCTGCTACGACAATGACGGGCAGATCTCTCTTCCAATGGCTAGCCTCCATTTATGGGGCTAGCCAATGGAAGAGAGAGGAGGGACAACAGCCGTACTGTTGTAACATAAGATTTCGCCTGCGCGAACGCTGCTGTGCAGCGGACGCCAGGCAAAACCTAAAAAACTACAAATGCATCAGATATAGTGAGATTGAACACTGGAAACAACCATGACCAAATATCATATTGTGAAGGTGAGGGTAAACAAATGTCTCCAACAAAACCCTTCTACCCTCTATTTAATAAGGATCTATCGGAGGTACAAGCAGTTATGAAAAATAAATGCCTAAACAATCAAGCTGATAGTATAAAAATGATAGATAATGGGAAAATTCAGTCCTTAGAAATGCTGCAAGTGGAGGAAAGTAATAAACAGGTGGAAAGTAAGCCATCACAATTGGAAACAAATAGAGCAAAGAGTGAGAGTATCAGAGGGGATGAAACGAATAGAGATTTGTTAAGTGGTGCAGGTAATTTATTTCGCCGGAATATAAATCTAAGGGTAATAATGAAACAACTTGCAAACAACCGGACCCACCGCAAGATGGCAGGAGTATGCAAAGCATGTGCATCTACAGCACACATGCCTCAAACAGAGGATTAATGGCCCCAAATCCCTGCCGTGGAATCTGGTCATGTTGTGGCTGAATGTGCCATGTGTTGTGGCAGGCTATAGTGCTTGGTGTGATTTGGTCATTTTTGACAAGGTGGCGTGCTGAACGGTTAGGCAAATTTTGAATTTCTTTGTTTTTGGGATCGTGTGAGATAGTGCGGTACCTACCGTATGATGTAAATAAATTACATTGCTAATATACCATAAGGATGTGGGGTGAGTGTTATTATGGCCGAAGCCTTGCTGATTATATGCAGAATAACAGGTCTGGGAGGTCACTACTGACTAGAGCAGGTTAGCAGCTGCACAGGCCTTGGGCATTGATCCTATTGAGGATAATATGTGACAGGCACTGGTGACTGAGTTGGCTAGCAACAACGCTGGCCTCTGTTATTCATTACATTCAGGGTAACAATGCATGTCAATATTGACTGGAACTGGTTGGCAGTAGAGTTGACCTCTGGTTTTGAATATTTGCAGGATTTAAGGTACAGGGGTCACTACTGACTGGAGTTACTTAGCAGGATAATAGGTCTCAGGGAGCCAATACTGACTGAAGCTGGTTAGTATGATCACTAGTCCCAAGGTGCTACTAATGACTCAAGTTGGCTAGAATGATAACAGGTCACAGGGGCCAGTACTAACAGGAGCTGGCTAGTAGGCTTACTTACAGGTCCAAGGGGCCACTACTGACTGGAGCAGGCTCAAAGAATAACAGGTGCAGGGGAGTCGGGTGTGAGTGTCACCTGTAACCATAGCTGGCTAGAAGCATTGACGACCTTTGGTATTAAATGCAGGATTCAAGGTCACAGGAGGCACTGCTGAATACAACTGGATAGCAGCAGTGGTGGCCTCTAGGAAGAAGGAATTGAGAAAGCATAACAGGATATACTGGTTTCTTTAATATCGATAATTGTTTACACATCATACACATCAATGCCACAACGTGCATTGATATATTACATTACCAAATTACAATATTCTTAAATAATTTGATGTGTCTGTTCGCCTTAATATGCCTGCAAAGTTATATGATTCTATTAGGGCCCAGAACCATTTTATTTAGTGATGTCCATCTGCACACTTCCCTGCATCTTGTAGTAAATTGAATATTGACAAACAGAAGTGTTATTTCCAGGAACAGTGAATTCTGCAGCTTGTCTGTGTATCTTTTACCTGCACCTCACGGACTCCTCACATTCCTCTCGAGAGAAGATCCTGCCTCCAACTCATTACTGTTGTTTTAGTAACTGTTTCTATCACGTGTTCACGGTTCATTGACTTGTATTAGGAGAAAAGTGTATAAAAATGCATTGTGTAGCATTAGCAGTATATACTCCAACTTACTCTAGGGTGGATGCTCTCGTCCATTGCAAAGACAATTGTCACTTGTTAGTTTGCTTGGCCTTATGCTATTTTTGCATTAAATGTATGATAGATTTGTTGGCCTCCAGGTGTGTTGTGTTTTATTTTACATATCACAAGAAATGCTGAGGAAAATGACAGTCCAGTATACACATTCTTAATATAAATCAAAGCACAGTATACTGTTCTGGAGGTTCAGTCCCACAGACATTATCTCTAACTGAACGCAGACACCCTAGGTAGCATGTGCTTTTCAAACCAGTTGTCCTCTGATGCGGCGTCCTTGCTATTGGATAAGTCTGTAAGTCCTGAATTTTAGGAGGGTGTCTGTAACTAGGTATGGGCGAATTTTGCGAATCTCGCGTTCGCGAATTTTGCGGATTTGCGAACTCTCAATCCGCAAAATCCGCAAATTCCCGCTAATTTGCGGATTTTTAAAAATTTTTTTATGTTTGCACGGGTTTCTGTAAGTTCGCGAGGGTTTTGTACAATTTCGCAAATTGCGAAATTGTACAAAACGCGTGCGAACTTGCAGAAACCCGTGCGAACACAATGTGCCCAGTAGGGTATGTGCCTCGTCTTGTGTGAATAAAAGGTCAGAGAAAGATCAGTTCAGCAGATGAAGAGAAAGAAGCTCCTGGACACAGGAACAGCACGGGTATTGCGCTCGTGAAAGTCAAGGATGCAAAGCCTATCCAGCATCACAGCTGATTTTCCACGGTAGATTTGGGAAGAAGGCACACCTGTCCAGCCTCGACGACGCTCACGATTGTTTTTGGGCTAATGAATGAGTCACTGAATTTGAGCATCAACTAGTTTGAGCGACCATGTGTGTGTTACTATGCAATCGCCCCGAAGGGCACAGGGGTCCCTTGAGTGAGCTGCAGACCTGTGCCCAGCCATGCAACTATTTTACAATGGCGCCAGCAAGCTGCCAGCGCCGTTGTAAAATAGTTACAAAGTTAGCTTGCACAGGAAGCACTTAGATAAAATAAAGCAGCACCTGCTTCGTTTTATCTAGTGGTTCCTGTGCAAGCTAACTTTGTAACTATTTTACAACGGCGCTGGCAGCTTGCTAGCGCCATTGTAAAATAGTTGCATGAGTGGGGGTTCAACTTTTGAACCCGTTACGTTCGCGGATTTTACGGGAAATCCGCAAAATTCGCGGATTGCAGATTTCCCAAAAATCCGCAAAATCCGCGAGCGTAACGGATTTCCCGCTCACACTTATCTGTAACTAGTGCACTCTGTTAGACAGTGCTCAACTGTGGTAGTAAGATGTTAACAGGCACCTTATCACCTACGCACGGTGCAGGGCTTTGAGTTACAGAGCTCCTCACGCTGTGGAGAAGATTAGGTCACATTTACCCATTTTCCCATATTTGGTCCTGATGAAATGCCAACAGATTGCTCCATGACTACACAAGGCATGAAAAAAGTTGACCTGAAGTTTAGACTCCAGCTTACCAGCAGGTCCATAGGTGATCGACACTTTCACACAGTGATAGGGGCCATTAGTTCCTCAATTTCTCTGCCACTGTTTTTAATCTCAACTGGACCAGGAAGATCACATGAACTATGTTGTAGCAACTGTTTGATGGTTGATCTTATATACAGACTTCACCAATCTCACATCTAATGACACAACATCCTCTGTCCTACTATGCGCATCTGGCATACTTAATAAAAGATCTGCGACAAAGTGCCCTCTTGTGGTGCCCGCCAGGCATTGTAGCTCCGGCCTGGTGAGGAGTATAGCCCAATGATGAAGCATGTCACCTTCAGGTGAGTGAACGCAACTTGTCTTAAAAGCACATGGGTGTCTGAGTTCAGTTACGATAATGTCTCTGGGACTAAACCTCCGGAACAGTATACTGTGATTTGATTGTGTTTTATTTTAACAAATGTACATAGTAAATATTGGTGCTTGCTTGTTTCACAAAAACAAGCATTTGCAATGCAATAGGTCTCGCATTTACACAAGTTTGATCTACTGGCATTGTAAATGACAATTGCTCTATTTTATGTTTTGATTTTTAAAACGTAAATAAAAGGCATTGTAATTTCCAATGCCAATAGCTTAAACTAGCGTAAATGTGAGACCTATTGCATTGCAAATGCTTGTTCTGCTTGAACATGTATTTCCAAAGTCTGTTGTGCTAACCTTGCTCTTGAGTGTGGGGACAGCCAGAAACTGCATATGCTTGCAATAAAATTATTTCAAATTGAAAAAACATTGAATATAATATGAGTAATAGGAGTACTTCCAAGCAGGCCGGTGTACGTGGATCTGGTGTAGAAACCACATTTCGTTTTCATATACATCAAAGGGAAATTTGACTCCTATTGGTGCAAAGAAAAGGGATTATTGGCTTTGAATTGCTGTTCCCTGAAGGCTTCGATAAACACAAGAATTACATGGAGGTAAATTTGGGGGGAAAATGATTGGCCAAGTCTTGATCCATCTGTCTTGGTACTGAAGTTAACTTTATTTTTAAATCGGATGTACACATGTGAGCAAGTAATACAGCAAGAAATAAAGGTCTCGGTGCATGAGTGCCAATGGCTGAAGTAGATAGACAACTGCCCGATCCTTTATCCTTGACCTTTAAGCTTTGTTGGGTGGAAACAAAATGCAGATGGCAGTTGAACAGACCAATGAAGAAGAGGGCTGATTCAAAGCGCGCGCGTGTGGGCGAATGTGTGCGTGTTTATTATATGAGGCTCCCGAAGCAGTCTCGTGGACTGGCGCCAGGAATACATCTTGGCAAGGCCTGCATGCAGGGGGTATTGGTGGCTGCAAGTGGGGGTGGGTGGGAGGGGGTCTTTTGCCTCTGGACTATGAATGTATGAGTCATAGTAGGTGCAGCGTGGCGCCGCCTGTCCAGGGGCCACTTAACAGTTAACACATTTAAAATGCGTCCGTGCATAACCCTTGCCATGGATACTTTATGTACAGGCAGAGGCACGTGAAATGCGGCGTGATTTGTTGGCCTATGAAAAGGAAGAAGGGCTCACTGTCTGCAGCCCCTTCAGAGCTGTTTTCCATCTGCCTCAGAATAATTATTTCATTAGTGAGTCCGAGTTGTCCGCATTTGGGGTGCAACGGAGCCTGTTGCAACCCAAATACTGACAACTCTAGGCAGTTAGACACGTATTGTTCAGCATTTGCACTGTAAAAATTGTAAAGTCTTCTGAATTAAGGTAGTATATGGAGGGAGAGTCGGAGAGAGAAAGAAAGACAAGCATTTGCAAAGCAATAGGTCTCGCATTAGGAAAGTGTGACCTATTGGTATTGTAAATGCCACCTTTTTTAATATGTGTTGGCTTTGAAAATATATAAATTAATAGCATTGTTATTCACAAAGCAAATAGCTTACACTTTCCTAATGCGAGTCCTATTGGCTATGGCAATGCTTATTGGTAGCAAGCAAGAACAGTGCTGTTGTAGTGCTGAGCGATGATGTGGTTTGGCTGAGTGATGTGGGGGTGTATTAGAGCAGAGGTCTTCAATCTGTGGGGCGCGACCCCCAGGGGGGTCGTGGAGTCCTGGGAAGGGGGTCGCAGATTCTGCCAGAGTGCAGTTCCTGGCGTCGGGCTGATCGAGGGTGCTCAAGGCGGAGGCCGCCTAATTCACACCGAGGTGTGAAAAACATCAAAGCCTCGTTAACAAGTAAAGGTCTTTTAAAGACCCGTGATAGTACTCTGGTGTGCCTTTGTGTGTGTCCAAGCTGTTTCAGCCAGGCTGACATACAGGAGCTGGGGTGGGGAGGAGGCTGTAGCCCTTTGAGTTCAATGGACTTAGCTGTGGGTTTATTTTTACTTTTAACGTTTTATATAGCACTAGTTTAACCCGTAGGTATCAGAGCGCTTTACAAATACACAGTAAACAGTAGAAGGACATTACAATCATAGCATTGGTTCAAGTCCCACGAGCCCTCATACCTGGCGCCTGTGCAGGAGAAATGTGGCCGAGAGTCTGTTCTTCATGGTGAGATGTTTTCACAGCCGGCTGCCGCCCCCCCAAGCAGAAAGGCACAGAGATGCCCTCCCATGAGAGAGGAAAACTAAGCAGAGAGATAGATACTGACCCCCCATGAGAGAGGCACAGACAAGGTGGGTGAATGAATGATGGGTGGATGGATGGATGCAAGGGTGGACGGATGAAGGATGTATGGATGGATGGATGAAAGGGTGGATGGCTGTATGGATGGACGGATGGATGGAAGGATGAAAGGGTGGACGGATGTGTGAAAAGGTGGGTGGATGAATGATGAGTGGATGGATGTAAAGATGAAAGGGTGGATGGATGGATGAAGGATGGATGGATGTGTGAAAAGGTGGGTGGATGGATGAAAGGGTGGATGAAAGGATGCAAGGGTAGATGGATGAGGGATGTATGGATGGATAAAAGGTTGCATGGATGAATGATGGATGGATTTGTGAAAAGGTGGGTGGATGAGTGATGGGTGAATGGATGGATGTAAGGGTGGATGGATGAAGGATGGATGGAAGGATGGTAGGATGAAAGTGTGGATGGATGGATGAAGGATGGATGTATGGATGGAGAAAAGGTTGCATGGATGAATGATGGATGCATGGATGGATGTGTGAAAAGGTGGGGGATGAATGATGGATGGGTGGGTGGATGGATGAAAGGGTGGGTGGATGAAGGATGGATGTATAGATGAAAGGGTGGATGGATATATGGATGGAATAATGAAAGGGTGGATGGATTAATGAAAGGTTGGATGGATGTATGGATGGAAGGATAAAAGGGTGGATGGATGAAGGATGGATGTATGGATGGATAAAAGGTTGCATGGATGAATGATGGATGGATGTGTGAAAAGGTGGGTGGAAGAATGGGTGGATGGATGGACGGGTGGATAGGTAAAGGATGGATGTATGGATGGAAGGATGAAAGGGTGGATGGATGATGGATGTATGGATGGATAAAAGGTTGCATGGATGAATGATGGATGGATGGATGTGTGAAAAGGTGGGGGATGAATGATGGATGGGTGGGTGGATGGATGGATGAGAGGGTGGGTGGATGAAGGATGGATGTATGGATGAAAGGGTGGATGGATATATGGATGGAATAATGAAAGGGAGGATGGATGAAGGATGGATGTATGGATGGAAGGATGAAAGGGTGGATGGATGAAGGATGGATGTATGGGTGGATGGATAAAAGGTTGCATGGATGAATGATGGATGGATGTGTGAAAAGGTGGGTGGAAGAATGATGGATGGATGGACGGGTGGATAGGTAAAGGATGGATGTATGGATGGAAGGATGAAAGGGTGGATGGATGATGGATGTATGGATGGATAAAAGGTTGCATGGATGAATGATGGATGGATGGATGGATGTGTGAAAAGGTGGGTGTGTGGATGGACGGGTGGATAGGTAAAGGATGGATGTATGGATGGAAGGATGAAAGGGTGGATGGATGAAGGATGGATGGATGTGTGGAAGTGTGGGTGGATGAATGATGGATGGATGGATGTGATGAGGTCTAACAGGCGCATTTATGGTTGTCGATAGTTGTTTATGATGAGGAGTACCAGTTTCTTGAATCTTTTGTCGGAAGGGGGTCCTTACGCCTAAAAAGGTTTTACAAGGGGGTCTCGGCATCAAAAAGTTTGAAGACCTCTGTATTAGAGTGATGTGGTGGTGTCCCAGAGTGATGTGGTGGTGTCCCAGATTGATGTGGTGGTGTCCCTGAGTGATGTGGTGGTGTCCCCGAGTGATGTGGTGGTGTTCCTGAGTGATGTGGTGGTGTCACCGAGTGATGTGGTGGTGTCCCTGAGTGATGTGGTGGTGTCCTTGAGTGATGTGGTGATGTCCCTAAGTGATGTGGTGGTGTCCCTGAGTGACGTGGTGGTGTCCCTGAGTGATGTGGTGGTGTCCCTGAGTGATGTGGTTGTGCCCCGGAGTGATGTTGTGGTGCCCCTAAGTGATGTGGTGGTGCCCCTAAGTGATGTGGTGGTGCTCCTGAGTGATGTGGTGGTGTCCCCGAGTGATGTGGTGGTGTCCCCGAGTGATGTGGTGGTGTCCATGAGTGATGTGGTGGTGTCCCTGAGTGATGTGGTGGTGTCCCTGAGTGATGTGGTGGTGCCCCTGAGTGATGTGGTGGTGTTCCTGAGTGATGTGGTGGTGCCTCTGAGTGGTGCCCCTGAGTGATTGAGTGGTGCCCCTGAGTGATGTGGTGGTGCCCCTGAGTGATGTGGTGGTGTCCTCGAGTGATGTGGTGGTGTTCCCGAGTGATGTGGTGGTGTCTCTGAGTGATGTGGTGGTGTTCCTGAGTGATGTGGTGGTGTTCCCGAGTGATGTGGTGGTGTTCCCGAGTGATGTGTTGGTGTTCCCGAGTGATGTGGTGGTGTCCCTGAGTGATGTGGTGGTGTTCCTGAGTGATGTGGTGGTGTTCCCGAGTGATGGGGTGGTGTTCCCGAGTGATGTGGTGGTGTCCCTGAGTGATGTGGTGGTGTTCCTGAGTGATGTGGTGGTGTTCCTGAGTGATGTGGTGGTGTCCCTGAGTGATGTGGTGGTGTCCCCGAGTGATGTGGTGGTATCCCCGAGTGATGTGGTGGTGTCCCTGAGTGATGTGGTTACAGTGGGTTGCCTCAGGTTTCAAGGAATTGAGTTTATCGGATAAAGAAGGAAACGGGACCCAGCAAAGGTTTTGACTAAAAGGCGTATGGGCTGCCAGAAGAGAAGAATAACATTCGAATACTATGGAATGTTTACATCTGCCTGGAGTTTCCCCATTAAGTCAAAGAAATTCCCAGCGGGGCAGCGTTTTCCATGAACTCGGCTGTATTTCATGTTTCTAAGAAGCGTGAAAGATAAACTCTTTTTTTTTTAAAGAAAAAAAGGGGAGTGCCTTGCATGTTTTGGTATGAATGAGCCTGGTCTGTAGAAGTGGCAAATAAGAGAGTAGCGAACTCACTGACCCCTTGGTAGTACACTCTGATTGGATCCAGTTGGGGCCTCTCATAGCTGCTCACAGTACAGGGTGCAAAAAAAATAAAAATACTGCTACATTCAGCTGCTTAGGGTTAAAGTTACCAGATGGCTCAATGCTGCCAAAAACGTGCCTCTTCAATCCTGGGCCTTTAATTTACCCATGATTGTTTCCAGGTTTGTTAGTTTCAGTGTATGAACTAACGCGCAGCTGCACTACGACTGCCAGGATTCATTAGGCTATTAAGGAGCTTGGTAGGAGCGCTACTTAACTCCTTGGACGCTCATGACGAGCTGAGCTCATCATGAGCCACGGCACTCCGGTGCTCATGACGAGCTCAGCTCGTCATGGCCCGTGGAACGCTCAGGTGCGGGGAGAATTCCCCCGCTGTGCTGAGCGTTCCACGGGAGGCAATACACCTGTGACGAGCTGAGCTCGTCATGAGCACAAGAGCGCTGTAGCTCATGACGAGCTCAGCTCGTCATGAGCATGGGGGCGCTGTGCTCGCCCCCCTCTCCCCCAGCGCAGCGGGGGATTAACCCCCACAGCGAAGGGGTTAAAAATGCACAAAAATAAATAAATACACCAAGGCTGTAAGTGATTGGTGGCAGATCATTTTGTTGACTAATATAGTGCTTTGCGTGTTTTGGTATGAATGAGCCTGGTCCGCAGAAGCGCCAATAAGGGAGTAGCGAACTCACTGACAACTTGGTAGTACACTCTGATTGGATCCAGTTGGGGCAACTCATAGCTGCTCACAGTACAGAGTGCAAAAAAAATCGAGTGTTTCAACCTGCATTTTTATAAGTGAAGGGCAAGGCAGGGCGTACAAAGTCCAGAGCAGTATTTAGTAGAATAATGCTTTTGTTCTAACAAAGCGAGCAGCTAACCAGGTGGTGCTAATGGTTGCTATTTGAGCCAATTATGGTTAATAATTTAGAGTTTAGTCTGACCCCTGGTGTTATTTGCAGTGCTCAGCATTGTAAGATACCAACTTATATCTCAAACCGCTACTGCACTCCCTGAAACACAGAAATGTCACCATTTACAACTATGCGGACGATTTGCAGCTGATATTCCCCCTCAACTCTACGGACTCTACTAAGGAATTTCAAACCACCATGCTGCACATCCAGAGCTGGATGGACCAGAACCATCTTAAGCTCAACCCAGGAAAGACCGAGCTTTTACTCCCCGGCAACAGCGCTTTAAGTTCGGGCCCCCACTTCTGGCCAGCCTCGTTGGGCCCCCCTCCTTCCCCCTCTCAGTCAGTGAAAAGCCTCGGGGTCACTCTCTGCTCCGACCTCTCACTGAAAACCCAGGTCGGAACAGTGATCTCTTCCTGCTTTTTTCAGCAAGAAAGATTTAAAAAATCGCCCATTTGCTTTCTCATTCTGCTCTCATTCAGGTGGTAATCGCCTTGGTCCTTTCACGACTGGACTTTTCAAAGTCCATCTACTTGGGCCTACCTCTCGCCCTCGTTAAACGCATGCAGATTGCTCAAAATCAAGCGGCCAGATTAATATTTAAGAGCAATCGCAGGAAGTCGGCCAAATCCCTACTAGCCTCCCTCCATTGGCTCCCTATAGCCCAACGGATTACCTTTAAGGTAGGCTGCATAACCTTCAAAGCCCTTCACGGCAAAAGCCCCAAGTTCGTCAATCATCTCATAAATAAATACGTGGTTCAACTGGAAGTGTAATGTGAGCCATCGATGAGATGCACTGGTTTAATGTGATTTTTATTTCATTTAAGGTGTATGCATTCTAATTTGTGAAGCTGAAGCGCAGTGAGCCGCACTCCTTTAAAAAATACTTGAATATTGAAAAAAAGAGCTCAAAGTGCCACACTCATTAAAGAAAACATACACAGATACCATGTACATGCCCAATGTGGAGTGGGGCGGAGGCGTCTTTAAAAGAACAAGAGGGGGAAGTGCACCGAACAGGAACAGGCACCCTCGGAAGCATCTAGTGCAGGGGTCTCCAACCGGTCGATCGCGAGCTACCGGTAGCTCGCCGAACCCCCATGAGTAGCTCGCACCTTCCGTCTAAATTTTGTAGCCTGTTATCGTCCTTTTTTATTCTTGGTCCTTTTTTCACAGCCGATGCCTGCCCTCACCAAACCCAACTGCTCAGATTGGCCTAATTGAGGTTACGTGGGGCGGGGCAGGCCAAAGAGGATGACGCTGTTCCTGAACTCTGCACACAGCCACCTGCCTTTCACAGCCTGGCACCGCGATCTTAATCCTGCAGGACGTGTGCCGGAGCGAAGCAGCAGTTATGCCTGAGCAGAGCAGCAGGTGGGCCGGAGTGGAGCAGCAGGTCCTTGGAAAGCCTGCTAGCATGCAGGCGGTGCAAGCAGTATTAACCTGCTGCAAACCCACGCCATCCGCTTTATTTTCTACCTGCCACATTACATTTAAGCAGCACATCTATCGGTAAGCACTGGCCTGGCCAGTAAACCTCTTAATGCTCTGTTCCCCAGACTATAGCTATGATGTGTGCTGTAAACGTGATGCAGCCGCTGGTATGCCACGGGCTCTTGAAGGACTGGGCCTTGTTTATAGCCAAGTCTGAGCCTGCCGTGTCCGATCTGAACCCGAACTATGAATGCTCTTATGCTAACTACATTTCGGCTGGTTTATGATTGAAAGCGGCCCAAATAAACAACATTGCCTAGCAGTTTGAAAACAGCCAAAATTATGACTTAACAGACAAAATCGAAAATGTATGTTTTTTCCCGCTTTCCAGCTCTGGTTTGTACATCAGGAGAAGCAGCGTGTTGCCAAGTTTCAGTTCCTTTACCGAAGGTACAAAATAAAGAAAACTCTCCCCATCTGCACTCCTGTAAAAAAATGTAAATGTAAATTGTTCCACTCTTCGGAGAAGCTTTGAATTTCTGACCCAGTTTTAACTATTTCAAACCCTCTTTGGAGAATTCATTGACAGCTCGTCCAACTAACAAATGTGTTTATTTTTAATATTCAGGGATAGTTGTGCGTTTTCAATATTTAACGCAGCAGCAGCTGCAGCTCACTAACATTACTGCAAATATTCTCTGTACCACCATCCCATTTTTAATATGTGATGTCCTTTTTCGATCTATTCTAAAAAAAACTTTTTTTATTGATGTGTCATGAAAAATAACATTTCTCTGCAAGTACTCTATATTAGACTCGCACATCTGCCACATTCAAAATAAATTAAAGGAAAATGGTATTTAAATCAATCAGTTTAAATAAAAAATTATTAAAGGTCATCCGGGCAAGGCTCTCTGTTGAACAGAGCTGGTTCTATCGGGCGCCTGAATGGGTGGGGCTCTGGGCCAGAGCCCACTTTGCCCATTCCTTACATCTCTGTTCCCAGTGCATGTGGCAATTCACACCAACACTACAGCAGTTTCTTTGGGTAGCAGAGTATTCTAGTAGTCAAATCCTCATTTTGGAGTTTGAGTTCCACTGCCTCTTGGAAAAAAAACGTATCTGTTAAGAGTGCTTCTCTGTATAAAACTGAAAATAGCAAGTCTTACTCTTCATTCGTTAAAAAACAACAGATGTTTCACATACTTACAAAAGTTGTTTTACTGATGCATTGTGAGCCTCTGCCCTGCCTAGCTCCATTGACAAGGCCGATTTTACTTGCACATTAAATGCTTTAAAAAAAAAAGTGTGAAACTCTGCTTAATTAATTATTACATTTAATCATTGATAATAAAGCAGGGTTTCAGAGACTTTTCTTCTCCAAATAAATAGCAATTATCTACCAAGAACTGGAAACGTTCCAATTTGCCCAGGCCAAAAGCATCTGTGAGTGTTGAAATGGTATTTTTTTTCACTAACTCAGTTAAGCTTCCACTTGATTGGGCCATGTTGAAAAATATGTATTCTACATAAAGATAAATTCATTTTCACCCTCACAAAGAAAACAGTTATTAAAACCCTTCATGAATCAAACTAGTTAAAAATTATTTAAACCTGAACCAGGATGGGACATTTTAAAACTGTAATAAAAAAAAAATAGTATATGGTGAAGGGGAAAACTAGTGACTGCACATTGAAGCTAGACTCCAATAATTCACATTTAGTAAGGAATATATGTTGAGGTTTAACTTTTGCATTGTGTGAACGATTTAGTCATAATAGCAGTCATAGGCTTGTATCCTTCAGTATTTCTTTACACTTTCCAGGAATGGTTCCAAGCAAGACAAGCTTTTGCTTCAGGTAGCACAACCTGCAGCTGTCTATAGCTTTAAAAGAGGGAGACTGGCCCCTTTTGTTCAAACCACAGTATGGGCTGGGAAGAAATTAGGCTGAAAGTCAATGAAACTGGGCGCTGGGGGGTCTCTCTAAAAAATGCGCAAGTTGCCTAACCTTCAGTAGCTCACATCGATTTTCACTGCTCCGAAGTAGCTCTCACTACAGAAAAGGTTGGAGACCCCTGATCTAGTGAGTCAGGGGGCGGGTGAGCGGGAGGCATTCCTTTGTAGTCTGATGGGGGGGGATGCGAGGCGCAAATGGTGTAATGGTTGTGTGTGAGCGGCTTCTTTTCAATTCGGATGGGGGTGCGGGGGAGCAGGGGAGCGAGCATGCGGGAGGGAACAAGCATATGGCGAGTGGAGGGGGAGCAGCTTGGGAGCATGGACGTTTCTTAAATTAAACTTTTTGGGAGAACTGGTTTCATTTAAGGTGTATGCATTCTAATTTGTGCAGTTACCTGAATGCATTGTTAAAGATGAAGCTCAAAGTTCCGCGCTCATTAAAGAAAACATACACAGATACCATGTACTTGCCCAATGTGGAGTAGGGAGGGAGCGTCTTTAAAAGAACAAGAGGGGGAAGTGCACGGAACAGGAACAGGCACCCTCGAAAGCATCTTGTGAGTCAGGGGGCAGGTGAGCGGGAGGCATTCCTTTAGTCTGATGGGGGGGAATGCGAGGCACAAATGATGTAATGGTTGTGTGCAAGCGGCTTCTTTTCAAGTCGGATGGTGTGGTTCTGAAAATTCTGGACCCTGCCATAATGGTGTACCAAGGCCTAAACACTCGTGCAGAAAATATCATCATACCACGACAAATTTGGTATCAATAGACCGGTAATGATCAGGACATTATGCCTGTGTATTTTCGTCACGATCGAGTAATGCTATCACCCTTAAATCACTGTTCCTGTCCTGAGCCCACAGCATCCATCTTGTGTCTTGCCCTCATATAGTCAATTGATTAAAGGCTGAATTTGATCCAAAGGACACGTCCACCTTTCTCTGACTTCTCCATGACCTGAACAGGCTGAATCTGCCTACGTGATGTTGGCCTCACCAAACCAGTCCATGCCCTCTAGTCAATCTATATTAAAGATCTGAGCAACTTGTTGTGTACATTGGCCTGAGCAAGATTAGAAGGCCGAATACAGTAGCCATGCCTGTTTATGACCCACAAGCATCCCTTATCCTACATTTCTATCTTCCACACCTGGCTCTGTTTCTCTGCTTCTGGGCTTTTACAATGGGGAGGTGACTGTTTATATGATGGGGAGGAAACCAGTTCTATTGTGAGCTTCTTCTGCCTGCACAGGAAAATATGTGAAGTTTGACATATGTTCATGATGGAAGATGGGTTGGTCAGTTTGGGCAAGTAGAATGGAATTCATAATTATAGCCTGCTTTGTTATGGTACCATGGGAGCGACCTACAATGATGTGTTTCACAGCAAGAATGTGAGCCTAGGGGCAAACTTTTTGTATAAAAGGCCTGTCTGAGAAAGCTCAGGCAGGCTCCCTCTTTCAATTGTAAAACTACGGTTGGACGACGAAGCCTCATAATTAATTATAATAAAGATGTCTTTTAATTTTACAGATTGGCTGTCAATTTCTTTGCTGCTTTATTATGCAAACTGCTGGATAGATCCCTGGTGGGGAGAGTGAGTCATTTCTGACTTTTCTTCAGTTGGCTGCCCAACTCGGGGCCTTATCATGGAGTGGTTATCTACAGGAGTATTTTGTCAAAGGATGGAAAAACTGCTGGGGAAGACAAGACAGAATTCTACCAAAAAGAGGTACTCTGGGCACAGGGTTTTCTGGGGGATTATCTGTCTCTGTGGCCTAGTATGTTTTTTTGATTTTTCTGACTTAAAACTCTCCTAAAGATGTCACTCCTGACTAAGGAACCCATTCTTTTTTTTGCTGTAAGTATTTTTTAACAGACTGTTAGTGCAGTGGGGAATTGACAGTTATAATCTGGACAAATATTTGTGTATATGCAAATTGCAATTTGTATAGGCAGTTGAAGAGATATTTTCTCCATCTGTTTTAGTTGAAGAATAAAAATGGGTCGCTCCCAGTCCTTTTTGGTTCTGAGTCCTTGGTTATTTATTGGTCACGGAAATGTGACGCAGTCCTTAGTTATTTATTGGTCGCAGAAATGTGACGCTTTGGTTTGGGTACCGGTACATTTGGTTCATTTGGTAGGCCTTTGGTTGCTGTGGTTCAGATTATCGTTGGATAATCTTCCTCAGTATTGGTTCCTTGGTTTTATTTGAACACTGCAGTATTCAAAAACCGTGGGTCACGTACATTTGCGTGTATATCGTTGGAGATAGCCCCATGAAGTTTGAAACCCGACTAGTGAGCGCAGATGCCTGGTCGCGGTATTTTGTTTTGTATTAGTATTGACTAGGTTGCAACAAAGGATTCCCAGTTGGAGGATTCGCGTCTGATACCTCCGGTTGGAACTCCAATTTATGAGCTCTCTCTAAAAGGTCTGTGAGGCTGTCCCTTTTGCAGCCTTCTGGAAATCTGTTGAAGAATTTAAGAAAAACAAAAAAAATAGGAACTAAAACGTTTTTGTTGTAAATATGGTTTACAACTAGTTTTGGCAGGTTATTTTTGAACACAGTCTGTAGGCTGTTCCTTGTCCCTGTCCTAAGTGTTGACCTATGGGTTAAAATGTGTGTTTAAATGTCTATGTTGTTTGTGGGTTTTGTTGTACATTGCGACGGCGCTATGTACAAGAACGGCGCTATGTACAAGAAATGGTTAGAGCGCGCTGTTTTGTGTGTCCTGAGTGTTTGACCCCCCTTCTGTTTTGTGTCTGGAATGAGCTCAATGTATGTATGTGTATGGGTCACGTTCAATAGATGTAAATAAGGCTCCAAGAAAAAAAAATGAAAAAACGAAATTGCGTGTTCTTTAGACGCACGGTGTTAGATGTTCGCAGCCAAGTCTTTTCAGCTGTAGTATATCTAATAAGAATGTTCTTTCAGCTAGCACCTCTCTAGTTAAACACGGGTGGTGGAATTTTGCAAACAGTCTTTTTTAAAAAATTGTGGCGCAGTAATCTCACGCATTCCCAGTTAGGCAGCTGCATCTAGGCTTGTGTGTTAATATGCATCTAGATAATAGGCTAGGGATGTAGTGAGCGTTTTATAAGTAGAACAGTCACAAATAGCAATAATTAGGCTTCATTAGAAAAAAAATAATTATTAATTATGAAAAATAATTATTAAAAAAGAAGTGCTACAAAAATCGTTTTGTAATATTTGTGAAGCTTAACACTCATACTATGACCCCCTAGCATTAAAATGTTTGATTTAAGTTATGTTGTACCACGAAAATGACCAAACACCTCTGTGCGCAATTTCCCTTACCCTAGGCGCAAACAAGCTCATTTCTATAAGGTATAACTTAGTATTTTCAAAAGTATGACTCATAAATTGGGTATTAGACATTCTAGTAATACCCATTATGCAATAAAATATAGAATATTTTTTTCTTAGTATCCAGAATACAAAAGTCGATTTTCACATAAATAGACTGTTTTAAATGGTTTCAGGGCCCCTTTTTAAAGCGTCTCTTTAGTAAATGCATACATTTAGACCTTAATATATATGTTTGCAGGTGGTGCCTTCCTATGATTCAGCGAGTCAATGTGTCATAGAATTGCAAGAAAAAAGAGAGAAATTATTGTTTTAAATATAGTGAAATATTGCAGGTTATGTGGAAGTGGTTAAACCTACTGGCCTTGTCAGCTTCAGTTACCACGAGCAGGGGACTGGCAGAACCTGTATAATGTGTTCCAGCAGTAGCAGCCAAGATGTTATCTTGTAAGGCTGTCTTGTTGACATTTGTGACCTTTTAATTAGGGCCTCGCCTGTGGAATGCAGCATGACATGGTTAAACGTGCATCTGATGCTAACTTCAGCTGCCTCTTTGTGTTTAAATCCCTGCCCCTGCCATGGTCCTGACCTGAGGTCACTTGAATAGCCTGACTTGCTCTGATAAATTTAATTCCTGCTCATGTTTATAATTTAAAAGTGTCTTCTTAAAGCGTTACAAATTTGACATTAGCTGGGTTGGGGTTTTTGAACTAAAATGAGCAGAGGATTCAGGGCCATGTACAGCAATGATGATTGCATTTTAGCCAAAGAATAAATAATAGCTCCAGCATGTTCCTCAAAACGCTTGTTGTTTGGTAAATTAGGTCACCAACACATTTATTTTCAATTAGATATGTGCTGACACAGCATTGCATCCCGCTAATAATAATAAAAGGAACACCACACGTGGTTTGCATAGCTCCCAGTTGCTTTCAAAATGCTGCACACAAGCGCTTTATATGAAATGTAGTTGATTGTATATGATTTAAATCTGTAACCTTCATACCTTACAGGCTGGCTTGTTCTCATTTGCCGCATTCACATTACATCTGCGTTAAAAGCGCACATCTGAGATAATAAACAAATAGGAAAGGTATTCCTCATGCAAAATTGTAGCACCTGCACTTCATGTCTTACAAATTAAGCACTGTGTAAAATGAAGGAACATGATTTAAAAAGGGCAAATGCAAAAGTGATTTCTTTGAGAAAACAAATATCAAACATTCTGCTAAATGATCTGTAGAACTGGTATATGTGTGTCTCCATGCTAGGAACGATTTTTTTTTAGTTAAGTTTATTTGACAAAATGAAAAACGAAGTGTTACATTGAGTTTTAGATAGGCAATAAGTAGAAGCCCTTCCCCAAAATTCTGCAACTTAAAGGCCTTAGGCCTGAGTGAGAATGGGCGTTTTTGCAAGGTACATGGAAAATAGGTTACAGGTAAGTAATGAAAAGTTTTTGTATGTCACGTTGTGCCATGTTTTGTAGTCTGATAAAAAGGGTTAAAATTGATGTTGTATTATGAGAAATGTGTGTGTTGTGTATCTTTTCTGCTTCTTCCTACAGATAATTCATGGATTAATTCACAAGACACGTGAGTTGGCTGGTTTAAGAGAAATGTTTTTTTTGGCGTAATTTCTTTAAGAAAAAATGTGTGTGTTTATGTTTCATTTATACATTTGGTCCACTGAAACGCGTTATTTGACACAGCGACACTATATTTTACAGCAGAGTATCAATTACCTGATGCCCTGCTGTCAAAAGAAGGGCATGTGCCATGGTATTATGCATGACCGTTTATTCATATATGCTGTTTGTTTGTCTGGGCTGTTTTTCCTTGTGCTTGATATACAGCAAGTATATCTTATGGCTTGAGATGGCTTGATATGTGTATTTATTTTTTAATGTTTTTTGTGTATGTTCTGTTCTATGGTGCTACTTTGAATTACAAGTTCCCCTGTGTTGTGAAGGAACACATATGACGATATGCATTGTTTCACAATAAATTGGATGAATATTGTATTAAGACAAATTTCACAGATATGGACCTCATACTGTGAGCAGTAAGGCAGCTGTGTTTTTCCAGTGCATGCCTAATTTGGCTGTAATGATTTTTTTAAGAAAACTAAAATTATATACTGGATCAAAGATTGCCATCCGTTGTTAGTCACTTAACTGCCCTTTTTCCTTAAGGACAGGCAGCTCTGCATTTATGTATCCTTGATTGGGCCTAAGGATGGAATTATAGATCCGTGACTAAAGGTGGCCAAATTTTGATATCGCATTTTTTATCTCATTTTTTGATTCCTGAAATAAGCCTATGGATTCATTTTTTCCCTGAAGAGACAACTGAACATTAGTTAGAATTACAGTGTAGGGTATAGATTGTCAGCGGTAGAGTTAAAATTCTGTAACATTGGTCTTTTCATGTATCCCCGTGCTCTTGGTGCTGTGTCACATGCCTTAGGCCACCCAAGCAAACTCTTGTCCTTCCTATAGATTTTTCTTTTTGCTTCTTCCCTGACCAATGTTGCATCATGTTTAGTTATTGAAGATTTTAGTTGTGTCCTACTTCCATTTTTTTTCCCTTCTCCATCTTCCTTTCACCAGTCAGCCCATTTATTATTATGGGTGTATTGTTCATGTTCACACTTCAAGACTGCAGTGATGTAGTAGGAACCCCCTTATGTCACATACATTCCCTTTTGATTGATCAGACTAGTTTTCGAGAATTTCTTTAGGCCCACTTCAAATGTCTTTTCAGACTGACTGTCAGGATAGTGATAGCCTGGTTAATTGACCCAATACAAGTTTTCCATCTCAATAGGAGATTTTCCATCTCAATAGGAGATATCTCAAGTTTACATTCTTTTTTTAGTACGACATATTTTTAATGTCTATTTTTAATTTTTCAGTTCTCTTCTGTTTCTTCTGTTTCAATTTTTTAATAAGATGTGTTCTAATCATGCAGATACCAGGACTCTCTAGTTCTTGTCCTTTTGTCTGCACAGTTGATCATTAGCCTTTGTATTACATAGCGCATTTGATGCACATTGTTTAAAGAAGGGACTTCTTCATGTCCTTGATAATGTGTATTATGTCATTGCTCTATTTGAGATGCTCTAGATAAGGAGTTTAGGAACACCTAGGCTTCATCATTAAGGAGAATATGTATTTACCCCATTAAATAATGTATCCTATTAGATAATGCCACTGTATGAGGGCATCCATTTAGGTTGCCATGACGAATTGCCACTCCTTTGCAGATTGCAGGCCACTTGCTTGCAGCCCTCTTGTCAAAAAGCCAACCCATGAACTGTTTTTATATCTGACTTGAACGAAACTAACAATTGTGTTACACTTCCTATACCACTAGGTTCTGCGGGAATCTTCCAGAGTCAAAAAGGAAGAATGTTACCCTGCAGACCGGTAATCAAAAAAGCCTGGTCCCCATCAGTAAACATGGCAGACGACTACAGACTTCTTGGCCTTGCAATTCCTGACAGCAATCAGCAGCATGAACAGCAATCAGCAGCGTGACAGCAATCAGCAGCGTGAACAGCAATCAGCAGCGTGAACAGCAATCAGCAGCGTGGGCAGCGGTCATCAGCATGGACAGCGATCATCAGCGTGCCTCCAGTGGTACCTCCTAAGCAAGCCATTTGTTTCATCAGAAGGCGTTGTGAAAAGAAAAGAATAAAGGAGCTGATTTTCTGTTTTGCCTCAGAAGTTCAGTGCAAAGATGCGAAGGATCCCTGCTTTTGATGGCAGGACTGTCATCCACTTTGTGCAATTTGTTCAAACTGTCATGTGCTTAAACCTCTGGCAGCGCGCAGTCCCCTGACCCCCTTGGCCTGAGTTTTTGGCCTTTCCCCACACACACCTCTTTTCCCTTTGCTCCAGCAGAAAGGCAGTGCACCTGAGAATCCAAGTTTGGAAAAGGCACTACATTCCGGTGCCCATGAGAAGAGCAGCTTGATCGTCCTCTGACACTAAATGATGAGTGTTGGAGTCTGAAAGGAGCTACTGATCTTGAGAGGTTGATTCTCAGTGGTGCTTGTTTCTGCACAAGATGTTTTGTGCCCTTGATCAATGAAGAGCACATTTCCTGAGGTGTCACAGAGAAGAGACACTGGTGCATTTGTTTTAAGACATTGAGACTTTAAATGAACTGTGGGTGTTCCAGGAGGGCACTCCTACTGAGCATGAAAAGGCCTGGATCAAGAGGCCCAACGCGAAGAAGACACTGGAAGCGGATTTGATGGTTAATAGAAGCCTGCCAGGAGAGGCTTTGACGGACTCTGGGTATTTTCTGTGAGCTTGCATAGAATTGGAGTTTGGAAACTAATTTTTGCTGCTTTGCTGGCATTTGTTTTAAAGTACTATTCTGTTTAGTAAAAGCAGAATGAAGTCCCTCTGTGGAAGTGTATCCCTTTTTCATCTGAGAGCATTGATCAGGAATGCCACTGTTTCACTTGAACATATAATAGATTACTGAAATGCATAGGAAGCTATATAGAATGCTATTAGATAATTCTAGGATTTGCCTTCTGTTTAGGATTGTGGAAAATTATGATTTCATTCGTAATAATGGTCACTACATCCTCCCGTGGTCTATATGTTCTCAACAACGTGTTTACTAGTGTCATTCTAAAATGACATTGTCTTTTGTGGGTGGGATTGTTCTTGTTGCTACCCAAATTGACATCTGTACCCACCTTCCAACCTATGTCTCTTCCTACTATTACTTCTTTGCATTTGACTTTTGCTTTTCCTTTTCTCTTGCTTTTTCTGAAATTGTATTATGGTTTTTTGTTAAATTTTTGATTGGTTACCATTTGCCAGTTGCAGGGTCACGTAGGAGTACCAACGGTTCAGTTTGTGACCTGAGTAGTGGCAGTAGGCCTGCAGGACTTGCAGTGTCCCTATGACCTGCTAATAATCACAGCTGAAGTACTCTATCAAGATCGCGTGAGCGACATTAGAAAATGGAGATTGTATTGAGGAATGACGATGAAAAGCAAGAGATGAAAAACAGACATTATAGAATATTGTTCTCTAAGTGCGGTATAACTTTATCTATTTTAATACTTTTATGTATTCTATTAGTTACTATATCCTGGTTTATTTCTCCTACATAATTGACGCCTGCACCAACTTCTCAACCTACTCTTTCTTTACTGTTTCTTCACATGACTTTCATATTTTACCTGAACATACATTGGTTAGGCCAGAGTTTACTGATAGACCCTTCTGTACAGCTTCTACATCAACACTAGAACATCAATAATTGTTGGGTGGGTGATCTTATACCACGTACTACAGATAGAGGTGTTCACTATTTGGTCCTGCCATATATGGCCTTTGTACCACTACGTGTGTAAGAAGACTTGTCCCGAGAGAGTTGCTAAGTAGTAAGATAATACTACAGCAACCCCTTTGATGATCTGATAAGTATAGACCTAGATTCAGACTGACATGGGTTTAGGTTATTGCCTATATAAGGGCAAAAGGGGCGTCTGTGGTTCTGAAAATTCTGGACCCTGCCATAATGGTGTACCAAGGCCTAAACACTCGTGCAGAAAATATCATCATACCACGACAAATTTGGTATCAATAGACCGGTAATGATCAGGACATTATGCCTGTGTATTTTCGTCACGATCGAGTAATGCTATCACCCTTAAATCACTGTTCCTGTCCTGAGCCCACGGCATCCATCTTGTGTCTTGCCCTCATATAGTCAATTGATTAAAGGCTGAATTTGATCCAAAGGACACGTCCACCTTTCTCTGACTTCTCCATGACCTGAACAGGCTGAATCTGCCTACGTGATGTTGGCCTCACCAAACCAGTCCATGCCCTCTAGTCAATCTATATTAAAGATCTGAGCAACTTGTTGTGTACATTGGCCTGAGCAAGATTAGAAGGCCGAATACAGTAGCCATGCCTGTTTATGACCCACAAGCATCCCTTATCCTACATTTCTATCTTCCACACCTGGCTCTGTTTCTCTGCTTCTGGGCTTTTACAATGGGGAGGTGACTGTTTATATGATGGGGAGGAAACCAGTTCTATTGTGAGCTTCTTCTGCCTGCACAGGAAAATATGTGAAGTTTGACATATGTTCATGATGGAAGATGGGTTGGTCAGTTTGGGCAAGTAGAATGGAATTCATAATTATAGCCTGCTTTGTTATGGTACCATGGGAGCGACCTACAATGATGTGTTTCACAGCAAGAATGTGAGCCTAGGGGCAAACTTTTTGTATAAAAGGCCTGTCTGAGAAAGCTCAGGCAGGCTCCCTCTTTCAATTGTAAAACTACGGTTGGACGACGAAGCCTCATAATTAATTATAATAAAGATGTCTTTTAATTTTACAGATTGGCTGTCAATTTCTTTGCTGCTTTATTATGCAAACTGCTGGATAGATCCCTGGTGGGGAGAGTGAGTCATTTCTGACTTTTCTTCAGTGGGGGGGGGGCGGTTTCATTAGTCTGATGAGACTATTATTTTAGCCCGATGACTGAAAAGATATATTAGATTGAGCCCCCTTAACTTATAAGCTCTCGGGGTGGACGCCGCCGGTATCTCACATCTGTTTACTCATCTACCTGGAGAGCAGAAAAGACTGCAACAAGAAAATATCTCTGTGGGCAGTGCCGTTCCGTTTAATAGAGCCAATCCAATGAGAGAAGTTATTGACATTGAGAGGTGACTATGAGAAACCAGGGTCCTTTACTGGTACTCGCACTCTGCTTTACTTCATTGTTTTAATTACTTTTTGGTTAGGCGAGTTGCAAGTTTTATGAGACAGAAATATTGTTTTGTAAGAAAAGCGCGTGACCTGCATTGTTCAAGATGAAGCTCAAAGTGCTGCGCTCATTAAAGAAAACATACACAGATACCATGTACATGCCCAATGTGGAGTGGGGAGGGAGCGTCTTTAAAAGAACAAGAGGGGGAAGTGCACCGAACAGGAACAGGCACCTTCGGAAGCATCTAGTGAGTCAGGGGGCGGGTGAGCGGGAGGCATTCCTAAGTAGTCTGATGGGGAAATGCGAGGCACAAATGGTGTAATGGTTGTGTGCGAGCGGCTTCTTTTCAAGTCGGATGGGGGGGCGGGGGAGCAGGGGAGCGAGCGAGTGGGAGGGAACGAGCATATGGCAAGCGGCGGGGGAGCAGCTCTGGTGCGAGGCTGATGGGTTTGACGAGCACGCGCATCTCATACGAGTGCATCACATGAACTGGACGTAATCCGTACTTGGTAGAGATTTTCTTTTGCCTACTATATACTCGCCTATTAATCCCTGCGCGATATAATAGGCAAGACCTAATGATCGGATAACTGCCTCCGAGCGCACTTCTTACAGACCAGTATGGGGTTATCATGTTGCTGCTACAAGCTCCTTACCTGTGTGAGTTATCAGGATCGATGCAGGGAGCAGACCGAAACCAGGCACACATGGAGGTCAATGACAAATACTGAAGAATTAACAGAGCTTCCAAGCTGGTGACCATTACTTAATTGACCCTGAAAATAAAAGACACGTTTTAGTATTCTGGTGACTTATGACCATAAAAAAAAAAGGTTATAAATTCAATATTGTGTCAAATACTTAAAAAATGGAACTGGATGTGCTGAATCGGATGTTGCCCCAGGTCATGCGTGACACCTTCCACCACTATTGCTTATGGAACTTGTAGTTTTGTTTTTCTCATTAAAAGGATGGGTTCTAAAGTCTCAGTGTTCTAAGCGATGTTAGTTAAAATCAGAGGCCTGAGTGAAGGTGAAGCAAGACACTGCTCTGCTCAGCAGTGAGATGAATCACAGTTCCCCAGCCCTTCCATTCTTCGACAGCCAGAGGCTCGTCAGCCGTTCATATTTTTTTGCAATAGGAAAGAAACTTTTATTGCAGCTTGTGCCAACTGAAGAGATAAAACTCCTGAGCATGTTTAATTGACAACTGACAAACATGTACAATCAAGAACATGAGTTTCTGGAAAACTATCAAGCACACAATCAGAATCAGCCGCCCTTCACACCCAGGAATTCTTGAGGCTTTGGAGAGGATGAATTGCATGTGGTATAAGATGAACACTACATGACTCAAAGCTCACTTCTCAGGGATGTACTGAAATGCCAGCTTTATGGCACACTTAGCCAGCTCTTCACCTCCTCCTCCTCAAACTGTTGACCAGCTATCAGGGCAAATGAGCCGGCAGCAAAGCATCGCTGGCTTGGTTCCACTCCAGACCAGGCAAGGTGGTCAACTCCACACTCCTCCAAGTCAGCAAGCACTCTGGTCGAGCCAGTCCTAACCCCACATGGATGTTCCCATCACAACTATTTTAATGGTCCTAAGTTATGTTTCTGCTAAATGTATGAGTCAAAAAGTGAAAGATTTTACTATGAAGAGCTGAAAGAGAAATCATGACGTTTTTCAATATTTCGGAGTCTGCCACATTACACGGGAACATTACTTCTCTACAGCAGCAAATCATGTGTGTGCCCTGTAGAAAGCATGTTTGAATGAAACATGGAATGCTTTGCAGCCAACAATCTATGCAACATCATAGCAGAGTGCAAGATAACTTGTGTTATTATTCCAGCAGAACGAAATGCCATTCCTAATGTGTACGTCATTTTTTTTTTTTATTCAAATCTTTTTTATTGAAGAGTAAAGATGAAAATAAAGACAATACAATAAATCTTCCAAGGTACGAATGGATAAAATTCTGGCACAATGACACTTACAATAATCAAAAGCAAATCAAGGAGAGAAGATGAGAAAGGGAGAGAGAGAAAGAGAGGGAGAGGAGAGAGGACAGGTGTATCCATAGGGCAATAGCAATCGGTTTACCCAGACCTGGTACACTGTGCGTGTAACAGAAAATATACAGTAAGCATACAGAAACAAACACATCAAATTCCATCTAGATTCTGTCTAGCAAAGCTAACTGTTGAGATGTGTGTCATGGTGGTTCAAAGTGGGAGGATGACGCATCCAGGGATGACCAGAGTTTTTTGTTCGAAGGTTTCCAAGTGGCTGACTGTAGCGCAGGATTGTCCGCCCCTCTTAAAAATGAAAGCCATTCTAGCCACATTTTGAAGTTGACTTCAGCAAAATTTTTCCATTTGTAAAGTATGACCTTGCACGCCAATGTCAACATAATATCAAGCAATTGTCTGTCATGAATGTCCGGTAAGTGTGCTTCCAGAGGACCCAAAATGACATATATAAATTCCTGGATACGTGTGATTCCAAGCACTTGTTGAATATATGTAAATATTTTGCTCCAAAATGGTCGCAATAGGGAACAATTAAAAAGCATGTGTGCCAAGTCACCAGGTGCTTCCTGGCAGTTCCAACAGTTAGGCGTATCCCTCAGTTTACATTTAAACAATTTCTGGGGGGTCCAGAACACTCTGTTTAACAACATATATTTTGTTTGACATAGGATCGGGGATATCTTGTTTGTCAGTGCGGTGCTGTGTATTACCTCCCAATCTAATGCAATGCCTGTGGAGTTAGGCTCCGATTCCCACTTACTTTCGGTCAATCTATGTGGTTTCTTGGGCAGGGGGAGGAGCAGTTTATATATTCTGGATACAAAATGATCAGCATGGTACAGTATTCGGAGGCGGGTCACCAGCCAGGGCGAGTCTGTATTGAGGGAGCATTTGGAGATAGCGGCTTTCAGTTTTAGGAACTGGTAGAATTCTATGGGTGGTAAGTTAAATTTCTCTTGTAATGTCGAAAAGGGTAGGGGCCTGCCATTATCATAGAGGTCATTCACTATGTGTATACCTTTTCCAGCCCACAGTTCCCAGTAAAGGGTCTTCCCCTCTATCCGGAGCCTAGGGTTATGCCATAATGAGAGTAGGGTGGATCTCTTAATCACCAAAGCAGTCTTATGGTACTGGTCAAGTCGGAGAAGTGCTCTTCTGGTATTTAGTAGGATGTATTTAGAGTGAGGTATATGGGCCAAGTCCATGGTGAGGAGAGCCGAGAGGGGTGCATGTGCCATTAACGACCGTTCAATAGTTAGCCATACTGGAGTGTTGGATGTATCATCAACCAGCCAGAGGGCCCCTTGCTTACAGAGGAAGGCTGTTTGGTAGTTCCTGAACGAGGGCAGGCCCAGGCCGCCCTTTTCTTTTGCTAGCTGCAGCTTTTTTAGTGATATCCTGGCTTTTTTCCCTCGCCACAAGAACTCTCCGAACAACCTGTCCACCTTCTTGATGAATTCGTCTGAAAAGGTCATGGGGAGCATGCAAGCTAGGTAGTTAACTAGAGGCGTGCACATCATTTTAAGAGTCTCAACCCTACCCCACCAGGACAAAAATGTTGGTGACCAGCTGTCTAGCAGCGTGGATATCTTTTTTAACGTTAAGTCTTCATTTAACTTCAGAGTCGTAATCAAGTCCTTCTCAAAATCTAGGCCCAAATATTTAAAAGCTTTCGGTTGCCAGGTGAGGCCAGATGATCCCAGAATTTCCTTACCCCCGATGTTGTTTAGTAACTTAACTTCTGTTTTATCCTTGTTCAATTTATACCCTGAGACTCTAGAGAACCCCTCAATTGTGTCCATCAAGGCCGGGATAGCCTTGTCAGCTTTTTCCGTCAGGATCAGCACATCGTCGGCATACGCAGTCAGTTTTACAGTGCAGTCACCAAATGGAACGCCAGCAATGGCTTCATTGTGCCTAATATGCCACAAAAAGGGTTCTATTGCTAGTAAGAACAGAGATGGCGATAATGGGCAACCTTGTCTCGTCCCTTGTTTTAAGCAGAAAGAAGAAGAGAAGGAGCCACCCGCTCTGACCTTAGCAGTAGGGCCGGCATACAAAGCCATTACGAGTTTAGTAAACGTCTCTCCTAGGTTAAAGTTGCGTAAAACTGCCTCAAGGAAGGACCAATCTACCTTGTCGAAGGCTTTTTCCGCATCTAGTGTGACGGCTACCGTGGGAGTTTTCAGAAGTTTTGCTTTTTCTAGGGCATGGGCTAGTACTCTGGTGTTATCACTAGACAGTCTATGTTTTAAGAAACCCACTTGAGACGGGTGTACGAGGGTAGGAAGGACTTTTTGCAGACGGGCTGACAAAATCATGGCTAGTAATTTACAATCTAGGTTAATCAGGGAAATCGGCCTGTAATTTTTTGGTAATGATGGGTCTTTGCCGTCCTTAGGCAGAACTGCAATAGTCGCTTCTGCCAACGTGCCTTTCACCTCCCCTGACTCCGTAAATTCGTGAAAGAGGTTTAGAAGAGGATCAACCAGATCCGTTGCAAAGCTTTTATAAAATTTGGCCGTAAAGCCGTCCGGACCCGGTGCTTTCCCACATTTCAATCCCCTGATCGCTTTTTCCACCTCTTTAGCCGAGATCGGCTCATTAAGACTAAGTTGTTCTTCAGGCTTTAACTTTGGGAGTACACATTCCTGTAGATATTCCTGAATTTTGTCTTCAGCCACCAACTCGTTTTTAGCGTATAAGTCCTCGTAAAAGTCTTAAAGACCTCAGTTATTTTTTGGGGGTCCGAATGAGCAACTCCCGCCGAATCCTTGATAACATTAATAGCATTATTTTGCACTTTAAATTTTAAGTATGCTGCCAGGCTCTTTCAGGCTTTATTAGATTCACATAGCATAAACCTTCGCTTCCTATCCAGCCACACTCCCGCCCTTTCGCTCACTAGCTTGTTATATTCGTATTTTCTGTTGGTCATGATATTGAACGTTTCCTGGTCCCTTGTTATTTGGTGTTTGTTCTCTAGAGTAGCTATCTCAGCCTCCAGCCCTTCCAGCTTCACATTACAATCCCTATTCATTGCTGAACGGATTTTGATGCACACCCCCCTTATTGTACTTTTCAAGGCCTCCCATCGCACTAGTTCTGAAGTGTCCCCTCTCGCATTAATCTCCAAATAAGATCTAATAGCTGTCAGAATTTCAGTCCTATTTTGTTCTTTGTGTAGGATTTCTTCATTGAGTCTCCAAGACGTTTGTTTAGGGGACGGTTTAATGTTACTGATGGATAGAGATATGCATGAGTGGTCTGACAGTACCCTTGGTTCAATTGATGTATCCTCTATCCTTGCCACGCCATTTTGTGTAATGAAAATGTAATCAATGCGGGAGAACGAGTCGTGAGGGGAAGAGTAGAATGTGTAGTCCCTATCAGTAGGGTTTTGTATTCTCCAAGCATCAATTAAATGAAATTGTTGGCATAATTTGATGAAGGCATTATGTGACTTGTTCGGTTTGAATGTACACTTAGAGTCTCTATCTAAGGCCGGGTCAAATGGAAGATTAAAATCACCCCCAATTATATGTACCGCCGTATCAGGTATCGTTGCAATCTGCTTGACTAAATCCTGCCAGAATTCTAAATCATTAGTGTTAGGTGCGTAAACATTAGTGACAAAGAATTCCGTGTTATCCCTAGAAAGTTTCACCGTAACCCAGCGACCTTTTTCATCTGAGGAGGATGACAGTAATTCTACCTTGGACTTTTTTGACATTAATACCAGAACTCCATTCTTTTTACCGAGTGCACTAGATCCTACAACCTCCGAATAAAACTTGTTGCGCAGAGTGTAGAATTGTTTAGCATCTAGTTTGGTTTCTTGCTGCAGAAGAATGTCCCCCTTCTGTCTACGCAAGTAGTCTAATATCTTTTGTTTTTTCACGGGCTGATTCAGACCCTTAACATTCATGGACAGAACTTTCAATCGGTCAAATGAGGGTGTACCAAGTGGAGTGGACAGTGTTGTATGTGACATTTACAACGGTGTATGTATCATGGTTGCTTCAAGAGAGCCAAGGGAAAACATGTTACACGGCGCATTATGTATAGAACACACTGTTTTGCTCCTTATGATGTAATACGGTCCAAAACCATGGATAGACATTTGGGTGCCCAAGGATATAGCATGACTGGTCTGAGTACAGGTATACAAACACAGCATATGTATGATACAACTTGTCCAATCAAGAGCAAAGAGATAGATCAGAAGAGAAAGAAGTGGTACGGAAAGGAGAAGAAAAAGAGGGAAGGAGAATGAAAGAGAAAGAAGAAAAAATAATACAAACCATAGAACACAACACCCATCCCCCCCAATTCCCCACATCCCCCCGCCCCACCCACCCCAACTGTGATACAGAAGCATGGTGACGTGAGGAAAACCGCAGTAACCCCCCCGCCTAAACTAGTCATGTATAGACATTGGAACAACTATGCATAACGTAAAATGCATATAAAGACTATGCAAGCAGTGGAACGTTGGAGTGGTGCAGCAGAACCAACATGTGATCAACAGCGCGCACTCACTATACATTCTTGGCAAATCAGAAAAATTCCTGAGTGCCAACTAAACTATGATTATCGGACAGAAAGTTGAGAAAACAACAACATGGCCCATTGAAAGATATTATAGCATCATATCCTTCACTAAAGGCACGTAATGGCTAGTAGTTTCCAGGTCAACGCATCAGTGGTGAATAACCTAAGCAAAGAACAATAGATCATCAGTAATCAGAGAGTCTCAGTATTGCCGGAGCGAAATCCGGTCTACTCCGAGTAACCTGCCAGTGTACCAAAGCCTGGAGTTAGTCAACACGTTACGATTCATATATCACCGGCCACCGTCTCATTGGAATCAACAAGGCGAGCCAGCTCTAATCAAAAAGATTAGATCAATAATAGCAGGTCCACGCCAGATCAAACAAGAGAAGTAAAATAAAGAAACTTCCAGAACTTTATGTCAAACCCTAACGCCACATTTCAGGACACCATAGAGCTTCTAGTGTTAGAAGGTTTCCGTAAACTTGAGACCTTATCCTGTAGGTACCCAGCAATAGACAAGCCCATTAGACTTTTAACATTAACAGAGCATAGAAAACTTGATGATAGAACTAAACGTGGTCACTTGTATCCTGAAGCAGAAGCCGAGGCTGTTAGACCATCCGGGTTATTAGTTTCCATGTCGTGCTCCATATCTCGTTCTTCCACGTCTTCAAGCATACGTTTAAGCTTCATAGGATCCGTGAAGTAGTGAGACGATCCTCGTATTGTCACCCTATACTTCGCCGAGCCCACAAAGCCAAATTGATATCCCTTCACTGACAGTTGTGGACGAAGGGCAAGGAAGGCCTTCCTTATTTCCACGGTCTCCTTACTGTAGTCTTGAGAAATGTAGACCTTGGTGTCCTTCCACAGAATATGATTGTGCTTCCGCACGAAGGCAAGGATCTGCTCCACATGTTGGTAGCGTAACGGTTTACATACGATGGGCCTTGGTCCTCTCTGCGTCTTAGTGATTCTCCCTGGTACTCCATGTGCTCTATCAAATTCAAGAGGGTTGGTAAAAGTCAGGTTCGTGGCTTTAGTGAACCAGGATTCCAAGAACCGAATGCATGAACCTTCCGACTCCTCGGACCCTTCCGGAATTCCAAAAATGCGTAGGTTCCCCCTCCTATTCCTGTCTTCCAACTCGGCCAGTTGTCTAGTTGTCTGTTCAGAGGAGATGTGTAGGTGTTTCAGAACCGTTGTAGATTTAACCTCTATGTCTTCCAGGCGACTGATCCGGGATTCTGTTTCTGTTAGGCGCGCATTAGTATCTCGGATATCTTGAAGGATTGCCACCACTTCCTCCTTAGTGACCTTGGCTAGGTCCTTCACTTCATCTAGCCTATTCAATATCATGTCAAGTGCGTCCGGGGTAACTTTCTTTGGTTTGTTTGGTGATCCCGGGTTCGAGTGATCTGATTTAAGTCTCTTAAGGGTTCCCTGATCTTAGGTATCCATTGCGACCACTGGCTCCTTCCCTGGGTTGCTTAGAATTTTGGGCAGTGACCTGAAAACTCCCCTTCGGCACTCACGTGGGGCAAAAGAACCAGTACCAGCCTACCTAGGAGATTGGTCAGCCAGAACTCAGTTCACTGGTAGTAACAACACTTCGCAGAAGGCATTTGAGGAACAGGGCGTCCCATTCATTCAGTCAATATGTGCACATGGCGCTTGTTGAGACTGGAACATTAGGGAGCCCACTGTGAATCGATGTCAAGCAATCCAGGCGCTCATTTTCAGCAGATTTAAGCCCTCATGAACATATTATCAGATATTGTGAGCCTGCCATGCATTGTGACTGTAGAGAATACATTGTGGACTAATGGCAGGCATTCCAGGCACACAGCGTAGCAATAACCATCTCCCCTGACCAGCTCAGGAATGTATGACTACTTTCTTCCCCACATGTCAGAGTAGTTCTCATCAATGCTCGATTGGCATCAAAATCCGGCTGATTGGGCAGAGTTAGTGAGGAGAGACAGTTTGCCTCGGTCTTTCAGGCATTACCGAGTGACGGCCGCCATCTTAGTAAAGGCAGATGAAGTCTCGACATGGCTGATCGAATTGTACTCACGCGATCGGTAATTTCAGCTGTCTGCCCCGGTGTGCAATTTTCTTTTGTAGACGTGTCCACCTACTTCCGCCCCTCTCTTGATGTCGGATTATCCGCTGCACTCCGCAGGAGCTCACTTCGTGCTCCGTTTTTCCTCCTTCGGTCGCGCTGCCGCCATGGACGCCCGAAGCCTCACTCGGCGCAGCTCTCGTTCCGCTGCAGCTACGGACACGCAGGTCAGCTCATTGCGGTCAGGGAGTGATCCGATGCTTGATTCTTCGGTCACATCCCAGCTGCAAGCACAGAAAGGTATTCCAATTTTGATTGAAGACGCTCGTGACGGGAGGAGAGACGCTCTAAACCGCCATCTTCCTCGGCGTCCAAGCCACGCCCCCATGTTTACGTCATTTTAAAGACAAACCCAGGAAAATGTACCGTCAATGTTGTTCTTCTGCCAGTTAAAAGACTAGCACCATTAATGCGCCAGGAAATAGAATACTATGAGAAATCCTACTTGTTGGCAGGGTGCTGCCTGCCATTATATTGCAGGTTACTTCTAACATAATCTGATTTATACATACATATTCCAGGGTGCTGCCAGCTATAGGGTCTGCACACAGCAGTCTTGAGCCAAGTACTCCGGTGGCCCTAACACTAAATATTTGGGACAAGGTACTGAGGCATAGAGAGCTGATCATATTCCCTCCCCATACACTCTGTTCCAGTTTCCTCACGCACAATCATACCTGCTCTCGCCCCAGGAAGCTCCAGGAAGCATTGGACGCCGGACGCCTGAAGCCGACGTATTGGATCTCACGTGAATGCGCTTGTGTTCGCGTGCGCGTGCCCGTTTATCCCGGGGATCCTGTACCTGCACCCGCTCCGCTCTTGCTGAATGCTGAGCGAACGCCGAGCAGAGCGTTGAGTGAATAGAGGATCCAGGGGCCCGTTGCGCCCTGCTGGAGGCCGAGAATTGCAGCCGGAGGGCAGGGGGGAGGTCCAGATTTTAGCTGAGAAGCTTGAGGCGGTAAAACCCTGGCACCTAGCAGATTAACCTTAAAATTAAACTTAAAATAAAACACAGGCCCGAAGAAGTGCTGTAGGCACCAGCTGAGTTAGAGTTGGTGACAGCACCTCGGCAGACAATTAGCCGACGGTAGCAGGGAGCTGGAAGAGCAGAGGGCACAGCGGCAAACCGTGAAACAGAGGTAAGTGAGGAGCAGTTGCCCTACATAGGTTTAAAATATGGAAGGGCTGTAATTGTTTTTCTTAATAATCAAGGACATTAAAACTAACCCAAAAGCGACGGCGCTAGTCACACGGGTACAGGTTATTGAATTGGTATTGGCAAAAGGGGCCTCGTGATCTAATCCCGGCAGAGGATTGGAATAGGGAAGCAGCATTTAAAACCGGCTATAGGATTGGTGACCTGAGACCAGAGTGCGAGTAACGAAGAAGGAAATCTAAATGATGGCACTGGCCAAAGCAAGAACCCGTAAGATTATAAAAACCAGGAAAAAGAATGAGATGAACATTCCAGTGGCAGGTGAAGGGAGCGGAGTAGGTAAATCAAAAGGGGCGCTGAGTGAGCCAACTGGAAGGAAAAAACAAGTAGCAAGGAATGTACAATCCTTGACGCTAACACCGCAATCAGCAAAACCAAAAATAGCAAAAGGTGGTTCATCAGTGTCTAACTCAATCAAAGACTTTTTGGGAAGACATATCAAGGGGAACAATGTGAGGGACAAGGAGTCAAGTGCCGAGGCCTACCCAACCTCTGAGTCCATGGGCGAGGTTGGTCTAGCCTCTCCAAACCAGACCATATTTAACATCTCTGGGGTTTCTTTGAATCCACGACTGTCCTCTTCGCCAAGAATGTTCCAGGGGAGCAGCCGAAAGCAATGTTGGGAGAGTTGACACAAATCAGAGGGTTAATGCCGGCCTTAGTTAGACCGATTGGTGGGGAACAGGATGCGTTAGGCAGTAAGGATGAAGAGGTAGCTTTGTTAAGGGCTCCCAAGCTAAAGAAAGAGGAACCAACTGTACAAATATCCCGACAGCCAATTATTGTGAGGAAATGGGGTGAAAGGAGATATTACAAGAGTGGATCCCGAGGTCAAGGGGGAAGAGGAGGTCGCCCTTAGAATAAGACAACAAATAAGACATCATGTAAGGAAGGTGAGAAGAGTGAAAGGAGAAAGGAAGGAACAAGAATGTCAAGAGAGGGAAATAATGCAAAGATCAAAGGAGTATAATGCAAAGCCGATAGCCGAACGAGAAGAACCTTGGAATAGGCTAGAAAGATCAAAGATCAGTAAAAGTAGTCTGGCACCAACAACGAAAAGGAAAAAGGAGAAAGAGGGGAAAGGTACACAATTGGGACCTAGAAATCCTAGACGTAGTAAGACCACCAAAGAAAAAGATTAGGGAGACATTCCAACAAAGAGAAGGGAAGCCCGATTAATGGGAGACATCCACGGCGTAAGGCAAGATTGTACCCCCGACTTATGGGTTTTCCTAGAACCTTCCGGTCAGGGCAAAGGCGGGAAAAAAGCCAGGAAATTAAACCCACTAAATCGATCACAACTTATATTCTCCATGTCAAAATGTGCAAGCCTCTGCAGCATTGGCACAGAGGACCTTAGAGAAGTAGGGATTTTTACAAATAGCAAAGGGGGTGATGTGACCAAGCTCCTCTTCTACTCTGCCTTGGTGAAAGCCGCTGCGGAAAATGCCAAAAATAAGCTGCAAAAGGAGGGGATTAGATTGGTAAGAAGTGAGGAATTCCAGGGGCAGCACTTCCTTACGAATCATGCTGGACTAGGGTTACGGCAGATAAGGTCAATCAACTCAAGTTGGAATAAGAAGGAGGATCTTGCAATAACTATAACTGATAACGAATTTGCAAGATACTACAGATATATTTGCTGGAAATAGGTTTAATGTCCTAGCACCCCCAGAATTTAGGGAGTAAGAAGAGGAGGGGTTCCTGAGTGAAATCGACTAGGAGCATGGGTCGTCACACAGCCTATCAGTTCTATCATGGAATATAAATGGCTACAAGAAAATATCGACTCAGAATAATTTTGATAAATTCATTAAGAGTAATGATATTGTCCGTCTGCAGGAGACTTGGCTGTGTGAAGATACCCGAGCAACCCTAGTTACAGAAGGTTTTGCCCAACACTCTAAAGGAGCCAGGAAAAATACTCTGGGGAGGCCATTGGGGGGCCAACTAACGCTGAGTTCGACACAGATAGCTAGGAAGGTTCAGAATTTGTGATTGGGCATTAAGCTGTAGGGTCCTACTGCAGAAGTCGGATCCCTGCTTTGAAGGAATATGTATTATAAACGTTTATATACAGAAGGGAAAGGATAATGAATATAAGGTCAAAGGATTTTGGAAATGAGTCCAAGAAAGTGTGGGTAGAAAAGCAGGTTCTCTAGACTGTATAGTCCCTGAGGATGAATGGGTGGGCTACCTGGGAGAAATATATGGGAAATGGCCTATACAAGAAGAGTCAAGGATGCCAGTTTGGCCACAGGTGAGGGTTGACATAAAAGAAGACTTTACCTCAAGCTATATAAAGAAAATTATAGCAAGTTTAAAGCTTACCCGCGCTGCAGGTCCAGATAATCTTCCAGCAGTGATAATAAAGATTAGACCAGATTGGTGGGCTGAGTTATTTGCAATCTTGGAAACAGGAATTGTACCAGAAAGCTGGAGGGGTGCAATTATAAGACCAATATAAGAAGGGCGACCTAAAACTACCGAAGAACTATCGGTTAATAAATCTCCTAGACATATGGGAAAAAGTCTTTGCAAAAGCCATATTGGGTTTACTTAAATATTGGGCGGAGGAAAACCAGATTATACCCCCAGAACAGGGGAGGTTTAAAGCAGGCCACTCCACAATTGACCATTGCTTTGCTCTCTGGGCCATAGCTCGGAAGTCAATTGAAATGCGGGGAAGTTTATTCTGCTGTTTTGTGGACTTCCGCGCAGCTTTCTAACTGGTGGACCGGGAGCTGTTGTGGGAGGCCTCAACTAGCTACTATATCCCAAAAGATTTGTTAAGTCTGATTCAAATACTCCATTCTAAGGACTGGGCCTAGATAATTTTTGATATATATGGAAGTTTATCTGGGAGGATTGAGATAGGAAATGGGTTGCGGCAGGGATGTGTATTGGCCCCCCTGCTGTTTTCCTTGTTCCAAGCAGATTTGTCGTTGACTCTGGGGAATATCAATGGGGCAAGCCCGAAACAAGATGGTAAGGATATATTGCATGTTTGCTCTATGCCAACGATCTGGTGATTATGGATCAGACTGAAGTTGGCTTGCAAAGGAAACTAAATATATTTAAGGATTACTGCACCAAGAAAAATCTTGTGATTAATATGGACAAGACTAAAGCCTTGAGCTTTGGTCGTAGGGGTTCACATGGTGGAAGGGGTCAGAGAAAGTTTAAACGGTCACTGAATATAGATATTTGGGATTATGGCTTGAAAAAAGTATGAAATGGCATACTCACCTAGAGGTGTCAAAATTAAGAACTTCAGCATCGATTAGCGGCCTGAAACTGTTTAATAAAGCCTATGGCGCAATGTCAGATAGACCAGTGCTAAAAGCTTACTCGGCCATGGTACCCCCACAATTTCTGTATGGCGCAGAACTGTTATATTTGAGCGGCAAAGAGGGCTGGGATGTCGAGGAAGTTTGTGGTCTATTCACACTCCCTTTGTCAACAATGGTCCAGGCCATAAGACTTGAATTAGGTCTGACTTCATAGGGCATTCTAGCCGGTATAGCCCTACTCCGCTTCTAGCAACGCCTAGGAGTAGGCGAGAACACCAAAATATCACATTGGTGTAAAAACGAAATAACGAACAGCCAATTAAAATGGGCAAGAGAGACTAGGGCGATCATGAAGGAGCTATGTGGTATGACGATGATTAAACTGTGCCCCATCACCTATACGATTAGTATTGATAAGAAAGTACTTAGAATGTTGGGGAAGGAAATATCTAAGGCACAGGACCAAAATCACCCCGCTAATAAGATCTCAGTGCTCTTTATGATTGACACATGGAAAAATGAACAATGTTCTCCCTACATTGATAGGTTACCGGATTGTCAATTACGAAGTGCTATGGAAATAATGTAGTAAAAAGCTCAATGATTGATAAGAAGGGAAGATGCAGTTGCACTGTGGGTACCTCATGTGACTTGTTACATATTTTATTAGATTGCCTGAAGTTTCTAGATGTACAAATTATGTTTTTAAAACCGATATTTAGGAAATATGATATTAAAACTAGGACCCAGGCTATAACTTTAGTGACTGAAATGATCCATTTAGATATTGCCGTTGCTATTGGGAAATGTATGCAGAGAGTGAAGGCACTTATCTCTGTCCTTTTCAATTAGTTTTAGTAAAATAATGTTACCTTAATTGGGGCAACTGAGGGTTTTATTTATAAGTGCATACATTTTATGATCGATTTTAGCGTATTTAATGATGTGTACTTTGTATGTGTGGGTGTGTGTGTGTGTGTGTGTGTGTGTGGGTGTGGTTGTGTGTGTGTGTGGCTGTGTGTGTGTGGTTGTGTGTGTGCGGTTATGTGTGTGCGGTTGTCTGTGTGGTTGCGTGTGTGGTTGCGTGTGTGGTTGTGTGTGTGGTTGTGTGTGTGGTTGTGTGTGTGGTTGTGTGTGTGGTTGTGTCTGTGGTTGTGTGTGTGGTTGTGTCTGTGGTTGTGTGTGTGGGTTGTGTGTATGTGTGTGAGTGGTTGTGTGTGTGTGGTTGTGTGTGTTTTTGTGTGTGGTTGTGTGTGTGTGGTTGTGTGTGTTGTGTTTGTGGTTGTGTGGGTGGCTGTGTGTGTGTGTGTGTGTGTGTGTGTGTGTGTGTGGTTGTGTGTGTGGTTGTGTGTGTGGTTGTGTGTGTGCTTGTGTGTGGTTGTGTGTGTGCTTGTGGTTGGTTGTGTGTGGTTGTGTGTGTGTGTGTGGTTGTGTGTGTGTGTGGTTGTGTGTGTGGTTGTGTGTGTGGTTGTGTGTGGGTGTGTGTGGGTGTGTGTGTGTGGTTGTGTGTGTGTGGTTGTGGGTGTCTAGTTGTGTGTGTGGTTGTGTGAGTGGTTGTGTGTGGTTGTGGTTGTGTGTGGTTGTGTGTGTGGTTGTGTGTGTCGTGTATTTGTGTGTGGTTGTGGTTGTGTGTGGTTGTGGTTGTGTGTGGTTGTGTGTATGTGTCTGTGTGTGGTTGTATGTGTGTTTGTGGTTGTGTGTGGCTGTGTGTGCGTGTGTGGCTGTGTGTGCGTGTGTGGTTGTGTATGTGTGGTTGTGGTTGTGTGTGTGGATGTGTGTGTGTGGTTGTGTGTGAGTGGTTGTATGTGTGTTTGTAGTTGTGTGTGTGGTTGTGTGTGTGTGGTTGTATGTGTGTTTGTGGTTGTGTGTGTGGTTTTGTGTGTTTTTGTGTGTGGTTGTGTGTGTGGTTGTATGTGTTTTTGTGTGTGGTTGTGTGTGTGTGGTTGTGTGTGTTGTGTTTGTGGTTGTGTGGGTAGCTGTGTGTGTGTGGTTGTGTGTGTGGTTGTGTGTGTGGTTGTGTGTGTGGTTGTGTGTGGGTGTGTGTGTGTGGTTGTGTGTGTGTGATTGTGGGTGTCTGGTTGTGTGTGTGGTTGTGTGAGTCTGGTTGTGTGTGGTTGTGGTTGTGTGTGGTTGTGTGTGTGGTTGTGGTTGTGTGTGTCGTGTATTTGTGTGTGGTTGTGGTTGTGTGTGGTTGTGGTTGTGTGTGGTGTGTGTGTGGTTGTGTGTATGTGTCTGTGTGTGGTTGTATGTGTGTTTGTGGTTGTGTGTGGTTGTGTGTGGTTGTGTATGTGTGGTTGTGTGTGTGGATGTGTGTGTGTGGTTGTGTGTGTGTGGTTGTGTGTGTGTGTGTGGTTGTGTGTGGTTGTGTGTGTGTGGTTGTGGGTGTGGTTGTGTGCATCTGGTTGTGTCTGGGTGTGGTTGTGGGTGTGGTTGTGTGTGTGGATGTGTGTTTGTGGTTGTGTGTGAATTTGGGTGTGGTGTTTGTGTGTTAGAAGGGGCGATCCCAGAGGCCAGGTTATATCTACCCGACTACTCCGTGACCCACCTCTTCCACCAATAATGCCGAGCCTCAGGTATTGAATCGTACACACGATGACCACACCACACTTATGAACAGACACTACAACGTAGGTTTTCGATTTCAAGTTCTTTATAAACACGTAAAAGAAATTGGCACTCTTCTGTACACACGATCGAGGGATCGTCATAGTCTCAAGGCTTCTGGATAGGGGTAGCGGGACAGTCTCAGCCTTTAGGCCAGTACGTGGTGTACCCTGCGCACAGCTCTCAATCCTCGAGCCGGGGGGTACGGAAGATAGAGGTCGTAATGGTTGTCCTACTCACTTGAGGATGACTCAGTTCGTGATGGTAGCGTCGATGGTCCAGCAGAGCAGAGTACTCCTCGAGCCGCGACGGAGTCAGCAGGGCTCGATCCGGAGGATAGTTCGTGAGGAGCCGCGACCACGTCAGCAGGGCTCCGATGTTCCAGTTCCAAGGATGAGCCGCGACAGCGTCAGCAGGGCCCGTAGAGTTACAGAGTTCAGTTCTCCCAAGGGCATCCGCGATCAGATCAGCAGGGCTTTCTTGTCCAGGATACAACTGCCCGCTAGTTCTGGGGTGGGCCTTGATATAGTCCAGTGGCCCTTTGATGTCCGGACCCTCGCAGGCGGAGGTCTGAGACCTTGGGGGCGGCCGTTGGTGAGGTCCGGTGGCTGGCTCTTTGATCCCTTTGAGGATGCGTCCGGGATTTTCCAGACGCCCAGCAGGTCTGGAGCCAGCACTCGGGGAGGCCAGAGGTGCAATCGAAACTGGCCCCCGGTGGAAGGCCAGAGGTGTGACAGAAACCAGTCTCTCAGGGGAGGCCGGAGGTGCCATCGAAACTCCCTGTCTTATCTCACTCGGGGAGCCCTCACCCTCCCAACGGGGGCTGGCGGGTCTGGAGCCTAAGTTTCGCTGGGGCTGGGATCCTGCTAGTCCCCGGGAGACAGGGATCTCGGGAAGGGAAAATGGCTGCCGGTGGGCCTATTGGGCCTTGCGGGTTCGGGACGTGCGGGGCTGGGAAGGCGGCCGGGGACAGGCAGAGGTTGGTCTTGGTGTTTGGACGAACATGGGCAGGGTGACCAGGGGTTTCTGGGTGCAGGGCTAGGCTAACGGGGTACTGAGGAACAGAGGGGGAACCACGCCACAAGGCCAGGTCCAACAGTGTAGTTGTGTGTGGTTGTGTGTGGTTGTATGTGTGGTTGTAAGTGTGGTTGTGTGTGTGGTTGTGTATGGTTGTATGTGGTTGTGTGATTGATTGATTGATTGATAAAAATGTATAATGCGCAAACACAATAACCCGCAGGTATCAAGGCGCCTAACAATAATATCAGAAGTCTGAACCATTCATCCTTCCACATAGGCCTGCAAGAAGAGGCGGGTTTTTAGGGCACTGCGAAATGTCTGCAGGGAGGGTAGGGACCTAAGATCCAAAGGGAGATCATTCCACCATTTGGGAGCTAGAGTGGAAAAAGCCCTGCCACCCCATTTGGCTCTTCGTACACGAGGGACTGACAAAAGCAATTTCCCGGAGGAACGCAGATTCCTTCCAGGGATGTAGTGGGAGATGATAGAACCCACTCCAGAGTCACTGTTTTTTGCAATGGCTCTATATGTCATGCACAGGACCTTGAACCGTACTCGGTGTTCTACCGAGAGCCAGTGCAGCGATTTTCTGGCCAACGTGGCCGAAGAGCGTCTGGGAACATCCAGAACAAATCTGGCTGTGGCATTCTGGACTACCTGTAAGCGCTGCAGGAGGGTCTTGTTTAGCCCCGCATACAGCGCATTACAGTAGTCCAGATGTGAACCAATGAGTGCGACAGCTATTTGCTTTCTGGACTGCACAGAAAGATATTTCCTGATCCTTCGCAGGGTATGGATTAGGCCCCAACAGGTGGAGATAGTCCTACTTACCTGTCTGCCCATATCCAGGGCAGGATCCATCATCACCCCAAGATTTTTTGCAGATATGGTGGGGGGGGGGGGGCACACTCCGAGCGAGTCAGGCCACCAGCTAGAAGACCAGATGTTTTCGTTCCCACCAAACACCATCACCTCAGTCTTCTCCCCATTCAGTTTGAGAGAGTTCTGAATCATCCAGTGACCAACCGCCTCCATACAAGATCTAAATTTGGAGGCGGTCTGCACATCTGAATGGGAGAGAGAGACGAGTATTTGGGTGTCATCAGCATAGGAGACTACCTCCATCCCGAAAGTTCTTATTACTCTGGCCAGTGGGGTCACATAGATGTTGAATAGGGTCGGACTAAGGGCCGACCCTTGTGGGACCCCACATAGCACAGGCCGGGATGGAGATAGAAACTCACCCATCTTGACTCTTTGTTCCCTCCCAGTGAGGAAGGAGGTCAGGAGATCTAGAGCTGCGCCCTTCACCCCCACATCCCTCAAGCGAGATGAAAGAACTGAGGGGGAGAGGGTATCAAAGGCTGCAGTTAGATCTAACAGGACCAGGAGGGTGGTCTGGCCCCTATCCACTGTCGTGCGGATGTTGTCAAGCACGACAGTGAGGGCCGACTCGGTGCTATGTTCCCTCCTGAATCCATGCTGGGAGGAGTCAAGGCAACCCGAGCTTTCCACAAAAGCGGCGAGATGCTTGTTCAGATGTGCCTCAAGCATTTTCGCAGGGGCGGGAAGCAGCGAGATTGGACGGAAGTTTTTCAGGACTTCAGGGTCGAGGGAAGCCTTCTTCAGCAGGGGTTTTACTACTGCTTTCTTCCATTCCAAGGGGAAGACACCATCTCTTATAGCTAGATTCATTATTTCTAGCAGTGGTGGTAGGAAGGACTCCCTGCACTGCTTGATGATTTTCAGAGGGCAAGTATCCAAAGGGGAACCGGATTTGATCTTATTAAGCAGGACTTCAAGATCCTGCGGTTCTAGGGGTGGGAAGGAGTCCAGGGTGCCCAATGGGGAAGCATCGAAGGTGGACACATTCGACTCAGCCAGGGCAGTAGGCACACTAATGCAAGCTCTTTGTTTCTCAAGAGCTAGGTGGATATCCAATATTTTAGTGTGGAAAAATGAGGCAATCCTATCACATAGATCCTGCGAAGGTATGACAGGGTCAGGGGTTTGTAAGTCGACTAACGAGTCGACAATTTTAAAAAGCTCCTTCGGCGAGGAGAGCGAGGTTGTCAGGGTTACAAAGTAATCTTGTTTAGCCTGCACAATCTCAGCCTTATATTTCCTGACAAGGAGTTTGTGGGCTTCTTTATTCTTAAGGTCCCAGCTAGAATGCCAGAGCCTCTCCTTCCTCCTCACTTCTTGCCTGAGAAGCCTAAGGGAGTCAGAGACCCAAGGGGCAGATGGTCTCTTCCTTGCTTGACGGCGGGTCTGTATAGGAGCTAGCTCATTCATGGCCTCGGTGACAACCTGTTCAAAATGGCCAACTGCGGTCTGTACATTGTCCATACCCGTGATAGAAAGGCTGGCAGCCCAAGGCGCAAAAGAGTGGCTGCTGATGTCCCTAAGGTTTCTAGCCGTTACAATTGCGTGATTCCCTTTTTTACTTCCATCCCTCATGTGGTATTCCAAATGGAATGGAACTGCGAGGTGATCGGACCAAGATAGATGCACCGGATCCTTGGTGGTTATACGATGGTCATTCGAAAAGATGCCGTCTAACGTATGACCTGTCCGATGAGTGGCCCCACTGACTCGCTGCGTGAGCCCACAGGACGCCAAAGCCTCAATAAGTCCTGAAGTGTCAGGGACATCATGCCGTTCTAAATGGTAGTTAAAGTCACCCAAGATGGAAAAGTTTTCTCGACCAAAGTATGGTTCCAAGGCCTGAAGGAATTTAGAAGTGAAATCAGTCCGTGGGCCTGGTGGTCGATATAATAGGATTCCATTAAGAAAAGGACACTGTGCTTCCTTTATGGCAAAGTAAAGGGCTTGGAAACAGTCCGGGAAATCAGGAATAGGTACAGTGTGACATTGCAGGTGGTCCTTATGAAGGATCGCTATACCACCTCCCACTCGTCCCTGTCTGTCAAGACTAGCCAAGCAGTACCCTTCAGGGACCGCTTCAATTAAATCGGGGCCGGATGAGTCCTTGGCCCAAGTTTCAGTAATAAACACTAGGGCCGGCTTTCTGTCTAAGACCATTTCCCTGAACATTATCTTGTTTTTAACAAGGGAGCGGGCATTAACCAAGATGCCTTCTACTCCCATTGTTGTGGGCCTAATAGCGTCGGAGTACCCAGGAGAAGGATTGTGAAGGGAATTGAATGGCCTAGGATTGTGAAGGCAACCACATCGCAAAGGAAAGAGTAGGTCGTCTGGTTCAGAAGAGTGCGTACACCCTAATCTTCGGGGTTTCAGGCGCAACATTTCCTGACGGGAATAGCTAAGGGGAGGAGAAGTAGCATCGGCAGAGTCCAGAGTCCAGCCGTCCAGCGCGTCCTCAGCGCGGACGGGACCAGACGGGCTGGACTCTGGCGTGACTCCGGCGTAGGTGCAGCGCCCACGATGCGCGTACACGCTGCGCGTCGTGTCCATCATATTATAAAGGGCTCTAGCGAGTCCACGTGATTGGCTTCAGCGAATAGCTGAGGAGTGTTACTTCGACCCACCCAAGATGGCGCCCCAGGTAAACAAAGCGCGGGGACCGGCCCGCCCAAATGGCAGTGAATGCGGCGTAATACCGCTGTGCAAGGATGCGGTCCGTGAAATTAGAGCACAGGTAGGGGAACTATTAAATTAATCTACAGTTCTAAGCTATTTTAAAATCAGGGGAAATGCGGTTAAATTACATAACATAAACGACAAAACGGGTCAATTAAAATTGGCCAGTAGCAGCCAGCTTCTACAAGAAGCGCTATGTGCACCACGAAATTCAAACAGAGAATGAGCCTCTCAACCTACCCGCTTTAAGTAGGACTCCAAAGTGCAGCCTCTAGCCAGTCCACGTGATTGGCTTCAGCGAATAGCTGAGGAGTGTTACTTCGACCCACCCAAGATGGCGCCCCAGGTAAACAAAGCGCGGGGACCGGCCCGCCCAAATGGCAGTGAATGCGGCGTAATACCGCTGTGCAAGGATGCGGTCCGTGAAATTAGAGCACAGGTAGGGGAACTATTAAATTATTCTACAGTTCTAAGCTATTTTAAAATCAGGGGAAATGCGGTTAAATTACATAACATAAACGACAAAACGGGTCAATTAAAATTGGCCAGTAGCAGCCAGCTTCTACAAGAAGCGCTATGTGCACCACGAAATTCAAACAGAGAATGAGCCTCTCAACCTACCCGCTTTAAGTAGGACTCCAAAGTGCAGCCTCTAGCCAGTCCACGTGATTGGCTTCAGCGAATAGCTGAGGAGTGTTACTTCGACCCACCCAAGATGGCGCCCCAGGTAAACAAAGCGCGGGGACCGGCCCGCCCAAATGGCAGTAAATGCGGCGTAATACCGCTGTGCAAGGATGCGGTCCGTGAAATTAGAGCACGGGTAGGGGAACTATTAAATTATTCTACAGTTCAAAGCTATTTTAAAATCAGGGGAAATGCGGTTAAATTACATAACATAAACGACAAAACGGGTCAATTAAAATTGGCCAGTAGCAGCCAGCTTCTACAAGAAGCAATATGTGCACCACGAAATTCAAACAGAGGTGTGTGGTTGTGTGTGGTTGTGTGTGTGGTTGTGTGTGTGTGGTTGTGTGTGTGTGATGGTGTGTGGTTGTGGTTGTGTGTGGTTGTGTGAGTGCTTGTGGTTGTGTGTGTGCTTGTGGTTGTCTGTGTTTATGTGTGTGTAGTTATGTGTGCGGTTATGTGTGTGGGTGTGTGTGGCTGTGTGTGTGGTTGTGTGATTGTGTGTGTGGTTGTGTGTGTGGTTGTGTGTGTGCAGTTGTGTGCATGTTTGTGTGCATGTGTGTGTGTGATTGTGTGTGTGGTTGTGTATGTGTGTGTGTGTGTGGTTGTGTGTGTTGTGTTTTTTGTTGAGTGGGTGGCTGTGTGTGTGTGCTTGTGGTTGGTTGTGTATGGTTGTGTGTGTGGTTGTGTGTGTAGTTGTATGTGTGTGTGGGTGATTGTGTGTGTGGTTGTGTGTGTCTGGTTGTGTGTGTCTGGTTGTGTGTGTCTGGTTGTGTGTGGTTGTGTGTGTGGTTGTGTGTGTGGTTGTGTGTGGGTGTGGTTGTCTGTGGTTTTGTTTTTGGTTGTGGTTGTGTGTGTGGTTGGGTGTGGTGTGTGTGGTTGTGTGTATGTGTGTGTGTGTGGTTGTATGTGTGTTTGTGTTTGTGATTGTGTGTGTGGTTGTGTGTGGTGTGTTTGTCGTTGTGTGTGTGGCTGTGTGTGTGTGGTTGTGTGTGTGCTTGTGGTTGGTTGTATGTGTGTGGTTGTGTGTGTGTGTGTGTGGTTGTGGGTTTGGTTGTGTGTGTCTGGTTGTGTGTGGGTGTGGTTGTGTGTGTGGTTGTGTGTGGTTGTGTGCGTGGTTGTGGTTGTGTGCGGGTTTGGGTGTGGTGTGTGTGGTTGTGTGTGTGTGGTTGTGTGTGTGGTTGTGTGTGGTTGTGTGTGTGTGGTTGTATGCGTGGTTGTATGTGTGGTTGTATGTGTGGTTTTGTATGGTTGTGTGTGGTTGTGTGTGTGATGGTGGTTGTGTGTGGTTGTGTTTGTGTGTGCGGTTGTGTGTGTGTGGTTGTATGCGTGGTTGTATGTGTGGTTGTATGTGTGGTTTTGTATGGTTGTGTGTGGTTGTGTGTGTGATGGTGGTTGTGTGTGGTTGTGTTTGTGTGTGCGGTTGTGTGTGTGTGTGGTTGTGTGTGTGCTTGTGGTTGTGTGTGTGGTTGTCTGTGTTTATGTGTGTGTAATTGTGTGTGTGGTTGTGTGTGGTTGTGTGTTTGTGTGTGGTTGGGTGTGGTTGGGTGTGGTTGTTCGTGTGGTTGTTTGTGTGGTTGTGTGTGTGGTTGTGTGTGTGGTTCTGTGTGTGATGTGAGGTTGTGTGTGTGGTTGTGGTTGTGTGTGTGTGGTTGTGTGTGTGGTTGTGTGTGTGGTTGTGTGTGTGGTTGTGTGTGTGGTTGTGTGTGTGTGGTTGTGTGGTTGTTGTGTGTGTCTGTGGCTGTGGATATGGTTGTGTGTGTGTGTGTGTGTGGTTGGGTGTTTGATTGTGTGTATCTGTGTAGTTGTATGTGTGTGTGTGGCTGTGTGTGAGATTGTGTGTGTGTGTGGTTGTGTGTGTATGTGTGGTTGTATGTGTGGTTGTGGTTCTGTGTGTGTGTGGTTGTATGTGTTGTTGTAGTTGTATGTGTGTGGTTGTGTGGTAATGCGTGTGGTTGTGGTTATGTATGTGGTTGTGGTTATGTGGGTGACAGTAATACTAAAAGCATCTCAAAATAAAGAAACACAAACATTGAGTTTGTGGAAAGAGAAAGCACGCAGTAAGTCAAACGGGTGCAGCAAAGCATTAACACAACAACATGTTCTTTGATGTTTGATGTTCTTTGAATGAGAACATCAAAGAGGTGCCGCAAAAGTGATTGCGGGTGTTAGAAGGGGCGATCCCAGAGACCAGGTTATGTCTACCCGACTACTCCATGACCCACCTCTCCCATCAATAATGCCGAGCCTTAACGAGGGATCCCCTCCGGGGAGGACCTCAGGTATTGAATCGTACACACGAGGACCACACCACACTTATGAACAGATACAATGTAGGTTTTCGATATCAAGTTCTTTATAAACAGGTAAAGGAATTAGCACTCTTATGTACACACGATCGAGGGATCGTCAAAGTCTCAAGGCTTCTGGGAAGGGGTAGCGGGACAGTCTCAGTCTTTAGGCCAGTACATAGCGTACCCTGCGCACAGCTCTCAATACTCGAGCCGGGGGGTACAGAAGATGTTGGTAGTACCGGTTGTCCTCCTCACTTGAGGATCCCGTGATGGTAGCGTCGATGGTCCAGCCGGACCAGAGTACTCCTCGAGCCGCGAGGAAGTCAGCAGGGCTCGATCCGGAGGATAGTTCGTGAGGAGCCGCGACCACGGCAGCAGGGCTCAGAAGGTTCGTTGAAGATCTTTAAGGTTCAAGCTTGAGCCGTGACGAGGTCAGCAGGGCTCCGATGTTCTAGTTCCAAGGATGAGCCGCAACAGCGTCAGCAGGGCTCGTAGAGTTACAGAGTTCAGTTCTCCCAAGGGCAGCCACGATCAGATCAGCAGGGCTTTCTTGTCCAGGATACAACTGCCCGCTACTTCTGGGGCGGGCCTTGATATAGTCCAGTGGCCCTTTGATGTCCGGACCCTCGCAGGCGGAGGTCTGAGGCCTTGGGGGCGGCCCGTTGGTGAGGTCCGGCGGTGGGCTCTTTGATCCCTTTGAGGATGCGTCCGGGATTTCCCAGACGCCCAGCAGGTCTGGAGCCAGTACTCGGGGAGGCCAGAGGTGCAATCGAAACTGGCCCCCAGGGGAAGGCCAGAGGTGTGACAGAAACCAGTCTCTCAGGGGAGGCCGGAGGTGCCATCGAAACTCCCTGTCTTTTCTCACTAGGGTAGCCCTCACCCTCCCAACGGGGGCTGGCACGTCTGGAGCCTAAGTTTCGCTGGGGCTGGGGTCATGCTAAGCCCAGGGAGTCAGGGATCTCGGGAAGGGAAAATGGCTGCCGGTGGGCCTATGGGGCCTCGCGGGTTCGGGGCGCGCGTGGCTGGGAAGGCGGCCGGGGACAGGCCGAGGGTGGTCGTTGGCGTTTGGACGGACATGGGCAGGGCGACCAGGGGTTTCTGGGTGCAGGGCTAGGCTAACGGGGTACTGAGGGACAAAAAGGGTGGGAACCACGCCAAGAGGCCAGGTCCAACAGCGGGCGAAAGTGAGAGTTATCGCGGGCGCTTAATGAGCATGACGAGGATTGCCATATGGCACATATGCTTCCAAGGGCTTGCCCGCGCACATGCACTGTAGCTCCAGGCTGGCCATGGTAGCATTTTTTGAGCCCTCACTAAAAGTCTCGCCAGACCAATGCATGCGCTGAGTCAGGCGAGACCTAAAAAACTAAACAAAAAGCAACAAAACTAGAAAATGCATTTCCAAATGCTGCAAAAGAGAAACAGTTAATACAAATGAAAAATATTAAACTTTGTTGGTACCTTAGTAATGTGCTTACTTCTGGGCTTCACTCCATCTGCAGCAATAACGCTCTGAAAGGAGAAATTACTGCAGTGAGTCTCAAGAGTCTTCAGTGTTACTGGTCACAGTCACGAAGACTGTGGTGTCGGAAGATATCTTTCTCTTTTTTGGCTTTATAGTTCCACCAGTCACGCCATCGCTTTTAGCAGACACGCTACTGTTTGCATCATCACAACTTCAGGCAGACCAGCAATTCGGATATCACCACTCAATTTGGGTGAATATTTAACAAGTACGGTCTCGGCTTACCAAGTAGAACAAAAGAATCGGGTCTCATAACCATAACCACAGTTAGCTCTGCCGCCACTTGAGCACACCCAAACACCTCAGCACTTAAGCACCAGTCCCAGGGGAGACCATTTGTGATGTCCTTGTTAACTTGCACCACTCCTGGGTCAGCACAAGCAGCATCATGGCCAGCGTCCAGCACCGCTACCACAAACATTCATGAACATCCAAATCCTCGTCACCCAAACTACCCAAAAATGGCTTTCTAGATAAGCAACCAGCCCTGTAGTTTCTCTCTCTGTGTACTAATTTGATGCCAAAGTTGTAATTTTAAAAACAGCCTTAGCAATCTTACAGGGGCCTTACAGACACCATTAAGGGTTCAAACCAAAGGGCTGTGGTCTGTGAACTTTAAAAGATCAATGCCCCCATATATTATCTGGACAATAAAAACTGGTAAAACCATTCAGAGGAATTGGTGACATCAAAAATCCAGAGGGCAGTAAGGTCACTCCGCTTCCTCTGGGTCGTTGGGCGCTGATTTTTGGAGCTGGCGGGCCGCTCCGGCATCTTGGACCCACCGGGTGGAAATCCTCAAGATGGCTGCCGCGCGGAGTCCTGATCCTTTGCCAATCCACTGTCCGTGACCGGTTCCGCTTGCCTGTGGTGGGAGCTCCTTGTGTGGCGGGCTCCCCCCCTCCTGATCGAATCGCCGCTTCTCCTGCGTGACCCGCAGGCACAGAGTCTGCTGCTCTATACAGCCGGGGAGAGACGGTGGAGGACTGGCGCTGTCGTCCTGGGCTGGCTGGCTCTCCCGAGGTGGAGCCAAAGTGTTTGAGATACCGCAGCTCTGCGAGGTGTTTCAGTGTTCGCTGGCCGCCTGTAATGCTCCTGCGGACCCTGCTGGATCCTCCTTGTTGCTCCTGAGGCCTGGCCTGATGTGTCTGGAGCTGTTGGACCTCGCCCACGGTGCAGAGTACTGATGCCGTTGAACCTCTGCTGGTCCTGGGGCCCGGTCTGGCATTGTCTGCGATAGGGGCTCTCAGCAGCGGTGTGTGTGGTGGGCCGTGGGGGTCCCTTGTTGCCCTTGGACCCAGGTGTGGCGTTCTTCGGTCGCCCCCTAGGCCCCAGACACACGTCGTTGACCCCAGGGGCCTCTGTCTGAATCCATGTGGGGAAGACCTGTCTACGCCCCAGCTGGGCCCTGCGACCTGGACCGCTGCAGCAGGTGCTGCAGGTACTGCCGGGCGTCGTCTGCTGGATGGTGCGCTCCTGTGAACATGCCTACAGATAAGGAGTGGGGGATGCGGTGGTACCTGGTCCTGGGGTGTGGGGCGGTTGTCAGTCGGGCAGCAGGCGGGATGAGGGGGTCCCCCTTGGTTGGTGCGGCTCCTCCCGCTCCTGGCGGGTCACCTAGGACTTGATGGTAGGGGGAACCAACCCCTCTTACATAGTGATGGTGGCGGCGTATCCCGCTGGGCTTCTCCTCTCGGGCGTTGGCGTGAGCGCTTCGGCCGCTATTTCGGGCGGCGGTGTCCCTCTGAGGGTTATAGACAGAGGTCTGGTGGCTCCCTTGGGGCTATGACTGTAGCCTAGTGAAACAGGACTTGCGGGACCCCCAATCCTCCCCATGGGCCACCAGCATACCCTTGGGGACAACTGCCTGCATCGACCACCCAGTCCGGGACCCAGTGCCCTTCCTGGATCTCCTCGTCTGCTGTGAGTTGTTGCCCCGGCGGAACGTTCTGTGGCTCTGGCGGAAGGGGACCAGCATTCGGCCCTTGACAGCGACCCTCTCCTCTACCCCTCTCCGCTGGCCGCATCTGTTGAGAAGCGGATTGGGCTGTCACGGGTCTTCGCACCGGCTGCTTGCACCAGACAGCTGCTTAGCTCACCTCTGTTGCTTCGTCGGCCTCCCATTGTGGGGTCCGGTTGGGCGGTCTTTGGGAACCCGTGCCTCCCCGGGGGCCAGCATGGGCAGAACGGACAGATCGGCAAAGGTCCCCGCCACCCAGACAAAAATGGACCGCTTCACCACCCCGGATGTGGGGGCAACCGGGGAAGTGGCTGAGCAAGGGGTTCCTCCGTCCACGGAATTGGCCGCCATCCTCCAGGCCATCCACGCATCCCAGACTTCGGTGGAGGTCAAAATCGCAGAAGTGAGAGTGGACATGACTCTCATCAGGCAGGACCTCTGCAACGCAAATGCCCAGATTAAAGAGACTGAGACCAGGATCTCCACTGTGGAGGATGACGTGCAGTAACTTAAGGGGCAGGTGGCCCGTCTTCAGTCCCACACGCCTGGTGGGCTTCCCGGAGGGAGTGGAGCAGGGTCATGAGGTGGACTTCCTAGAGAAGTGGCTGAGGTCGTGGGTCCCCGGGGGCTCTCTATCCCCTTGGATTCCAATTGAGCGGGCTCACCGATCCCTGGCCCCCAAACCAATGCCGGGTGCACCTCCCCACCCGATCATAATGCGGGTTCTTAATTTCAAGGATCAAGACACTATCTTGTCTGAAGCCCGCAAGCAACGACTCCTCCTCCGCGAAAATTGCGCTATCATGATCTTCCCAAATTACACCCGTGAGGTCCAGGGCCAGCGTCGCTCTTTTGGAGAGGTTAAGCAAAATTTAAGGGCACTTAACATTCAGTAACAGCTCCTCTTCCCGGCTCGCCTGTGAGTGGTGTTCGCAAACAAGACATTGTTTTCAACAGCCCGACAGAGGCTTGGACCTGGGCAATGGAGCAGCGCCCTCTGCAGGCTGAGGAGCGCACCCTGGACCGGGCGGGAGTGGGGGACGGACTTGGCCGCCCCACTCCCTCTGCTACTCAGCCTCCACGTAATCAATCCAACAGGTGCAGTGACCGGAGGCGGGCCCGCTCTGATTTTTTGGGTATTGTTCTAATGGGGGGGTCAACAGATGCTTCTGTTCCTGGAGTGTAGGGTGGGGAGGTGGGGGTAAGGGGGGGGGGGGGATTTGGGAAGGTTTTTCCCGTACGTTGTTATGCTTCTTGTTGTTTTTTGTTTCAGCTACCACGTAATGACACAAGCTACCAGTGGGAGGGAAGGGTGTGTAGTGTAGTTCCTATTTTGACTATAGGCCCTGCGCATTGGAATAACATAAACAGCAATGTAGACGTAGGACTGCGGTCTTCTAGGTCTCTACTGACTATGTTAGACTTAATTGGGTTTGTGCCAGCTAGCTCAGAGGTCACTGGAAACTTTCTCGACTGAATAGGAAGTGATCAGCTTCCCTGCCTCAGACAAGAAGGGATTCAGTTTTCCGACAACCACATAACATGACAACTCTGCTCTTCAGAATAAGAGTCAATCTCTAGAGTCGTGTGAAACAATAGACAGCTATTTCACTTAGTCAGTTGTGCAGATTTACTTTCACCAGGATGCAGAGAATAGAGAGACGGGCTTTTTCAATAAAAGTTATTATTTATTGAACAGTCTTCCTTCTCATGCAAGAGAAATGAATTGCCACAATTGCAAGACTTGTTATTATAAAAAGTGTGTACAGTAAAAGTAGTATTACGAAATAATACTGTAAAAACATTGATATGGTTTCTTAGCCATAAGATGGTTAAAATGAATAAAATATATACATTCATATATACATTGGCTAACGTTCTCAACTGGTGCTTCTAACTACGCCTACCCCAGTGTACCTGACCTAAGCCTAACACGTGGGAGGGAGTAAGTAAGTAGCAGTTTAAGTTAAGTTGGTTTTGCCAAGAGTTTGCTTCAAGAATTCTCTCTAAGGGTTTAGTCAGCACCGTACCTCTGGAATAGAATGTAGGAGGTCTGGTATCTCCTCTCAGGACTCGATATTCCAGTCTCCCGCAAGGGTAGGCTGGAAACGCCGGAGCTGGATTTTCTCGGCAGGAGAAAAGACAGCGTCTTTCTCAGCGTGTCAAAGAGGAGGGGCAGCGTTCGTGGGCTTCTCGCATCTGCTGGGCTCTCTGCAAGGGGACAGATGATCTGCTCCAGTATTCACCACCACCGTGTGTTTGCTTAAGGCAACGTTGGTATTATTTATACCTGAAAGGTGCTGAGTTTGACGTACGTTTTTGGACATAAGACATCAATAAAGATGTCACTAAGAACTGATCGTTCTTGCAGTGCTCTCAGGAGTTCTATTACTAATCAAAACAAAGCAAGGGGGGCTTTCCCAGGTTGCTGGGGGTTTGGTGTGTCGAAAGAACTCGGTGTGCTATCTAGGAATCTAAGGAAGTGGCTTCTGCTGTGTCATGGACTGTCATGGACTGCAGAGGCGATTTACAGAAATATGGCTTTAATTAATAATGCCGTTATAGGGATATGTATTGATTATAGCCGTATAGGGGCATAAGGTCAAAATATTGATCGGGGTCCTAGATAAAACACATCACCCACTCCACGAATTTATGTCCATCAAATTACTAAAAACTAAAGCAATAAGATGCGCGTGTACACCTACCCACCCCAAAATACATTTAGCATTTGAAATGGTGTATATGAAATACATGAAAATAAAAGTAGGTACTGTACGTTTTAAGCAGAGTAATCATTCAAAAAAATCTATGCATATATATTCAGTTGAACGATTTTGCGAAAATTACACATGAAATGTCTCTTAATACAGAAGAGAAGGGCGAGAGTATTTTATCACATATACAAACAATGTTGTAAAATGTGCTAGAGGCTGTTGTCTCTAGTTCTACTAAAAATAGAAGCTCTGTTCTTTATGAATAGTTCCCGCTCGAGATTGGATTGTGACCTGCAAACTTAACTGCTGAGCCTCTGGAGTGCGTGGAGTTCCCTGCCCTTTGTGGACTCTACTACGGCTGCCAGATAGTCCAGATAAGCGTGGCTGCAGAGGTGTGAGGCGCGGTGACCGGGACTGCGAGGACCAGCATTCCGTCAAACATCTACAGCTGGTTCCTCTTCCCGGCCGAGCCGCGCCCCCTCCCAGTGACACGCCCACTCCTCACTGCTTCATTACCTCTCGCGGCCCCCGCTCCGCGGGAGCCGCTCGAGATTGGATTGTAACCTGCAAACTTAACTGCTGAGCCTCTGGGGTGCGTGGAGTTCCCTGCCCTTTGTGGACTCTACTACGGCTGCCAGATAAGCGTGGCTGCAGAGGTGTGAGGCGCGGTGACCGGACCTGCGAGGACCTGCATTCCGTCAAACATCTACAGCTGGTTCCTCTTCCCGGCCGAGCCGCGCCCCCTCCCAGTGACACGCCCACTCCTCACTGCTTCATTCCCTCTCGCGGCCCCCGCTCCGTGGGAGATGCTCGAGATTAGATTGTGACCTGCAAACTTAACTGCTGAGCCTCTGGAGTGCGTGGAGTTCCCTGCCCTTTGTGGACTCTACTACGGCTGCCAGATAGTCCAGATAAGCGTGGCTGCAGAGGTGTGAGGCGCGGTGACCGGGACTGCGAGGACCAGCATTCCGTCAAACATCTACAGCTGGTTCCTCTTCCCGGCCGAGCCGCGCCCCCTTCCAGTGACACGCCCCCTTATACATCAAAGCCTGATCTGCCAACGCGCATCGCGGGACGTAGCCCGGGGCAAAGCCCGGGCCAAGGGCGGGCCCGTTTAAGCCCGTTCAAGACCCGGTAAGACTGGACTGGGCCACCCCCTTGACTTTTGATGATTGGTACCTCCTATATTGCTAAACACTGTTTGTCCTATTCTATTATTGTGTAGCTTTATTTTTACTTTCCTACCTGGGTTCTACCAATACGAACTATGTCTCCTAGAGGGACCAGGAGTAACAAGGCGCTTCATAGTGCTCAAACTACAGGCCCAATTGATCAATTTATAGCCAAAGCAAATGACGCCATAAATCAAGGCGTCCTTCTACTAGAACGTAGGGTCTCACAGGATTCGACCGCCGCGAAACGCTCCTCGTTGGGCTTACTGGCGGCAGCCAAAACTCCTTTGCGCACTTTAGAAGCTGATACTCTGTTGGCTGATTCTCATCCTGTTCCTGGTGTTGTGGACCTGTCAGTCTCACTTGAGCTGTCAGCTCTTCAAGCATCTCATTTATCAACGTCCTTGGAGCAGACACCAGCCCCTCTTATTAGCCTGCCCAGGGATGACCCTCCTGCTACCACAATCCGGGGTATCAGGGAGGGAGCAATACCCAAGAACAAAAAGAACAAAAAGAACCAACAGCATAACAGGACCCGCCAGCAAACTAACATTTCGAATAAACAATCTCAAATTACAACCCTATCCCTTCCCACCCATCAATCCCCTAAACAAGTTGCCCCCACACTGGACGAAGGGAATCTTATTCCCCTAGATATAATAAACCTTTCTATCACTTCAGCTGATCTTAGCGCTACTAGTAATATTGATAATAATAGTGATCCAAATGGTCTAAATAATCAACTACTAGACAGATTGGGGGCCCTAATTAAATCCTACCTCCAACCTCTTGAATTTACCCTTTCAAAAATAGAAAAAACAACTAGAAGAGCTATCATCAGTGATAAAAACTAATAAAGGATCTGCCCCTCGCCTCACATCAGGACAACTGAGGGCTCAAAAGCTCCAACTAAAAATTCCAGCTGGTGGGGCGACAGCACCAAAGCCAACACCAAAGCCAACAAAGACAAATACCACAGTAGGGGCTCCCAGCCTAAACCTTCTCTCCCAAGGGCAACTAATACTATTATTATTATTATTATTAAGGGAGTTTTGTAGAGCGCATGATTACGCTGAAAGCGTGTCCCCGCGCTAACTGAAGCACTCAGGAGAACCAGTGGGGGATGGAGCCCAGCTATTTTGAAAATAGGTGTGTTTTCAATTTCCTCCTGAAACTGGATTCAGAAGGATCCAGATGGAGATTAAGAGGTAGAGCATTCCAGCTCTTAGCCACCAGGTAGCGGAAGGATCTTCCTCCCATGCGAGCCCTTTTCACCCTCGGGACCTTAAGTAGGCCTCCTTGCGAGGAGCGAGGAGCGCAGAGCGCGAGATGGTGCATACCTGGTGACCAGGTTCTGGAGTGGTACTGGCGCCTTCTTAGCAAGGATACGATGGCAGGTGCAGAGGGATTTAAATTCAACTCTGCTCCTTACTGGTAACCAGTGGAGGGACTAGAGGGCAGCTTTAGAGTCCGATATTTTAGGGAGTTTTAGTATGAGGCGAGCTGCAGCATTCTGTAGCACCTGAAGTCGATTGATTGCCTTACAGGTAGCTCCCAAATAGAGTAGGTTGCCAAAGTCCAGGCGTGATGTGACAAGTGCGTGCACCAGCGTTCTGCGGCGGCCGTAGGGAGAAGAGCTAGGACCTTCCGCAGATTTTTTAAAATGCTGAAGCACATGCCCGTCACCCTGTCTATCTGGGGTCCGAACGACAGGTCAGAATCAAGCCAGACCCCATGGTTTCTGACTTCTTGCCGAGGTGTAGGGGCTTCACCTAGACAAGGTGGCCACCATGCCGATGACCAGACAGATGGGTTCCCTCCCACCACGAGCACCTCGGTCTTGTTGCCGTTTAATTTCAGGCAATTTGTGGACATCCAGGTTGCAAGATCTTGCATGCAAGCCCTGAAACTGTCCAAGGCAAGGCTGGGTGCACGCGAGAGGGAGACAACCAGCTGTGTGTCGTCGGCATAGGATACAATTCGCAGTCCATGCCCCATAGCAATCGGAGCCACTGGGGAGACATAAAGATTGAAAAGGGTTGGGCTCAGGGACGATCCCTGTGGAACGCCCTGACCCAGTCCTATGTCTCTTGAGTAATGGTCACCTTGGCGTACTTGGAAGCTTCTCCCAGTCAGGAAGGATTGGATCCATTGGAGTGCGGCTCCAGATATTCCTCCATTATTCAGACACTGTAGCAAAGTGGAATGAGCTACAGTGTTGAATGCCGCACTTAGGTCCAGTAGGATAAGGGCCATAGTATGACCCTCATCCACCCCCTGCCGTAGGGACTCCACAGCCATCAGTAGTGCCGATTCCGTTGAATGGCGGGGGCGGAAGCCAAATTGGGTGTCGTGCAATAAGGCAGCTTTGTCCACTAACACTCCTACTCAAACGAACACGCCCGCCCCTCCACCGGTGCATTCTACTATTCCACCCCCTAAGCTAATTAGTAATTCAGGGACACAAAGCACCACCTATAAGAACAGAAGGAAGGGGGGGCATTCTATCCATCTTCCCCCAGAAGCGGCCCCATATGTTGTCATTATGACAGGGGTCCCTGAGCTGAATCATAACGTGGAGGAACCAGGCTGGTCCCTTAGGAATAAGGTACTCCATTGGCTTTCTGTTAATAGGCCACTCCCCCCTTAGTCTGATAACAGAGTTACAACAGTTCGTAGAGTCCCCTGGATAGGAAGAGAGTCAAAATCCATACCGGGCGATTGTGTCATCATTAACTTTGAGGACCCCATACTGTAGAACATATTTGTTCCTGGGGCACACAATATACACACGATGGAATTGGTACCAAGAGACTTTCCTTCTTCTATCCTCCAGTGCGCCACTATAACTCCGGTCCAGAATGGAACTGGACACAAGTTGGTAACTGGAATAGGAGACGTGACTGGGTTGACTGGTCAAACACCGGGGGTAGAGATGTAGCCCCCACCTTTGGATGGAGAGGTGTCCCCCTGACCAACAGATATGACTGTCTGGAGATGGTGGATTGACAACAACCCGACAGTTATCTGGATAACATTGCCACATTTTCTCCAGTGCCTACCTTACCCGATCATCCCAACGATTTTCTGTCTTCCTCTTTCCCAATTAGTAACCTATCCATTTCTGATGCAACAACGTCAGAAGTTCAAATTGCTGTACCAGCACTATATTTAGATCCTGTTATCAATAAAGAAATTCAGTCAGATATATAATTTGTTGAAACATTAGTACACTCCCCTCTTATCCCAGTTACTTTAACCCTAGATCAAAATTTGAATACTAAAAAGTCTACTCCTTCCACTTATCAACTTTCAGTTTTATTCTGGAATGTTGCAGGTCTCCGTTCGAAAATAAAACTTAAACCATGGTTGGAGACAGTAACTCCCATCAAATAATTTGTTTGCAAGAAACATGGGCTATAGATCCGATTCACATGCAGGGCTATAAAACGTTCCATTCTCCAGCCAGCATTACCACACACGGCAGATCTAAGGGAGGTCTCGCGATGTATATTTCTAATAATTTATCTGTAATTGGCCTGTATGTCTTACATACCACCGCAAACTTTAAAATCGTTAAAGCTGCATTTAGCAATCATACGATGTATCTTTTTATTAATTTTTATAATAACTTGTCCCCGATTGAATGTGTTAAATCCGTAAAAGCAATATGTCTGTTGTAAGCGAACACTGTAACAAGCATTCCACACTTGCTTGCTTTGTGATATGGGGGGGAGATTTTAATGTCCCACTGTGTGCCAACTATAAGAAAGGTATTTGTGGTTTGTTAGATGAACAAGACTGTCCATTAATCCATTTTACACACTCACTTCTGGGTAATCTTTGAACGACTGTCTTTTCACAATGGAACTAGATTATGCAAACAATCTAGTAGATATTCCAGTTGAATTTAGACCTACTTTTCATGGTAGAGGTATGTTTAGCACTATTGATTTCATTTTATGTTCTACGGTGCTAAAAGGTAATCTCCAACGGTTTAGGACTGGTACAGAAATCTCCAGTGACCACTTCCCTAATAGTATTCTCCTATCCATAGAAATTGGTGCCTCTAATTGTAAAAAGGTCAGTCAACTAACCCAGCAATCACTGACCATGGATAAACTAAACGGATTTTTTGTGAAATGGTCCAAAATAGATCCGGTAGTTATTAGTGGCAATGTTGTATCAAAAACCCTTCCTTGGATAATCAACTGTTTAGCAGAGGATTCCCCACCCGATTCTTAACAGTTTTTCTGAGATTTTATTAGCAATGCGGTCAGAGCTATTCCGTAACCATAAATCAGGTAATCAGGGGTCCCTAGGATGGTTTGACACTGCTTGTCGTAAAGCCCTATCCGCATTAAAAAGGGAACTACATAACCCAATTAGAAACTCAAAGGAGATAGCTAACTTAAGAAAGATTTACAAACCTGCTCAACAAAACTGTAAAAGGGAGCTAAAGAAAACTCTATGGGCCCAACTACATGAAAGTTGCCTAACTAAAGACAGTTCGCAATTTTGGCGTGTCATTAAGTCACCTTTTTTAACTAATACTAACGCGCCAAAGCATCTTGACGTGGCTGTGCCCGCTGATGCATGGGTGACCCATTTCACAAAAATTTTTGGGGGGTCACCAGTAGATACTATAAAACCGGCGAACCCAGTAGATGACCCCGCGAGGTCACAGGTCTATCCTATTGAACTATCTTTTAGCCATAGTGAGGTCATTCAAGCACTAACATCTGCTAAATCTGGTAAGGCGCCTGGCCCCGACGGGGTCCCCGTAGACATTTTTGTAAACAACATAGAATTGTGGTCTCCTGTCGTCACCCAGGTGATGTCGGCAGTTACGAAAGTCGGCCTTATAGATTCTTGGTCCTCCTCCATTCTACTACCTATTTACAAAAAGGGGGATCGTAATAATCCTGCCTGTTATAGACCCATTTCTCTCCTGGACTCCCTGGGGAAAGTCGCCAGACGCCTGATCCTGGAGCGTCTGCAGGATTGGGCGTCTGAGAACAACATCATGACCGACCTTCAGTACGGGTTCCAGGAGGGTCTTGGCACAGTCGAGCAGGCATTAAATTTAACCCTCTTAATAGGTAAATATTCCGGAGCGAAGGGCGGCAACATACACATAGTATATGTCGACCTCAGCTCCGCTTTCGATTGTGTGATCCACCCGAAGCTATGGTCCATTCTTAGTGATCTCGGGGTGGACCCCCCCTATTATTAAATTCCTCCGCGAGCTCTATTCTGACGCCACAGCTTGCGTGAGATATGGGTTATGCGGTGAATTAACATCTTTATTCACAATAAAAAGAGGAGTAAGGCAAGGGTGTGTCCTGGCCCCCTTCCTGTTCAACCTCTACACCAACGGGGTTGAGAATGCCATGCTGGAGGGTAGCCAGCGCTATTATACGCTGATGACTCTGTCATTTTAGCTAGGACACTAACGCAGCTGCAAAAACAACTAGACAAATATTGCCAGTTTATGCTATCTCTGGGGCTAAAAGTTAACAAGAGTAAGACCTATGTTATGCATTTTGGTCCCAAGGTGAAGAAACCCAAATCCATCTTTATCGAACAGGTTAGATTGGAGCGTGCTAGACAATACCCATACCTAGGTATCCTAATTGACGACCAGTTAGATTGGAAAGCAGGAGTTACAAGTAAAAAAATGCTCTTTCAAAGAGCGACTTCTACTCTTGTTTCATTCTCGAGAAAATTGGGTAAACCGGCCCCAAAAGAGCTGCTTAAAATGTACCATGCAAAATGCCACAGTGTTGCCATCTACGGTGCTGTCGTTTGGGGCTATGCTTCTGTGGATGGATTACAACTGGTCCAAAATGGGTTTTTAAAATATATTCTGGCACTTCCTCCTAGTGCTCCAATATACGGATCCCATATCGAGCTGGGTATCGATTATATAACTGATATTATTAGATGCCAGCCGATACTTTTATGGCACCGTGTTTGGACCAAACCCCAATGTCACCTAACCCGCTCTTTATTACAAGACTGTTTATCATTGGAGAAATGGAAAAAAATTCCATGGCTTCTTTATGTTTTCAACTTCTTAACAGACCTGAATTGTGCTTTCTACTTCACCGAACCATTGACTCTGACAGAGATCAGCAGAAAGGCGCTGAAAGCTCTCTGTTTACACCATCTGAGAGACCTCCGCTTTCTAAGTGAAGTTTCTAAGCCTACTAATGTGCAAATTCTTATGGTTCAAACCTCCCCAGTTATTCAGCCTTACCTTACTTTCTTTTTGACCAACCATGAGAAATTTGTCTTAACGAGGTTTCGATTCAACTCTTTTTTTCACCTTGTAACCTTCCCCACGATGTCAAAATGGTCTCATGATCTGGTAAAGTGTCCTTGTGATGGAGTATCACCGCAATCGACCATCCACCTTACTTTGTTCTGTCGTTATTATGAACAAACTCGTAAACGCTGGATCATCCCACTCCTTCGTAAGATGGAGTTGAGAACATGTCGGCCAGCCTATCTGGCACTTCAGATGTTAGACACACCGTATGTGGCCAAATGTGTAGCTCTTTTTCTAAAATCATGTGTGAAAAAGCGCTCCAACTTAGGGCTATTATCACCCTGATTTATTATAAATTGCCATACTCTGATTACCTTGATATTATCAATTTCATGCTGTCACAAATTATTAATCTGTTTCTTTTAACTGTACATAACTTGTGTGTTTTTATAGTATTTGAATTTGTAAATGTACTTTTCATGATTTAACACAATGTTATTCGAATAAAAGTCTTTTGAAATTGAAATTGAAAATTGAATAGTTTTACTTTAAGCAAAGTATTTGTGCCAGAAAAAAGGTAAATATTTTGAAAAATTTCTGATTAAAAAAAAAAAAATTTATGGTGAGAGAGGAGAAAAAAAGTTCCAAACGCTTTTCAATAGCTTTTGTTTATCAAAGCGGAAGGCCGAATTCAGAGTTCACGGGAACGCTGTGCGCCGGATTGTTTTCCAAAAGTCATTGTTTCTGTTCAGGGGAGAACATCATATCAGACAGGCTCTCAAAGAATAGGTCTACATATTCAGGTGACAGTTCGACCAGGTTCGATAGTGCTGCAACCTGGCAGTTGTGAGAATGATTGCTATCATCGATGTCAGGATCAGCAATGCTCACAGAAGGTCGTACCTGGGTGATGCTGCTTTCATTTCTTGCTTCACTTCCCCCACCTAGTCGTAGCGCAGGAGTCTCAACGAATGCCGTCATCAGGATTGGTAACCGCTGGGGACAACACGATACGTGAGCCGTAACTTGACTTAGCAAAGTATCGACATCCATTGGTACTGCTGATTGTAGTGCAAGACAGGTGTCTAACACGCATTCCTCTCCGCATAGCATACATCGAAGCACAGGTAATATGCAGTTCTGCCATAGAGGTCTAAATGAAAGAAACCAGGTCATATTCAGATCTCTTAGCCATGCTAGCCCAAGGACCTTAGTTATGCGGTCCCGGTAGCGTATTGCTAGGATTTTTCTTCCATCCTTGCCGGAGTCATGTCTGCGTTTTGGTTTGCCATATCGGAGCAGGAGGGTCAAAAATAGAATACCTGCTACGAGTCCCAAAAGTAGTGGTAGGCCGCCAAAGATCAAATGGACAAAGTTTGGAAAAACGCCCAGGACTGCTTCAAATGGTGTTAACAGTCCCGAAAAAATCGTCTTAAATACATTCGAGATACCACTGGCATCCGACATATTTAGAATTTGGCTGAGCATTTCTGTGAAATGCACGGGGCAATTTGTTGATAAAAGTTCATGTATCTCCGATGTTGTCCTTGCAACTTGGAGACCATACGTTTCTTTTGATGACGTGATGGGCACTGTTGTCTGCAAAAGCACAGACTTCATTCTGCTTAAAGTATCAATTCGTATAGAAGAGATATTCAAGGGAGGCCAAATCGGAGCCACTTTGTCTCCAGGGCCATTTGGATACAATGCTTGCATACAGCAAGTGACCATGGAACTCACGCTTAAGAGATATGCTTTCCCTGGCACCAAGCTGCAACTGCTATGATCGGTTATTAGAACGTAACTCCCGTTAGAAAGTTGCCTAAAGAATAGCTCTATTTGTGTTGCAGGTGTGCCGTGCTGGTGGCATGAAAGGTTATTCGAAGTACCCTCACAGGCCCCATGCAAGTTAATACCTTCGCACAAAAATATACCGCTTAGGGAATGTTTACACTTATCACCACTAAGAAATACACTTTTGTTGTTGTCACTATAACATGTGTGTGTATAAGGTAATTTCCATGATGACTTAATGTATCCTTTACCCAACTTTTCATACTGGCCTGCCGGTATATACTCAAGGCAATTTTTAAACTGGAAAGTTGTTATCGGAATTGTGATAATCCCGTGTATTATCCATTCAATGACAGGTCTTTCTGACATTGTCAATGGTAATCTCTCAAGTTTTTCGATGCTCAGGATTGTATAGTCTGCTCCTTTTTGTGCCAAACTGATTTGTTTATCAGTGAGGTTAAAGATGTAAAAACAATGACGTTGTGTTGATTAAACGCCATGGCACATGGCCTGAACTGGAGACTTTGCAACATCCAGCCTAGCTGTACAATAGAACGTAATTGGGACTGGCCATGTTGTAACATTAGCAGGTCCTGGTCTATTATATCAATAGCAGAAGATACAATACTGTCCAGTGAATATATTCTGGAGGACAGAGTCATTAACCCATTGTCCACAACAGAAAGTGATTTTTCCAAATGAATACAATCAATTTCTCGTATTTTCTTTGCAGTTTCAATTTGAGTTAATTTCCATGCCTCGTTGTATGCAGCATATATGCTGGACGCTATAAAACGTTTCTGACGCTGTTTGCGTGGTCCCATTAAGAAATCTCGCAAATCAGCACCATCTTTAAGTAAAGACGAATGTTGCTTAATTTGTACCAGTGTGGATGTTTGTAGCCTTTCGAGGCAGAGTTTCCCTACACTGTATGTTGTTACTATCCCTGGATGTTGTCTCTGGGAGTATCTAGGGTCTGGTCTGGTCATTTTTAACCCCTGTAATTTGTTCAGGAATCTATCTTGACAGTTGTTCGTGTCTGTAGGCCAGATTAACCACTTTTTCCAATCGGGAATGTGTTCTGTTTTCATTTAAAATGTTGGATACGCCTACTTCAATATCTGTAGTTGCATTATCAGGTATTGGCTTTGGAATAGACGGTTTGTTAAGGTCTTTAATCTTGGCTAGGCCAAGACAGGTTGTCTGTTGAATCGTGTCATTCAAGAATATTATTTGTTCTGGGATCATGCAGGCTCGAAATAATGCTTCTAGGCCTTGTACCTGCCAATCTTTTGTACCCCAGATGGTTTTCGTTTCAATGTTATTTTTCCAGAAATCATAACCAAATGTAATCATTTTTTCATAAAATGCTTCTGAATATATCAATTTAGTATTTGTCAGCATGGTTTTTGTCCCTGTTTTATCCAGCAGTTTATAATAAAATGTTTCTGCATTACTTGTGTTAAACCCTGAGAAGTATTGGAATTTCTCATAGAATGCTTTTGAACTGCTTTTAGGTAGAGTAGCACAATGTTCCCATTGGTTATATTTAAAAACATTTCTAGGTTGAGCAGATTTATGTAAATAGTGGTCTGCGTAATGTGAAAAGCAGTACATCTGTTCATAATTAGATGAACCTTGTAAATAATCATGTTCTGTAAATTTTCCTGACACACTAAATCCGACATCATATTATTTATACTTTCAAAATCCCAATCATCAGAGAATGTACTTGGTTTTACAAAGTCACTTAACCCCTTCCATGCTCATGACGAACCCCAGCCGTCATGCACTACGGTGCTCGTGTGCTGATGACGGCTGGGGTTCGTCACGGCCCGCCCCTGTTCGTGCCGTTTACAGCACACCAGGGGAATCGCGGCCGCATCGAAGGGGTTAATGAAACCTTAAACTGATGAGGATATTTCAATAGTTCGACCGGGCCATATATTTCGTAGTCTGTCTTGTCCCAAACTACCCCGCCGGGTATTTAAATGGCTGTGACATTCACTGACGATAGTTCTCTTTTCTAGATGTGAGATGATTTGTGTGGCTTTAGAAGTTGATGTTCTGACTTGCTGTGTCCATTGGACTGTATTTTCCCTCAATGAATTTTCCCAAACAAAGTACCATGATGAGCCAAAGCAGCAGGAAAAATACACCTAATCCAAACCAAAATTCTAGCCATGGAGAAATAAGATAAGTTTCCTTGAGTAGATGAAAGAGTTCTGTTGCTTTTTCTTTAAAAGTCTTGGTTTCTGGCGTCACTTCAAGGTCGCTTTGATCTTCAGAAAAGTTATCGAAATTGATGAAGTAGTCAGAGGCAGTTCTGTCGATTGTAGTGATAGTATTTCCCATTTGATTTTCATTAGCACATTCTGATGCCACATCATTGTAGACTGGTGTTTCATGACGAACTGTTTCAATTTGGATTTCAAGAGGCACAAGTTCCATCGCATTTCTGCATAGTCCTTTTTTATTCACTGTAGGTTTATCAAATGTGATTAGTCTTTCAGTTTGAACCTCTTGGATACTAGCAAATTTGGGTATTCTGTTATTTCTTGGGAGTCCACTGGGCCTACTATTTATTATAGGCCACATGATTGTGGTTTCACCAGGTCGATGGATACAACTCGGTTCTCCTTTTTACCAGCAAGGGGCGGTAGTACAACTGATCTTGTTCCGTTGATTGCCAAGACAGGTACTGCTTTTCTGTAAGAAGGCCCAAATTCATCTTCACCGCTATTTTCTCTCTGACTAGATCCCCAATCTTTGGAATCCAGACAGGTCTTGCTGGGACAGGTGGTGTGTCTTCAGTGGTGGTTGGCTGTTGCTTTAACTTTATGTTGCTCAGGGCTTTTCTTGTTTCATTTAAGTCCTGTAAAACAGCCAAACGATCTTTGATGTCAAAGTCTTTATTCTCATCTTTTACCACTGAAGCCTGACTATCAAGGTCCTGAACATACATTCTAGTTCCGAACAATAGTTCGTACAGGCTGAAACCTTTTAGAGAATTTCTTGGCAAGTTATTAAGACTACGTTGGACACTTGTTAAATGTTGGACCCACCCATCACCCGAACCTAATACCTTTGCTGTTATAGATTGCTTTATGTCTCGGCTTTTTCTTTCCACTACCCCGTTTCCCTCAGGTTGGAAGGGACAAGAGAACCGCAACCCAATGCCCATGCTGGTCATGGCCTCCTTATAAGCTCGAGAGCTAAAATCAGGACCCTGGTCAGAATGAAGCATGGCAATTGCATATGTGCCGATAAAGACTCGCAAATCTTTTATAACAGTTCTGGCGTCTTTTTGTGCCTTGGACCTTCACCCATGTGTGCTTCTGCTATTAATAAGATTCTCCGATTCGTGTTTGGAATTACCCTATCCCCCACTCCAGGGATTCGAACAAAAGGAACGGAGTTTGCATCAATTACGTATGTATAATTGAGTGGATAGTTTACAGGTAGTGCCGCACAGTCGCCTTTTAAAGACGTTTTTACTGCCAGCATGGTTTCCCCGTCTATGTATTTTTCTGAACGCTTTTTAGTGGCTACGGATGCCGGTTTAGTTGCTTCCGCTTTGGCTGTATTAGCCAATGAATTCCCTGCAACGTGAACGCCATCACGCTGATGACTCAGAGTGTGTATCACGTAAGTCTTTTGTAGTTCTTTCTGAAAACGAACTACTTGTTTCCAAAGCATTTTATTCTTGATTGTGGCACCTGTGCCGTCTTGTAATCATTTTGAACCCAGTTCTGCAAATCATTATTGTAAGAATTGACGCAAGAATGCAAATCGCACACGATTCGTGTCGGGAATTCACGTTCGGCATTTTCAAGCGCCAACTTTAAAGATCTGATTTCAGCTCGCTGAGCCGAACATTTTCTCAGGGATTCAGTTTTTGTTATTTTCGGTCTGAATTTACCCCGGAGCCAGCGACCTTTAACAATCGCGCAGGCTGCATCGTAGGATTTAGCATCTACATTGTAATGCTGTACAAATCTGTCTGTGTAAATTATACAGGAGTATTGTTCAAGAGGCAGAATTTCGATTGGCAGATGATATTCTCTTTCATATTTTAAATCATTCAGTTTTTTCATGTTAGGACCATAATAGTATGTCACTTTTTCTATATCAAGAGAATTTTCCCACTGGATCCATTTCGGATCTAATGCCACTGTAGGCAGGTTGATTGGGCTGAATAGTGCCTCGAAGGCTGATTCTGCTGTATAAACAGTTATTCTTTTTCCTTGAGCCAGTGCTCGTTCTCTTGCTACAGCAGTTTGCACTGCCTTAATAGTATTTTCTGTGAGACTGAATGTGTTCTCTGCTTGTGTGTACAAATGTGATTTGTAAGCTATTGGTACCGTTTCTCCCTCATTAGAGGTCAGGTACGTGAATCCGCATCTTCCCGGGATGACCCGGATTACAAGGTTTCGTGTATTGTCACGTGTTTCTAATTTTGTTTTAGCTAACATGTCTGTTTGCAGTGATCTCAAAATTTCTGTGTTTTTGAGTCCAGTTGATTGGTTTAAAATCAGGTTTTATTAATTCGTAGAGAGGTTTAACCCTCTCTGCATAGTTTAATATGTATGTTCTTCCGAAATTCAGGAAGCCTAGAATCGATTGTAAGTTCTTCAGCGTTTTTGGTGCTGGGAGTACAGCGCATTTCTCTAAGAAGTTGTCCGCTAGGCTTTTTCCTTCACTTGATAATTCGTAACCTAAAAATAGGACTGTTAGATGGGCAATTCGTGACTTCTTAAAGTTGAATTTGTAACCCTCTGCTGCGAACCGAAGTATTATGGTGTTTACTCTTTTCAAGTGAGTATCCAAGTCGTCGTCTGTGAGATAGATGTCATTGACATAAGATAATGCCTCATCATCATACATTTGTAGTAACTCTGTTACTCTGGCTGAGAATAATCCTGGGCTATTCTTGAACCCCTGTGGGAGCCTACAGAAATTTTTCTGTGACCCCATTATTGAGAAAGCGGTTAAGTACCTGCTTTCTGGTGCAATATTTTGACAAAAGAACCCATTAGATATGTCTAATGTTGTTTTGTATTTTTTGCGAACTAGGTTATTCATTAGTGCAGCACTATGCGAATTTTGTACTGCAAATGTTTTGCAACATGAATTAAGGTGTCTGTAGTCCAAGACTAGACGATACGAATTGTCTGGTTTGGAGACAGGAAACAAAGGATTGTTCATTTGAGAGGTGCATGTTTCAATCACCCCTTGTTATTCAAGTTGATCTAAAATCTCCCTCACCTGTTTTTTAGCTTCTTGCTTAATTGGGTACTGCCTCTGTGCAGTTGGTTGACATTTTAATTGGATTTTGTGAGGAGGAGAGTCCTCATCCCATCCTACATGATTTTTATATAATGCAGGTGCCTGGGCTACTGCCCATTTCCTAGCATATATATATTTAGTGTGAATTGGAATGTGATTTGAGAAGGCAGGCATAATCATTTCTTCACCATGAGGGCACTCCTTGACAAACTCCGGGGGCCAATCTTTCTCTGCTAACAGGATGTCATAGCCTTTTGAGAGGTTATCCCAAAATAGACCCCTTATTTTCCTAGTCTTATCTCCCTCTATACGCAGTGTAATTTCGTATATCTTATGAGGTTCGCTAACTCTGGTGTCTGCAGTTTCTACTTGAATGTATTGATTTGTGTCCACTGTCTCCAGATGACTCATCAGGATCTTGCGAGCTATGCTGATTTCTGCTGCACTGTCTAGCATTGTCTGTGCCCACTCCCCGTTTTTCAGCTGTGTCCTCAGTATTCTCGGCATGTTCGATTACTTAAATACTGGCTACCTTCTTTCTTGGAAATTGTAATTTTTTTACTTTGAGCAGGTTCCTTGTCTTTGGACTTGGTGTGCTCTCCTGGGTCTGACCGTCCTCTTCTTTCCGATTTCTGCGAAAAAGATCGAGAGGGACGTGTATCAATACTTTGATATCCATCAGGCTTTTTCAAGTTATCCCTATTTCTAAGGTTGTATCTTTTTTCAGAGTGCTCCCCCTGGGGAGACTGGTGTTCTCGATTAGGAGTTCTTTCCCTCCTCCGAGGAGACCTTCCTCTGGACTGGAAAACTTTTTCTTTGGGAGTGGATTGCTTATTTCCATCCGAGCTCTTTTTAGGAGTGTTTAAATTATTTTTAATAAATAATTTTTCAGGATTTTCGAGTAGTTGGGGTTTTACTGGTTTCCCACCCAAACTATCTCTACCTAATTCTTCATAACATTTTTCTATTATTCTGGCAAGCTCAATTGGTTGTTCTGTTATATCTGTTTCTTTCAATTTCTGGCGGATCGCCACAGATGCTGCTTCTCCTTTTATGTTGGCTAGTAATATAGCCGAGACCTGCTTGAAGTCTTTCAGTAATTTCATACCAAGAGTTAAAGCAGGTTTTGGACCGTATTCATTCTGAATTTGTTTTAGCACGTCTGGTATTACCGCCATGGACGGAACGCCATGTGTTTTTGTGTAAATGGAAGCAAAGACTGTACCCCAAGTGTCACAGTCCTCCACATGTGGTGCAATACCCATTGGAAGGCAGATAGTCAGAATTCTGTGTTTCTCAATAGGGGTAGTATTCGGGAACACTGCCTCTATTTGGGTAATTTTCTGTGCTAACCAGAAGGGAATTTCTTCCCGTTTTATGGGAGTTTTCCAAAGACATGATTGTATGTTTTGTGGTGTAATTTTATTTGTGTTCCCCTGATGGGGGGTTTGCTGTGGAATATTAACAGCTGTTTGGACTGTTGCAGTCCGCATTACATATTGTACTAACTGTCTGTGTATTTTAAGTAATATTTTTAGCTATGCTAAAAGTTCTTCTTTTGACATTATATCAATGTCTGGATGTGGTGTGTAGCTGGCTAGAACCAGCCACGTTGCTCCTGGTCTACCTAGTGGACCGAGCCTGGTGATGTGATCATTGTGTTTTAGGGCGCCTTTAAACCAGAGCAGGTGCTGAGGTTCCGTGACAATCGTAAGTGGTGTTTCCGACTCGCACGAATATGGTTGAGTCTGGTATCTATGAACCGCAAATGACGAGTTTAGTGGGTGTACGCAGTTTCGGTGTACTAGCCTAAACCGTTCGTCTGTTTCGTGGGTTTATCTATCTGTACCCACGGGTTCCATCTTAGATACGGCATCCATTTTGTCTCTTGCCCTCAAGTAGCCAGCGAACGGACGCTGTCCGCTTCGCGACCCTGGGATTCCCAAGACTCTTGCGGAAGACACGTTTCCTTTGAAAGTGTCTTTATGATGAGGGGGATGATACTGTAAGGCAGATGGCCCCGCTCGAGGCTCATCTTGCCGTGCCGGTCTATTGTCTTAGCCGTGCATCTCATTAGGCACGTCCCTTTGATACCCGTAGCTCGTGTTTCCCGATACCACCCCTTTTACACCCTTTTCGATCTCCCCACTGTTTCTGTCTTCCTCTACACCTGTTCCTGTTCCTTCTTCGATCTGTTTACTACCGATTGGAATGTACTAATGGTGGGAAGATGGGTTTTTACAGTTGGGAACCACCAAATGTTTCTGTACTTATGTTCCGGGCCCTGAATGCATCAAAGCAACCCCTTCTGGCGTTTATTATGGGAACCAAGTTGTAAACTTTTGTGTACCATGTTAACCTATGAGAGAAAACTGTATAAAAAGGAGCGACCCACAGTAGCAAATTGAATCAGACTCCGCGAACTTACATGCTGTGTACTTCACGTGACTTCTGTGTTCCCTGCAGTAAATAAACCTCGAATCTTTGACGCCGAAGGAAGTGTCCCGTGTCTCTGTCATTTGTACGCCGGAACAGGTTACCCACGAAGGTTTCAGGTGTTGTCCCCTGGCACCGCTGGGTCTTAGAATAACCCAGTCCTTCAGTTGGCGCCCAAACGTAGGGCTGCATCAGTGGTACCGGTCCAAGCCCGACGATCGTGAGGAACTTCGTGTGAAATCTCCAAGGGAAGGTGCACCCCGCTTCATCGATCCTGTTGTCGAAATAAGTGGCCCGACGACTTTTCCCGCGAAGATTCTCGCCTCCTGACGGCTGCGACGGACTGCTGCCCTGACTGTAGACCTGTTTTGGCGCCTGGCGTAGACCTTGGTACAGCGAGACGATTGACGGGCCTTCCTGGTGACGCCATCGATCTTTGAGTTAAGTATTTGTGGGTCGCTCCCAGAGTCCTTAGTTGTGGGTGCTTAGTTGTTGCATGGTTCAATTGCATTTGTGGTTCTTAGTACTTGGTTCTTTGTTGTGATATTTGACGTCTGCAGTCGCCAAAAACCGAGGGTATTTGTTCTTTGCAGGGACTTGGTAAATCCCGTAACCCTTGAAGTTTGTGAAACTTGGCTAGTGTGCAAGATGCCTGGTCGTAGTACTTTGTTCAGTTGTTTTGGCCGTTGTGGTGCGGATTCCCGACTGGAGGACTCGTGTCCGATACCTCCGGTTGGAACTCCAACTTATGAATTATATAGCAAGCATGGGTTAGGTCCGATTACCTTTAATGAATATTGGATTCGCTATACCAGAAAGGACGGTGTCCTTAGTTGGCCACCTCATGGTAGTTTTGAGGCCCCGATTTTAGATAACCTCGAGGCTAAATTGTTTAAGAAAAAGTCAAGGCCGGCCATGTTTGATGCCTTTCGGTTGTGGCGCAAAGAAGCCAAACAGAAAGAAATCAGACAGACAAAACGTAATCAGAGAGATGGAGTCGCTACTATAGTAAAGAAAGCAGAACAGTTTCAGCGAGATAAGGAGGAAAAGGAAAAGGAAGTTTTTGATAGGCTTCAGCGTATGTCTATAGATAAATGTTACCCCGCTCTGCCAACGGAGTCAGATAAGAAGGAAGAATCGGTTGAGGACCCTTTACTGTCCTATCTTCTGAAGTCACCACCTCCGTATGCACAGGGTACCGCAGCTCCTGTGGTTCCCCCTGTACCTGCTCCTGTGCCTGTTCCTCAACCTGTTCCTCAACCTGTACCCGTTCTTCCGACTGTTCCCGCTCCTTTGCCTACTGCTGTTCCTACTGCTCCACCGCTTGTACTTCCCCATACTCCTGTTCCCGCTGCTGCTTCTGTTCTACTTACTCCTGCTGTTTCTTCTGTTCCCGATTCTTCTCTTGTTAATCCCCTATGTTATACTTCTCCATCTGTTCGACGTCGTACCCCTTCTGTTGCTGCTAACTTTTTCAATTCTCTTGGACCTATTCTTGAGTCCGCTGGTTCGGACGGTCCTCAAAGACGTAGTCAGCTTCCCGGTAATAGGGAACGTGCTGCGCTGTATAATATGGCGATGGGTTGGATGAAACACCCTCTTAGAAATCCCCCACGTGCTGTGCTTGATACGTTCTGTCAATTCAATATACCGACACAACGATACGTTTTCGAAGAAATGTGCAAAGTTTTGCGTGATCAAATATCGGCTGATGCATCTGACGATGTATTGACCGCTTTGACTAATCTACAGCTTCAGTTTTCGAGCGGAATGATAGTGGATTCTAATGTTCGACGCGCTGTTGAGCAGTTGTTATCTCTTCGTCCCTCTATAATGCCTCGAGCATTGTTCGTGGAAGACATTGAGGGACCGCTAGATGCACCTGGTCAGTATCCCATGCGTGAGGTTCCACCAGTGTGGATGCCAGGTGATGCTGCCCTAATCCCACCGGTTCCGCCACACTTTCAGAGAGTATGGATTCATCTCCCATGGAAACGATCAGAAGTTTTGCAGGTAAAGCAATCTTTGCCTGACCCTCGCAAAAATCCTGCAGGGTATTATAAAGAATTATCGCAGCTCGTGGATGCTACTATAATGAATCTTGCTGATATCGATATGCTGTTCGGTAATGTCGTACCGCAACCGGTATGGGCAAAGATTCGTCAAGAAGATCATGCGGGAGAATTAGGCGGTGATTGGAATGCATTGCGAGCTGCTGACGCTTTGCAAGTTGGTGGGGCCAAGCCTGAACAGCTCATTACGGCTCTGCCTCAAAGAATTATCACCCTAATGAAAACGCTTATGCCAGCCATGAAGGTAAATTGGGACAAGTTGTCCGCTTGTAAACAGAAGAAGGATGAGAGCGTCTCTGATTTCTTTACGAGATTTGAGGAGGCTTTCATTGACCACAGTGGTCAAGATATGGGTACCGAAGGTGGTCAGAGGTTGTTTGTGGACAAGTTTGTTTCCAATTTACTGCCTGACTTAAGCAACAAATTACGAAATTCTGAAAGTGCGTGGGCTGTTTCTACTTCTGCTCAAATATTGGCTACGGCTCAATATTATGAGAATAGGGAGAAAGAGGAGAACGATCGTGCTGACAAGAACACGAAAGAGCTTAAAACTAAAGTGTTGTTGCAACAGGCGTATCCTCCGCGTTCGAATCAGAATGACTCGCAACAGTGTAATCGATCGCAGTCTCAGTCTAATAGGTCGCAATCTCGAAATGATTCCTCATCACAGAGATCATCGCTAGGGTACAATCAGTGTGCCTATTGTAGACAGAAGGGTCATTTGAAATTCGATTGTCCAGTCCTCAATGAGCGTAATAGTGGTAATTCGTTTAGAGGAGGTCGTGGTGGTTCTCAACAGACATCACGTGGTAGAGGTCGCGGTGCTCAGAACGATCGTTCCACTAACACTTCTGACTCCAATAATTGTTTTGATCAGCGTGGATCGTCGCAAGGGCGATCTGCTCAGTACAATGTAGATGATTATTACGTCAATCAGGATGCTGACGACGGTAATTACTAGGACAGCCATAGACAAGGAGAGGGAGTAGTATCAGTTCCGGTTGATCAGAGAGGGCCTTACGTCGCAGTTGCCACCTCGGGCGTCGTTGAGCCTTTTCTGTTGGACACCGGTGCAGCGAAAAGTTCCATAATGCATTCGAAACTCCCTGGCGCACCTTTGTCTGGCTTAACAAATGTTTCCGTTGGATTCTCTGGCGCCCCTGTTAGCAATCCGGTTTCGCGCCCTTTGCCTCTTACCATTGGGCCTCGTGAGCTGAAAGCTCCGTTGATTTTGACCACTGGTTGTGGTGAAAATCTTTTGGGTCTGGATTTGCTAAAACGTCTGTATGCGACTTTGTATTGTTCTCCTGCGGGAGTAAAGCTTACGTTGGGAGAGAGAGTTGTCTCTCCAATGTACTTGTCCCTCGATAAGCTTCCACCGGAATTGAGTTCTCTTCCTGCATCTTTGTGGGCAACAGGTCCCAATGACGTGGGCCTGCTTGACATCTCCCCTTATGTTGTTCACCTAAAATCTAATGTGCGATTGCCACGTATTTCCCAGTATCGTATCTCCCTTGATGGTGAGCGAGCGCTGTTAGCAATCATCCATGATATGATCGAGAAAGATGTTATCGAGGAGACGCGGGGAAACGTGTGCAATAGCCCTGTACTGCCCATCTTAAAACGCACAGATCCATCAAAACCGCCTGTTTATCGTTTTATTATCGATTTACGGGAGGTAAATAAAATTGTGATTCCTCAGTTCCCTGTTGTGCCTGACATCACGGCGCTACTGACTCTGATTCCAGCCTCGGCATCTTGGTTTTCAGTGATCGATCTGAAGAATGCGTTCTTCAGCATTCCGATTGCTGAAGAAAGTAGAGACCTTTTCGGTTTCTCTCTTGGTGGTCGCAGCTTCCGGTTTAAACGTGCTCCTCAGGGCTACTGTGAAAGTCCATCGATATACAGTCAAGCCTTGAAGGGTCAACTGGATGTGTTTGTGCGCAGCCTTGATCCAATATGTTGACGACTTATTGGTGGCTGCAGATACTCAGGACATTTGCAAAATGGCTACAGTGTCGTTGTTGCAACATCTCTGTGACTTACATCACAAGGTGTCTCCTTCTAAACTTCAATATTGTTGTCAAGAAGTAACCTATCTAGGTCACTTATTGTCAAAGGAGGGAAGGTTGTGCCAACAACTCAGAGAGATGTGCGTGCCTTTCTAGGTATCACGTCATACTGCAGGCAGTGGATTCCAAACTTTTCTTTGTTAGCGAAACCATTGGTGGCTCTTACATGCAAGGATGTTACAACTCCTTTACCATGGACGGAAGAATGTCAGAAAAGTTTTCTGAACTGCGTGATGCATTGTGCTCGGCTCCTGTGTTAGGTACTCCTGACTACAGCAAGCCGTTTACACTATACGTTCACGAGAGGGAAGGTTGTGCGTTGAGTGTTTTGACGCAACCTTTTGGTGATAAGCAGCGTCCATGTGCATATTTTTCCTCAACCTTGGACCCAGTAGCTAGAGCATTGCCGAGTTGTTTGAGAGCAACAGCGGCAGCTGCGGTGTCCATCCGACAATCAGCAGGATTGGTCATGGATAATATGCTTACGGTGATGGTTCCGCATGCAGTTGACACTCTCTTAAATCGTACGAAAACTCAGCACTTGACGAGTGCGAGGTTGTCGGGGTACGAGTTGACACTTTTGGCAAGTCACATTCAGATAAAACGTTGTAATGTCCTAAACCCGGCGACTCTATTGCCAATTAGTATGGAATCAGATGAAGTAGCAGCTCACGACTGTTACTTAAGGACTGAGGAGGAAACAAAAGGTCGTGTGGACCTTAAAAACACTCCTTTGGAAGATCCCGATGGGACCTTGTATGTTGATGGTTCATGTTTTAAATTGCCGAATGGTGATGTAACGACTGCGTATGCTGTGGTAACTTTGAATACTGTTGTGGAAGCTGCGAGATTGAATCAGAACTCTGCCCAAGCTGCAGAGCTGATCGCTTTGACTAGAGTGTGTGTGTTGTCGAAAGGGAAACGGGTGAATGTGTTTACCGACAGCCAATACGCTTTTGGCGTCGCGCATAGTTTTGGACGTTTGTGGAGAGAGAGAGGTTTTATGACGTCGCATGGCACTAAGATTCAGCATGGACAACTTGTGAATGATCTTTTGGATGCACTTACGTTACCTAAGCAGGTGGCGATTGTTAAATGTAGTGCGCATCGTAAGGTGACGGATGATGTTGGTCGTGGTAATGCGTTTGCTGATGAGACTGCTAAGGAGACTGCCCGGAACCTTAGCACTAGAATGTATGTGACGAGTTCGGTTAGGTGGCCTACAGAGACTGGTATGTGCGAGGATACCATCGAGAGTGTGAGAACGATACAGAACGAGGCCACCAAGACTGAAAAGACGAAGTGGAAAGAGAGTACGGGAAAGTTGGATGCGAATGGTTGTTGGATTGATTTGTCGGAGCATAAGAGATGGATGTTGCCAGATGCGTATGTGCTAGCTGTTGTGACAATGGCACACGGGTTAGCGCATATTAGCGCGAAAGGTATTTGTAAGTTGTTGTACCCTGTGTGGAAGAATGATGGTATCACGAAGTGTGCTGAGAGATTGGTGAAGAATTGTATGATATGTATGATGTACAATCCTGGTAAGGGAACCCCTACACCTCCTGGCCATTTTGCTCCCCCTTCATGTCCCTTTGAAGTGATCCAGTTAGACTTCATCCATATGGAGCGATGCAATAACCTGAAATACGTTTTAGTTGTGGTTTGTGCATTCTCCCGATGGATCGAAGCCTACCCTCTTAAGGACAACACTGCTTTGTCCACTGCGAAAATCCTACTGAAGGAATACTTTCCTCGGTATGGAATGCCACGGATTGTATGGTCTGATAACGGAAGTGAGTTTGTAGGGAGTGTAATGAGGAGTGTGTGTAAGGGCCTTGGAATTACTCAGAAATTCCACAGCGCCAATCATCCCCAGTCAGCAGGTTTGGTTGAAGGGTATAATGGCACCCTTAAACTTAAACTAGCGAAGATTCAGGCTACGACTGGTCTGTCGTGGCCTGACGCTTTGCCTCTAGCTTTGTTGTCAACAAGGGCGACTGTACACTCCCGAGTAGGGCTCAGTCCCTATGAAATAGTGTTCGGCCGTCCTGCGAATGTTTGGGGGGTTCCTAGACCGAGTGTGTTTTCTGATCTTGAGTATCCGATGTTGATTGATTATCTTCATGATCTGACTGCTAAACTGAGGTTAATTCACCAACAGGTCTTTGAAGCACTGCCGACGCAGACGGAGGGTCCAGGCCACCAGCTCCAGCCCGGAGACTGGGTGGTGACGAGGAACTTTGGAAGAAAGAGAAATCTCGAGCCTCGTTTCACTGGACCCTTCCAGGTCCTCCTTGCCACGAGAACTGCTGTTCGTTTGGAAGGCCGTAAGAACTGGGTGCATGCCACCCACACCAAAAAGGTACCTATACCTTTACCGGCGGACTCGTGGGTGAGGAAAGGCATTGCTTCGTCTGAAACGGAAAGATTACAGACCTTTGTACCTTTTAGTGACGCCGAGCCTGTCGGAGAATCCTCAGTGCAGCAGAACGACATTGTTGAGCATTTTTCATCACAAGACTCAAGATCTGAACAACTGACCGATCAGCAGAACTCTGTTCCCTCACCGGATCCATTGTTTGACGAGCAGACACGTCCTGGAAAGAGCCGACACTTTTAGCGATCTAATACCAAGGACAAATAAAATTTGCTCTCATTCCTCGACATTTACGTTACCCCATTGCTACGATCAGTCTAAACACTCGTATAATTGTAATTTTGTAAATATTGAGTTTTCTCCACGTCTGCCTTTTTGCTTCCACAGCTGAGAGACTTTGTACATATTTGTGAATTAAGATACCTTGCATCCAGGTGTACCGTAGGGCCGCACGTGTACTTCCTTCTGGTTAGTAGGTCTTGACGCTAGGTCAAAGACCGTCGGTTCCTGGGAATTCCTAGGGATTGACTACTGCTACACAGAACGAAGTGCGTCAAGAAACGTTGCGGACGGTTTTAGGGGATGGTATTTTCAAAGCTTGTGGATTTGGAAAAAGCTCAGGCGCAAAGATTCAAACTGCAACAGATTACTCGTACAAAATGTTTTATGATTCAGGTGTTCCTTCTGTTTTTAATTGTTTCTTCGTTATTGGCGGGTGGGGTGTATTATATGACACAGTACTTCCTACCTTCTGCCATACCTACTCCTACTTCTGAACCTAAATCTATCACCACTGTGTCCCCTCATTCCTTTCATATCTTACCCCAACACGAGCAAGCTAGACGTGCGGAATTCAGAAATAATTCCTTCATTCAACTCCTTCATCAGCATCAGTTGGCCGTAAACACTACCAATTGCTGGGTGTGTGGGTTAATGCCACATACCACGGATAAGGGAATTCCATATTTGGTCCTTCCTTATAGTTCCCAGGGTTCAGCTCGAGCATTTCAAACAATGTTTCGAAGTGCACTAGATTCCTACCCCAATCGAGAGCCACGTTCTTCCCACTTTGGTCCTGTTTCGTATCACAAACCTTTTGCTATAGCGATCGCTGATTTAGATAGGGATATCTATGAGCCGTCGCTCATCCCAGAGGAAGAGGTGCGAGCCTATAGGGACCTGAGTGAGGCTGAGTATAGTGCGCTCGTGGGTGAAAGACAGCTCAGAAGCTCGCCTCCGATATGGATCGTACCCCACCTTGGTAATTTCTGTCTACTAGGTCGTGGCCGAAGATCGAGAGCTCGCCTTGGAGAGAGCGCTTGCTCCGAGACTTATATCCTACCGATGCTCTCTTCCCCTGTGTTTCTGGCTGCCAAGGGTACATACTTTGTCTGTCATGATCGTGCGTATACATGGTTGCCCTCCGACTTTGTGGGCTCATGTTATATCGCAAATCTGTTGCCTCCGACGTTTACCGTTGATGCAGATTATCATAAGACTAGAATTGTGAGAGGCGTGATTAGCGAAGAGGACACTGCCGGTCAAGAGGCAGGAGACTTTTTCAAGGGTTTCTTTCCGTTTTGGGGACGTATGGTCAATAGTAGGAACCTGAGACAGTTGACTCGAGTGGTGGAATCGACAGCTAATATCACTGCCAGTGCCCTTGGTAATATCACCACAGAACTTCAGGCGGATAGGCTTATGACGCTACAAAACCATATGGTTTTAGACGTTGTTTTAGCAGATCGAGGTGGAGTATGTAAGGTGATCCATTCGAGCTGCTGTATGTTCATTCCAGATAACGCTCCGACTGTCTATCAAGCCATCTCAAAGTTGCATAAGATCTCTGAGTCCATACACGTGGACGTAGGGGATTGGATGCTACTTGGGTGGTTTTGGGGCCTAATGTCGACCTGGGGTTGGAAAATTCTGATGATCATCGGAGTCGTTGTAGCGTTTCTGTTCATGTGTTGCCTTTGTGTGCAGTGTGGTCCTGCCTTATGTGGCCTCTGTGCTACAACGTGTATGAGACAGTCACCTGTTACCAAAGGAGCTCAGATGGACAGAGTTATGTTGCAGCAACATCTAGATGGTCTGATGAATATCGAGTATGATTCTGACTAGTGCTTGCCTACATGAGGGCAAAAGGAGCGTCTGAGGTTCCGTGACAATCGTAAGTGGTGTTTCCGACTCGCACGAATATGGTCGAGTCTGGTATCTATGAACCGCAAATGACGAGTTTAGTGGGTGTACGCAGTTTCGGTGTACTAGCCTAAACCGTTCGTCTGTTTCGTGGGTTTATCTATCTGTACCCACGGGTTCCATCTTAGATACGGCATCCATTTTGTCTCTTGCCCTCAAGTAGCCAGCGAACGGACGCTGTCCGCTTCGCGACCCTGGGATTCCCAAGACTCTTGCGGAAGACACGTTTCCTTTGAAAGTGTCTTTATGATGAGGGGGATGATACTGTAAGGCAGATGGCCCCGCTCGAGGCTCATCTTGCCGTGCCGGTCTATTGTCTTAGCCGTGCATCTCATTAGGCACGTCCCTTTGATACCCGTAGCTCGTGTTTCCCGATACCACCCCTTTTACACCCTTTTCGATCTCCCCACTGTTTCTGTCTTCCTCTACACCTGTTCCTGTTCCTTCTTCGATCTGTTTACTACCGATTGGAATGTACTAATGGTGGGAAGATGGGTTTTTACAGTTGGGAACCACCAAATGTTTCTGTACTTATGGTCCGGGCCCTGAATGCATCAAAGCAACCCCTTCTGGCGTTTATTATGGGAACCAAGTTGTAAACTTTTGTGTACCATGTTAACCTATGAGAGAAAACTGTATAAAAAGGAGCGACCCACAGTAGCAAATTGAATCAGACTCCGCGAACTTACATACTGTGTACTTCACGTGACTTCTGTGTTCCCTGCAGTAAATAAACCTCGAATCTTTGACGCCGAAGGAAGTGTCCCATGTCTCTGTCATTTGTACGCCGGAACAGGTTACCCACGAAGGTTTCAGGTGTTGTCCCCTGGCACCGCTGGGTCTTAGAATAACCCAGTCCTTCAGTGCTCTTGGTATTTTAATGGGATTTCAATCTCCTCGAAAGGAGCGTACTCTTCCGGAGGTTCCTCTATTTTGTAATAGTGAAACTCGTGTGTTGTAGCGTTTGCCGCTGGAAAGTTTATCCATGAATAGAATACCTCTGTCTGCCGATATTCGTGTGCCTCTATCACGAAAATGACTGTACCACCTCGTGGTGTCAGTCCGTTTTCTATAAGTTTCAACGTTATAGTTTTTCTTATGTTGATCGGAATGATGATAGCATCCCGGTCAGTCTGTAGGAGACTCGTGTCTTCCTCTATTAGTCGGGCCGCTAGTCTAGCTGCTTCCCTTTCGTCTTCACTATCTGACATTTTACTGTCAGAAAGGTTTTTTTGTTGCAGATCAGGTTTCAAGGAGACAACGATTAGATGCACAATATTTTGGAACACTGTATCTTTCAACGTTGACTAAACCAGAAACTCTACATAGGAATCTCTTCCTACTAAGTTTCGGCGGATTTTAACCTTTCACCCACTCCAGACGTCTATTGGAGTATTTACAGGAGAACGGGTCTGTGTGAAAAAGCACGACTGAGTTACTCTAACGTCTTGCGTTAGTTTTATCGCCTTATCAAACATTGGGCGCCATGTAGTGTAGTTCCTATTTTCACTATAGGCCCTGCGCATTGGAATAACATAAACAGCAGTGTAGACGTAGGGCTGCGGTCTTCTAGGTCTCTACTGACTATGTTAGACTTAATTGGGTATGTGCCAGCTAGCTCAGAGGTCACTGGAAACTTTCTCGACTGAATAGGAAATGATCAGCTTCCATGCCTCAGACAAGAAGGGATTCAGTTTTCCGACAACCATATAACATGACAACTTTGCTCCTCAGAATAAGAGTCAATCTCTAGAGTCGTGTGAAACAATAGACAGCTATTTCACTCAGTCAGTTGTGCAGATTTACTTTCACCAGGATGCAGAGAATAGAGAGACGGGCGTTTTCAATAAAAGGTATTATTTATTGAACAGTCTTCCTTATCATGCAAGAGAAATGAATTGCCACAATTGCAAGACTTGTTATTATAAAAAGTGTGTACAGTAAAAGTAGTATTACGAAATAATACTGTAAAAGCATTGATATGGTTTCTTAGCCATAAGATGGTTAAAATGAATAAAATATATACATTCATGAGGTAATAGAAAATTTCAGGTAGCCAATGTGTCCCCCACTCGCACCCCATTCAAACACACGTGTCCCCTGTATGTCATATAATTCCTTTTTCGTGCATGCTAGAAAGTCACATATGCATTTGCGTCCAACGTTAACATGTCAGTTATATAGTTCCCCAAGAAAATCACGTTAATTAGGCTTCTAGGCCTATGGTGCCAACGTCTTTACATGGTACACTTTTGAATAAAGCTCACGTTTTCTCCATGTTTCCTGGCCCAGTCGAGCCAGGCCCTTAACGAGACTCCAAGTTCTTTTCTGCCTCTGAAGCTGCAGTTTAGGTATGCATCCCTGACCTCTACCTTACATCCTGCCCAGACGAGCGGTGTTCGGCTCGGCCTGCTTGCCTGCCAAAACGTTATTATGCCTACAGTTATCTGCTCAGCCTCCTCGAAAAACACATTCCAGTCTAGTGAAATAGGTAAACATATTCCCGGCTGCAGAGCAAAGGGCCCTGCCTTCCTGTCTCCATGCAAGTAATTTACTGCTCCCGTTACCATGGTAGGCCCATGGCCCCCGCACTCTACATGAAGATTCGTATGCACGCACTAGCATTCAGTGATGAACGGCCTCTGCCCGAGAGACCTCTTACTTCAGACACTACATCCTCCAAACATGAGATATCAGATATGCTATAGGTGCAGGTCGTTCTGACACCCCAGACATTAGTCTCCTCTACTCGTGCAAAAGTCAAAGCCCCAGCTCTCCCCAGTTACACGTCATGCTCAGTTACGTGCGCATATAGGTCAAGAGTTTCTGCTGATTCTGCAAACTTTCTCTAAGCATCCACCCATTTGTGACGTTTCATGTGACGTTTCTCTGACATGTCAAGTGCACGCCCACATGTACGCCTTCTTACACGCCTCCTGTTACGCACATGTGTTCTTATCTCTCTCTTTTCACCTGTTACGCCTACTGTATTCGATTCAATTACACTGTTTTACTATATATAATGTGTGATGTTAATAAAATGTTGAATATCCCTTCCTGAACCTTAGTGGTGATGGAACTCGATGTCCAATACCTCGAGGTATTTCATTAAAGCCCGTATATGACTCAGATTCCACGGACTCTGCCTCTCATTTGATTAAGCTATCCTTTTGACTTCTAATTGTATGGAAAAATGATACGGTAATTTTATTTACCACATAATTTGGCGCCCGAATAGGAACCCCCCCCCTTCCCCACTCGCCGGCGATGTACCGCAGGCCTTGACCCCTTCTACAGCTGTGACGGAACCAGTGCACTCCTGCGGGTTTTCCTGCTATCTCCCTCAGGCCTACGGAGGAGACGGTGACTGCGACCCGGCATCCAGATGAGGCGGTGAGGAATGCGGAGGATCCCGACCAGAGCCCTAGTCGAGAGAGCAAGGTCCGAGGTATCCAGAGGCCCACCTGTTCCGAAGCGCATGCGTAGGAGGATTCGTAGCCTGGCGCAGTCCAGTCCAGTTTCCATGGCCTTCAGTTTCTGCTTCCCGGTGAGTACCGTTATTGGGAACGCATCTAGACGGGTTCATTAATTTGTGCCCGGTCAAGACAGGTCTGGGTACACAGACCTGGTCCAGACGTGTTTACTTCGGTAAATACGGTAAGACGTGTCTCTTTATGGGACCGGTATGTCTGTACTGTTCTAGCAGTGCATCTAGTAATTCAGTATTCTAGACTCTCGAGAATTTTCCAGAATTATGTTTTCATGTACCAGGTAGTAATTGGTCGAAAATGTTTTAATGTGTTTAATGTCGTGGTATGAATGATTGTTTGCAATTCATTATTGTGTTTATTGTGGTCACATTCAAATCAGTCTCAATATGCCACTGTTCTCGAAACTACGTCAGATAGGAACTAGGAAAGGGATACTCGAAGAAGCAGTTCCCGTCCCGCCAAGGGACACTCCTGGACATTTTATGTACAATAAGCATGGCTTAGATGCCATACTGTACCTAGATTTGTGGGTGGACTATACCAAGGGTCTGGAAGAGAAGTATAGATGGCCTGTCTCAGGGACATGGTTTGCTGATTGCATCATGAGAGTAGAAGAAGCATTATGGAAAAAGAAAGCCAGACAATCCCAGAAAGATGCCATAGAATTATGGCGTAAAGAAGCCCATAGAAGAACAGAAAAAGAAATCAGGAAAGCAGAGAAAAGTAGAGAAGAATCAGAAAAAGCTAGAGAAAAAGAGTTACTAGAAGAAGGAGAACGAGCCAGAATAGAACAAAAAGACAGACAAAGAAATGCCCTTATTACAGGACTATATCCAGTTCTTGCCGAGGGCCTGCCCAAGGCGACCCCGGAAGTATCATGTAACTTGCCACCGCCATTGGTTCGGACTAAGCTCCGTCATAAAGAAACCGCAGCAGATATTTTCCTTTCCTCCTATTTAGATGATGTTGCTCCAGCATATACTAATGTACCCGTTAATAATGTACAGCAGCCTGCTCCGTCTGATCAAGCCACTGTTCAAGCCACGACCCCTCCACGTCACCAAGACGCGCTTCCCGCGCCTGTTGTCACTTCCCCTACTGCTACTGCTACTGTTACTGTTCCTCCTACTATTGGTCCTTACAATCCTTTTGCGACAGCTGCAACCCAGAGTCCACCTCCATTACATATGCCACCTTTACTCGCTATGACACCAGTAGTTACTGCCCAGTCAGTTCATGCCCTCGCTTCCGCTTCAGGAGGCGCAGCAGGAGGTCATCTTCGCACCCCGCCTCAAGCAAAACGAATGACGCTTAGAGAGATAGCCTTACAACGCACACCTAGAGCAGCGACGTTCGAAAAACTTAAAGAGTACATTACAGACTGCAGATATGATCCAGTACCAGGCGAAGAAGACATGATGCTATTCTCACTACGTTTACGACGAGTCTCAAATTATTTGGTTCTTCTACCACATATGGAAGAACATTTGGATAACATATTCCATTTCATTAGGACAGGGGAAAGACCAGAATGCATTCACGAGGCCATGGCACACCATAAGGTTGAGACACAGAAAATGATCTTACAGTTTTTGATAAATTGTTTGATAAGGGAACGAGATCGGCCAGGTACCAGCAAAGAAGAAATGGATGGTTTGATTAATTGGAGTAACAACATAGCCGATGGTAAACATAGCACACAAGGTAGTATAGACGCCATGTACAGAAAAATCCGTAAAGAAATAGTATTGTTACACGCTAGGGAAACAGAGAAAGAGAATGAAATCGAGGAAGAGGACGAGGTAGAAGAGACAGATGAAAGCCGAGAAATGATAGCGTACGTAGGTAGGGCAAGACCTTTTGACAGACCCATACGCCCAGAAAGCAAGAAACGTTTTCTTTCTCCCATACCAGAACAATGTTCTCTTGAGCATTTATTTCACACCGATAAAGTACTGAAACAACGAATAGGTTACAGTGAACTTAGTACCATGTGTGAACAAGAACTAGCACGATCAGCAGTACAGTGGGCTGATAATAACAGTGTATATAAAGATGATTCAGTAGCGCAAACATTTTTGAATCTTTCCCCAACTGAACAGCGTACTATATGAGAGTCAGCATTCCGATCCAGGTCCCCTATATAATATTTTGGAAGAATTACTCCTGAAAAGATGGAGAGGTCTAGGTACCGATTTAATTAATGTGATTCTTGAACACCGTCATAAATACAGAACATTTCTGACTCCACATTTTGTTCCTGTTCCGCCCCCAGTAAGGAACACATTTTACATAGACAGACAGAATCCCTTACGAGAAGTTCATCCCGTTCAGGTCCCAGGGGGTACGCTTCAACGCGTATTCGTATACACACCTTTAAGTAAAATGGAATTATTGGAAATGAAGAAAATAGTGCCTTGTCATGATAAAGATCCAGCAGGGTTTCAACGTGAATTAAAAGACATGTTACTCATGGGAGATTACACATATCCCGATATTCTTAAAATGTTAAAAGTACTGTTGCCAGCCGGTATTTACGAGAAACTTAAAGAAAAAGAATGGGAGGTGGGAGATAAAAAGATTATCTGGACTGAATTAGAAGACGAAGAAAATACACGAATTCCAGGTACTGGTCTTGGGACTAAAACTAAAGCGTTACCAGGATTGTTAGTACAGGTTTTGCCGAGGTTATTGGCGACTAAAAAGGAAGATTGGGATGCAATCTCAGCCTGCAAACAGAAACAAGATGAAGACACTAGTGATTTTTATTCCAGATTTGAGAAATGTTTTATCATTAATAGTGGCCTGAAAACAAGTAGTGAATCATATCCACATCTTTTTGTGACCAAATTAGTCGAGAATTCCTTACCCCAAGTTAAGAATAGAGTCCTGAAAGTCGAGAGCACATGGCAAGCAAATACCCCTTCCCAAATGTTGCAAATGTTACGGTACCACCAGAACCGAATTAGAGAGGAACATGATCATGAACAGAGACGTATGAAAGATACGAAAATGAAAGTACTTGTAGCTCAGTCTGTTCCAGCAGACGGTCAGAAAAAGGGTACAGCACCCCCAGGTCATTCTGCAGCTCCCGTTAAAGGGAATTGCAATTACTGTAAACAGCCAGGTCATTATATAAACGAATGCACCGTTCTGAAATACAACATTGCTACCGGCAGGACGAAAGAAAGACCGCGTCCTCCTAGACAAGAACATGTTCCACAGCATATTCCACAGAATACGCAACCACCACAGCAAGCACAACAGACAGTAGCTGTACCCCAACCCCAGCCTATTGCTGCCACACAACAAATGTACCAGTATGCACAGTCAGATTACCCCGATTACCAGCAGTATTCATGAAACAGCCTAGAGAGGGAGGTTGGCTTGCCTCTTATTGAGGTTCCTGTGGATCAAGAGGGTCCCTATGTACATAGTCAGGTATTAGGGAACGACAGAAAATTTTTGATGGACACAGAGGCGAGCAGAACTACCATCAGTCATGACGAGGTTCCAGGGGCACCCCTCTCAGGCTCACAGAATGTTTCCCTGGGTTTTTCAGGAAAGCCTATTGTTAATGAAGTGTCCAAGCCAGTTTCTCTAGAAGTTGGTCCATTGTCCCGTACTACAGACTTGTTACTTACGAAAGCATGTCCTGAAAATCTGCTTGGTATTAAAACGTTGAAAGCTTTAGGAGCTGTAATATGTTGTTCTCCGGAAGGAGTGAGATTATTTTTACGTGATTTCAAAGGTCATTATGTGTTACGAGATTTTGATCCAAGATTGCAAAATGTACCAGCACATTTATGGGCACAAGGTCCAACTGATGTAGGTTGTATGCACATTACACCTTATCGTGTCACTCTCAAGCAAGGAATTGTACTACCCCGAATTCGACAATACAAATTGCCCCCCGAGGCTGTAGCAGCCTTACTGAAGATTGTTGACGAACTGATTGCCCAAGGAGTAGTTATAGAAACTGACTACAATGTATGTAATTCTCCAATCATTCCGATTCTTAAACGAACTGATCCAAATGCACCGCCAGTCTACAGATTGGTGATCGATCTTCGAGAACTGAATAAATGCATCGTTCCCCAGTACCCAGTGGTGCCAGACATATCCTCCTTATTGACGGCTATTGATTCCGAAGCAGCGTTCTTTACTGTAATTGACCTCAAGAACGCTTTCTTTAGTGTCCCCATTCATCCGGAAAGCCAATATTTATTCGGATTCTCTTTAAATGGCCGAAGCTTCAAATTTGCACGTGCACCTCAAGGGTTCACGGAAAGTCCCAGTATTTACAGTCAAGCCCTGAAAAGACAACTAGACAGTATTCACATGCCTGCTGACACTGCTCTGCTCCAATATGTTGATGACTTGTTAATCACTGCACGGACCGAACGTGACTGCGAGCGCGCGTCACTGACTGTCTTGTATTTCTTGGCCGAAAAGGGGCATAAAGTATCCCCTTCGAAGCTACAATTCTGTGCCCAGCAAGTGGTATACCTTGGGCACTTGCTGTCCAAATGGGGGAGACAACTGACACCAGACCGCATTCAGTTAATTGCACATCTGCCACAACCCAAGACACAAAAGGAGGTACGGGCCTTTATTGGCCTTACCTCGTACTGCAGACAATGGATCCCTCAGTATGCATATCTAGCCAAACCACTCATACAGTTGACAACACAGGAGGCAGCGACTTCGACTGTCCTCCCTTGGACTCAGGAACACACACAAGCTTTTGACGAATTAAAGAAAGCCCTATGTCAAGCACCTGTTTTAGCGACACCATGTTATAGCAAACCTTTTACACTTTTTGTTACTGAACGCAATGGCACAGCATTATCTGTGCTCACACAAGATCAAGCAGGAAAACACAAGCCTTATGCTTATTTTTCTAGTACATTAGACCCAGTGGCCCAGGCTCTGCCTGCGTGCCTCAAATCAGTTGCAGCAACAGCTCTAGCAATCAGACAAAGCGACTCAATAGTGTTAGGACATCCCCTGACAGTACAAGTTCCACACTCTGTGGAAGTTCTTCTGAACTGAACCCAGACTCAACACTTGACCATAGCAAGACTGACAGGATACGAATTGACATTGTTCCAGCCACACATAGAAATCAGACGTTGCAATACATTAAACCCTGCCACATTGTTACCCTCGAGCACAGTTGACCCGACACCACATGACTGCGTAGAAGTCATCAATACTGTAACAAAGCCCAGACAAGACTTGACAGACATTGCATTGCCCGATCCAGACCTGACACTTTACGTGGATGGTTCATGTATGAGAGCAAGCACAGGAGAGTTAGTGGCCGCCTATGCAGTGACCACTGAATCTGAAGTTATAGAAACACATCGTATTGACACGTTGTCTGCTCAAGCAGCAGAGCTCATTGCTCTGACTCAAGCCTGCATCCGAGCCAAGAACCTGAAAGTAAACATATATACAGATTCACACTATGCATTCGGAGTTGTTCACGACTTCGGTATCCTCTGGCAAGAAAGAGGTTTTTTAACTTCTCATGGCGCCAAGATACAGCATGGTCCCCTTATTCAAGCTCTGTTAGAAGCAATACACTTACCTGCATCCATTGCTATCATGAAGTGCAAGGCACATACGAAAGTTACTGATACTATTTCCCAGGGTAACGACCTGGCAGATCGGACAGCTAAACTCACAGCTCAGATTCAGACAGACATACCGACAGATCCGACAAAGACTGAAGTATCGACACAGACACATTGTATGACAGTGAAGGATCCCACACTAGATGTACTCGACATACAGACACATGCCACTCCAGACGAAATCAAGAAATGGACTGAACAAGGAGGGATCCAGACAGATCAGGGATGGATGACGAAGGGAAGAGCCACATGGTTCCTCCCCGACTCTATGGTTCAAGTCATCATTAATACAGCACATAGTCCTGCACACTTAGGAGAAAAAGCCATGTTAGACAGCATTCAGAATTTATGGTTCAACAAGCATTTACGAGCAGCAGCAAAACAGAAAGTGCGTACCTGCATGATCTGTTGTCAGTTCAATCCAGGCAAAGGTGTTCCCGTGGAACAAGGTGGTTTCCATCCTCCTGACCATCCTTTTGAAGTCCTCCAGATGGGTTATATCCAGATGGACCGATGTAGAGGATTCAAATATGTCCTTGTAGTTGTATGTGCCCTTTCCAGATGGACAGAAGCATATCCAGTCCCAGATTACACTGCCGCGACCACTGCCAAGCAGTTGGTTCGTGAGTTCTTCCCGCGATACGGCTTGCCCCGTGTCGTGTACTCAGATAATGGGCAGCCATTCTCTTCTGAATTGATGAAACAGGTATCACTCCTGTTAGGTTATCAGTGGAAATTTCACTGTGTACGACACCCCGAAGCAGCTGGTTTGGTCGAACGACACAACCAGACTCTGAAAACACGATTGGCTAAAGTATGTGCAGAAAAAGGCGTAGATTGGATCTTAGCACTGCCAGTTGCCCTCTTTTATATGCGCATGGTAGCTCATTCCAGAACCGGACTATCTCCCTATGAGGTAGTTTTCGGGCGGCCTCCCAATATGTGGGGTACGCCTATGCCCAGAAAGATTACTGATGTCAATAGTAATATGCTGACAGATTACCTAGCTTCCTTGATGTCTGCACTACAATCTTGTCGTTCACAGGTTGCGGCTGCCTTCCCGGACAACACTCAAGTCAAACCGCATGAAGTCGTTCCGGGAGAATTTGTTTACGTCAGAAATTTCGACAGATCAAGTCCGCTGGAACCCAGATGGAAGCAGCCAAAGCTGGTGTTGATGACAACGAGGACCGCCGTAAAGCTGGAAGGTCGCAAGGGATGGTTACACTCCAGCCATATTAAAAAAGTTCACGGACTGTGTCCAGAGACTTCGATTAAGGACTGCCCCCTTTCGGACACTGACTCTAAACTTCCCCTGTTAGAAAAAACTCCCCAACAGGAGTACCGTGCCAAGTTGAGGTCTAGTAAGTCAGACAGCGTTTAATTGTTTAAGTCCCCCTCGGGTGAAGCAGATAGACAGGTTTCTGACATGAATAAGATAGACCCAAGTAGTCAGAGAGATAGGCGAATCAAAAAGAGAGAACAATATCGTAAGAACTTGCATAGTCGATGCATTATAACGTTAATCTTCATGTTTATTCTGAGCATTTCGATCATATGTGTAAGCTTCCTGTTACATGATTTCTTTCCTCCTTTCAATTCACATGTACATACTTTCTCTAATGATTCTGTAGAACACACTTTCAGCGACCTGCCCCCTCATGAGCTGTCTTATCGATTAGCGATGCGCAACAATACATTCATTCATATGTTACACCATACTCACCAGACCAGCAATGCCACGAAATGCTGGGTATGTGGCCGACTCCCACCTTATCAGAAATACAAGGGAGCTCTGCCCCTCTTTCCCTACCCGTTTACACATAATGGTTCATGTGGAGCATGGTTTGCTTTGATGTCTTCCTTAGATAGTAAGTCCCAAGTTTCTCAAGGCAATTGGATATGGGGTAACTTGAATACAGTCATGAATAAAGCATGTTTCCCAGACGCAGACGGTCTCCCTCAAAGGAGAGGGACTGATCTAGAAAATGAAGTGTATGAATTAGGCAACTTTTCCCTCAATCTTATGATCCTGAACGTCCAGTCCGAGACTAATTCGAACTTGCCGTTTATAACAGTTTTACCCGTGAAAGGTGAATTATGCGTTAGAAAGAATGGTACTCGATGTCCAATACCTCGAGGTATTTCATTAAAGCCCGTATATGACTCAGATTCCACGGACTCTGCCTCTCATTTGATTGAGCTATCCTTTTGACTTCTAATTGTATGGAAAAATGATACGGTAATTTTATTTACCACAATATATACATTGGCTAACGTTCTCAACTGGAGCTTCTAACTACGCCTACCCCAGTGTACCTGACCTAAGCCTAACACGTGGGAGGGAGTAAGTAAGTAGCAGTTTAAGTTAAGTTGGTTTTGCCAAGAGTTTGCTTCAAGAAGTCTCTCTAAGGGTTTAGTCAGCACCGTACCTCTGGAAAAGAATGTAGGAGGTCTGGTATCACCTCTCAGGACTCGATATTCCAGTCTCCCGCAAGGGTAGGCTGGAAACGCCAGAGCTGGATTTTCTCGGCAGGAGAAAAGACAGCGTCTTTCTCAGCGCGTCAAAGAGGAGGGGCAGCGTTCGTGGGCTTCTCGCATCTGCTGGGCTCTCTGCAAGGGGACAGATGATCTGCTCCAGTATTCACCACCACCGTGTGTTTGCTTAAGGCAACGTTGGTATTATTTATACCTGAAAGGTGCCGAGTTTGACGTAAGTTTTTGGACATAAGACGTCAATAAAGATGTCACGAAGAACTGATCGTTCTTGCAGTGCTCGCAGGAGTTCTATTATTAATCAAAACAAAGCAAGCGGGGCTTTCCCAGGTTGCTGGGGGTTTGGTGTGTCGAAAGAACTCGGTGTGCTATCTAGGAATCTAAGGAAGTGCCTTCTGCTGTGTCATGGACTGTCATGGACTGCAGAGGCGAGTTACAGAAATATGGCTTTAATTAATTATGCAGTTATAGGGATATGTATTGATTATAGCCGTATAGGGGCATAAGGTCACAATATTGATCGGGGTCCTAGATAAAACACATCAGGTGTGCCCCCATAGCAAGCGAACGCACATATCACTGCGGGCTCCCAAGTGCGTCTGCATACCCAATTCAAGAAACACATCCTATAACAGGTAACACCTACCATGACCGATAACACTTCGCCTAGGGCGTCTCTCCACGTGTTGTCGTGGAATGTCAATGGCCTGTTGGACCGGCACAAACGTACGGACAAAGACCCTCCACCCCCAGGCCCCACCCACACAGACTCCACATCCACAGACCCTGCCCAAACTCACAGACCCCACCCCCACAGCCACAGACCCTCCACTCCCATGCCCCACTGACACAGACCTCGCTCCCACCCACAGGCCCCGCCCTCAGATCCACAGGTCCCACCCCCACCCACAGGCCCCACCCTCACATCCACAGGCCCCGCCCCACTGCTGTTCCCATGCTTTACTGCTCTTCGACCGCTGCCTCGAGGCCGTTTCTTACCTTAACTCTGATGTGCGATAGGAGGCCTGAGGGGACTCTCGACAACAAACCACGTGCGAGACAAGAGCCACGATGGTGATCTACAGCTGCGCATTCGCAGGACACACGGTTAGCCACAAGTGCGCATGCGCAGGATGTCTTGACAAAGCAAATGAAACTGTTAGATTGTGTCACTGTGTATTGCGCAGCCTCGCAGGGAAGCACGGCCTAGAGAGTCCAACCGAGAGGGGAGACAACCGGGACCGTTGGCACCAAGAGAGGACACAACACTGTCTTCCATCACACACAAGAAAGCCCCAGGACTGAACTACCAGCGCCGGTTAAAGAGGGCTTGATGGGTTAACACCTGCGCATGCGCTGAAAAACAGACACTAACTCCTGCAGCGGAGCGCGGGTTAAAGAGGGCCTTGGATTAACAACCTTGCATGTGCTGAGGACAGACACTGCCTCCCGCAGCGGAGTACGAGGCGCCTCGCGCTCCATCAATCAGTGGCGGTTTGTCTCCGAGGGCGTTGGCGCTCTGCCCCCTTAAACTCAACAATAAGTGCTCAGCTCATATATAAAAACAAAACCTTTACAGCAGTCTAGTACTACTCCTCCTATTATGTATAATGCTGCTAGAAGGACAGGGCCACAGTCTTGGAGTGACCAGAATTGTAAAGCCAAAAAAAGGACATTTCACAAAAATAGAAGAAGGCCTCAGTGCCATGACAGGGACACTGCAGCAGCAGCTCGAAGCAGCAGGTAGAGGTAGCACAGAGTTGTGAGACTCTGAGGATGTGGTCTGTCGGCAAAAACGCCCGACGCTGGTACTGGAAACCAGGGTTCGAGCGTCGGGGTCGCGTCCACATCCTGTGATTCTGAGCAAATCACATAATCTCCCCGTGCCTGAATGTGTAATCTAAATACGGTGCTCATGTAAAGCGCTCCAATACCTTCGGGTCGAGTTTGCGCTATATAACTCCCTTGTGCGTTCGCTCTGTGAGAGGCGGCAAGGGAGGAGCACGCTGGCCCAGAGGTAGAGGTGACTCCGGCTCTGGAGGCGCCGCGGTGACAACAAACCGCTCGCGGGAGAAGAGCCACTCTGATTATCTACAGCTGCGCATGCGCAGGACACACATTTTGCCACAAATGCGCATGTGCAGGATGTCTGCTCGTTATGGCCGCGCATGAACTGAGAATAGCAGAGCCCATGAAACTGTAAGATTGTGTCACTGAGTATTGAGCAGTCTAACCGAGAGGAGATACAACCGGGACCATCAACATTGTCTTCCGTCAAACACGGGAAAGCCCCAGGACCGAACTACGAGCGCGGGTTAAATTGGGCCTGTTCGATTAACAAATACGCATGCGCTCAGGACAAACACGCTTCACGCAGAAGAGAATGGGTTAAAGACAGCTTCATGGGTGAACATTGCGCATACACTGAGGACAAACACGCTTCATGCAGCGTAGCCCGGGTTAAAGACAGCTTAATGGGTAAACATTGCGTATGCGCAGAGGGCAGACAATGCCTCCCGCAGCGGAGCACGGGTTAAAGAGGCCCTGGTGCAGATTAAAACTGCGCATGCGCAGAGGAAAGATGCTGCTCAGCTCTGTTATAAAAAGAAAACTTTTATTGCAGATTATGTATAATGCTGCTAGTAGGACAGGGGCATTATCTGCTCCGCTCACGTCACGTGCCTGGCTCTCTCTTTATGTGCTCCCAGGCAGGGCCCAAAGAAGCCTACATGTTTTGCAGGGCTGACAACCTCACGGCACTGAAGGTTGCGATGTTACAACGGGACACAACCATGTACTGCATAGTCAATGTCTGTTATCCTTACTATAGGTGAAAAATAAAATAATTTTTAGACAACAAGATTCACTACAATAATAATAATAATGATTTTTATAAAGTGCATGGTTACGCCATCTCAGCGTGTCCCCGCGCTGTAGTGAGAGAGGAGGGGGCAGCCCAGCCTGCGTTACACGGTGGCTGCGGGATTAACTTGCGAATAAATGGGTTTTAAGACCCTTTCTGAACTTAGCTTCAGAGGTCTCCATCCGGAGTTTTAGCTGGAGTTTATTCCAGTTCTGAGCTGCCAGGACCCGGAAGGATCTGCCCCCCATTCTGACTTTCTTTACCCTCGGAACTGTTAACAGACCGATCCCACTTGATCTCAAGGACCTCCCTGGTACATAACTAGTAACAAGATCCCTCAGGTAGGCGGGACCAGATCCCTTGGTAATGCGATGGCAAGTGCAAAGTGCTTTAAACATTACTCTTTTCCTTACTGGGAGCCAGTTCAGGGTGTCGAGGGCTCTTTTAGAGGCAGCCCTCCTTGGCTGCATGAGAACAAGTCGTGCAGCAGCATTCTGCATAACCTGCAGTCTACTGAAACATTTAGCAGTGGCACCCAGATAGAGTATGTTGCCATAATCCATACGAGATGTTATAAGGGCATGTACCAGCGTCTTTCGTGCCTCTATCGGCAGGAGATCCATTGTTTTGCCTAGGCTTTTTAGGACTCCAAAACATTTCCCTACTACGCGCCTGGTGTGCACTTCATAGGAAAGAGTGGGGTCGAGCCATATCCCAAGGTTTTTCACTTGGGTACATGGTATAGGTGTCGGGCCCAGACTACAAGGCCACCACGCCGACGTCCAACCCGCCGGATCACCCCCTACCACAAGCACCTCAGTCTTGTTGCCATTTAGTTTCAGGCAGTTCTTAGCCTTCCAGGAGGCAAGCTACTGCATGCATGCCCTGAAATTAGAGGCTGCCACGTCAGGTGCCCGAGACAGGGAGATCACCAGCTGGGTGTCGTCAGCGTAAGAGACGACCTCCACACCAAAACCCTGCGCTATTTCCGCCAGCGGTGTTACGTACATGTTTAACAGGGTAGAGCTCAGTGCAGAGGCCGGAGGCAAACCCTTCTCAAGTTTAAAATCCTTGGAGTAGTGTGCTCCCTGTCCAACCTGAAAGCTGCGTTCAGTCAGGAAGGACTTCAGCCATTTCAGGGTCAGGCCCGAGACACCGCCCTTGTTCAGGCACTGTAGCAAGGTGTAATGGGCTTCTTTTCCAGCTCACTGGCACCGTATGTGATGTAAGCGAGACTTCCAGAACATGCCTAATGTAAGGTTCAAGTATCTCCATACTCTCGCCCAACAATTTAGGTGAGGCGGGATCTCTTGGAGAGCCAGACTTAATGCTGAGACAGATTTTACTGAGTATCTCCGAAGGAGGGATGGTAAAATTGCTCAGTGTCTGACCCGTCACAGCTTCATCCGCTATCTCCTCGAATTCCAAACCCCTCCTTACCGTCCCAGAAAAGGATGAGTAGATTTTCTCCACTTTTCCCGAGAAATAGCTCGCAACCCGGTTACAAGACTCCACCGAGCCTTCTGTTGGGGTGGCCCTGGTTGACATGGAGGAAATCTCCTTATAGACTTGAAAGAGCTTTTAAGTAGAGTTCTCTGCTGTCCCAATTCTCGCCTGGTAATAAGTGGCTTTAGCCCGTCTAATAAGACCATAGTATTTTTTCTGTTCCACCTTATACTTTGATCTATCTTGACATAGGAGTTCCTTTCTCCAATGCCTTTACAAGCGCTTGCATTCAGCTCTTGCATCATGTAGAGCGGAGGTAAACTAGGGTGCAGATTTATGAGCCCTCCCCGTCGATTTACTAGGGAGTAGCGGAGCCACCTTATTAAGAGCATTAGCTATCCGCCTTTCTAGATTAAGGCAGGCGGTTTCGCTATCTGAGCCCCCTGGGGGCCCTCCCAGAGTCAATGCCTTGTTAAAGTCCTCTCACACGAACTGTTTCTATTTCCTGCGTTGATGTTTGCAGGCAGCTTTTTCCTGCATTCCCCTCTCTGGTACTCTCACTACAAAAGGGACCAGAAAGTGATTAGACCAAGGGATAGGGATGGGAGTGGTTACTTCTATATTCTCCCAGCAGGCAAACACAGGATCGAGTAAGTGCCGTTGCTGGTGAGTAGGGGCATTTGATTTAAGGCTCAATTGAAACGCCCTAAGATCCTGGCATAGCTCTAAGGCCTTTATTTCCATGGGATCCTCCAAATGAAGATTAAGGTCACCTACTACTAATAGCTTATCATGTCTTAAAGCTAGAGGGGCAATACCCTCAACCAGACTGGATAATAAACATGTTGGGGGCCCAGGGGGTCTATATACCAAGAACCCTTTTACTGTGAGGTTAGGGTTAATTTTAATAGAAAAAAAGGCCCGCCTCACTTTCACATATCGTAATAGTTTCAAGAGAGCATTCAAGGGGGGTTTTAGAAATAACCGCTATCCCCCCTCCTCTCCCTGTGGCTCTATCTTTTCTGTCTATCATGTAGCCTGGGGGGAGTGCCTCCAGGATGTCGGGCTCAGAGTTATTGTCAAACCAGGTCTCCGTAAGAAACAGTAGATCCAGCTTTCTATCCAGGAGCATGTCAAAAATTTCACTTCTGTGTTTACGAAGGGATCTACAGTTTAGTAATCCCCCACAGATTTCCCTGCTCTCTGGCTGCCTTATTTGTTCCGAGTTCCACCTAAACTCACAGGGTCTGCAGGCTCCATCTTTGATAACCATCACACTGTGCCTGTAGTCCCTGGCTATGGGCGGGCATAGTCCACGCAGTTCTGCCGCATTATATTTCATTCTTGCTACTGCTAACCGACCAGGGGTACTGGCCCCTGACCCTGTCTGGCCGCGGACGGGCGCAGACGGGCTTGCCTTTGGCGCATCCACTGCACGGTCGTTTAAGCATCCGCCTTTTATCCCTCAAAGCCTCTACAGGTCAAGAGCGCTAGACCGCTAACCGGCCCCCCAGCCCACCGGAAGTGTCTGTCTCTACCCTTCCTCGCCCTCCGCGCAACGGTGGTAATCACCGCGTCAGACCGGGGCGGGAAGGAGGGAATCGAAGGTCAGCGTGAGTATCCCCTCAATCAGGTAAGCTTCGGATGTTTTTTAAAAAATAATGTAAATTCTTAAATACAGCTGACCCACAGAATTGCAGCAACACGCGACAAACAATTATTTTAAAAATCATTAGCATAGTTAAAATGAAACGCCATACGCAGCAGCTCAAGGGCACTGCCACTGCCCACACACCACAATAACAATATACTGTTGAAGGGTTCATCTGCTGACGTCGGGAAATGAGCCTCAACCTACTGTGGCATGCGGCTAAGGGTGACTTTCCGTCCGATAAAAGAATTATAGGAAGGGGAGCATGGTAAGAAAATAAGTCTTCTAGAAGGCTGTAACAGTTCTAGTCATTTCACAATTAAGTGTAAAGATAGAGTGTTCCCATGTAGATTAAAAACCGTCCAAATACTCATAAGCAATAGTGACTGAGGTATTTTTGTATGGCTGGGAAATCCCTAGTAGGTTCTCCAAACATGTATTCAGATGTCACTTAAGTCTACCGAGAGAAGATTTCAGTGTAATGGTGTTTAACACTAGGGGGAGACACTCCAAGACCGTGGAGGCAGTTGTGTATCTGCCTTGAAGTTTGTGTGCTCAAATAGTGTATCAATGCTTTTGGTGGCTCGTACCTCATAACAGGCGTGTGTTGCGGCAGCACAGGGTGAACAAAGGCAGACCCTGGTGTAGTAACATCCAAAGCAAACGTGGTGTATGGGGAAAAAAAGACTCTTAGAGCTAGTTGGCCTAACACACAAGTACAGCGTGCTTAGATTTGAGAAGCAACTATCCCATCAAAACCTGCAGCGGTAAGGCCCTTGACAACACTGCTTAGTTTAAACCTAAATGCTGCATTATTGAAGTTGAAAAGAGCAGACGTACTTGATAACAATGACAAAGCTGCGATGCAATGGAGAAAATGCTCTTAAAATAGTTGACCTCCGCATGGCTGCTGCGTGCTTTGTTATCAAGAAACAACACCTACCACATGCAAGGCGAGAAGTTTCATACGAAATGAGAGTGTGCTTTGAAACTTCCATATCTTTAAAACGAATGCAGCATTCTTTATCTCTAACAAGAAAAAAAATAAAAGACACGCTCAATGCACAAAAGATTCAAGTTAAACAAAAAAGTAGGTTCAGGGACCCATTCCTGTATACACGGAACACGCTGCCTCAGTGCAGAAAATATTACAGAGATAACAAACATAGGGTCAGAGACCCATACCTGTACACGGGGAGCCAGCAATCCGTTATACCACAGCAGATGGAGGACGGTGTCCAGAGGAATTGCTGTTGCTTGAGTAGAGGATCCGGGGCTAGCTAAAGCCAAATTTGGTGTGTGGCTACTCACTCAGGTTGTATGATCGCATCATGCTGATGCAATCACATGACCACGAGTACTTGGGAAATGTAGTCCCATGTCGGCAGCATGCATCTGAATGAATGAGCTCCAAATGCTGAAGGCTTTCGTGCCTCTGTCACACACAGCCGCTTCTTCATGTGGCATAGAATCCGCACTTCTGGTTGGGAAGGCCGAAGCATTGGACTCGGCACGGCAAAAATATGGAATTTGCTTCCTATGGACATTTGAGTTGCAAACTCACTTGTCTCATTTAGGAAAGGCCTTAAAACATGGCGGCTATTTCAGAACTAGTTCCCCTCATATCTCTGGGTTTACGTAAAGGTTCAGAGCCAAGACATCTCTGGGTATTTCGTGCGCCTAATAAGTTATATTAACATAACATAACTAAAGACGGGCCTCTATCGAAGTTAAATGCAAATACCAGGATACATTGGCATGTGTTTTTAAAGGGTCAGAGCCGTATACCTAAGGGTAGAAAATCAGCACACCCCAAAACCAGATTGCCCATAGTAGAAATGAGTGTGTGTGTGTGTGTAAACCATGTCCCTTGAACTACATACATATCCTGTTGTAAGCAGTCAGCCCCATATGTCTAAGGGTATAGAGATGTCAGGGCACCCGAAACAGAGTGCCCAATCTTGTATGGATAAGTGTAGGATATTTGGACCATGTCCAACGAACAGTCTGTTACAGGTATCAGATGGTGGTAATCTTCTTCGGAGCTTATGAGAGGACAATAAGAAAAATATATATAGGAAAATATAGGAAAAAAAACAGGCAGTGTCCCTTGCGCATATTCTAAGGCACCTGGTTATCAGGAGACACACATCTATATGGTTAGCCATACGTATTCTCTTGTATGTTAGGTGACCGGTGGCACTTCACCAAACACCCTGAAAACTCGCTCACGTGGAAATGGTCAAGTCTAATGGGGCCACCTACGTCAGAGAAGAGACAACTTCCTTGTTCCTACTGCAACCAATGGAGGTTTGGGACTATCCTACATGGACAAGGGAGAGTGGTGTTTAGGCCCCGTCCGATCCCAATCACTGCTTTGGTTCCCATGGTTTGTCTGTGTCAATTGGGATTTCAGTTATATGTGTGTATCAACGATATTTTGGTCATCTGGCGAGGTGAAGATCAATCTATCACTACCTTCGGGAAATTGATTTGCAAGAACTAAGAGTGTGGCATGCCAATGACTGCTTCCACAACAACTTCAAGAAAATATTGTTCTACCTTATAGGCCCTATTAACGACCACAAACAGCATTTTCATAAAGTAAACGATTGGTTTAATAAGGAATTCAGACTATCACATAGATATCTGGTTAGGCACTTTGCACAAAGGACATCTCAGAAATCAGTCTGGGTGGAGAGAGGTACAAAAGGGCCCAGGCTCGGGCTAAGAAAGAATGGGAGGAAGAAAGACGACAGGAACTCAAATTGGCTTGGTCTCTCAAGAACTCCACCAGGTTGTGGGCACTTGTAAAGTGGAGGAGAGAGAGATCTCTGCTTCACCTCTGCAAAATAACATTTCTCCCCAGACCTGGGTTGATCATTTCTCCAATCTTTAATCAGTAACTCCTTTTAATGAGCCAGACACTGAGCTGGGGACTATGTAAACAGACAACTCTACAGCTGTACCTAGACGTTTCCTTGACCTAGCCGACATCCTCAGCTCTGGATGCAATAACCAGAGGTAAAGCTCCAGGATTAGACAGCATTGCAGCACATATCCTTCTGCGACAAAGATATAAATGGTCTTGGTATAACGGTGTCTACTTAGACTCCGCCTCTGTGCGCGAACGTCTGTTCTGACACTTTCCACGCCAGAAGCACAGAGCCATGCAAGACAATGACCACTGGTGTACAAAACCAGGGCCCTGCACAGGAGTCCCTATCCCTATAAGTTAGTGTGCAAAATGGGGAGGATGGGTGGGGCGGTAAGGAATCTATAACTAATATATGTCATCATTGTTACCGAGAGTAAATAACTTGTTCATCTGAAAGAGACTATCAGTTATAGATTCCTTACCTTAGAACAGATACCCCAGCAATACCAACCCCAGAGGAGGGTCTGTAAACTAAGTTCACACCAGGAAGTCTTGGAGAACAGAACAACTGAAAAAGCAGTCTCTCCGGACTTGGCAGTCCAGGCAGTATTGCTTAGTAAATGTGCGCAGGGATGCCCACGTAGCTGCTTGGCACATGTCAACCAGCGGAACGATTTTACATCGCATGCTTTTACAACGCGGGTTTTACAATGCATACCATTACAACGCATAGTGCTTTGGGGCGCTGGATAGTGAATAGTTTAATTTACTATTCCAACTCCAGTCCCCGTGGATAGTAGGGAAGGTGTTGGACATTAAATTAAACATATTCCCTATCCTAGAGCGCCCCCCAGCGCAATGCGTTGTAATGGTTTGCGTTTTAAAAGTCGCGTCGTAAAGGCACTGCATGGTAAAAGTTGCCTTGTAAGTGATGTTTCCCTTCGGCAGTGTATGAAGTTGCACAAGGAGTAGAAGAATCATGGGCCTTTTATACCCATACAGGGGCTCAAAAGAAGGCGGTACAAGCACACATAGGAAGAGTCACATACATAGATGGTCATACAGAGAATGCACAGTCAACAAAGAAGGAGGAGCCAACAGTTGCTTACTGTAGCAAAGACATCCTGACAGTAACAAACCAAAACAGGTGCAAAGGCAGCTTCAGACTCTTCGGAGCATGTGCAAAGTAACAGAGGCTAAGTATAGTCAGTTCTTGAGCACAGCACAAGGGCAAACAACAGTGAAGAAGGAAAGAGCACATGGTGATCACATAGTCAACACGATCGCTGCCGAAAATAAGATGGCTTCAGCTAAATGCTAACAGCGATCTCTGCCAAATTTCCACAGATGACCCTTTTAGCATTGGCTGAAGATATTAATAGTCTGGAAGAGTCTAAGTATGTCGATTCTCATCATTTCATCAATCTCTTTATCTAGTACACATTGGGCATTCATTTGTTTAACATCACGTCAGGTAGGTGTACAAGCAGAATCACCTGGGGGCGCCGAGACGCCCGAAGGTGATTTGTGCGCTATAAAAGAGAGAGTAACATAACATAACATAACATATGGAGCAGAGCATTGGACCACATTGTATACAAAGGCAGCATGTCAGCAGAATTGCAAATAATATACACAGAACTGTCAACAGTTTCCAGCCCCAGGTAGTGAACAATGTCCAAATCCAGCAGGCTAAAGTCCAGGTGCCATTATCAGGGTGAATCTCAGCAGCTATTTATGCGTTTTAGAGATTGCCTCAAAAACTGAAGGGGCATGATCCAGTATAAATACACAACAGCTACTTCCGATGAGGCAACATGCACCACCTTGATCAGCCAGGAACACGTCCAAGCCCATACGGTTTTGGAGCGCCATAATCCTTGCAATGTGTAATTCCTCTGTGTTGTTTCGAGTGCCATAGCTGTCTGGTTGGTCACAGCTTCTACGATACGAGTCAAACGTCTGATTTTCCTACTGTTCAAGGCAGCACCAACAAAGAAGAACAATCCCAAATTAAAATCAACGTATTGCTGTAGTGCGGTATCAGTCTGGTCCACCACATTATTACTTATTGTTCTTTTGTATCTGATCTTAGAAATGTAATTAAAGAATCGATAGTCCTTGTGATATGATGCAGGTGCCAGAAACACAGGCGGTAACAAAAAGGACACATAACAGACTTCAGACCATTCAGATAGTTGTAGCCCTTGTTTCCGCAGATAAAATACGTGTTATGTGAGGACGTGAAATTACTGTTGTTGGTGCCATCAATGGTCAAAACCTGAGTACATTCGCTTCTTCCTACTGGAATTTTCCCAACACTACTCACACACAAATCTGCTCGGGCTCTAGTAACAGCTATAACGAATGGTCCATTACCCTTAGCAGTTCGAGTATTTGGGTAAACAGAATGTGTAGAAGCATTTCCTCTTTGGTACTCCTCCATCTCCCATTTAGTCCGTTTAGCTTGCGGATCACCTTCTTCCTCAGGATAACACGCTTTATTAGGATAGTTGTTTATTCTCCCTACAGTCATATCAGTAATATTAGCCACTTGAGAAGCATATAGAAGTGCAAACCAAGCTCGACAAGAACCATTGTGAGAAAAGGGAATGAGAGGTGTTCCTCCCTTTTTCTGACGAGCTGGCACCATTCCACACACCCAACAGTTAGTAATATTCGTAGCATTGTGAGTGTGGTGCAACATCTGGATGAACGTGTTGTTCAGATAAGACTGTCTCTGCTTCTGCTCATGATACGGGAGAGTAAAATAGTGATGTTCAATGGGTGTTGGAGTAGTAGCAGTCAGTATTTGTCGAGCAGGAACCACTTCTTCTACAAACCAAGTTATCATTGTGACCACAGTGACAGTTAATCCAACAATACCAATGATTCTCTTGTCACAAATCTTCACAGCAGTTGATGTTTTCTCCATAGACATATTCATCTCGTTGTGGAAGTAACAAAACTGTTGGAGCTCTAAAGTCCTGGGAAGCCATTGGGTTCTTCACTTAGAGTTAAGACGGGTGTCACTACACAAAAAGACCCCCCCTTGTCAGCTCAGGTTCTCACTAACCCAGGACAGTTGCTCAACCAGTCTTTTTCAACAATGCAGTTTCTTTCCTGGGTCGCAGTTGATATCGGGATACACCAGGAATCATATGGTCCGGGAAGACTTCCTCAGGTTCTTCAAGTGATATAGCTTGGCCTCTCTTCGTGTCCAAGATGTCTCGATGGTCGATCAGGGCAGCAGGTTCCACCAGAGTAGACGGCACCCTTTTGCAGTGGGTAGAATGCACCCAGTTCCTCCGGTTTGTCACTCGGACTGCAGTTCTCGTTGCCAGGAGAACTTACTCGGGCCGCACCACCTAATCAAACTGTCAGTCAACTGTTATAGGTAGTCACTCATCAAAACACAAAGTACATCATGTATAGGGCGTGGCTTAGGAATTCCCCAAATATTCATAGGTCTTCCAAATACCACCTCATACGGTGTAAGGCCAGATCGTGAATGTGGTATTGATCTAATGGACAACAATGCTAAGGGTAGTGCATCAGGCCATTTCAAAGATGGGGAAGCCTGGATTTTAGCTAGTTTAAGCTTGAGAGTAGCATTGTATCTCTCCACTAACCCTGCTGATTGTGGGTGTAAGTCAGCATGAAATTTCCACTTAATCCCTAATCCTTTCAGAACGTACTCGACAACTTGCCTAATAAAATGGGGTCCGTTATCACTCCACAAAAGTTTGCAAACACCAAATCTGAGGAAGAATTCCTTTAGAAGTACCTTTGCTGTAGTAAGAGCTGTATTATCTTTAGTAGGGTACACCTCTATCCACTTACTAAAGGCACATACCACTACTAGCACATATTTCATATTATAACAGCGTTCAAGCTGGATGTAATCCATTTGCAAAACTTCAACCGGTGCAGTTGGTGTAGCAAACCCTCCTGTAGGAGTTTGTGTCCCTTTTCCAGGATTGTACTGGAGACAAATCAAGCAGGACTGCACTATCTTTTTAGCTGTGCTGGCAATTTCTGGATGGTCCCAAACTTGCGTAAGCAATTTCATTATCGAGGAAGCTTCAACATGTGCCGGCCCGTGTGCCATATGAATCATAGGCTGCAAATAGGCTGTGGGCAGTCTCCACTTGGTCATCTCTTTATTTCTCCAACAGCCTTCATCATCCAACACTCCCTCTTTAGACCATTGCTCTAGTTCTTTTGCAGAAGCGGATCTCTGCATGGCTAGCACTTCCTGTCTGGTATCATGCCAGCGTTCAGCCTGTGACTTCACTACGTAAATAGATGTGGTACTTCGCTGCAGCGCAGTCTCACCTGCTGTGTGATCTGCGAAGGCATTGCCTTGTCCTATTTTATTAGTTACTTTCTTGTGTGCACTACACTTAACAATCGCTATTTTCTTCGTGTATGTCAAAGCAGTCAGAAGATTGTGTACCAATTCTCCATGCATTATTTGCATCCCGTGGGATGTGAGCAAGCCTCTTTCCTTCCACAGTAACCCAAAATCGTGAGCCACTCCAAAGGCATTCAGTCGTCCATGGAAGGGTCATTGGAGTGTCTTTAGTCAGAAGAGCCAATACTTGAACTCCGCTCCATCCCCCTCTACTCACAATTCCGTAAAAGCCTTAAAACCCATCTTTCTACAAAATCCTTTGACTAATGTCCTGTCTGACCTCCCTACCTCCACTCTCGGTCCCCGTTAGCTATAGCGCCAAGAAGCCGCTGGTATACGTGCGCTTAAAAAGAACTCTCAAACTCAAACTCAGGTTTAACAATGTGTGAGAAACTTGGTATCCATTGCCTACAAAATGAAGTAAGACCAATGAATGCACAAACATCTTTCTGAGTACCGGGCACAGGCGTCTCTAAAATAGCTTGAATGTGGTCTGGAGTAAGTGCACGTCCCTCCTTACACAGGAGGTGACCTAAATAGGTAACCTTCTGTCTACAATACTGCAATTTCTTCTGAGAAACTTTGTGATTGTGTGATGCAAGGAATGAAAGCAATGACAGTGTGCCTTCGTCACACTGTTCAGGTGTATCAGCTGTCAACAAGATATCATCGACATATTGTATGAGAGCCACCCCAGTTGGCACAGAAAAATAATCAGGCTGTCTTTTCAATGCTTGGCTGTAGATACTAGGACTCTTTGTATACCCTTGGGGAACTCTACATAATCTATAGGATTGATTATTCAAAGTGAAGCTGAACAAATATCGGATGTCAGGATGAATAGGGATTGAGAAGAAAGCATTCTTCAAGAGTGTTGTAATTTCAGAGACTACCGGGTATTGTGATACTACAATCTTGTTAACTTCCCGTAAATCAATGTTAAACCTGTAGATTTTAGTATCAGTGTTTTTCTTCAGAATAGGAAGGATAGGGCTATTGCAAATATTGTAAGGGACTTCTTCCACAACCCCCACTTCGATCAGATCATGAACAATGCGTACAAGTGCTTCTTGACCTTCTCGAGAAATGTTGAATTGAGTCAATCCAGGCAAAGAAGCACCCTCCTTTACATGAATACGCACTGGTGGAATAACCATTTGTCCCACATCAGTGTCTGAAGTAGTCCACAAAGTACTAGGAAGAGAGGCTAACGCAATATCCTCTCTAATGAGACAGGACTTCTCAACCATGGGATCGTTATCATTCAAAATAACACTGCACGCTGCACCGAGGACCCCAACATCCAAGGGACACAGCGGCAGGAGCAGCGGCAGTTTCTCCCGCCATCCGGTGCTTAAAGCATTGGCCGTGCTCCTGCAGCGTAGGAAGTGGACGGGCGAAGCCCGGGCCAAAGGCGCCTATCCGCACTCAGACAGGGCTGGGCTGGGCTAGGTCCTTTGGTTTTTCAGTAAAGGAATATAACTATTGTATCGGCTTCACACAATATAAAAGGTAAGGAGATGAGGAAGCGCAAAAAAGTAATGCCCACCGCTAAGGATCGACCGTTGACATCGTCAATTACAAATTTCCTGACAAATACCATGGGGGCTATAACTAGTGAAATAGAATCCGTGGAGGAGAGACTGGGGCTACACAAAGGGCCTTGCACACTGACACCTTGACTGCGTCAGAGTTGGAGCAGAATGATGTACAGGATTATGTTGGGGGAGATGGATAAGAGAGTTCAAATTTAATTGTGGAGACTTTAGTGTCCAATATTTCTGGGACTGCAGCCAACAATAGAATTGTACAACAAGGAGGTTTTGTTGACACACTACGCCCTTCCCAGTCTAAAAAAACGAAGGCCTGTGGCAAGGAAAAACAAGATGCAAAAGAAGAAGATCATGCCCCCCCACCTCCCCCCCCCCACAAGGAAAGCAGCAAAGGCTTTAGTCTTGGATACCGGATACTGTTCCGGGCTCTAGAAATACTGAGCATGCAGCGGACGCTTTATCAACTACACATCTCACTACCGCACTGGAGGCTACTATTAAATTACTACTCGAACCACTCATGAGAGTGCTAAATAGCATTGATATGTCTTTAAAAAAACGGATTGGCGCTAGTGTTTTGAAGTGTGTAGCAACAGCAAGAGAGTTAGGGCTCAAAGGACACTCCTATACCCCAAACGAAATACAATCAACAACAAAGGAGTGACTAGAAAAGGAAACAAGGAAAATATTTTTAAGTGAAGTGAAATGTGAAAAAATCACAATTATTTTATATATTACCCTCACTCACCCAACTATTGGGTGACATGCTTCATCATTGGGTAGTTTCACCAGGCAGGTAAAAGACCTATCTGGTGTGCTACGACACCTGCATCTGCAGTGGAGCTGGATTATATAAAAACAGTGAGTAAGTGAAAAAGTGATAAAGGTAAAAAGGTGCGGACGCCGATCCAAACCAAACTTTAATAAAGATCGGCGTGAGCATCTGGTTAAAAAGGGTGGGATGGATGATGTAGACCTTAAATTTGAGTCGTATCATCCAAATCACAGGGCCGACATGTTTCTGCTCTTAAGGCCAAGTCGGCCGAGCTTTCATCAGGACCAAAGGACAAACACTGGGCGGTATGCACTCTCTAAGGTGCACCCTAACCTCAGTGGAGACGTTAAGTGTTTTGAAGTCAACATCTGGGTTAGGGCCTCTTCCAGGTTCTACCACTAAATCAAGTCAGGACACACTTAAAGTGACGCCATCTCTTTTGGTAACAGCAAATACAATTTGTGATACAACTACAAACATCTCACCGCAAATATCACAACAAGCAAAATCACAAATAGAAGAGCCTCACATGCTGGGTGATAGTTGGACAAACGCATTAGCTAGGCGCAGGGATCTTGGAAGGCTTAATGTTGCAGTCAGACAGTGCAACACAAGCCTGGCCAATGATCGAAAAGGTCATAGAAGAACACTTCACCTTCCGCCTGATGCCACACCTTATGTTATTGTTCTTAAAAACGTTGCACCCCTGCCAAACTATAAGGAAGAGGACTGGAAGCAGCTCAAGACGTACATTGGTTGTCAAAGGATGTGGATTGGATAGGTAGTAACGATTTGTATTGCACGATAAATAATGTTGAACGTGTTACATGGGTGGGCTCACAGCTAACAAAAGAAAGTGGTGATAGCATTATTGTTAATTTTAGGGACAAGACCCTGGTATACTGGCTCTTGGATAGGATGCTTAGGAGCAATAAGGAAAGAGGCACTATTGAGGCTGTACCATTGGGTTACTTTTATAGGCCACCAATAAACAGTGGCCTTGGCTCTGAACCAACAGTTGTTAATGCATTACCTGCATGAATTGGAATATGATTTGAGAAGGCAGACATAATCATTTCTTCGCCATGAGGGCACTCCCTGACAAACTCTGGTGGCCAGTCTTTCTCAGCTAACAGGATGTCATAGCCTTTCGAAAGGTTATCCCAAAAGAGACCCCTTACTTTCCCAGTCTTATCCCCCTCTATACGTAACGTTATTTTGTATATTTTATGGGGTGTGCTAACCCTGGTGTCTGCAGTTTCCACCTGAATGTATTCATTCGGGTCCACTGTCTCCAGAAGATTCATCAGGATCTTGTGAGCTATTGTTACTTCTGCTGCGCTGTCTAGCATTGTCTGGGCCCACTCTACGTTTTTCAGTTGTGTCCTCAGTATCCTCGGCATGTTTTATTCTAATACTTGCTACCTTTTTTTTGGGAAATTGTAATTTTTTACTTTGATGAGCAGGTTCCTCGTCTTTGGACTTGACGTGCTCTTCCTTGTGTTCTGACCGTTCTCTTCTTTCCGATTTCTGTGAGGAAGTCTGAAAAGATCGAGAGGGAAGTGTATCAATATCTTGATATCTATCAGGTTTTCTCAATTTATCCCTATCTCTAAGGTTGTATCTTTTCTCAGAGGGCTACCTCTGGCGAGACTTGTTTCCTCGGTCCGGAGATCTTTCTCTTTGTTGAGGAGATCTTCCTCTGGACTGGAATCGTTTTTCTCTGGGAGTGGATTGTTAATTACCATCCCAACTCTTTTTTGGAGTGTTTAGATTATTTTTAATAAAGGTTTTTTCAGGATTTTCAGTTAGTTTGGGTTTTACTGGTTTCCCACCCAAACTATCTCTACCTAGTTCTTCATAGGATTTTTCTATGATTCTGGCATGTTCAAATGGTTGTTCTGCTATATCTGTTTCTTTCCATTTCTGGCGCATCGCCACAGATGCTGCTTCTCCTTTTATGTTGGCTAATAATATAGCCGAGACCTGCTTGAAGTCTTTCAGTAATTTCATACCCAGAGTTAAAGCATGTTCTGGACCGTATTCATTTTGAATCTGTCTTAGCACATCTGGTATTATCGCCATCGACGGAACACCATGTGTTTTTGTGTATATCGAAGCAAAGACTGTGCCCCAAGTGTCACAGTCCTCCACATGTGGTGGGACCCTAATTGGAAGGCAGATAGTCAGAATTCTGTGTTTTTCATGAGGTGTAGTATCAGGAAATACTGCCTCTATCAGAGTGATTTTTTGTTCTAACCAGAATGGAAATTGTTCCCGTTTTGCGGGTATTTTGCCAATGGCTGATTGTATATTCTGTGGTGTGATTTTATTTGTGTTCCCCTGGTGAGGGGTGGTCTGTGGAATTATTATTGCTGGTTGGACTGTTGAAGTCCGCATGACATATTGGACCACTTCTGGTATTATCGGTGTACCTGCCCTAAGCCTAATACGTGGAAAGGAGTAAGTAAGTTGCAGTTTAAGTTAAGTTGGGTTTTTTGCCAAGGAATCTGAATCAAGAATTCTCTCAAGGGTTTAGTCAGCTCTGTACCTTGGTAATAGAATGTAGGAGGTCTTGTATCATTCTCTCTCAGGACTCGATCTCCCAGTAACCCGGAAGGGTGACTAGAAACACCGGAGCTGGAATTTTCTCGGCTGGAGAAAAAGACAACGTCTTTCTCAGTGCGTCAAAAGGGAGGGGCGGCTTCCTTCGGCTCTCGCATCAGCTGGGCTTCGGGTAAGTAGATAGCCGCTCTGCTCCAAACCACGGTGTGTTTGCTCAAGGCAAAGTTGGTATATTTATACCTGAAAGGTGCCGGGTTTGACGTAAGGTTGGACATAAGACGTCACTAAGAACTAACAGTTCTTTCTGGACTCCAGGAGTTCTTGTACAAATCAAAACAAGAGCAGGGGGATTTCCCGGACTGCTGGAGGCTTGGTTTGTTTAAAGAACGTGTTGTACTTTCTAGGAGTCTATGGGAGTAGCCTTGCCGTATTTGGACTGCATTGGCTATTACTAAATATGGATATGAATCCTATGCCTTTATAAGGATATTATTTATTATAACCATATAAGGGCATAAATCGGGAATATAGAATTAGGGTCCTAGATAGAAACACAACACCAGTTCATCATCCGACAGAGGCCGGTCCAATTGCTCTCGCATATCATCTGAGACGGTCTTAGGCGGGAGATCATCAATAAATTTCACAATAACCTCCACCCGAGACATTCTTTGGGAGAATACAGGTCCTCAAAGTACGCCGCAAAGCTCCTGGCAATAGCAGAGGGCTCTAGAATTGGCTCCCCCGCCGGGTCCAAGACCCGTGGTAGGGGCTGGGCATGAAAAGTACCCTGGCACAGACGGTGAAGCATTTTGCTTGACTTATCCCCCCATTGATAGACCCTACTGCGTGTTGCCAGCCAAGCCTGACGAGCCTCGTCCAGTAGTAGTGCCACGTACTGCTGCTGAGCCAACACCAATTGCCTCCTAGCCGGACCCCCATCCGCCTCCCTACCCCTACGCTCCAGTGCTTCAATATCCACCTCCGATGCACCAGGTCCTTCTGCCACGCCCTCCCCGCCACCATACACCAAGATATATCCACCCCGCAAAGTGAGTTTCATTGCTTCCTAAAGCACCACCGCCGACTCAACTGACTCTACATTCGCAACCAGGTGATTATCTATCTCCTTGGCCTGGTGTTCCCTATATTCTTCTTTCTGCAGCTGCCACCCCGACATGCGCCATCTAAGAGGCTGCCGCCCCGGGCCAATCCGAATCGTAAGTGCAACGGGCGGGTGATCAGACAGGGTCCTGGGCATAATACTTGCCGACCTCACTCTGTGTACCCGCCCACTGGGGACAAATATGTAATCGAGTCTCGAAAAAGAGTTGTGGAAAAGTAAGTGTACTCCCTGCCAGGACCATGTATGTGTCTCAATACATCTATCCAGTCTAATCCCGTAGCCTGTAGCTTGGTAGGGGATCCCCACACGCCGGCCAACCCTTCACTCCTCCATCTATCCCAATCCCGGTCCATTACATCATTCTAATCTCCCCCACAACAGAGAATACATCCGGCAAGTCCCCTCATATTGTTAGTAGCCTTTCCAGCAGGGACCACTGTAGTGGCGGCGGTGCGTATACGCTACCCAGGGTCAAGACCTCTCTCCCAATTCAGCCCTGTACGAAGACATATCGTCCCTGCGTGTCAGACCAAAGTCTTTCGTGTTCATATGGGACCCTACGATGAATCAATACTGCCACACCACGCGAGCCTCCCGTGAACCCCGAGTGAAACACCTGCAGATATCCATATCGTTGGAGGCATAAGGCTTTGGTGCCCAATAGGTGTGTTTCCTGAAGAAGGAGCACTTAGGCCCCAGCCCACTTGGCGTACTGAAGAAGGGTCCCTCGCTTCACCTTGTCCAGTGCCCCCCTGACATTCCAACTGACCACACACAGGGATCCCGGGGTCATCCGCCGTTCAGCCTATGTACCAGGCATGTCAACAGGCAAACATTCTCACAACATCTGCACGTGTTCCCCAAGGTACAGCAAGAGTTCCAAGTAGCCGGTGTGAATGAGCAATCAAACATGTAAAACAAACCCCCCCCCCAACATCACCCCCACCCCACACCCCATACCTCCCAAACAGGGGCCCCTTCTCGCCCACCACTACGTGACCGGGTACCCAGCCCAATGCATGTGCCTATTCGGACGTCGAGATACATTCACCAGAATTTCAGTCCCTGTAGAACCAGTTAATCAGTCCGCTGAAGCGTCTCTCCGACGACTGGACCTTGATCTCCTGTTGCCCTGCTGTTGGCCCCATGGGCCCCTTCGAGCCACCTCACTTGACGAAGAGTCCAAGTCCAGGCCAGGCGGGGTATGAACCGACACCCTCACAGTTTCATCTGTCAATGTAAAAACTTCTTCCGGCGAGTCAAAGAACAAAGTGCGAGACCTATACACCACTCTCAGGCGGGCTGGATATAACAGCACATACTGGATCTTCAGGTCTCGGAGGAGAGCCTTGGCCTCTAAAAAGGACTGTCGCTGCTGCTGCACCAGGTGCATGTAGTCTGGGAAGATGAGGATCTTTGCATTGTCGCACATGACAGATTCCTTAGCTCTGGCCTGCTTCAGGATAGTATCACGGTCCATAGAGTTCAAGAAATTGGCGTGATTGGCCGCGGAGGTGTCCCTTGAAGGGGCTTCTGCATTAGGGCCTTATGAGCACGCTCCACTACAAAAGCAGCTGGAGCGGGCATCAGGGGGGAGCCAGCCCTCCAGGTACTGTGTTAGGAAACGCTCCACGCGATCTCCCTCTCATCCCTCTGGAAATCACACAAAGCGAAGATTATTGCGTCGAGCCCTCCCTTCGGCATCCTCAGAACGCAGCCCCAGCCCCTTCTGAATCTTCTCCATAGCCGCCACCTTCTTTTTGAGGGTCATGACGTCATCTTCCACCGCTGACCTCAGTACCTGCAATGCGGTCGACTGCTTTGCGCAAATTTTGCCACAGCAGCATGACGACGGAACCCACAGCCCAGATCTTTGCATCCAACATATCCCTAGACTGAGTGATGGCTACCATCAGTGCCGCATTGTCCGGTATCTGGCCCTGCGATTCTGCAGCCCCTGTCGCTGCCCCTGCTCCGGTGAATTTATCTATGGTGCCCTGCTTGGTACGGCCTTCACCACGTTTGTCCTGTGTCATTGTCCCAGCGGAAGTACCACCACCAAGCCCTCAGGGGCGACTGTCGAACGGGTTGTGTGCAAGTACAGCCCAATATCCAGGACTCCGAGCCCAGTGTAAGATCTGTCTCTCCAAGCCCCACAGTAGGTGGCAACCGCCTCGAGGATAGCCCCAATGACCGCCAATGCACCCCTGCCATCACCCCCAAGGGCCCTGCTCCCTCACTCCATGGCCCGACCCGACCACCGACGTGCGCCACGGACCCTGGTCCCTCCCGGGCACAGCCAATGTCTCTGACGCCAGAGAGGCTAAGCGCACCAATGTCCAGGGGAGGAAGCCTGAGCTGGGCCACCTTTCATTTCTTTGGGGGCTGCGCCGTGCTGCACCGTGATTTGACCCTAGCTCCCTCGTCGCACCGCCAGCACCTGGTAGTTACCCCTCCACCAGCAGCCCAGGGCGAAAGACTGGGTTTCCAACGTCTCGGAGGGCCCTGCCCCTCCCTTCACTGTATCGCTGCTGCCGCCGCGGCCCGACTCAGCTGCCAAACCCCCGAATGCCCCCAGGGCAGGCCAGAAGATTGTGTAGAGGGGAATGGGGGAGGAATGAAAGCACCCACTAACAACCCCCGTCCGCCGCCGCACCCAACGGCTCGCGCACCCCCTCACTGCTGCTCTGAACCACACAAGATGGCCGCTCCCGCTCCGGAGCCTCTTATCCTGGTCTCCGCAGCCAGGCTGCCACCTGAATAGACATTTTTTCCGCCGTCCACAACCTCCACACAGGACTCCACATCTGCCTAGATTCCTGGAGGGGTGGGGAGCAAGCCGCGGGTCTCCTCCGCGGGTTTACTGGCTCCGCCCCCGGCGGCTCCCCCACCACCACACCGTCCTCTGACCCTCTGCTTCCAGCCCGGCTAACAAATCGAGGCCCCGGCACTCTCCAAGCCGATCCAGACTGGGCCGCCTCAGAATGCGGGACTGCAGTCGCCGCCACACCCTCGGACCCCAGGCTCGCGTCGGAGAACCCGGCTGATGCGGTATGGGTCTCCAGCACAGGGGCACACCTCCAGGGATGTCCGAAGGTAGGATATTTTCCAAGGATATTAGCTGGCTGGTCAGAGCTCTAGCAAGCTGCGACCGCCATCTTCGACAGTTAGGCCACGCCCCCGTGGGAATATTTTTAATTCACTTTTGTCAAAATTTTCCTTATTCCTTACTGTGGATCTCAAACTCTGCAAGCACTCATTTAGTTACATATATAGGGCGAGGACAAGGCACCCTATTTGATTTTATTGCTTTTTTCAAGGTATTTTAAACCTCATTCTTTGATTTTTAACATTCATAAAATTTGTTACAGTGATCAGTACCCTATATCGTTAGAGTGAACTATGAAATCTTATGAACAAATTACCATAGTTAGATCAGGTCCATTTTCTTATATTAAAAATAAGGTGATGGTCTCGGAAGTGGTCCACCATAAATCGTAACTTGATTCCATCTCAAATTATAACTACTAATTGGACCCAAGTATTAGATTGCCTGGAAGACACCATAAACCCTCCAGCTATGGTGATATCATTTGAGTCAATAAAAGAGACAATAAATGTTATATTGACCAAAAAAATAAAGTTTAGTACACAGAGCAACAAGAGGTGGTTTGATAGTGACTGCACTTTTTCTCATAATAAACAAATTAAGGCATTGAAATCAACACCCCGAAATACATCCGAGGTAAAGCAGTCTCGCCTTGAATATAAGCAGGCGATAGAAAAACGCAAGCTAGAGATCTGACATGAGGCTTGGGATCAACACTATGTAGCCTGTCAAAGCAGGGACTCTAAACTCTCCTGGCAAACCGTCAACCAGGAATATTTTAATGGGAACGATAACAGAAAGATTGACACGGCAATTATGCCTGAGACCTAGGTCAATCATTTTTCAAATCTTTATAAAATTGGTAGTGATCTAGACTTTTCTAGTAATTTTAACTACGTGGCCTCAACCTTGGTACCTCCAACATTAGATGAAGTGGACAGGGCCTTAACACAGACTGTGAGGAATAAGGCCTCAGGCCCTGACGGTATCCCAGCGGATTTGTTTTTAGCTAACTCTCCCTTGTGGCTTCCACTGCTCACAAATATTTTGAGTTCTTACGTGGTTCTAGGTCCCCCTGATTCTTGGGGATCGGTGATAATAGTTCCCATCTTTAAAAAGGGTGACAGGGTGGATCCAAAATGCTACCGTCCAATATCCCTAATTGACTGTACCTGTAAAATCATGGGTAGAGTTATTTTAGGAAGGCTGGAGGACTGGGTATTGGAAACCGGAAAATGTTCTGACATTCAATATGGCTTTAGGACAGGCTTGGGTACAGTTGAACAGTTGCTGAACCTGCACCTAGTCATAGGTAAATACACCTTAGCCAAGCCTGGACCTCTTTATTTAGGGTCCGCCTTTGATTGGGTGCAGAGAGGGAGGCTCTGGGAGAAGATGTTGCAAATGTGCATTGAACCGGCCATTGTGCACTTCCTAGCAGCAATGCATCGGGATGTCACGGGGAGGGTACGTATGGAGCAGATGGGGAACTTTCAGCTCCAATTGAGAAGAACCGCGGGGTAAGACAGGGCTGCGTGTTTGCTCCATTTCTATTCTGTATGTATATGAACGACCTAGAGAGCCACATTAAAACTGGGAATGTGGATGTTCCCCAGATAGGTGGCAGGTTGTTACCAGCGTTATTATATGCAGAGGCTTTATATTAGTTTTAATAATTTTATGGATGACCTTGGCCTGAAGACAAATGTAGCTAAATCTCACATCATAGTGGTGGAAAAATCCCCTGCAATGTTAAAGACATGTTTTATAAATAGGGCTCCCAGTTTTATGGTATTTTTTTTTCACATTTCCGTCTGTATTTATCCATATTTATTTTTTGGTCATTTTACCTGTATTTATCCACATTTATTTTTGACACAAGAAAAAAAACCCGCTAAAGCTAGTATTTTTCGACATGTATTTAAGTTGACATGCACACTTGCGCTAGGTTGTTATAGCTGTTTTTTTTAAATTGGAGCCTATGCTAAGTGCACTTTACTTATTGTAAATAACAATGCCTTTTATTTCTGTTTTAAAAACTAAAACAAAAATAAAAGGCTTTGTTATTTGCAATGTCAACAGCTCAAACTAGCGTAAATGTGAGACCTATTGCATTGCAAATGCTTGTTTTTATTACATTGTAACTGGTGCTGATGTAAAGCATGCCAATACCTTCGGGTCGAGTTCGCGCTTTATAAAATTGAAAATAAAAATAAACCACTTCTGACAGATATCATTACTGATAGAAAGGTACGCGTGAAAACTAAAGTTACACTCACTTTAATTGAGATATGCACTCCTTTTGAGAAACACACACTATCATCATTTAAGAGAGCACTAGCCTCAACGTGCAATGATGGAACACCATGTTTTGGCACCTACTGGCTCACTATTGGAACGCCACATTTAGTATCAAATACTAAATAAGGTGCATTAATAAGAGTTTAGACCCGAGTCCGGAGGGAGAGTCCCGATTTTTTTAGTTCAAAAAGCCCTTTATTTTGATTGTCTCCCGCCTGATATTGCCTCAATTTTAATTTTTCTAAATCCCACACTTTCATCTTCTATTTATATTGTTTGCATGTACGCAGGAATTCTGGGCACAGCTGTAACAGACACTCTGAAGTTCAGTGCACAGAAGCAGCGCTGTTCTTGCTGCTTGTGGAAAGAGCAGGAAATAGACTGTGTTGGTAATTGCTTTGCTGCCATCAGGTTTAGCTGGAGGTGTGGGGTTTTCCATTGTGGGCAGGCGCTTGCATATGAAAGGAGGCAGTGCAGGGCTAAGGATGGGCATAGGCTGCTTGAACTGCTCCATCAATTATCTTGTGAACTACCGCTGTGAGTGTCTCTGCAGACACAGCGCTGCCAGTTCCCCCGTATCTGGAGCAGTTTCAGGGCAGCAGTTCCCATTTCTTTTGGCCGTCCCTGTGCACCTCTGACTCGGATTTTACAGAGGAGCACAGAGGCAGAAGGAGCATTTGCTTTGTGCATTTTCCCGTTTTTATATATAAATACAGACAAAAAACAAACGTTTTCCAGCTGTATTTACATGTAAAAATCAGTTTAAACGGAAAACCGGGAGCCTTATTTTTAAATAATGAGAAATTGCTTTATGTGCCCACTTTCTCTTATCTGGGAATTCTCTTTGAATCATAAAATACCTTGTCCCATCAGTTAGAGGCAAGGATTAGGGGTTTTAATCAAAGCTTGGAGGCAATTTTCTGGTTTACAAAAAAACTAGGCTCTCGACCCATTAAGGTAATGACTGAAATCTATAAAGCACATATGTGTTCTAACACCCTGTATGGTGCTGGAGTTTGGGGCTTTTGCAATGTTGAAAGCCTGCAGGGAGCTGAGAATTTGTTTTTGAAGCGCTTGCTGAGGGTTCCTAAATCCACCACTGCTACTATTTGTCATAGCGAGCTCGGGGTGATTCCCCTGTCCTTTCGTATACACTTGGCTCCTTTGTAATTGAGGCATAACATTTGGGTGAAGGAAGCAGCAGTTTTAAATCGCGCTATTATTACAGACTGTTCAAAATTGGAATGGATGAGCAAAATCCTATGGATCTTTTATGTTAAGGCACAACTGGAGTCTCTGGGATTGTTGGATTGTTCTGAGAAACCCGGAAACATTGCCAAAACATCAAGGACAAAGCTGAAAAGGGACTTTTTAGCTCACTTATAATTGATTGAGAGACATACAGGAAACAATGAAAAAAAGGATTGTTGACCACTCACTTCTAGTCTGTTCTCCAGGCATGAAGTTGTATTTATCCCTTCACCTTAGCCATGCCAAATTGTATTATCTTATCAGGCTCAGGGTTGGAATATCTCCTCTGTTGGTCTCATATCCCTGAAATGTATATTCTGATGCCGAATCGGATTTATGCCCCTGCGACTCGGAATCAGCTTAGAGCACATTGCACTTTATGTTTTTTTTGTAAACTGTATACTAATGAAAGACGCACTTTTTTAAAACTATTGTTAAAATTCTTAGATATTAGAAAATGTCGGGCCGCCCTGTGTCATCTTCAGCTTTTAAAAGATGAATTCACTTGCCTAATGGTTTATAAATATATCTCTTCCGCAGTTCGGACACGAAATATTGTTGGAAAATTACTTTTTATCTTATTTATTTTCCCCACAGTGATTATTGTTGAAACTCAATTATGAATTGAGTTGCTGATGCGTGTTACGTTTGTAGTTGTTTCCTTGTTTACGGCATTTACATTGGATCCTTGTATTGTTTTTTTATTATGAAATTATGTATTCTTTTATGGCTGGTTATACAGCCGAATAAAGATTTTATGAATGAATGGACATGGAGCAGTAAATTTATCAACATGAAATGCAAGTGGTTGTGACAGTGGGCTAAGGGAAGGTGTCTCATTGAAACCTATCGATGTACTGGTTAAGCCGGACAGGGGAGCCCTTGGAATCAATTGTTTAAACAGTGCACTACAAGTAGCTCCTGTGTCGACCAGAAACCGGTCAGTAGAACCCAAACCATGTGCTGTAACATAGGGACCCTTCTGATCTACTGGAACTTCAACTGATTCCTTACCGCAGCCTAGGCTATCCTATGCGTAAGCAGATTCTTTCAAATCATATGATATATAATCAGACATATGATAGTGGTTCCGTCTATCAAAAGTATTGAAAGCAGTCTGATTATGCGCAACAGTGTCAAACCTGCCGCGGTCATCCATGCCTCCTCTATACCCTGAATACCCCAGATGACTTCTTGCTTGCCCCCGTCCAAGCAGATACTGCTGAGCATGCAATGCTTGACAATCAACAGGCCAATGTCCAATCTTCCTACAATACGCACACTGATCAGAAGACAGAGTTGGTCGAGCATAAGTGGGCAAGCTCGGACAATAAGACGCACGTCCGCCTCTGCCACCACCTCTATAGGGCGGGCCATACGCCTGAGCTAGCATAACCTTTGTTTTGAACTGCTTAGTCTTCTTATCCTCATGGCCTTAGCTTCCAATTCCTGTGGCTCATAATACTGAGCCATAGTCAAAAGAGAGACTGGGGAAGACGTAGTCCATGAACTTTCGCTGGCCTTCAGGCTACTAGCTATTCCTGGCAACATGTTTGGGACAAATTTATCAACAAACAGATGCCTGCCCGTGTCTTCTGTCAATGACTGGCCACTAAAGTTGTGGAATGCCTCCTCAAAACATGTAAAGAAGTCAGTGACGGATTCATCTGCTTTTTGCTTACAGGATGCTAACATAGTCCATTCTATCTTTTTCCCTGGAATAAGAGTTTTCAATGTAACTACTATAGCCTTTGGAAGATCTAAAATCACTTGTTGCGGTTTCTGTGCGGGTTCCCTTTCGGAATCGATCCTCTCTAATTCCTTCCAAACATACCCAAAAGTTACATGATCATCGATTTTACGAATAGATCTCCACATATCAGGGGGATGAATAAGCCCAAAAAACATATCAATATCAGACAAAGTCATTGTACAAGAACTAATAGCTCCCTCAACTTCTTCATAAAAGACGGCCGGATTTTTCCGTGGGTCAGGCAAAGCAGCTTTAAGAGCCATGACATCTGCTCTACTCCTGGGAGCATAAACCAGATTATAAATAAAATAACCCTTCGCATCAGTGGAATCCTTCTTATCATCTGATCCCGTACTCTTAGGCAGGACATACAAGGGTGTGGCTTCCCGCATAGGTTTCCCATGAACCACAATATTCTTATCTGTCCCTGAAGCATCATCTTGCGGCACGGAGGTCTGAACTGTTTGCTTGGATATATGACGGTACAACGCGTACCGTTACCACGCTACTTTTACCACACAAGTCGTTACAACGACTTGCGTGGAGGGGCGCTGGATAGTAAATTATTTAATTTACTATTCCAACTCCAGTCCCCGTGGACTCTAGGGAAAGGAGTTGGATAGTAAATTAAATAATTTACTAGCCTGGAGCGCCCCCCAGCGCATTTCGTTGTAACGACCTGCGTGGTAAAAGTAGCGTGCTAACGGTACCGCGTTGTAAAAAATGTGTGGTAACCGTTGCACACCGTTTGCTCAGCTGCAGCAGCTGCCTTTTTCTCCTCTCGCAAACGGAGTGGATCAGCTCGTAGTTTAACCACGCGTCTAATCAGGTCAGCCACCTGGAAAGGGAGAAAAAGACCATCACGCATTTATTTACAATCGTTTGCTATATCAAGAGGCTCTAACTCTGTCTAATTATTTCTAAACCGTGCAATTACTTCTTTGGTAAACGTTTCGACAAAATATAACAGTTCCCTATCCTGCCATTGTTGTACATCGGCTAAAAGATCTGTAGCAGAAATGTTGTCACAAGCTGCTTTGCGAGCAGCTGATCTAAGAGCGGCTGCACGATCAGCCGGTAGAATTGAGCGAGTCGGACGCTGAGCATCGGTTCCTAACTGATCCTGATCTATAGGACAAATATCATCAACAGAATCAATAGTAGTAGCAGAGGGAAAAGTGTATGGAGGCGGGGAGCGATCTAACAAAATGGAATCGTCCTGTAGTTTATTGAGTAGATGGTGAAGGGGGAGGCGGACAGGGTATTGGCGCTCCCTATCCTCTCTCTCTTTTATTTCCTTCATTTCTTTATTCTTTAGTTCCAACGCTTTTGCGTGGATATTATTGCGTTGCTCTTTTTCTAATAAAGCTTGCTCTTTTCTCACTTGTTCACGTGCTTCTTACTCTCACATTCGTACACAATCAAATATATCCTGTCTACTTTTACGTTTAAACATCCATTGCTCCACATACTGAATCTTTTTAAGATCAAAGGACCCATTTATAGGCCACCCTTACTAGTATATTTATTCCATAATGTGCTGTACATTTTAGAAGAAATACCATTTTAATATACATGTCTCTATTTGGTGTCCCCTCCAGGGGAACCGGCTGATTCCGTTCAAGTTCCATACTGGTACCTTCAAGAAAGCAACACATTCCACAAAGTGTGCTAAGAAAAGGCATGCCAAAAATATTGCAGCATATGCAATATTATATGCAAAGTAGCACTTAAGTTACGGTGTGCAGTTCAAATTTTATAAAAAAGTAGAGAAAAATCTCCTCATTACCTGTCTATATAAATTGCAATTCATATATATCCAAATTCCAAATATTGGCCAATTTCCATACAATTCCAAAACCAAAAAGCATCGCAACAAACAACCTTACCAAGCAAAAGTCTCCAGATTCGAAGTGCCAAGGTCTGAATCGACAAAATGGTCTCTGCAAGGCGAACACCAGAAGGAATCTCAGTCGAGGACCAGTACCGCCTGGAGGGTCAGATAAGGAAGGGAGGAAAAACGCTGTGGGTGCCAAGTGACCGGGCAGTGATCGTCTGTAGCGAGATTCCAGTCCTCCGTTCCGACCACTCCTTTGGGCATCCGAGTCACCGATGAGCCCCACTTGGTTGGACACCAATTTATAGAAGTAGACCTCAGCAAGGCCTAAGGATTCGCCCTACTCTGAAAACAAGTCCTCAGATCAATAAATAGATGTTGGCACAGAAGCTGAAATATCAAGAAAACTATTTATTAAACCTCATGAGGTGGAACTACATTCACACAACACCCTTCGGCAGTGTATGAAGTAGCACAAGGAGTAGAAGAACCATGGGCATTTTATACCCACACAAGGGCTCAAAAGAAGGAGGTACAAGCACATATAGGAAGTTACATACAGAGATGGTCATACAGAGAATGCACAGTCAAAAAAGAAGGAAGAGCCAACAGTTGCTGACTTTAGCAAAGACATCCTGACAGTAACAAACCTAAACAGGTGCATGGGCAGCTACAGACTCTTCTGAGCATGTGCAAAGTAACAGAGGGTAAATATAGTCAGTTCTTGATCACAGCACAAGGGCAAACAACAGTGAAGAAGGAAAGAGCCATGGTGAGCACATGGTCAACAAGATGGCTGCTGGAAACAAGATGGCTTCATCTAAATGCTAACAGTGATCTCTGAAAAATTTCCAGACAGCACCGTGTCCACATCAGGGTGAGGCTGGGATCGACACCGGTTGGGGGCACAACCGGTGTCAGGGGTGTCACCACTAGAAAACGTGCCGGGGAAGGTACTGTGAGGTGACCGGCACGATCCAGAACCAGGCCTGGATTCTTGGGAACCCTTTGGAGCTGGTGCCGGAGCAGCTGATATCGAAGGCCTATGACCCCCAGCTGAGTCTGTGGGGTCCGAAGGAACGCCTGTGGAGGCTGGCTGCCCAAAGATGCTGTGCAGTGCTTCATTAAATTGACGAAGCTGGGCAGGGAGTGCGGAGCTGTCCAAGAGGGCTCTGAGGAAGGAGCCAGAGAGCGGGGATGCTCTGGGTCGCGCATCGCGTTAGCCGACGGACGGGGAGAAGGCAAAGAGCAACAATGCTTCTTCGACTTCTTTTTGTGCTTCGACTTACCGGAGGAGTGCGAAGACTTCGAAGAGGAATGATGATGCATCTGTGACTGGTCCCACGACCTTCCTCTCGATGGGGCCCTCGAGTGGCGCAGAGCGGACTGCCGGGCATCCACAAGCTTTCGGGACCGCTGCCACAAAGACTTCAGGTTTATGCCCGGGCAGTCATAGCACGACTTCGGATCGTGGTCGCGCTCCAGGCACCAAAGGCACACAAGGTGCGGATCGATGACCAACATCAACTTGTGACAGGAGTCACAGGGCTTGAAGCTAGTCCGACAATGGGACAGCCCTCTTGCTATCAGAAGTCGAATACTAAAAAAAAGAGGTTGTCAAAAGTCGAAAAAGGGTTTAGTCAAAAACTGAGTAAGGGGCACGCTCTTTCCGATCTAGACACCGCGACGTCATCATGGCGACCACGATGACGGACATGGAGTCGAACAACGCCACCTACCGACGTGCAGGGGTACTGCTAAGAAAACATTTCTCCACATCCAGTCTGAAGCCTGGAGGTTATTCTAAGGTAAGGAATCTATAAATAATAGTCTCTTTCAGATACAAGCATCCTGGGACCGGTTTTGGGGTAACACGACTCTTCAGCCAGGCTAACTTGAATCCCAGGATGCTTGTTTCTGGTCCAGTTGAGACCTGGCTTGGCAGTTCGGTCTCGGATCTGCCGATTTCCAGACTCTGCACAAGCGAAGGTTTTTATTCTCTGTCTGAATGGGTTCTTGTAGGTCTTGTGACTCTGTGCACAACTACACATAGGTTGAGGTAGCATGCGTGGATTGTCTGTGCAAGTACTGAAGTTGCATGCACTTTGAAAAATCCAAACCTGCTGGGTTGGTCAACACCTCTATCCATGGGTTCTCTTCCCAGTTATGCCGACCTCACACCGTGTTTTAGTAAGAACCTCCACGGCGGGAAACAGGGGTGGAATTGTGTGGTATGCGGTGGATTTGTGTTTTGGAATTATGTGGCATAGTGTGCCTGTGGAATTATGTGAACAGTAATTATGTGATATTGAGTGTGCTAGAATTATGTGGAGTGGGATTTGGGTTATGGAGTGTAATAATGTGGAATGGTATTTGGTGTTGTGGAGTGCCATGTAGTGGAGTTTAATCAGGTGGTGTGCTGTGAAGTTTGTGATATGATGTGGAAATCTGTGGTGTGGTTTGGATGTATGTGGTGTGTTGTGTAATTGTGTTGAGTAGAATTATGTAGTCTGATGTTGAATTATGTGGTGGGGCTTGGAAATGTGTGAAACTAACAAAAGCGCTGTTTTAGGCGAGACTTAACAACGTAGATCAATTAAATGGACAAGAACGTGCTGAACAGCACAAAACAACATGCAGTACAGTAGTTTACTACACTGACCAAATACTTAATGCTTAAAGTGCAAACAAATGAAGAGATAAACGCATTCACGCAACTCATGAGGAGCGAGCCATGGCTTAAAGATTGACAATGAACTTTCACTGGAGTTTTGACGTTTCTTTTACAAACACATAACTGGGAGTAACCTACATGTAGTTTGACATACAATAACGTGATCAATATTCAACCAAGATGTATATGCTTCAGGTATATCACAAGTACATGCAGTGGGCGAAGTTGCAGCGCACTGCAGAGGGAAGGTAAAGTGGAGCATCTTATACTGGATTCTCTCAAACACAAGGCATTGCATCATCACTTCATTCCTTTAGAATCAAACACAAGGCATTGCATCATCACTTCATTCCTTTATAATCAAACACAAGGCATTGCATCATCACTTCATTCCTTTAGAATCAAACACAAGGCATTGCATCATCGCTTCATTCCTTTAGAATCAAACACGAGGCATTGCATCATCACTTCGAATCAAACACAAGGCATTGCATCATCCCTTCATTCCTTTAGAATCAAACACAAGGCATTGCATCATCACTTCATTCCTTTAGAATCAAACACAAGGCATTGCATCATCACTTCATTCCTTTAGAATCAAACACAAGGCATTGCATCATCACTTCATTCCTTTAGAATCAAACACAAGGCATTGCATCATCACTTCGAATCAAACACAAGGCATTGCATCACCACTTCATTCCTTTATAATCAAACACAAGGCATTGCATCATCACTTCATTCCTTTAGAATCAAACACAAGGCATTGCATCACCACTTCATTCCTTTAGAATCAAACACAAGGCATTGCATCATCACTTCATTCCTTTAGAATCAAACACAGGGCATTGCATCACCACTTCATTCCTTTAGAATCAAACACAAGGCATTGCATCATCACTTCATTCCTTTAGAATCAAACACAAGGCATTGCATCATCACTTCATTCCTTTAGAATCAAACACAAGGCATTGCATCACCACTTCATTCCTTTAGAATCAAACACAAGGCATTGCATCATCGCTTCATTCCTTTATAATCAAACACAAGGCATTGCATCATCACTTCGAATCAAACACAAGGCATTGCATCACCACTTCATTCCTTTAGAATCAAACACAAGGCATTGCATCACCACTTCATTCCTTTAGAATCAAACACAAGGCATTGCATCATCACTTCGAATCAAACACAAGGCATTGCATCACCACTTCATTCCTTTAGAATCAAACACAAGGCATTGCATCATCACTTCGAATCAAACACAAGGCATTGCATCACCACTTCATTCCTTTAGAATCAAACACAAGGCATTGCATCACCACTTCATTCCTTTATAATCAAACACAAGGCATTGCATCATCACTTCGAATCAAACACGAGGCATTGCATCACCACTTCATTCCTTTAGAATCAAACACAAGGCATTGCATCACCACTTCATTCCTTTAGAATCAAACACAAGGCATTGCATCATCGCTTCATTCCTTTATAATCAAACACAAGGCATTGCATCACCACTTCATTCCTTTAGAATCAAACACAAGGCATTGCATCACCACTTCATTCCTTTAGAATCAAACACAAGGCATTGCATCACCACTTCATTCCTTTATAATCAAACACAAGGCATTGCATCATCACTTCGAATCAAACACAAGGCATTGCATCACCACTTCATTCCTTTATAATCAAACACAAGGCATTGCATCATCGCTTCATTCCTTTATAATCAAACACAAGGCATTGCATCACCACTTCATTCCTTTATAATCAAACACAAGGCATTGCATCATCGCTTCATTCCTTTATAATCAAACACAAGGCATTGCATCACCACTTCATTCCTTTATAATCAAACACAAGGCATTGCATCATCACTTCATTCCTTTAGAATCAAACACAAGGCATTGCATCATCACTTCATTCCTTTATAATCAAACACAAGGCATTGCATCATCACTTCACTCCTTTATAATCAAACACAAGGCATTGCATCATCACTTCATTCCTTTATAATCAAACACAAGGCATTGCATCATCGCTTCATTCCTTTATAATCAAACACAAGGCATTGCATCATCGCTTCATTCCTTTATAATCAAACACAAGGCATTGCATCACCACTTCATTCCTTTATAATCAAACACAAGGCATTGCATCATCACTTCATTCCTTTAGAATCAAACACAAGGCATTGCATCATCACTTCATTCCTTTATAATCAAACACAAGGCATTGCATCATCACTTCATTCCTTTATAATCAAACACAAGGCATTGCATCATCACTACATTCCTTAAGAATCAAAGACAAGGCATTGCATCATCACTTCGAATCAAACACAAGGCATTGCATCATCACTTCATTCCTTTAGAATCAAACACAAGGCATTGCATCATCACTTCATTCCTTTAGAATCAAACACGAGGCATTGCATCATCACTTCATTCCTTTAGAATCAAACACGAGGCATTGCATCATCGCTTCATTCCTTTAGAATCAAACACAAGGCATTGCATCACCACTTCATTCCTTTAGAATCAAACACAAGGCATTGCATCATCACTTCATTCCTTTAGAATCAAACACGAGGCATTGCATCATCACTTCATTCCTTTAGAATCAAACACGAGGCATTGCATCATCGCTTCATTCCTTTAGAATCAAACACAAGGCATTGCATCACCACTTCATTCCTTTAGAATCAAACACAAGGCATTGCATCATCACTTCATTCCTTTAGAATCAAACACGAGGCATTGCATCATCACTTCATTCCTTTAGAATCAAACACAAGGCATTGCATCACCACTTCATTCCTTTATAATCAAACACGAGGCATTGCATCATCACTTCGAATCAAACACAAGGCATTGCATCATCACTTCATTCCTTTAGAATCAAACACAAGGCATTGCATCATCACTTCATTCCTTTAGAATCAAACACAAGGCATTGCATCACCACTTCATTCCTTTAGAATCAAACACAAGGCATTGCATCACCACTTCATTCCTTTAGAATCAAACACAAGGCATTGCATCACCACTTCATTCCTTTAGAATCAAACACAAGGCATTGCATCACCACTTCATTCCTTTATAATCAAACACAAGGCATTGCATCATCACTTCGAATCAAACACAAGGCATTGCATCACCACTTCATTCCTTTATAATCAAACACAAGGCATTGCATCACCACTTCATTCCTTTATAATCAAACACAAGGCATTGCATCATCGCTTCATTCCTTTATAATCAAACACAAGGCATTGCATCATCACTTCGAATCAAACACAAGGCATTGCATCATCACTTCGAATCAAACACAAGGCATTGCATCATCGCTTCATTCCTTTATAATCAAACACAAGGCATTGCATCATCACTTCGAATCAAACACAAGGCATTGCATCATCACTTCATTCCTTTAGAATCAAACACAAGGCATTGCATCATCACTTCATTCCTTTAGAATCAAACACAAGGCATTGCATCATCACTTCGAATCAAACACAAGGCATTGCATCATCCCTTCATTCCTTTAGAATCAAACACAAGGCATTGCATCATCGCTTCATTCCTTTATAATCAAACACAAGGCATTGCATCATCACTTCATTCCTTTATAATCAAACACAAGGCATTGCATCATCACTTCATTCCTTTAGAATCAAACACAAGGCATTGCATCATCACTACATTCCTTAAGAATCAAAGACAAGGCATTGCATCATAACTTCATTCCTTTAAAATCAAACACAAGCCATTGCATCATCACTTCATTCCACTACAAACACAATCTTTGTGCATGAAAGACTGTGCCGCTTAGCCAAGAATAACAGTCTTAAAAAACCCTGTAAAAAAGGTACAAGTAATAAGCAGATTCCAAACCCTGCAAGAGAGAATCATAAGCCTGAAACCACTAGTAAAAAACAGTCTCACGAGTCTTGTATGATGCCGCACTCTAGTAATTGTGCTCATTGAAAAACGCCTACAGACGACAGGTGTCAAGCCACAGAGTTCATTACATCATTTGTGTTCAAAACAAGCAGCAAACTGAAAGTGCCGTCATTCCAAGATGCAAACTCAAGAAGAAACCAAGGTGATTCTACCCAAGTCAAGATGGCGACCAGGACTGCGTGGAGGATGGGCAGCACTCGAGGCAGCCCCTGCTTGTGCCCGGAGGGACCAAGGCCCCGGAGTGTGGGTTGAAGAGCGGCTGCTGGGTTACCAGCTGTGCATGCGAAGAGTACAGATAGTTCCTTCTGCCCCGGAGTGTGGGCTGAAGAGAGCCTGCTGGGTTAACAGCTGCCCATGCGCAGACTACAGACACTACCTTCTGCCCCGGAGTGTGGGCTGAAGAGAGCCTGCTGGGTTATGCGCATGCGCAGAGTACAGACACTGCCTTCTGCCCCGAGTGTGGGCTGAAGAGAGCCTGCTGGGTTAACAGCTGCGCATGCGCAGAGTACAGACACTGCCTTCTGCCCCGGAGTGTGGGCTGAGGAGAGCCTGCTGGGTCAACTGCTGCGCATGCGCAGAGTACAGATAGATCCTTCTGCCCCGGAGTGTGGGCTGAAGAGAGCCTCATGGGTTAACAGCTGCGCATGCGCAGAGTCCAGACATTGCCTTCTGCCCCGGAATGTGGGCTGGAGAGCCTAAAGCGCTACCAGTGACGGTGTTCCAACTAAATTCGCACCCCCGTCGTTTTGTACACCCCCTACGTCAGAGGGGTGCCGATTCATGCAGGTTCTGCCTGTATATTCGCGCTGCCCCATCTGGTTGTGCACCCTCTCCTTGCGCATGCGTGAACAGGCACACTACTACTACAACTACGACGGGGCGCTTGGAAGCCAGGATGGCACACCGTGCAAAGGCAGCGCCGCTGCTGAGGAGGTGGAAAGAGGCCTCTTCAGCAGCGCACCTGGCCGCACTGTGCTTTAAGATGCCCCTTGGTTCAGCCCCCCCTTCCCTAGTGTTGTGGGTCTAGTTGTTAACCCTTGCTGTCAGTTCCTATTGGTTGCCAGGCGCGCATCTATTGTCACAATTGATATCAGAATTAAAATAGAGCCAGAAGGGGATAATATAGTCATGTCAAGTGAAAGTAATTTCAGTGCCCCGGCACATTTCCTAGAAGTTCCCGGTAAACCGGTATCAAAATGGAAGATATGGTACAAGGCTTTCGAAAATTATTTGGTAGCGATAAATGGCAAGAAATTTGATGCTGAACGAAAGAAAGCTATTCTTTATGGACTCTTAGGAGTTGCAGGCCAGGAAATGTTTGAAAGCCTACCAGAATACGAACCTGATCCAGGACAATTTATTCCTCTCGACGAGTTCCAAGAAGCAGTGAAGAGACTGGAAAAACAGTTTGATGAGGAGGAAAGCATAATGGTGGGAAGACATCGATTTGCTATGAGAAAGCAATCGGAGTCTGAGAATGTAGAGGAATATATTGGCAGTTTGAGAGTATTGGCTGCCAAATGTGGATTTGGTGACAGAGTTGATGAATATTTACGTGATCAATTCGTTTTTCATTGCCATGAGATCAAAATTCAGGAGCGTTTGTTAGCATGCAAAAATCCCTCTTTGTCTGAAGTCATAGACATCGCAAAAGGTATTGAACGTTCATTAGAAGGCAGAAAAGAGTTAGCCAGGGGAAAAGAGGAATCGTGTTCTAGTGTGTATTATGTTAATGACAGAAGAAGAAGAGAATATGACTATGTAAAACCCAACAGTTCTAACAATAATTCTAATTCCTCCCCTGTGGTATGTTTTAGATGTGGTTCCCTAAACCACAAAGCTGATTCCACTAATTGTCCGGCAAGTAAGAAAAGGTGTACTAGCTGCCTAAAGGTAGGACATTTCGCAAGCGTTTGTGGTAAATTTGACCAAAGGTGCAACGGAAGAACAAACATTAATGTGCTGGAAGATTTTGATGAGGACATGTGTTCCAACATTGTCATATAACCTATCTCACATGTATATTAGTGTCCCACCTTCTTCCCCCTCCATCCATTATCAGTTTAATGTTACCAACCACACAAGTGATCTAAGTATAATCATATATAGCTTATAGAATTTATTGCATGCAGAGTAGAAAGTTAAAAGGAAAAAAAAAGTGTAGTAGTATCCTAGACTAATTATTCATTTCAAACATAGAAATTCAACATGGGGCTAAGAAGGTATTCGGTGAAGATGGAAAATATTACTTCCGAAGCTATTCATCTTGCAAGAATCCCTAGAGATGACGTTCAAAAGGAAGAGAACAACGATAACCTTATCATCCTACACACAGTTGCCGCGCCTAATACAGAGACTACTACACTCCCCCTCAATTTTCTAAGAACTTTTTAGAACAACGCCAGCTATTTGCCTCCAGTAAAGAAACTATGTATTTTAATATGTAAAGAAAGGGGATGTGTCCTAATTTCAGGTGTATGTATATATGTATTTATATATTGAATCATATTTCCTCATACACAGCGGGGAACCAGGCGGGGGTAGTATGACTTAGTTGTAGGGTCTCACCGTGATTGCCCCCATTCTGAACCGTACTTTAGGGTTCCCAAGCAATTGTTATTTAGCATGTACTTAGTAGGGACCAGGATTTTACGTTTTCCAGCATTACCCTTTCTCCACTGTTACATTTAAGGTGCATTAATTATATACTTGTTGTTCCCATAAAAAGGGAGATGTTGTGGGTCTAGTTGTTAACCCTTGCTGTCAGTTCCTATTGGTTGCCAGGCGCGCGGACAGCTGTTAGTTCTAGCGGGTATAAAACTGACGTCATTGGAGTGAGCTGGCACACTCCGTGACTCCTTGTTGTTAAGGCTCATGCCACAAGCTCTTTTACCTTATAAATAAAGTACCATAAAATTCATTCCTTTTCTTCTGGAATTTCTTCATATCGATTTCACTACACCTAGGAGAGAGGGGTAGTAATAGGGAATGGAGGCAGGGAAGGAGCTGGGCCAGCAGACCCCAAGTGTGGGGGTCTGCTAAGTCATAAATTTCATCTTAGGAATTCGGTAGGGAGATACGGTGGGTTATTTAAGCGCAGTCGTCGGTCACAGGGCCCTCTTTCTGCTGGGAATTGTACCAGAGAAGAGAGGTGCTGTTACTGCATACTGTGAGGAGAGGAGGGGGTGGGAGGGCTGCAGGAGCCCTGGGGCTTGGGTGGGATGAAGTGCCGAGGAACAGGGTGAAAGGGTGGGGGAGACGTGGACAGCCTGCAGGGGGTGCTGTGGAAAAATGTGCAGAAAAAAAGCGCCTGCCACAAACTATACTTTTACATCACAAAAAGGACGTTTGGTTGTCAACCTTGAGGACTAAACTTTATCTATGTTTGTATAATTAACAATTGAACTTTGTGAGGACATCTTCCTGTGGGAATTAAGTCGCTGCTTGCCCAAAAATCAGGCAAGAAGCACAGTAATGTTAATTTCCTCCAAGATCTTGAGGTATTGTCAAGTCAAGTCAAGTCAGAAACACTTTATTCGATTGTTTTAAAATCATAAAAGTATGCTACAGAACCATATTCAATCATACAGACAAGTTTTTAAAAGAAGTAAAAAAGTTAAAAAGTTACTATACACATAAAAATTCATGTAAAAATCATCTTTGCAAAACATATTTACAATGATCACATTCTTATAGTCCATTAACAGTAATCGGGTTATAAATACAGTACAAAACGAGAAAAATATTTACAATTTTAGATACAGAAGATGCTAGCCGCCTGGGGTAAAGTGCAAAACGTGCTGTTCATGAGTTAAAATTTTGGTACAACTAAGGGTTACATAACCTAAGGCCATTTAATCAATACAAGCAGTTTAGGATACGTTAATTATTTGATTTTAGTCTTGCTTGCTTTGACCGGATTGACATAGTCAAAAAATTTGCCACCCCGTACATTACTACTGAAGTTTCCATAAGTTGTAAGTACAATAGGGCTGGTTTAACCTGCACGAAACCTTTCAGAATTGGTTTAATATATCTTTCTCTCCCATTTTTATAGAAGGGACAGAAGAACAAGAAATGCAATATGGTCTGATCTGAGAAGTAATCGCATTTGCAGGGAGCATTTTCATGAGGCTTGCACCATTTTTCAAATTCACCTAGCAGAAAATGTGCTTGATTAAAACGAAATTTAGTGAGGACCCACCTATGAAAAGGTTTACTTACTATCGTTAAATAGGATTGCATAGATAGCGAAGCAATCGTCATATAATGGGCCCTAACAGTTGGTTTTACAATTTCGATAGCCTCTCGCTCTGAAACCTTTTTCTCAATATAGCTTTTCTTTACCCAGTCAATATCCTCTCTCACAATGCTCTCTGGGTATGTGTATAACTCCGAACGGCCTAAATATTCTGTTGTAATTTTAATGTATTGTAGCCACCCGATCTTAGCCACGTTTTCTCTCCCCATGCAGTCCCTAATAATCATATGGTTTAAAATTAAAGCTGGATTAAGCCAAATCCTAATCCATGACAGTAAAGGGGCCAGAGTCAAAGAGTCCTCAATGTACCCTATCCCCAATTCCATATGTACGGGAAAGGCTCGGGTGGATTTTGGGAGGCCTAGTAGGGATCGCAAAAAAATGTTTTCTTCTCTTTGTATGGGGTCCAGATTTTTATAACCCCATATCATGGCACCATACCTTGCAATTGACAGTGTTTTAGCTTTATAAATTGCTAATATAGCCTCAGGTGGCTTACCGCCCAACCTTTTAGCAAAGCCTAGGATGGCGGCAGCCGATCTTTTTACTGCCGCAGCCTTACTTTTGATTTGTGGAGCCCATGTCCCATTCTCATCGAACACCACACCTAGGTAGGTAAAAACTTTTACTTTAGATAACACTGCACCATTACAGGTAAGGGTTTTCATACCATTTTTGCGACTGCCAACAGCCATAACGTGGGATTTCTCAATATTAACTGCTAGATCCAAGCCTTGCATAAAAGCCCCAAAGGAATTTAAAAGGCGTTGTAAACCATTTGGGGTTCTAGCCAGCAATACCGTATCGTCGGCATAAAGTAAGACCGGCAATAAGGAGTCACCCATACGTGGTACATCAATAGAAGCCATTTCCAGGGTCTTCCCCAGAGAATTAATGTAGAGTGAGAAGAGCATTGGTGCTAAAATGCACCCTTGGCGCACCCCCCTTCCTGATTTAAAAAAGGCGGTGCAATTTCCCTCTTGTGACATACGTACCGTTGCTCTCAGCTCACTATGCAGTTGTGCCATAAAATTCACCAATGCTTGGTCTAACCCCAGTTCCAGGAGTATTGTCCACAGCTTTGACCTATTTACTAGGTCAAAAGCTGTGGACAAATCCATAAAAGCCAGATACATCATACCCTTTGACGCTACAGTGTATTTGCCCAGGGTAAGGAGTAAATTAAGGCACTGATCCTCTGTGCCTCTCCCGGCACGAAAGCCATACTGGGCTTCACACAGGATGTTATTGTTTGTCGCCCAGGCTGAAATTCTTTCCAAAATAACTTTACCCAAAATTTTAAAGGAAGAATCTAACAAAGAAATGGGTCTGTAGCATCTAGGGTCTCCCCTTTGACCCTTCTTAAAAATGGGAATTATAACAGACTGCGACCAAGTAGCTGGTGCTTTTGTACCTTCTAGGCTAATGACATTGAAGACATTAGTGAGAACCACAGCCCACATGCCCGAATTTGATTTAAACATATCGGCAGGTACGCCGTCAGGGCCAGGAGCTTTCTTTCCTGCCGTGTCCTCTATTGCCTTCTGCACCTCTTTGATGGTGAAACTGGCCAGAACCTTTTCTGTTTGTAGCAGTATTGGATCTAAGGGGTCTGTAGTAAGTAGTGTGGCTCACTGGTTAGAGACGGCAGACCCGAGAGCAGAGGACGGCCCGGGACCAGGGTTCGATTCCCGGCGCGGCAGGTTTCTGGACCAGGGTCAGCGGACTCGATAATTCTCTCGCCTCGGTGCCCACTCTGATCAGCGATCACACTCGGCAACTCTGGGCATTAGCTTGCCTCATCTTCACTAACGGCCCCACCAGACCGCCGGGGATGCCTGGTCTCACCCTGGAGATACCCATTAAGGGACCATCTCTCAGGGAAGCCAGGAAGGGTTTCGCAGCGGTCGAAGCGCCTTGGGACCCTACGGGTAAGTAGTGCGCTATATAAATGCCAATACATTTACATTTACATGTTGCTACCATAGATGTTTTGGAAGTGCTCCAGCCAATCTCGTTCCGCAATGTTCACCTCTAACGGTGCATTTTCAATCCCGCTAAATAAGGGGGTATTAACAATTTTCCAGAATTTGGCACTGTCCTTCAGGATGGCTTTATCATATAGGTTTTCCCATGCATTTTTTTTAATTTCATTTTTACGTCTTTGGATATTAGCCTTATACTCTTGCCTTTTACTGGCCACTTCCTGCTTATCACGTGGGGTCTTGTTTAGGGCTTTATGTAATTCCCTATGGGATTTGGAACATTCTTTATCAAACCATCCCATAACCCTTTTCTCCTTCTTTTTTGTGCTACTTTTGAGGTCGTCCGATACTTGACAACAATTTTTTTCAAAAGACTGGATTATATTCCCCTCATACCTAGTAGGATCCATACAGATATTAATTTCTTTACCCATTTTAAGATTTAGAGAGTAGAGAAAGTCCTCAGGGATGATATCACTCCATTTGACCCGTCTCCCCTGGTCCTTAACAATCAAATCAGTAGTTCCTACTGTGATCAAATCAAAATTGTTTACATTTGAAAATAAAAACAAATTACTATCATCTACTTCTAGTATGACCGGGTTATGGTCACTGAAGGTCGTCTGTACAGCGTTATAAAACATAACATTTTGTAACATGCCCGGTGAAATGAAAATGTAATCGATTATTGTATTACTATCCCTAGCACTATAGGTAGGCACCCGTTCCTTTCTGTCACAGAACTCTGGTTCATGTAGATCATTTTCTAAAAGAAGTTCTTCTAGGGCCAACCCCTTTTCTGAGTGCTCAAAATGTGGTAATTGTGGCATGTCAGTGTTAATTGCATCGATAACATGACAGTTCTGTTGGCATAAATGAGTATTAAAATCTCCCATCAGGAAAAAATATACAAAAGTGGTCTGACTCTCCCTATATCTTTTTTAAAACTCTATCAGTGAATTAATATTTGCATTTAATGCTATACATTGTATGCTGTTATAAAAGTTAATGTAAACGCATTTGTGTCTATTAGGCATTGTAACCTCAAGAGCTAAATAGTTTTGGGATGGGGAATCCAATACCTTTACAGTGCCTTTTACATTTACGGATATCAAAAACAGCAGGCCCCAGTTATTGTCAAATAAAAGCATTGTTGGGAAATGATAACTGTGTAACATGGTTGTCACATGAAGACAGACCCCCCAGGATATAGCGGCATGGATTGGCAAATTTAGCGGCACAAAAATGAAAATTTAGCGGCACAAAAATGGAAATTTAGCGGCATTTAGCGGCATTTTATTTTGTGGTTTTTGCAACACCAAACACAGATATCTTACTGTTTGAGTTATTTGACAACATGGAGCTATGTACATTTTGTTTATTTACAATTCAGCCCATTTGTTTTAATTAAAAGGCATGTTAGTCTTGGCCACGTACGGTAAGTTCTTCCGAGCACTCCAAATCAAGACCAGTATTGTGCTGCTGGTTGTAATGTAAAAACAATAATGCCCGGATTGATTGCTCTGAAAGGGACCGTCGTCTGGAAGAGAGAATAATTTTGTATATACTGTTGCCCCTCCTATGTGGCATTATGAACACTGCTTCTCCTTCCACACCAAGGTATATCCCTTCGCTGATAACACCCAGGAGGACACCTACCTCAAATACTGCAGCACCTCCAAGGGAGTATCACCCCTACTTAGAGGACGAAAGCAATATTCCGGACCCTCAACATCCACGGGACAAATGGAATGACTACCATGTCCCAACTCAGTCTTCTCCACCACCTCATCCTTCAGACTCCGTAGCACAGTAGTAGCAAGAAAAGACCATTTAAAAACGGACATCACAAACTGAAGATGCCAAAAGTTTTTTCCTTTAAATGTTTTTGAGCATTTCAGTTGTGGCAACCATGTATAGATTTTTCAGTTTTGCACATATTTAAAAGCAGGGGCACTGGAATTATCTGGCAGTGTTAACTAAATTATTCCACCATAAAAGGCAAATTATGCGTCTTTTTTATGGCATTAATTATTTTGCCATTTTTACACATGTTAATACTGTATGAGCAAAGATATCACCTCATTCGTACCAGTTTAACAACCAAATCCAGAAATAAACAACTGTTGCCACGTTTTTACTAACTTCTTATTCCTTTGAGGTAGAACTATTTTTTATTAAAATCTGCAGATTATGCAGCAGATGATGGATTGTGTGGAAATGCATAATGATGCCAAAAAAGTCACGTTACAGAATCGCATAATTCCATTTGCCCTGTTTATAAGCTACAGTACAAGTTTCTACAGTGCAGATAATTTTGCATTTTACTTCACCAACACAACACTTTGAAAATTCAATTGCATGGCAGCTACTCCAATTTCACAGTGGCCACAGCCTTTTGCAACTTCCCTGGTCTCTCGTATCTCCACATTTTATAACTATATTTGTAAAGCTGGCTGGGAACTGGAGGTAAATGGACACCTTGAAACTCACTGCAGAAAATATGTATTACATTTTTCTTCAGAAAAGCAGCCGAAACCGGTAAATAATTGCTAATCATTGAAAGGTCGGCCACATCTCCACTGCCCCCCTCCCACCCGGCCAGCGCTCTCCCACAAACACGCAGCCCAGGCCGGGGGCCGGTCGGCCACATCTCCACTGCCCCCCTCCCACCAGGGCAGCGCTCTCCCCTATGTGTGCGGCGGGCCCCCACCAGGGTAGAACGGACTTACCTGTCTTCTGTTTGCCGCCGGCCGGCTTTCCTCTGGAAGAGTCTTCGTGTCGCTGCCGCTTCGTGCTCTCTCCCCCTCTTGGTGTATTGGTGTGGTGCTGGTCTTCTCCCTTCGCTCCTCGGTCCTCGGCCGCCGTCCTTTCTCTTCTCTCTCGGCCGCCGTCCTTTCTCTTCTCTAGCGGGCGACGGGCGGAAACGGCAAATTTCGCGGGCTTTATGCCAAATATCGCGGCATTTGCAGAGATCGCGCGATTTCGCAATTTTTTTGCAAATCGCGAAATCGCGATAAGCTGGAGGGTCTGTGAAGACTGCAATTGCGAGCATAGCCTTGCAAGCAGGGGCTGTCGTCATGAAGTGAACAATGGCCAGCTCAGTAGAGGTGACCTGCAGTGAGAGTGCAAAGCAAGTAACTCAGTGCCATGAAGAGATGGCTGAAGGTGGCACCTACGATGCTGCTCTCTTGTTTCAATAAGCCAGGATGTCTATTACTATGGGGGGGAGGGACTCTTTTCTGCATTGCTCTTTCCATTTATGGTCCTGACAGGATTCCGCGGAAGCGTCTGATCCTCACATGCGGTCGGTCTAACACCGCTTACACATCGAGTTTGTCCAGAAAAGGGCAGCGTGTGCAGTATTTTTATTTCTACGTCTCGTTGCTATGATGAAGTCTGTTTTCGAAGGGGAAAGTGAGCGGCTGTCCACATCAGACAGGACCCCTCCCAAGCCCAGAGGCCGCCGTGCCTTCGATAGTACAGATTCCTAGGTGATGACAGGTCCCAGGGTGGGACTTCTTGCAGCCACAGGTGTAGTGACGTTTGGACACCACTCTCTCCCCTCAAATGTCTTATACGTGATAACGCGCCCGAGTCGGGCGGGAGACTCCCGATTCTTACAGCAGGAAATAAGAAACTTTTTGTTGCTTCACACCTGAAATTGCCTTCACTACAATAGAAGTCAGTGGAAAAAATAAACTCCCCCGTATTTTCTACAAAACTTTCCTCTTCTCAAATGTTGGCACATATGTCAGGTGCACGATTTTCTGGTTGTAGGAGAAATCTAGTGTTTGGTTTGGTGGCGCCTCAGGCAGCTGCCCCTATTGCATAGAAAGGGGCATGTTTGTGGTTGCAGGTGAATTTAACTGGTTTTCGCCTAATGTGGGATGATGAAATGCGGAGAGTGGTCGACATAGCGGTTAAACCCTCTGCAGACATCTGTGTGCTACTTGGAGGTCACCGGCTCCACATATCTGGTGGTCCTCAGTCTGAGGTGATAGCGTGCCACTTGGGGTGTAAAGGCAACACCTGTTATTTACAGCATTACAAAAACACAGCATCCATGATGACAAGCATCTTATGCCGAATCAAACATTTAGTTATTCGTCACTGGAGGTCATGTTGAGTTTTTTAGTGTAGGAGTATATAAGAATATTCAGAATCTGTAACTACTACATGAGGTACACCAGCTATTTTACTCAGCTGAACATACTCTTAACCCCATTGCGTCCAAAAGGTGGACCCCATTTTATTCTGAAATTGATAAGGAAACAAACCCTTAGTAGCTTTAAAGGCAGCTTTTTGGGCGCCTTTTATGGCTACGAACCCCTAGAGGTCATATGGTGGCATAGAAATGTTACCTTGGCTAAGGCAAGCCTTCAGCTGTATCCAGGCCCTAATGTGACTGTGTCTGGCCAGCATCATGGATCCTTTTGTGCACCTTAAAAACCAGCATTGCAAAAAGCCAATACCAATAAATCTGGCTGTAATCTGTGAAGGTTTTCCAAGACCCTTTCTGCGTGACCAGGTTGGCATTTTTAATTATGCCACTACTGTTAGTTTTGTCAATAACTGTTTTGTACACAGCACACACAATTACAACACGGACCCAGATACAGCTAACATTTAACAAGCATTGGAAATGCAATAGGTCTCGGATTTATTTGAGTTAGCGCTAATGGCATTGTAAATGGCAATGTCTTTTAGCCATGTGTTATGGAGTGTATGCATGTGGTGTGTAGTGGAATTATGTGGGTTGGATTTGAGTTGTATCAATGGTGACATGCTGCCCTTTAGATGAATATGTTTAAAAGTAAAGTGCACCATATTGAGATTGCTACAATAGTTAATTGTGGATGCGTTAACAATTGATGTGTGCACTGGTGGTGTGTGTGCCTGTAGAAATTGTGCACTGATGGCTGGTGGTGTGTGTGTGTGGTTGTGTGTGTGGTGGTGAGTGTGAGGTGGTGAGAATGTGGTGTCCAAGTGTGTGTGTGGTGGTGTCTGCGTGTGTGGTGTATTTGGTCTTATGTGTGTGGTCTTATGTGTGTGTGGTGGACTTAGTTCCAGTTTTTGTACCCTGCACATTTACACACTGCCCCTACACACTCACACAATGTTAACCCTGCATACTCACACACTGCTCACCCTGCACACTCACACACTGCTGTGAGTGTGTGTGTGGTGTGTGTGTATGATGTTTGTGTGTGTGTGGTGTTGTGTTGCGTGTGTGGTGTGTGTCTGTGTGGTGTGGGTGTGGTGTGTGTCTGTGTGGTGTTGTGTGATCCTCTGTGAGACACCGGGGTCTGTAGTCTGGAATGGAAGCTTTGGTCAGATGGGGGAGCATGGAAATGTTGCGCTCCTGTGAAAGAGCTGGCAGGTGATTGGGGTCCCCCTTAGAAGGCAAAGACTCTGAAAGCAGTGCCCCTGTCTTTAACACCACCACACCAGTGTGCCTCAAGTAACATGTGCCAGGTCTTCTACAACGCAGGGGCAGAGAGGAGAGGAGAGGCAGGACAACGCAGGGGCAGAGAGGAGATGCAGGACAACGCAGGGGCAGAGAGGAGAGGCAGGACACAACACAGCGGCTGAGAGGAGAGGCAGGACACAACGCAGGGGCAGAGAGGAGAGGCAGGTGACAACGCAGGGGCAGAGAGGAGAGGCAGGACAACGCAGGGGCAGAGAGGAGAGGCAAGACACAATGCAGAGGCAGAGTGGAGAGGCAGGACAATGCAGGGGCAGAGAGGAGAGGCAGGACAACGCAGGGGCAGAGTGGAGAGGCAGGACACAACGCAGGGGCAGAGAGGAGATGCAGGTGCAGAGAGGAGAGGCAGGACAACGCAGGGGCAGAGAGGAGACGCAAGACACAATGCAGAGGCAGAGTGGAGAGGCAGGACAATGCAGGGGCAGAGAGGAGAGGCAAGACAATGCAGGGGCAGAGAGGAGAGGCAGGACACAATGCAGAGGCAGAGTGGAGAGGCAGGACAATGCAGGGGCAGAGAGGAGAGGCAGGACAACGCAGGGGCAGAGAGGAGAGGCAAGACACAATGCAGAGGCAGAGTGGAGAGGCAGGACAATGCAGGGGCAGAGAGGAGAGGCAAGACACAATGCAGAGGCAGAGTGGAGAGGCAGGACAATGCAGGGGCAGAGAGGAGAGGCAGGACACAACGCAGAGGCAGAGTGGAGAGGCAGGACAATGCAGGGGCAGAGAGGAGAGGCAGGACAACGCAGGGGCAGAGAGGAGAGGCAAGACACAACACAGGGGCAGACAGGAGAGGCAGGACAATGCAGGGGCAGAGAGGAGAGGCAGGACACAACGCAGGGGCAGAGAGGAGAGGCAAGACACAATGCAGAGGCAGAGTGGAGAGGCAGGACAACGCAGGGGCAGAGAGGAGAGGCAAGACACAACGCAGGGGCAGAGAGGAGAGGCAAGACACAACGCAGGGGCAGACAGGAGAGGCAAGACACAACACAGGGGCAGACAGGAGAGGCAAGACAATGCAGGGGCAGACAGGAGAGGCAAGACACAACACAGGGGCAGACAGGAGAGGCAAGACACAACACAGGGGCAGACAGGAGAGGCAAGACACAACGCAGGGGCAGACAGGAGAGGCAAGACAATGCAGGGGCAGACAGGAGAGGCAAGACACAACACAGGGGCAGACAGGAGAGGCAAGACACAACACAGGGGCAGACAGGAGAGGCAAGACACAACGCAGGGGCAGAAAGGAGAAGCATCTGGAGGGGAGAGTTAACTAGGGGAAGGGCAGGGACATGAGAGGCTTTGAATTGGGGCGGGGGCTAATGGGGACATTAGCAACATAAAAGGGAATTAAGAAGGTAGAAAAAAAATGAAGTGAAATTAGAGAAAAGGTGGTGAAAGGAAACATACCAGAAAGATAGAGGTGTGCTATTGGAATGAGAGTGGTGCTTGAGGCGTGGAAAGGGAAGGAAGAACACGGAAACTGGAAAACGAGAAGAAGAGCATTGGCAGGTGGAGAGGCAGTGACTCAGAAAGGAGGGTGCCTTTTACAGAGCAGGAGAGGGCAAGGAAAACTAGAAGGGAGAGCGGCACGCGGGGAAAGAACCCGATAGAGCTGAAATTGTGCATTCAGGAGAGCAGAGAAGGCCAAATAGGGAAGTGAGGGGCGGGGACAGGGAGGAACAGGACGGGAATGGGCAGAGCAGGCCTATAATAGGGAGAAAAACATGCGCAGAAATATAAAAGGGCGGGGAGAGACAGACAGGCAGAATAAAAAAGAAAAGGTGGTGCGAGGCGGAAAATGTGCAATAGGGTAGATGGTCTCTTGTATCCTGGAGAAGATAGGGGAAGAAAAAGTGGAATAAGATACGGCTTGTGGTGAAGAGCAGGGCAGGCGGGAGACAGGGACGTGGAACTGGTGAGAGGAAAGGGGCAGTGTAGATCGCACAGAAGGCGAGGAGAGGGAGGATAAGCGAAATCAGTGGTGAGGGAACGGGTTGCAGAGAAGGTGCTGAAGAGAGATAGAGGGAGAAGGGTGGTGGTGACCGGTGCGGGGGCTGGGGTTGGACAGGCGGTTAGGGAGGGGTAGGATTGAAGCAAGAGAAGCAGAGGGGTGGAAGGGGGCGAGAGGGAAGGAGGGCTGCAGCCCTGAAAGATACAGCATTTTGTTTTACACTCAACATGTTCATTTTTAGAAATGTCAAGTATAGAACTCTCAAAAGGTAAACTTGGATTTGAGGTTATACACTAGGGCTTCATGAAAAGAAATACTCACAGGTAGACAAAAACAACACAGATACTTTTGGGTGGCAAGCACTTTTCAAAACGGCATCATGCTGACTATGGTTACCCCAGACTGTTTGCCTTGTGTTTATCTGGTTTCCTGCTATTCAGGGCCCCAGGCTATCTGCTCTCTATTTAAAATGGACTCCATGTACCCTAGGTGCATAACTAATTGGATATTGGGTAACCTTATCAGCCCCTGTACGGTGTACTATAGGTACCCAGGGCATAGGTGCATCCAAGGCCTACCAGGGGCTGCAGCATATCTTTTGCCTCCCCTGAGTGGCTATCCAAACTGACACAACTGGCTGATCACTCAGCTGGTTGTGTAATCACCTCTTGCTTAGATATAGTATACCTATATCTAAACCTATATCGGGACACATATATACCTATAAGTCACTCCTATGGCAGGCCTTAACAATCCTGGAGTCAGAGTGCTTGGCTTTATGTGAGATGGTGCTCTAGCATGAGCTGAGCCTGTCTGCAGCTTTCGGAGCACAGTGTTTTGCCGCCCGATTATATATGTATACGTCTACACACCTGGCCCTCTCCCAGGCATTATGTGGGCATCGTAGCAACAACATAAAAATAAACAAGCATTGGCGTAGCCAATAGTTCTCGCATTTGGGACCTTATAATCTGGCCTCCGGGGGCCCTGCTTCACCAATGGTGCCCCCAAAGTGGTCCCCAGGCCCAGGACGCTGGCCAGTGTGGTAGCAAAGTACGACTCAGGACCCCACTGCAAACGGGCCCCAATGCGATGCAGCTGTCCACAGTGCCACCCTAGGATCACCTCACCCCGCTCACTTCCCGGTTCCGGCAAAGTCCTGCTGGCCAACGCGGGCACCGGGGGAAGGACTGGGGCACCGGTCACCTCTCAGAGTCAGTCTCCCCCATTCCGACCACCGGGCGCGGGAACAGTAATGGTCGTTGTGAGAAGTTGGCCTGGCATATGCTGTTCACTAGTTATAGTGAACACCTTGCAACAGTCCAATTTGACCCTTATAGTGTTAGGTTAAAGACAACCTTTAAAGAAAGCTATCCTAGTGCTAGCTGTGTAGAGCATCCTTCAGGGTAAGTCTTGATGGAGTGTTAAGCTTATTGTTTTACCATAGATAACCTCTTGAATAGCCAAATGAAAGAGTAGTCCACACAGGTATATATTCAAAATATATGTATTTATTCTAGGAACAACCCTACTAGTCTATTTATGAGACTAGAGGCAAAAGATACATTTTCTAACAAGCATTAATAGTTACAATAAATAGCACTGGAATCACAGGGCCCCAGGGGGGGACCAAACCATATATCAAACAAGCATTGGAAATGCAATAGGTCTCGCATTAGAAAAGTAGGAGCTATTGGTCTTGGTAATGTTTTTTTTTTGTGTTTGTGTTTATTTGTGAAATAGCTAAATTGATAGCTTTGTCATTCACAACTCCAATAGTTTTAACTTTTGTGAATGTGACACCTATAGCATTTGGAATGCAACATGATTTGTATTTATGTGACTTTGATGGCAGCTTTTGTTGTTATGCCACATCTCTAGAGAGCAGGAGAGTACAGCAGGGGAAGAAGCACAGCCCTGCAAGCTGAGCGTCCTCCCATCGCACACCCATCTGTGGCTTGAGTGGTGTGAGGGTGAGGGGTATGAGGGTGAGGGGTGTGAGGGTGAGGGATGTGAGGGTGAGGGATGTGAGGGTGAGGGGGTGTGAGTGTGAGGTGGTGTGAGGGTGAGGGGGTGTGAGTGTGTGTGATGGTGAGGTTGAGTGAGGGGGTGTGATGTTGAGTGTGTGTGACGGTGTGTGATGGTGAGGGTGTGTGAGGGTGAGTGAGGGTGTTTGATGTTGAGTGAGGGAGTGTGAGTGTGTGGGTGTGTGACGGTGTGAGGGGGTGTGAGGGTGAGGGGGTGTGGTGTGTGTGAGGGTGAGTGAGGGGGTGTGCGGCTGAGAGTGTGTGAGGTGTAGTGAGTGTGAGAGTGTTGTGAGGGTTGTGAGGCTGTGATGTTGAGGGGGTGTGTGTGTGAGGCTGAGGGTGAGTGAGGGGGTGTGAGGCATAGGGTGTGTGACGGTGTGTGAGGGTGAGGGTGTGTGAGGGTGAGTGAGGATGATAGAGGGGTTGTTAGGCAGAGCGTGTGTGACGGTGAGTGAGTGAGTGTGAGTGAGTGTGAGTGAGTGTGAGTGAGTGAGTGTGAGTGAGTGTGAGTGAGTGTGAGTGAGTGTGAGTGAGTGTGAGTGAGTGTGAGTGAGTGTGAGTGGGTGTGAGGGGGTGTGAGGGGGTGTGAGTGTGTTACGTTGTGTGAGGGTGTGTGAGGGTGAGTGAGGGTGTGTGAGTGGGTGAGTGTTAGAGTTAGGGTGTGTGAGGGTGAGGGTGTGAGGGTGACTGAGGGTGTGTGAGGGTGAGGTTATGAGGGTAAGGGTGTGAGGCTGAGGGGTGTTGATGTTGAGAGGGTGTGAGGGTGAGGGTGGTCAGTGTGTGAGGTGTAGTGAGTGTGAGATTGTTATGAGGGGTGTGAGGGGAGCTAGGGTGTGTGAGGGTGAGGGTGTGTGAGGGTGAGGGGGTGTGAGTGTGTGTGAGAGTGGGGGTGAGTGAGGGTGTGTGAGGGTGAGGATGTGTGACGGTGTGTGAGGGTGAGTGAGGGTGTTTGAGGCTGAGGGCGTGTGATGTGTGAGTGTGAGTGAGGGGGTATGAGGTTGTGATGGTGTGTGAGGGTGATGTTGTGTGAGGGTGTGTGAGATTTTTGGGGTGTGTGACGGTGAGGATTGGAATTCTTGCATCTGTGAATTATCATGCACTATTACTAACTTAAGGGCTCATGGGCTTACCTGATGGATTAGCTTTGCACTTTGTTTAGGGTCACATTTTTTGCACAACTCATGGCAAACATGTCAAGCAATGTTCTTTAACTTAGTGTGCTCTGACCTATCTGTGTATAAATTATTGGAACATATTTAAAAAAAAACATTAAATGTCGAGTGTGATATTTCCATTTACACACAGTGGATTCAGATGTAATATACAGGAAAAATGCTTCCGTCTAGTGGGAAGGCATCTTTTTCGTACATATATCTTTAAGAATATTGCCCATATCTATATCTGCATGTGACCAATAATAGTTTAACACTGAATTTTAGTTTTCATTTTTTTTAATTAATGGCATGTATTGAACATGTTTTTAATAACTGATGCCTTAGAGAAATGGTTATTAAAATTATACTTTAAGAATTGCGCAATAATTACGAGAAAACATCCTGTAATTTTCTTACTTCTTTTTTTCAAGCTACACATTTTGTTTGGGTACATTTTATTTTGAAAACCGTCTCCAATCGTGCATCCTTTGTTTTTCATGTAATCAAGAAACATTCTTGTCGAATTGTAAATGGTCACAATGGTTACATTTTGTAAACATGTAGACGTGTTTATATTGGAACCACTGTACGTAAAGCGAACTGTTTTTACGGTACTTCTTGCCTAAGAGTAGGTCCTTAGTTCCTACTAAAGACTTTGGGCAGCGTTCACGGCCGGGCGAGGGATCCGTCTCCGAGCACCTCAGCCTTCACACTGCCACTCTGGAGCACTGATACGCTGCACGCCAGGCCATAAAATTATTCATAATCTGTCCGGTGGGTGGCATGGCAGTTTGGTGGTCCTGGGCCAGTTGCATGGCATCCGTTTAGCGGCCGCCAAACTTGAAAACATCCTCCCAGTCTTTTTCAGTGTTGCAAAGCACATGGTTTGAACTGAAATCAAGAAAGGTATGTCCAGTTATGACCAATGTGAGTACGGAAACGTGGGAACTTATATCTATGATGTTCGATTGACTTTTGTCACACTTTTTCATTATTTTCAATAGAAATGGATGCCACAAAGTATCAAGAGCTTCTGGATTATGTAAGCCGTAATGTGTATCCTGAAGGTTTCAGTAAAATGAAGAAGAATGGATTACGTAGACTGGCTAAAAAATTCACCATTGACGGTACTCTAATTTTCCAACTATTGTTTTTTTTCTTACAATTTAATTATAGACATTTTAAATCGAATTGGGTACTTGCTTGAAATGATCAATATGAATTGTAAATCATGTAGGTGATACATAAAAATCATAACTTTGGTGCTAACAACTATTGCATAGTACATTTAGTTTATTTATATACAATGTTATGGGCCTCATTTCGATGTTGGTGCGGCATAGGGACTCCCCATCCTAAAATGTTGCCTGTATGGATTATCATGTTCCCTCCACTCCCTGCCACATGGGTGGCAGGGAGGAAGATTAGTGGCTCTTAGCGGCCCCCCTTCATCACTGGCCCTTTTGCTTGGGTTGGGCACCTATGGTGCCCCCCCAACATATCCCTGTACCAAGTGACAGTCACAGCATGGTGCCTGTCATGTAGTACATGGAGATGTTTCACATCCCTGTTTTCCATTGCAGCGTGTGCATCATGGTAGCTTGTGTTACGGCCGGTTGAGAAAAGGGAGGTTCAGACATGCATAGTTACTTAAAAATCTTTTGCATTGTCCCTTTCGTTTTTACAATAGATGGTAACTTGTTCTACACTGGTAAAGAAAAGAAGGCAAAAGTTGTCATTGGTGGAGAAGCTGCCCAAAACTTTTTTTGTGAATTTCATTCATCTCTCATTGGTGGCCATTCAGGAATCAACAAAACCAAAAAAAGTATTAGCACACGATTTTATTGGCCGAAGATGTCAATTGATATTGATCAATGGGTGAGTTACAAATGTCCTAGCCTTTCAAAACAATTTGTTGTCAACTAAAAATCTCACTTGTTATTATGTCTTAAAAGCCATTCTTAATAGCCTATTTATTTTTGTTTTTACTATCTCAAATTTTAAATCTCTCATTCTCTTGCTCATGGGTCTGTTGTCCCATCCATTGGTGTTTATTACATTTACAGTATTTCTTTAACCTATCCATTATGCCATTGTGTGCACCAATATAATGACGCTGTTTTGTAAAGATATGTTCTTTAGAAATCTATTTATTTTGCAGGTGAACTTTAAATAATGTAATTTACCACAAGGAAGTGTGTCAGGCACTACTTTTGGAGGGTATGCTATTTTTATGCACACTGTCTACATTAGAGTTATGAAGTCAAAACGTAAATGTGAATTTATTCTTTTTGTGACTCCATTTAAAAATTTTTTTGAGAGATCTTTATTTCTTCATTTTCAGATCAAAGAGTGTGATATTTGCCAAAAGGAACAACCTGCACTCCAGATTTGCTCTGAATTGAAACCAATCAAAGTATGTTGTATATGTGTTATGTTTTGCTTTATGAAATTACAGCTCGGTTGGCATGATTTTAAATATTTAATATAAATGTTTGAGACCTGAAATCAATGCAACATTTGTGAAGAATAATTGAATTGGGAAATTTTGAGATTTGATTACATTTATTTTTCATTTGTATATGAACAGGTGGAAGACGTTTGGGAACTTGTAGGAGTGGATTTGATGGGACCTTTACCGACTACTCCTACAGGATACAAATATATTCTGACAGCAACAGACTATTTTTCGAAATGGGTTGAGGCATTTCCACTAAAATCAAAGACTGCAGCCGAGGTTGCTTCCAGACTGTTGCAAATGTACTTACGCCATGGAAGTCCGAAAAGGGTTCTATCAGACCAAGGCCGGGAGTTTGTCAATGAAGTCAGTTTCCAATTTAGGCCTTACATTTCGATAATGCAATTAGGAGAATAACACTTTGGTTTGTTAAATATATATATAGCACAATAAAACATTAAGCAGTAAACTCCGTGGTCCGTACCCGCTTTGTCGCAATCCATTACAGATACTGAGCGGCAACTTGGTGATATATTTTTAGATATGAATTTAATACATACATTTTGTAAAAAAAGATTCTTTTTTATGGTTTGAAAATGCAAATAAAGCACGGTAAACGTAAATGTAAATTCTGGACATAGTCATAGATATCTATATAGAAATGCCATGATTAATTATTATACAAGACCAATTAGCCATCTGTCATATTTAATGACAGTGCTAATTGTTAAATTGCTCGGCACCCTTTTTATTCAGTGGATGATTGCACCATTGGGGTTACAATCCTTTGTTACTGTTTTAGAGAGCTGGTCCACAGTATTTGGTACTCACTTCTCAGTGTTATGCTAATTTCTTCACAAGTGAAGCAAGTCACGTACCATTTTTATAACCCATTCTTTGAAACCGTTTATATTTGACACTTAGGGGCCGATTAGGATGGCGGTGAATCCGCATCCTCCGGCTCGGCGGAAGCCACCGCCGGCCTGGAGGATGCAGATTCACCGCCGCGGCCACAGAAAACACCCACCGCCAGATTAGGATGGCGGTAGGATTGCAGTGGGACCAGCGGCGGACGGCAGGTCCGTCCGCCGCTGATCCGCGGTGTGTGTAGGGCCATTTGGTGACGGTGTCTGCAAGACACCGTCCGCCAAATTAGGATGTGTGGTGTAACATGCTTTTCCACGGCGGCTTTCCCGCCGTGGAAAAGCATGTGGTCTTTGGTGTTTGGGGGCCCGTTGCGGGCCCCCAGGGTGTCGGGGGTGGGGCGTGCACATGGGGGTACCTACGGTACCCCCCAGCATTTACATGCACAAAGCGGCAGGCACCGCGCGGTGCCTGCTGCTTTGTGCATGTAAATGTAAAACATGTGTTTTTAACCTTGCAGCGGGTGCTGCTTCAAGCAGCACCCGCCGCAAGGTTAAAGATACAGGATTTGACCGCCAGGGTGGCGGTCACATCCTAATTGCACCGGAGGGACCGCCGCTGCCCCTGCAGACGGTCCCTCCACCTCGGGGGTGGCGGACGGACGCAGGTCCGTCCGCCATCCTAATAGGCCCCCTAGTTAGGTCATTTTTTATATTTATCACACAGATTATACTTAAAATTCATTAAAGGCCAAAACGCACGGTTATCTAATTCTTAAGGTGTCTGTTTGCTTTTGTCTGGCCCTGTTAGTCGGATAGTGCTTTTTAAGGTACTGTTAAACATCTGTGTACTAAATAATTACATTTTGCTTACATTTCAGCAATAACATATAAATATTTATTTTTCAGGTTAATTCAGAGCTATCAAGGCTCTTAGAAATCGAACGTTCTGTAAGTGCAGCATATCATCCACAGACAAATGGTTTAGATGAGCGCACTAATGCTAGCATTAAAAGGTAAAGCTAATTCTGATTCTTTTTTGTATGCACATGTTGATATGCAATTTATTTATAAAATATTTTCTCTTCAATATTGATAAATTTGCAAGTAATACACTGCCATTAACTATTATGCCACATGCTAATCTTTTGTTATTTTACAGCACGTTGTCTAAATACGTGAATGAGCACCAAAACGACTGGGATTTATTTTTGGATCATGCATTGTTTGCTTTACGATCGAAGCCACATACCACAACAAAAGTTTCCCCTTTCCAACTTATGTACGGCCGAGAAGCACGATTTCCAAGTGAGATATCCGAGGATCTGGTATGGAATTTTTATTGTGTTTTTAATGTAAAGAATTTTTACAATGTTGTTTTTTGTTTCTCAGTGATTACTCCAAAGTCTGTTTTAATATGCATATTGTTATTTTGTAATTATACATACATTCACTTGCTGGATACTTTTTAACGTTAGACAATGTCGCCCTGCTTTAATCAAACTACAACCGTTGGCAGATAGATCACAGACTGTGCAAATTGCGAAATTTCTGAAATTGATGGTCAAAACTAGGAAAACAATGGATGGTTTTTAAATAGCCTGTAATTATTTAATTTTTTATACTGCTAAATTTTATGCTGTCACTTATGTGCTTTTATGGTTAATTGATTTTATACCGAATAAAGCGTATTCTGATTCTGATTCTGACATATGAAATCTAATTTCTCTGTGTGTATAGTTTATTTTCTTTAGCGTAACTTTTATTTACAATAAAGCAAGTTATTTCACTTTGTTTTAATTTTTATATAATAATACACTTTTATATAACGAAAATGAGTGATTGCGTTTTATGTTTCCTTTAATAGCTTGAGTTTATACTCCCAACTGAAAGTGAATATGCCGACATTATCGTTGAAAACAAAATTAAAAAAGCAGAGTTGCAGAGGCAGACAAAACAGAATATTGAGGTTGCCCAGGAAAAGCAAAAAGAAAAATTTAAAAAGAGAGTTTCCCAAAAATATAAGCCGTGCACCTTCAGAGAAGGACAGTTAGTGCTTCTGAAAAATTGCAGGAAAGCTACAAGAAAAGGAGGCATTTTGGAACATAAATTTACTGGACCATACACTATTGCTGAAATGCAAGGAAAACGTGTTAAATTGCTTAATGATCGCAATATCCTTTTACGAACAACACACAATCTCGACATGTTGAGGCCTTATAAATCGAGCGTCAAAGGTAAACAATCGAAAGTAATGTTTTTGGTTATGCAATGTGAGATAATTGGATGTGTTTCGGAATAATATAGTATCAACATATGTAAATGTCTCCTTAATTTGGTGAAAAGGTATTAGGTTGAGCAGGAGAACGTGACGCTGACTTTCTCCAAAAGATATGTTTTTAAAAGTACGGTATTTTAAACAAGGTATTATTGAATAATAATTTTTCTTTGTGTTGGGTTTTGTGTTTGGATGGTTGAGTAGTCTGTTTTTCCCAACTGAGTTTTTGTCAACCTCAAAACCAATATTTTTCAGGAAGCATGACCAATCATGAATCGCCAGCATCTCTTCCACTTGAAACACTTTCAGAGGAGAATGATGATTTTGCAGAAAACCAAGCTTGCGTGCTGTTGGGGGGTGAGGTTGCTACTTATTTTATTAATACTTCTGTTTTAAAATTGTTTAACAAATATTGACACTGAAGATGTAGAGTGTTCTCACAAGAAGCTTGATTTTACTATCTCTATTTTGGTAAATATACATTTTAGTACTTTGTGTCCGGCTGGTTTACTATATGGTGCTCACTTCGAAAAAAGTATATTACCTTACACTAATCCAAACAACCCTTTATTGGGTTTTCAGTGGTTTTAGACAACATTAGAAAGCTCTCTAAGTGGTAGCTGTTGATAGCAGCCTTCATGCTTAGGGCTCCAGTTACGATACCTTTGGAAATGGCTACGAGCCAGGGTTCGTTGGGAAGGAATCCTACCTGTGTTTTGGAAAAGGGCCTGTAATCCCAAAGCCGGCTATATCCACCCGAGGGATTATGATGGCATATTCCCACTGCCTTTCTGTGCCGGCCTTTTCGACACAGAAAGACTGTGGGAATCTGTTTTGGGGGGGCCCCAGCAGGGGCCACATGGGTGCAAAGCCTCCGGGTGGCAGTCTAGTAGGCACCTATGGTGCCCCCCGTTGAGCCCTGCACCCCGGCGAAAGTAATTTGTTTGGTGTGACTGTCAGTTTTGAAGTTTATGTAGGTGTCTTTAAAACTTGTTTTAACTTATGTTTCTCACTTATGTATCCACAGACTTAAAAGATTCTGGATCTAAGACCAGGCAAACACTTTTGGATGTGTGGAAGAAACCAGTGCCGGGATGCTTGGAAGCAATAGTGTCAGACATAAAACTGTATGATTCTTCCTTTTGTTCACTCAAAACGCACCAATGGATTGTTGATGAGGTTGGTTTCTATAACATCGATAGTCAGTATAGTATGTCTCGCCACCGCCGTGCTCACGCCTGTCTGTTGGTCCTTGCTCCAGCAGATTTGTAATCATGCACTACTTAACTAAGTGTATTTTTTTTTTTAGGTAATCGATGCGTACCTTAGCAAATTATGTATGTCACGATCCAATGTACGTATATGTTCATAAATAACACACACAGACCTACTCCAAGATAACAATTGTTTTACAATGTGTTTAATGATGTCCTTTTATTTTAACCTTAGTGTTTAGCACTTTCTGCAACAGTGTCATCCTCTATCTTCCTGGGCAAATACCGGTCGCCTGTTTTCCGGGTACATATTTGAATCTCTTATTTGACTTTTCACAGTCTCAGGTTGTAATGATTTGTTAATGTAACTGATGGATTTAGTGTTGAAGTGTAAAAGACACTTACAATAACGTATTGAACAATTGGCAACATTTCACATGTTGGTATACTGTGAATCTGTGTACTTGTCATCCAAGTAAATATTTTACATTTAGAATTCTGAATAACAATCCATTGATACCTTTGAACGTATGGAGCCAGGATGACAGTTACAGTTATTAATGAGCACATTCTATTCTATGCAGGTACCTTATGAAACTGTGGAAACTGTTCTTTGTCCTACAAATATTGGCAATCATTGGATTCTTTTAGTAAGTGGCACTTTTTTATTTTTTATTTATCGTTTAGAAGTTTGAAAGTTATTGATGAAAAATATGAGTGGTTGTAATCGTTGGAGAGGCCTACCTTTTTTTTAATATATACATTGGCTATTTCTGAAACTATTTTGTTTTGGAATGTATCAAGAGCGGCCTTCTCTAGCAACAAGTTTTAAAACTCAATACTAAAAATCTCAGTAAGTTTACAATCTGATATAACGAAGTAGCAATGTAAGCTTTATGATTAGAAATCAATAAAATGTGTAAATAAAAAAAAAAGGTAAAGCAACATCACTTAATAATTGAAGGATGATTCCAAAGGGATTTTCTAAAGCTGTGTAAGGGTACTTGCGTATTATGCTCATTTACTTTGCTTACTAATTTTTAAGTTGGGTATAATCCAAAAGACATTATTTACAAAGAACTATAACAATCGAAAAAGTGGTATTAAAGTACAACAAACCTTACCTTACTCCCTTTCTCTTGCTGATGTTGTTTTTCAAACAGCTTTTATATCATTTCCACAGATATTGAAACCTTTTACAAAGAAAATTTTAGTCTACGATTCACTGCTGGCAAATCTTCATACCTACAAAGTCTTCTTGAGAAATTGGAGGTGCCCTTTCCCAAATACAGTTTCCATTATCTATTTAGTACTTTTAAGATTGCAAAATAATAAAATTCACAAACTTTACTAATTGATCACTATTTGTGACAACAATGTAATATCTTTATTGTTTTATTCTGATTGACAAACTCTAATATTTTACATAACCTTTCATATGTCTCTAAAGGGATTTCCTACAGGCACTGGAGCATCCTGACTATGACCTTTGGGAATTAGTGGTTGATTCTAACATAAAGCAACAGGACAACTACAATTGTGGTGTTTTTTGCATGCTGGTAATGATAAATTCCTATTAATACTATAAACCTTAATTTGTTTTTATCAAACTGATTAATTGATCATATTCTCGAATGAGACATTATTGAAGTTAATTATGGTTTTTGTTATTGGAGTACTTATAAATAGTAAAGAGGGCTTTGACCATAAACAATTACAGGTGAGGGGAAATTCACTAATGAAATAGTTTAAACAGTCTGCCACATGATGCATGGACTTTAGGGGTGCACCACATGCTGCCTATTAGGGATTTCACTTCAGAAATCCGTCCGGATGAGGCCGTAGAGCCTGTCGGAAGCAGAGCAGTATTCCCCTCAGATTATCTCTCTAACCACTAGTATTGTCCTAATTCAGTTGTCCGGAGACCTCTGATGATGGCTTTCCAACCGATATCATATTGAGACCAATTGTTTTTACGTCCATTTCACTTTAACTTGTTCATTTGGATAACATATACATTTTACTCTACTTTTAATTGATGAAAGTAAAACTTTCAACTGTGTTCTCAGTTTGCAGATTTTTACATCAGTCAACAGCCAGTTCCAGAGATTTTAATAAATTCTACATTTATGGAGGATTTTAGATTCAAAATTGCAATGGATCTAATGGAGTCATCAGGTTTGAGTTTAACATTTCATGTCTCAATTTTATAAATGTGTCATGCCTTTGGGTCAACAGAATGTTTTGATGATTTTGGTAGCTATTTTTGTTTCTTCAACGTTTTTAAAAGTACACAGCATAAATTTTGTACATAGTATTACATATAGTACGGTATAGCAATTATGTTTTTGAGTATGTTAAAAGGTCATTTTTCTTGCCAATAGAAAGAGTTTTTAACAGTTGTGACTGTGTCACAGCAATATCAAGTCTTAGGAATAAACTTAGAAACATGTACCAGATGCCCAGAGATAAGTTTACGTTTTTTACTTTTCCTGCTAAGATGTGCTGATCTACCTCCATATTACATTTAGATTCTGTCGAAGATTTCTGCGGTGTCTGCAACGAAATAACTTCCGACGTAGGTCAGGAAAACATTATGGTAAATACACACAATTATTTTTAATAGGAACAATTGTAGAGGTCTGGCTAAAGATACTTTCAAATTTTCTTTTATATTTAAATGTATTTATTAGTTTTCCTAAAAACAAAGAACCCCACAGGGGCAATTGTATCATCGTAATACAGTGACTCATACATTGCAAAGACAGCCTCTTAGCAAGGCTAGGCATAGCGGTAACGGAAAGTCCAAAAAGAAGAAAGCACTAGGAGATCCCAAACAGAGTCCATCGTGCTATTTGCTGCCCCTGTTGAGAACCAAAACTCCACAACACCCTCTCCATCTGGCATCCCCTGAACGGTCTTCATTGAGTACCTTTACAATGGTCCCGGAGCCCTCAACCATTTCCTTATGCTGTGGGCAGGTCCTTTCATAGCTCCGGCAGACGCAGCATCCTCAGATATTGAGGCAGGGTAATCTCGTGAAATTGAGCTGAGAGAAGGTGTAGGAATGGGCTCCAAATTTTCTGGAAGGCGTCAGTGGAGTTGTTCAAGGTAGCAGTGATGCGCTCCATTCCCAGTATGTACCTGAGCCTATGAAGCCAACCCATGTCTATGGGGGGGGGAGGAGCCTGAATGCTTGAGGACATTTTCTAGTGCCGCACCCATGTCCATGTCGATCCCCAGGCAGAGCTGGCCCTTGCTGCCTCCGACCCCCCACTGCTTTTGGTGCCCCTTGCTCCTCTAAGGTGCTATCACCGCGTCATGGGGTGCCCTTGCCACCCAACTTGCTGCTCTGGTAAGCTCTAGCCAGTCTCTGCTTGCATCGCTGCACCTTTGAATGGCCCAATGCATCCGGGCACGGGATCGGCAGTTACTTGTGGCTGGGTGTCTCTCCGCTGTGTTGCTCTGCTGGGCCCAGGGCTCGGCACTGCTCCTTGCAGCGACCGTGCCACCTCTGCGGGTGGCCCCAGCTTCACTGTGCCCAGCCCTTGTCTCCAGCCTGACACCGCGCCTACACCAGACCCCGGCCACCTCAGCCCCTCACTATTGCAATACCCAGGACGAGCCTTCTCCGGAGGTCCTCAGGGCCGACAATCTCTTCACTCGCCCCAACGCAAATCAGCACACACCCGTGGTGGCTGCCCCGTGTCCTGCGGGTGATAGGGCCTCTTTGAGCTTGTGTGCTCTGTCCCCCTAACTGTGGCTCTCCGGCTTAGTGCTGTGCCAGGCGACTGTTGAGGGTCTTTCTGAAGGTGTTCAAAGAGGGGGCGTGTCTGAGATCTTGTGGTAGGTTGTTCCATGTCTTGGCTGCAATGTGGGAGAAGGATCTTGCTCCTGCTCTGGCTCTGTGGACGCGCGTGGTTTTGGCTAGTCCGAGGTTGGAGGAACGTAGAAGGATCTGATTTTCTGGTGGAAGTAGGTTCTGAGCTTGTTGCCACTGACTGGGGACTGTGTGAAATGTGGAACAAGTATGCATTTACCATGTTAGGAAAGAGCACTGGAACTGGGGACCTTGTACGCATGAACCAAGTGACTTTATGTGAAAGTTGCTTTAGATATCAGTCACAAACTATGGTTGAGCATTTCAAATCAGTGCAGTTTCCTACAGATTTTTTTCACAAACTCTGAAAACTAATTTCAGTTTACAAATGAAATAAAAATATATTTACCTGTTTACAATGCAAAGTGAATAAATATTTTTTTTTTACTATCTTTCCAACAGGCACTATGTAAACAATGCTGCAGATGGATACATATCGAATGCATTCGAAAAGATGCAACATCCTTGTTACATCAAGAAGTTTTCAAATGTAGCAAATGTATTTAATGAACAAGTTACTTACCTTCGGTAAAGATGTGTTCGCATATGAGCATAATTGTGCCATCTAGTTTTGGTTACGGATGTTTAAAAGTAGTTTTTCTTTGAAGAAGTCTTTCCAGTCACGAGGTTAGGTGACTCCTTCTTTTGTTGATAGTGCGCATGGGCATCAATTCCATTGTTAGACTGTTTGCCCGCAAGAGGTTGAGAATGCAGTATATAAGTGTAGTACAGAGTTGTAAATGCGTATGTTAAGTAAATAATAACAACAGCAACAACCACAGGTGTCGGGGGAGATAGGAGGGCACATGTGAATCCACAGCTCTACATTCCAAGAACAGATGCTTACACTGATAGTGACCCAGATCTCAACTGTGTTCTCTGTTTGCAGTACTGTGAGAGAAGTAAAGAAACCTTCTCAGTGAAGTGAAATGAGTTATTCTGATACATTGAAACTATTTTCACAACTTGTTTACTGTAATATCGTTGTTTGTGGTGCTCATTTTATTTTTTCTGATACATTGGAAATATTTTTACAACTTCTTTACTGTAATATCGGTGTTTGTGGTGCTCACATTTATTATTTTTTGATACATTCAAACTATTTTTACAACTTGTTTACTGTAATATCAGAGTTTGTGGTGATTATTCTAAATTATATTTTTTGATATCCAGAACACAATATTGTACTTCAGTGAAAATGATTTTGAAAACATTTGAAAAATAAATTATTATAGTGTGATTATGTATTCTTTTTAGTGCTTTATTAAAAATATGCAGGGGCATAGTCACTTTCATTGTCATGACGGACACCGCCAGCAAATAAACTGACTGTATAAGCTCCAATGCAGCCCCTCGCCAGGCACACCAGAAGCGGGGAGTGGTCAGATACATACCACGCCAGATAGGAAACCTCCCTAACTTGCCGTGCCAGCTCAGGGGTAATGTTATGTTATGTTATGTTACATTTTCTTGTATAGTGCGGCGGCTGCCCCAGCGAAGGGGCGTCCCGGCGCTGGACTAGACAGGAGAAGGCAAAACATACAAATAGGCTAACAGGTCAACTTAGCAGAACAGGTGGGTTTTCAGTGCCTTTCTGAAGGCCAGAAGATCATTTATACTTCGGATCCACAGAGGTAGTGCATTCCATAATTTGGCAGCCATGTATTGAAAGGAACGTCCTCCAGTGCGGGCGAGTCTGACACGAGGAATCGTGACCCGATTTTTTCCTTCTGATCTGAGGGCTCTATTTGGAGTGTACTGTGTTATCAAATGGCATAACATGGGGGGAGAAGATTTTTTCAGGATCTTAAAGGCCAAACACAGGGCCTTGAAGCTAATTCTCTTATCCACCGGTAACCAATGCAGTTTCACCAGGGTCTTGGTTACAGACTCGAACCGGGGAAGTCCTGTTAGGGCCCGTGCTGCAGCATTTTGGACATGCTGTAGACGTTTTTTTTCTGCTTGATTGGCTCCCAGAAGTAGGGAGTTAGCATAGTCTAAGCGGGAAAGGACAGTGGTTAGACTGATTGCAAGCATCCCCCCATCACCTTTTGTGTGTTGTATGTACCTTCCTGAGTGGCATGAGGACGCCCAGATAGACTTGTGTTCGGCGCTAGGTCTTCAGTACCGGTGTTCTACCATTACCACTGAGTCATTAACAGCCCAGAACCTGTTGCACACAACAGTAAGACAGGTGAGTTTAGAGATATGCATAGCATTGCATATGTCCCATTAGTTCAACCCAAGCTCACATTCTCTTCTATCAATTAATAGGACGGAATGTATGAAGCTCTGTGGTTATACTGAATAAGCAGTTACCTATGTTATGACATCTATTAATGTAATAACTGCACTTTCACAATTTCTTTATTAACCTTCCTGCTTTCTCAAATTTGCTTGAAAATGCACCATTTGTCCACACTTTTTTCAAAATGTTCTCCTTAGAGGGTTCGGGCTCGCTCGCTACGGTGCAGTATGATTATCATTTTACGCCTCACCACTTTCAAATGGCACCAGCCGCCACTGCTACCTATCTATCTATCTATCTATCTATCTATCTATCTATCTATCTATCTATCTATCTATCTATCTATCTATCGATCTATCTATCTATCTATCGCCCTCACTCTATCTGTCTATCTGTCTATCGGCCTCACTCTATCTATCTCATTCTGTACCCCACCACCTGGTCTTCTAAAAGTACAGCCCTGCCACCTTACATGCCTTCTCCAAAAGGTGCCAGGATACAGGAATCCTGCAATGATCTATCATCTCCAATGTTGCCTTCAGAGGTTTCTGGGAGAGGGGATCTTTTAAGTGGATGCAATTTGTTTTTATAGCTGACCTACTCCACAGTGTCAGAAATTAGGCCAAATTAAATGCAGGGGTGCAGGTTGTCAGCTGGTCGCCATGCCTGCTTCCAGCAGGCAGGTCATAGCTGCTGAGTCCACCAGTGGTGCCAGTCAGCAGTTATTATAGATTGCATGGCCATACGATGGGGGTTTCGGGCAGTGGTGGATTGGATATTTGTATAGCCGTGCTGTCCCTGTGGTCCTGTCTTTTGTTGTGCTCTGCCTGTTTAGCAGAACACAGCACCACTGTTTGTAGATGGACATTTCTGAGAGTTTTCATTTCTATTACCTACAAACATAGCACCCATGTTAGTAGACTGAAAGTACCACCCCCAGAGTTTGGTTGTGCTATTGAATGGTCAAAGATCCTATGTTCAATGGTACTCATTTTATCGACCCTAGAAGGATGAAAAGCTATGTAAACTCATGTGGAATCAAACAAGTGAACATGTGAGTATAGGAGAGCAAACACAGATCCTTGGAGTAGGCACATTAGCTCCTTGGGCCACCAGGGTCATACATAACTGTTACCATACCACATGTCCCAGTAAGATAACAGTGTTCGGACACTGTAGTGACACACACAGCACAGCGTTTTGCTGCTACTGCCGTTCGTCTCTGCAATATTGCTGATTAAACAACAGCAGGGGAAGGGCCTGCTGGGGACAAAGATGGCAGATTCTGTTGCTGCTGAGGGCGGGCTCCCTGTTTTCTAGGCGTACCAGTCTTCAGAGCATCCTGTGACCGAAAAGTGGGCTCTCTGTAAGCTCACTGACTCCTAGCAGTCACTGCAAACCATCCTGGCCTGATAAACATGTCAACCTTGCTGACCTCTGATCCTCTCCAAACCCACTGACCACAGCCCACTCTCCTGTGACACCTGACACACACTGCAGCCCTAACTTACTCAGTAAACCACACACCTGCAACACACACTGCAGCCCGACACACACTGCAGCCCTAACTTACTCAGTAAACCACACACCTTCGACACACACTGCAGCCCTAACTTACTCAGTAAACCACGCACCTTCGACACACATTGCAGCCCTAACTTACTCAGTAAACCACACACCTTCGACACACACTGCAGCCCTAACCTCCTCAGTAAACCACACACCTTCGACACACACTGCAGCCCTAACTTACTCAGTAAACCACACACCTTCGACACACACTGCAGCCCTAACCTCCTCAGTAAACCACACACCTTCGACACACACTGCAGCCCTAACTTACTCAGTAAACCACAGACATTCGACACACACAGCAGCCCTAACTCACTCAGTAAACCACACCCCTTCGACACACACTGCAGCCCTAACCTACTCAGTAAACCACACACCTTAGACACACACTGCAGCCCGAACTTACTCAGTAAACCACATACATTCGACACACACTGCAGTCCTAACTCACTCAGTAAACCACACACCTTCGACACACACTGCAGTCCTAACTCACTCAGTAAACCACACACCTTCGACACACACTGCAACCCTAACCTACTCAGTAAACCACACACCTTCGCCACACACTGCAGCCCTAACTCACTCAGTAAACCACATACATTCGACACACACTGCAGCCCTAACTTACTCAGCAAACCACATATATTCGACACACACTGCAGCCCTAACTTACTCAGCAAACCACATACATTCGACACACACTGCAGCCCTAACCTACTCAGTAAACCACATACGTTCGACACACACTGCAGCCCTAACTCACTCAGCAAACCACACACCTTCAACACACACTGCAGCCCTAACCTACTCAGTAAACCACATACATTCGACACACACTGCAGCCCTAATTTACTCAGCAAACCACACACATTCGACACACACTGCAGCTCTAATTTACTCAGCAAACCACACACCTTCAACACACACTGCAGCCCTAACCTACTCAGTAAACCACACACCTTTGACACACGCTGTAGCCCTAACCTACTCAGTTAACCACATACATTCGACACACACTGCAGCCCTAACTTACTCAGCAAACCACATATATTCGACACACACTGCAGCCCTAACTTACTCAGCAAACCACATACATTCGACACACACTTCAGCCCTAACCTACTCAGTAAACCACATACATTCGACACACACTGCAACCCTACCTTACTCAGTAAACCACATACATTCAACACACACTGCAGCCCTAACCTACTCAGTAAACCACATACATTCGACACATACTGCAGCCATAACTTACTCAGTTAACCACATACATTTGACACACTCACTTCAGCCCTAACCTACTCAGTATACCACATACGTTCGATACACACTGCAGCTCTAACTTACTCAGCAAACCACATAACTTCAACAGACTCTGCAAACCAGCTAACCCACAAAACATTCTGCAAATCTCACCAACCAAACAAACAATTCAACCCTCATTGTGCACACAATATATTGCAAGCATGCACAACACACACGGTGTAAAACAACAAAAGCAGTAAAATGTATTTCTAATGCGAGAAATAAAGACCTACTCGAAAGCCCTAGTGTAGTAATGAGGGCAAGAAGGAAAATGTCTTAGCTAAAATAAAGTGCAGTGCTCTAAATGGCCAGTGTTTTCATATATCTTGGGCTGTGATGTGCTTGACACTGAATCTCCGTTCTGCACCAGGAGAATGGGACAATCTCTGGGTGCTTTGGGCTTGCTTGAGCAGTGGTCTAAGAACTGCAAATAAGTAAACTACAACCTACAGGTTCTCGACCTTCGGCTGTGTGTCTGTATGTGTTTTGATGGAGTCTTTGCATTTGCAAGTACAGTAGACACTTAGAAATACATATATCTGCCTATGAAAGTGCAAAATAAATGTCAACCACTCAGGCATTGGATATTGCATCTTATTGCTACCCTTTTAATTTCAATTTTAAGCCTCCAACTCCTCAAGGGCAGTCTCGAATCTCACCAGTTTGCCTTGTATGAAAATGACTATTCCCCCTCCTAAGATGCTTGTGAAACTTTGGCCTCCTTTATCTAAGAGATCGAGGTCATTCATGACTGTATTTTCCATCTTATTTCATCCTGTCCCATGCAGAATCATTACAAGCCTTCATCCCTCGTATCCTAGTTCTCCCAAGGATTAAGGAAGAGGGGATATCTTCCTTGCTTACCGCCTGAAAGGCAGTCTATCCAGATGATGTATTTTCCAGTCCGGACTTTGAAAATCTTTATCTGCGGTTGCTACACCTGCTTTCTAACTTCATCCTTCTAAGGAAGAGAGCTACGACTTGAAAAGTATGTTAGTCCTTTACAAGAAATAAGTCTGCAACATTCTCTGTGCTGGGAACCAAGTACACGATTGTAGCACTTGACTCTGTCCGGCTAATGAAGCAGAGCAGTGCAAGGCCTATTCGGGAGGTGGTGTGGGCTAGTACCCCCAGTTTGCTAGTACGTGACAACCACACTCAATAAGTCATTGTCCAGTCAGTGCTTTATTTCATAAATATTACTTTATTGCAAACACACTATTACATACTATGCATCATTTACTCTTACATTAGTATTAACGTTTTCATGATGCAAAGTTCTCTATACATGTTGGTACACCCAAGATTCGTTGTAGTAGAGTATGGTACTCATTTAGAGTTTGGCAGGTGACCCACCAGACCGCCATGCCAGCGAGGTTAGGCACCTCTCCCCTGGTAGAATAGAGCCTGCCACACCTGGGAGCCCCACAAGGCCTCCATGCCAGCGAGGTTAGGCACCTCTCCCCTGGTAGAATAGAGCCTGCCACCCCTGGGAGCCCCACAAGGCAGGCAGAAATGTTTGTGCTGTAAGTGGAGCTGCCATTACCCTTGCCAAATGGGCACCATGTTGACTGCACCTTCTCAGCAGAGCGTTTTGTTTTAAAGAGTATATTACAAATGGCTTTGACATACTGGGAATTTTCTCCCAGCAACTGGGGATCATTTCTTTTGTTTTCTGTTGGGAACCACCGGGCTTTCAGTGACAGTCTCAAACAGGAAAAATATACCTTGGAATGACCCCCCCCCCCCCCGGGGGAAGGCTTCTGACTTACATTGACTGATGGTTTCTGCCGTCGGAAACCTGGTCTCATAAGTACTGTTGTTGTACCGCGATGTGTGACAGTAGCTGTAACTGGATGTCGCGTTGAGGTGGCAAATGCTTAGGCGACTGCATGAGCCTTGTCCCAATGCATGATGGTGGCAGGTACTGTGTCTAGCTTGTTCAGCTGACATAGCACACAGTAAGAGTATAACAGGAGTTGGGTGTTATGTTGAGGTGGAAAATGCTTGGCAACCTCTATAGGTTTGAGCCATGTTTTGCACATGTAGCTGGGGTTGTGTTTAATGAGTGCTCTTCGTATGTCCTAGATGTTCTGCTCCTTAAAATGGTGCAGATGTAGGGTTTATCTGTGGGAGAGATGCACAAGGGGAGGCAGTGCTAGTCCAAGGCTCACAAGAACAAACAACAGTCATCTGTCTAAGCTTTGGACACCAAACAAGTAAGCATCCTGTCACAGTCTGCCCTCCACCCTAAATTTTGGTGCAGTGAAAACAAGGAAACCCATGTGTGGAACCAACCTGCCCAACAGAGGTGCCTGAACCTCCTACCCTCTGGAAGTGCAGTTTCTATGTCCGCCATGGCCGCAGTGAGCATCCAGGTGAGCTTGACGGTTGGACGGCTGATATGAAAATCCATATGTATGAAGTATAGGGACTTGGATCAAGTGCCTCTCTATGACCCAGACTGGCCCACACAACTTGCAAAGGGTTTCTCCACCACTAATAAAATGGAGTGACGCGTTTGCTTATATGACCTTTGCCCCCCGCGCATCCTGTTAGTAAATTCAGTGAGCAGAACTTCCAATAGGAGCAGAGGTGAAGACAGGTGTTGCTGTCTTTATATTTTTGTCCATCTGTATTTCTGGGCGGAAGAGGAAAATGCGACCTATGACAGACACTTTTAACCCCTGGCTCAAACATCTCCTCTGCATCCTATGTTTCTACAGGGAATACAATTTTCTGTTTGGAATATTTCATGCCGAAGAAAATAAGGCATGCTGTTGCAGACCTTCAAGTATTGTATTTTTAACTCTTTAGAGCCAATTATTTGGGAAAATTCTAAATGTATTTTTGGGATTGTCAGCACAGCCCTGAAGTGTCAAGATTCTATGTTGGCGTAGCTCACCTAAGTGTGTTTGTTGCCAGTAATTATGTTAGAACTTTTTTAATTGAGGACTTCACATACCATAATGCAAATAGAAATGAAAAACAAATGTATGAAATATTCACAGGTTTAGTTGGGAAACTTGTGAAGCTTGTAGCGCTTTAAGAAAGGTGTGGACCTTCAATGCGTTAGCATGTCCTGTGACTCCGGGGCTGTTTGCAACCCCTGTGATCTTGCGTCACTGTCAAATGGTTGCAGTCGTGACATTTTAGCTACCAGCACTGTTCATGCTTTATGTTTTGAGTCCATACGTGCAGTGTTCAATGTGAAACTACAAGTCCTAGAATTCGCAATGGTGTTAGTTAACAACTGTTACTAGTTACTAGTGTTACACCCAGCATGGAAAACTTGACACTATAATTTGGGCAAAATGACAGCAGTGGATGGCTGAGTGAAGAGACCCTTTGCTGCTGACAAATGTGGTGGTCAGAAGTTTATTTATTTCAAGAGTTTTATATAGCGCTGGCCAGACCAGAGGGTATCGGAGCGCTTTACAACATACGTGTCAGGAAATCACACAGTAATGCAGTATTATTTATTAAGTATTCATTCAGAAGCAGCAATAACATTTTAATCGATGACTGAGGTAACAGCTACAGGATTTTTCTTCTCGATTCTGCTGTGTTTTTTCAAGCGCTTCCGTCATCACATTTCAATATTGTAATGTATGTTAAGGGGCTAGTTAACTGCACCAGTTCTGCGGTGGGTTCTGACGAAAACAGAAGTACATTACTTTTGTTTCCACATGCATGCATGAAACATACATATTTTCAGAAGTATGAGGAACTAGAATCCATTTGTGTCCTTTAGGTAGCAGCAAGTAACTTCCCGATGTTGTTTTGAAATCCTGAGGTGAGCGGTTGCTTAAAAGATGGTGGAGGCACAAAGTTTTGGGTGTGACAAGAAGGTTTCATTTAGGAGATCATAGATTCTACGCAGGTGTGTAGCTGCACAGGCTGTTGGAGAGGTACTTAGGGGCCATGCCATGGGCTACCTTGAATGCAGGTGCAATTAACGCCTACCACCCAAGCCAGTTTTTTTATGGCTTTAGGGGCCTCGACCTGTCTTAATTGTCACACTAGTAGCAGTTTGATGGTTAGTAGTTTTATAGGTACTGTCATTGGCAGCACTGGTAGTGGCAATGGGGTGTGCTAGGTACAGTAGCCTCCTGACGAGGGCCCTTGCACTTGTTTTTATACAAATTAAGCAGTCAGTAGGTTGTTAGAGAAGATATGGGTGTGGTGACGAAATTAGTTGTTCCTATTTCTTGAGAAGTAGGGAAGTAGAGACACTGGGGATGGTTGGAGAAAACAGAGGGGTCAGTAGTAGGGCTTTAAGTGGGCCGGGTGTTGAGGGGTCTGAGCACCGGCAGTTTTATTAAGGGGGGCTTGAAACGGGTCTCTATCGTGCTCTGTTTTGAGCCCTGGCACAGGCAGTCTGTTTTTTTTCCGGACTGCCGTGACGGCAGTTTGTTGTCACTGCAGTCTAGAAAAAAGTGCCAGGGCACAAACAGCCTGATAGAGACCTCTCTAGGGGATGACAAAATCAGATATGTCAGTTACCATTCAGACTGTGACTACCCAAGTCCTTTTTTCCCCCTTCCTCCCCCTATTTTATTACAGATTGTGGGGTCCTTTTTACTGCTCAAATATACATCGATTAGTCTGTATCTGTTGCAGTTACACACTGTAACTGCTCGATTAGGGTTTTTCTTATGTATGTAAGCACAATGAGATGTTTTTAATAAATTGTATTTAGTTATGAATTTTCTTAACCAGAGTTGTGTTTAACTCTCTTTTAAAATATGTTTTGCAGATTGAATGTGGCTCCTGATGAAGGCGTTTTGATAACGCCGAAACGCGCGTCGATAGATAAAGTTTATTTTTGCCACTAATGTGTTTATGTACTTTGTATGTCTAATTGCATGTACAATTATTGATCCAATAGTTGTGCAGTACCCTCTGTGCACTTTTTAGTATTACTGTATTGACTATGTCGTTTTTAGATAACATTTGAATGTACTACTTTTTTAATAAATTGAATTTGTTTAATTCTTAATTGATTTGTGTGCTTTACATACTAGTTTGCTCCCTAATTTTATCATTGAATGTGGTTGTTTTTTTGCATATTGTCTATTTCCCTGTATTAGAAATCTGCTTTTTGAACAGGGGGTCCTTGTTGTTCACATTGATTTTCCCACAGCTTGTCTGTGCAGGGCCGACTTCCTTCACCAATCCATGGTTACTTTCATTGTAATATATTTGAGCAGTAGAATCAATATTCCTCTTGTCAATCACCCCATCTAGGTGCTTCTCTATTCCCACAAGGATGGCCAACATGAAAACTTTCGGATTTACGGATGAGGAATTCGAAACTTTAGTTGGCGTGTCAACTCCCACTAATAATACTAACTCATCCACTAGGGGACAAGATGAAGGTAAGAAATTAATAGACCTGAAGAAGAAATTAATTCGCATGGAGGCCCATGGGGAATTCATGATAGCTTATTTAAAATCAGGAGTCATCCCGAATGGCCTGAGGGTACGTAATATACCAGGTCTCTTTGTACACCACAGAGCCTTCCTAGAAAAGTGGAGCTTCATAGCAAATCGTTGTTCCAGGGACCTTATGATATTAATAGTGGCAACTTCAAAAGAGCTGGCCCTAGAAATTAAGAAAGAGATTGATGAATTGGAAGAAAAACTAAAGCAACTCACAGGACTAGATGATGCCATTAAAAAAATAGAAGAATACAATAAAGATTTAGAGTCATTTAGCAATTACCTGACTAAACGGAAAACAGATAAACTTAACAAAGATAAAAGATTTTATTCGGAAGAAGTGGCTTATCCTTATCTTCATACTGACTTCTACCAGCAAAATCACTACACTAATGAGTCAGGGAACACCCAACAAAGGATAAATAATTTTACTGACTCATCAGACTCGGAAGCAGAGGGTCAAAGTAATACATACTATGAGTCAGAGGGCGGTTTCTCGTATCCCAACTCCAGACCCCAACGACGCCCTTTTTTATCAACCAGGGGGCCTCGACGCGGCCGCCCCAGGGTGCGATTTCAAAATCAGGGACAATCGAGAGGGAATTTCCAGACAAATCAACACACACATCAAATACAACATCAACAACACTTGCAACATCAGCAGCACCAACAACACCAACAACACCAACAACATCAACAGCAAGAACCCCAATTCATCAGAGAGACCCGGAACAGACAATATTGGGGGCAGGGGATATAATCCCAATTTTCAATCTGTCCTCCGTAGAACTTGATGATTCAAGTGAAACCCTACTATCCAAAGGGCTCTCATTTGTACCCCATTCTTTCGTGAACATATTTGAACTCCATAGGGATATAATTTCCCTTTTTAGGAAAATTAGATTACAAAAGTTCTTCCAGGACAAGGAGAACAATGTTAACGATCCGATAACTCAAGAGATGAGTGAAATCTCACTCCCCTCCACCTTCACCCCTGGTCTAGAACAGTTGGGCCCGGAAGTAGCGGCATTCGAGCTAGTAGTCATGAAAAAACTGGAAAAATCTCTGGAATTCATTCCAAAGCCCAAATACAATCTTGATTACCAGCAATCAGTAGCTTTAAAAAACTTGATGAACAATAAAGACCTCACTATCAAAGGAGCTGATAAAGGTGGAGGTATTGTAGTTTTAGATTCCAATAAGTATGAGGCGAACATGTTAAGAATGTTAAATGACAGTTCCACCTATTTACAAATGAATCGTAATCCAACCAGTAGCATCGTTAAAAAGATTAGCACCCTAACAGATGAAGCACTATCTAATGGTGACATAAGTATAAAAGAGCATGATTTTTTAAACACTAATAAAATGAAAACTGCATGTATTTACGGTCTGCCAAAAATACATAAGGATAAAGAAAATCCTCCATATAGACCGATAGTGTCAACGATTGGCACTCCAACAGAACCCCTCTCCAAGTATGTTGATCACTTTTTAAGACCACATATTCCGAAAATCAAATCATACATCAAAGACACCTGTCATATGATCAATACTGTAGAAAATCTGAACTTCACAGTAGGGAGAGATATACTTGTAACAATGGATATCGAATCCCTCTACAGCAACATACCACTGGATGAAGCAATCAGGGCGACAGATTGGTTCATAGACACTCACAATATTGTTTGTCCTAAACAGTTCCTCATAGACTGCCTTTTCATAGTTCTTACAGAGAATATATTTGAATTTGGTAATAACATCTATCGCCAACTCAGAGGTGTCAGCATGGGAGCGTCAGTCGCTCCGTCTATAGCCAATATATATATGTCTTACTTTGAGGAAATCTTCATATATAATGAAGTGGCACCGTTCTTTGAGTCAATTTCCCATTGGTCCAGATATATTGATGACATCTTCTTTATCTGGACCAATGGGAAAGAAACACTCCTTGAATTCCTGGAATGGATCAACCTGACTAACGTTAATCTGAGATTTACAGCCCATCACGACGAACATCAGGTTGAATTCCTGGATTTACTGATCAGAGCTAAAGAACAGAAATTGGAAGTAGATCTCTATGTGAAGGAAACAGCTCGCAACACACTGCTGCATTTCAGCAGTTTCCATCCAAAATGCCAACGAGAAAGTATTCCTTTCTCGCAGTTCCTGAGAGTCCGCAGAAATTGCACTAATTTAGGAGACTTTGACAGACAATCTGCAATCATGCGTAAGAAATTCTTGGATCGGGGTTACCCCCACAGACTAATAAGAGATTCCTATAAGCGTGCAAGGTACTTTGACCGTGACGCTTTATTAGCTTCTAACAGCAAACAATCAAAGGACCGCATCGTCTGTGTAACTACTCACTCGACGATGGATGAACGCATTAGACAGATAGTCAACAGTAATTGGCATATTCTCAACTGCAATCCATCTTCTACATCGGTTTTGGCGAAACCCCTGTTCGCCCATAGAAGAAACCGTAATCTGAAAGACAAAGTTGTCCACTCAAAATTCAATCACAAAACACCCCATGCCCCAAATACCCAGAGAGCATTATTGACCAATCTGCCCGTTAGAGGCACTGTGCCCTGTTCCACCTGCAAATCCTGTAGATCGGTCTTTTCAGGGGAATCATTCACACACAATGGTTCCACTTTTAAAGCGAACGATTTATGGAATTGTAAGACCGCGAACGTGGTCTATTTCATCAAGTGTCCCTGCGGAATGGGCTATGTAGGAGAGACATGCAGATCCATTCACACACGACTTACAGAGCACAGATCTGCTATCCACACTAAAAAACTTAATGCTCCACTTGTTAAACATTTTATAGAAGCGCAGCACAAACCTGAAGACATCCAATGGAGAGTGCTAGAAAAAATTAAGCTAGCTGACAATAAGGGTGGATGTGCCATCCGTAAGAAACGTGAAGTTTTTTGGATTTTTGTTTTGGACACCTTTAAAAAGGGTTTAAATAATGAAATCCCGTGGGAGAATGCCATTTTTTAATGTTTCATTTTTCTCCTGTTTTGCAGATTGCGAGTTACACTTAGGTGCTCTCCTCTGCTACTTAATCTCCCCACTCTGAATCCCAACGTTCCACTTGAAATAGATAGTGACAATGTTGAATCCATTGAACAACATCCATTAGAATATATCATCTTTCTACTGTTTTTAAAACTAGTCGATATAGGCACATTCATTGGTCATGTCCTATACTTGCATTCTATTGGGCATGACTATACGTACTTGCCCTTTAAGAATCTTGGATCGGCAATAGCTGCTTGCCCTTTAAGGCACACACCCATATATATATGGGGGGCCCGCCTATTATTCAGGTTAACCATCCTATTACAACGGCTGCAGGACGCCGATCGACACCTCGTGCGCGGCTCCTACAGGTTGAAGACACGGAAGATATTCGAGCGTTTTTCGGTAAGCAATGCAGCTATTTGTCAGGAACCGCATTACAGCAATATCTATTTGCTTTTAACAGCCAATTAAAGCAATATCTATTTGCTTTTAACAGTCAATTTCCGTACATTTACAGGGAGACCGCACATCAAGCTGGTCACCCATTGATTTCCTACGGCTGCAGGACGCCGTCTTTATCCTTCTGCACGGCGCACAGAGTTTAACCACACCGACTCGATTTTACCATTCCCGGTAAGCGCCCCATTGAGACAAGCCCCTCAGCGTGTCACCTCGTTAACCCCAGTAGCACGGTGCATGATCATTATTAATTTAGGCTTGTATTTATATTCTTGACAGGGAGACCGCATATCAAGCTGGTCACCCGTTAATCTCCAACGGCTGCAGGACGCCGTCTTTACCCGTTTTGCACGGCGCACAGAGTTGAATCACTCGGACTCACTTTCATCCCCTCCTGGTAAGCGTTCCATTGATTCAGGCCCCGTAACTTGTCACTGTGTTAGCTTTAGGCGCACGGCGCTTTATTTTTGATTAACTGAGGCATGTATATATATCTTTTAGGAAAACAATCGTGTATCCCAGCAGCAGTGAGACGCCGCATTACCCACATAGAAACAAACGTTTCCCTGACGATATTTAGAATACACGGACCGAGTTTTTTTTTTTTTCGGTAAGCTACTTTCTTGGTCCTATCATACCACTCTACAATTGCGCTAACATTATGTACAAGTATCGCCCTTCTTAATTTATTTTTCTGGACATTCATCTTGAGAGTAAAAATACTTGGGCACAGTAGTAATTACAGCATGTTGATAGAGAAGGAACTATGCTCTCATAGCATATTAAAGGTCGAATGTGTGAGTTGCATTCCTAGGACTAACAGAACGAAGCATTGAATCCAATTTTACCTGATAAAACTAGCGCCATGAGACCAAGCTTTGAGATTATACCAATACAACCTTCACTTAGGAGTATAACAAATTGATTCATACCCCGCCTTCCTAAAATAATGTCCTTATCAGAAGAGTTGATTTGTTCAATCCACATGTTTTTCAGACTTTAAGCGCCCTCGAACTAAGTGACTTATATTTCCACTAAGAAATCAGACGTTGAAATACATCCAGCACTAACAGAGAACACCCATCCTGTGTCCTCCAGGTATGAATACAAAATAGAAAGTAGATCTAATCTAGTAACTTCCCATGTATGTAGCTATCTTCATTATGTTAGATTGCCTGCATTCAAAACTCTCTAGGGGATGACAAAATCAGATATGTCAGTTACCATTCAGACTGTGACTACCCAAGTCCTTTTTTCCCCCTTCCTCCCCCTATTTTATTACAGATTGTGGGGTCCTTTTTACTGCTCAAATATACATCGATTAGTCTGTATCTGTTGCAGTTACACACTGTAACTGCTCGATTAGGGTTTTTCTTATGTATGTAAGCACAATGAGATGTTTTTAATAAATTGTATTTAGTTATGAATTTTCTTAACCAGAGTTGTGTTTAACTCTCTTTTAAAATATGTTTTGCAGATTGAATGTGGCTCCTGATGAAGGCGTTTTGATAACGCCGAAACGCGCGTCGATAGATAAAGTTTATTTTTGCCACTAATGTGTTTATGTACTTTGTATGTCTAATTGCATGTACAATTATTGATCCAATAGTTGTGCAGTACCCTCTGTGCACTTTTTAGTATTACTGTATTGACTATGTCGTTTTTAGATAACATTTGAATGTACTACTTTTTTAATAAATTGAATTTGTTTAATTCTTAATTGATTTGTGTGCTTTACATACTAGTTTGCTCCCTAATTTTATCATTGAATGTGGTTGTTTTTTTGCATATTGTCTATTTCCCTGTATTAGAAATCTGCTTTTTGAACAGGGGGTCCTTGTTGTTCACATTGAGAGACCTGTTTCGAGACAGCAGGCACATCGATGTGCGCTGCCCACACTGCTCACTTCTCACTAGTTAACACGTTACGGCATGACGTCATGCCAGGTGAGCGTTGTGGGGGAAGGCAAATCCTTTAAAGAGTCATTTTCTCTCTGGATTTCCCTTCTCTTTCTAAAACGCAAGAGCAGAAACATTGTGGTAGGGTCACCAGGGCTTTAATTGGAAGCTTTTTCATTATTATATGTAATAACCATAGTTGCAGCTTATTTATATTATGCAACAAATAACTATTGGCAAAGCCAATAGTCCTTACTTCTTGTTGTATCATATATCTAGATGCAATGACAGATACAGCAAAATACAAGTCGGTCGGCACACTATGCTAAACACAGATTGTTAGCGTAAGTGTTTTAAAGCCACACCCCTAATTACACTGGCCACGCCCCTTTGAGAGACCCCTCCCCCAGTTTTTTCATCCCACTTAAAGCCCTGGTCAGCAGTGATCTGTTTATGTAAAATACTGCAGATTTTAAACAAGTAGGCCAGGTGTCAGAGGTGCGGCACGTAGGCCAGCGTCAGACTAGAGGCGAGGAAGAACTGAACAGAGAGGTGGGAGAATGGAGGGCCTTGGACCAGAGCGAGAGGTTCATGTCCAGATGGAGCGCAAGGACTGACAGCCTTTGTCACTAGAACGAGTTCCCTGCGACATGTTGTGACAAAGTGTGAGAAAGCTGGTGGATGAGGTAATGAAGGGGGCCAAAGGTCACAAGTGGAAATCATGGCAAGACAGACTCCTTTCGAGGGCTGTACATTGAGTGCCATAAATGTGGTAATAGTAGTATCTGTTATTTACAGTACTTAGAATCGGCAGAACTGTAGCAGACAGCGTTCAATAAAAACATTTTATTACTCTGTGATGCAGGAACAAACATGAACTCTCATTTGGCCTGGCTGTTCCATTATCTTATGGAAATGTGAAGCGCCTAAAGGTGATTGGATTTTCAGGGAGTGCTACACAAGAAAATACACCTGACGTGGGCCACTTTATAATCGCAGCCTGGGAGGTGAGTGCAATGGAATGAAGGGGAGTCCTTCCGCTGCACACCTGGCGGGGGGGACCAGAAAGAGGAGCTGCATCTGAAGCAGTGAATGGGCGCCTTTCTTTGGCGGCGGGGGAGCTTGCAAAAGCACCCCTCGCTCCCCGCAGCCCTCCTCGCCTTTGTGCGGGCCTCACCTCGGAGCCTCGGCCAGGTAGGAGCTCTCCCTGGTGAACCGGGGTTAACGCTGCTCAAGCAGGAGTAGTGTTCGCCCTGGATCTTGAAAGCGCATGCGTGCAATCGAACGCATGCGCACTAAACGGGCAGAAGAGTGGGGAGCCTAAAAATACATGCAGACGCGACATGGGGTTTCCACGCATGCGCATACGTGGAAAGACGGGGGGGGGGGGGTAAAGACAGATGGGGTGGGTCTATTGATAGTACACCGGCAAGCATGCGCGGATGGTGTGTCTCCACTGTGCGCTTCTGTCTCCTCTACGCATGCGCGGATGTTAGTGTCTCTGGGATGTGGGCTGAATCTCCTCTGCGCATGCGTAGATCGTTGGTTGTGTCACACGCAGGGGCCGGGGTCTCTTCTACGCATGCGCCGCAGAGGCTGATAGTGAAGGCTGCAGACACCGACCCTACCCTTCACTCTGAGGCCTCTGAGCTGAGACACCATGAGAGGCCGAGGAGAGCAGCAGAGCCCGGGGGAGGAGAGGAGAGAGCAGCAGAGCCCGGGGGAGGTGAGTGCAGAGGAAGGGAGAGGAGAGAGCTGTGCCAGCAGGCCCCGGGGGAGGTCAGTGCAGAGGATGAGAGAGGAGAGAGCTGTGCCAGCAGGCCCCAGGGGAGGTGAGTGCAGAGGATGGGAGAGGAGAGAGCTGTGCCAGCAGGTCCCCGGGGAGGTGAGTGCAGAGGATGGGTGGAGAGGAGAGAGCTGTGCCAGCAGGCCCCGGGGGAGGTCAGTGCAGAGGATGAGAGAGGAGACAGCTGTGTCAGCAGGCCCCAGGGGAGGTGAGTGCAGAGGATGGGTGGAGAGGAGAGAGCTTTGCCAGCAGGCCCCAGGGGAGGTGAGTGCAGAGGAAGGGAGAGGAGAGAGCTGTGCCAACAGGCCCCAGGGGAGGTGAGTGCAGAGGATGGGAGAGGAGAGAGCTGTGCCAGCAGGCCCCAGGGGAGGTGAGTGCAGAGGATGAGAGGAGTGAGCTGTGTCAGCAGGTCCCAGGGGAGGTGAGTGCAGAGGATGAGAGAGGAGAGAGCTGTGCCAGCAGGCCCCAGGGGAGGTGAGTGCAGAGGATGAGAGAGGAGAGAGCTGTGCCCGCAGGCCCCAGGGGAGGTGAGTGCAGAGGATGGGAGAGGAGAGAGCTGTGCCAGCAGGCCCCAGGGGAGGTGAGTGCAGAGGATGAGAGAGGAGAGGAGAGAGCTGTGCCAGCAGGCCCCAGGGGAGGTGGGTGCAGAGGATGAGAGAGGAGAGGAGAGAGCTGTGCCAGCTGGCCCCAGGGGAGGTGAGTGCAGAGGATGGGAGAGGAGAGAGCTGTGCCAGCAGGCCCCAGGGGAGGTGAGTGCAGAGGAAGGGAGAGGAGAGAGCTGTGCCAGCAGGCCCCAGGGGAGGTGAGTGCAGAGGAGGAGAGAGGAGAGGAGAGAGCTGTGCCCGCAGGCCCCAGGGGAGGTGAGTGCAGAGGATGGGAGAGGAGAGGAGAGAGCTGTGCCAGCAGGCCTCAGGGGAGGTGAGTGCAGAGGATGGGAGAGGAGAGAGCTGTGCCAGCAGGCCCCAGGGGAGGTTAGTGCAGAGGATGAATGAGGAGAGAGCTGTGCCAGCAGGCCTCAGGGGAGGTGAGTGCAGAGGATGGGAGAGGAGAGAGCTGTGCCAGCAGGCCCCAGGGGAGGTGAGAGCAGAGGATGGGAGAGGAGAGAGCTGTGCCAGCAGGCCCCAGGGGAGGTGAGAGCAGAGGATGGGAGAGGAGAGAGCTGTGCCAGCAGGCCCCAGGGGAGGTGAGTGCAGAGGATGAGAGAGGAGAGGAGAGAGCTGTGCCAGCAGGCCCCAGGGGAGGTGAGTGCAGAGGATGAATGAGGAGAGAGCTGTGCCAGCAGGCCTCAGGGGAGGTGAGAGCAGAGGATGGGAGAGGAGAGAGCTGTGCCAGCAGGCCCCGGGGGAGGTGAGTGCAGAGGATGGGAGAGGAGAGAGCTGTGCCAGCAGGCCCCAGGGGAGGTGAGTGCTGAGGATGGGAGAGGAGAGAGCTGTGCCAGCAGGCCCCAGGGGAGGTGAGTGCAGAGGATGAGAGAGGAGAGGAGAGAGCTGTGCCAGCAGGCCCCAGGGGAGGTGGGTGCAGAGGATGAGAGAGGAGAGGAGAGAGCTGTGCCAGCTGGCCCCAGGGGAGGTGAGTGCAGAGGATGGGAGAGGAGAGAGCTGTGCCAGCAGTCCCCAGGGGAGGTGAGTGCAGAGGATGGGAGAGGAGAGGAGAGAGCTGTGCCAGCAGGCCCCAGGGGAGGTGAGTGCAGAGGATGAGAGAGGAGAGGAGAGAGCTGTGCCAGCTGGCCCCAGGGGAGGTGAGTGCAGAGGATGGGAGAGGAGAGGAGAGAGCTGTGCCAGCAGGCCCCAGGGGAGGTGAGTGCAGAGGATGAGAGAGGAGAGAGCTGAGCCAGCAGGCCTCAGGGGAGTTGAGTGCAGAGGATGGGAGAGGAGAGGGCTGAGCCAGCAGGCCTCAGGGGAGGTGAGTGCAGAGGATGAGAGAGGAGAGAGCTGTGCCATCAGGCCCCGGGGGAGGTGAGTGCAGAGGATGAGAGAGGAGAGAGCTGTGTCAGCAGGCCCCAGGGGAGGTGAGTGCAGAGGATGGGAGAGGAGAGGAGAGAGCTGTGCCAGCAGGCCCCAGGGGAGGTGAGTGCAGAGGATGAGAGAGGAGAGAGCTGAGCCAGCAGGCCTCAGGGGAGGTGAGTGCAGAGGATGGGAGAGGAGAGGGCTGAGCCAGCAGGCCTCAGGGGAGGTGAGTGCAGAGGATGAGAGAGGAGAGAGCTGTGCCATCAGGCCCCGGGGGAGGTGAGTGCAGAGGATGAGAGAGGAGAGAGCTGTGTCAGCAGGCCCCAGGGGAGGTGAGTGCAGAGGATGGGAGAGGAGAGGAGAGAGCTGTGCCAGCAGGCCCCAGGGGAGGTGAGTGCAGAGGATGGGTGGAGAGGAGAGACCTGTGCCAGCAGGCCCCGGGGGAGGTGAGTGCAGAGGATGGGTGGAGAGGAGAGACCTGTGCAAGCAGGCCCCGGGGGAGGTGAGTGCAGAGGATGGGAGAGGAGAGAGCTGTGCCCGCAGGCCCCAGGGGAGGGGAGTGCAGAGGATGGGTGGAGAGGAGAGACCTGTGCCAGCAGGCCCCGGGGGAGGTGAGTGCAGAGGATGGGAGAGGAGAGAGCTGTGCCAGAAGGCCCCAGGGGAGGTGAGAGCAGAGGATGGGAGAGGAGAGGAGAGAGCTGTGCCAGAAGGCCCCGGGGGAGGTGAGAGCAGAGGATGGGAGAGGAGAGAGCTGTGCCCGCAGGCCCCAGGGGAGGTGAGTGCAGAGGATGGGAGAGGAGAGAGCTGTGCCAGCAGGCCCCAGGGGAGGTGAGAGCAGAGGATGGGAGAGGAGAGAGCTGTGCCAGCAGGCCCCAGGGGAGGTGAGTGCAGAGGATGGTAGAGGAGAGAGCTGTGCCAGCAGGCCCCAGGGGAGGTGAGAGCAGAGGATGGGAGAGGAGAGAGCTGTGCCAGCAGGCCCCAGGGGAGGTGAGTGAAGAGGATGGGTGGAGAGGAGAGAGCTGTGCCAGCAGACCCCAGGGGAGGTGAGTGCAGAGGATGAGAGAGGAGAGAGCTGTGCCAGCAGGCCCCAGGGGAGGTGAGTGCAGAGGATGAGAGAGGAGAGAGCTGTGCCAGCAGGCCCCAGGGGAGGTGAGTGCAGAGGATGAGAGAGGAGAGGAGAGAGCTGTGTCAGCAGGCCCCAGGGGAGGTGAGTGCATCAGCAGGCCCCAGGGGAGGTGAGTGCAGAGGATGAGAGAGGAGAGGAGAGAGCTGTGCCAGCCGGCCCCAGGGGAGGTGAGAGCAGAGGATGAGAGAGGAGAGAGCTGTGCCAGCAGGCCCTAGGGGAGGTGGGTGCAGAGGATGAGAGGAGAGGAGAGAGCTGTGCCAGCAGGCCCCAGGGGAGGTGAGTGCAGAGGATGAGAGAGGAGAGAGCTGTGCCAGCAGGCCCCAGGGGAGGTGAGTGCAGAGGATGAGAGAGGAGAGAGCTGTGCCAGCAGGCCCCAGGGGAGGTGAGTGCAGAGGATGAGAGAGGAGAGGAGAGAGCTGTGTCAGCAGGCCCCAGGGGAGGTGAGTGCAGAGGATGAGAGAGGAGAGAGCTGTGCCAGCAGGCCCCAGGGGAGGTGAGTGCAGAGGATGGGAGAGGAGAGGGCTGAGCCAGCAGGCCTCAGGGGAGGTGAGTGCAGAGGATGAGAGAGGAGAGAGCTGAGCCAGCAGGCCTCAGGGGAGGTGAGTGCAGAGGATGGGAGAGGAGAGGGCTGAGCCAGCAGGCCTCAGGGGAGGTGAGTGCAGAGGATGAGAGAGGAGAGAGCTGTGCCATCAGGCCCCGGGGGAGGTGAGTGCAGAGGATGAGAGAGGAGAGAGCTGTGTCAGCAGGCCCCAGGGGAGGTGAGTGCAGAGGATGGGAGAGGAGAGGAGAGCGCTGTGCCAGCAGGCCCCAGGGGAGGTGAGTGCAGAGGATGAGAGAGGAGAGAGCTGAGCCAGCAGGCCTCAGGGGAGGTGAGTGCAGAGGATGGGAGAGGAGAGGGCTGAGCCAGCAGGCCTCAGGGGAGGTGAGTGCAGAGGATGAGAGAGGAGAGAGCTGTGCCATCAGGCCCCGGGGGAGGTGAGTGCAGAGGATGAGAGAGGAGAGAGCTGTGTCAGCAGGCCCCAGGGGAGGTGAGTGCAGAGGATGGGAGAGGAGAGGAGAGAGCTGTGCCAGCAGGCCCCAGGGGAGGTGAGTGCAGAGGATGGGTGGAGAGGAGAGACCTGTGCCAGCAGGCCCCGGGGGAGGTGAGTGCAGAGGATGGGTGGAGAGGAGAGACCTGTGCCAGCAGGCCCCGGGGGAGGTGAGTGCAGAGGATGGGAGAGGAGAGAGCTGTGCCCGCAGGCCCCAGGGGAGGGGAGTGCAGAGGATGGGTGGAGAGGAGAGACCTGTGCCAGCAGGCCCCGGGGGAGGTGAGTGCAGAGGATGGGAGAGGAGAGAGCTGTGCCAGCCGGCCCCAGGGGAGGTGAGAGCAGAGGATGAGAGAGGAGAGAGCTGTGCCAGCAGGCCCTAGGGGAGGTGGGTGCAGAGGATGAGAGGAGAGGAGAGAGCTGTGCCAGCAGGCCCCAGGGGAGGTGAGTGCAGAGGATGAGAGAGGAGAGAGCTGTGCCAGCAGGCCCCAGGGGAGGTGAGTGCAGAGGATGAGAGAGGAGAGAGCTGTGCCAGCAGGCCCCAGGGGAGGTGAGTGCAGAGGATGAGAGAGGAGAGGAGAGAGCTGTGTCAGCAGGCCCCAGGGGAGGTGAGTGCAGAGGATGAGAGAGGAGAGAGCTGTGCCAGCAGGCCCCAGGGGAGGTGAGTGCAGAGGATGGGAGAGGAGAGGGCTGAGCCAGCAGGCCTCAGGGGAGGTGAGTGCAGAGGATGAGAGAGGAGAGAGCTGAGCCAGCAGGCCTCAGGGGAGGTGAGTGCAGAGGATGGGAGAGGAGAGGGCTGAGCCAGCAGGCCTCAGGGGAGGTGAGTGCAGAGGATGAGAGAGGAGAGAGCTGTGCCATCAGGCCCCGGGGGAGGTGAGTGCAGAGGATGAGAGAGGAGAGAGCTGTGTCAGCAGGCCCCAGGGGAGGTGAGTGCAGAGGATGGGAGAGGAGAGGAGAGAGCTGTGCCAGCAGGCCCCAGGGGAGGTGAGTGCAGAGGATGAGAGAGGAGAGAGCTGAGCCAGCAGGCCTCAGGGGAGGTGAGTGCAGAGGATGGGAGAGGAGAGGGCTGAGCCAGCAGGCCTCAGGGGAGGTGAGTGCAGAGGATGAGAGAGGAGAGAGCTGTGCCATCAGGCCCCGGGGGAGGTGAGTGCAGAGGATGAGAGAGGAGAGAGCTGTGTCAGCAGGCCCCAGGGGAGGTGAGTGCAGAGGATGGGAGAGGAGAGGAGAGAGCTGTGCCAGCAGGCCCCAGGGGAGGTGAGTGCAGAGGATGGGTGGAGAGGAGAGACCTGTGCCAGCAGGCCCCGGGGGAGGTGAGTGCAGAGGATGGGTGGAGAGGAGAGACCTGTGCCAGCAGGCCCCGGGGGAGGTGAGAGCAGAGGATGGGAGAGGAGAGGAGAGAGCTGTGCCAGAAGGCCCCGGGGGAGGTGAGAGCAGAGGATGGGAGAGGAGAGAGCTGTGCCCGCAGGCCCCAGGGGAGGTGAGTGCAGAGGATGGGAGAGGAGAGAGCTGTGCCAGCAGGCCCCAGGGGAGGTGAGAGCAGAGGATGGGAGAGGAGAGAGCTGTGCCAGCAGGCCCCAGGGGAGGTGAGTGCAGAGGATGGGAGAGGAGAGAGCTGTGGCAGCAGGCCCCAGGGGAGGTGAGTGAAGAGGATGGGTGGAGAGGAGAGAGCTGTGCCAGCAGACCCCAGGGGAGGTGAGTGCAGAGGATGAGAGAGGAGAGAGCTGTGCCAGCAGGCCCCAGGGGAGGTGAGTGCAGAGGATGAGAGAGGAGAGAGCTGTGCCAGCAGGCCCCAGGGGAGGTGAGTGCAGAGGATGAGAGAGGAGAGGAGAGAGCTGTGCCAGCAGGCCCCAGGGGAGGTGAGTGCAGAGGTTGAGAGAGGAGTGGAGAGAGCTGTGCCAGCAGGCCCCAGGGGAGGTGAGAGCAGAGGATGAGAGAGGAGAGAGCTGTGCCAGCAGGCCCTAGGGGAGGTGGGTGCAGAGGATGAGAGGAGAGGAGAGAGCTGTGCCAGCAGGCCCCAGGGGTGGTGAGTGCAGAGGATGGGAGAGGAGAGAGCTGTGCCAGCAGGCCCCAGGGGAGGTGAGTGCAGAGCAGGCCCCAGGGGAGGTGAGTGCAGAGGATGAGAGAGGAGAGAGCTGTGCCAGCAGGCCCCAGGGGAGGTGAGTGCAGAGGATGAGAGAGGAGAGAGCTGTGCCAGCAGGCCCCAGGGGAGGTGAGTGCAGAGGATGAGAGAGGAGAGAGTTGTGCCCGCAGACCCCAGGGGAGGTGAGTGCAGAGGATGAGAGGAGAGGAGAGAGCTGTGCCCGCAGGCCCCAGGGGAGGTGAGTGCAGAGGATGAGAGGAGAGGAGAGAGCTGTGCCAGCAGGCCAGTGGGGAGGTGAGTGCAGAGGATGAGAGAGGAGAGAGCTGTGCCCGCAGGCCCCAGGGGAGGTGAGTGCAGAGGATGAGAGGAGAGGAGAGAGCTGTGCCAGCAGGCCCCAGGGGAGGTGAGTGCAGAGGATGAGAGGAGAGGAGAGACCTGTGCCAGCAGGCCCCGGGGGAGGTGAGTGCAGAGGATGAGAGAGGGGAGAGCTGTGTCAGCTGGCCCCAGGGGAGGTGAGTGCAGAGGATGAGAGAGGAGAGAGCTGTGCCCGCAGGCCCCAGGGGAGGTGAGTGCAGAGGATGAGAGAGGAGAGATCTGTGCCATCAGGCCCCGGGGGAGGTGAGTGCAGAGGATGAGAGAGGAGAGAGCTGTGTCAGCAGGCCCCAGGGGAGGTGAGTGCAGAGGATGGGAGAGGAGAGGAGAGAGCTGTGCCAGCAGGCCCCAGGGGAGGTGAGTGCAGAGGATGGGTGGAGAGGAGAGACCTGTGCCAGCAGGCCCCGGGGGAGGTGAGTGCAGAGGATGGGTGGAGAGGAGAGACCTGTGCAAGCAGGCCCCGGGGGAGGTGAGTGCAGAGGATGGGAGAGGAGAGAGCTGTGCCCGCAGGCCCCAGGGGAGGGGAGTGCAGAGGATGGGTGGAGAGGAGAGACCTGTGCCAGCAGGCCCCGGGGGAGGTGAGTGCAGAGGATGGGAGAGGAGAGAGCTGTGCCAGAAGGCCCCAGGGGAGGTGAGAGCAGAGGATGGGAGAGGAGAGGAGAGAGCTGTGCCAGAAGGCCCCGGGGGAGGTGAGAGCAGAGGATGGGAGAGGAGAGAGCTGTGCCCGCAGGCCCCAGGGGAGGTGAGTGCAGAGGATGGGAGAGGAGAGAGCTGTGCCAGCAGGCCCCAGGGGAGGTGAGAGCAGAGGATGGGAGAGGAGAGAGCTGTGCCAGCAGGCCCCAGGGGAGGTGAGTGCAGAGGATGGTAGAGGAGAGAGCTGTGCCAGCAGGCCCCAGGGGAGGTGAGAGCAGAGGATGGGAGAGGAGAGAGCTGTGCCAGCAGGCCCCAGGGGAGGTGAGTGAAGAGGATGGGTGGAGAGGAGAGAGCTGTGCCAGCAGACCCCAGGGGAGGTGAGTGCAGAGGATGAGAGAGGAGAGAGCTGTGCCAGCAGGCCCCAGGGGAGGTGAGTGCAGAGGATGAGAGAGGAGAGAGCTGTGCCAGCAGGCCCCAGGGGAGGTGAGTGCAGAGGATGAGAGAGGAGAGGAGAGAGCTGTGTCAGCAGGCCCCAGGGGAGGTGAGTGCATCAGCAGGCCCCAGGGGAGGTGAGTGCAGAGGATGAGAGAGGAGAGGAGAGAGCTGTGCCAGCCGGCCCCAGGGGAGGTGAGAGCAGAGGATGAGAGAGGAGAGAGCTGTGCCAGCAGGCCCTAGGGGAGGTGGGTGCAGAGGATGAGAGGAGAGGAGAGAGCTGTGCCAGCAGGCCCCAGGGGAGGTGAGTGCAGAGGATGAGAGAGGAGAGAGCTGTGCCAGCAGGCCCCAGGGGAGGTGAGTGCAGAGGATGAGAGAGGAGAGAGCTGTGCCAGCAGGCCCCAGGGGAGGTGAGTGCAGAGGATGAGAGAGGAGAGGAGAGAGCTGTGTCAGCAGGCCCCAGGGGAGGTGAGTGCAGAGGATGAGAGAGGAGAGAGCTGTGCCAGCAGGCCCCAGGGGAGGTGAGTGCAGAGGATGGGAGAGGAGAGGGCTGAGCCAGCAGGCCTCAGGGGAGGTGAGTGCAGAGGATGAGAGAGGAGAGAGCTGAGCCAGCAGGCCTCAGGGGAGGTGAGTGCAGAGGATGGGAGAGGAGAGGGCTGAGCCAGCAGGCCTCAGGGGAGGTGAGTGCAGAGGATGAGAGAGGAGAGAGCTGTGCCATCAGGCCCCGGGGGAGGTGAGTGCAGAGGATGAGAGAGGAGAGAGCTGTGTCAGCAGGCCCCAGGGGAGGTGAGTGCAGAGGATGGGAGAGGAGAGGAGAGCGCTGTGCCAGCAGGCCCCAGGGGAGGTGAGTGCAGAGGATGAGAGAGGAGAGAGCTGAGCCAGCAGGCCTCAGGGGAGGTGAGTGCAGAGGATGGGAGAGGAGAGGGCTGAGCCAGCAGGCCTCAGGGGAGGTGAGTGCAGAGGATGAGAGAGGAGAGAGCTGTGCCATCAGGCCCCGGGGGAGGTGAGTGCAGAGGATGAGAGAGGAGAGAGCTGTGTCAGCAGGCCCCAGGGGAGGTGAGTGCAGAGGATGGGAGAGGAGAGGAGAGAGCTGTGCCAGCAGGCCCCAGGGGAGGTGAGTGCAGAGGATGGGTGGAGAGGAGAGACCTGTGCCAGCAGGCCCCGGGGGAGGTGAGTGCAGAGGATGGGTGGAGAGGAGAGACCTGTGCCAGCAGGCCCCGGGGGAGGTGAGTGCAAAGGATGGGAGAGGAGAGAGCTGTGCCCGCAGGCCCCAGGGGAGGGGAGTGCAGAGGATGGGTGGAGAGGAGAGACCTGTGCCAGCAGGCCCCGGGGGAGGTGAGTGCAGAGGATGGGAGAGGAGAGAGCTGTGCCAGCCGGCCCCAGGGGAGGTGAGAGCAGAGGATGAGAGAGGAGAGAGCTGTGCCAGCAGGCCCTAGGGGAGGTGGGTGCAGAGGATGAGAGGAGAGGAGAGAGCTGTGCCAGCAGGCCCCAGGGGAGGTGAGTGCAGAGGATGAGAGAGGAGAGAGCTGTGCCAGCAGGCCCCAGGGGAGGTGAGTGCAGAGGATGAGAGAGGAGAGAGCTGTGCCAGCAGGCCCCAGGGGAGGTGAGTGCAGAGGATGAGAGAGGAGAGGAGAGAGCTGTGTCAGCAGGCCCCAGGGGAGGTGAGTGCAGAGGATGAGAGAGGAGAGAGCTGTGCCAGCAGGCCCCAGGGGAGGTGAGTGCAGAGGATGGGAGAGGAGAGGGCTGAGCCAGCAGGCCTCAGGGGAGGTGAGTGCAGAGGATGAGAGAGGAGAGAGCTGAGCCAGCAGGCCTCAGGGGAGGTGAGTGCAGAGGATGGGAGAGGAGAGGGCTGAGCCAGCAGGCCTCAGGGGAGGTGAGTGCAGAGGATGAGAGAGGAGAGAGCTGTGCCATCAGGCCCCGGGGGAGGTGAGTGCAGAGGATGAGAGAGGAGAGAGCTGTGTCAGCAGGCCCCAGGGGAGGTGAGTGCAGAGGATGGGAGAGGAGAGGAGAGAGCTGTGCCAGCAGGCCCCAGGGGAGGTGAGTGCAGAGGATGAGAGAGGAGAGAGCTGAGCCAGCAGGCCTCAGGGGAGGTGAGTGCAGAGGATGGGAGAGGAGAGGGCTGAGCCAGCAGGCCTCAGGGGAGGTGAGTGCAGAGGATGAGAGAGGAGAGAGCTGTGCCATCAGGCCCCGGGGGAGGTGAGTGCAGAGGATGAGAGAGGAGAGAGCTGTGTCAGCAGGCCCCAGGGGAGGTGAGTGCAGAGGATGGGAGAGGAGAGGAGAGAGCTGTGCCAGCAGGCCCCAGGGGAGGTGAGTGCAGAGGATGGGTGGAGAGGAGAGACCTGTGCCAGCAGGCCCCGGGGGAGGTGAGTGCAGAGGATGGGTGGAGAGGAGAGACCTGTGCCAGCAGGCCCCGGGGGAGGTGAGTGCAGAGGATGGGAGAGGAGAGAGCTGTGCCCGCAGGCCCCAGGGGAGGGGAGTGCAGAGGATGGGTGGAGAGGAGAGACCTGTGCCAGCAGGCCCCGGGGGAGGTGAGTGCAGAGGATGGGAGAGGAGAGAGCTGTGCCCGCAGGCCCCAGGGGAGGGGAGTGCAGAGGATGGGTGGAGAGGAGAGACCTGTGCCAGCAGGCCCCGGGGGAGGTGAGTGCAGAGGATGGGAGAGGAGAGAGCTGTGCCAGAAGGCCCCAGGGGAGGTGAGAGCAGAGGATGGGAGAGGAGAGGAGAGAGCTGTGCCAGAAGGCCCCGGGGGAGGTGAGAGCAGAGGATGGGAGAGGAGAGAGCTGTGCCCGCAGGCCCCAGGGGAGGTGAGTGCAGAGGATGGGAGAGGAGAGAGCTGTGCCAGCAGGCCCCAGGGGAGGTGAGAGCAGAGGATGGGAGAGGAGAGAGCTGTGCCAGCAGGCCCCAGGGGAGGTGAGTGCAGAGGATGGGAGAGGAGAGAGCTGTGCCAGCAGGCCCCAGGGGAGGTGAGTGAAGAGGATGGGTGGAGAGGAGAGAGCTGTGCCAGCAGACCCCAGGGGAGGTGAGTGCAGAGGATGAGAGAGGAGAGAGCTGTGCCAGCAGGCCCCAGGGGAGGTGAGTGCAGAGGATGAGAGAGGAGAGAGCTGTGCCAGCAGGCCCCAGGGGAGGTGAGTGCAGAGGATGAGAGAGGAGAGGAGAGAGCTGTGCCAGCAGGCCCCAGGGGAGGTGAGTGCAGAGGTTGAGAGAGGAGTGGAGAGAGCTGTGCCAGCAGGCCCCAGGGGAGGTGAGAGCAGAGGATGAGAGAGGAGAGAGCTGTGCCAGCAGGCCCTAGGGGAGGTGGGTGCAGAGGATGAGAGGAGAGGAGAGAGCTGTGCCAGCAGGCCCCAGGGGTGGTGAGTGCAGAGGATGGGAGAGGAGAGAGCTGTGCCAGCAGGCCCCAGGGGAGGTGAGTGCAGAGCAGGCCCCAGGGGAGGTGAGTGCAGAGGATGAGAGAGGAGAGAGCTGTGCCAGCAGGCCCCAGGGGAGGTGAGTGCAGAGGATGAGAGAGGAGAGAGCTGTGCCAGCAGGCCCCAGGGGAGGTGAGTGCAGAGGATGAGAGAGGAGAGAGTTGTGCCCGCAGACCCCAGGGGAGGTGAGTGCAGAGGATGAGAGGAGAGGAGAGAGCTGTGCCCGCAGGCCCCAGGGGAGGTGAGTGCAGAGGATGAGAGGAGAGGAGATAGCTGTGCCAGCAGGCCAGTGGGGAGGTGAGTGCAGAGGATGAGAGAGGAGAGAGCTGTGCCCGCAGGCCCCAGGGGAGGTGAGTGCAGAGGATGAGAGGAGAGGAGAGAGCTGTGCCAGCAGGCCCCAGGGGAGGTGAGTGCAGAGGATGAGAGGAGAGGAGAGACCTGTGCCAGCAGGCCCCGGGGGAGGTGAGTGCAGAGGATGAGAGAGGGGAGAGCTGTGTCAGCTGGCCCCAGGGGAGGTGAGTGCAGAGGATGAGAGAGGAGAGAGCTGTGCCCGCAGGCCCCAGGGGAGGTGAGTGCAGAGGATGGGAGAGGAGAGAGCTGTGCCAGCAGGCCCCAGGGGAGGTGAGTGCAGAGGATGGGAGAGGAGAGAGCTGTGCCAGCAGGCCCCAGGGGAGGTTAGTGCAGAGGATGGGAGAGGAGAGGAGAGAGCTGTGCCAGCAGGCCCCAGGGGAGTTGAGTGGAGAGGATGAGAGGAGAGGAGAGACCTGTGCCAGCAGGCCCCGGGGGAGGTGAGTGCAGAGGATGGGAGAGGAGAGAGCTGTGCCAGAAGGCCCCAGGGGAGGTGAGAGCAGAGGATGGGAGAGGAGAGGAGAGAGCTGTGCCAGAAGGCCCCAGGGGAGGTGAGAGCAGAGGATGGGAGAGGAGAGAGCTGTGCCAGAAGGCCCCAGGGGAGGTGAGAGCAGAGGATGGGAGAGGAGAGGAGAGAGCTGTGCCAGCAGGCCCCAGGGGAGGTGAGTGCAGAGGATGGGAGAGGAGAGAGCTGTGCCAGCAGGCCCCAGGGGAGGTGAGAGCAGAGGATGGGAGAGGAGAGAGCTGTGCCAGCAGGCCCCAGGGGAGGGGAGGTGAGAGCAGAGGATGGGAGAGGAGAGAGCTGTGCCAGCAGGCCCCAGGGGAGGTGACTGAAGAGGATGGGTGGAGAGGAGAGAGCTGTGCCAGCAGACCCCAGGGGAGGTGAGTGCAGAGGATGAGAGAGGAGAGAGCTGTGCCAGCAGGCCCCAGGGGAGGTGAGTGCAGAGGATGAGAGAGGAGAGGAGAGAGCTGTGCCAGCAGGCCCCAGGGGAGGTGAGTGCAGAGGATGAGAGAGGAGAGGAGGGAGCTGTGCCAGCAGGCCCCAGGGGAGGTGAGAGCAGAGGATGAGAGAGGAGAGAGCTGTGCCAGCAGGCCCTAGGGGAGGTGGGTGCAGAGGATGAGAGGAGAGGAGAGAGCTGTGCCAGCAGGCCCCAGGGGTGGTGAGTGCAGAGGATGGGAGAGGAGAGAGCTGTGCCAGCAGGCCCCAGGGGAGGTGAGTGCAGAGCAGGCCCCAGGGGAGGTGAGTGCAGAGGATGAGAGAGGAGAGAGCTGTGCCAGCAGGCCCCAGGGGAGGTGAGTGCAGAGGATGAGAGAGGAGAGAGCTGTGCCAGCAGGCCCCAGGGGAGGTGAGTGCAGAGGATGAGAGAGGAGAGAGCTGTGCCCGCAGACCCCAGGGGAGGTGAGTGCAGAGGATGAGAGGAGAGGAGAGAGCTGTGCCCGCAGGCCCCAGGGGAGGTGAGTGCAGAGGATGAGAGGAGAGGAGAGAGCTGTGCCAGCAGGCCCCAGGGGAGGTGAGTGCAGAGGATGAGAGAGGAGAGAGCTGTGCCCGCAGGCCCCAGGGGAGGTGAGTGCAGAGGATGAGAGGAGAGGAGAGAGCTGTGCCAGCAGGCCCCAGGGGAGGTGAGTGCAGAGGATGAGAGGAGAGAGCTGTGCCAGCCTGCCCCAGGGGAGGTGAGTGCAGAGGATGAGAGGAGAGGAGAGAGCTGTGCCAGCAGGCCCCAGGGGAGGTGAGTGCAGAGGATGAGAGGAGAGGAGAGACCTGTGCCAGCAGGCCCCGGGGGAGGTGAGTGCAGAGGATGAGAGAGGAGAGAGCTGTGTCAGCTGGCCCCAGGGGAGGTGAGTGCAGAGGATGAGAGAGGAGAGAGCTGTGCCCGCAGGCCCCAGGGGAGGTGAGTGCAGAGGATGAGAGGAGAGGAGAGAGCTGTGCCAGCAGTCCCCAGGGGAGGTGAGTGCAGAGGATGAGAGAGGAGAGAGCTGTGCCAGCAGGCCCCAGGGGAGGTGAGTGCAGAGGATGAGAGGAGAGAGCTGTGCCAGCTGGCCCCAGGGGAGGTGAGTGCAGAGGATGAATGAGGAGAGAGCTGTGCCAGCAGGCCCCAGGGGAGGTGAGTGCAAAGGATGGGTGGAGAGGATAGAGCTGTGCCAGCAGGCCCCAGGGGTGGTGAGTGGAGAGGATGAGAGGAGAGAGCTGTGCCAGCTGGCCCCGGGGAGGTGAGTGCAGAGGATGAATGAGGAGAGAGCTGTGCCAGCAGGCCCCAGGGGAGGTGAGTGCAGAGGATGGGAGAGGAGAGGAGAGAGCTGTGCCAGCAGGCCCCAGGGGAGGTGAGTGGAGAGGATGGGAGAGGAGAGAGCTGTGCCCGCAGGCCCCAGGGGAGGTGAGTGCAGAGGATGAGAGAGGAGAGAGCTGTGCCCGCAGGCCCCAGGGGAGGTGAGTGCAGAGGATTAGAGGAGAGGAGAGAGCTGTGCCAGCAGGCCCCAGGGGAGGTGAGTGCAGAGGATGAGAGAGGAGAGAGCTGTGCCCGCAGGCCCCAGGGGAGGTGAGTGCAGAGGATGAGAGGAGAGGAGAGAGCTGTGCCAGCAGGCCCCAGGGGAGGTGAGTGCAGAGGATGAGAGGAGAGGAGAGACCTGTGCCAGCAGGCCCCGGGGGAGGTGAGTGCAGAGGATGAGAGAGGAGAGAGCTGTGCCCGCAGGCCCCAGGGGAGGTGAGTGCAGAGGATGAGAGGAGAGGAGAGAGCTGTGCCAGCAGTCCCCAGGGGAGGTGAGTGCAGAGGATGAGAGAGGAGAGAGCTGTGCCAGCAGGTCCCAGGGGAGGTGAGTGGAGAGGATGAGAGGAGAGAGCTGTGCCAGCTGGCCCCAGGGGAGGTGAGTGCAGAGGATGAATGAGGAGAGAGCTGTGCCAGCAGGCCCTAGGGGAGGTGGGTGCAGAGGATGAGAGGAGAGGAGAGAGCTGTGCCAGCAGGCCCCGGGGGAGGTGAGTGCAGAGGATGAGAGAGGAGAGAGCTGTGCCCGCAGGCCCCAGGGGAGGTGAGTGCAGAGGATGAGAGAGGAGAGAGCTGTGCCCGCAGGCCCCAGGGGAGGTGAGTGCAGAGGATGAGCGGAGAGGAGAGAGCTGTGCCAGCAGGCCACAGGAGAGGTGAGTGCAGAGGATGAGAGAGGAGAGAGCTGTGCCAGCAGGCCCCAGGGGAGGTGAGTGCAGAGGATGAGAGAGGAGAGAGCTGTGCCCGCAGGCCCCAGGGGAGGTGAGTGCAGAGGATGAGAGGAGAGGAGAGAGCTGTGCCAGCAGGCCCCAGGGGAGGTGAGTGCAGAGGATGAGAGAGGAGAGAGCTGTGCCCGCAGTCCCCAGGGGAGGTGAGTGCAGAGGATGAGAGGAGAGGAGAGAGCTGTGCCAGCAGGCCCCAGGGGAGGTGAGTGCAGAGGATGAGAGGAGAGAGCTGTGCCAGCCTGCCCCAGGGGAGGTGAGTGCAGAGGATGAGAGAGGAGAGAGCTGTGCCCGCAGGCCCCTGGGGAGGTGAGTGCAGAGGATGAGAGGAGAGGAGAGACCTGTGCCAGCAGGTCCCAGGGGAGGTGAGTGCAGAGGATGAGAGAGGAGAGAGCTGTGCCAGCAGGTCCCAGGGGAGGTGAGTGGAGAGGATGAGAGGAGAGAGCTGTGCCAGCAGGCCCCAGGGGAGGTGAGTGCAGAGGATGAATGAGGAGAGAGCTGTGTCAGCAGGCCCTGGGGGAGGTGAGTGCAGAGGATGGGAGAGGAGTGAGTTGTGCCAGCAGGCCCCGGGGGAGGTGAGTGCAGAGGATGGGTGGAGAGGAGAGAGCTGTGCCAGCAGGCCCCAGGGGAGGTGAGTGCAGAGGATGAATGAGAAGAGAGAGAGCTGTGCCAGCAGGCCCCAGGGGAGGTGAGTGCAGAGGATGAATGAGGAGAGAGCTGTGCCAGCAGGCCCCAGGGGAGGTGAGTGGAGAGGATGAATGAGGAGAGAGCTGTGCCAGCAGGCCCCAGGGGAGGTGACTGCAGAGGATGAATGAGGAGAGAGCTGTGCCAGCAGGCCCCAGGGGAGGTGAGTGGAGAGGATGAGAGAGGAGAGAGCTGTGCCAGCAGGCCCTAGGGGAGGTGTGTGCAGAGGATGAGCGGAGAGGAGAGAGCTGTGCCAGCAGACCCCGGGGGAGGTGAGTGCAGAGGATGAATGAGGAGAGAGCTGTGCCAGCAGGCCCTAGGGGAGGTGGGTGCAGAGGATGAGAGGAGAGGAGAGAGCTGTGCCAGCAGGCCCCGGGGGAGGTGAGTGCAGAGGATGAGAGAGGAGAGAGCTGTGCCCGCAGGCCTCAGGGGAGGTGAGTGCAGAGGATGAGAGAGGAGAGAGCTGTGCCAGCAGGCCCTAGGGGAGGTGGGTGCAGAGGATGAATGAGGAGAGAGCTGTGCCAGCAGGCCCCGGGGGAGGTGAGTGCAGAGGATGGGAGAGGATAGAGGTGTGCCAGCAGGCCCTAGGGGAGGTGAGTGCAGAGGATGGGAGAGGAGAGGAGAGAGCTGTGCCAGCAGGCCCCGGGGGAGGTGAGTGCAGAGGATGAGAGAGGAGAGAGCTGTGCCCGCAGGCCCCAGGGGAGGTGAGTGCAGAGGATGAATGAGGAGAGAGCTGTGCCAGCAGGCCCTAGGGGAGGTGGGTGCAGAGGATGAATGAGGAGAGAGCTGTGCCAGCAGGCCCCAGGGGAGGTGAGTGCAGAGGATGAATGAGGAGAGAGCTGTGCCAGCAGGCCCTAGGGGAGGTGGGTGCAGAGGATGAGAGAGGAGAGAGCTGTGCCCGCAGGCCCCAGGGGAGGTGAGTGCAGAGGATGAATGAGGAGAGAGCTGTGCCAGCAGGCCCTAGGGGAGGTGGGTGCAGAGGATGAGAGGAGAGGAGAGAGCTGTGCCAGCAGGCCCCGGGGGAGGTGAGTGCAGAGGATGAATGAGGAGAGAGCTGTGCCAGCTGGCCCCAGGGGAGGTGAGTGCAGAGGAGGAGAGAGGAGAGAGCTGTGCCAGCAGGCCCCAGGGGAGGTGAGGGCAGAGGATGAGAGAGAAGAGAGCTGTGCCAGCAGGCCCCAGGGGAGGTGAGTGCAGAGGAGGAGAGAGGAGAGAGCTGTGCCCGCAGGCCCCAGGGGTGGTGAGTGCAGAGGATGGGAGAGGAGAGGAGAGAGCTGTGCCAGCAGGTCCCAGGGGAGGTGAGTGCAGAGGATGAGAGGAGAGAGCTGTGCCAGCTGGCCCCGGGGGAGGTGAGTGCAGAGGATGGGAGAGGAGAGGAGAGAGCTGTGCCAGCAGGCCCCAGGGGAGGTGAGTGCAGAGGAAGGGAGAGGAGAGAGCTGTGCCAGCAGGCCCCGGGGGAGGTGGGTGCAGAGGATGAGAGGAGAGGAGAGAGCTGTGCCAGCAGGCCCCGGGGGAGGTGAGTGCAGAGGATGAGAGAGGAGAGAGCTGTGCCCGCAGGCCCCAGGGGAGGTGAGTGCAGAGGATGAGAGAGGAGAGAGCTGTGCCAGCAGGCCCCGGGGGAGGTGGGTGCAGAGGATGAGAGGAGAGGAGAGAGCTGTGCCAGCAGGCCCCAGGGGAGGTGAGTGCAGAGGATGAGAGGAGAGGAGAGAGCTGTGCCAGCAGGCCCCGGGGGAGGTGAGTGCAGAGGATGAGAGAGGAGAGAGCTGTGCCCGCAGGCCCCAGGGGAGGTGAGTGCAGAGGATGAGAGAGGAGAGAGCTGTGCCAGCAGGCCCCGGGGGAGGTGAGTGCAGAGGATGAGAGAGGAGAGAGCTGTGCCCGCAGGCCCCAGGGGAGGTGAGTGCAGAGGATGAGAGAGGAGAGAGCTGTGCCCGCAGGCCCCAGGGGAGGTGAGTGCAGAGGATGAGCGGAGAGGAGAGAGCTGTGCCAGCAGACCCCGGGGGAGGTGAGTGCAGAGGATGAATGAGGAGAGAGCTGTGCCAGCAGGCCCCAGGGGAGGTGAGTGCAGAGGATGGGAGAGGAGAGAGCTGTGTCAGCAGGCCCCAGGGGAGGTGAGTGCAGAGGATGGGTGGAGAGGACAGAGCTGTGCCAGCAGGCCCCAGGGGAGGTGAGTGCAGAGGATGGGAGAGGAGAGGAGAGAGCTGTGCCAGCAGGCCCCAGGGGAGGTGAGTGCAGAGGATGAGAGGAGAGAGCTGTGCCAGCTGGCCCCAGGGGAGGTGAGTGGAGAGGATGAGAGGAGAGAGCTGTGCCAGCAGGCCCCAGGGGTGGTGAGTGCAGAGGATGAATGAGGAGAGAGCTGTGCCAGCAGGCCCCAGGGGAGGTGAGCGCAGAGGATAGGAGGAGAGGAGAGAGCTGTGCCAGCAGGCCCCAGGGGAGGTGAGCGCAGAGGATAGGAGGAGAGGAGAGAGCTGTGCCTGCAGGCCCCAGGGGAGGTGAGCGCAGAGGATAGGAGGAGAGGAGAGAGCTGTGCCAGCAGGCCCCAGGGGAGGTGAGTGCAGAGGAAGGGAGAGGAGAGAGCTTTGCCAGCAGGCCCTAGGGGAGGTGGGTGCAGAGGATGAGAGGAGAGGAGAGAGCTGTGCCAGCAGGCCTCGGGGGAGGTGAGTGCAGAGGATGAGAGAGGAGAGAGCTGTGCCAGCAGGCCCTAGGGGAGGTGGGTGCAGAGGATGAGAGGAGAGGAGAGAGCTGTGCCAGCAGGCCCCGGGGGAGGTGAGTGCAGAGGATGAGAGAGGAGAGAGCTGTGCCCGCAGGCCCCAGGGGAGGTGAGTGCAGAGGATGAGAGAGGAGAGAGCTGTGCCCGCAGGCCCCAGGGGAGGTGAGTGCAGAGGATGAGCGGAGAGGAGAGAGCTGTGCCAGCAGTCCCCAGGGGAGGTGAGTGCAGAGGATGAGAGAGGAGAGAGCTGTGCCAGCAGGCCCCAGGGGAGGTGAGTGCAAAGGATGGGTGGAGAGGAGAGAGCTGTGCCCGCAGGCCCCAGGGGAGGTGAGTGCAGAGGATGAGAGAGGAGAGAGCTGTGCCAGCTGGCCCCAGGGGTGGTGAGTGCAGAGGATGGGAGAGTAGAGGAGAGAGCTGTGCCAGCAGGCCCCAGGGGAGGTGAGTGCAGAGGATGGGAGAGGAGAGGAGAGAGCTGTACCAGCAGGCCCCAGGGGAGATGAGTGGAGAGGATGAGAGGAGAGAGCTGTGCCAGCTGGCCCCGGGGAGGTGAGTGCAGAGGATGGGAGAGGAGAGGAGAGAGCTGTGCCAGCAGGCCCCAGGGGAGGTGAGTGCAGAGGATGGGAGAGGAGAGAGAGAGAGCTGTGCCAGCAGGCCCCAGGGGAGGTGAGTGGAGAGGATGAGAGGAGAGAGCTGTGCCAGCTGGCCCCGGGGGAGGTGAGTGCAGAGGATGAATGAGGAGAGAGCTGTGCCAGCAGGCCCCAGGGGAGGTGAGTGCAGAGGATGAATGAGGAGAGAGCTGTGCCAGCAGGCCCTAGGGGAGGTGAGTGCAGAGGATGAATGAGGAGAGAGCTGTGCCAGCAGGCCCCAGGGGAGGTGAGTGCAGAGGATGGATGAGAGGAGAGAGCTGTGCCAGCAGGCCCCAGGGGAGGTGAGTGCAGAGGATGAGAGAGGAGAGAGCTGTGCCAGCAGGCCCCGGGGGAGGTGAGTGCAGAGGATGAATGAGGAGAGAGCTGTGTCAGCAGGCTCCAGGGGAGGTGAGTGCAGAGGATGGATGAGAGGAGAGAGCTGTGCCAGCAGGCCCCAGGGGAGGTGAGTGGAGAGAGCTGTGCCAGCAGGCCCCAGGGGAGGTGAGTGCAGAGGATGAGAGGAGAGGAGAGACCTGTGCCAGCAGGCCCCGGGGGAGGTGAGTGCAGAGGATGGGTGGAGAGGAGAGAGCTGTGCCAGCAGGCCCCAGGGGAGGTGAGTGCAGAGGATGAGAGAGGAGAGAGCTGTGCCAGCAGGTCCCAGGGGAGGTGAGTGCAGAGGATGAGAGAGGAGAGAGCCGTGCCAGCAGGCCCCAGGGGAGGTGAGTGCAGAGGATGAATGAGGAGAGAGCTGTGCCAGCTGGCCCCAGGGGAGGTGAGTGCAGAGGATGAGAGGAGAGGAGAGAGCTGTGCCAGCAGGCCCCGGGGGAGGTGAGTGCAGAGGATGAGAGAGGAGAGAGCTGTGCCCGCAGGCCCCAGGGGAGGTGAGTGCAGAGGATGAGAGAGGAGAGAGCTGTGCCAGCAGGTCCCAGGGGAGGTGAGTCCAGAGGATGAGAGAGGAGAGAGCTGTGCCCGCAGGCCCCAGGGGAGGTGGGTGCAGAGGATGAGAGGAGAGGAGAGAGCTGTGCCAGCAGGCCCCGGGGGAGGTGAGTGCAGAGGATGAGAGAGGAGAGAGCTGTGCCCGCAGGCCCCAGGGGAGGTGAGTGCAGAGGATGAATGGGGAGAGAGCTGTGCCAGCAGGCCCTAGGGGAGGTGGGTGCAGAGGATGAGAGGAGAGGAGAGAGCTGTGCCAGCAGGCCCCGGGAGAGGTGAGTGCAGAGGATGAGAGAGGAGAGAGCTGTGCCCGCAGGCCCCAGGGGAGGTGAGTGCAGAGGATGAGAGAGGAGAGAGCTGTGCCAGCAGGCCCCAGGGGAGGAGAGTGCAGAGGATGGGAGAGGAGAGGAGAGAGCTGTGCCAGCAGGCCCCGGGGGAGGTGAGTGCAGAGGATGAGAGAGGAGAGAGCTGTGCCCGCAGGCCCCAGGGGAGGTGAGTGCAGAGGATGAATGAGGAGAGAGCTGTGCCAGCAGGCCCCTGGGGAGGTGAGTGCAGAGGATGAGAGGAGAGGAGAGAGCTGTGCCAGCAGGCCCCAGGGGAGGTGAGTGCAGAGGATGAGAGGAGAGGAGAGAGCTGTGCCAGCAGGCCCCAGGGGAGGTGGGTGCAGAGGATGAGAGGAGAGGAGAGAGCTGTGCCAGCAGGCCCCGGGGGAGGTGAGTGCAGAGGATGATAGAGGAGAGAGCTGTGCCCGCAGGCCCCAGGGGAGGTGACAGGGGAGGTGAGTGCAGAGGATGAGAGGAGAGGAGAGAGCTGTGCCAGCAGTCCCCAGGGGAGGTGAGTGCAGAGGATGAGAGAGGAGAGAGCTGTGCCAGCAGGTCCCAGGGGAGGTGAGTGGAGAGGATGAGAGGAGAGAGCTGTGCCCGCAGGCCCCAGGGGAGGTGAGTGCAGAGGATGAATGAGGAGAGAGCTGTGCCAGCAGTCCCCAGGGGAGGTGAGTGCAGAGGATGAGAGAGGAGAGAGCTGTGCCAGCAGGTCCCAGGGGAGGTGAGTGGAGAGGATGAGAGGAGAGAGCTGTGCCAGCAGTCCCCAGGGGAGGTGAGTGCAGAGGATGAATGAGGAGAGAGCTGTGCCAGCAGGCCCCAGGGGAGGTGAGTGCAGAGGATGAATGAGGAGAGAGCAGTGCCAGTAGGCCCCAGGGGAGGTGAGTGCAGAGGATGAATGAGGAGAGAGCTGTGCCAGCAGGCCCCAGGGGAGGTGAGTGCAGAGGATGAGAGAGGAGAGAGCTGTGCCCGCAGGCCCCGGGGGAGGAGAGTGCAAAGGATGGGTGGAGAGGAGAGAGCTGTGCCCGTAGGCCCCAGGGGAGGTGAGTGCAGAGGATGAGAGAGGAGAGAGCTGTGCCCGCAGGCCCCGGGGGAGGAGAGTGCAAAGGATGGGTGGAGAGGAGAGAGCTGTGCCAGCAGGCCCCAGGGGAGGTGAGTGCAGAGGATGAGAGGAGAGAGCTGTGCCAGCAGGCGACAGGAGAGGTGAGTGCAGAGGATGAGAGAGGAGAGAGCTGTGCCCGCAGGCCCCAGGGGAGGTGAGTGCAGAGGATGAATGAGGAGAGAGCTGTGCCAGCAGGCCCCAGGGGAGGTGAGTGCAGAGGATGGGAGAGGATAGAGCTGTGCCCGCAGGCCCCAGGGGTGGTGAGTGCAGAGGATGGGAGAGGAGAGGAGAGAGCTGTGCCAGCAGGCCCCAGGGGAGGTGAGTGCAAAGGATGGGTGGAGAGGAGAGAGCCGTGCCAGCAGGCCCCAGGGGTGGTGAGTGCAGAGGATGGGAGAGGAGAGAGCTGTGCCAGCAGGCTCCGGGGGAGGTGAGTGCAGAGGATGGGAGAGGAGAGGAGAGAGCTGTGCCAGCAGGCCCCAGGGGAGGTTAGTGCAGAGGATGGGAGAGGAGAGGAGAGAGCTGTGTCAGCAGGCCCCAGGGGAGGTGAGTGCAGAGGATGGGAGAGGAGAGGAGAGAGCTGTGCCAGCTGGCCCCGGGGGAGGTGAGTGCAGAGGATGGGAGAGGAGAGGAGAGAGCTGTGCCAGCAGGCCCCAGGGGAGGTTAGTGCAGAGGATGGGAGAGGAGAGGAGAGAGCTGTGCCAGCAGGCCCCAGGGGTGGTGAGTGGAGAGGATGAGAGGAGAGAGCTGTGCCAGCTGGCCCCGGGGAGGTGAGTGCAGAGGATGAATGAGGAGAGAGCTGTGCCAGCAGGCCCCAGGGGAGGTGAGTGCAGAGGATGGGAGAGGAGAGAGCTGTGCCCGCAGGCCCCAGGGGAGGTGAGTGCAGAGGATGAGAGAGGAGAGAGCTGTGCCCGCAGGCCCCAGGGGAGGTGAGTGCAGAGGATTAGAGGAGAGGAGAGAGCTGTGCCAGCAGGCCCCAGGGGAGGTGAGTGCAGAGGATGAGAGAGGAGAGAGCTGTGCCCGCAGGCCCCAGGGGAGGTGAGGGCAGAGGATGAGAGGAGAGGAGAGAGCTGTGCCAGCAGGCCCCAGGGGAGGTGAGTGCAGAGGATGAGAGGAGAGGAGAGACCTGTGCCAGCAGGCCCCGGGGGAGGTGAGTGCAGAGGATGAGAGAGGAGAGAGCTGTGCCCGCAGGCCCCAGGGGAGGTGAGTGCAGAGGATGAGAGGAGAGGAGAGAGCTGTGCCAGCAGTCCCCAGGGGAGGTGAGTGCAGAGGATGAGAGAGGAGAGAGCTGTGCCAGCAGGTCCCAGGGGAGGTGAGTGGAGAGGATGAGAGGAGAGAGCTGTGCCAGCTGGCCCCAGGGGAGGTGAGTGCAGAGGATGAATGAGGAGAGAGCTGTGCCAGCAGGCCCTAGGGGAGGTGGGTGCAGAGGATGAGAGGAGAGGAGAGAGCTGTGCCAGCAGGCCCCGGGGGAGGTGAGTGCAGAGGATGAGAGAGGAGAGAGCTGTGCCCGCAGGCCCCAGGGGAGGTGAGTGCAGAGGATGAGAGAGGAGAGAGCTGTGCCCGCAGGCCCCAGGGGAGGTGAGTGCAGAGGATGAGCGGAGAGGAGAGAGCTGTGCCAGCAGGCCACAGGAGAGGTGAGTGCAGAGGATGAGAGAGGAGAGAGCTGTGCCAGCAGGCCCCAGGGGAGGTGAGTGCAGAGGATGAGAGAGGAGAGAGCTGTGCCCGCAGGCCCCAGGGGAGGTGAGTGCAGAGGATGAGAGGAGAGGAGAGAGCTGTGCCAGCAGGCCCCAGGGGAGGTGAGTGCAGAGGATGAGAGAGGAGAGAGCTGTGCCCGCAGGCCCCAGGGGAGGTGAGTGCAGAGGATGAGAGGAGAGGAGAGAGCTGTGCCAGCAGGCCCCAGGGGAGGTGAGTGCAGAGGATGAGAGGAGAGAGCTGTGCCAGCCTGCCCCAGGGGAGGTGAGTGCAGAGGATGAGAGAGGAGAGAGCTGTGCCCGCAGGCCCCTGGGGAGGTGAGTGCAGAGGATGAGAGGAGAGGAGAGACCTGTGCCAGCAGGTCCCAGGGGAGGTGAGTGCAGAGGATGAGAGAGGAGAGAGCTGTGCCAGCAGGTCCCAGGGGAGGTGAGTGGAGAGGATGAGAGGAGAGAGCTGTGCCAGCAGGCCCCAGGGGAGGTGAGTGCAGCAGGATGAATGAGGAGAGAGCTGTGTCAGCAGGCCCTGGGGGAGGTGAGTGCAGAGGATGGGAGAGGAGTGAGTTGTGCCAGCAGGCCCCGGGGGAGGTGAGTGCAGAGGATGGGTGGAGAGGAGAGAGCTGTGCCAGCAGGCCCCAGGGGAGGTGAGTGCAGAGGATGAATGAGAAGAGAGAGAGCTGTGCCAGCAGGCCCCAGGGGAGGTGAGTGGAGAGGATGAATGAGGAGAGAGCTGTGCCAGCAGGCCCCAGGGGAGGTGAGTGCAGAGGATGAATGAGGAGAGAGCTGTGCCAGCAGGCCCCAGGGGAGGTGAGTGGAGAGGATGAGAGAGGAGAGAGCTGTGCCAGCAGGCCCTAGGGGAGGTGAGTGCAGAGGATGAGCGGAGAGGAGAGAGCTGTGCCAGCAGACCCCGGGGGAGGTGAGTGCAGAGGATGAATGAGGAGAGAGCTGTGCCAGCAGGCCCTAGGGGAGGTGGGTGCAGAGGATGAGAGGAGAGGAGAGAGCTGTGCCAGCAGGCCCCGGGGGAGGTGAGTGCAGAGGATGAGAGAGGAGAGAGCTGTGCCCGCAGGCCCCAGGGGAGGTGAGTGCAGAGGATGAGAGAGGAGAGAGCTGTGCCAGCAGGCCCTAGGGGAGGTGGGTGCAGAGGATGAATGAGGAGAGAGCTGTGCCAGCAGGCCCCGGGGGAGGTGAGTGCAGAGGATGGGAGAGGATAGAGCTGTGCCAGCAGGCCCTAGGGGAGGTGAGTGCAGAGGATGGGAGAGGAGAGGAGAGAGCTGTGCCAGCAGGCCCCGGGGGAGGTGAGTGCAGAGGATGAGAGAGGAGAGAGCTGTGCCCGCAGGCCCCAGGGGAGGTGAGTGCAGAGGATGAATGAGGAGAGAGCTGTGCCAGCAGGCCCTAGGGGAGGTGGGTGCAGAGGATGAATGAGGAGAGAGCTGTGCCAGCAGGCCCCAGGGGAGGTGAGTGCAGAGGATGAATGAGGAGAGAGCTGTGCCAGCAGGCCCTAGGGGAGGTGGGTGCAGAGGATGAGAGAGGAGAGAGCTGTGCCCGCAGGCCCCAGGGGAGGTGAGTGCAGAGGATGAATGAGGAGAGAGCTGTGCCAGCAGGCCCTAGGGGAGGTGGGTGCAGAGGATGAGAGGAGAGGAGAGAGCTGTGCCAGCAGGCCCCGGGGGAGGTGAGTGCAGAGGATGAATGAGGAGAGAGCTGTGCCAGCTGGCCCCAGGGGAGGTGAGTGCAGAGGAGGAGAGAGGAGAGAGCTGTGCCAGCAGGCCCCAGGGGAGGTGAGGGCAGAGGATGAGAGAGAAGAGAGCTGTGCCAGCAGGCCCCAGGGGAGGTGAGTGCAGAGGAGGAGAGAGGAGAGAGCTGTGCCCGCAGGCCCCAGGGGTGGTGAGTGCAGAGGATGGGAGAGGAGAGGAGAGAGCTGTGCCAGCAGGTCCCAGGGGAGGTGAGTGCAGAGGATGAGAGGAGAGAGCTGTGCCAGCTGGCCCCGGGGGAGGTGAGTGCAGAGGATGGGAGAGGAGAGGAGAGAGCTGTGCCAGCAGGCCCCAGGGGAGGTGAGTGCAGAGGAAGGGAGAGGAGAGAGCTGTGCCAGCAGGCCCCGGGGGAGGTGGGTGCAGAGGATGAGAGGAGAGGAGAGAGCTGTGCCAGCAGGCCCCGGGGGAGGTGAGTGCAGAGGATGAGAGAGGAGAGAGCTGTGCCCGCAGGCCCCAGGGGAGGTGAGTGCAGAGGATGAGAGAGGAGAGAGCTGTGCCAGCAGGCCCCGGGGGAGGTGGGTGCAGAGGATGAGAGGAGAGGAGAGAGCTGTGCCAGCAGGCCCCAGGGGAGGTGAGTGCAGAGGATGAGAGGAGAGGAGAGAGCTGTGCCAGCAGGCCCCGGGGGAGGTGAGTGCAGAGGATGAGAGAGGAGAGAGCTGTGCCCGCAGGCCCCAGGGGAGGTGAGTGCAGAGGATGAGAGAGGAGAGAGCTGTGCCAGCAGGCCCCGGGGGAGGTGAGTGCAGAGGATGAGAGAGGAGAGAGCTGTGCCCGCAGGCCCCAGGGGAGGTGAGTGCAGAGGATGAGAGAGGAGAGAGCTGTGCCCGCAGGCCCCAGGGGAGGTGAGTGCAGAGGATGAGCGGAGAGGAGAGAGCTGTGCCAGCAGACCCCGGGGGAGGTGAGTGCAGAGGATGAATGAGGAGAGAGCTGTGCCAGCAGGCCCCAGGGGAGGTGAGTGCAGAGGATGGGAGAGGAGAGAGCTGTGTCAGCAGGCCCCAGGGGAGGTGAGTGCAGAGGATGGGTGGAGAGGACAGAGCTGTGCCAGCAGGCCCCAGGGGAGGTGAGTGCAGAGGATGGGAGAGGAGAGGAGAGAGCTGTGCCAGCAGGCCCCAGGGGAGGTGAGTGCAGAGGATGAGAGGAGAGAGCTGTGCCAGCTGGCCCCAGGGGAGGTGAGTGGAGAGGATGAGAGGAGAGAGCTGTGCCAGCAGGCCCCAGGGGTGGTGAGTGCAGAGGATGAATGAGGAGAGAGCTGTGCCAGCAGGCCCCAGGGGAGGTGAGCGCAGAGGATAGGAGGAGAGGAGAGAGCTGTGCCAGCAGGCCCCAGGGGAGGTGAGCGCAGAGGATAGGAGGAGAGGAGAGAGCTGTGCCTGCAGGCCCCAGGGGAGGTGAGCGCAGAGGATAGGAGGAGAGGAGAGAGCTGTGCCAGCAGGCCCCAGGGGAGGTGAGTGCAGAGGAAGGGAGAAGAGAGAGCTGTGCCAGCAGGCCCTAGGGGAGGTGGGTGCAGAGGATGAGAGGAGAGGAGAGAGCTGTGCCAGCAGGCCCCGGGGGAGGTGAGTGCAGAGGATGAGAGAGAAGAGAGCTGTGCCAGCAGGCCCTAGGGGAGGTGGGTGCAGAGGATGAGAGGAGAGGAGAGGAGAGGAGAGAGCTGTGCCAGCAGGCCCCGGGGGAGGTGAGTGCAGAGGATGAGAGAGGAGAGAGCTGTGCCCGCAGGCCCCAGGGGAGGTGAGTGCAGAGGATGAGAGAGGAGAGAGCTGTGCGCGCAGGCCCCAGGGGAGGTGAGTGCAGAGGATGAGCGGAGAGGAGAGAGCTGTGCCAGCAGTCCCCAGGGGAGGTGAGTGCAGAGGATGAGAGAGGAGAGAGCTGTGCCAGCAGGCCCCAGGGGAGGTGAGTGCAAAGGATGGGTGGAGAGGAGAGAGCTGTGCCCGCAGGCCCCAGGGGAGGTGAGTGCAGAGGATGAGAGAGGAGAGAGCTGTGCCAGCTGGCCCCAGGGGTGGTGAGTGCAGAGGATGGGAGAGGAGAGGAGAGAGCTGTGCCAGCAGGCCCCAGGGGAGGTGAGTGCAGAGGATGGGAGAGGAGAGGAGAGAGCTGTGCCAGCAGGCCCCAGGGGAGATGAGTGGAGAGGATGAGAGGAGAGAGCTGTGCCAGCTGGCCCCGGGGAGGTGAGTGCAGAGGATGGGAGAGGAGAGGAGAGAGCTGTGCCAGCAGGCCCCAGGGGAGGTGAGTGCAGAGGATGGGAGAGGAGAGAGAGAGAGCTGTGCCAGCAGGCCCCAGGGGAGGTGAGTGGAGAGGATGAGAGGAGAGAGCTGTGCCAGCTGGCCCCGGGGGAGGTGAGTGCAGAGGATTAATGAGGAGAGAGCTGTGCCAGCAGGCCCCAGGGGAGGTGAGTGCAGAGGATGAATGAGGAGAGAGCTGTGCCAGCAGGCCCTAGGGGAGGTGAGTGCAGAGGATGAATGAGGAGAGAGCTGTGCCAGCAGGCCCCAGGGGAGGTGAGTGCAGAGGATGGATGAGAGGAGAGAGCTGTGCCAGCAGGCCCCAGGGGAGGTGAGTGCAGAGGATGAGAGAGGAGAGAGCTGTGCCAGCAGGCCCCGGGGGAGGTGAGTGCAGAGGATGAATGAGGAGAGAGCTGTGTCAGCAGGCTCCAGGGGAGGTGAGTGCAGAGGATGGATGAGAGGAGAGAGCTGTGCCAGCAGGCCCCAGGGGAGGTGAGTGGAGAGGATGAGAGGAGAGAGCTGTGCCAGCAGGCCCCAGGGGAGGTGAGTGCAGAGGATGAATGAGGAGAGAGCTGTGTCAGCAGGCCCTGGGGGAGGTGAGTGCAGAGGATGGGAGAGGAGTGAGTTGTGCCAGCAGGCCCCGGGGGAGGTGAGTGCAGAGGATGGGTGGAGAGGAGAGAGCTGTGCCAGCAGGCCCCAGGGGAGGTGAGTGCAGAGGATGAATGAGAAGAGAGAGAGCTGTGCCAGCAGGCCCCAGGGGAGGTGAGTGCATAGGATGAATGAGGAGAGAGCTGTGCCAGCAGGCCCCAGGGGAGGTGAGTGGAGAGGATGAATGAGGAGAGAGCTGTGCCAGCAGGCCCCAGGGGAGGTGAGTGCAGAGGATGAATGAGGAGAGAGCTGTGCCAGCAGGCCCCAGGGGAGGTGAGTGGAGAGGATGAGAGAGGAGAGAGCTGTGCCAGCAGGCCCTAGGGGAGGTGAGTGCAGAGGATGAGCGGAGAGGAGAGAGCTGTGCCAGCAGACCCCGGGGGAGGTGAGTGCAGAGGATGAATGAGGAGAGAGCTGTGCCAGCAGGCCCTAGGGGAGGTGGGTGCAGAGGATGAGAGGAGAGGAGAGAGCTGTGCCAGCAGGCCCCGGGGGAGGTGAGTGCAGAGGATGAGAGAGGAGAGAGCTGTGCCCGCAGGCCCCAGGGGAGGTGAGTGCAGAGGATGAGAGAGGAGAGAGCTGTGCCAGCAGGCCCTAGGGGAGGTGGGTGCAGAGGATGAATGAGGAGAGAGCTGTGCCAGCAGGCCCCGGGGGAGGTGAGTGCAGAGGATGGGAGAGGATAGAGCTGTGCCAGCAGGCCCTAGGGGAGGTGAGTGCAGAGGATGGGAGAGGAGAGGAGAGAGCTGTGCCAGCAGGCCCCGGGGGAGGTGAGTGCAGAGGATGAGAGAGGAGAGAGCTGTGCCCGCAGGCCCCAGGGGAGGTGAGTGCAGAGGATGAATGAGGAGAGAGCTGTGCCAGCAGGCCCTAGGGGAGGTGGGTGCAGAGGATGAATGAGGAGAGAGCTGTGCCAGCAGGCCCCAGGGGAGGTGAGTGCAGAGGATGAATGAGGAGAGAGCTGTGCCAGCAGGCCCTAGGGGAGGTGGGTGCAGAGGATGAGAGAGGAGAGAGCTGTGCCCGCAGGCCCCAGGGGAGGTGAGTGCAGAGGATGAATGAGGAGAGAGCTGTGCCAGCAGGCCCTAGGGGAGGTGGGTGCAGAGGATGAGAGGAGAGGAGAGAGCTGTGCCAGCAGGCCCCGGGGGAGGTGAGTGCAGAGGATGAATGAGGAGAGAGCTGTGCCAGCTGGCCCCAGGGGAGGTGAGTGCAGAGGAGGAGAGAGGAGAGAGCTGTGCCAGCAGGCCCCAGGGGAGGTGAGGGCAGAGGATGAGAGAGAAGAGAGCTGTGCCAGCAGGCCCCAGGGGAGGTGAGTGCAGAGGAGGAGAGAGGAGAGAGCTGTGCCCGCAGGCCCCAGGGGTGGTGAGTGCAGAGGATGGGAGAGGAGAGGAGAGAGCTGTGCCAGCAGGTCCCAGGGGAGGTGAGTGCAGAGGATGAGAGGAGAGAGCTGTGCCAGCTGGCCCCGGGGGAGGTGAGTGCAGAGGATGGGAGAGGAGAGGAGAGAGCTGTGCCAGCAGGCCCCAGGGGAGGTGAGTGCAGAGGAAGGGAGAGGAGAGAGCTGTGCCAGCAGGCCCCGGGGGAGGTGGGTGCAGAGGATGAGAGGAGAGGAGAGAGCTGTGCCAGCAGGCCCCGGGGGAGGTGAGTGCAGAGGATGAGAGAGGAGAGAGCTGTGCCCGCAGGCCCCAGGGGAGGTGAGTGCAGAGGATGAGAGAGGAGAGAGCTGTGCCAGCAGGCCCCGGGGGAGGTCGGTGCAGAGGATGAGAGGAGAGGAGAGAGCTGTGCCAGCAGGCCCCAGGGGAGGTGAGTGCAGAGGATGAGAGGAGAGGAGAGAGCTGTGCCAGCAGGCCCCGGGGGAGGTGAGTGCAGAGGATGAGAGAGGAGAGAGCTGTGCCCGCAGGCCCCAGGGGAGGTGAGTGCAGAGGATGAGAGAGGAGAGAGCTGTGCCAGCAGGCCCCGGGGGAGGTGAGTGCAGAGGATGAGAGAGGAGAGAGCTGTGCCCGCAGGCCCCAGGGGAGGTGAGTGCAGAGGATGAGAGAGGAGAGAGCTGTGCCCGCAGGCCCCAGGGGAGGTGAGTGCAGAGGATGAGCGGAGAGGAGAGAGCTGTGCCAGCAGACCCCGGGGGAGGTGAGTGCAGAGGATGAATGAGGAGAGAGCTGTGCCAGCAGGCCCCAGGGGAGGTGAGTGCAGAGGATGGGAGAGGAGAGAGCTGTGTCAGCAGGCCCCAGGGGAGGTGAGTGCAGAGGATGGGTGGAGAGGACAGAGCTGTGCCAGCAGGCCCCAGGGGAGGTGAGTGCAGAGGATGGGAGAGGAGAGGAGAGAGCTGTGCCAGCAGGCCCCAGGGGAGGTGAGTGCAGAGGATGAGAGGAGAGAGCTGTGCCAGCTGGCCCCAGGGGAGGTGAGTGGAGAGGATGAGAGGAGAGAGCTGTGCCAGCAGGCCCCAGGGGTGGTGAGTGCAGAGGATGAATGAGGAGAGAGCTGTGCCAGCAGGCCCCAGGGGAGGTGAGCGCAGAGGATAGGAGGAGAGGAGAGAGCTGTGCCAGCAGGCCCCAGGGGAGGTGAGCGCAGAGGATAGGAGGAGAGGAGAGAGCTGTGCCTGCAGGCCCCAGGGGAGGTGAGCGCAGAGGATAGGAGGAGAGGAGAGAGCTGTGCCAGCAGGCCCCAGGGGAGGTGAGTGCAGAGGAAGGGAGAAGAGAGAGCTGTGCCAGCAGGCCCTAGGGGAGGTGGGTGCAGAGGATGAGAGGAGAGGAGAGAGCTGTGCCAGCAGGCCCCGGGAGAGGTGAGTGCAGAGGATGAGAGAGGAGAGAGCTGTGCCAGCAGGCCCTAGGGGAGGTGGGTGCAGAGGATGAGAGGAGAGGAGAGGAGAGAGCTGTGCCAGCAGGCCCCGGGGGAGGTGAGTGCAGAGGATGAGAGAGGAGAGAGCTGTGCCCGCAGGCCCCAGGGGAGGTGAGTGCAGAGGATGAGAGAGGAGAGAGCTGTGCCCGCAGGCCCCAGGGGAGGTGAGTGCAGAGGATGAGCGGAGAGGAGAGAGCTGTGCCCGCAGGCCCCAGGGGAGGTGAGTGCAGAGGATGAATGAGGAGAGAGCTGTGCCAGCAGTCCCCAGGGGAGGTGAGTGCAGAGGATGAGAGAGGAGAGAGCTGTGCCAGCAGGTCCCAGGGGAGGTGAGTGGAGAGGATGAGAGGAGAGAGCTGTGCCAGCAGTCCCCAGGGGAGGTGAGTGCAGAGGATGAATGAGGAGAGAGCTGTGCCAGCAGGCCCCAGGGGAGGTGAGTGCAGAGGATGAATGAGGAGAGAGCAGTGCCAGTAGGCCCCAGGGGAGGTGAGTGCAGAGGATGAATGAGGAGAGAGCTGTGCCAGCAGGCCCCAGGGGAGGTGAGTGCAGAGGATGAGAGAGGAGAGAGCTGTGCCAGCAGGCCCCAGGGGAGGTGAGTGCAAAGGATGGGTGGAGAGGAGAGAGCTGTGCCCGTAGGCCCCAGGGGAGGTGAGTGCAGAGGATGAGAGAGGAGAGAGCTGTGCCAGCAGGCCCCAGGGGAGGTGAGTGCAGAGGATGAGAGGAGAGAGCTGTGCCAGCAGGCGACAGGAGAGGTGAGTGCAGAGGATGAGAGAGGAGAGAGCTGTGCCCGCAGGCCCCAGGGGAGGTGAGTGCAGAGGATGAATGAGGAGAGAGCTGTGCCAGCAGGCCCCAGGGGAGGTGAGTGCAGAGGATGGGAGAGGATAGAGCTGTGCCCGCAGGCCCCAGGGGTGGTGAGTGCAGAGGATGGGAGAGGAGAGGAGAGAGCTGTGCCAGCAGGCCCCAGGGGAGGTGAGTGCAAAGGATGGGTGGAGAGGAGAGAGCTGTGCCAGCAGGCCCCAGGGGTGGTGAATGCAGAGGATGGGAGAGGAGAGAGCTGTGCCAGCAGGCTCCGGGGGAGGTGAGTGCAGAGGATGGGAGAGGAGAGGAGAGAGCTGTGCCAGCAGGCCCCAGGGGAGGTTAGTGCAGAGGATGGGAGAGGAGAGGAGAGAGCTGTGTCAGCAGGCCCCAGGGGAGGTGAGTGCAGAGGATGGGAGAGGAGAGGAGAGAGCTGTGCCAGCAGGGCCCAGGGGAGGTTAGTGCAGAGGATGGGAGAGGAGAGTAGAGAGCTGTGCCAGCAGGCCCCAGGGGAGGTGAGTGCAGAGGATGAGAGAGGAGAGGAGAGACCTGTGCCAGCAGGCCCCAGGGGAGGTGAGTGGAGAGGATGAGAGGAGAGAGCTGTGCCAGCTGGCCCCGGGGGAGGTGAGTGCAGAGGATGGGAGAGGAGAGGAGAGAGCTGTGCCAGCAGGCCCCAGGGGAGGTTAGTGCAGAGGATGGGAGAGGAGAGGAGAGAGCTGTGCCAGCGGGTCCCAGGGGATGTGAGTGCAGAGGATGGGAGAGGAGAGGAGAGAGCTGTGCCAGCAGGCCCCAGGGGAGGTGAGTGGAGAGGATGAGAGGAGAGAGCTGTGCCAGCTGGCCCCGGGGGAGGTGAGTGCAGAGGATGAATGAGTAGAGAGCTGTGCCAGCAGGCCCTAGGGGAGGTGGGTGCAGAGGATGAGAGGAGAGGAGAGAGCTGTGCCAGCAGGCCCCAGGGGTGGTGAGTGCAGAGGATGGGAGAGGAGAGAGCTGTGCCAGCAGGCCCGGGGGGAGATGAGTGCAGCAGGATGGGTGGAGAGGAGAGAGCTGTGCCAGCAGGCCCCAGGGGAGGTGAGTGCAGCAGGATGGGTGGAGAGGAGAGATCTGTGCCAGCAGGTCCCGGGGGAGGTGAGTGCAGAGGATGGGTGGTGAGGAGAGAGCATCACTGTGTGCCCATATAGAAGAAGGAGCTCTTTCTGAAGTGCCTTCTGATCCAATCTCGGAGTAATTTCTTAAAATAGCTGGCTGCTTGTGAAATACTGCTGTCGTTCCATGCATTCCAATCACAGCTTTTCAGTTCCCATTTTCCTCTTTTAGCTGCTGAGATCAGCCCTCCATACCTTGAGCTGACATATGGGTTGGGAGTGGGAGGCTCATTTTGCTCTGGTATTGTCCTGTTATTTATTGGCATGTGGTTGAACTGGTGACTTTGTTCATCAGCTTTGCACTGTCTGCAGGATATCTGTCTGGAAGCCTCAAACCTCTTGCGTTCTGTTGACGAAGCAGCCCATGCCATGTTTAATCCCAATATCTAAGCCTGAAATGTTAGTCCTTAAAGGAGGAAGGGGCCCCATACTTTCCACCGAGGCCACTCTGGCTACTTGAACATCACTTCCTCACTGTTCTTTCAGATAGGTTTGCGGAATGTAAACACCACATACATATGTACATATTTATTCAAAAAGTGGTCTGAAAAAATGGGGAATAGCTAAAAGAGCTAAAAGAAGCTATAAAAGTATAAACCCATTACCCATACTGGATTAGTGTTTCTGTCCAGTAATTATGTGATTGTCATTTACTGGACATTTGTTTGCTGAAACTTGTATAGTCCCGTGTTCTGTTTTAAGCGAGTTTTGGATTTCTCAAGTTGCTGGATTAGTGTTTCTGTCCAGTAATTATGTGATTGTTGTTAGACGGACCGGGAGGGTCGGCCGAGTATAAGGGGAGAGGTCTCCAGGGAGAGCCGTCTCCAGCGATCGTACAGACAAGTAACTTCCCCCCCACAGACGGACACCACACAAGGATAAGGTTAAACGATACTTTATCAGCAATTCTTCGAGTACGGTTAAATGGTACAAGGAGGTCTGGACTCAGGGGTCCCCTCGGTTCGGGTCTCTGGTTGGGAAAAGGGGTAGCGGGACAGTCTTGTTACCAATCGGGTGGATAGATAGCTCTCAATCCTCGAGCTCGGCGTTCTAGATGATCGGGCCGCGGCGGAGCCAGCAGGTCCCGAGGTGGTTGAAGGTAGCGACGGTCCGCGGCGGAGCCAGCAGGTCCCGAGGTGGCTGAAGGTAGCGACGGTCCGCGGCGGAGCCAGCAGGTCCCGATGAGGATGGTGGTACAAACGGTCCGCGGCCACGCCAGCAGGTCCCGACGACGATGAAGGTTTACGGAGGTTGCGGCAGCGCCAGCAGGCAAGACGATAGTTCACAAGGTAGGGCTACGGCAGCGCCAGTAGTCCGTCAAGGATGAGTTCTTCTCTGCGTCTCTCGACTCCAGGATACAACTGCCTTCCTGCTCAGGAGCTGCCTCAGTTATAGGGCTGGTGCCCTTTGATGTCCGGACCCTCGCACTTGGAGGTCGGGGGGTCCAGGATGGGGGAGTCCAGACACCCAGCAGGGGGGTGGAGCCAGCGCCCGGGGAGGCTGGGGGCGAGCGGTACCTGGCGGGGGAGAGCCATCGACACCTCTTTCTCCCATTGACCTGCCAAGTAGCCCGCTCACCTCCTGGGTGGATGGTGGTGCCGGGATGTCTGAGGCCTGGCTAGGCCCAGGGTTAGGGTCGATCGGAGGCCACGCGGCCTCGTGGTGCAGTGTCCAAGATGGCGCCCAGGTCGGGCGCGCGGGCCAGTAGGGGATCGGGCCCAAGAGGTCGAGATGTTCAGAGGCAGGGGTCCCGGAGGGGACGGAAAACGTGGAGTGGTGGTGTGTAACACTTGAGGGACCGGGCTCGGGCCTGGTCGGGCAGAGGGGGAGCGGGCCCTTCATGTGGCCTGTCCAACAATTGTCCTTTACTGGACATTTGTTTCTGTTGTGAAGGGATTCCAAACTGAGTTTTTGTTTGCTGAAACTTGTATAGTCCCGTGTTCTGTTTTAAGCGAGTTTTGGATTTCTCAAGTTGCTGGATTAGTGTTTCTGTCCAGTAATTATGTGATTGTCATTTACTGTAATCAACAGGGTCCACCTCGCTGTCATTTACTGGACGTTTGTTTCTGTTGTGAAGGGACTCCAAACTGAGTTTTTGTTTGCTGAAACTTGTACAGTCCTGTGTTCTGTTTTAAGCGAGTTTTGGATTTCTCAAGTTGCTGGATTAGTGTTTCTGTCCAGTAATTATGTGATTGTCATTTACTGGACATTTGTTCCTGTTGTGAAGGGATTCCAAAATGAGTTTTTGTTTGCTGAAACTTGTATAGTCCTGTGTTCTGTTGTAAGCGAGTTTTGGATTTCTCAAGTTGCCGCTGACGGGCTGAAGGCGTTAATCTGGACTTAGAGTTGCTTCAGAGTGGGGGAGTCACGTCTTCTTCTGGTATCTTTTGAAACTGTGAACACTTGCAAACGCTAGTCTGTGTGACAGAAATATGCGGCCTGTGGTGTGCTAGATTGAACTCTGTGCTCTGATGCTTGCTCTTCCAGGCCCGGCTGACGTTCTGCCATGTCGCCGCTTGTTTCTCTGACGAAGAGTGGGAGCTGCTCCAGTGCTGGCAGAAGGAGCTGTACAAGAAGGTCATGAAGGAAATCCAGCTGGCCTTCAGCTCTCTGGGTAAGATGACCCTGGCACGCTTAGGGTACCAGTATGTACTGTTCGAAGAGCCCTGCTCAAGATGTGCGGAAATTTCTGTTTTTTTATAAGAATAGATTACTTTATACTCCCTCATCATTCTGTTTCATGGTTTCATTGTGTATCATATTAGGATGAGGCATATCAGGCTGCATCCATGTTAGAATTTAAGGATAACCAGTTACTAAGATTTAAACCTTCCGTGTAGTCTATTCGGCGAATAGACTACACTGAAGGTTTGAATGTTTCCCGACGTGACGGGAGGAGACGAGTTCAAAAAACTCAATGGCTCCCTGATGACGAGGAATTAAAGCTCGAAATGCATTGGAGCGTAGAATATGGAGCGCAATGAAAATTAATAATGTTTCAAAAATATGGAAGATGAAAAGTGAAAGAAAAGTCACATGCAAATGAAAAGAGTTCATTAAAAGACCACAAGTGAAACAATTCAACGAAAGTTCTGTAATCATTTATAGCCTCCAAAGAGGATTGATAGAGAGTGCACATTGGGGGATGCAACCAAAAGGCTTTGGAAGCACTATTTAAAGAGAAATAAGACACACTTTCTGCGATACCGACTGGAGATATATACATGTTGGTGCTCTAACACCACTCAAATAAACACACATAAAACAGCTATAACCTTAGTAGCTAGTCACATCGCTCTCCAGTTAACCTCCATGAATGGAATTCAAGAACCTCAAGCAGATGCTGGAGGGGTTGCGACTCAGCAGGGACCTTGATTTATTTGCTACGGACTTGCACAAAAACTCAGATCTGGTGGGGAAAAGTTCTCACACAACAGAAAAACTCGTTCAAGACAAAACTACCAGACTTTCCACATACATGATGGTTGGCTTACTGAAAAAATACTTTCCTCTTACAGTCCCACAGGGGTAAGCAAATCTTGCTGGCACTCCTAGCAGCGAATAAGATGGCGTTAGCACAGTAGGGGAGAAGACAATTCCGTCAACGCAGGATAGGCTGCATAGGGTAAAAATAGCACTCACTCTTTCTTATGCCACTGTGTGCTTGTACCCTGTCTGGCAACCCTTTCTAGACTGTCGCTAGTGTTCACTTCAGGTCAAATAACTTTATTTCGGCCACCAGGGCCAAAAAAATACCAACAAAATTAAAATGAAGAATAATTATTAGAAACAGTTAAAGAATGTACAAACAATTGCTAACTTAAAAAAAAGATTAAAAAAACTAAAACAGTAATTTACAAAACGTGCATATAGATAAAACTGTAAGTGGCAGCTAGTAAATAATACAAACAATTTCAGACAAGTACAGGGAGGGAAAGCACATTCCTTCTGATCACCCACATAGCACCCACAAATGTGGCAACAGCCGGACGGCAGTCTGCCCCGATGATGCGAAGTGCAGCAGAGTTGTTGGGTTCACTTAGCGGCCTGCATATGGGAGCTGGCCAGGTCCTACTGGCGGAGGCATAGGCTGGACACAAAAACATGTGCACAACATTCTCCTCTGCAGAATTACGGGCCAGTCACAGAGTCCCCCCCACCCAAACTCGTATGAAAGTGCTTACAAATACTGAAAACAGTAACCACACAAAGTCCCAGTTAAGGCAGAAAAGTCCAGGTCTCTTTAAATATAGAAATACGCAAATGATGCTCAATAACGGTACCCAAACAGTCCCTTTCACAAGGAATCAACATTTCCATTGGGTATAATATATTGGGTTTTTATTTATACCAACTCCTAAAATGACTTTTGGACTCGATACCAATTAGCTATTTCGAAGGGCCGTGCTGTAATGGTCCCTCCCAAACAGTGATCCCATACGAGAAGTATCAATGTTTTGTAACGAACATTCATTGCAAAACAATGAAGCATGACAGACTCCTGAGGTTGGACGGGAATGTATTCTCAAACGGGGTGTAGGCCCCTTGGAACCCTTTCTTGTTAATGATTGTAAAATAAAAGTTTGTTCGGTAGTAGGCAGTGGTCCACGAGATGACTAAAAACTCTCAAACACATTTAGCTACATAAAAAAACTTCTTTTTTTAAAGACTGCAGTTCCAAAGGTGATCCCAGACTTGGTGGTCTGCTGACCCTGCCAGTCCTCCATCCCTGTGATGGCCACCATTGGAGCGAGTTGCAATTTTCAGTCTATTCATTAATAAACGTTCTAGAGTCGGATTGCAACCCACTCCGAATTGGAATTTAGCGAACTGACCTATTCGTATATTGGTCGGTTCACTGCATTCTTTACTGGTCATGAAAATACTGGTCTCAACTTCTGCGATTAGTAGGCCAGGCCCTTAAGTCAGCGGCTTCTCTCTAGCATCTGAAGGTAGAGGTTCTTGGCCTTCAACGCCAATGGGCCCTCCTTGTGTGTGCTTTCTCTGACTTTGGGTTGGCAGATGTTAAAGAAATGACTGCAGCTAAGGTTAGATGGCAGATGCACTGTGGAGCCAGATTATTAATCCTGCCAGGGTTGGCCGGTAGCATCGATAACCTGGGGACTGGCCAGGAATTAAAGTTTAGGGCCTGTACTTTCTTCCCTCCCATTTATCACTGGTACATTTTCTTTCATTCTACTTTGTCTACCTCCGAGCTCCTTCCTACCAATGCTTCTGGTGTATTTTGTCGCTTCACAAAAGCCTGAATTAATAATATTTCTCTTTTCATTACAGGCCCCCTGATTGCCAATTCTGTTTTTTCATTAAGACCAAAGGAAAAAGAAGACTTGTGCTCTAAAGATCTTGAAGATGTAGAGAAAATCATCAATGTTGACCTGTCCACTAGTGAGTAGGAAAGAAAAACTTTTTTCGATGTGATGGGATGGGATGTGATTGAGGGTAGGGTTCTTAATGACTTGGAGTGGCGTAAAGTATTGCGATATCCTGGGAAAACCTCCCGGAACACCCGACTGAAATATATACAATTTAATTATACCCATATGACCTACATGACACTGCATCAGCTCAATGTGACATATGTAGGGGAAGTTAGACCATGCCCCATGTGTATGCATCCTGACGCCGACTTTGTCCATATGACTTGGGATTGCCAGAGGTTACGCCCTTACTGGGAGGCGGTGCTAGTTAAGATCAAAGGCGTGCTTGGTAGGGAGTTGGCCTTAACAATTCAATCGTGCCTGTTCGGTCTCTTCCCCAGACCGCCTAAACGCGAAGCCGGGAATTGTTTGTTTGATGCTTAGCTAAACGCAGGAACGCGCTAGAGTGGAAGTCTGTGATAGGACTGCGGATCTCGGCTTGGGATGGGGATGTAATAGAGTGGGTGGGAGCAGAGGGCAGAGCATTGATGTGGGAGGAAGCTAGAGGCGTGAGGATGCTCCAGATGGCCCAACAGTGGTGGGAAGTAGCAGCTGCATGGGAGAGGCTGGCGCAGTCGGGCAGTGACGAGGGAGGATCGATGGGTTGCCAGGCCCAGATGGTGGGACCCAAACGCTTGAGCCAAGACAGTCGTGAGCTGCTGCGGTTTGATGTTTAGCGAGGGATTGGGTGGACTTAGATAGCGCTCGTATTTGGTCAGATCTAAGGAGGTCGTAGAGTACCGATAAGAGGGAGGGGGATCCCCCGCATCAGCCAAGTTTGTTCTATTGGTGGGTTGGGATAGTCGTCATGACGTAAATAATTAATTTACTCTCTTAATTTCTATGCAGGTAAGTACTTAATCAATAATAACTCAATCAGAATGAAGGAAAACAGAGTCCGTGGTGTAAGAGTTTCTAAGGGTTTTATTCCTCATAAAGGAATCAGGATATCATGTTCTGACCACCACACAGGGTGTCAGAAGGGATAGATGAGCGCGCTCTCGTTTATTGACAATACATAGCTTATATACTTGATTTACATCATAATGTTCAATGTAAGAGGCGTAACAGCTGAGAGAAGACAAGATAACAGTATACACGTGGTACTAGTACATCATCAAGAGGCGTAAACTAGGCGTAAACTAGGGGTGTGTGCTAGAAACGTCACTGATAGGTGATGCAAGTGGGTGGCACCAAGGGGTGGTGCTAACAGAATGTTGCAATGTCAGCAGAAATCGGAAGCTTGGATGCGCGCGCAGCTGCATGACGTGTGATTGACGGGGTGCAGGGGACTTGACATTTACACTGACGGAAAGAGACAGAAGTCTGGCATGTCAGATCAACTTATGCTTCTATCATATCTGATATCCGATGTTTAGGAACTAAGCTATCTGGGCAGAAAGGTCTCTAGAGCAGAAGCTATTCTATACTTGCTGTGAGCGCGTGTATAAGCGCCTGAGTGTCTGTATGAGAAGCGTGGGGGCATGGGGCCTTCCATGGAAGCATGGCAACAGAGGCTATGAATTACTTGCATAGAGACAGGTCGGCCCTTTAGCCCTGTAGCTGAGGAAGGATGTTTACTGAAGCTAGCAGGCTGGAATGTATCTTCGGGGAGGAAAACAGATAACTCGAAGGTTATAGTCAATCTTGGCAGGCAGCAGGCTGAGCTGAGCACGGAGGGCCGCGCTAGAAGTAAGTCAGAGTTCACGGGTACGGGGGCTGCTTGGGCAGGGGCCCTCGCAGTCAGAAGCCAGAAAAGAGGCTCGGTGGCAGAGATTCAGGGCCTACTTTCAGCCAGGCTGAAAAACGTAGGAGTGCACTTCAAAAAGACGTTGGCATAGCATACTTAGGAACGGACCATCTAACCCATTCATGGTGGGTCTGAAAGAGGACAAGTTAACGTTGGACGCAAATGTATTTGCGTCTTCATAGCTGGTACAGGAGGGAAGTTACATGCACTTTAACTCGTACATGGAGTCGGTGGGGTACGCGCTAGGGAACACAACATGGCCAAAATTTAATTTTCCTCATTCCCTCCTTGTTCCCTACGGACCCTTCATGAAATATCGATCCTCATAAATCTATCAGTCTGTTCTTGTAACATTATATGTTCATCTTTCTTTCTTTGACTGTTTGAGAGACAACTGGCATGCTCAATGCAGGATGTGGCACACAGTCCACATATCGCTGGCCCACACTGCAGGCACAGGCAGCAGCTGAATACTATAACAAGGCCAATGCCTAGGAAGGATAAGATCTTCCATCCCCAAGCTGTTAACGTAGTCCAGAACCAACCGGACCAAGTCCAGGTGCCTGGATTCTGATGTATCTGATTTGCAATTTTATGTAGACGGGTAATAGCTTGATAGACAGATGGTGCATTTTGTGGAATGAAAACACAGCAACTTGACCCGATGACCTTACAGGCTCCACCTCTATCTGCCAAGATGACGTCAATTACAAGACGATTTTGAAGGACAACAGTCCGTATAGCAGACTGCTCCTCTGTTAAGTTACCTAGAGCGGAGGCAGTTTCATTCACTACTGCTTCAAGAGTTCTTGTTAATCTGCGTATCAATTTACTGTTTTGGACAGGTCCTAGGAAGAAAAAGAATCCTTTATTAAAATCAGTGTACTGTTCCCATGCCGTTTCTGTGTAGTCGACAAGGGGAATATCTCTTTTAGGTCTATTCGGTGCTAGATTCGTATTTCTATGGTAATCAGGGGGAGCTAGAAAAACAGGTGGCAGAAGGAATGCAATGTAACAGGTACCATCCCAATCTGGAGGCAAACGTATGTATGCGGTATGACCACAAACAAAGTAGGAATGACTGGTAGCTTTAAAGGACGATTTACCATGGTCACTGAACTCGACCACAGTAGTGCATTTACTATGACCTACGTGTACTGAACCTTTCTTGCTAACACATAATTCACCTGTGACTGGTAATACTAACATATGGGGCAGAACTGGAGCAGTTTCGGATTCAACAGTAAGGATCATAAGGCTAATTGTGTAATTACCTAATCCATATACTTCATTTTCTAGATCAGTTCCTATTCGAGTGGGAAGCCCCTCTTTATCAGGGTAACAGACGTTGAGCAGGACTAAGTTCAAGTTTCCCCAAACCCAGCCCCCACCAAAAACAGCAATATCGGGATCTAAGGAATTAATTATTTTAAACCAGGCTCCACAGGAGCCATTGTGAGTGAACGGGTACGGAAAGAGAGGCAGAGCTCCCTTGTAATTCTGGTAGGGAGGGAGTCGACCGCATATCCAACAGTCTGTAGCATTATTTGTCTGATGGGAATGGTGTAACATACTAATGAATGTATTGTTGCGCAGCGCAAGTCTGTAAGAGAGTTCATGTGCAGGAAGTTCACTAAAAGTGTGTTCAGCAGAAACATTGTAAGCAGATTGTTCACGCCTGAAAATAGGCCAATATATAGGTAGCAGAAAGCTGGCAATAATAATTAAAATACTTAGAAAAAACATTATTAACAACGTCACTATACAGTGACTACGCAGTGATTTACAGTATGTACGTTTCTTTGCTTCTCTCTCTCTCTCTCTATCTCGATCTAGGGGATACATGTCAGAAACTATTTAACCGATTCACCTAGGGGAGGACTTAAACAATTAAACTGTCTGACTTGCTAGATCGGAGCTTCATACGGTAAAGTTCTTGGGGAGTCTTTTCTCGTTCGGCAACGGTAAAATCCTTCGTCTCAACACAGTCTTTGGAGGGGGTGGACGAGTCAGAGTCCTGTTTCAGTCCGTTCTTTAGTTCATTGCAAAGTTTGATGTGACTCGTATGGACCCACCCCTTTCTCCCCTCGATTTTCACAGCGGTCCTGGTGGTAAGCAGAACGGTCTTTGGGGATTTCCAACGGGGCTCCAGCGGACTTTTCCGGTCGAAATTCCGGACGAGTACCAGGTCCCCTGGACGGACCTCATGCGCCTTTACATCGGTGTTGTCAGGGAAGGCTGCGGCAACCTGTGAACGACATGATTGGAGTGCAGACATCAAGGAGGCAAGGTAATCTGTCAACATATTACAATCAACATCAGTAATTTTTCTTGGACTGGGCGTCCCCCACATATTCGGTGGTCTACCAAAAACCACTTCGTACGGAGATAGCCCTGATCTTGAATGGGCGACCATTCTCATGTAGAATAGTGCCACGGGCAGGGCGACTATCCAGTCGACCCCTTTTTCCTGACAGATCTTGGCAAGGCGGATTTTTAGGGTCTGATTATGCCTTTCTACAAGGCCTGCTGCTTCGGGATGTCGGACACAGTGGAACCTCCACTGATATCCTAGCAAAAGGGAAACTTGTTTCATCAACTCGGACGAGAACGGCTGTCCGTTATCTGAATACACGACACGAGGCAAACCGTACCGTGGGAAGAATTCACGAACCAACTGTCTGGCAGTGGTCGGAGCAGTGTAATCTGATACTGGGTAAGCTTCCGTCCAGCGGGACAGAGCACAGACAACTACGAGAACGTATTTAAAACCTCGGCAGCGGTCCATCTGGATATAATCCATCTGGAGGACTTCAAAAGGGTGATCGGGAGGATGAAATCCTCCTTGCTCTACAGGGACGCTTTTACCTGGATTGAACTGACAACAGATCATGCAAGTACGCACTTTCTGTTTTGCTGCTGCTCGTAAGTGTTTGTTGTACCAGAGATTCTGTAAACTGTCTAACATGGCTTTCTCTCCAAGATGGGCAGGACTATGTGCTGTATTTATCATGACTTGAACCATCGAGTCAGGGAGAAACCATTTAGATTTTTCCTTCGTCATCCAACCTTGATCTGTCTGGATCCCTCCTAGTTCAGTCCATTTCTTTATCTCCTCTGGAGTAGCATGTGTCTGGATGTCAATTACGTCTAGGGCGGGATCTCTAACTGCCATACACTGTGTCGGTACTATTGTCTTTGTCACATCAGTAGTCTGGGTGTGAGTCAATGCTGCATGTTTTGCTGTCTGGTCTGCCAGGTCGTTACCCTGGGAAACAGAATCTGTGACCTTAGTATGTGCTTTACACTTCATGACTGATATGCCCGAGGGCAAATGTATTGCTTCTAACAGTGCTTGAATGAGGGGACCATGCTGAATCTTGGCCCCATGAGAGGTCAGAAAACCTCGTTCTTGCCATAGGACTCCGAAGTCGTGTACAACTCCGAAGGCATAGCGGGAATCTGTGTATATGTTGACATTTCTGTTCTTGGCTAGAATGCAAGCTCGGGTCAGAGCGATGAGCTCTGCTGCTTGAGCAGACAGTGTGTCAATACGATGTGTTTCTTTAATTTCAGTTTCAGTGGTCACGGCATACGCGGCCACTAATTCTCCTGTACTTGTTCTCATGCATGAACCGTCCACATAAAGTGTCAGGTCTGGATTTGTCAATGGAACATCTGTTAAGTCTCGTCTAGGCTTTGTTACTGCATTAATGATTTCTATACAATCATGTGGAGCTGGATCTGTCATAACTGTAGGTAACAGTGTTGCTGGGTTCAAGATACTGCAGCGTCTGATTTCTATGTGTGGCTGGAATAGTGTTAATTCATAACCTGTCAGTCGTGCTATAGTCAAGTGTTGAGTCTGCGTTCTGTTTAACAAAACCTCTACAGAATGTGGAACTTGTACTGTTAACTGATGACCCAGAACAATTGAATCGCTCTGTCTGATTGCTAACGCTGTTGCTGCTACTGACTTTAAGCACGCAGGGAGTGCCTGAGCTACTGAATCCAAGGTACTAGAAAAATAAGCACAAGGCTTATGTGAACCTGCTTGATCTTGAGTGAGGACAGACAACGCTGTGCCATCACGTTCTGTAACAAAAAGTGTAAACGGTTTGCTGTAACATGGTGTCGCTAAAACTGGTGCTTGGCATAAAACTTTCTTCAATTCTTCAAAAGCTTGTGTATGTTCCTGAGTCCAAGGGAGGGCAGTCGAAGTCGCTGCCTCCTGTGTCGTTAACTGGATGAGTGGTTTAGCTAGAAATGCATACTGGGGAATCCATTGTCTGCAGTACGAGGTGAGGCCTATGAAGGCCCGCACTTCCTTTTGTGTCTTGGGTTGCGGCATGTTCACAATTAACTGAATGCGATCGGGAGTGAGCTGTCTCCCCACTTTGGACAGCAAGTGACCCAAGTACACAACTTGCTGAACACAGAATTGTAGCTTCGAAGGAGACACCTTGTGTCCCTTGTCGGCCAGGAAATGCAAAACTGTCAGTGATGCTTTTTCACATTCGGGCTCACTTCGTGCGGTGATCAGCAGATCATCGACGTATTGTAGTAAAGCGGTGTTGACTGGCATTTGAATACAATCTAGTTGTCTCTTCAGTGCTTGACTATAGATGCTGGGGCTTTCTGTGAATCCTTGAGGTGCGCGCGAAAATTTGAAACTGCGTCCATTTAAACAGAATCCGAAGAGATATTGGCTCTCTGGATCAATAGGCACGCTGAAGAAGGCGTTCTTGAGATCAATTACAGTAAAGAACGTTGCTTCTGAATCAATAGCAGTCAATAGAGATGATATATCGGGGACCACAGGATACTGTGGGATAATGCATTTATTCAATTCTCGAAGATCAATCACCAGCCGATATACTGGCGGGGCATTGGGATCAGTACGTTTAAGAATCGGAATGATGGGTGAATTACAGATATTGGAGTCGGTTTCGACGACCACTCCTTGGGCAATGAGCTCTTCAATGATTTTCAGTAAAGCCACTACAGCATCGGGTGGTAACTTGTATTGTCTGATTCTGGGTAATACAACACCTGCCTTGAGTGTAACGCGGTATGGTGTAATGTGCATACATCCTACATCAGTTGGGCCTTTTGCCCATAAGTAATCAGGTACATTTTTCAATCTGACGTCAAACTCACGAAGAACGTAATGACCCTTGAAATCCCGCAGAAAGAGTCTGACTCCCTCCGGGGAACAGCATATTATAGCTCCTAGAGCCTTCAATGTTTTAATTCCTAACAGATTTTCCGGACATGATTTTGTGAGTAACAGGTCTGTAACGCGTGATAATGGACCCACAGCCAGGGGAACTGGTTCTGATTTTTTTTTTTTTTTTTTTTTTTTAAATAATTTTTATTGTAGACACACCTGTACAGGCCAATAAACGGATAACAGTAGCAGTCTAAATGTCAGCAGATATACATTACATTTCGTTAACCATTACACAGCCTTCCGGCCCACAACCCGGGGGTCGGGCGGCGGTAAAGTATCTGCACTGCCATGCCTGACGTTCCGTAGAGAGAAGTGGTTAATGTCCGGAGGAAGTGTATGCCTACTTTTAGTACCCTACCAAACCGCGCGCTGACCCCAACTCCCCCCATCCCCGCGCTAGCCCCTAAACACCCCCCCCCCCTCTCTCCCCAACCCGCACACCATCCCCCGCCTAAGGCTTCATTAAAACTACCTCCGGGAAGCTAGCCTCATGTTCCCCGTGTTCCTGCTGTTCCTGGGGCCTCAACTCTCTCCCTCTATGCCCTCCCCTCCGGGAGTTTCCTCCTGTGTTTCAGCCTCGCTGTCCCTGAGCGCCTGCACCATTACTTCCCATGCCGTCGC